>NC_138868.1:93556510-94756510 GCF_965194805.1 Balaenoptera borealis
CATTGGAAGGCGAAGGCTGCGAGGCACGTGGGATCTCAGCTCCCCAACCAGGGATCGAACCCACACCCCCTGCACTGGAAGGCGAAGTCTCAACCACTGGACCACCAGGTAAGTCCCAGTGAATCTCTTTTAATCCTGAACTCCCAGTCTTCCTAATTGCTGTCTTTCTTGTCCTTATTTGCTTCCTAACTCAGGAGATGAGGTTTCAATTAGATAAGCAAGCAGCTGTTCCAAGAACAGGTGTCTAGAAGAGAAATGGTCCTGCCCCGGAAGAGGCAAAGGATGTCTCTAGGGACAAGGAACCAGGGAGGCAGGAAGTTCCCTGTGGTGGGTTGAACAGTGTCCCCCAAATTCACGTCCACCCAGAACCACAGAATCTGACCTTATTTGGAAATAGGGTCTTTGCCAAGGTAATTAGTTAAGGATCTAGATAGGATCGTATGGGATTAGGGTGGGTCCTAAGTCCAATAGCTGGTATCCTTGTAAGAGAAGAGGAGACGGGGCTTCCCTGGTGGCGCAGTGGTTAAGAATCCACCTGCCAATGCAGGGGACACGGGTTCGAGCCCTGGTCCGGGAAGATTCCACATGCTGCAGAGCAACTAAGCCCGTGCACCACAACTACCGAGCCTGCGCTCTAGAGCCCGCGTGCCACAACTACTGAAGCCCACGCGCCTAGAGCCTGTGCTCCACAAGAGAAGCCACCGCAATGAGAAACCAGCGCACTGTAATGAAGAGTAACCCCCGCTCTCTGCAACTAGAGGAAGCCCGTGCGTAGCAACGAAGACCCAATGCAGTCAAAAATAAATAAATAAATAAATTTATTTTAAAAAAGAGAGAGAGAAAAGAGGAGACAGACGCAGGGAGACAAAGACGATGCGGAGATGGAGGCAGAGACTGGAGTTATGCTACCACGAGTCAAGGAAGCCAGGAGCCCTGAGAAGCTGAAAGAGTCAAGGATAGAGCCTAGAGTCTTCAGAGGGAGCACAGCCCTGCTGGCACCTTGATTTCAGGCTTCTTGATGCCCCAGGGCCCAGGGAACTCACACAGGCTTGCAGCCATCCTTCTCCATGTGCTTTTCTTATCACATTTGGGAGCCAAGCAAAAGTGCTTAGAAAAGAAGGCTGTGGACATTTGGTTTCTCCGGGCTGGTTGCCGGGTTTTATCCAGTTCCTTCAGAGTGCTGGAACCCAGTTCTTTTAGGATGTGATATATCAGCTTTTGAGCAAATCTCAGCCTGCTCTGCAAGAGAACAGTATTCATTCCTTCATTCATACAACAATTATTTACTGACAGCCTACTAACCGCCAAGTATGTGCTAAGCGTAGGGCACGGAACTCCCCCTTCTCCTGTCCTCTCCTTGTTGCCCAGAACTAAGATCTGACTGATGACAAAGGAGTAATCAGTGCACCGTATTATGTTATTGTGAATGACAATAACATAGCATTCAAAGGGCTTTGGCATGTCATTTGATATACTGAGGGAGCACCGACTTGCCTACGATCTGCTTCTTTGTGAGAAAACGGGAACATTAATAGCCATTAATGCAGCCCCATCACTCAAAACTGTAAGCCCCTCAAAATATAGAAGTTTCAACTTGGTCCTACTTCATTTCACTTATCTGTATTTTCCAGGCAATTAGAGTAGAGCTGAGTAATAAGTGTCATCAACTCAGAAATTCTGGACCTAAAAATGGGAAGACAGGACAAGGGGATGATTTTTGGAGCTGGTTACATTGAGGAAACTTTTGATGCGGCTACCTGAGGCCAAGCCATGCGGCAAACACCATCTCTGGCTACCAGACACAGTGCAGGGCATGGGCTCGGTGTGGTGGGGAATGGGCTGGGTCACTGGCAGGCCGGGCATCCGGGTTTGGTCTGCTGCTGAGCAGCCGTGAGACTCTAGATGCATCCCTCACCTCTCTGGGCACAATTTTCTCATCCATGCATGAAGAATTAGTCTAGGTCCCTGAGGCTCTTTACAACCTTGACACGCTGGGAGCTCTCTAGTCTAAATCTCTTGCTGGAGGAACTTTCTAGCCTACCTTAATAATATGGGGGAGTTCAAGGATGAGCAGAAGACAGCATGTTCTCCTATCTTATTACTGTAGGTATGTGGGCTGTGGGGGGATTTCCCTGATCACAGTCTCGCCATATGCAGTGCAGTGAGCTGGTACTTAAGCCTGGAGAGGTAAGGACTGCATTTTTGCCTTCGAGGAATTTATCGTCTAGTGGGGAAAGAGACCAGTAAACAGGCAAGTACAGCACAGTATGATAAATCTTACACTTCATGCTATGGAAATAATAAAGGAGGGGTTCCTAGTCCAGGCTGGTGGGACAGTGTAGGGGGAAAATCACTGAAGTCTGCCTGGAAGAGGTGATACCTGTGCTCAGTTTTAAAGGCTGACTAGAAGTAACCCTTTCAGGTCAAGGGCTGGAGCATTCAGGCAGAGAAAACAACACGCTCAAAGGCTGGATGTGGTACAGTTAAGCGCAGAGGGACAACAAATGTCCACAGATCCATTTTCTTTCCTCTTCCTTGTAATCTCCACCCTTTTCACCTCTCTCATTTACAGCTTTATACCCACCTGCCACCCTTTTTTCTCTTTCCTTCTCCTCTTTCTCTTCCGTTCTCTGTAGATAAAGAGAGCAATGTAATCTAATGAGTTCATGAGCTAATGAGGGAGCAGAGGAGAAATCCAGGGTGCTGAGGTCTGGAAAGGTGTGTACTGGGTCACAGCAGGGGGCTCCTCTCCTCCCAGCCTCAACCGAGGGCACCACTTCTCTGCAGCTCTTCCCTATGACTCATGACCACCTCCTCCACCCTCTTGTAAGACCCTGTTCCCTTGAGGTACATCCAACCCCTCCATGACCCCTCCATCCCTGTGTGTCAGTGTCACCCATAGATTCCTGGTCACTTCTACGTCACTGAAGACGCTGGTACCTAGCTCACTATCTTCCACTCCGGCCCACATCCTGCCATTGACTGGGTGGAATCAGCTTCAAACACCTTGGCCTCTCAGCTCCTTGACCCCCTCATCTCCAAGTACACACCCCACTTCAGTTCACCTGTTCCCACGATTTCATCCTGGACCTTGTCATCACCCAGAACTGCTCCTCTCTGAAGTCAGAAATTTAGTTCCTTCCCTCTGTGATCACAATTGCCTCTGCGTCCCAGTTCAATGGCTCAATTACTCCAAGTATAGCAGGTCTCTGACCTCATCCACACCATCAGTCCACTGATTCTATCAGTAATTCCCCCTTAATATCCACAGCCTGTCTTCACTTTCCTTGTGAAGAAAGGAGAGTGAAGATTGGATCAGATTTCTGGCCCAACATTCAGACACTTTCACCAATATCCTTCATTCCCTTGCCTCACTGTCCTTAAATCGCCCTTGGCTTCTCCTTTCCCTTCATCCTCCTTAGTCCATCAATCACAAGTTCTGTTGAATTTTAAATAATTTTTCAAATCACCCATGTCTTTCCATCTCCACTGCCCACCGGTCTCCAGCATGACTGTCCCAGACAATTGGAAACCCTTCTCGCTGTTCTGCTTCCAACCTCCTTTTCTGTCATCAGATCTCCCATTGGGCAGCCTCTGTGATTTTTTTGTAACACAGATGAAATCAATTGAGTTATTCTGCTGCCTAAAACCCAATGCTTCAGAATGACTTCTTGTTGCCCTCAGGATGGAGCCCAGTCTCCTTCCAAAGGCCTCAGGGTTCATAGTCTGGCCCCGGTCTATGCCTCTAGCCTCACCTTAGACCATCCCCAGCTCAAACTCCACTCTTCAGCCCTTAGTTTCTTCGAGTTCTTTGAATTCTCCATGCTCTAACCTGAGGTTGGTGACAGCAGGGTGTGGCAGAAGGGGCCCCGGGGCAAAAGTGAGCTCTACTCCTGCTCTGCCACGCTCCCTTGCTGTGTGACAGTGGCTCCTTCCAAGAAGAACTCTGTGAGTCAAATCCCACATTGTCTAATTTCCTCCTCTGCAATGATGTTCTTCTTCCCTCCAGAAGAGAGAAGAGAAAATTTGGGGATTGGGAAGGATCCCGTGGACATTTCAATGCTTCCTAATAATTATGATAAGAATAATGATAGTGAATGTTTACTAAGAGTTTACCACGTGTCAGGTACTAGGCTAAGTACTTTATATGCATGATTCATTCACTTCCTACAAAACCTTATGAAGTGAGTGCCATGGTCATCCCTATTCTATGGAGGAAAAGCTCGGAATCTCAAAGGTAGTAATTTGATTGAAGTCACCCCCTGGTTTCTGGCAGAACACAGTTCTGAAGCTGCATCAATCTGGCTTCCAACTTCATTGTCTGAATCACTTTGTTATACTGAATAGTTAGATGGGCAGGACGTGGGTATTCCATTTTTTTTATAAGTGATTTTAGGAAAAATAGGTTCAGACAGTTATTGCTTTTGAAGGTCTCAGGTAAATGATGATTATCTGTACTTTTTAAACTAAGGCTCAGTCCACTTACCCAAACTCTAAATTCCAGTTTCAAAACTAACTACCCGGAATTCCCTGGCAGTCCAGTGGTTAGGACTTGGCGCTTTCACTGCTGTGGACCAGGTTCAAGCCCTGGTCGGGGAACTAAGATCCCGCAAGCCATGTGACGTGGCCAAACAAAAACAAAAACAAAAACAAAAAACTAAATATCTAGAGCTGCAAAGACCACCCCCAACAACTGTTCCATCCTGTTTGTCTTCACTTAACCTCTCTGAGCCTCAGTGGCCACATCTGCAAAATGGGGTTACAATAACTACTTCAATGGCTTGTTGTAAGGATCAATAGGAATAGTGTATGTGAAAGTGAGTTACAAATGGAAGAGATTGCTATTGTCTCATGGGTTTTGAAAATTAAAAGGGAGTTCCAAATGCAGAGTATTATTACTATTTCTCCTTAAAGAATAAGACAATTACTTAAAATGCTTAAAAATGCACGCAGACTGTAGGATCCCCCTGCCTTGAATGCTCTTCCTTCTGATATATACATAGCTCACTCTCCCACGTCCTTTAAGTCTTTTCTCAGATGTCATTTTCTCAGTGATATCCAACCTGACCACCTATTTAATAATGCAACCTTTCCTTTCCTTCCACCCTCCAGCACTCCACATCACCTAACCTTAATCGATTTTGTCTTTTTCCAAGTATTTATTGCCTTCCAATATACGAATTTACTTTTTATACTTATTGTTTGCCATTTTTCTCCTCCCACCAGAATGTAAGTTTCAGAAGGTCAGGGATCTTTGTTTTGTTCATTGACGTATTTGTAACCAAGATGAGTGCCTAGTACATAGTAGATGCTCAATAATTTTTGTTCAATGAAAGAATAAAAAGTGAAATGCATGTTGAATGGCTGCCACACCAGAAGACATTCAGGCAAGACTGAGTATAGGAAGGCAGAATACAGAAATCAGCAGCCTGGTCTGGAAAGATGATGGCTGAGAGGTTCATGACCATAATGTGTGAAACATGAGTTTTTTCGAATCCCAGAATAACAAAACCAGAGAGCACCCCTTAAAACTCACAGAGGCAGTTTTAGTCCAGTAAGAGGAATTCATCTTTGTACATGAATAGTGAAGAGACTCCATGTTATTGTAGAAGAAAAGTATGAATAATTTCAGAGTGTGTATTAGTTTTCTACTATGTATAATAAATTACTTAAAATCCTAGCAATTTAAAACAACAAAAATGTATTATCTTACAGCTTCTGGGGGTCAGTAGTTCAGGCAGCTCAGTTGGGTGGTTCTAGCTCAGGGTCTCTTAAAAGGTTGCAGTTAAGACCTTGGCAGTGGCCACGGTCATTGAAGGCTTGTCTGGGGAGGAAGAATCTGCTTCCAAGATGGTTCATCCACGTGGCTGTTGGAAGGAAGCCTCAGTTCCTTGCCATGCAGACCTTTCCAAAGGGCTGCTTAGGTGTCCTGATGACGTGGCAGCCGACTTTCCCCAGAATAAGTGATCCAAAAAGGAACAAGGTGAAAGTCATGATATCTTTTATGATCTATCCTCAGAAGTCACAATCTGTCATTTATGCATTATTCTATTGGTACACAGGTCTTCCCTATTTAATGTAGGAGAAGATTACACAAGAACATGAATAGCAGGAGGTGGGGAGTATTGAGGGCCATCTTGGAAGCTGGTTACCACAGAACGAAACTCAGGAAGAATCTAGAATGTGTGGCAGCAGCATTGATCTATGGAGAGCAGTGATCACCTCCCACCACCCCCTTCGGCTCACCAGAGAAGACTGGCCAAAGGGCAGATTTTGGGCCATGAGTCATCCAGAGCAATGCCAGGCCTTCAGCTATACACATTGCTCAAGGTAAGATGCGTATGGAAACATGGTTCCATTTCAGGGGGCCTGACTTCTTCCGCTTGGGACCCTGGATGCTGGTCTCTCCTTGCCAATACATTTCTCTTGTTGACGCTGCCATAAATGAGGGAAAGAGCAGAGGGAGCTCAGAGTCCAAGAAGGGAGTGACCACATGACCTGAGGAAGATGATCAAGGAACAGAACACCCACGTGCCCTCAGAAATCTCCTACCATTGCTAAACAGTAAGCCTTTTGAATTGGCCAGAAGGAGATGTGTCAGTTAGGAAAGAGTCCTCCCCAAGGAAGGATTCATAAGAAAAGAAAAAAGCCAAAAAGAGGGTGTTGCTTTCATGATTGGAGAGTCTTGAGACCACAGCTATTGTGTTCCATCCTCCTTTCTTAGGCAGGACCATACTTCATCCAAAACTCGGGTAGCATTTGCTCCTGTAATTAATGACTCCAAAAGATGGACAGTGGATTTCTGCCAGCTTCAGAGATCTTCTCAGTGCGAGGTTCTTTAGCCTTCTCAACCTGGGAAAGAAAAAGAAACGTCTCCTTGTCCTTGGACACCAGTATATGCTACTTATTTTTCATTTTTAATAAAAAGTGGTCTGTGCCAGAGTGCACCGCACCATGGTACGATGACAGTCAAGAAGGCTCCAATCATGAGGAGGCAGATGAAGGAAAAGCCAGGAAGAAAACTAAGGCTGTGCAAAACCATCACCATGAAGACCAACGCCTCTTCCTGGCTCGTGCGTGGTAAGATGGAAGTTCAGCGGAACCTAATTCAATGGGATGACAAGCAATTTGAACCCCTCTCACTCAGGATGAGTAAGAGCTTCTGACAGGCGAGTGCCAAAGAACTGTGGTGCAGATAAATGGAGAGTGTAGGAAAGAAATGTAAGCTTGAATTCTGTGAAAGTTTTAGAAACATGCTTAATTTCAGAGATGTAAAATCAGGGACTGAATTTGTGCAAAAGAAAAACAGCTGAAAATGTTCCCGCTGAAGTTTCTTAATGATAACAACAACATTCATTAGAGTTAACATTTATGGAGTGCTTCCTTTTGCCAGGGACTCTCAAATGTCTTACGTCTAAATGTCTTAATTAATCACTACAACCCAATGAAGTCAGTATTAACATCCCCGCTTATAGATGAGAAACTCAAGACGACAGAGGTTAACCAACTTGCTTAAGGTAACAGAGCTAGTAAGTATTATAGTCAGGATTCAAACTCTGGCAGTTTTACCCCAAAGCCCACAGCCTTAACTACCAAGTGATATTGTTTTTTGTTTTTTTATATTTTGGCCATTTTAGTTCCCCGACCAGAAATCAAACCCGTGTCCCCTGCAGTGGAAGCTCAAGAGTGTTAACCACTGGACCACCAGGGAAGTCCCATGCTATATTGTTTTTAAAGGGTTTAAAAAAAGGGATCAAATGTTGGTAAGTATCATTCATAGAATTCATGGTGAGATTCAACAAGACCAGCTAGAAGTCTTCCATCTCATATAAGGCGAACACCATTATCCCACCATTTCAGTGGAGCCTTCAGTGCTGCTGAATCTTAAGAATTCCAATCTAGTAGGCAGCATATAAATAATTCCTTAACTTTATTCCTGAAGAAATTGATGCTTAGGTCAAGTGCCCTGCTCAGGGCCATCTGGGCCTCTACTGCCTCTGTCCACCAGAAAAGCACTGACCTCCAAGCAAACTCTTGTGAGTTACTCCTGCTTCTGTGCAGGGCCCCAGGCCATCCCACCCCCACCCCCATCTTCTGTAAAATCTAGGAGCTTAGCCTTGAAGATGTGACAAGTTTTCATCCCGTGGTAATAAGAAAGCAACACCAAAGGCCTAAAGGTTGGAAGGAGTCTGGGTTTCACCTTTTGGACAGTTCAGTTCACCTCAAAGAGGTGTGAGCTGGGACGTGATGTCATCAGTTTCAGAGTTTTTCAGGAAAGTCTCGTCTTTATCAGTCCACACCTCTTCTCCTGCCCCTCCACTCCCTTGCCTCCTTCTCCTCCCATCTCCCTCCCCTCTGCTCCCAGTGCTTGCTGAGGTTCATTTCCAGGGCGTTTCATCCAAAGACTCCCAGATCAAGGTGCAGAACTACTTCTTAGATAGTCTTAGATCTTTAAGAATCCCAAGAAGTTATTTCATCCTTTCTTCCCCCTCTGCTATCTCCTCCTTTCCTGGTATCATATGCAAAGGTCAGGTTACTTCAGTTTATCAAAGAAAATGCTTTCTTAACCACATTCTCTTCCCTTATTCTGTATGCCGCTTACATAGGTCAGAGAGAAGTATTGCTTTAACATCAGACAGTCTGGCTTTGAATCTCCCTATTAGCCCTGTGACTTGTACAAGCCACTTACCTCTCTAAGCCCACACTTCTTCCTCTGTAAAATGGGGGTAATAATAGTGCCTGTTTCATAGAGTTGTTGCAGGATAGGGAGTTGAAATAAAAAACACAAGTCACGGGCTCAGCACAGTACCCTGCACATAACAAATGCATGATAAATGGTAGCTGTTATGATGATTAGGCCAGCAATGGAGGGACTGGTGAGCAGGGCCACTTGTCAAAAGCAGCCCTTCTAAGGAAGCCTGTGAGTAAGCCACTTTCCCAGACCAAAGGATCCCGGGGAATTGCTAGTGATGTTGCTGCCTGGGGTAACAGAAAGGAGAGGAGGCAATTATACAGCGTGTAACAAAAATAATTTCGTTTCTAATGCCTTTCCCCTGCTGGGCCACTTAGAATTCAAACAACAGCAACAAGGCGGGTGTGGAAATGAGGAGGGCAGGCAGGTTCTGAAGGAGCCCAATGACAAATGAATGGGCCCCAGGACTCTCACCTTGGCTCCCAGACTTCTACAGAGGAGTGTCCTTGGGCCTATGGCTGCCATTCTGTGCTGAACCACAGCGCCCTGGAAGGCAGGACAGCCCAGGCTGACTGCAGGCATATCGACAGGGCCCCTGGGAGCTGAGTCTGCCTGACTTCACTTAAGCATCTTCTGTCTGGGAACAAGCTGACATCACTCAGAGGACTCCAGGGAAAGCCAGGGGTCCTCCCTCCTTTCCCTCCCCATCACTGCAGACAGCAAAGAATACCCCTGTCTCTTCCTGGAGAAAGTGAATATCCCTGCAGGTGCCGTCACATTATGACAAATTGCCCAACTGCACCAAGCTGCCTTATACATGCATATTTAACATCAACCTCTTCCAAGGGCCCCCAAGAGTTTACTTTTCCTCGGCTCCCACATCCATTACACTGCCCCACACTCTCGGATGTCCCTACGGCCTCCAGGGCTCTGAGTTTGGGACACTGCAGTGGCACAGCCTCTGCCATCCAGGGGACGGGGGAGTCCCCAGGCCCCAGTGTGTCATCTCTGGCTCCGTCCTGTTCACTGAAGCCAGCATGGGCCTCTGCTCCTTCAGAGAAACATTCCCATGTCTCCCAGGCAGAGAAGAGGCTGCACCCTCCCAGGGACTTCCCAGCTGCCAAGGGTGTTGATTTACCCCATTTATCAGATTGAGGTGAAAGGGAGAAGAAGAGGGGAAATGTACAGACCAGAAGGGCAAGTTTCTCTCCTTTCTCTGGACCCAATCAGGAGCAAACCAAGTGGCTGAATCTTGTAGTTTTACTCCTCCACCCACATGTACTGACACTATAATCAAGCTATTTTCCAAGCCTGTGCATTTAGATAATATGATTCTATTGTTAAAAAAAAAAACAAAACAAGAAAGAAATCTTCAGTTACATTGGTGATGGGGACAGGTTAGAGGCAGGGGTGTATTAACACTGGATTCCAATGTTATTGCAGTAATTTAAAAGGCTGGAGATAATATCAGTCTACCACCCAGAATTGGTAAATGAGCAACTTGCACACCCTTAGTGGCTCCATTTAGTATCTTGGGGAGCTGGAGAGCTCATACAGAATCCCAAAGCAAATGTTGGAGTCCCCCCCCCCGCAGAGCCATAAGAGGCCCTATGGGGGTGAGGGGAGGGAACTATGATACTGGGGGTCAACTAAGTGAGAGGCCACATATAGGGGAGGGTGCCTGCTGGGAAGCTGAACCAATGCTTGGGTTTCCAAGCATTTCCTAGATGCCGGATGCTCTCCTGCTAAGCAGAGCTCCTGGTAAGATAGAGAAGCTTTGGTTGCCAAGCTCAGTCCTGATGCCCTGGAACTAGAAAGCTTATACAACTCCTTTTTTGGAGAACTTTAATAACAGGAGAGAGACACCATATTTCTGGACTAAAGAAAAAGCTGCCATGTTTGGGGTCAGGTGCATCCAGAATGACTTCTGAGAAAGTCCAAATAATCTAAGGATTTAAAGTCCTGGTAACTATGTCTGAGGGGAAATGGGACTGACTGGGCAGTCAGCCTGTTATTTTCAAGCCCTCAGATATTAGGTTGCTGTGACCTGTGATATACAACCTGATTCTGGGAGATGCTGGAGATATGGCTTGGGGTCCTGGCATTATAAAACCTCAACTTAGATTCTCCTCTTCCTTCCTAGGTGCTGAAATACCTTCACTGCTAGAGATTCATGAGTATTAAGCCACAAAGGAGGGAGAAATGAAGGGTGACATTTTGGAAAATATGAGTCACTGGAAGGGGCAGGATTGGCTCAAGGAAGTCTCATCATCCTCACCCCACCCCCCAACCCCTGCCGCATACGTTCTCTGTGCCATCTTCACAGCCATGCTTCTTCCTCAACACCAAAACACGACTTTCACTTGCAGGGAAGATGGCGACTGCTCTTTCCAGACTGAGTCCACATGCCTTTCCTCTTACACATGTTTACCCGGAGAACAGTGACCTTAGACCAGTCTAGCTTCAGCAGGTCAGTCCCAGGTATATGTGAAGCCATATTTTTAATGAGATCCTGAGCTCCCTTTGTTTCTACTGGTAGGAGGAAGAACAGAGGGTTTCTCTCAAGTTCAGATTTTCTTACCTCATTGCACGTTTTAGACAGAAATAATTCAACCTCGCAGGTGAAGATAGAAAACTGACTAGCCCACAAGCATCATTACTGGCCTTATTCACCCCTACAAGCTTCCCGGCTTTTACAGAGCACAAGAACCAAATCAATACAGTCAATATGTCACTGCCAGCAGGGCACGAGTGGCTACCAGCCTTGGGGAGCATGGCATGCTACTAAGCTGAACTAATCACTCCTTGGCATTTCAGGAGCAGTTGGGTTAGAAGATCACAGCACAAGCAGACTGAACGACGATAATTCCCCCAGAAGGGGAGGGGAGGAAGAACACACTGGGTTGGCCCCCAAAGGAGCCTTAGTATTTACACAGGTCAACGTAAACCATATTGGTGATTCTTAGAGATGCCAAAAATCTGTTTTAAAAAGAAGGAAAGCCCAGGCAGATCCTCTGGGAGAGGAGATTGTGCTGCATCCTCTATTGCAGCAAAGGGATTGAATCAGGGGTATCGTCCCTCCATCAACAGTCCCACACCTGAAGAATTCAACATGCATAACTGCAGAAGGCAAGGGGGTGGATTAAAGACCTTAATCATGCTCCCTCTAGTCAAAGAAGTATGAACTTATGTGAGAGATGATTTCTTAACCCAGTGTACACATGGATCACCAGAAATATTGTTAAAATATACATTCCTGGGCCTCAGCTTGAAACCCTCATTCAGCAGCTCTTCAGACAAGAACCAAAAATATGCATTTTAAACCAGCTTCCCCAGTGATTCAGATACAGAGGGTTCGTTAAAACAAAAACCAGCCCTTAGAGAAATGCTGTCCCAGACCTCTACAACGAATCAGAATCTCCCATGTTTCAGGCACCTTTCTCCCCCCGGGCTGTGCAGGGAAGACATAAGGAATTCAGAATGTTCTTCAAGAGATCAAGGCTGGAGCCACAGTGGCCCTCACTTTGTTCTCGGTCTAACTGTCTCAAATGTCTTCCCTGTCAGATGTCTGATTTCAAAGATGTCATCAACAGCCCCCCCACCCCAGTCACATAAGCCAGGAATCTTGAATCCTAAACAGAGAAGTCAAAAGCAGGGGGCTGGGACCCAGCAAATCAGCTTGCTGATTCTCTTGCAATTGCTCACATTCACGATGGGCTTCTCTCTCTGCCCACCCTCATTCAATAGCAGCAACAGGGAGAAAAATGAGAAGAATGATTTCTTTTTCAAGTGGTCCTAATGCTGAAGGATGAATCAGGGGTAAGCAGAGTATTTGCATCCAAAGGGGTAAGAATCACTGATCACATAGTTCCTGGGAAGGAGCAAGAATTAGCCTGAAAGGTTGGTAGCCTAGTCAAAATCCAGAAAAGGTTGGATCTGCAGAAGGAACTAGAGAGGGATCCACAAAGCGTCTTGCATCTCACCAACCTCAGGAGCCCCCAGGACAAAAAGTAGCGGGGTGCTAGGTGGGGCAACAGTGACTCACTCGCTCAGATAGCTTCCCTGTGTCTGAGAGAAAGGGCCTGTCCCTACGCAGCTGCAGTGCTGTGACTTGTGTCCACGGCGAAGCCTGTTGTGTAGACGCACACGCACCCTCTTACCTCTGCTCTTCAAGAGGAACCGCTCACAGGCTGCCCGCCGCAGGCAGGGATGGACGCGCGCTCTGCCTGGCGCTTCGAGCGGCCTCTTGTCTCTGCACACCGCCCTATCGAGGCTCTTGGTCCATTCCAGAATAGGAGAGTCACCCTCCGCCTCTGCTCCCATCATCACCCCCATTCCCAGGTCGAGATGGGTCTAAAACCCCAGCCTCCCTCCTCGACTGAATCTCAAACGGAGAGATGGCGAAGGAGAACGTAAATCCAGGACCAAGGACAGCGGCACATTGGGCGTGGAAGAGTAGAGCCAGAATCAGCCTCTTCCCTACCCTTGGCTTCGGTCCTTAGAAACTGAAAAGTCTGCAGAGCTGCCAAGAACAACCCTTCTCCCTCCGGGGCGGCCGGAACTCCGGCCGCGCGCCTTGGGGTCCCGGGCTCGGGTGCCGGGTGGAAAGCGCCCTCCCGAGATGGGCCGGGAGCCGGCAGCCCTGCGAAACCGCGGCTCCACGGGGCTCGCTCCCGGCGCTCTGTCGGGAGGCTGCCCCGGCACTGCCCACCCGTGTCCGGAGCGAGGGTTCGCACCCGGCTGGCAAGAAGGATGCCAAGAGGGTGGGAGAGGGGACAGCCGCTGTGTTCCCTTCACCCCCGACGGAGGGTCCGTGGAGAGAGCCCGACCTCAGGCGGGGAGGTCCCCCTGGCAGACGGCGCCAGAGTGGCCGGACAAACTTCTGGTCCCAGACGTGCCGCCCTTTGAGCTCCCTCCTCCTCTCCCAGCGACCTTGCCTGGGCCCGGGCCGCCTGTCGCTGCATACCGCCGGCGCTTACCTTCAAGCCATAGGGCGCCCAGGGGCAGAGACGGCGCCGGCTGCTCGAGGCTTCCGGCTCCCGCCGCATCCACGCGCGGCCGCCCCTCCGGCAGCCGTCCGGGGCCGCCGCTCTCCTCGGCGGGTCCCTGGCTCCCGGCCCCGCCGCGCCGCTCAGAGCCCCGGCGGGTAGCCACTTGGCCGGCGCCGGCCCGCGGGGAGCAGTGGACTGGCCGCGGCGGGGCGGGGCGGGGTGGGGGCCGGGAGCTGGGCGGGCGAGCGGCGCAGGGACCCGGCGCGGAGGCGGCGCGGGGCGCGCGACAGTCGGCCGGCTCTGGCACCAGGGCTGGACAGCTCCGCGGCGCCTGAGCTCGGGGAGCGCAGGAGGGAGGGGGGCGGGGCCGCCTGGGCCACGGGGCGCCTCGGGCCCCGCCCCTGGGACGGGCCCCGCCCCGCCCCCTCCGCGCTTGAGTGCAAGCCACCGCGCCTGGGCCTGCCAGGAAGGGCCAGGGGGTGGGAGATGCCGCCGTCCCTGGTTTTGAGGCGCGAATTGAGCGGTCCCACCACACCCCCAAAGTTACACCCCGTATATGCAGGGCTGCAGTGACAGGTGTCCTCATCGCCTGAGGAGTCAGAAGACAAGGGTTGGGGGAGATACCTCCCATCCAGCGGGTCAGGGAAGGAGAGGTCCAGGACCTGTCTTCAAACAGCTGGTCAAAGCTGTGCTAAGTTCTGTTGCTTAACTCTTCCAGGGGAAAGCCTGCCTGGAGTTGACCTGAGATGGGAATTCTAAAGGATGCCCGAGATTGCAGCTCACCTTTGACTCCAAACGGAGTAGGGGGTTGGCACGGGAGGGAGGTGGTGGTGAGGGCTGCTCTGCTGATGGTCCTCTGGCCCTGGTCTTGTGCCACCTTCCTCTCACCTTTCCGCCTTCCCTTTATTTCTGCTTCTGCAATCAGAGTTGAGCATTGAGCAACAGGGATTTGAACTTTGCGGGTCCACTTATCCTGATATATTGTTCAACAGTAAGTAGTACAGTACTACACTGTAGGGGGTTAGTTCAATCCATGCATGCAGAACCGTGGATAAGGAGGGTGGACTGTAAATTATATGCGGATTTTTGAGGATTGGCACCCCTAACCCCCATGTTGTTCAAGGGTTAACTGCAGTTACTGACTGCCCTTCCTTTGCCAGGCTCTATGTCAGATTCAGGGGTCACAGAGAGGAATGAAACCAGGCTCCTGCTCTCACCGCCTGCCAATCCAGAATGGAGACCTCCAGGAAATACCCGCAACATACCTGTGGCTTATACAGCTGCTGTGCAATACACAAAAAGGGAAACCTCACAGGGGCTAAGCATTGAAGAAGCAAATACCAGTTCCCTAGGGGAAGAAGGCAGCATTCCAGGCAAGCGGCACAGCACGGACGAAGAGTTAAAACTACATATCAGGGAGTCAGTCCATCGTGGCTGGAGTCAAGCCACTCCAGGGCTTTGGGGCTCTAGGTCCCAAAGCTTAAATTTGACTCAGCATTTCCTCCAATGACACACACAATTATCAAAAATTAGAGTTGGAAAAAAATGTAGCATTCATCTAACCCCCCACTCTCATCCCTCTACAAGAGGGAACCGAGGCCCAAAGAAATAGAGTCCCTTCCAGATGCCACAGAGATCCAGTGCTGGACCAGTCCCCATCTCCTGAGGCTCAGACCAGCACATCCCCCGTCTCTGGAGGCAACTGGGGGAGGGGGAGGAGATGTAAGTGGGTGTGGCGTGCCTCTCTGCTCCTTGCCTTTGGCACTATATGTGGATCTGGACTGTCCCCATCTCTCTGCAGGCTTGATAGGGAGATATTACCACAATCAGGAATCCTAGCATTGTGCCATATTTGCTTATAAAGCAATAAAACATTCCAGACATAGTTGAAATCTCAGTGTTCCCCCTTGTATACCCTCAGGTCATTCTTCCCAAGGTTTAAAATCCACTTAAGGAAGCACTTGGTGCTTCCCAGCTCAGCATCTCTACATCGGTCGAGGGACAGAGCCACCCCGTGGACAGGGCACCCCTCTCCTGACCAGTCAGAGGACCTGGATTGATGTCCTGCTTCTGTCACCTACCAGCTGTGTGACCTTGGCCAAATAGTTTAATCTCTTTAAGCCTCAGATCTCCCCATCTTTCAATTGGGGCTAAAACTACCTTTCTCTCTGGACTACACTGAGGATAACAGATGAGGAAGTATTAGATAAGCTATAACATGGGCAGCCCCTGGCTGATCCGAGGTGGGGAGGGTAGCTGTGCTCATTCAGGAAGCAGAAGATGACTTCCATGGGGTGCGCCAACCCAAAGACATGGTAGCTCTGTGCTGCCTTTTCTACCTCAGTCTTGCATGGCTGAGTGGATTTCATGCTAGCTCTGAGTGAGACGGATGGATCTTTTAGTTTTCAATTAACAAATGCCTCGCTCTTTAAACAAGCGGCACAACAAACAGATGCCCTGAATGATTGATGACAGGGAACATCTGTGGCCAAGCAGGCGGCTGCACCAGAGTCTCTGGCTTCCCGGGCTGGCAGGGCCCTCTGGAGGTCATTTGGTGCCTCCCCTCCCCTCCAGGCAGAACTGTACCCAATCCAAGTAGGCCAGGTGGGGGCAGGGTGGCCCTTTTCCTTATAGCTTTCCTGGAAAGGGGGACACGAGAGCCTCCTTAAGTTTCTGTATGTTCCAGAAGCTTCCAGAGTCAGGAAGTTGTTCCTGATGTGCTACCTACATCTTTATTTTTGCACTTTATCCTCGAAAATGGTAAACAAATGTTTAGCAATGGGTATTAGGGGCAGAGGATGAGTTGAGGCAGGTAGGGGTTTTGCTGGCCCATGGTAGTGAGGAAACAAAGGATGGATCCAACAGAAAGGAAGGAAAATCTAGAACTGCCTCTGTGGTCCAAGAATGTCCTCTAGCTGGAGGAGGAGGCATAGCTAGGGCTTGGAAGGGAGTCCCTTGCTGGTCTCTGTCAAATTCTGATGCACCCACAGAGAGAAACACACACAGGCTGTCACAGGCCCCCTTCTGAAACTCATTCCACAGAAGATAAGGGAAATGCTCTCATTGGAGAGGTTGGAAGCAGAGCAGGATCAGGGAAGCAGCACCACTGGGGTCACACAGGAGTTCACGGCCACATTCCACGCCGTTGGGGGCATTCTGAACGTCTCTGAGCCTCAGTTTCCTCAGTTGGAAAGTGGAGATACAGATCCTTACTGCAGTGTTATCTTGAAGAGTAAGTGGGAATGGCAACTGACATATTGGTGCTTAATCAGTACATTTTGCCTGTTTTCTGCTCTCACCAAAAACTTCAACCAGAGAAGCACTGGCAGAAATACATAAAGCTCTATGTGGTGTTCCAGCCTACTTTTCAGATTTCTTAACCTGCTTCGCAGATGAAAACTGAGTCCCTATTTTCAAGCTCTGGGAATGTTTCTTTTCTCGCCCTCTTCTCTTTTGTCATTTTGTGCTCATCCCATTTGCAAATGACTCTGACAATGCTAAGGTGGCAATCCTTCTAGATCAGTGGAGGTGTGGGGCAAAAAGAAATGCACATGTCCTTTTCATACTTCATTATTTTTATCAAAGTGCAGAAAATCTTAGAGAGGTAGAGAGTTCTTGGTTACCAATGTTGCTGAGAGATCCACAGCCCCATGTCAGAATAGTCCAGTGAAGGGACTGAAGGAAGGGGGGGCTGATCCCCCCAAGGGAGGGGTGGGGAAGGAGAGGATTCTTTTCAAAGGAGGAGTTCAGAGCATGCTCGCTCTTTGACCAAGACAGGAGAGTAGAGGGAGTTACCTGAGAGTTTTGATATCTGCATGTGCAATTCACCCTTAGAGACTGATTTCCTCACTGGGCTTTTCCACGTCAGTGTGAAATGGGCATTTGTAGATATTCTTTGCATCCTCCTATTTTGGAACAATAAAGAATACAGGTGTGACCCACTTTAAGAAAGTCTATTATACAACTCTTCAGAGTTACAAAACAAATAAATTAAAATGCAATAATTCACATGAAAAATTTATTTAATTACTTGAAGGGAAGGGGTCACAAAAATACACACCTTATCTGTACACCCAAGTTCATAGCAGCATTATTCATAATAGCCAGAAGGTAGAAGCAACTCAAGTGTCCATCACCAGATGAATGGATAAACAAAATGTAGTATGTACATATAATGAGATATTATTCAGTCTTAAAAGGTCAGGAATCCTGTCACATGTTACAAGGTGGATGAAACTTGAGGACATTATGCTAAGTGAAATAATCCAGTCACAAAAGGACAAATATTGTATGATCCCACTTACATGAGGTATCCAGGGAAGGAAGAGATTCGAGTAGTAGTTGCCAGGGGCTGGAAGGAGTGATGACTAGAGAGTTAGTGTTTAAAAGGTATAGAGTTTCCGTTTGGGAAGATGAAACAGTTCTGAGGATGGATGGTGGTGATGGTTGCACAACAATGTGAATGTACTTATGCTTAAAAATGGTTAAGATGATAAATTATATGTTATGTATATTTTACTACAATAGAAAATGTATAAACCTTGTGTTTCAATAGCCACTGTGGTCGCCATATATGTGAAAATAAAATAAAACATCTTGGAGATTACCAGTAGGTGGAAAAGTGACTATTTAGAAAACAATCAATTTATATATAACTTGGGAAGTTGTATTTAGGGAAGTTCAATCAGTACTGCCTTGCCTTTCCTCAGCCCTTTCTGTGATCTCATCGACCTTCCAATAGCCTTGTGATGTCAAGAATATCATGAATTGGGGAGCACACCGGAAAGTTAAAGGGCTTCCCCTTCCAGAAGATGAGAATAGACAGTGAAACTAGAGTGATAGTTTTCTGATAGTCTTCACATGCAAGCACTCAGGTTTGTTTGCTTTTTAAATTTTTATTGAAATATAGTTGATGGTGTTTATTAGTTGTTGGTTTCAGATGTATAGCAAAGTGACTCAGTTATACATACATATATATATTCTTTTTTTTTAATGCATGCTCTCATGCCATTTTTTTTTCTCTTTTTTGGTTGCGTTGGGTCTTCGTTGCTGCGCGCGGGCTTTCTCTAGTTGTGGCGAGCGGGGGTTACTCTTTGTTGCGGTGCGCGGGCTTCTCATTGTGGTGGCTTCTCTTGTTGTGGAGCATGGGCTCTAGGCATGCAGGCTGCAGTAGTTGTGGCTCACAGGCTTCAGTAGTTGTGGCACGCGGGCTCTAGAGCACAGGCTTAGTAGTTGTGGTGCACGGGCTTAGTTGCTCTGCGGCATGTGGGATCTTTTCGGACCAGGGCTCGAACCCGTGTCCCCTGTGTTGGCAGGCGGATTCTTAACCATGCACCACCAGAGAAGCCCATATATTCTTTTTTTACTTTCTCTTCCATTATAGGTTATTACAAGATTTTGAGTATAGTTCCCTGTGCTATACAGTAGGTCCTTGTTGGTTATCTATTTTGTATATAGTAGTGTGTATGTGTTAATCTCAAACTCCTAATCAAGCACTCAGGTTTTGAATGGAGTTGTACAGTTCAGAGAAATCTCTAATAGTGAAGAAAAGCTCAATCTGAGCTTTCCTTATTGAAGGTGAACAAATCAAGAGCACAGGTATTTTTAGTCTGTAAGCCAACCAGCAGCATTCAGGATTCTTTCTCACTCCCTGCTCCTTTGCATGTGTTTGCCATGGCTGAGGACTCTACCCAGCTGCTCATGCCCTCGCTGTCTCCGACACAGTCCGGGTGTCAGTCAGGGAATGTGGATGTAAGAAATGAACAATTTGGGCACTTTAAGGGCAGAAAGGGAAGTCATTGAAAATACTGTAGTAGCTCACAGAATCACAAGGGAGATTAGAACACCAACCTTATAAAACAGGCAGCAACAAAAGAGCTAGACACTGTAAGGTCTTCAACTAAAATCAAGCCCACCCAGCGGTCCAGTGAGAACTCAGTTATTGCAGGTAAACACAGGGCACCAGATGGCATCAGCACGGCTGCTGGCATCAGGCACTGGCATTCCCCTGGCACTCTGTCATGCTGCTTCTGGAAACTGAAGTTGTGGCTACTTGGGCTGCCTCTGGAATGGATGTTCTGCTCTCCCTGCTTCTCTGAGTCACCAGCTCCTGAGTCAAAATCTGGGACATCTGCTTCTAATTGAGGTGACCAAGAACCACACAGTTTAGAAAGCTGCAAGGCCTAACAGCAATGATCCACTATGTCCCAGATCCAAAGGAAACAAGAAATGACTCAGTTCTGTCCATTCTACTTTCTGAATGCACCCTCACTGCCACCAGTGCAATCCAGGTCAGCAGTATCATCTCAGGCAGTTATTACCAAAGCCTTTTCTCGGGTCTCCCACCTCTGGCCCATCTTCCATGCTGCATAAGAAGGCTGTTTCTAAAACATAAATTTGGTCATGTCACCCCTGCTGAAAACCCTGCAAAGTCTTTCCCTTGCCTTTGAGATAAATTCTACTCTTGTTAAAATGGATTCAATCTGCCATATCTGTCCCTTGCCTCTCTCCAGTCTCATCTTTTCTGGTGTCCCCTCTGCAGAGAATGAATCAGTGAGTTTAGGAAAGAGTCACAGAGTTGATCTACCCCTGTCTCCCAAATATCAGTCCTTAGATTGGATGCAATGCAAACACCTGGGAAACTAAGAGAAATATAGGTCTAAGATCCCAAACGCCAGACCTACTGGATAGGAATTTAGAAAGTGGGGGTTCTGATATTTCTAAAAAACCAACCAGTGGTTCTGAGCATCAGCCAGATGGGGAAACACTAATCTAATCAATACCCCTCATTTTACAGACTTGGGAGCCAAGGCCCAGACAGGTTAAATATTCAGTGTATATGAATCAAGTTTGGTGTTGTAATGAAGCAAAACTTCAAGCAAAGTTGATCTCACCCATTTAGTGCTCTACGTATCATTATTGGACCACATGGTAATTAGGCATAAATAGTGGGTATGTTATTCAGAGGGAAGACTATTATTACAGTTATAGAAACCAAGTATTTGGGGAGGGTCAACTTGATGGGGGGAGGGAAAGGAGCCATTGGGAAAGATTGGGGTGCTACTCTGAGGCTCCATAGAGGGCCCCCAGGTCTATCATCTGGTCTCTGACAGATCTGATGACGGGTAGGGCTGTCTACAGATTTGGAGAGTCAGTTGGGAGCTGAGTTGATGGGATGTGATTCAAGGCAAGCCCTTAGATAAGACCGGTGAGAGACAAAAGAGCCCCTGGCCCCTTCCTCCAGTGAGGGAGGGACTGGACTGGGTGGGGCATCATGGGAAGAAGAAGGAAGCACGATTGTAGACCTTGGGTCCTTCTGCTGCAAGAACAAGCCAAGGGATGGGACTTAAAGAAAGCCCTTTCTCTGCCTACTTTCAAGCAGAAGCCTCTTCCTCACACACTGGAATTGCCCATTGAGTCATGTTCTAGGCCCATCTCCAGGACTGTGTCCACACTGCTCTCTTTGTCTGAGATGACTGACTCCCCCCCACCCCCATCTATATGTCTGATTCCCACTAGTCTTTCAGAGCCCAGCTCAAACTGTTGTGTTCCATGGGCCTTTCCTCATCTCCCTCACCCCACTCTCATCTTCCTCACCCCTCCCCAGTTTTAATAAACTCATGCACCTCTTTGTGACATTCATGACATCATTATTTGTGTTCTTGTCTTACTTCTTGACTAAAGAGTGAGATCCCCTGGCCCACCTGCATCCCTCCCTGCATCCCCCAGCACAGAACCAACCCATCACAAGGTAGACTCTCAACAAATGTTTATTAAGAGAAATCTCCCCAATTAGTCATCCATTTGGCTTAATGAACAAACACCCCTGAGGACTTAAAGGAGAGTTTTCTGTTGTACCCAATTTAGTGTGAGTTGTTTTGTTTTGATTGCTTTCCAACTTTGTAGCTGAGAGCCTCTGGGGATGTGGAAGCTTTGATGGGGGTAGGAATGAGAGTTGGAAGTCAAGGAAGAGAGCAGTCCAGATGCCCAGAGTGTGGACAAAGGGTGGCTGGAAAGGTGGGTTCAACTGTCAGGGATTTTGAGAGAATAGTTGGGTGTTGACTTGACTCTGAGGTTCCAGGAAGGAGGAAAGGGGTGAGTGAAGGAGGGAAAGGTGGAGAGAGGTGAGAGGTAGGAGAGAGGGAAGGAGAAAGGTGAGGAGAATGATGAGATCAAAGACATATCTGGACCCTCTTTGTTCTGTGACATAGTCTTTTTTTGGGCATAGCACCTTCTCCTCTGCAAAGAGCTAGTACAGAAAGAAGCCACCCCACCCGTCACCCAGTGCCGACTGAGCCCCTGATCTGCTTGGATTACAAGGAAGAGCACACAAGTTCAGGAGGAGAAACTCTCTTGCCCGTGTCCTGACCTTCCCTCAAAGCCGAGTGACTGGTTTTCCTGTCTGACTCTCCTGCCCCCAGTTCTATCACAAAATTGCTACAGGGGTCTGTGCTGAGATGGCCAAACCCATGGAGGGCTCCAAAAGCTGTGTGCTGTTGCCTAGCTCTTTGACTTTGAACGAGTTGCTTAACTAAGTCTCAGTTTCCTTATCTGTAAAATGGATATAATAATTTAGTTTTAAAAGTTTTTGTGAAAATTAAATGTGATCCCATATGGGAGAGCTCCCTGAGAAAGAATACTTGGGCCGCAGGAGGTGCTCCTTAAGTGGGATTTACTATTATTAGTGATGGACTTGACTTATCAGGCAGGTGACTTAGTAGGAATTATGGAGTAAACCCACCCGCTTCCGCGGGCATCCTCTTCTCTCCTGTGACTCTCCTGGGGAACATCCTCCCCAGCTAGGGGGATGGCCATCCTTCCTCATCTTTCCCCACCCTGCCCAGCTTCCAGCAACATCCAGCAAGCCCTCCTAGAGGGCCTTGGCTTACCTCTTTGCCACTCATGCTGGCAACCTGAGAACTATTTGGGTTTCCCTGAGCCCACTAGATAATCTTATAATTACCTATGGGCAATATCATTTGCTTAAAACCATGACTGTCTTAAGCATGGTTTAAGGAAAATTACTGCTCAGCCAGACAGCTGGGGAAAGCCACCTGCAAGGAGACAGCAGCAGCAGTACCTTCCGTCCTTTGGGGAAGGGTTCCCAACATCATGCCAGGTATGGCGGGCACAGGCCCAGTAGCTGAGCTGTGTTGGTCTCTGCAGGACCAGTTCTTGCTGGCACACTTGCCTAGCTCGGATCCTGGTCCCCTCCCACATGGACCATTGTGATTGCCTCCTCACTGCTCCCTCTGCCTCCAAACTTACCCCTAGATCCAACTTTGGCCCAGCGTCAAGAGAGAGCCATCCAAAGGCAGATGTAACCACATTGCCCCTCTGCCAAACTCTTCAAGGTCTGCCTATCGGCTACCAGGGAGTGTGGTCCTCCTTGTTTGCTCCTGACAAGGAGAAGCCTTCACCTGCCTCCACCCACAACTCCAGCCTCATCTCTTGCCCCTCCTCTTCTCCCACTTTACTCTGCAGCAGTGCCTAACCATGCCGTGGGCCCTCACATCCACTGACATTTGCTTGTACTCTTCCCTCTGGCTGGAATGTTTTCTTCTCCCCAGACATTCTTCTCTCCAGCAGGTCCCTGATGGGGTCCCCAGGGGACATTAAGTACCTCTATCCAATCACACTTCCCATTACATTGAAATTACTAGAAAGGATTATCTTACCCATCTTTAGTTTCTCAGTGCCTAGCATGGGGCCAGAAATAGAGAAAACTACTCAGTGAGTGTTGAGCTGAATTTATCTGCTGAGGTCTCAAGCCTGCCTGAGCATCCTCATAGCTGTGCCCAACCAGCTGGATGGACCATCTATGTCCCTCCATGTGGACACCCCCTCCTTTGCCCATGATTACACCACTGCCCTGCTGCCTGTTGCCCAGTCTTCCAGACAACCACCTGCCAGACTAGCCAGCCCTCCGGACCTACAACCCCCTGTTTTCTGGGGCCTGATCTTTTAACTGCAGGTGGTGTTTACTGCTACTCTGGCTTCCTTCTCCTTTGTTTGCTTCTCTGCTAGCTGTGGGGTATAGATTAGCAAAACTCAAACCAGGAAATGAAGGAACCAGCAGAACAGTGTTCAAGTTCTCAGTTTAAGACCATTGCCAGGGAGAAAAGTCTCCATGCTGGAGATCTCAGATTTCCCCTTCCAGGTCTGCTCTCTACTGTTCTCCACGTGCGCTAGCCCTGGAGCTGAAATGCATGGACTTCATCAAGGCCCCCCTGCACTCTGGGAACCTGGTTGGACTACTGGATGGAAATCAGAAGAAGGGAAGAGAATGAGGTCAGAGTTGGCCCCAGATGGTGGCTTCCTCGCCTCTCTATTCCCTGGGGGGTTTTCTGCAAACCTGGAGGGACTGCCCTTGAGCACCTCAGTGACTGTCATCACTGTAGGTCCTCGCCCCTGGACCTTGACACTCTCCATGCCTTCCCTGGGATCCAGGCTATTCTGTCACTGCCTTTGTCCTCCAGGGAGTTTTCTAAGAGTTTGAGAAAACTACACTTGCCCCTGATCCAAGTCTGAACGTGTTGGTCGTTGTTTATAAAAAGAGGAAACAACACTTCTCTGGGGCTTACTCTGCTACAGGTGCTGTGCTTCTCATGTTGGTGTTTAATTTAATCCCCACAACCCTTGATGTCACAGGTGGTAAAATGGGCTCTGGGACTGTTTGAAGAGGGAGAACTAGGATTCAGAGCTGGGTTCCTCAAACTCCAAGCCCAGTGCTTTGTCCCTCATGTTTTCATGGAGCATCTATGTCAAGGATGGCAAAGAGATTTCATCTCACATGTCAGTTCTGACTGACTTAGTCACTGCCTGCAGTGCTGTGGTGAGAATGATTACGAGGCCACATCTGTCCTCAATGGGAGAGAGTATCATGATAAATTAGAGATGTCTGTCATGGGGAGAACAGGAGGGAGTGACAGGCAGTACATGTGCCACATATTTGCTGCCCTTGGTCAAAGCCATTTCTGTGGCAGCCACATGGGCTTAGTGACAGGCACCATTGCAACTAGAACTTCTCTGCTTCATATCACTCTCCTGCCACATGGAGAAGCGTGCCTCTTCTCAACCAGAATTCAAGTCTCAGCGTTGCTACTTATCTGCCGTATGACCTCAGGCAAGTTACTGCATCCCTTTGAGCCTTAGTTGCTTTGTCAGGAAAATACAACATAGTGTTGTACTTACTTATAAAGTAGGTTTCAGTAAGTCTGACTTGGCATAATGCTTGTAGAGCCCCTAGTACAATGCCTTATACACAATAGGCATTTGACAAATAGTAGTAGTAGTAAGTTGTTTTTGACCATCATACTATCAAGGCCGGTTGCCCACACTGTTGCACCAGCTTCTGGTTTCTATGACCTGCCAAGGGAAGAAATCCCCAGTCCTCCCAGCTAGCCCAGACACTCTTTCAAGTGCCATTAGGTCTGTGATTGTCAGTACTGTTTACCGTGAAGTCCCATTACTCTCCACTCTATTGCTAGACATCGCAAATCCTCCCCAGGGGCTCCCCCTTGTTAACGTGATTACCTGTCTTGAGTGTTTCATTAAGCTCTTTTTCATAGAGAGGCTGATAAATATCTGGTAGAACATAGAAGCTCATTATCATCTTAATTGGAGAAGATGACCTGATAAGTAACATACGTAATTTAATTGCCAAGGTAAACACCATAAAAGTTCATGAGAAATCAAAAACCCATAATCAAAGGTTTTGAAATTTCTGGACAGGTAGTTCCCAGGTTTGGAAGCAATAGGGGTCAGGTTACTGCAGCACAGCAGGCTGCTGACTTTTCCCTGCTCTGGACAAGATCAGAGCCATCGCCTTTTCCAGTAGAGGAGAAGGTGGCTCATGGATCCAGTATTTTCTTTGGACATGTATTCATTCTGTTAAGCGTTTCTTAAGGGCCTGGTACTTTTCTAGTGAGTTAGGGCTGCCTCATCGTCTAAGGACATCTGTTGTTTTCCCCACATGATGAGAGTCCCAGGAACTAACTCTTCTGGCTTTGGATTTCCTCTTTCCAGAAATACCTGGGACCTTCTTTCCCCCACTGACCCAGCTGTGCCTCACATCCACGCTCCTTCCTCCGATGTATCTCTCCTCTCCCACTGCCTAGGACTTCCTCCACCACAATGCCAGATCCCATGGTTTCCCATAGAACCAACTTTTCAGTAAACAGAATTTCCTGTTCCCTCAGACTCTTCAACTGAATGGCTCTTCTCTTTCTAACTTAACTGAAACTTGGCTTTTTCCTCCAAATTTTGTTTTCTCTGCAGGCTTCTCGATTAGGAATTGCTCTTTCTTCCACAACCCACAAATATCTCCACCAGAAGCCAGAGATGACATCCTTCAGGCTCCCTAATGCAGTTTTCACAAATTTCGCCTCTACTTCCATGTAAAGTAAGGCCCGGGTCCCTCCCCTGCTCCATCCTTATCTTCTCCAGGTCCCCTGGAGACAACCTGCCTCACAGTCTCCTCCAACCCAGCCCTGCTGGAACCCTGGGGATTTCCTCATCTGCGTGGACCACCCATCCAAGCCCTGGGCCTCCCAGTGCCTCGACAGCCTTAGCTCTGACTACCTTCACCTCCTCTCAAGTTCAACTGTTTACAGCTACAGCCTGAGTCTGGTCAGCAGCTTGGACTGTGCCACTGTAAAAGGTTCAGATTCAAAGGCCTCACTCTCTGCCTTCAACCTCTTATCTTACCATCTCCAACTCAGGTACTTGGACCCATCTCATCCTCAGCCTCACTGGCACCTCTTGTTCCCTATACTCACTCACCCTGTCAGCCTCCACTTTCTTTCCATTCTTCTCTGTCTAGCCTGGACCACATGGTTTATTATTTGAGCTACTCTATTGCCAATATTTTATTCTCTTGCCATTCTCAATCCTCAAGTAACCCACCTCATCAATTGGTTCCATATTTCCTCCCTCTCTCTCTCTCTCTCTCTGGCATGCAAACCTTTCTATTCTTAGCTCACAATTCTTTCTTCCCATCTTTGCTATGGTCCCCTGTAGGCAAAGCACTTTTCCCTGCCTGATTGATGTTCACATTGAGACTGCCACGTGACTGGTTTTGCACAGTGGAATGTGGGCAGAAGTGATAGTGTGTCTGTTCTGAGCCAAGGCCTTAAGAGTCCTGCTTGTTTCTGATGCTCTTTCTTCAGCCTCTGTCAACACGATGAGAGAAACATGCTCGGCTAGCTCACTGGCCCAAGGATGGAAGGCACATGGAACAGCCCTAGATTGCAGACCTGCAACACAGTGCAGAGTCACCCTGCAGACACATGAGTGAGTCAAATAAATGTTTATTCTTACCATAAGCCACTGGGACTGGGGCTCGCTTACTCTGCAGCATTATTGTGTTATTAGTACTGACTAATACAGCCTCTGAATCTTAATCTCCTTCTTTCCTTCCAGATAGTCCCCATCAGTATTTAAATATGTCTAAGTCTCTTCCATCTTACAAAACAAACCCTCCATCTCCCCGTGTCCTCTTCTAGCTATTGCCCTGCTCACCCATACTCTTCTCAAGTAAGATTCTCGGAAGAAGTGTCTCTTCTCATCGTGCCTCATTCTTGCTTCATCTTGCTGTTGTCTGGGTTTGCTCCACTACTTCCTTGAAACTGCTCTTGCCAGGGTCACTATTTTTTCAGCAGTGTTTACTGAACACCTACGCTGTGCTCTGGCTGGACACTGAGGATACAAATATGAAAAGATAAGCAAGAGCTCTGTCAGCCCATGGAGCTCATGGCCCAGGGGCACCTAGACAGGCAACCAGACAATTACAAGCCAGCGTGCTGAGAGCTGTACTGAGACATAAAGAGTGCACGTGTCAAATCAAAACTGCAGTGAGGTATCACCTCACACCAGTCAGAATGGCCATTACTAAAAAGCCGACAAATAACAAATGCTGGAAAGGGTGCGGAGAAAAGGGAACCCTCCTACACTGTTGGTGGGAGTGTAAGTTGGTGCAACCACTGTGGAAAACAGTATGGAGTTTCCTCAGAAAACTAAAAATAGAATTACCATATGATCCAGCAATCTCACTCCTGGACATATATCCGGAAGAAACCAAAATTCAAAAAGATACATGCACCCCTACATTCATAGCAGCACTATTCACAATAGGCAAGACATAGAAGCAACCTAAATATCCATCGACAGATGACTTGATAAAGAATATGTGGTACATATATACAATGAAATACTACTCAGCCTTAAAAAAAGAACGAAATAGTACCATTTGCAGCAACATGGATGCAACTAGAGATTATCATACTAAGTAAAGTAAGTCAGAAAGAGAAAGACAAATACCATATGATATCACTTATATGTGGGATCTAAAATATGACACAAATGAACCTATCTATGAAACAGAACAGGGACATAGAGAACAGACTGGTGGTTGCCAAGGGGGAGGGGGTTGGGGGAGGGGTGGAGTGGGAGGTTGGGGTTAGCAGATGTAAGCTTTTATATATAAAATGGATAAACAAGGTCCTACTTTATAGCACAGAGAACTATATTCAACATTCTATGATAAACCATAATGGAAAAGAATATTAAAAAAGGGCTTCCCTAGTGGCGCAGTGGTTGAGAATCTGCCTGCCAATGCAGGGGACACGGGTTCGAGCCCTGGTCTGGGAAGATCCCACATGCCGTGGAGCAACTGGGCCCGTGAGCCACAACTACTGAGCCTGCGCGTCTGGAGCCTGTGCTCCGCAACGGGAGAGGCCGCGATAGTGAGAGGGCCGCGCACCGCGATGAAGAGTGGCCCCCGCTTGCCGCAACTAGAGGAAGCCCTCGCACAGAAACGAAGACCCAACACAGCCAAAATAAATAAATAAATAAATAATAATTAAAGGTGCTAATAATTTAAAAAAAAAAGAATATTAAAAAAAAGAATGTGTATATATATGTGTGTATATATATATATATATATATATATATATATATATATATATAACTGAACCACTTTGCTGTACAACAGTAATTAACACAACATTGTAAATCAACTATGCTTCAATTTAATTAAAAAAAGGAGTGCACATGGGAGGGCACAAACCCAGGATGGGAAGTCAGAGAATTATCCTTGGAGTAGGGGACATCAAATTTGAGAAATAAAGAAAGGGAGGACTTAGCCGGGCAAAGAAGGGAAGAAAGTTCCAACTAAAGTAGAAAAAAATGATATTTTTGATGACACAAATTCCATTAAATCACTGCCTTCCTTAGAGCCTTCAAAAGTTCCTCCTTATACTCATGCCACTGCAGGAGGGCAGGTTCTTGTTCACCATTTTATCCCCACTAAGCTCACAGTAGGAATTTGATAACTATTTCATAACACAAAATAGTTAACCTACAAAATACAAAAGAGTTAATATATTCACAGGTGAAACATGAGAAGCACAAAGCAGGATGTTATTTGCTGGATTCCCTGGAAGACTATTATTGATTACTGAGTGTTATAACAAAACTAGCATTTGCGTAATGTCTAGTTTAATGTTGGTTGCACCATTGGTGCTTAATAAATGCTTGTTGAATACATGTGGTGTTTGGTAATTTAAGGGACTTAAAAATTATATTATCTTGTAATTCTCACAACATCTCTGTGAAAAAAAATTTCACAGAGAAAATTTCTCAAATGTTAAGTAAATTTCCCAAGATCACTCAACTAGTAAGTAGTGAAGTCGCAATTGGATCTTAGGGCTTCCAGTGGCAAAATCTACACTCTTTTCATGAAGCACGTAGACTCCAGACACACGTAAATTGTAGCATCGGGCAGGCTGTCTCACAGCTGAGACTCGAGCTAGACTGTGACAGATCAGTAGCATTTGGTTAGACCATAAGAGGTGCAGAGAAGGAATTCTTGGTGAGAGGACCAGCATGAACACAGGAATAGGGAAGGGAAAAACATTCTTCTTTCAAGGGACAGTGAGGAGACTGGTCGGCTTGAGGCAGAGGGACCACATGGCTGGAGCAGGGCCACATCCAAGGATCAGAATGAACTCAAAGTCCTGACTCTAAAGAGCTCCTCTTTCATCCTAATAATTGAGCATCAAATGGTTTCTGATTACAGGCATTAGGGCAAAAAGGAATCATGATAACTAACACAAGAATTGTTATCCAAGGGGAGAAAGCACACCACAAGCTCATCTACGCTCAATTGTACAAGCCTCCATAGGACACTGATATATCTTCATTGTGCTAGATGTGTGTGCAAGTACCAAAGTGGACCACCCTGGTAGGATCAGCAGAAGATGCCTATTTCTTAGACAAAGCTGTATGACTCACTGGAATTCATAGGACTTTAATAGACTTTATCTGTTTGCAAAACTTTCAATGGGTATAAAGTTTCAGTTATACAATATGAATAAGTTCTAGAGATTCACTGTACAACATAGTGCCTATATTTAAAAATACTTTATTGTGCACTTAAAATTTGGTTAAGAAAGTAGATTCCATGTTAAGTGTTTTTAACACACAGGCACACACACAAACCACAAAGAGGCACAAGGAAACTTTTGGAGGTGATACATTTGTCTATTACCTTGATTGAGGTAGATGGTTTCCCAGGTGTATGCATAAGTCCAAACTCATCAAATTATATACATTAAATATGTGTGAGGTTTTTTGGTATATAAATTATACCTCAACAAAGCTGTCTAAAAAAATTAAAAGAAGCAACTGAGATGAAACTAGAGAATGTAGCTTTGTTATACAAGGACCAGGAAGGAAGTGGAGCCAGAATTGGTGATGTCCAAGAAAAGCTGGCGCTGTCTGGGGCCAGGCAATGCTGTGTGAAGCTGGGAGTGGCAGCACGCATGGAGGTGGGCAGTCTGAATGCTCTTGCAGAGTCGGTTGAAGCCCATAAATGTTAAAATTGATATTCCATGTCAGTTGCCTTTTATACGACTTCCCCTTCTCAGTTTTGAATAATTTCTTCACACATAACAGGAAGACCAAGATTTTCCTGGCATCAAATTTTTTCAGCTTACATTTCAGTGATTTTGTGTCTTATAACTTTCACTTCTTCATTACCCAAGCAATACTTGCATACAGATAAACTACTGTAGAAACTACAGTTGAGCAAAAAGGAAGGAATGAAATTTACCCACAATCCCAGCACCCAGAGATAAGTGTTAATAACTTACCTATTTTCTCCAGAATCTTTGTATAATTTTAAACATAAAAATAAGACCATACTATACATACAGTATTATATCCTGATTTTTTATTTGACAGTATAACATTGAACATCTCTTTGTGTCAATAAATATTCTTCCACAGCCTCATTTGTAGCTGTGCAGTGTTCTGTTGTACTGGTGTTACTGGGAACCTATTAATTGACATCTAAGTTGTCTCCAAGCTTCAGCTATAATAACCATCATTGATCCTTTGGTGAGCTTTTGCATGCACCCTCAATTATTTCCTTAGGGTCCCTTGTCTCCCTTTCCATCCTCCCGCCTCTTCATCCTCTCACTCTTGCTTCTCTGGCCAAACCAAACTTCCTTAGGCTCCAGAACAATGCTATGCTCTCTCTGCCTCTGTGATCTTGTACATACTCTTCCTGCCTAGAACATTCTTTCTTCACCTGGGATCCCATGCCTAGCTCACCCTATTCATCTTTCAGATATCACTTCCTCAGATGAACCTCCCTGACACTCTGCCATCACCATTATCATCACAGACGGATATCCCTCCCATGGTGGCCACCATCACCTGCCCTTCATTCTGCTAGAGAATGATTGACGCTGTATTGTAACATCCTGTTTCTCTGTCTCCCCTTCAGTAAACTGTAAGGTCTGTAAGGATAGGGATCATGTCTATCTTGTTCAATGTACCTGAACACTGTCCGGCACAAATTTGGTACTCCATAAAAATCTGTTGAATAAATAAATATATTCCGAAGAATAAAACTGCTGGGTCAAAGATATGCACTTTTTTAAGGCTTATGACACATATTTCCAAATCATTCCCCCGAAAGACCTCCCCAGTTTATCTTAACTCCCATAGTGTGTGAATGTGTTCGTTTCCTCATGTCCTGGATAGCCTTGCAAAAATTTCTGAAAATAATTTCCCTCCACAGGGCTTTATTTAGGGAGCGCTGACTGGAATGGTGTACAGTGGGTTACTGAAGGGTCTCAACTCAGTGGGGTATAAATGCGAAAGTTAATTTTTTCCAGTCACTGCTTTCTGCTGTGTTCTGTCGAATCCCTTTTCCTCATCACTTAATGATATTTGGGGCAGAAAGTGAATGTCCCTGTTGCTTTCAGTTATTAAAAACTCAGTCCAGGTTAAAACTCCAAATTTGTATCTGATTCAAAGCTCTTCCTCTTCCTCAAAACCCAGGAAGATTTTGGCCTTAGGGACCCAGAAGAAGGAGCAGTGTGGTCTCTTCTTTCCCCTCTGCTCCTCCTCCTCCTTCTCCTGGGTCTTGCTCTCTAGGCTTAGGGACAGGAAGGAGGGATGGGGAAGCAGGAGGCATCTCAGCATGGCTGAGGACCAGTGGTGGTGAGGAGGCATCTCCAATCCTGGCCTGGTTCAGTCTGATCCCATGTGAGGCTAGTAGATTCTACACTGAAGGTGGGGTGGTGTTTTGGAGCAATGCTCAACTCAACCTGGATCTCCTCTCATATGACAGCTCACTCAGAGTGAAGGGGGCAAAGTCCTCCTTCAGTCCGGGTTATGGTCCCCAACCTTCTCTGGATGGAGGTTCTCCTCACTTGTCACAGCAACTGCCCGGGCAGCCCACAGCTCCTGACCCCTCTCATTCCATGCTCCTGCAGGTGGAACGACAGGAAAGGCTGTGGACTTCCTTTGTGTTCTCCAAGGACGAGGGGATGTGGGTTCCTCCAGTTCTTCCTTCCCAGGCCTTCTGCAGTCCCCTGTCCCTCTGCTGGCATAGGCCACCTCCAGAGGCCCCTCACAAAAACCTCTAGCCCAGAAGTAGCCAGTTGTCTCTGTGATCACATATGTCTTCCCATGGGAAGAAAAGGGAATCTCCCCTCATCACGAATGCTGTAAGGTTGGCAGGTCTGATGCCATCTCCCCACATTCCCTGATCCTCTTTTCATATAAACAAGGGTGGAAGAATAAAGGTCAGGATTGGGTGTGGATTGAAGGTGGTAGGCCAATTCTGCAATCTGTTTTCAAACCACCTTGTCATTGCCAGGATGCATGGGTTCTGCTCCTGGGCAACGCTTTTTAGAAGGCAGAGTTCCTCAGTGCTTCTTGTCAACTGCTTTGGTTTGGAGATTGGCCACAATTCTGGGACAGCAGACAACACCCTCCCCCCCAAATCATCTTGTTGTAGGTGTACAACAACTCATGGTCCTCAACAGTATTTTTATAATAACTGCAGAACCAGATTGCACATGGCTATTCCTTGTAGCAGCACTGGATAAAAGCTAAGGGTGAGACAAAGCAATTTGGAAAATTGTCACATAAAGCAAGAGAGACAGAGGCCAGAGCCCTGTGATGTGAGAGTTGGAGAGGACAAAGGGCGGACAATGAAGCGAGTAGGCACTCTTGTGCCTCCAGGAACCTTTAGGGTCAGGAGACCTCTCTGTCCAGTCTTGTCCATTGTCAGGGGCAATCAGACGTCTCACGTAAAGCAGAGAGTTGGGGAGAAGGGGGTCCCAGTGAAACCCTCTCACCCTGCTTCAATCCTCCACATGTAAAAGTCACGTCCAACTGAGCTGATGCTCTGGTCAGAGCCCCTCCCTCCCTACTGGCACTGACCATAATAATCCGTATGGTCACTTCCCAGAGTCTGAGCTATTACAGGTTGATTGGGTATGTGTAGAGGTGGCCATGGGATGGGAGAGGGCGGCCAGGGTTTGTTTCCAGCCCCCCAGCATCCATGAGAAAAGGAATCTTGGATAGGGTCTCAATGAATCAATCATGGCGAGAACGGCCCTCTTCCCTCCAAGCTCCCTGGCACGGTCGATTAAAATAAAACCCTCAATATTGCAATTACAGTCAGGGTGTTGGGTGCCTTGGGATTCATTAGTCTTGACTTCAGCAGCATTGATTTCTTGTTTAGTAATTAGCTTACCAGAGCCCCTGATGGCATAATTGCTCTATTTACATAATTAAGACATAAATCTTGAGGCTGGATCATAGCCAGGACACTAAGGACACTGGACACTAAGGGCAGCAGGTGGTTGACTTCTTGTAGCCCCAATTCCACACTCTCACCAGCTGTTGCCATTTGCTTCAGTGACTTCAATGGGCTGAGAAATTGTCCTTAGAAACACATTTTTGAAGGTTCATGCAAGGAGATAAACCTACTTAAACTAGGCTTACAGAGAGATTGTGATGGTTTTAAAATACACTTGCAACTTCTTTGACACTTGTTCCTTCAAAGGGTGGAGTCTAACTCCCCATACCTTCAATGTGGGCCAGAGTCAGTGATGCTTTTCTGAGGAATAGAGTACAGCAGAAGTAATGGTGTGTGATTTCCAAAGTTCGTTCAAAAGCCACTGCTGCTTCTCTCTTTCTCTCTCTCTCTCTCTCTCTCTCAGATAGCTTGTTCTGGGGAACTCCACTGCCATGTTGTGATGACACTCAAGAAGGGTGTGGAGAGCCCACACTGGGGAAGAAACTGAGGCCACCTGTTAAGGACTGACACCAACTTGCCAGCTACATGAGTGAGCCATCTTGAAAATATTGCTCCAGCCTCAGACAAGCCTTCAAATGTTGCAGTCCTGGCTGACATCTTGATGACCATCTCATGAGAGAGCCCAAGTCAGAACCACTCAACTAAGCCACTCACAACTTCTGAGTCACAGAAACTGTGAGGATAATAATTGTCTATTATTGTTTTAAACCATCAAGTTTTGGAGTCATTTGTTACTCACCATAAATAACTAATACAGAGGGCATTTCTCTCTCCAACGCCGTTTCTTCAGGAAAGAAATGGCCTGATGTCAAGACCAAGACAACTACAAATGTTCATACTTTGTGACCCAGCAATTCCCCTTATAAGCATTTATCTTATAAAGATGTTTAAAATGTAAAGATGCACAAACTTGCAAAATACTTGTATAAATGTGTTCATTGCAGCATCCTTTGTAATAGTGAAAACTGAAAGCAATTAACATTTCCATCAATGAAGTTCAATTAAATTATGGAGAAAAGCTGAAAAATTCTATGTAAGCCTTAAAGAAATTGAATTAATAGTAAAAAATATATTTCTGAGTATAAAACTCCAAGTCCAGATGGTTTCACCAGTGAGTGTACCAGCAATTTATGGAAGAAATACTTGAATCTTTATACAATCATGAGAAATTAAAAACTAAGTAAACACATTCCAACTTAAGCATAACCTGGATACCAAACCTGGCAGAAATATTAAAAGAACTGAAAATTATAAGCAAATTTCACTCTTGAACATAGATGCAATCCTTTTCAAAAAAATTTTAGAAAGCAAATCCAATGATTTATAGAAGGATATAAAACATGAATAAGTTGGATTTAATGCCAAAATGCAAAGCTGATTCAACATTAGAAAAATCAGTCAAGGTAATTTACCTTATTAATAGGATAAGGAGAAAAAATTATATGACTATCCCAATTGATGTGGGAAAATCTTTTGATAAAATGCAACATTCATTTATAATTTTAAGGAAGAATCACTTAGCTGAATAGAAATAGAAAGGGTGCTTTCTTTTTATTATTATTATTACTATTTAAGACCTTTACTAACAGGTGCTTGCAGTTTATTGACGTTTTTGGAAAAAATTAAGAAGCAAACATTTATTACAATTTAAAAATGAGTTATATTATATATATATAACATATCCAGAGAAAACTTTAATTTGAAAAGATACATGCATCCCAATGTTCACAGCAGCACTATTTACAATAGCCAAGACATGGTAGGAACCTAAATGTCCATCAGCAGATGAATGGATAAAGAAGATGTGGTATATATATACACAATGGAATACTACCCAGCTATAAAAAAGAATGAAATAATGCCATTTGCAGCAACATGGGTGGACCTAGAGATTATCCTTCTAAGTGAAGTAAATCAGACAGAGAACGAAAAATATAATATATTATCACTTATATGTGGAATCTAAAATATGATATAAATGAACTTATTTACAAAACAGAAACAGACTCACAGACATAGAAAACAAACTTATGGTTACCAAAGAAGAAAGAGGGGGGGTGTACATTAAGAGTTTGAGATTAGCAGATACACAGTACCATATATTTATAAAATAGAAAAAAACAAGGTCCTTACTGTATAGCTCAGGGAACTCTATTCAATATCTTGTAATAAACTATAATGGAAAAGAATATATATATATATATATATATATATATATATATATATATATATATATATACACACACATATCTATATATATCTGAATGACTTTGCCATACACCAGAAACTACCACAACATTGTAAATCAGCTATACTTCAATTTTAAAAAGTAAATTAAAAAAAATAAAAAAAATAAAGTTCTTAAAAATCTCAACTTGACCAGATATAAAACAATTTTAAAACCTCTAAAGATATACTGAGAAAAAACAGGCTTTAAAAAAACCCACATTTGTCATTAACCAGAAAGAGACATCTTTAGGTAAAAATAATAAAAGCCATAAGCTGCACAGATATTGCAGAAGGTTCTAGTTACCCTGTCAACAGGCAAAGAGCAAGCACTTAAGGTCGTCTCCCATTTTTGTTCATTTCTTATTGCTGGAACTTCATACTCATTTCCTCTCCTCGGATGACTAAATCTGGTAATGGTAGAGATGGTAAGCCCCATTTACTCAGCCATGCCCTGCTCGGCCTCAGGAGCAGTCAAACTCTCAGCTGCTTTTGTCTCTTTGCCACCTTGTGGTTGTGGGTTTTCTGGGCGTCTTCTGTGGAATAGATGTTGAGGTGTCTGCTGACCTGGGGTCTCCTCTTCTTGATTTCCTTTATCTTCTTCATTGCTATCCTCTGTAGGCTATCTTCTGCGAGAAGAGCCCCTGCAGAATCATCATCAATAACCTGATACGTGTTCTGTCTCACGGGTGTACCTTGTTCTCCTACACTCTAGTTCTCAGCACCCTCCTCCCTTCTCCCTGCACAGGACTACTGTGGGGGGGTGCCCATAGGGTCTCTGTAAGGTGCCTGCGGTAGGGATGGCACTGCTGGGCCTGGCCTTCCGGAGCCCTCTTCAATCCCTTTCTTTCCACTCTCACTCTTCTGAAAATTCTGCTGGTAATCATGTGGAGGACCCCTACCACATGTGTAGGGTCTATAAGCACTGTTTACGGTCTGCTACTGCCTTGCTCTGGAACTCCACCAGGACCTGTAGCATCTGCTGCCTCTGCATCCTTTTCCCCTTCAACAACATCAAACTCCACAGTCTCTCCACATCTTACCCTGCAAAGGTAGTTCCTGGGATTTCCTTCTTTCTGGCATTCTGGTGTGTAAAAACATCTTCCTGTTGATGAAATCATATCTGTTTCTTATATTGAGCTTTTTTTACTTTTCCCAAAACCCTCATTGTGATGACTTCCTTGGTGCCTCCTAGATGAGGCTGCTGGGGCCACTGCTCCCTTCACCCACTGCTCCAGGTGCGGGGTTTGGTATGGGCATCACTGAGGGCCAGACTGTGGGGTGCTGGGTCTCGCCTGGCTGCCCATGGGTGTGGTGATAGTGACTGGGTCCAGCTGTAGCAGCTGTGGCTCCTCCAGAGTGTGATAGTAACTAAGATGGTGGTGGCAGTGGGGCAGCTCAGGACTCTCTGAATAGGACATCCTTCCTGATGTGGTAGAGAATATCTATAAAATGGCAAAAAAGACAATGATGCCTGATGTAACAATTGCAGTCTGATGTTATAGTAGAGATACTCCCCAGTGCATTAAGGCAAGAAAAATAAATGCAAGGTACAAAGATCATAAATGAAGAAATAAGACTGCCACTGTTCCCTGATGAAATTATTGTGTACCTAGAAAATCTGCAAAAATCTACAATTAAACTATTAGCATTAATAAGAACCTTTAGTACATTAGCTGAATACAAAGTTAATATTTTTTTAAACAATGATATTCTTGTGTATCAGCCACTAAGAGAAAATTTGTGAAAAATCCTTTTTATTACAGCATCAAAAAATATCAAGTACCTAGGAATCCTGCTATCTTCCATCAAGCCAGATGTTAAAAAGTTTTTCAAAAATGTAAAACAATGTCAGCAATCTCTGTGCATTGAATCTTTGAATAAACTTTGGGAGAATTAACATCTTTACAATATTGAGCCTTCTAATGAATGTGGTATATTTCTCCATCTATTTAAGTCTTATTCAATGTCCTTCTATGAAGTTACAGAGTTTTCCTTGTAGAAGTCTTGCCCTTCTTAAATATTTCCTATATACTTGATATTTTTTCAATGCTACACAGAATATTAAAAAGATATTTACTCAAGAATCAAGGTTTAATAAAATTAGTAATTTTTCCTACATATACAGGGCATTTTTAAAGGGAACTGGCTTTTTTTTTCAACTGTGGTACATTGTGATGAATAATACAATGACTACCAGTGCAGTATGGTGCCACTACCTTGATTCATGTTAAGTAGTTTTACCACCATTGCTTTTGTACTATTGGTGCAAATGTAAACTCAGTGAGAAAAAGCAAATCATGTCTTATAAAAAGTTTTGACCTCATGAACCCTTGCAAAGGTCTTAGAGCACCCTAGGAGTGGCAGACTGCCCTGCTGTAGAAAAATGCCTGCTCATGCGCACCAGGAAACATCTATAGGAATATTTGCAGAGAATTGTTTATAGTGGCCCCAAATTGGAAATAACCCCAAAGTCTTTCAACTGTAGAATGAATAAACTATACTCATCAATGGAATACTATATAGCATTGAAAATGAAATAGCTACAGCTACCTGAAACAGTATGCAATGATACCATGCCCAAGGCAGCTAAACTGGTGGCATCTGGAGGGCACATTAGAGATCTCAGAGACTGTGAGGAGAGAGAGTGGGCTTTATTATCCTTAGATCCAAGCAAGAGCCAAGGTTCCAGAGGAATAGATTTTCATTTCCTCAGACCTGGGAAGAAGTTGGGTATTTTTGTGGTTTTTGGAAAAGTGGGGGGAACTTAGCCAGCAGAAGGCTGTGAACTGTTTGAAGAGAGGCTTTTTTTAAATTAATTTTTATTGGAGTATAGTTGATTTACAATGTTGTGTTAGTTTCTGCTGTACAGCAAAGTGGATCAGTTCTATGTATACATATATCCACTCTTTTTAAGATTCTTTTCCCATATACGTCATTACAGAGTATTGAGTAGAGTTCCCTGTGCTATCCAGTCGGTCCTTATTAGTTATCTATTTTATATTTGTAGTGTGTATATGTCAATCCCAATCTCCCTATTTATCCCAGATGTAGAAAACAAATTTATGGTTATCAAGGGAGAAAGGAGGGTAAAGAGAGGCTTTAACTGCCTGCATTGTGTGATGTTAGAAAGGAGGATCTGCCTAATCCTGCTACTTCTAGTGGACCAGGGAGGGAACTGCACAGGTGGAATTTCTCCAAGTACCTTCTGTCGGTAGACCTAAGAGCAGGGAAATAGTCTTCTAAAAAATCAACAGAGGGGTGATAATTGCCAGTTCAATCATCTCTTATTCAGAAAAGCAGAAATCATTGTATGTTCTATCACCTGTCATTCTGACACCACTAGTAGAAACACAAACAACCTGCTCTATATGGGGCTGAAGGGATCACAAACCATAAAAAGCAAAGCAAAATTACAAATCACTTAAGGGAACTCTGGAATCTTAAAGCGGAATGACTAAATAGGAGGTGTAGAGCAGGTGGTTCCCACTGAAGAAGGGCTATTGGAAGAGCATATGAGAATATTAATTTTAAAAGGTGGTGAGGACTCTCAAAAAAGATGCAGTTTCAGCACCAAGGGACTTTCAGAAGCTGAAAACAAAACAAAACCTCTATATTTAATAGATAAAATAGGTAAACTGAGAAACAAGATAGTTACAATTGAGAATCACATTGGAGATCTAGAAAATCAAGAGAAATGCCTCATAAAAGCAAGCCAAGGCACAAAACAAAATCAAAAAAGGAAAAGATAATCAAACTGGATAAAGATCTAGGAAACCCAATAAGCAAAGAATAGGATATCCGGAAGGAAAGAGGGGGAACAAATGGAGAACACTGTTTCTCCTGAGCTCCAGATAGACTTGAAGTTGAAGATTGAAATGACATTTTAAAAACACTAAGTGAGGTTTATTCCTAGATATCTTATTCTTTTTGTTGCAATGGTAAACGGGAGTGTTTTCTTAATTTCACTTTCAGATTTTTCGTCATTAGTGTATAGAAATGCAAGCGATTTCTGTGCATTAATTTTGTATCCTGCTACTTTACCAAATTCATTGATTAGCTCTAGGAGTTTTCTGGTAGCCTCTTTAGGAATAAACCTACCTAAGGAGACAAAAGACCTGTATGCAGAAAATTATAAGACATTGATGAAAGAAATTAAAGATGATACAAATAGATGGAGAGATATACCATGTTCCTGGATTGGAAGAATCAACATTGTGAAAATGACTCTACTACCCAAAGCAATCTACAGATTCAATGCAATTCCTATCAAACTACCACTGGCATTTTTCACAGAACTAGAACAAAAAATTTCACAATTTGTATGGAAACACAAAAGACCCCGAATAGCCAAAGCAAACTTGAGAACGAAAAATGGAGCTGGGGGAATCAGGCTCCCTGACTTCAGACTATACTACAAAGCTTCAGTAATCAAGACAGTTTGGTACTGGCACAAAAACAGAAATATAGACCAATGGAACAGGATAGAAAGCCCAGAGATAAACCCACACACATATGGTCACCTTATCTTTGATAAAGGAGGCAAGCATATACAGTGGAGAAAAGACAGCCTCTTCAATAAGTGGTGTTGGGAAAATTGGAGAGGTACATGTAAAAGTATGAAATTAGAACACTCCCTGACACCATGCACAAAAATAAACTCCAAATGGATTAAAGACCTAAGTGTAAGACCAGACACTATCAAACTCTTAGAGGAAAACATAGGCAGAACACTCTATGACATACATCACAGCAAGATTCTTTTTGACCCAGCTCCCAGAGAAATGGAAATAAGAACACAAATAAACAAATGGGACCTAATGAAACTTAAAAGCTTTTGCACAGCAAAGGAAACCACAAACAAGACCAAAAGACAACCCTTAGAATGGGAGAAAATATTTGCAAATGAAGCAACTGACAAAGGATTAATCTCCAAGATTTACAAGCAGCTCATGCAGCTCAATAACAAAAAAACGAACAACCCAATCCAAAAATGGGCAGAAGACCTAAATAGACATTCCTCCAAAGAAGATATACAGATGGCCTACAGACACATGAAAGAATGCTCAACATCATTAATCATTAGAGAAATGCAAATCAAAACTACAATGAGATATCATCTCACACCGGTCAGAATGGCCATCATCAAAAAATCTAGAAACAATAAATGCTGGAGAGGATGTGGAGGAAAGGGAACACTCTTGCACTGTTGGTGGGAATGTAAATTGATACAGCCACTATGGAGAACAGTATGGAGGTTCCTTAAAAAACTACAAATAGAACTACCATACGACCCAGCAATCCCACTACTGGGCATATACCCTGAGAAAACCATAGGTCAAAAAGTGTCATGTACCACAATGTTCATTGCAGCTCTATTTACAATAGCCAGGACCTGGAAGCAACCTAAATGTCCATCGACAGATGAATGGATAAAGAAGATGTGGCACATATATACAATGGAATATTACTCAGCCATAAAAAGAAACGAAATGGAGGTATTTGTAATGAGGTGGATGGAGTTAGAGTCTGTCATACAGAGTGAAGTAAGTCAGAAAGAGAAAAACAAATACAGTATGCTAACACATATATACGGAATCTAAGGGAAAAAAAAAAAAAAAAAGGCCATGAAGAACCTAGTGGCAAGACGGGAATAAAGACACAGACCTACTCGAGAATGGACTTGAGGCTATGGGGAGGGGGTGGGGTGAGATGTGACAGGGTGAGAGAGTGTCATGGACATATATACACTACCAAATGTAAAATAGATAGCTAGTGGGAAGCAGCCGCATAGCACAGGGAGATCAGCTCGGTGCTTTGTGACCACCTAGAGGGGTGGGATGGGGAGGGTGGGAGGGAGGGAGATGCAAGAGGGAAGAGAAATGGGAACATATTGTATATGTATAACTGATTCACTTTGTTATAAAGCAGAAGCCAACACACTATTGTAAGGCAATTATACTTCAATAAAGATGTTTAAAAATAAATAAATAAATAAAGTCTTTGTACGTATTAAAAAAAAAAAAAACACTAAGTGAGAACTGATGAAGATAAACAGACACCTAGAAATATCCTAGTGAAATTCCTAAATTATGATATTGAATCTTCTCAAAGGGTAAAGACAAAAATATTGAAAGCTGTCAAACAGAAAGGAGGGGGAAGGGAGTAGAAGGAAACACACATGAAAGAGAATCAGACTAACGGTGGATTTCTCATCTGCAACGCTGCAATTAGAAGGCAGCAGAATTATATCAACAGTTATAATATAGGCCACTAGGACTCAGCTTGGGAGAAAGATTATGAAAATAATGGGAACAGAATTTTGATGTAATAGAAGTGATCAGTGTAATTCTGACTGTTAGGAATGGGAAGGTAATCAACAAGATAATCAGAAAGCATAATAAAACATCACAATTAATGAGAGGAAAAGAGAATAAGCAGAAATTAAACCAAGGAAAATATAGTGGATATCTCTTTTTTAATTGAAGTACAGTTGATTTACAATATTATATTAGTTTCAGGTGTACAACATAGTGATTCAATATTTTTATAGATTATACTCCATTTAAAATTATAAAATACTGGTTCTATTCCATGCACTATACAATATATCCTGTAGCTTATTTATTTTATGTGTAGTAGTTTGTACCTCTTTATCCCCTACCCCTATCTTGGTCCTCCTCCTCCCTTCCCTCTCCCCACTGGTAGCCACTAGCTTGTTCTCTATATCTGTGAGTCTGTTTTTGTTTTTTTATATTCATTATTTGATTATTTTTTAGATTCCACATATAGGTGACCCCATACAGTATTTGTCTTTCTCTGTCTGACTTACTTCAGTAAGCATAATACCCTCCAGGTCCATCCATGCTGTTGCAAATGGCAAATTTTCATTTTTTTGTGGCTGAGTAATATTCCATTAGATAGATAGACAAATAGATAGATAGGTAGATAGATAGATAGATAGATAGATAGATAGATAGATAGATAGATAGGGATACAGATCTAGATCTACATATAGATGTATCACATCTTCTTTATCCATTCACCTGTTGATAGACACTTCGGTTGCTTCCATATCTTGGCTATTGTAAATAATGCTGCTATGAACATTGGGGTACATGTATCTTTTCGAATTAGTGTTTTTATTTTCTTCAGATATGTACCCAGGAGTGGAATTTCTGGATCATATGGTAGTTCTATTTCAGTTTTTTGAGGAATCTCAATACTGTTTTCCATGGTAGCTGAACCAATTTACATAGTGTACTAGGGTTTCCTTTTCTCCCCATCCTCATCAACGTTTGTTACTTGTGGTCTTTTTAAAGATAGCCATTCTGACAGGTGTGAGGTGATATATTATTGTGGTTTGGATTTGCATTTGCCTGATGATTAGCAAAGTTGAGCATCTTTTCATCTCCCTGTTTGGCCATCTATATGTTTTCTTTGGAAAAATATCTATTCAGGTCTTCTCATACAGACTGTGTGTTTTGGAAACAAATTTTTTTTTTTTACTTAATATTGATTAATTAACTCGATGTTGATACGTTACACTTAGGCTAAAAAAACAAATTCTACTTATTTTTAGACAAAATTTTTCTTCTCTGTAGACTTTCTCCATAGACTTCTGTATACACTATCCTATATAAAAGTGAAAATGAAGGTTATCTTGAACTCAAGGTGGTAATAACTTGTCTCAGTATATTATCATCAGTTTCTTCCCATCTTAATTTAGATTGATATTGATTCAAGAAGATTTTATTTAGAAACATTTTCAAAGATGATGATTAATCCATATGTTTTCACTTTCTTTTTTTTTTTTTTTTAAAGTTTTCAATAGTATTTTTTTTTAAACATCTTTATTGGAGTATAACTGCTTTACAATGGTGTGTTAGTTTCTGCTTTATAACAAAGTGAATCAGTTATACATATACATATGTTCCCATATCTCTTCCCTCTTGTGTCTCCCTCCCTCCCACCCTCCCTATCCCACCCCTCTAGGTGGTCAAAAGCACCAAGCTGATCTCCCTGTGCTATGCGGCTGCTTCCCACTAGCTATCTATTTTACGTTTGGTAGTGTATATATGTCCATGCCACTCTCTCCCTTTGTCACAGCTTACCCTTCCCCCTCCTCATATCCTCAAGTCCACTCTCTAGTAGGTCTGTGTCTTTATTCCTATCTTGCTCCTAGGTTCTTTATGACCTTTTTTCTTTCTTTCTTTCTTAGATTCCATATCTATGTGTTAGCATACTGTATTTGTTTTTCTCTTTCTGACTTACTTCACTCTGTATGACAGACTCTAACTCCATCCACCTCATTACAAATACCTCCATTTCGTTTCTTTTTATGGCTGAGTAATATTCCATTGTATATATGTGCCACATCTTCTTTATCCATTCATCTGTCGATGGACAATTTCTTACTGCCTTTAGAATTCTCTATTTATCTTTAACTTCTGCCATTTTAATTATGATATGTCTTGGGTTCATCTTGTTTGGAACTCTCTGTGCTTCCTGTATCTGGATATCTGTTTCTTTCTTCAGATTCAGGAACTTTTCAGCCATAATTTCATCAAATATGTTTTCAACCCCTTTCTCTCTCTCTTCTCCTTCTGAGACACCTATAATGCAAATGTGAGTACATTTAATGTTGTTCCAGAGATTCCTTAACCTATTCTCATTCTCTTAATTTGTTTTTCTTTTTGCTGCTCTGATTGGGTGACTTCCATTATTCTAACTTCCAGATCACTTATGCATTCTTCTGTATCTCCAGTCTGCTGTTTATTTCCTCCTACTGTGTTTTTCATTTCACGTATTGTATTTTTCAGCTCCGACTCATTATTTTTCATATTTTCTAGTTCCCTGTTAAAATTCTCACCGTGTTCATCTATTCTTTTCCTTAGTTCAGTTAGCATTCTTATTATTAATGCTTTGAACTCTTTATCTGGTAAATTATTTATCTCTGTTTCATTAGTTGTTTTATCAGGGTTTTTTTCTTGTTCTCTCATTTGGAACAAATTCCTCTGTGTTCTCATTTTGCTTAACTTTCTCTGTCTCTATTAAATTAGGTGAAACCATTATCTATCCTTGTCTTGAAGGGGTGTCCTTATGTGGGAGCATCCCTATGTGGTCTACATGTGCACAGTGGCTTTAGTGGGAGAGCTGGATCTGAAGTGACCAAAGGTCACATCTTCACCCAGGGTGTGCTGGCAGTTATCACTTTGTTGGGAGGTGTGGCTGGAGATGGAGGGGCTAGAGTCAGAGTCAAGTGTGAGCCAGAGCTTCTCCCTAGTGTGGAGCTGTGCTGAAGCCAGAGGTGCTTGAGTGGGTGCTCAGAGTGGCCTGGGACTCATGCTGGGGCAGTTGTGAGAAACTGGCCAGATCCCTGAACTGTTTCAGTCTCCTTCCTCCACCTCATCCCCAGGAGTAAGCAAGTATGTGTGCACTCTTCACAAGCAGAGTGTAGGTTTCCTACAGCCCCTCCTGTAAGTCCCTGGTTTTCAAACGAGCCAAAGGGACTTACCTTCCTGGTGTCAGACCTGAGTGCTGGGGTGCCCATTATGTGCTTCAAACCACTCACTCATTAGGAAAAATCTCTCAGCCCATGTAATCCCCCTCCTTCCGCTGTGGACACAGGTCCTGACCTGACATATATATATATAAACAGAATTAATATGTGTATTAGTTCACACAATTATGGAGGCTGGGAAGTCCCACGATCTGTCATCTGCAAGCTGGAGACCCAGGAAAGCCAGTGCTATAATTCAGTCCAAGTTTGAAGGCCTGAGAACCAGGGGAACCTATGTTGTAAATTGTAGTCAGAGGGCCAGAGAAGATGAGATGAGATGTCCAGTGAATTTGGACAAAAAAGGATGAATTCTTCCCTCCTCTGTCTGGTGTTCTATTCAGGCTCTCAACAGATTGGATAATGCCCCACACTAGGGACGGTAATCTACTTAGTCCACTGATTCAAACACTAATCTCATTCACAAACACCCTCACAGACACACCTAGAAGTAATGTTTAATCTGAGCACTCTATGGCCAATCAAATTGACACATAAAATTAATCATCACAGCAGCTAAATCATAAATTTTTAAGCCCCTCTAAAAATAAGAAAAATTAATAAAAACAGTGGAAGATTTTAATACATTTCTTGTAAATCTGACAAATCAAGTAGAGAAAAAGTAACGAGGATAAAAAGGATAAAACCCTAGCAATGTAACAACTAACTGAAAGTAAGGTATAATTTTGTGTTTATGATTTCAGATACAATTGTTACTTTCTCAAATAATGACTACATTTAAATTATAAATAGGAAATAATTGGAAAGAAAATATTATGTATCCAAACTTATCCAGCAGGGCTAAATCTACTCACAGAAATTTTAATGGTCTTAAATTTCTCCTTTTACTATTAATTAAATTAAAAATAAATCAACTAAGTACTCAACTAATAAAATTAGATAATATGATAACAAAATAAACAAAAAAGTTTAGAAAAATAATTAATAAAGATACATGTTTAAATTAATGTAACGGAAAACAACAACAAAAAATTAGGAGAGTAAACAAAGCCAAAAGCTATTTTCTGAGAAAAAAATTTTAAAAGAATCCCTGCATAGTTGATTAAAGACAAAAGAGAAAAGGCAAAAGTACACAATACTGGAGGGAAAAAGAGGGATATAAATAACCACAAATATGCAATATATACAATAAATGAATATTATGTGCAACATAGTTGAAACTCTAAAGGAACCTAATTTTTCTAGTCAAATAACACCTCCAAAATTGGCCCAAAGAAAGAAAGAAAATCTGTCTAAGAAATTGGAAAGGTAGCTAAAGATGTACCATTATAATTGACCTCAGATTCAGATGTGTTTATAGGCAAGTTCTATCTAACCCTTAAAAAATTGATTATTTCTATGTTATTTAAAATATTCCAGACCATTGAAAAAGTGGAAAGCTATCTAACTTATTTCATGAATAATAAAGCTGGTTGAACTTAATAGCAAAATCTCACATAGTGCAAAATATTAAAATATTGACTAATTTTACCATAAAGAAAGATATAAAGGTTATAAACATAATAATAGCAAATAAGATCTCTCAATGATATGAAAAGATTCAGTATAGCAAAACCAAGTAGGGACTATTCCAGCTATTCCAGGAATATTAATATAGGTTGAACATCAAGAAATCTATTAATTTATAACTTCAACCAATTAGAAGAGAAAAACCAAGTGGTTATAACAACAGGTTTTGAAAAGGCATTTGATAAATATTCACATCTATTCCTAATTAAAGTGCTCAGTAAAATAGGAATAAAAGAACTCAACTGAATGTAATAAAGAATATTTTCCTGAAAGCAATAGCAAATTAGTAGTTACCTTATCGGATCTGGGGGAGGGAAAGAAATAGTCTAGAGAAGGAGCAGGTAGAGCCAACAGTATTGCAGCCAACAGGTTGCAGTTCTTAAGTGGGTGGTGGGTTCACAGGTATTCATTTTATTATTATGCTTTTACATATATGTCATGCATTTCACATATTATTTTCTACGTAATAAGGATATCTAAAGCAATAATGAACTTTATACTAAACAGTGACATTTTAAGCTTTTTCCATTAAAATCAGGAACAGGCAGGACGATCACCAAGATTAAGTATTATTTGGGAGAGTCTAGCTAATGTCCCCCAAATTAATTAATCCATATAAAAAGTAGAAGAGCCAAAATTATCTTTATTTGAAATTGTGATGCTCTTATAGCTTGAAGGTTCAAGGGACCCCATTAAAAAATATAAAAACTTCTATAACTGATAACTTGGTATGGTGATAGATAAAAGATAAATATATAAAAATCACTTTCCTTTTTTGTACTCAAAAATAATCAGTGAAAAATAAAAATGGAAAGAAAATCCCATTTCCAAAAGGGACAAAAACTGTAAAATATTGAGGAATACAATTTATAAGCATAGAAACTTTAAAAGAAAATACTAAACTCCAATGGCCATATAGGGAAACAGAAAAAGATGGAATATTTAACTATACAAAAAACTTTATTTAGTTCATGACAAAAGACATCATAAGAAAATTGAAAAGAAAATAATATAGGGAAAATATTTAAAATTATATATTAAAGAGATAATACCTTTAATATACAAAGAGATCTTTTACAAATTGGTAAGACAGACCAACAGCCCAGTAGGCAAATGGGCAAATGATAGGAATTGATAATTCACAGAAGAGAAAATCCAAATGGCCAATAAACTTTCAATCTCATTGTGTTATGGAAATGCAAATTAAAGCAGGTATCAAATACCGCTTCTACCCATTAGATCTGCAAAATATAAATTTAAAGAATATTGATTCCAAATAAACTGCCTGATTCAAGTCTCAAATTACTGTGTAAACATTGGCAAGTTACTTTTAGCCTCTCTGTGCCTAAGTATCTTCATCTTTAAAATAAGGGTAGTAATCATACCTACTTCACAGGGCTGTTGTGAGAAAGAAATGAGCATTTAGATCAAGTAAAGCTTAGAACAGAGCCTTGCACAGAATAAGCAGCCAACAATATTAGCTCTCTTTATTACTAATGTAACAAGTGGAGCAATGAGCACTTAATTCATTGCTGGTGGGGCTATGAATTTCTACTAGCATTTTAGAAAGTCAACTGGCAATATATTTTAAAAATTGTAAATATACTTACAGGGGCAGTGAGGGCAGGGGTTATCTGGAAAGGGACACAAAGGAAATTTCTGGAATGATGATAATGTTCCATATTTTGATAGAAATTTAGATTACACTAGTGCTTACATTTATCAAACCTCCAATGTATACTTAAGATTTGAGCATTTTATTACATGTGAATTTTACATAAAACTATAAACAAATATAGAACTCAGTGATATGCTCGCTGAAGTATTTAGAAGGATATGGACAGACGTTTGAAATTTACTTTGAAATGTATCAAAAAATAAGTTGGTGTTATGGGTTGAATTTTGTCCCACCAAAATTCAGATATTGAAGTCCTAACCTCCAGCACCTCAAAATGTAACCTTATTTGGAGATAGTGTCTTTACAGAGGTAACCAAATTAAAATGAGGTCATTCGGATGGGTCCTGATCCAATACGACTGATGTCTTTAAAAGAGGCGGGGCAGGGGTAGGGAGGATTTGTACTTGGAAACAGACCTGCATTGAGGGAAGGCAATGTGAAGAGACACAGAGAGAAGATGGCCAAGGGGAGAGGTCTGGAACAGATTTTTCTCTCAGAGCAACCAACCCTGCCAACACCTTGATTTTAGACTTCCAGCTTCCAGAACTGTGAGACAATAAATTTCTGTTTTTTAAGCTACCCCATCTGTGGTACTTTATTAGCAGAGGCCTGGGATACAATTTGTTTGATGGATGGTTAGAGGCTTGGATAAATCGACAGATAACATAATAAAATAAGTACACTAAAGTGTTAATGATAGGTCTAATTGAGGTGCTGAATTTATGAATGTTCACTGTAAAATTATGTCAACTTTGCTGCATGTTTGAAATTTTTTAAATGTTAGGAGAAAAAAAGAGCAATATAAAAATATTCACTTAGAACAAAGATAAGTCAACTCTGTTTCAAATAGTACTTCAATTCCTAGAAGTTCCATGACTAGATAATTCCACAGAAAAGATCAAATTGCTTTAGATGAGCAATTACCACAGTAACAATGGCATTTAAAACACACATACAGCTGATTCACTTTGTTATAAAGCAGAAACTAACATATCATTGTAAAGCAATTATACTCCAATAAAGATGTTAAAAATAAATAAATAAATCAAAAATAAAAAAGTGGCAACCCCCCCCCCCCCACACACACATACACATCCCTACATATGGACTCAGAAATTCCACCTTGGAGACTCTTATAAAAATAAAATGCCCACATATAAGTATATATTTACTTATTTCACTATAAATGGTGGTCCATCTGTGCAATACTATGTTGCTGTTATTTAAATGAGGTAAATCTATATTGTTTTCCACTTTTAGCCTTTTCTGTCTTATGCTGCACGGATGAAATGTGTTCATCCCCTTCTCCTGACAGCTGAACAACGATGGGAATAAAAACTGAGCTGGAGTTTAGGTCTAGTGAAGAAACTGGTATTTGTTCATTGAAAATCTGGGTCTCAGGGGCCCAGCAGAACAAGAAACAGCAGGTGGGTAAGTGAATACACAGATTCTAGAGCCAGAATAACCTGGGTTTGGAAATTCTGGATGTTCTATTGCCTGTGAGGCTGGGCAGATGCCTCACCCTATATAAAAGATGTCTGTTGTAAAATGGAAAAACTGTAAAATGGGAATAATGATATTTTCCTCCTAGGTGTGATGAGAGGAGTAAATGCAGTGATGTGTATAAGATACATACCACAGATACTCAAGAGTGACAGCTGTCATTATTGACATCCCTGTGTACGTATCCACTCATAGCAGGGGCTCAGCAACGGTGACCATCGGCATCATGATTGCAGTGTTTTCCCAGTCTTCCCTGAAGATGAAAAGAGAACAAGAAACTTGCTTCTGCCCTCCTTGCTCTCTGCTCCACAACCCCGGATGCTCCTTCTGTTTCTTCTTCTATTATCTCTGCATGCCGCTGAAGAATGTGGTCCTTAGACAACTTGAATGGCAGGAAGCCAAGGGAAGAACCATCACAACAGTGTCCTGGTAATAACTGTCTTGATTCACTTGTGCAAATGGCCCGAGTGTGCCCTGTGCCAATGAACACATCAGGATTTGCAGACCAAGTTTAGGGATCTGGACCAGGGCTAGGTTCTGATTGGGGTGTGTGTGTGTGTGTGTGTAAGAGAGAGAGACAGATAGACAGAGACAGAAACAGAGACACAAAGAGGGAGAGAAGGCTGGCTTGTTTCACGTAGCAGCACAGTGAAAAAGGAGGCAATATCATGATATTTGAAATATTATTCAAGAAAATCGGAAAATGATAGCCCCCATGTTCATGCAGCTCAGTCCTGGGGATATTTAGATGGAATGTGATCTGTTGTGATAAGCTGTATGGCTGATAAGTCACCCACCCCTATCATATAGGCTGAGTCTGGTGAGATGGTTTAGGCAGCAGGGGACGTACAGGTGCATCAGAAGATTGTAGAACCTGTCAGTCACAGAGGTGATTTGCAACCCCTTCCCTACAGGACAAATTACCCCTAACCATCCCAGGTGGAAAGAAAGGCTCCTGTGTTTTAAAGACCCTTGAAACCCCTCCCATCCTGCTGGCCACCCTGCCTCTTTCAAAAGAAATCTCCCAACTTTCTCGCTTACATGCTCACGGTCTTCATAGTCAGGAAACTCTTCCCCCGAATTTCACTGGCAGTTTTCCTGCTTTGTTAGACCCTCTTTCCTCGACAGATACAGAGTACAGGACATCACCCTTCTTTAAATAAACCACCCATCACAAAGTGCGGGATGTCTTTTCTTCTTCCACAAGAAAGTCCCAACCTGAGGGGTACCTAACAGCTCTGCCCTGGTCCTGAGCAAGCCTCTGCCTTCTGTCTCTGGCTCCAGCATCTTTCAACCCGGCTAACTGCGCAGAGATGATAGCGAAAGGGACAGCAGGCAGCTTCTTTGGGGAGGTGCCTCCTGTTCACTGGCACTGTGAGCTCTGACCCTCCTGGTATCCACACCAGCCTTGGTCTTTGAGACTTAGCTGATGCTTTATCTCAACTGGCTTCCTGAACACCCCCAAACCGACCCATCACCTGCCTTTTCTTTATACCCCTTAACTCATCACCTATCGCCCTCAAGTCTACGTTTCTGCCCAGACTAGTAACCCTGGACTAGTAACCACTAGTGGCCCTGGTGGGTGGTCACTGAGACCATCCTTCTTCTTGAAGGTTGGCCAGTCTCTTTCGGCTTAGCCACTTCCCCCGCCATTACCTAAAGCTGGAAGCTAAAGTTAGTTTTGTTCTCTCTCCCTTGGGGAAATTGCTCCACAGCTCCACAGTTCAAGGCTTCTGCCCTGGGCTGGTCCTTCCCAGTATGTCGATTGCATAACAAGTGCCTTTGTTTCCGGCCGAGTGTCGACATAATGCAAAAGTCACAACGCTCCCTTTGTCCTCCCCTTCCCAGCGTATCAGCGGCAACCGTTCCACACCGCGCCACCGTGAAAAAAGAATCAGCAGGAGCCCGCTGGAAATTGATGTGTGATGCCTGAGAAACTCGCTCCAGATGCTAAACAGATGCCCATTATTGGCACCTTCTCTTGACTCTCAAAATTGCTTGAGGGCCCTGTTGCTTTGTCAGCCACACAAGTAATGAGCTGTTAAGCCTCACCTACCTCGGCCAGTTGCACGGTCATTTCTGGACTCACTTAAGTTTCCCTAGAGTTATAGATTCCCAAGAAAGGCAGTGACCTGAAGAGGTCATTGAGTCCATCCCCCAGCTTCCAGGCTAACAAAACCACCCGTCCACTGTCCTAGACAAAGGGGTGTCTATTATCCCTTCAGTCCTCATAAGGTCCCCAGTGAAGGACGTGTTCCATTCTCATTACACAGATGAAAAAAAAAAATGAGGCTTGGAGGGAACACAAGGCTGGTAAGTGGTGGCACTGGCCAGGAACCCACAATTAGGGCTCTTTTCACTCCTCCAGACTGGCTCTGCAGACTTAGAGAGAACAGCTCTTGCCCTCCTCTGCTTCTCAGCTACCGCTGACAAAGAGGAATAGGGCTTGAAAGGGGGCGGGGGGGGGGGAGGGGGGAGGGCTTGGTCACAGAGGCAACCGGAGTCCCAAGTCCTAACTCTGTGGAGAAGCGCTCCCTGTAGCATGGGGGCCGCAGCAGGTGTGATGGCAAGCAGGACCGCCAGTTGAGTGTGCCATGTGCCAAGCTGAGCTAACACAGTCTCTGAAAGCCAGGGCTTTTCTCTCACTATCCCAGCACAGGGGAAGTAGGATAGAGGCACATGGGAAATGCAGACTCAGAGGTCTCCAGCCTAAGCTGCAGCTGCCCTGTCGAGGGCTTCCAGACAGAGAGGCAGACAGCCTGCGGAGCCTAGAACCACAGGTTGAAGAGTTCAGGGCTCCCTTGCTGAAGGCGCTGGCTTCTCCCAGGTCTGTATTCCTCCTTTGCTTGCCTCCCTGTGAGATGAGGCTCCCTGAGTTTGGAGAGTAGGTCCCCCTCTCTGAGCTGGAAGACTCCCTCATTTTATAGATAAGGCTTAGCGATCAAGTGATTTTTCTCAACGCCACTCAGCGAGTTGATAACTCATTCTGACTCAGGGTGGTCTGGACACCAGTGAGAAGAGGCTGCGTAGCGCCAAGAGGCTGGGGCTCTGGAGCCAGACGGCTCTGAGCTCTAACCCCAGCTCTGCCCTTGCTCCAGAAAGAGAGGCTTGTTCTTTTAGCGACTCCTTTATGGTAAGGGTTTTGTTTCTTTTCTTTTTTTTTTTTTTAATTGAAGTATAGTTGATTTACAATGTTGTGTTAGTTTCAAGTGTACAGCAAAGTGATTCAGTTATACGTATATATATTTCAGATTCTTTTCCATTCTAGGTTATTACAAGACACTGGGTATAATTCCCTATGCTATACAATAGGTCCTTGTTTATCTATTTTATATATAGTAGTGTGTATCTGTTAATCCCAAACTTCTAATTTATCCCTCTCCCTCTTTCCGCTTTGGTAACTGTAAGTTTGTTTTCAAAGTCTGTGAGTCTATTTCTGTTTTCTAAGAAATAAGTTCATTTGTATCATTTTTTTTAGATTCCACATATAAGTGATATCATATTTCTTTTTCTCTGTCTGACTTACTTCCCTTAGTATGATAATCTCTAGGTCCATCCACGTTGCTGCAAATGGCATTACTTCACGCTTTTTTATGGCTGAATAATATTCCAGTGTGTATATATACCACATCTTCTTTATCCATTCATCTGTTGATGGACATTTAAGTTGCTTCCATGTCTTCAGTACTATAAACAGTGCTGCTATGAACATTGGGGTACATGTATCTCTCTGAGTTAGAGTTTTCTTCTTTTCCAGATATATGCCCAGGAGTGGGATTGCAGGATCATATGATAGCTCTATTTTTAGTTTTTTAAGGAGCCTCCATACTGTTCTCTGTAGTGGCTGCATCAACTTAAGGTAAGTGTTTTGAGAACTGTTGCAATGGAAGAACAGGATCGTTTCTCCCCTGAGTGCCACAGGATTCAGTGGTAGCCTCCCCACATGGTGCTGGAGGTGCCATGAGAACGAGAATTCTCTGCATCAGCCCAAGATCTCAAGAAGCCACAGCTCAGAGAATCTGGCTCTCACTGTGAGGGAAAATGTTTTATAAAGTATTCCACTCCACACAACAGGGACTTGAAATTTTTGCCCAAATTACGTGCCAGTGTTTTCCTTCTCTTCGCCCACCCCAGGCTCAAGCTCCTCCCTCCCCACCCATTCAGCTCTCTGCATAGACCTGCACTATCCCATATGGCAGCCACTAGCTAACATGGCTGTTTAAATTTAAATTCACTAACATGAAATAAAAGTTAAAAGCCGGTTCCCTGTACTGGTCACACTTCAAGTGTGATGTGTAGCCAGTGGCTGCCCTATTGGACAGCCCAGTGTAGAACGTTTCCACCACTGCAGAAAAGATCATTGACATTGATAGTCAAAGGTCCACTTCTGTAGTTTTGTTGTTCTTATGTATGTCGTCTTGCTGTTTCTATTAAAAATTGCTGTAAGCCCAGCCGTTGGTGGTTTGCAGATTCCTGGACTTGGTTCGTGTCTCTGATTCACACCCCTCGCTTCCCGCTGCCTGCCTGTTGAGGGCCCTGAAGGCCGAGGAGAAGATGTGTGTCCCTGCAGAGCAGAGCAGCCGCTGTGCCCCCGTCTGGTAGCAGATGAGTCAACAGGGGTCACTCCATGCTGCCTGCAGGGGCTGACTGGCTGGTCTCTTTCTTTCTTCACCCTCATCCCTGACTTTCTCTATTACTCCCTAGGCTAAATGGCTTAAACAGTTCCTCAGACTCCAAGGTCCTGCTGGGTTGAGCCGAGCACGGGGGATCAGTCACCAGATCCCCACTGGCTCATCCCTCCTCCCATTTGTAGTTTCCCTCTCCTCACCATGACCTCAATTTCCAATCCAATCTATGCGCTAACAACAAGACAACCATGGCGACCTGCAAATTGGAACCCAAAGAGAAAAGGCCAGACTCCTGTTTCTGGGCAATTATTGACTTCTCCTAGAAAGAAGGAGAAGGAGTGACAGGAAGGGGGAAGGAGCTACTTCTTTCTTCCCCAGCAAGTGCTGTTTATTTTGCCAACTGAGTGAAAAGAAAGAAGACTAGTAGAAGATCATCCTTACCAAGTTCCTAAACCATAAAGAAGGCTCATCTGTCTTTGCTTCTTCAGTTTCTTGGTCCCAACTAAAACCCCTCCTATTAGCTCATATGTTTCATTTATTCATTCACTTGCTGATTTTTCTTAACCAGACCTGCACATCAGAATCGCCTGGAGAGATTTTTTCAAAGTACACAAACTCAAACTATAGGCAAACACACTGAATCTGAGTTAGTAGAGGGTGGGGAGGGGGATGGAGGAGACTGGAGGGTGGAAGGGGCTCGTATATTTTGCAAAACATTCCCAGGTTATTCTGTTGCTCAATTGGGAGAAAGTATTTACAAACAATGCAACCAACAAGGGCTTAATTTACAAAATATACTAACAGCTCATACAACTCAAAACAAAAAACAAACAACAAAAAAAAACAACCCATTCAAAAACTGGGCGGAAGACCTAAATAGACATTTCTCCTAAGAAGACATACAGATGGTCAATAGGCACATAAAAAGATGCTCAACATCACTAATTATTAGAGAAATGCAAATCAAAACAACAGTGAGGTACCACCTCACACTGGTCAGAATGGCCATCATTAAAAAGTCTACCGGCTTCCCTGGTGGCACAGTGGTTGAGAGTCTGCCTGCCAATGCAGGGGACACGGGTTCGAGCCCTGGTCTGGGAAGATCCCACATGCTGCAGAGCAGCTGGGCCCATGAGCCATAGTTACTGAGCCTGCGCGTCTGGAGCCTGTGGTCCGCAACAAGTGAAGCCGCGGCCCGCGCACCACGATGAAGAGTGGCCCCCGCTTGCCACAACTAGAGAAAGCCCTCACACAGAGACGAGGACCCAACACAGCCATGAATAAATAAATAAAATTTTAAAATTAAAAAAAAAAAGTCTACAAATAACAAAGGCTGGAGAGGGTGTGGAGAAAGGGGAACCCTCATACACTGTTGGTGGGAATCTAAGTTGGTGCAGCCACTGTGGAAAACAATATGGAGGTTCCTCAGAAAACTAAAAATAGAATTACCATATGATCCAGCAATCCCACTCCTGGGCATATATCCAGACAAAACTATAATTCAAAAAGATACATGCACCCCAATGTTTATAGCAGCACTGTTTATAATAGCCAAGACATGAAAACAACCTAAATGTCCATTGACAGATGAAAGGATAAAGAAGATGTGGTATATATATACAATGGAATACTACTCAGCCATAAAAAAGAATGAAATAATGCCATTGGCAGCAACATGGATGCAACTAGAGATTATCATACTAAGTGAAGTAAGGCAGATGGAGAAAGACAAATACCATATGATATCACTTATATGTGGAATATAAAATATGACACAAATGAACCTATCTATGAAACAGAAACAGAATCAGGGACATAGAGAACAGACTGGTGGTTGCCAAGGGGGAGGGGGAGGGGGAAGGGGGAGGGTTGGAGTGGGAGGTTGGGGTTAGCAGATGTAAGCTTTCATATATGGAATGGATAAACAAGGTCTTACTGTACAGCACAGGGAACTATATTCAATATCCTATGATAAACCATAATGGAAAAGAATATTAAAAAAAGATTGTATATGTATAACTGAATCACTTTGCTGTGCAGCAGAAATTAACACAACATTGTAAATCAACTATACTTCAACAAGAAAATTAAAACTGAAAAAAATTTAATCTCTCTTTGTCTCAGTTTGTTCATCTATGAAATGGGAATAAAGTTACCTATCTGGCAGGATTATTGTGAAGCTAAATGAGATAGGTAGTAATGTGCTGGGACAGTACCTGAACATATTGTTTTCATGTAAAAACTCACCATCTACTAAATGCCCAGCCACTTGCTCAAAAATGTCAGCCATCACTGCTGTTATAGGCTGTTCGATAGCAACCTGGTCATCCTTCCTTGTCCTAAGCCCCCAGCCCCTGCAGAGCCCATGTCGCACCAACCGTGGAAGGGAACTGGTGTGGTGAAGGACCTGGGGTCACACAGACCCAGAGTAAGTCTGAGCTCCGTCCTCTCCCATCTGTGGGGCTGCAGCAAATCCCACCTTCTAAGACCTTTGGCTCTCCCTCTGGTGAAAGGGGGGGTGGGGGTCAGTCTTTCTCAAAAGCTCATTTTACGGATTAAATGATTATATATGCAAAGTGCCTGGCACAGAGGTTCTTAATAAATAGCCTCAGGCCACAATGGACATAGGGTGGGGACACTGAAGGGAGCAAGGGAGGGGCTCGGGGGGACAGAGGAGGAGGGGAGCTGGAGGCTAGGCTGAGCCCAGCGGTTTCTCCACTCACACTCTGAGACATCACCTTGGGGAGAGGTCTCTGGACATCAGGAGCCTGACGAAGGACCACCCCCCCCCCCACCACTCCCAGTGGAAATTGTACCAGGGAGTGTGAGAGAGAGAGCGCGAGAGACACAATTACCATCACCATCGGCAACCAGGTGCTGGACGCAGCTAAGGCCTAGCGCCTTAATTGGGGATTAGAGGCTGAACTTTACCAAAGCACTGCCTTGGTGCCTTCATTAAAAGCTGGAAAATTCTCCACGCAGGTGCAATGACCTTTTGTGAAGTGACCTAGAGAGTGGCTGGACCCAGAGGAGCATCGTGCCCCTGGCCAGACTCTGCGGTCATCTCCCCACCTGTCCCTTCTCCTGCCCAGCACGACACGAGTTCACCCTCCCCCTCCCACCCTCCTGCAGCGCCTACCTCCTACCCCACGTGATGGAGCAGGGAAACAGGCTGACCAAAGACTTGTGCTTACTTGTAGGGTATCACTGAGCAATCCTGGTGTCCCCATATTACTTTTCTTCCCAGAAAAGAAGAAGAGTCTGAACTTGGTCTGAACTTAAAACTCAAAACCTACATGTTTCTCTTTAAAATGCAGGCAATAATGACCTGACAACTCTGTTTCACATGATCCAGGTGGTAAAGTCCGTTAACACATAGACCATATGATCCTCCCAATGATCCTGTAAGTGAGCAAGGACAGGAGATGATCTTCATTGTTCTAGAGGCAGAATTGGGGTCTGGAGGTGGGGCAGTTCCAGAAGCAGACCCAATCCAGGCCTTCTGATGCTTGGTCTTTCCCACCAACCTAGCAGGGATGTGTTTCCTGCCAGGTGGGACCTGGAGTGGCTGACGGCCTTGGACGGCAGTTGAGTTGGGAAGGAGGAGGAGCTGCAGAGCGGAAGGTGAGTGAGGACAGAGGACATGAGGGCACGACTCTGTTTTGCAGTCGAGGGATGTTTAGGAGAGAAGATCTGGGAGATGGACATGAGACCAAGAATTTTCAAAGAACACGTCAGAACTCAGGACCTACTGGGAAAAGCAGACATTTCTGCTCTGAAGCCTTTCAAGGAAGGATAACTGCTCCTCACCTGCTGGGCCTGGTAGATGGCAGGAGCTGGACAAAATGACCTCTGTAAGGCCCTGTTGACCGGGCATCCAATGGCATTTACCTCCGACCAGGTAGCATGCCATCTGGTCCTCTTGGTTCTGGAAGGGGAGTAACCAATCAGCAGACAGTCATGGATGGAGACGCACTTTGCTGAGAGCACCATGGAAACCGCAAAGAAGCATGAGTCCTGTTCTGATTCATAGAGCTTACAGCCTAAATGGGGAGTCAAGACAGACAGACATCTAACGATAAATCGTGATAACAAGATCATCTCCAGTTTTCTTGTGACTTTATGTAATTTCAAAGCATTTTAGTACTTGATATTATGATCTTTATATTTGTCTGTATATAAAGCATTTAGCCCAATGTGCCCTGGAAAGCATAAATGTGAAGTTATTGCTATTATTATTATTATTGTTTAGATTATTTTACACTGAACTACAAGCTACTTGAGGGGGAAGCTATATTTTATTCACCTTTATGTTCTCTGCACCTAGTCCTGCATGTTTTGAACTAAATACAAAATAAATGTTTGTAGATGGTCAACGAATGAAGGTCATTTAAACCTCACAAAAATCTCTGGGGGGATTTTCTTTCCTCTAAAGACAAGGAATCTGAGACCCAGGTAGGAAAGGTGACACAGTTAGTGACAGAGCTGAGGCCAGAAGACATTCTATGCCAAGTGTACAAGGAGGACCTGGGAATTCTGCACTGAGGTGATCAAGGAGGGCTTCATGGAAGAGGTGTCACTTTCATACGCTTTTTTGCAATGAATGAGCTTCAAAGAGACATATAAGGAAAAGGTATCAATAACAGGGAACTTCACAAATGAACTCCTGGAGGAGGAAGGAGTGCTCTGCAGGGAAGTGTTTAGAGAACAAAAGGTCCAATGTGTCAGGTGGAGACTAAGCCTGCAGGGGCCTTGAGTGTCAGGCTGAAGGTTGAGGCTTAGTCCTGAAGCCCATTAGGGCTGGGGTGCCACCTAGACCTCGTTCCACCCAAAGACACCAACTCTGGGCCTGTGTCCATCCAACGTGGGGGCTGTGTTGGCCGCTAGGTCCAGATCCTGAACGGAGGGGAGCGCTTTCATCCCAGGATGGCACGGCCATCTGCTGGGCGACATGATTCATTCATTAGCACCAGGAAAAGGAGATGAACAATCTGCCTCGGCCCTAATGAGAAAGATTGGAGGCCACGAGGTGCATGTTTATTACTGAAGGTGCTGCATTAATTATGGAGTCTGGAAGGGAAGAGGGAAGCTGCACTTGGCCTGGGGACCATCTGGAAGAGGTGGCTGGAGGAAGGCGCCCATTACTCTGAGCCCAGCCTCCAGGGCTCACACTCAGCCCCCTGAGGAATGCTCACTCAGCTCTGTGTTCATTCATTCACTCAGCAACTATTTCTTAAATACGGCCTGTGTGCCAGGCCCCTGCACTGAGGCCTGGAGACCTGTGCCCTGGAGGCCCCCAGAATCTGGTGACTGTTGGGGACAGATGCACAATCAGATATTTAGAATAAAATCTGCTGAATAGAATCACTGAAAGCATGGGCTCCTAACCTAGTCTGGGGGTGGCCTGGATTGGCAGGAGTTATCTGGGGATACTTGTAAGACACTTAAGGGGCTGGCTCTTTAACTTTCCAGCAAGGGGAGCCACTGAAAGGATCGAGACGGTGAGTCACATGGTCAGATCTGCTCCATCTCACCCCAGGGTGCCCAACACCCGTGGCTACCTCCTGCCTTCTCTCTTTTCTCCTTCAACCGTGCCTGTCCTGGGCTCCAACTCCTCAGGGACAACGGATGCCAGGATGCTATGCCCCAACCTGGACTTCTGGAATTGGGGTGTCCAGCAGCTAGACAAATGTTTGAAGGCAAGATGACCAATGGGAATGTGGTCATACCACATGGACTAAGTGCCCACTTGGTCCCCCCAACCTGACCCCAAAGGGTTGCAGAGGCCCTGCTGGCCTAAGGTAGAGGACAGCTACCCCAGACCAAGAGCCGTCATAAGACCTAGAATCAGTGTTGGGACTGTGGCGTCCTAGAGTGCATGTGGCGGGGGAGAGTGGAGCGGCTCTGGGCAGGACTCTGTGATCTAAGCTCCGAGGATGCAGGAGCCCTGTGGTCCTGATTCCCCACTGCACGCCCACGTCAGCACAGAGCCTGGAGGAATTGTGAGTGAATGGATGAATGAGTGAGTGAAGGTTCAGATCCCAGCTCAGGCACTTTCTAGCTCTGGGACTTTGGAAGGGTCACTTCACCATCTGAGTCTCACCTTCCACACGTGTGAAACACTGATTATGAAGTGTCTTGCATAGAATTGCTGAGATGATGACGTGTGATGGCTATGAGTCTAGTACAGTGCCTGACACTCAGGAAATGTCAGGAAATTCTTGAGAAAATATGGCCCTGAATGTGTAAGTTTTTGTAGAAGGATTGTGTCCTATGTAGGAAATTAGACCACCTTGAGGGGAAACTTTCCTTTCACAGGTGTGGTCTCCCAGGATGGTCATTTCTGAGATACTCATTTCTGCTGAAATTGAGATTTAAGGAAGCCTAGGGTTTGGCAAAAGTCACACCATTGGTCTCAAGTCTAGGTTTTCTGTCACTCCATCATTCAATGACATTCAACAAAGATTCATTGTGTCCGCACCAGTGCCCGGCACACTCGCCATTCTCTCCACTACACTCCAGCTGGGACAGAGCAGAGTTCCCCCTAAAGCCCACCCTTGGAGACCATCATGGGTGAGGAAAAGGGCACTGCTTGGTGACAGGTACAAGGTCACTGGACAGGCAGTGGTGATGTGAACCTCGGGGACCTGCTTTCTGACTCCTGGTCTGGCTTCTCCCTTACACTGAGACCAGGGGTCTGTTTCCCCAGGATTTGAGAACAGCAGTGATTACCTTGCCCAGGTGTATGGGGAGTGGAAATGAAGACAGGGAAATGTGGGGTGGGGGAGGGAGGGAGGGAGGCAGAGCAGAGAAGAGGATCAGCTAGAGAAACAAGAGCTTGTCAAGGCCTTATTGTCCCCCAGGCAGGAGAGGTAATTCAGAGTGCCCTCTGGGAACTTCCCAGAGGGCTGGGTAAGGCTAAAGAAACTACAGGAATGGAGTGCGGGCTGAGCTCCTCCAGATGGGTCTCCCAGCGTCAGCCCCAGGGTCCCTTGTCTGCTCTTGGGATGATGGGACTAGAGTTCCTACCTCCATCCCTATCTATCCTTGGGCTTTGCAGGGGCTGCGTGGGTAGGTGTGAGGCAGAGGAGTGCAAGCCGGGGATTGGGGGAGGGAGAGACACTTAGGTTACCAAATCCCATTCTGAACTACAGCCTCAAGGGCAAACTGTGTGTGTGCAGGGGCACACACTAGTCAGTTTTCTAGAGAAAGGGAACCAATAGGAAGTGAACATAATATTATATATATACATGTATACATATATCTATAAAATAAAGAGATTTTTTATAAAGCTTTGGGGCATTGGCTCACGCAATTATGGAGACTGGCAAATCCAAAATCTGCAGGGTGGGCTGGCAGGCTGGAGACCCCAGAGAGCTGATGCTATAGTTTGAATCCAAAGGCCATCTGCTATAGAACAAGAAAAACTAGTGTTGTAGATGAAATCCAAAGGCTGTCTGCAGGAGAAATCTCTCTTGCTCAAGGGAGGCTGGTCTTTTTGTTCTATTCAGGCCTTCAACAGATTGGATGAGGCCCACCACTTCAGGGATGGCAAACTGCTTTACTCAGAATCCGCAGATTTAAATGTTAATCTCATCCAAAAACACCCTTGCAGAAACACCCAGAATAACATTCAACTAAATATCTTGGGTATGCACTGGCCCAGCTGAGTTGACACATAAAACTAACCATGTCACAGAGCATGTGTGTGTGTGCGTGGTGTTTGTGGGAAGGATTGAAGGCATGGTGTCTCCCACCCCCAAGCCAGCTCCCAGCACCAGGAAAGGTCCCAGCCGTGGAATTTAGCCAGGAGAAACCAAATCTCACCCAAATGGCCTCTCAGCAAATCTGGGGAGGGTCGCACTCAGGCTGTGAGTGTGGGTGTGTTCCTGTGCCAGTGTGGCACTGCGTGTCTCTTAGTGGGGGTCCCCGTCTTTGGGAGTCATGTGTCAGTGTCACTCTGTGTCCAGTTCTGGAGGTTGGTGTACGGAAGTGGCCAGATACTGGCGACAGGAAGCATGTGGCTCTCTCAGTGAGGCCCAGGGAAATGAGCATCTGTTCTTCATGTCCACACGGGCTGCCACTCTCCCAGGGATGATGACACAGCACTGTCCAGAAAGGTTCCCATTACCCTGCTGTGCAGGCCACTCTTTGCAAGATCACAGAAGCGCTAAGTGGGGAGTGCCATGTCAAAATGCTCAGCGCTCAGCTGATACAGCAATCAGGAGGCTGACAGCACCACCTGTTCCAAGAAGCCAGTGGTATATGTTTATCAAACCGGGAAACAGCACACAGAACACAGAGAGATGGACAAGCCCTGGGACCCTCAAAACAGAAGCTCCAAATTATCCAGTGAGAAACGCCAATGTTTGCTTTACTCATCTGGCCTGGGACCTGACCCTCTTCCTTTTACCTAAACTGCACCCCTCTTGGAGTTCCAACCCATTTCCTTTATTCTGTTCTCTGTAGAAGTGGACAGTAGCCAGTCGCCCTCCCTCCCCTAGGCCTCCCCCTCCCCCCGACTGCGGATGCCACCTCCACCACACCCGCATTCTTGGCTCTGGCTGCCATCTTCCCCGCGGTTAACTTGTCCATTTCCGGGCCACGCCATGCTGGTTTTATTTCTACAGCTTTGAATTCATCTTCGTAGATGGCCAAGGGAGGTCCCCTTCTTTGTTCTTCTTTTTCAAAATTGTTTTAGCTATTTGTGTTCTTGATTCTACCATGTGATTTTTGGGATTATTTTGTCAAATTTCTGAAATATCCTCCTGAGAGTCTGATTCAAATTCATCAAATGTAAAGATTAACTGGGGAGAAAGGGTCACCTTACAGTGTTAAGTCTTCACATCAATGAATACGTTACATCTCTCTGTGTATTTGTTTTCATACAATTTACTTCAAAAAGGTCTTGTACTTTTGTAGCTAGGTTTATCTGTTTGGGTTCCCCCAGAAGCAGCCTCTGAGCTAAGGGTTCAAGTATGAGCGGTTTACTGAAAGGTACAAGAAATGCAGGGAGGAAGGTAGCCAATAAAGGCTGCATTAATAATCCAGCTTCCAAGTAGGTGACTGGAGCTGAATCTTGCAAGAAAACTCTGGAAAAACAGAGCAATAAACACGCTTCAGAGTTATCTCAGTCAAGGGATAAGGAACCTCTCCATGCATCACTCATTGGTGAAGGGCTGCCTTTGGGAAGATATTAATTCCCAGGTACTTCTGTCCAGGTCATGCAGGCAAGTGGGTTCTAATAGCCCTGCCACAAGGAGCAGGAGCTGCTGTTACAAAGAAAAGGTGATGGCAACAAAGGTGGTATTAATGCAATATCTGCTTTAGGCAGCTTGCAAGAGAGATCCTCCCTCTCTAGGAGAGAAAACTAGAGCAATGGGTGGAAGCCACAGATAGTTCAATAGCGATAAAAGCTTTCTGTCTAATCGAGCTTCCAATGCGTCGCTTCCATCAGAATTCTCCATTCTGTTGGTGAATTCCAAGAACTCTCCTGATGACTGGACGATTTCCCAGCTCCCTCAGTGAACACCTGTGTGTCGGGGCAGAGTGGGGAGTAATCAGCCTGACAACGGGCTGCATGTAGAGCCAGCCCCACCCACCTCTACCCACCTAGGGCAGAGGGGCTGGGGCAGGCCTTAGCTAGCCCTCCTGAAATACTTCTCATCTCTGATCAAATGGAATCTATTGCTTTTTTTAAAAAAATTCCTATCACAACGGAAGCTTTTGAAAATATAGAATGCAAGTAGGGGCGGGGAGTAGGTGATGGGGTACCAGAACAGATATTACCCTGTTCCCCAAGGTTTCTGCAGATCAACTTCTGAGATTCATTTGGGGGTATAGATGCTGTGTTTGATCAAATTCAGTAAACATATATTGAACCTCTGCTATGCAGAGGCAGCCTTTGGCCTCTGGCTAAGGCACTAGAATGAAGCACCCCAAAGTCATGACAGTTTAAAGGGAGAAGTAGACAAGTAAAACATAAATGTTAGTTCTGTGTGATGTGTGATAGATACAGTCATCTTTCCTCGTTTTCTTCCTTCCTTCTGTCCTATAATATTTATGTAATGTCTATTATGTACCATCCCTTTTCTAGCTTCTGAGAACATAGTGCCATATATAACAAATAAGATCCTTGCTCTCATGAAGCTTGTATTCTAATGAGGAAGATAGACACTTAACAAAAGATTAAAAATCTATAAAATAATTTTCTATGAATGTGGTTCGAGGGTAATTTTATACAGGGGAGACAGAGACAGCCTCTCTGAGCAGATGACTTTTGAACAAAGACCTAAGTAAGATGAGGGAATAAACATTGGAAAATGGAGGGAAAGAGAGTTCTAAGCATAGGAAAGAGTAAGAGCGAAGGAACAAGCACAGGATCTTTCAAAACAATGGGACAAGTAAGAGATACAAAGGAAATTCAAGGCCAGGTTACCTAAGTGGACCAATGCAAGAGCGAAATGGGAAGGGTTAAGGAGGGCTGACCTCTGAGGGATGCGTAAGAGGACTGTGCCTGGCAGGGGCTGGAAATGGAGTTGGAGGAAGAAGTCACATGCAGGGGACAGGTATGCCAGGTCCCGAGGCTGAGAGTACAGAGAGCCTTCTGGGCCCCGTCAAGTGTTCTCTTCCTTAAGACCAAGGATGGTTTGGGAGGCAGAACGTTCAAGAGGAGAGAGAGCTTCCGGCTGGAAACTGGAAGGCTTGTTTGCTGAGACCTTTTTTCCCCTCTAACCCTTGGTTGCGCCATCTGTAATTGCAAGATGAACACCCTTGCTCCTCTGTCCACTGAACATGTTGGAGGTCATGGCGTCCCCGTCATGCGGAGGGGAGTCTGGGTCCTCAGGAGGCAGAGCTGCATCTGTTCCCTCAGTGCCTGCCCTTATGGGTGGTTGTCACAAGCTGGGGGCCCACTTGTCAGTAAGACCATTTTCATCCGAACCTGGTCTCCTCTGAGCCTGAAGACTCAGACCCTCCTGACATCTGGCAGGGCCACTCTTGATTCTGACCCACTTCCCAGCAACAGAGTTGTAATAATATCAGCTAGGACAGTCAACTCCCAGCATGACTAATGTGACATAAAGCTGGCATTTCTTCCTTCTTCTCTCAGAAATCAGTCCAAGCAACAAGGCAAATGAGAGGTTGAAACATAAACTCCATCTTCGCCAAGTAGGAGAGACCTGAGTCTTGGAACCATAGATAGATGGACATGTCATCCCGCAGTGAAGATCCAGGTGGAAGAAGTGGAGAGAGGAAGTCTCAGCAGCAGAGCTCAGAAAGAAATTTCAGAGTACATTTCTGGAAGGTGAGAAGACAGCCCTCCTCAAGATGTAAAACCTAAACCCCACAATTTCAAAAGCAGGAGTGGAGTACATGGGGTGGTGCCAGGAGAGTCCATGGACCCAGCTCCATGAAGCAGAGAAGGTGGGGCAAGGCCAGATGTCACACAAACAAGTCATAGTTGTGAGAAAATGTCCATCTTTGTGACAGTGGGGAGGAGGGAGGCTTTTTCCTGTGAATTACCCCTGCCTGTCCTCTCTGGCTGGAGAGAAGCAAAAGCCCCAGCTACTCATATACAAAATTCTGAGTCCTAACAAGAAATTCTGCTCACCTGAAACACAGGCTCACCCACCCCACACACAAACCAACCACAAATAGCTGCTTCACGGAAAAACTCTCCTTCATCAAAAATATTTGAAAAGGAACCAAAACAAGGTCTATACACAAAAAGCAGGAATAAAGGAGGAAAGAAATCGTAAAAACAAAGAGGAGATGAAAAAGGATCAACAAGAAACTGTTTGCACAGAGCTGAATAAATTGTGACTAAATATTTCACCATGACTTTTTAAAAAGAAAGTAATGAGGCAATTATCTTAGTGAAGCAAAAGCACTGAACAAAGATATGAAAGAAATTGCTACCTATTATCTAAAGAAATAGAGAATTGAATGTATTATATAATTCAGACTGTCTAAAGAAGTAGGGGATTAAGCATGTTATATAAAGTTATAGTTATTAAGGTAACTGCCAGAAAAATACAAACCTTCCAAATTACACACATAAGAAAAAGGAGGAAAAAGTTTCACAAAGATGACGTTTCTTTTATAAAAAACCTGAAAACATGACAAAACAGTGACAGAATGAAGACCAAACATGTATATCATATAAATCCATGTAATGAACTAAACTCTTTATTAAAAGAAAAAGATTTCAGATTGTATCACAAGCAAAACCAACTCTGCTGCCTATAAAAGCCACCTAAAACAAAGGGATTTAAAAGGTTGAAAATAAAAGGGTAGACAATGGTATGCCAAGTACATGCACAGAAAAACAAAACAGGTCATAATCTAAATATCAGGTAGGTTGAATTTGTATGAAAGCACACAGTGAGACAAAGAATGACACTTTATAATGCTAAATGATAAACTCGAAGTGAAATTTAAAAGTTATGACTACCTATGGGTAAATAGCATACCATCAATATTTACAACACAAAAATAAAAGGAAACACAAGGATAAATAGGTGAAAATACATTAGTAGTAAAAGATTTGATTCAACTCTCTGTGATCACAGGTCAAGTGGATAAAGATTAAGCTTACAGAGCACCAAAATAACATAGCTCAATAAGTACATTTAGCTTATATATTTCCAACTCTGTATCCTCAAAACAGAGAAAACATATTCATTTGAAATGTACTCAAAGTCAAAAAGTACAAAATTCATTCTCTGGTCATATTGCACTAAAACTAGAAATAAATAATAAAAACAAAAATAAAAAATTCTTACCACTGGAAAAAACATTTGAAGTCTTTCTAAAACAACTCTTAGGTCAAAAAAGGTATGCAAATAAATACGGTAGGATAGCTAGAACATGATAATTGAGACAATATATATAAATTCTATGAAATGCAACTAAACTAATATCAAAAGGGAAATTTATTTCAGTAAATAGTAATAATAATCAAGAGTCTATAAAATAAATGAGTTAAACTTTCAATTCTAGACGCTATAAAAATAATAAAACAACCCTTAGGAAAGCATAAGGAAGGATGTAATAGCTAAAAGCAGAAATGAATATATTAATTTAAAAAGGAAAATGTTAGGACAAATTGAAGAGCTGACTTTTAGGAAAATAAATAAGTAATCTAATTAATGAAAGAGAGAAAAAGCAAAACTACCAAATAAGGCATATGGAGGGGGAGAACTACAGATATAAAGGAAATTAAAACACTTAGCTCTACATAAATACATTTGAAAATTTCAAGAGAATGAATAATGGCATAAGTTGTATAATTTTCTAAACTGACTAGAAAAGATAGAAAAACTAAACAGACCAATTATGAAAGATTAAATAGAAAATGTTAGTAAACTTTCTCTCTGTAAAACTACCAAGCCAGAAATTTTTACAAGGTAATTTTCTACATCTTTTTTTAAAAGAAGAAAAAGAAAATAGTGGTTTCTAACAGCCCTGAAAATTTTTTAGAGCATAGAAGAAAAGGAATTATTCCAAATTCTTCTGAATGAAGCAAGCATAACACTAATTCCAAAACCTAACCATAAACCAACACCCTTATAAATATCATTTCCAAACATCCTAAATAAAGTGACACACCAAGACCGGGTAAGATTTGTTTCCAGTAATGCAAGGGAGATTCAATATTAGGAAATCCATTAACACATTCACTATATTAATAGATAGAAGAAAAATGATATGATTATCTGCACAGATGCCAAAAAGGCATAGGATAGAATTCAACAATCACTCTTTTCCTTTTTCTTTTTAATTTACATGTACTATATATACCGCAAAGAGCATAAATCACAAGTATACAACTCAATGATGGTTTACATTTATATGTATAATCATCACCATGATCCTAGTATAGGATATTTCCAGCCCTCCAGAAGACTCCCTCGTGTGCCTTCTCAGTCAAAAATCCCTCCACCAAGGTAAACATTGCCCTCACTTTTTTTTTCTTTTTACCATGTATTAGTTTTTTGTCTGTTTATGAACCTTCATATAAATTGAATCATACTGTAGCCACATTCATTCATTAGAATCTCTTAATTAAGAGGTTTTAATGAATACTCCCTCAACATGGTAAGATATATCTCTCGGAACTCCAAAGTTTAATGAGGAAACATCATAAGCATTTCCATTAATGGTAAGAATGCAGAAAAAATGTCCACTATCTCCAGTATTAAACTGTTCTAGAAGTACTAGCCAATGCAGTTAGACATAGGAAGAAATTAGAGTTATAAACATTGGAAAAGAGGAGGAAAAATTATCACTGTTTTCATTTGGGAAAATCCAAAAATCCTACAAGGAGAAAAACAACACCAAATAAACTATTATAAGTAGTGAGAGATTTCACTACATTGGCTGGATACAAGATTAGTATATAGAACTTAAGAGCTTCATGTAAGCAAACAACAATGACAATTTGAAGGCATAATAGAAGACAAGACTCCATTCACAACAGCAAAAAATACACATACAAATAAAGATGAAATACTAAGCAATAAAAATTAGTGGTAAATGTGCAAGATTGATATGAAGAAAACTAAAAATACAAAAAAGACTTGAACAAATGAACAGGCATACTATGGTCTTGACAAAACACATTATAAAGATGTAAATTCTCCTCAATCTATGAATACAATTAATGTAAAAAAGTACGTTTAAGTATATTCAAGTATAAAAGTATATTCAAATATATTATAAAGCTACAAAAATTAAAGCATTGTGATATGGCATATGAATAGACTGACAGATCATTGGGAAAGAATAAAAAGACCAGAAATAAACCCAAATAACCTGGGAAATTAGTATAGTATAAAGAAAGCATCTTAAATCAGAAGGGATAAATGGATTTTTTAAAATAAATGATTCTGGGAAAATAGGATGAAAACCCTAAGAAGAAATTAAGTTTTATTCATACAACACCTACACAAAAAGAAATTCCAAATGTTGAATAACAGTTTTAAATGCAAAACTGATACCATAGTAACAACAGAAGAAAAAATGGGAGAACATTTTTTTTATCATCTCAGAGTATAAATGACCTAAATATGATGCAAATCTCAAAAGCCACAAAAGAAACACTGAAAAACTTGTCAACATAAACGTTTTTAAAGACCTGCATAGCAAAAGCCACCGTATGTAAGATAAAAATACAAACTAAAAACTGAGAAAATATCTGCAAGTCATATCACAGTTTCTTTCATATCTAAAGAGTTCACAAATCAATAAGAAAAAAATTAGCTAACAGCACAATAGAAAAAGGAACAAAACATTTGGAACAGTTTACTGAACGGAAAATGCAAAAGGGTTTTAAGCATAGGGAAAAGTACTTAATTCCACACACAATAAGAGGCTTACAAAATAAAATGATGCTGCAATACCATTTGTCACCTATTAAACTGGCAATTATCAAAATGTTAGATATTGCTAAATTACTCTCCATAGTGGTGATACCAATTTACACTGTCTCTAACAATGCATGATAATGTATATCCCAACACGCTCTTCATGCTCACACATTGTTAGTGGAGGTGTAAATTGGTATAACATCTATGTAACTTAGCAATATCTAACAAAATTAAAAATGCATGTACGCTCTTGATCCAGACATTCTACTTCAAGAAATTTATACTTAGCTAGACTCCAGCATGATTGAAATAATGTCATTTGTTCTTCATAGCACCACTGTTTGTAATAGCAAAAAGTTAGATAGTAGTTCACTAGTTTAAGTAAGTACTTATGAGAAATCGTAGCCAAAAGCGGAGGGAGTGCAATATGATGTTATAAAGTACATCACCACTTGTGTAATAAAAAGAGGGAGAATATATGTATTTTATTGGTCGTGTATAAGCTATCTTAAAAGAATGCCCAAGAACAATTGTCACTGTCAGGGAGAAAGCCTAGATATCTAGGGGATAGTGGTAAGAGAGAGACTTTTTTCCATACATATAATTTTGTACTTTTTGAATTCTGAATCATTTGGAAGATTTACCTATTCCATAAATATACAAGAATTAGGTTTTTTAGGGATTCAAAAATTTTAATAGATTATACTCCATTTAAAGTTATAAAATATTGGCTATCTTCCCTGTGCTGCACAACATAGCCTTGTAGCTTCTTTATTTTCCTCATAGTAGTGTGTACCTCTTAATCCTCCTTCCCTATCTTGCTCCTCTCCCCCTTCCCTTTCTCCACAAGTAACCACCAGTTTGTTCTCTATATCTGTGTGTCTGATTCTGTTTTGTTTTGTTCATTCACGTGTTTATTTTTTAGATTCCACATAAAAGTGATATCATACGCTATTTGTTTTTCTCTGTTTGACTTATTTCACTAAGCTTAATACCTTCCAGGTCCATCCATGTTTTACAAATGACAAACTTTCATTCTTTTCTTATGGCTGAGTAGCATTCCATTGTGTATATCATATTTCCTTTATTCATTCATACATTGATGGACACTTAGGTTGCTTCCATATCTTAGCTATGGTAAATAATGCTGCTATGAATATTGGGGTACATGTATCTTTTCAAATTAGTGTTTTCATTGTCTTCAGATTTTTATCCAGGAGTGGAATTGCTGGAACGCAGAGTAATTCTATTTCAGTTTTTTGAGGAACCTCCATACTGTTTTCCATAGTGGCTGCAACAATTTACATTCCCACCAACAGTTTACTAGGGTTCTCTTTTCTCCACATCCTCACCAACATTTGTTATTTGTAGATTTTTTGATGACAGCCATTCTGACAGGTGTGAGGTTGTATCTCATTGTGGTTTTGATTTGCATTTACCTGATGATTAGCAACATTGAACATCTTTTCATGTGCCTGTTGGCCATCTGTATGCCTTCTTTGGGCAAATGTCCATAGAGGTCTTCTCCCCATTTTTAATTGGATTGTTTGGTTTTTGGCTATTGGTTGTATGAGCTGTTTGTATGTTTTGAGTATTAATCCCTTAACATTCACATCATTTGCAAATACTTTCTCCCATTCAGTAGGTTGTCTTTCGTTTTGTCAGAGGTTTCCTTTGCTGATCAAAATCTTTTAAGTTTAATTAGGTCCCGTTTGTTTATTTTTGCTTTTGTTTCCTTTGCATTAAGATACAGATAAAAAAAAATTGCTACAATGTATGTCAAAGAGTGTTCTGCCTATGTTCTCTTCTAGGAGATTTATGGTTTCTAGTCTTACATTTAGGTCTTTAATCCACTGTGAATTTATTTTTGTATATGCTGTGAGAAAATGTTCTAATTTCATTCTTTTACATGTAGCTGTCCAGTTTTCCCAGCACCATTTATTGAAGAGACTGTCCTTTCTCCATTGTGTATTCTTGCCCCTTTTGTCATAGATTAATTGACCATAAGTGTGTGGGTTTATTTGGGGGCTCTCTGTTCTGTTCCATTGATCTATAGTTCTGTATTTGTGCCAGTACCATACTGTTTTGACGGCTGTATCTCTGTAGTATAGCCCGAAGTCCAGGAGCATGACACCTCCAGCTTTTTCTTCTTTCTGTAGATTACTTTGGCTATTTGGAGTCTTTCGTGTTTCCATACAAATTTTAGAATTATTTGTTCTAGTTCTGTGAAAAATGTCATTGGTATTTTCATAGGGCTTGTCATATTTGGCCTTTATTATGTTGAGGTATGTCCCCTCTATACTGACTTTTTCGAGAGCTTTTATCATAAATGGATGTCAAAAGTTTTATCTGCATCTATTGTGATGATCATATGATTTTTTTCTTTAATTCATTAATGTATCACATTGATTGATTTGCAGATATTGAGTCATCCTTGCATCCCTGGGATAAATCCCACTTGGTCTTGGTGTATGATTCTTTTAATGTATTGTTGAATTTGGTTTGCTAATATTTTGTTGAAGATTTTTGCATCTATGTTCATCAATGATATTGGCCTGTACTTTTCTTTTCTTGTGATAACTTTGTCTGGTTTTGGTATCAGGATGATGCTGCTGGCCTCATAGAATGAGTTCAAAGGCATTCCTTCCTCTGCAAGTTTTTGGAATAGTTTGAGAAGGATAGAGGTTAACTCTTCTCAAAATGTTTGGTAGAATTCACCCATAAAGTCATCTGAGGCTAGACTTCTGGTTTTGGGGAGGTTTTTCTGTTTTTTTGGGGGGGGGGTTTTGACTACTGATTCAATTTCATTACTGGTAATTGGTCTGTCCCCATTGTTCACATTTTCTATTTCTTTCTGGTTCAGTCGTGGGAGATTGTACATATCTAGGAATTTGTCCATTTCTTCTAGGTTTCTTCTCTATTTCATTTATTTCTGCTCTGATCTTTATGACTTCTTTCCTTTTACTAACTTTAGGTTTTGTTTGTTCTTCTTTTTCTAGTTTCTTTAGGTGTAAAGTTAGGTTGTTTATTTGATATTTTTCTTGTTTCCTGAAGTAGGCTTGCATCACTATAGACTTCCCTCTTAGAAGTGCTTTTGCTGTGTCATATAGATTTTGGATCATTGTGTTTTCACTTACATTTGTCTCCAGGTATTTTTTTGGTTGTAAGTTTTTCCCTTTCATCACTTTAAATATATCATACCACTCTATTTGTCCTGCAGAGTTTCTGCTGAAAATTCAACTGATAGCCTTGTGAGAGTTCCCTTGTATGTAACTTGTTGCTTTTCCCTTGCTACTTTTAATATTCTCTCTTTATCTTTAATTTCTACTATTTTAATTACAATGTGTCTTGGTGCGGTCCTCTTTGGGTTGATCCTGTTTGGAACTCTCTGTGCTTCTTGTAGCAGGATGTCTGTTTCTTTTCCCAGTTTAGGGAAGTTTTCAGCTCTTATGTCTTCAAATATGTTTTCTGCACCTTTTCTCTCTCTTCTCCTCCTGAGACCCCTATAATGTGAATGTTAATATACTTGATGTTGTCTCAGAGATCTCTTAAACTGTCTTTACTTTTCTTATTCTTTTCTTTCCCCTTTTTTCTATTCAGCTTCAGTGATTTCCACTACTCTGTCTTCAGCTAGCTGATCCATTCCTCTGTGACAATTAATCTACTGTTGATTCCTCCTAGTGTATTTTTCATTTCAGTTATTGTATTCTTCATCTGTGTTTGGTTCTTCTTTATATTTTCTAACTCCTTGTTAAAAACTTGTAATTTCTTGCTCTGTTCATGAATTCTTTCCCGAGTTCTTTGATCGTCTTTATGATCATTACCTTGAACTCTTTATTGGATAGATTGCCTATCTCTCCTTCACTTAGTTTTTCTTCTGGGGTTTTCATCTTATTCCTTCCACATGTTCCTCTATCACCTAATTTTGCCTAATTTTCAGTTTTTATTTCTGTGTATTTGATAGGTTGGTTACAGTTCCTGATCTTGGAGAAGTTGTCTTTTGTAGGCGATGTCCTATACATCCCAGCAGCACACTTCCCTCTGGTCACCAGAGCTATATGCTTTAGGGGTGTCCCCTATGGGAGCTATGTGGCTCCTTCTGTTTTGGTGAGCTGACTGCTGAGGGCAGCCTTGTAGGTATGGTTGGCTCCTGGTCTGGTTGGTTGTGAGGCCCTGCTTTATGCAGAGTTTGCCAGCTACGGTTGGAGGGGTCAGGTCACAAGGCAGCTGGCTGTGGAACACTGGGTGGTCCCAGGGCTAGTGCTGGCTCACTGGTGGGCAGAGCCAGGTTCTGGGGTGGGTGTTTGCAGTGTAGGGTTCCCAGTGTCAGCCTGCTTGTGGATTGGGCCAGTTCCTGACACAGCTGGCTGCAGTTTCTGGGGTGTCCCAAAGCTAGTGCTGGTCTGAAGGTGGGTGGGGCTGGATCCTGGGGTGGCTGGCTGAGGAGTCCAACAACTCTTAGAGCTGGTGTCAGCCTGCTGGTGGTGGGTTTAGGACCCAGGGGTCCCGGGGCTTGTGCCAGCCTGCTAGTATGTTGGCTGGGTCCCAACAAGTCAGGGTGTGGTGCTGCAGTGGTTCTGGAGTTGGTGTCCACCTGCTGGTGGGTGAAGCCAGGTCCTGGGGCTAGTGCTGGCCACTGGTGGGTAGGGCTAGGTCCTGAGTCTCTGGCTGCGGGGCTCGGTGTCCCAGAGTCTGTATCAGAACACTAGTTGGTGGGGTCAAGTCTCAGGGGGACCTAGGGCTGGTGCTGCCTCACTGGTGGTCAGAGCTGGCAGCAGGATCTCTGTCTACAGTGTCCAGGGTGTCCTGAAGCTGGAAAAAACTGTTTTAATAATTATTATAGCTTCCATTTGTCATGTGTTTTCTATATCTCAGCACTCTTCTAAGATTTTACAAGCATCACCCCATGTAATCCTTGCAATAACCCTATAAAGTATCCTTCTTTCCACAGGTGAGGAAACTAAGGCACAGAGCGTTTAAGTAACTTATCTAAAAATCACAGAGCTAGAAACACCCAGCACTCAAGCCAAGATTGAACCCAGGTAGTTCTACCCAGGATACTCGGGAGCCCCAGCTGTACCTCATTCAGATATACACACTGCTTATCTATTTGTGGACTGCCTGCACAGTGTATTTAATATAGATCAGCCCTGTCCCCCCTGAGAGGTTCCTGCTTTCAGAGACACATCCTATCAGGACACCCAGCCTACAAAGCAATTCCCTTGGTCAGTGCTAGACTTTCTGCACCCCTGGAGACAGGTGCATGAAGGGGGGTGGGGGAGACTTTCAGGAGATGGCATTAACCTTATCTCCTCCTCTTTAGCCCTCATATTCCCACTGCACCAAATCTCACATTTATAACTTCCTAAGTGGCTCTCCTCTGTCTCCCTTCTTCCTCCTTCCATCTGCCTTTGACTCAGTTCAGACTGCCATCAAATCATAACTAAATTTTGGCACGCCTCCTAATTCATTGGGTGGTGGCCAGAACAATGTTTTCCCATTTGTATTATATTCTACACAAGTAAACGTGGTTATTATAGGAAACCATTTAAATTTCATTACGCAAAAAAGAAGATGTCTTTCTAATACTCTCCCTTGGTTTCAAAGGATTGGGGCATGATAAAGTACAAGAACCTATATGCTCTAGGCTTTCTGGGCTCATCTGCCACACAATTTCTTCCTTTTAGATCCGTGGAACGAAGAACTGCATCCAACTTTCTGGTGGTTTCAAAGCATTTCTCATCCCAGGGCCTTCACACACACTACCTCCTGTGTTCAGAATGCCCAGCTGCAAATCCACCTGGCTAGCTCCCACTGTTGCCCTGAAACTCAGCTCAAGTATTCCTTCCCTAGGGAAGCCGTCTCTGCCCCTCAGTCTGATATAAATCCCTCTCTTCTTTGAGTCTATAGGATCCAAGGCAAAACTCAGTCCCAGTACAGATCATACATATGAGAGTATTGCCTACTTATCTGTCTGTAATCAGTGATCTGTGAGCTCCTTGAAAGCCAGGACAGTGCCTTGGTCATCTTGGTGTGCCCAGTACGTGGCACAGTGCCTGGTACTACTTTGAGTGACTTACTTATTATTGAACGAAATATGTTATTGAATGAAATATGTTAAACCCACGTGCACCTCCAAGGACTGTTTTCCACCTTCTAGACTTGTCTAATCAAGCCCTGTATTAGTTTCCTGAACATTTACTGGCAGCTGCAGTTCCAAAGGCCACATGGTAGATTGTTACATTGGTGGTCCCCACTACACCACATTTCCTGGTAGTTACACCCTTGCCTCGTTCCCAGCACTCTTCCAAGTCACAGCACTCTTCTTCCCACAGTGACTCTGGACTCGGCCATGTGACTTGCTTTGGCCGGTGGGACATCAGCAAGCATGATGCAAACAGAGGCTGGATTAGTCTTTGCCGGCTGGGGCTTGTCTTCTTGGAAGGCTCCCTCTTGGAAGCCGCCCGCCATTTAGTAGAGAAGCTCAGAGTAAACTACTGAATGATGAGAGGCCACGTGGATTAAGGGTGAAAGTCATCTTGGGCGTTCCAGCCCCTATCCAGCTCCTAGCGGAATGCAGCCTCACGAGTGATCTCTGCTACACCTTGCAGGGTAGAGAAGAATCTCCCAGCTGAATCCAGTCTACCCACAGAACTGCAAAAAATAATGTCACTGTTCCTTTAAGCCACTATTGGTTATGACAGGTTTGGGGTGATTTGTTCTGCAGCAACAGACAACTGAAACAGGCCCATATGGAAACTCCTATGTTCCTGCTGCTTGTACAGCAATACAGTCTCCCTGGCAGCCCTGGCTGGTCACTGCAGCTGCCCTATGTGCAAAGGTCGTTTGCTGGGACCAGAGCTGCCAGAAAAAGCAAATCCAAGTGAGAAAATGAGAGCCCCCAAATCAAAGCACAACCATAAAACAGAAACACCTGCGGAAGAGCCACGCCTGTGTCTGAGTGCGAGCGGCCTTTGTCAGGGAGAAAAAGGGAAGGTCAGGCTGAGCTTTGATGCTGCCTTTGTCTGGAGCTTCCTCACAAGCACACCTGGCAGAGAAAACGCACGAAACTACATCCTTCCAGGACTTTTGATGTTAGAAAAAAACGTCGTGTTCAGCGTCACCCCCTCCACACAAAGACCCAAGGGGAATTCTGTGCTCTGGCCTCCTTCCCTTTCTTGGAGAGAAAGGGAAAGGAATTCCCTTTCTCTCCAAGTCTAACTGACACTCAGCCTTCTTACTAGCAGGGTGGGCCCTGCTCCTACTCTGTTCGTCCAGAATCCCTTGTGCCAGGCACTGTGCACAAACGCATGATTTTGGCTTATGGACAAAAGGAGGTAAACTGTCAACCAGAGAGAAGACAGCAGCCCTGGGAGTCCTAAAGGAAGGGATGTCTTTCAGTTGAAAGATTGTGTACAGTAAGTATCCTCTCCCCCAAAACTAAGCTGGTTAAGCACAAAGCTAGTGCTTTGGGGCACTTATTTCAATTACAATTAAATCCTTTTTTGGTGAATCGCTCTTCCCCAGTAGAAAGACACCTCCTCAAGAGTAGAGACCATGTCTGTGTTATTCCACATTGTAACTACCTTGCCCAGCACGGAGCATGGCACAGAGTGGATATTCAGTAAGTAGCTATGGAGTGAATGAATGAATAAATGAATGAATACCCAGCCCAGCCCCATGCACATAGGGCTCCTTAACAATGATGCTGATGATGTTTTCTCCCATCTCTGTGCCTCTCTACAGGCTGTTACTCTGCCTGGAATTCCCTTTCTCTCCAAGTCTCACTGACACTCAGCCTTCTTACTAGTTCTGGAATGGTGAGCTAGTTTCAAACCTCTTCGGTCCTCAGTTTGCTCCTGCATGTATGGGGACATCCTGCCTTGGAGAGAAGAGGTAAAGATAAGATCAGATCATGCCTCTAACATGCCTTGCACACAGTCAGGGCTTAATAATGCTGGCTGGCTCACTCTGACTTCTGGCCAAGAAGCCTATGACCATTTCTCTGTACCATGTCCTCTGCCCCTGGTGCTGAGTAGCCAGAAGTAACCCTTAGAGTTGTCCTAACCATCAAGTAGTTGGGCAGTGATGGGAGCCCATAGGTGAGCTAGATGCATGATTCTTGGACTTTAATGTGCGTACGTATCACCTGGGGACCTTGTTAATAGGCAGACTCTAATTCAGTAGGCCTGAGGAGGGGAGAGGGCTAAGATTTTACATTTCTGAGCAAGTATTCAGATGATGGGATGCTGCTGACCCAGGAAGACTCTTTGAGGAGCAAGAGGTTACGGCACCAGCTGTGGGATGAGTATGGACAGAGCCATGGGGTAGGCATGGGGGAAGATACTAGAAGTAAGGATGGGCAGCAGGGATGGCCGTGGTTCAGGCCGCTTTGATGAACCGGTCCTTCTGGTTGGTGTGTGGTGGGAACTGACACCAGTAGCTCTAGGGCCCCTTCCTAAAGGCCAAACAGCTGAACTGCAGGTGTCTTCCGGGTGGTGGAGGTAGGAGGGCAGGGGAGTTTTCTCCTGTGGGTCTACTCTAAGGATTAGTGCCTGAAAGGCACATTTTTCCAGCTACAAGCCCCTGAGCCTCTGTTCCTCACACCCAGTAAGGAGGACAGTGGAGAAGAACACTGGTCACAGAAGGAGATCAAATGACAAGCATTATTCTGATGAACCAGAAGTCCTCCCCAGAGACTCCCTTAATTTGGAGTTGGATTGTAGAAAAGGAAGGGGGAAACCAATGCCAAGTTTTCCAAGGAGCTCAGTCAAGCCTGCCTGTCAGGAGGTATGTGGTACATTCTTTGTAACCTGGCAGCCTTGGAGGAGAGAAATCAGATCCCTGCCCAGGTCAGAAAGGCCCTCCTTCTCTGGGCTTGGGGGACTGGGGGTGGGATCAAATACTGTACATGCATTGTCTTGGTGGTTCCCCACCTTCCTGGAGACTCTGAGGACTCCCATCTCACAGCAAGCATGTCCACAGATCTCCACGTAAGAGCACTGGCACTTCGTGTCTGTTGATTGAAGAAGACATCATCACAAAGTCTGCTAGGAATTTCAGAATGCTTGTCCCTGAATTTGCATTTTATTTATTATAGGAACACCAATGTACACATGACAAATGATTGAACACATATGAGAGGGCAATGTAAATTCAGTGTGCAGACAATGGGCTTGATGTGCCAGTGGAGACGCAGATCCTTTGCAGTAATTCTTGCCCTCCCCCCACCTTGGTCTGTGTAATTTCATTTAATCCTGCTTTGTCTCTTTCAGCCTTCCTAACAGTCCTGCAAGGTAGATATAGCTACCCCCATTTTACAGATGAGGAAGCTGAAGCTCTAAGGGGTTAAATAAGTTGTCCAAGGTCACATGTCAAATAAGAAGCAGAATCGGGTTTTTAACCTGGTTCTTTGGGGGCAGGAAAGCCCCACCTCTTTGTACTACTCCACTGGACTTCTTTAGCAGCTACTTAACATTGAATCACTCTGGCGCCCTCTGCAGGTCACTCCTCCATCCTGCCCCCTAAGAAAGGTCAGTTCATCGCAAATTAAGGCCCACTGGTTTCCTTTTCTTTTTTGTAAAGTCTGGCACCCAGAAGAGACTCTGAAGTAAAGGCTAGTTGAGTAAGATAGAAATCTGTCCAAAAATGGAACGTGGAGGGCCCCTCCGCCCACTCGCGCAGCATAAAGAGAAGGGGAGGAGGTGACAGGCCCTCCACGCTCACCCCAGCCCCACGCCGGTCCCACAGCTGTCTGTCTGTGTCAAATGTTCTGAGCAGAGGTGGGGGGCTTCAGCTCCCCACACAAAAAGAGTTCAGAGCTGTCAGCACCTTTCTCACAATACACTAGGTGCTGAGGAGCAGGTGATAATTGTAGCCCTGTCACCCTCGTCACCTCTGAGCTGGCTGGGTTTTTTTTTTTTCTAAAAACAAATGTTGTGCTGCCTGGAAATCAAAATTGGAGTTTCAGTTGAGGAAATACACACATGCAGGCTGCGGCTCTTTCTCACGGGGCACAGATAGGAGATCCCTAGCTTGGCCTCCTGTCTGGGGAAGGAGGCTGAGTGAGGACAGTTGCCTGGCCACCGTGTGAGCACCGCCTGGGGCGAAGCCGTCCCATCCCGCAGCCAGCTTGGCTGTCAGAGCTCCACCTGCCTCTAGTTGAATCCAACACCGCCTTCACCTATTGATCTTAGTTCTGCCCTTTAGAGAAAACATACAAGAAGTCTCAGCTTCCTTCCCTGCTCAGGCCCTTTCATGTTCTGCCCCCTGCACTTCTGAGGCCAACTCTCTTCTCCAACTTAAATGCTCCCCAGCTCTTCTGACCCTGGGTTTAGAAGGATTCCAGTTTCATACAGATGGCCAACCGGCACATGAAAATATGCTCAACATCACTAAGCAACAGGGAAATGCAACTCAAAACCACAATGAGATATTACCTCACACCTGTCAGAATGGCTGTCATCAAAAAGAACACAAGGGGCTTCCCTGGTGGCGCAGTGGTTGAGAATCTGCCTGCCAATGCAGGGGACACGGGTTCGAGCCCTGGTCTGGGAGGATCCCACATGCCGCGGAGCAACTGGGCCCGTGAGCCACAGCTACTGAGCCTGCGCGTCTGGAGCCTGTGCTCCGCAACAAGAGAGGCCGCGATAGTGAGAGGCCCGCGCACCGCGATGAAGAGTGGCCCCCACTTGCCACAACTAGAGAAAGCCCTCGCACAGAAACGAAGACCCAACACAGCCATAAATAAATTAATTAATTAATTAAAAAAAAAAAGAACACAAATAACAAATGTTGGCAAGGGTGTGGAGAAAAGGGAACCCTAGTACACTGACGGTGGGAATGTAAATTGGTGCAGCCACTGTAGAAAATGGTGCAAGGTTTCTCAAAAAACTAAAAACAGAACTACCCTTTGATCCAGCAATTCCACTTCTGGGTATATATCTGAAGAAAACAAAAACACTAGTTCAAAAAGATACATGCACCCCAGTGTTCATAGCAGCATTATTTACAATATCCAAGACGTGAAAACGACCTAAGTGTCCATCAAGGGAAGAATGGGTAAAGAAGATGTATATATACACATACACACATACACATACAATGGAATACTACTCAGCCATAAAAAAGAGTGAAATTTTGCCATTTGCAACAACATGGATAGACTTGTAGGGTATTATGTATAGTGAAATAAGTCAGACAGAGAAAGACAAATAGTGTATGTTATCACTTATACGTGGCATCTAAAAACAAACTAGTGACTGTAACAAAACAGAAACAGACTCAGATATAGAGAACGAACTAGTGGTTACCAGTGGGGAGAGGGAGGGGCAAGATAGAGGTCAGGGATTAAAAGGTACGAACTTCTATGTATAAAATAAACTAGCTACAAGGATATATTGTACAGCACAGGGAATATAGCCAACACTTTATAATAACTATAAATTGAGTATAATCTATATGAAAAAAGAAGGATTCCAGATTCCAGTCTCCTCACTCTTAAGGTCTCCCTGTCCTCAGGACACACTGTAGTGTGTCTGTGAATGTCTATGTTAAACAGTAGCAATGAGAGTAAAATATTCCAGACGCATATACTCAGATATTCACATTCAGACTCACACACACTGATACAAACCAAAAGAATGTCCCATAAGAACAGATTTGGTTATGCATAAGAATATCTTAAGTGAATTGAGCATTTTATTATGTGCCAGCATTGTGCAAAGCATTTACATACATTAATCTCCTTTAGTCTTCACACACCCGTAAGAGATTGATATAGACTCTGTATTATCATCACTTTATAGATAAGACAACTAAAGCTTAAAGATGTTAGGAATCCACTGAGTCTCAGAGGTAATGAAGTGCTGAGAAAGCACTGAAATCCATATCTGTTTGTCTCCAAAAATTAATGCTCTTCACCACTCCTCTATACTGTCTACTTCATACAAAGTCACTTAATGTTGTTTTCCCTAAAACAGCACAAACACTCCAATATAGCTCTTCTTAGAGCCACACATGTTCATATTACATAAACACACACAGATAGAGACTCAAGTAAGTTCCTGCAAGCTGACATACAGACAAATCAAATTTCTATTTAAAAACCCATAGAAATATCATTTCTCAGTCTAAGTTACCTAATCAATTTTATTTACAACTACTTTTCATTGCAGGAACGATCACCGCAGGTAAAAGCAGGGAACATTCAATACTTTCGTGTTCTGCCTCGGCAATTTAATCTCTCAGACAGCAAATGCTGGGGTCAGGGCGAGACATCTACTTTGCACTTAATTCTGCTCCAATAAGGGTGAACTGCTTGGAGAAGGAACAGGGAGAGAAATCCTGAGAAACAGTAGCCAGTTGCATCTCAAAGTTCATGATATTCACAGAGAAAAAAGCTGGGCATGGTCTGACGTGTACCTTAGTCTTTATGAAGGCAGGTTGCAAAACCTTCGGAGGAAAGATAGGCTGGTCCCATGACCTTCCACTCTCAAGAAAGACAGCTCTGGAGGGATGACTTTCAAAAATGAAATTCTGCAATACGATTGCAAATGACTCTGATATGGAAGAAACGTGGTTGCACAGGATGAATACAAAGGAGTGATACAGACTTTTAAGTATGCCAGCAAGGCTGAAGCCAGAATGAGCTGATGATCACTCCACAAAGGGACTTCCTGGGTATAGTCAGAGCAATGAGAACAGAGAAGGGCTAGATCCACCTCTCAAGTACTGGCTGTATGACCTTGGACAACTTTCCTAACCTCTCTGAACCTCAGTTTCCTTACCCTTAACATGGGAATAATAGTTCTTACACTGTGGGTTTGTTGCGAGGATTACATGGAATGATGCACTAAAAAACAACAACAACAACCAAAAAAAAAACAAAACAAAACACACAAACAGAGAAAAGCTCTCAAAAATATGGTTATCAGTTTCCTCCTGTCCTTCTAGGACTAATGGTTGAAAATTAACAAAAAGCTGCACTCTTCAGCTTCCATCTTCCTGTCAAGGACAATGGTCCTCAGATTAGAGCATCTAGAATGAACACTGATAAGGAGAATGGACGAATCCAGTAGTACACGTGTTGTTAAGACAAGGTCAAGCCTCTTGCCCCGGAAGAGTTACATTCCATGGTTTGAAGATAACATGCAGAGCACTGATTTGCTGTTAAAAATCCCTGAAGAATTCCATGGAATGGGAAAGGGAACAAAAGACATACCTGGGACATAGCAAGCGCTCCGTTAGAATTTGCTGGATGCTGTTGAAAAGGAGCGAGAAACTAACAAGCGCCTTGATTTTCTCAAAGGGATAGAAGGCATGCCTGAGGTCTATTCCAGGTACAACTTCAGAACTGCTTATTAAACAGGTGGCTTTGGGAGCCTCAGGAGGAGATGCCATGATCCCCAATGTGGGTCCATCAATAACTCGTCGTGCCTGACATACTTCATTTCCTTTTCTGATAGAGTTGATAGAGGAATAGCCAAAAGTGCAGTATCTTGGGGTCACGATCCCAGGTGGAGATATGTAACTTGGATGATAATGTAGTCAGGGGCTTAGTGACCAACAGGTTGACCATACCAAAGAGAGCAGATTAGCTGGGTCAGTACCAATCTGGGGAGGGGGCTGGAGTCCTCAGGCAGGGAACCCATCTTGGCCTGTCCTGGTCAATATTTTTCTTATCGATTGGAGGAGAGCATAGATGGATTGCTGATCAGTTTACAAATGAAACAAGAGGGGAGGGGGCGGTGGGCAGTTCATGTGTTGGAGAACAGAGTCAGGATCCAGCTACACCTGTGCCAGCCCAATCTGGGCTCAAAAGAACAATATTGTTTCCATAAATCCTTTCTATTTCTTCAGACTCCAGAGTCATCTGGGCCAGAAGCTTCTCCCTCTCACTCGTTCCCTACATCCATCCACTCACCAAATTCACCGGCTTTACCTCCTAAATATTCCTCAGACTTTTCCTCTACTTTCAATCCCACTGTCCCTGGCCAAATGTAGGTCCATGGTAGGTCACATTGGTCAAGGGTTTGGAATCGGGTCAGAGTGAGCTGTATTCAAATCCCAGTTTATGTTGGTAGCTGTGTGATCTCGGGCAAGTTATTTAACCTTTCAAAATTTCAGTCTCCATTTAGGTAACGTTGGAGGTAATAATAATATCACCTCAGGGTTGTTGCAAGATTTCTGAGATAATGCTTATCAAGTGCTCAGCACTGCGCCCGGCGTGAGATGAGCACCCAGTAAACACTAGTTAATATGCTGGATGGTTGTGATAACCTCCCAACTAGTCTGTCCACCACCAGCCCCAACTCCCTCTGCATCACCTGCCGCTCATTAGAGTGGCAATCAAATCTACAGCCAATCAATGATTCTGCCCAGTGTAAACACCACCACACACACTTGCACGCACACGTGCTCACACATGCACACACACACGGCATCGCCCCAGGATGAAGTCCCAGTTCCTTAGCCTGGTACATAAGGGTCTTCCTGACTTTTCTAAACTGCAGCTTGTAAGTGCCTGCTGTTTGCATTGCACAGGCAGCTGGTTCCCACCTTTAAGCTTCTGAGCGAGCTTTTCCCTCTGCCTGGAATCCCCTTGCCCTCTTGTCCCTGCAGTAACCTTCAGCTTGTCCATGAAAATCCAGGCAGGTGTCATGTCCTCTGTAAAGCCCGCCAGGTCCTCTGAAGGTGCCCTACCCCTTCCTCACGTGGGCTCCACCCCACCAGAGACATCTCGGGGCCTCCATGCCTGCACCTGCAAAGTGATGTTTAAAATACCAACTCGAGAGGGTGTCGTCATGAGACTTAAGTGAAATAAAACACGTAGCAGGTCTGGGAGGCTGGAATGCAAGCAAAATGCAGAGAGGCTCAGACCCTTTCATACGAAGGATGACGATATCCAAGAGGAGAGAGTGAGAATTTACGACGGGAGTCCTAAGGGACAGAAGCCATGTTCTATTCACCTCTGCGTTACTAAGAATAGGAGACAGTAAATGCTTGCTTAATTGAGGTGAAGTATGAAAACAAACAAACAAACAAATCAATCAATCGGTCATTCATTCATTGTCAGTCAGTCAGTCTCTCAGGCCCCCTCTCCTGCGATGAACATGGGTGCCCCTCGGCCAGGAGTAATACCAATAGTCACACATCTTTTTCTTCCAAGTGAGGACGTCACCTTCTCACTCTCGCTGACTGCCCTGCATCTTGACAAGGCAAAGATGATCACACCACCCTTGTCTCCGGTTCACAGAAGGAGGAAGGGAGCGGGGCTCAGAGGTTAGAGGCTTCGCCCAAGGTGCTCCAACCTGTCGCCTGCAGCACCTGGCATTAACTGAGGTTTAACCCACTTGCTCACACTCTGCTTCCTGAGGACGCAGACAGAGACGTGTGCTCATTGCTCTTGACAGCACAGAGGCACAGGACAGCCTGGACCGTCCCCAGCAAACCAGCCCGGCCTCTCTCCCTCATGTCGGAGGGACATTCCTTAGCTGTCTCCGCACCAGGGCTGCTGGGCCTGTTGCCTCGATCGTAACCAAAGCAAAGAACCCCTTTCACTTTCTCAGGAGCTTGGAAAACTCCTATGGAGCTTACTGTCAACAGGGATTTAGCTTCAGAGATTTTTTGAAGTTGGTTGCATGAATCAAGTGAACCCCTTATCTGCTCATTGCTAAAAATCACCTGCAGGTCAGGTGGGCACTACCTGCAGCCCTCACTCACTAAGCAAGGATGGACGTCCCCTTCCTCACTCCTTGAAAGCAGCTCTCTTGTAGTTTTCAGACCACACAGACTGCAAAACCCGGCAAAGCAGAGCTGAAGGGGAAGCACTTGATCACCCAGGGGAATAGTTGGTCAAGGCCACCCAGAGTCAGGCTCAAACGTGGGTCCTGACTCCGTCTAATGTCCTTGCCTTTCACCACACTGCCTGCCTGGGGGAGGGAGGTGGACCTGGGGGTGCCCTCCCCCTGAGGATGGGTGGAAATTCACCCATTTTTCTGAGAGTCCCAAAACCCCTACCAGCCAATCAGGAGCTCAGCCGGTCATGGGACTAAAGACCTCGTGATTTTCACAAGGATAATCATCTCTACCAGGTCCTGTACATTTTTTGCCAGGTCCTGTACATTTATTATCTTTTTGCCAGGTCCTGTACATTTATTATCTCTTTGGACCTCACAAAACTTTATGAGGCAGGTGTTACCACCTCCACTTTACAGATAAGGAAAATGAAACTCAGAAAATTTCTGTAACAAACACCCCAAGATTCCACATAGGGAGTGGACATCTTTCAGGCCATAAGGCCACAGGTACAGCTGAGCCAGGCACTGGCTTAGACTAAGTAGGGAAAAAAGTCAGACTGCATCCAAATGAGAGAAGGAAAATCATCCATAAACCAGCTAGTGGAGTAGAAGGGAGACTAGAGGACCAGAGTGCGAGACCCCTGCAGAATATCCAGTGGGCATGTCTGCTGTTCTGTGCAGGACAGCCGGGAGCCCAAGACTTACTTCTGTAAAGTTCCTATGCCACAGCAAAAGCCGGGTCAACCCAAGAGGCCAGGACAGCTGCAGAGAGATACACGTGGCAACCCAGGACCAGGAAGCATATCGTGAATCCTCATCCAGAGAGGAGGCTGGGCTGCAGGCCTGAAAGTCCCTCTGAATCTGGCAATGAGGAGGTGCAGCTGCCTCAGGTCCCATTCAAGCAGGATCAACCAGGATCAGTGTCAACCAAGACGCCCCTGAGGCCTTAGGTCACCTTAGGATACACATTTGATTTAGTCAGCTTTTGAAATATACTGAGTTTTCCACCTTTGCTTCATAATTTTTCTTTCCAAACATGTCAACCTGTATGGGCCAAGGTTGGGTTAAAATGCTTGTCCCTCTGGCTGAGCAGAGCTCCCCTAGAGGCCAGGTGAGGTAATGAAAGCCTGCCTAGCCAGTGCGTATTTCCTGAGCACCTACTGTTTGCCAAGTCCCGTTCCATGTTCCAGGTAGAAACCATAAGCAGAGCAGAAACCCCTCCTCTCACAGACCTAAGTCTCATAGGGAGGGAAGCAAACAGTACAGTATTGAACAAATACTATAAAGTGAATTCTGAATAATAAAGGCATACAAGGGTGCCTGTGGGCACCTCTCTAAGGTAGTAATGAGGTATCTTTGAGCTGCAGGAGGTGAATGAACCCATCTTGTGAAGCCCTAGGGAGATGGAACAGCAAACACAAAAGCCCTGAGATAGGCGGAAGCTTGGCTTGCTAGACGGACAGCCAGAGGTGAGTGTGATTGGCACCTGGTGAACGTCGAGGTGGGGCTGGGATGTGAGATGAGAGCAAAGCAACTGGCAGCCTCAGTCAGCAAGGTAGGCACCAGGGGGACCTCACTTCTTTGCTGCGCCCTAAGCCCAGCTGAGTTCTTTGCAGAGAATACCTGCTTAATAAGCATCTGTTGAATGAACAAATAAGTGAGACAGCGCCTGGATTCATGAGTGAGGGGTGGACCCTGGGGAATGAAAGCGTTGGCTGGTGGCTTTCCTGTAACAGACCTCCTCCAGCCCTCCAGCCCTCCAGGTCCATATGTGTCCCCCAACCCCAGCGTAGTTCTCCCAGCAGGAGCCCATCACTAGAGCAGAAAGGGACAGAACAAAATGAGGATCTGCGAGCTGGGGGACCCTAAAGCTGACTTCAGTCCCTCTTCTTTTTTTTTTTTTTAAATTATTTATTTATTTATTTTTATTTATTTATGGCTGTGTTGGGTCTTCGTTTCTGTGCGAGGGCTTTCTCTAGTTGCGGCAAGCGGGGGCCACTCTTCATCGCGGTGCGCGGGCCTCTCACTATCGCGGCCTCTCTTGTTGTGGAGCACAGGCTCCAGATGCGCAGGCTCATTAATTGTGGCTCACGGGCCTAGTTGCTCCGCGGCATGTGGGATCTTCCCAGACCAGGGCTCGAACCCGTGTCCCCTGCATTGGCAGGCAGATTCTCAACCACTGCGCCACCAGGGAAGCCCCAGTCCCTCTTCTTTACAGAAAAAGAATGTCTCTGGGATGCTGAGATCAACCCCAATATGGAAAAAAGGGAAGTTTTCATTTGAGCCACCAGCCAGACCCTCTTCCCACTAAGGATGCCTTAGAGACTCAGGGACTCCGAGGTCCTGTCACTGCCTGGAGCTTCCCCTGGGTTTACTCCCAAAGACCCAGACTGGGCACAGGGGCTTCTGGACTCCCCATGCTGGTAAGCTGGCTCTGTGATGCAGAGGATTTTGTTTTCTAAGGAGAGGTGTTTTAGGCTTTGTTTCCACTTGTCTGTCGGCAGGACTGACTGAAGAGTTCAACTGAGATTGACAAACATATGTGGGCCCCACCTGCTAGGTGCCGGGCACTGGACAAATGAAGAGCAGCCTAGAGCAGAAGACAGCCTCATAAACAGAACACAGAAGCCCCATCAACACTGTCAGGCTGATCAATAAATGTCCGGGGCTCTGTTCCCGCAGAGCCACAGAGGAGGACATCAATGAGTATTTCATTCCCTCTCTCCCACCCTTGCTTCTTGCTCTTTTGTCTGTTTTCTTACATGAACCAGAGCACAGGCACTGAAGTTTGGAATTCTGGAAGCTTGCCGTTGCCAACAGGAGGATGCATTATTGAAGTGTTATGCTTGTTAATAGTACACTCCAAATCTCTGCTGATTATAAGACTGCAGGCCATTAGGGGGTCAGTTCAAGCCAAATCACTTTTCAGAGACTAATGCAGAATTCCTTATGATGTTTTTGAAAGGATAGAAATGCCCCATTTCCCCCAAATACTTAACTCAGGGGCAAGGGGAGGATGAAAGTGACTCAGCCTGTTTTCAAGACATTGTAGGTCCCTGAGCAGGTCTCCTGCAGCCTCAAGCAGACTCCTGCAAACTCAAGACCTACACAGTTTTAGAGACCCTCATTCACCTCACAAGGCCCATGGTCATCCAGTCTTGTCTCTATGGTCCCTTACAGCTCGTAGTTTCAGAATTGCACCATCCAAGCCAAACCTCACACAACCTGCACCCATCATATGGAAGCCTCAGATAAAGCACCCAGCCTCTTCCTCCTGGGACAAACACGGCAGTTTGTCCATGAGTTCCCCCTGGAAACCCTGGCGCACCCAGAGTTCCCCTGGAAACTCTCTCCTCTCTCCCCTTTCTGAGCACCATAGATAGTGAACTTATCCACAGCAACTTCTCCCCATAGTTGAACTGAAGATTTCCTGATTTAAGAGTAACACGGGGAGGGGGAAGGGTAAGCTGGGACAAAGTGAGAGAGTGGTAGTGTATATATGGACATATATACACTACCAAATGTAAAATAGATAGCTAGTGGGAAGCAGTTGCATAGCACAGGAAGATCAGCTCAGTGCTTTGTGACCAGCTAGAAGGGTGAGATAGGGAGGGTGGGAGGGAGGGAGACGCAAGAGGGAAGAGATATGGGGATATATGTATATGTATAACTGATTCACTTTGTTATAAAGCAGAAACCAACACACCATTGTAAAGCAATTATACTCCAATAAAAATGTTTAAAAAAAAAGTAACACATGTACAATTAACTCAATAATTCAACAACTATTCTTTCCGTATCTACCAAGGGCACTCTTCTAGGCATTTAGAATACTTATTTGAACAAACTGGACAAATCTAATTTTGTATCATGATTCTGTTAGTCCATTTAGGCTGATGTAACAAAAATACAATAGACAGAGTGCCTGAAACAGCAAACATTTATTTCTCACAGTTCTGGAGGCTGGAATGTCCAAGAACAAGGCCTCGGCAGATTTGGTGTCTGGTGAGAGCTCACTTCCTGTCATCTCAGTGTGTCCTTACATGGCAGAAGAGGTAAGGGAGCTCTCTGGGGTCTCTTTTATAAGGGCACTAATCTCACTCATGAGGGCTCCACCCTCATGACCTAATCACCTCCCAAAGGCCCCACCTCCTAAAACCATCACACTGGGGGTTAGGATTTTAACATATGAATTATGCGGGGCATTGAAACATGCAGTCCATAACTGGTTTTTTAATTTAATATTATGTCATAATCATCATCCTCAGAATTGCCAAATTTAGCAAACAAAAATTCAGGCCAACCAGTTAAAATTGAATTTTGGAGATAGATGAATAAATTTTTAGCATAAGTATTTCCCAAGTACTTCATGGGACACACTTATACTAAAAAAAATTATTCATTGTGTCTCTGAAATTAAAACGTAAACTGATGTCATATTTTATCTGGCAACCCTCTGGTTAAAAACTCATGCAAGAGGGCTTCCCTGGTGGCACAGTGGTTGAGAATCTGCCTGCCAATGCAGGGGACACGGGTTCGAGCCCTGGTCTGGGAAGATCCCACATGCCACGGAGCAACTAGGCCCGTGAGCCACAATTACTGAGCCTGCGCGTCTGGAGCCTGTGCTCCGCAACAAGAGAGGCCGCGATAATGAGAGTCCCGCGCACCGCGATGAAGAGTGGCCCCCACTCGCCGCAACTAGAGAAAGCCCTCGCACAGAAACGAAGACCCAACACAGCCATAAATAATAAATAAATAAATAAATAAAATTTAAAAAAACAAACAAACTCATGCAAGGCCTTTTCTGGCCTCATTTTTGCCACTGGCCTCCTTCCCTCGTTCTGCTACAAATATATCAACCTTGCACAGGTCACCTGCACCTGCCACAGCCTTGGCCCTTTTTCCTCCTCCTTCCACCTAGACACTCCTCGTCTGTGATTTGAGTGACTCCTTATTCACCTATTAAAAGGCCTCCGCCTGCTGCTCTATCTGAAATAACACTCTCCATCTCTCCCCTGGCCTCATCCTGACTGGTCTTTTCATAATGTTCATCCCCACATAACATTATATATTTGTTTACTGTCTGGTTCCATCTACTAGGGTAGAAATCCCTAAGAACAAGAACTTTACCTGTTATGTTTGGTTTTTCTTTTGTTTTATTGCCATATCCCCAGTGTATAGCACAGCACCCACTGTATAAATATTTGTTAAATGAATGGATACATGTGTGTGCGTGTGTGTATCTGGTTATCAATTCTATTCTACTGAACAATTCTTGAACCATTACCATACTGACTTAATTATCGTAGCTTCATCAGTTTGCTTTTTAAAAAGTATCTGGTGGAGCTAGCCTTCTCATTCATCTTCTTTTACGCTTCTTTTCCTTGGTTATTTTCAACTGATTATTCTTCCATCTAAATTTAGAGGCATAAAAATGGTAAACAGTTATAGAGCATATACTCTGCGCCAGGCATATTCTAAGCACTTTCCATGCATTAACTCATATACTCTAACTCTCAACTAAACTATGAGACAGACACTATACTTACCCCCACTTTCCAGATGAGGGAACTGAGGCTAAGTAACTTCGTCAAGGTCACACGGCTAGTAGGTGCCAGAGCGGATATTTGAACCCAATCTGGCGGCAGAGGGTATCCCCCGAACCACCATTCTATGCTGCCATAACAAGTCATCACAAACTCAGCAGTTGTAAAACAACACATATTTATTATCTCACAGTTCCACGGATCAAGAGGCTAAGGTACAGCTTAGCTGGATCCTCTGCTCAGGTCCCAGAGGCTGAAATCATAGTGTCAGTGAAGCTACAATTCTCCTCTGAGGCACGGGTCCTTTTCCAATTTCCCTGGTTCCGTAGCATGTGTCCCCTCAGCCGCTTACAGCATAGCAGCTTGCTGCTTCTTCCTCGAAGCCAGTGGGAGCCCATCTCCCCTCAACTTCCTCTCCTGCCAATTGCCAGAGAAAACTCTCCACTTTTCAAGGGCTCCCTGATTCGGTCTGGCCACTCAAATAATCTCTGTGTCTTAAGGCCAACTGACTAGAGACTTTATTTACATCTGCAAAGTCCCTTCACAGCAGCAGCTAGGTTAGTGTTTGATTGAATAATCAAGGGAAGGGATCTCGAGGGAGCCATGTTTAGAATTCTGCCTACCACACAGTCTTTTCTTTGGCTGCGTCGGGTCTTAGTTGTGGCATGTGGGATCTTCATTGCGGCACGTGGGATGTTTCATTGCGGCGTGCAGGCTTCTCTCTAGTTGTGGCGCGCAGGCTCTAGCACACGGGCTCAGTAGTTGTGACGTGCGGGCTTAGTTGCTCCGCAGCATGGGGGATATTATTTCCCCGACCAGGTATCGAACCCACATCCCCTGCATTGGAAGGTGGATTCGAAACCACTGGACCACCAGGGAAGTCCCCTACACAGTCTTTTAATGCATATTTGGTTACTATTTAGGTACTGTTAAGTCCAACAGATCAGTAAACAACTGTCATGGAAAAGATGTTTTGTGATATTCAGAGATCTCAGGGCAAAGGAAGGCCATGTAGGGAAGCCTTGGCATCAGTCAGGAAGCAGAGAGAGTGAGGGAAACTAAGGGCAAGAGCTTTTATTGTGATTTCCATGGGAGGGATCAGGTAAGGCAGGGTAAACAGGTTTAGGATTGGCTAGTTTGAATAATTTCAGTAGGCTCCGGGATCTAGGGGCTGTACCTAGTTGTCTGGTGCCTCGCCCTGGGGTGATTAAGGCAGGGAGTTAGAGACCCGGAATGTGAGAGCCCAGTAAAGGAGGTGAGGGTGTTGTGAGCTCTGGATTGGTTGGTTTGCATCTGAAAGACACACTCAAGGGCAAGCTCTAGGGACTGGCTAACCCTTCGAAAGGCACTCCCTCCTGGGTCAGCAAGCCCTCAGATGTCAACGCATCAGAATACAGAAAATAAGAGACCTGGTTAGTACACACAGCTGCCTCATTTGGTCAAGTCCTCCACTCCTTCCCCCTATCCCTCACCCTCCCAAGAAGAAAACAACTCTATCTTTGTTTGTGTGTGCCAGACATTATTATTAGTGCTTAACATGTAATTCTTTTTTAATTTTTTTTTGGACTATAGCCAATTTACAATGTTGTGTTAGTTTCAGGTGTACAGCAAAGTGAATCAGTTATTCATATACATATATCCATTCTTTTTTTTTTTTTTTAAGATTCTTTTCCCAAATCGGCCATTACAGAGTATTGAGTAGAGTTCCCGGTGCTATACAGCAGGTTTTTATTAGTTATCTATTTCATGTATAGCAGTGTGTCTATGTCAGTCCCAGCTCTGTCCTTTTGATTGACATTGTTTCAAACTTGCATGGCAATTTAGGAAGAATGACTCCTTTGCACCCAGGAACATGGTATATATACCTCTCCATTTATTCAAGTCTTCTTCTTCTTTTGTGACTCTCAGTAAAGTTTTGCACTTTTCTTTATATAAATTCTCACCTTTTCTCACCTTTTGTTGTGGTTATTCCAGATATTTTATGGGTTTTATTGTATAATAAGTGGGATTTTCCCTATATTTTCTAAGTAGTTGTTACTGATATATAGGAACTGCATCTTTTTTACAGCTTTATTGAGATCCAATAAACTGCACATTTTTAAGGTCATATTTGATGTATTTGGCATGTGTTACACCCATGAAACCATCACCACAATTAAGGCAGTGAACATATCCATCACCCTCCCAAATTTCCTCTTGCCCTTTTGTAATCTCCCCCTCCTAACCCTTCCACCCCATTTCTAGGCAACTATAGATCTGCTTTCTGGCACTAGAGATTTTTGCATTGCATTGTGTTTTCAGCTACTAAATAGTTAAAACTTTTCATAGCTTTTCAAGTTATTCCTTTGAGTTTTCTAGTATAAAAGCAGATCATCAGTATACAATAACAACTTTATTTCCTCCTTTCCACACTTATATGACCTAATCCTATTTCATACATAATAAATCATCAAGAATTTCCAGAACAGTGCTAAATCACATCAGCCAATTCTTGTGTCATCCCTTATTCTAGCCAGAATGACTATAGTGTTTGGGTCATTATTTTAAGGGAATATCAGCTATTATCCAGAACCAGGCTTTAAAACACAGAGAACAAGTTCTGTGGTAGCATCCTCTTCCTAAACCTGGATCTGTCCACTCACCAGCCCTTTCTCCTGTCTTGTCACTTCCAGCCCACTTTAGTCATTCCTTCCTCTGTATCTGGTACATATGTTTATTATGGCATCTCTCACACTAGAGTATAATTTATTTTTACCTGTTTTCCTTCACGACCAGACTGTGAATTAAAGCAGAAATTGTGTCTCTTTCATCTTTTTGGGCAAAACACTTCACACATACTAGATACTTCATAAAGGCTTATTAAATTGAATTGAAATACGGTAATATTTACCTAAAAGCACGGCTCCCAAACCTGGATACACATTAGAATCACCTTAGTAGATTAGTGGGGGGAGAGAGGCAGCAAGGAAGCAAAAAGTAATATTTTTAAACAGATTTTTAAAATTAGTAAAAGAGTTTAAAAAAAAAAAAGGATACATTCTCTCATGTCCCGCCCATCTCAGACCCCATAAATTAGAATCTCTGGTCCTGGAAGCCTGAAATTTGTTTTTGTTTTTGGTTTCTTTGTGGGTTTTTTTTTTTTTTTTTTTTTCAGCCTCACAGCTTACGGGATCTTAGTTCCCTGGCCAGAGATTGAACCTGCGCCCTTGGCAGTGAAAGCACAGAGTCCTAACCACTGGACCACCAGGGAATTCCCTGGAATTCGTATTTTTAATAAGCTTCCAGGTGACTATTATCCAGCCAGCCTCACATGGGGTGATGATCAGTTTGGAGAATCATTGCCTGTAAGCAACGAAGACAAGCTGGAGCAAAGCCCTTTTGTATTATAAAATGTTGGTGCTAAAGAAATTCTGAAAATCTATTCCACAACTACATTTTTCAGTGGGTGAAACATCTGAAAGGTCAATTGCTTTGCCCAAAGCACTTTAGGTCACCCTGGTTAGTCTCAGACAAGAGCTGGGACACAGAGGATGCGTTTCCACCTGACACCTTGCCCCCCTGGAACTCCACCCCAGCCCGGGCAGAGAAGAATGTCTCAGAATGTTGAAGAAATCCTAACCATCCCAGCCCCAGCGAAAAGCAGCAGGGATAACAGGGCAGCATGTTGAGAGCTGTTACTTTGGGAGCAATATGATGACTATAAATCAAACAGAACTTTTCAGCAAAATGCTTGAATCTGAGTTCTGAAATAATTCAAACCCTTCAGAAAATTATAAACACACATGAAGCCAGACAACAGGCGATAATTCTCCAGGCCACTTCTGACAGATGCATTATTTATAAGATGGGAAATACATTTTTATGCATTCTTTTCTTTATAGATATGCAATAAAAACCACAAGGCAAAGCAGCTCTTAACATTCAGTTTCTGACACCATCAGGCTCATGTCACATACTGACTCACTTCCCTGGGTCCTGTCCTGGGCAGAAGGCTTCCAAACCTGACCCCCACAGGGAATATTCCCGAGGCAGAGGCCCTCAGGACAGGAGAAGTTGTTAGATCATCTGGCATGGGCTCCTTTCTTACAGAGAGGAAAAGCAAAGCTTAGAGAGAGAAAGTGATCTGCTGGCCACCCCCAGCAGGATGAGATGAAGGCAGTCTTGGGCTCTAAGTAGTTCTTTTGCCACCTCGAAGACTGCATGCTAAATTCTGTACACTTTACCCCTGGGGGAAGGGTCTTTGGGTTTCATCAGGTTTGCAAAGGGGCCCATGACACACAGAATGTCCACCGCTTGAGCCCCTCCTCTCTCACTGCCTCTGTCCAGCCTCCCTCACATATAATCCCCATTCTTGCAACATCCTTCCGTGGGTCATCCTGGCTCCGCGCTGCTACCAGAGGGCTCTTTCTCAAATGCAAACCTACCCACATGGCTGCCCTGCCTATAGGCCCGCAGTGGTTCCCAAGGGAACAACTGTTTCCTAGGATAAAAACCTAAATGGAGGGTATCACAAGGGTCCTCTTTAGGCTGGCTCTTTTCTGTCTCTTTAGTCTCATAACTCACTCTTTTGCTGCTCTTTCCACCCACAGTGAGGACTGGGGCCTCAGCAGGGGATTTGAACACACAGCTATTTGGCATCAAAGCCCACGGTCTCTGGCTGACAAAAGTGTGTCCTGTACCAGTAAGGAAGGCCCTTTCATCTGTATATCTTATATACTCCCTTGGGTGCTTTCTTAAACCCACCTGGGACCCACCCACTCTAGCCATATATACGCGCACCCTCGAGAAATGGGAGTGTGATGGGATTCATTCTAGTACATAGAATTCGACTATCACTTATTAAGCACCAATTTTGCCCCAGCCAATGTGCCACATGCTTAGATATAAGCGGGAATAAAACACAGCTCCCAATTATTAGCCATCAGGGAAATGCAAATCAAGACACAATGAAATGCTGTTCACACCCACTAGGATGGCTATAATAAAAAGATGGAATATAGCAAGCACTGGTGAGAGTGTAGAGAAACTGGAACCTTCATACATTGTTGTGAGAATGTGAAATGGAGCTGCTGCTTTGGAAGACATCTGACAGTCCCTCAAATGATTAAACAGAGTTACCACATGACCCAGCAGTCCCACTCCTAGATTTCTACCCAAGAAAAATGAAAACAGATGTCCACACAAACACTTGTATGCAAACGATCGTCGCAGCATTATTCCTAATAACCAAAAAGTAGAAACAACCCAAATGTCCAACAACTGATGAATAGATAAATAGATGTGGTATATCCATACAATGGAATATTATTCAGCAATGAAAAAGGAATGAAGTATTGACACATGTTACAACATGAACGGACCTCGAAAACATTATGCTAAGTGAAAAAAGCCAGACACAAAATGTCACATATTATATGGTTCCATTTATATCAAATGTCCAGAATAGACAAATCTGTAGAGACAGGAAGGGGATTAATTTGGTCCAAGGCTGTGGCTTCAGGGTGGGAGTAAGGTTTTGGGGCAGAAATGGGGAGCAGCTAACGGGTAGGGGCTTGCTTTGGAGGGTGACGACAGTGCTCTAAAATGGATTATGATGATAGTTGCACAGCTGTAAATATACTAAAAGTCACTGAACTCTACATTTTAAATGGGTCAATTGATGGCATGTAATCATATCTCAATAAAGTGGTTAGCAAACCAACAACAAAACACAGCCCCTACTCTCAATGAGCCTGTAGTCTGGTCAGCCTCTAGGGTCACCAACTTGTCTTGGTTTGCCCAGGACTTTCCCAGTTTTAGGACCAAAAGTCCCACATCCAGGGAAACCCCTCAATCCCAGGCAAACCAGGACAACAGACAGATCACCCTACTGGAACCCCCACTCACCCCAGCAGGGACGGCAGTTTGCATAAAAAGGGCAACCTCCCCATCTGCAGGCCTGGGGCTCCAAAGTCAGATGTAGAAATGATGCCTACAGGAGGGAGGTGGGAGGCTGAGCAGGGAATCCTTTGGGGTGGAGGCGGGGGTGGGGGGAGGGTGACTCCTCACGGACCTGGGCTGACCAAGCTGACCCGACAGGAGACCGGACACTTAGAGTGAGCTTGTGGCCAGCGAGTCAAGCCCACCTCATCCCAGCCCCATTCCCCCTTGGGAGCTGGCGTAACTGAGGGTGCAGGGCAGCTGGTCCAGACTTCTAATTTTTTAAGCTCACACACGGTGATTTTAATCCCACTCTCTGCTCTGTCATGCCCTCAGCCCTTCCTGTGAGAACTCCCCACCCGCCCAAGGTGCTGCCGACACCTCTCTGTGCCTCCAAGTGGCTCAGCTAAGTGGCCAGGGTGGAAAGCTTTCCAGAGAGCAGATCTGGGAGGCTTAATGATGTTTGGTCTTTCTAAAGCACTTGTAATCATCTCTCGTTTTTATGATCCAATTTCAAACACGGCAAATAGTTCAGCCTAGCCTGCGTGGCTCTAATTGCTGCTGAAGGCTGACAAAGAGGGACAATGGGATAATCTCATCAGCCGAGAGACAGAGCGCTGGCCAGGGGTCAAGGTGTCCACGCCTCGGACCTGCTGGGTGCACACCATTTCTCCAAGGGGAGTTTGCTCTCCTGTCACTCTTCAGCAATCAGACTGTTTTCCCAATTAACCTCACATTGTCTTGCTACAGCTGTAGGTAATTCCCTCTAAATAGGTTCTGATACCACTTTGAATAGTGGGTATTCAAAGTGAATTGTAAACAAGAAATGATAATAGGCATTTTAAAAATAGTTCACAGTTTGGTCTCCACGTACAACATCCAGAATTATTTTATAACATAAGTCAGAGCATGTCACATCCCTGCTCAAAACCCTCCTTTGACTTCCTACTCCCTGTAGAATAGAATCCTGAGTCTCTCCATGGCCCCGGGGCCCTAAATGATTCTTGCCCTGCCTGCTCCCTCAACCTCAAGTCTGAGCACGTCCCCTGCACCCCCTCCCCTGCACCCCCGGCCTCAGCTCCAGCCGCCCTGGCCCACAGGCTCTGCTTTGAACACCAAGCAGGCTCTTGCTTCCTGGCCTTTGCACATGCTGTTGCTTTGACCCAGAATATTGTTCTCCCAAATATCCCCATGTCTCTCTCCCTCACTTCCTTCAGGTCTTATCCAAATGTCACCTCCCTAAAGAGGACTTCCATCCTATTAAATAAAATGTCACCTTTCCATCACTCTCTATTCCTTTACCCTGCTTTATTTTTCTTCATTGCATTCATCACTATATTAAATATTTGTTTGCTTATTTGTCTACCTCCCTCCAATAGGACATAAGGTCCATGAGAGAAGAGACACTATTTTGTTTACTGCTGTATTCCCAGAACCTAGAATAATGCCTGGTATATAACAGGTGCTCAAATAATATTTATTAAATGACCACTGCTATTCACTCTCCTTTATGAGGTGGTACTCAATATCTCCACTTCACAGATGAGGAAATTGAGGCACAGAAAGATTATGTTACTCATCCGAAGTCATGCAACTAGTGAGTGGCAGGTATGGAATGTGAACCAAAATCTCTCTGGAGCCAAACTCTATGTTCTCTCAATTATACCACATTGCCTCACTTCTGAAACACAGCCCTTTGTGGAACTGTGTGGGCAGGGAGCTTAAAAAGGGAAGAGGCTCCCCAGAGAAATAAGGAACCTGCCGCCCTCCTTCTCCACCTCCGGTTCTCAGCTGATGTTTTGTGACATTGAAGCTGGAGCAATACCAGCTAGAAACATTTATCGATTCCAAAGCCAAGCAGGCTCGAAGCTCAGTGTTAAGGCAATCCCATCCTAAAATTGAAGTTGCTGGTGTCAAGAAAAAGTTACAGAGAATCTCAAGGTGGGTGACAGCAGTTATACCATTCAGGGCTTAAATCCTTTTGGGGAGAAGTCTGGAAAGTCATGGGGAAATGAATAAACCATTAGTATGAAGTCCACAACCAAAGTCAATTCATGGCCTAATATGAAACTTCAAAGATGTTCAGAAAATCAATCGGCTATTTCTTATTACACAGAGCAGTGAACATTGTGGCCGTGTTTCCCAGAAGATTAAGAGCATCAGGCGTATAAAGATCTCAGAGTTCAATAAGACCAGAAATTAGCAAACTTTTTCTATAAAGGGCCAGATAATAACTATTTTAGGCCTGCGAGCTATACCATCTCTGCAACCACTCAACTCTGCTGTTGTAGCCCCAAAGCAGCCACAGACAATATGTAAACAAGTGAGCATGGCTGTGTTCCAATAAAACTTTATTTACAAAACAGGTGGTGGGCCATAGGGGCCCATGAGCTGTAGTTTGCCAACCACTACTATAGACCAGTGTGCTTCTGTGACAAATGAAAAAACTAAAACATGGAGAGATGAAGTGACTGTCACAGCCAGTTACGAAAGAGGGAAAAGAGTTAGAAAGTCATTTAACAAATGTTTATTGAGCATGTATGACACATCAGGCTATTTTAAATACAAGAGAGGCAAAGATAAAGAAAACAAAGCAATCCCTGCTCTCCCGGACCTCACATGCCAAAACAGGCAGCAGACAGTAAGACAAATAAATCAAAGAGATCAGGTTAGACAGCAATAAGTTCTATGGATGCAGTGGAAACAAGATAATGTATGAAGCGGCAGCTTTAGGCATGGGAATAGGTAAAGGGGGGGCAATTAAATTGGTTGTCAAGGAAGACAGTTCCATGCCCATGTGCCCATGAAAAGATCACATCTTTACATATACACTCATTGAATCTTCTTAGCCCTGTTATTCCAGATGGGAAAACTGAGGCTAACAGCCGAGAAGCTTGCCCATGCAGGAGCCCAGAAGGATCTGTAAGTCAGTCCTGTCTGTCTCCAAAGGTTGGACACTTTCTTTCACAGCAGTGTTTCTCTGCCATTTCACAGTAAGATGACTTAGGAATCCCCTCAGGAATTTAAAGCATCTCAGGCTCACATGCTTGGTTTGGGGCCCGAATGTGTATTAAAATGCAGATTAAATTTTAACGCGGTATTACAGCATCAAAAACTGCTTTGATGACCTGATGCTTGAAATTACCACATTTTGCACTTTAAAAATTAAACTGGCTTTTTAAAAAAATGTTTCATATTTTTCTAAGCAAGGTAGGAGAGAAGGTTTCAGGATGCTACTTTCAAACATCTCTCTGCAAACAAAACCTTCATGAATAATATTTATTCCCAACAAATGAAACGCCAAAATGAAATGCATTTTTCTTTTCTTTTTAATATTGGTTTTTGAAGTACCAGAGAAGTCTCAAAGTGCTCTCAGAATTTTGATTAGCCAAATGCAGCTTGCTGATTTGATCAAGATGATCATGGGGCAAATCATTCTCGCCGTCCTTTTCAAGCGTTCCTTATGCTTCCTAGCTTCAACTAGCGGGTCCATTAGGAGTGAAAGCTAAACGAAATATGACTCGTGGTGGGAATGGTTTCCACGATGTGGAGCGCTCACGCCCACCAGAGCCCCACTGCATACGCTCTTCCATATGCACCCTGCGCTCCAACTGTTCCTTTTAGAGGGAAAAGAAGGTTTAAATAATCACTCTGCTCCTCGACTCTTTTGAGCCAGAAATGGAGACGGAGACCTTGGATGGGAATGCCCAACCCCACCGCGCAGGCGCAGGACCCGGGGGATGAAAGTGAGGCTCCTGGGGGGCGGGGAGAGGGTGGGTGCAGATCAGACGGAGGCAGTTCAGGCACTTGCACAATCCTGGGGGAGGAGAGGGAGGCTTCCTTCTGTTTTGCACCCTGGCTGCCTCACTGGCCTCACCCTGCGCATGCACCGGAACACACACACACACACACACACACACACACACACACACACACGCTGCAACTCAACTTTTCCAAGAATCAGCGGTCAGGAAACGCTGCACCTCACCTTACTAGATCCTAAAACCTCCCCAAATTAACCTGCATTAACTTACTGGCCCTGGGTGGGGGTTTGTGCCAACAGGCAGCGCCGCTTGGCTTGTGTTTGCTCGTGCTTGTCACCTCCATCTGTTCCTCTCCGAGTTGGGTCTAAAGGCATGTTTTTTATGATACCTTGGGTTGTAACAAAAAAATTTTTTTTCATGAATTTTTTTTTTCTTTCTTCTTTCAGAAAGAAACGGACTTTGGGAGGAAAACTCAAAACAACAGGCACCAGGACCTCAAGCAAGTTACTTCTCTGTGCCTTAGTTACTTCATCTGTGAGGCATGATGATAATAGTATCCACCTCATAGGTTCAGAGTTAAGTGTGTTAACACAGGTGCTTGGCCACTATACTGTGCTGCATACATTACTAAAATCAGGCAGTGGCCCACTCTGTTGATCTGAATCAAAAGTTGAAAAAAAGGATCTCAGTTAAGAGAACTGTAGGAATATGAAATGAGACAGTTTCATATTTACTTAAAAATTTTCCATGCTAAGTATTTTTATGCATATGTTTTATTTTTATTACATGACCATTTCATTACGGTGCCATTACTTGCTGCTTTATTTTATTTATTTATTTATTTATTTATTTATTTATTTATTGGATACATCAGGTCCCAGTTGCCACACACGGGATCTTTCGTTGTGGCGCACAGGCTCTTCACTGCAGTGCACGGGTTTCTCTCTAGCCGTGGCACGCAGGCTCCAGAGTGCATGGGCTCTGTAGTTGCAGCACATGGGCTCTCTAGTTGTGGCACGGGGGCTCAGTAGTTGTGGCACACGGGCTTAGTTTCCCCACAGCATGTGGGATCTTAGTTCCCCAACCAGGGATTGAACCAGCATCCCCTGCATTGTAAGACGGATTCTCAACCACTGGACCACCAGGGAAGTCCCACTTGTTGCTTTATGATTTAGATTTTTAAAAAACATTTTAGTTAATGTTATTGAATAAATAATACATGCACAGGGCATAACAAAAAACAAAAAATAATCAGACATCGCTGATTGCTAAAACTCCCCAATGACCTCAACCAGTTTTAATTTTTTTTAATTTTATCTCTTGTCTTTGTAATTCCTGAGCATCATCCATTCTTGTTTTTAAAATTTAATTTTTATTTTACATATGTTTTAGGCATACAGCAAAGTGATTCAGTTTTACATATACATATATACATTCTTTTCAGGTTCTGTTCCCATATAGGTTATTACAGAATATTGAGTAGAGTTCACTGTGCTATACAGTAGGTCCTTATTATCTATTTTATATACAGTAGTGTGTATATTTTAATCCCAAACTTCTAATTTATCCCTCCCCTATACCTCTTCCCTTTGGTAACCATAAGTTTTCAAAGTCTGTGAGTCTGTTTCTGTTTTGTACATAAGTTCATTTGTATCATTATTTTTTTTAGATTCTACGTATAAGTGATATCATATGGTATTTGTCTTTCTCTTTCTGACTTATTTCACTTAGTATGATAATCTCTAGGTCCATCCATGTTGCTGCAGATGACATTATTTCACTCTTCTTTATGGCTGAGTAATATTCCATTTTATACATACATATATATATATATATATATGTGCATATACACACACACACATATATACACCACATCTTCTTTATCTGTTCATCTGTTGATGGGCACATAGGTTGCTTCCATGTCTTGGCTATTGTAAATAGTGCTTCTATGAACATTGGGGTGTGTGTATCTTTTCCAGATATATGCCCAGTAGTGGGATTGCTGGATCATATGGCAATTCTATTTTTAGGACCCTCCATACTGTTCTCCACAGTGGCTGTACCAATTTACATTCCCATCAACAGTGTAGAAGGGTTCCCTTTTCTCCACACCCTCTCCAGCCTTTATTATTTGTAGACGTTTTGATGATGGCCATTGTCATGACCTCAACCAGTTTTTAAATAATGGAGCTCTTGAGCTGGAAGGGATTCTTAGAGATCCTCTGGTCCAACCACCCACCTCCAGCCAGTCATCACTGTCAGTGGCATCACCAGGCTGAGTGCAGAAAGCCCGGCAGATGAGTTTGAACAATCTGGGGCTACCGCTCCCTCATAACACAATATTAGCAAGTCTGTGTCACTCTAACGTGCAGGAACTAATATCTACCCTTTATACCTTACAGGGCATTGGGAAGACCTAAATAAAGTAGTTTACATAATACTACTTTTTAAAAAAGTGTTAAGCATTATAAAATGAACCTGGAGATTATCATACTAAGTGAAGGAAGTCAGACAGAGAAAGACAAACATCATATGACATCTCTTATATGCGGAAGCTAAAAAAAAAATGATACAAATGAACTTATTTACAAAACAGAAACACAGACTTAGAGAACGAACTTATGGTTATCAGGGGGACAGGGTGGAGGGCAGGGATAGACTGGGACTTTGGGATTTACATGTACACTGTACTATATTTAAAATAACCAGCAGGGTCCTATTGTGTAGCACAGGGGACTCAGCTCAATATTCTGTAATAACCTAAATGGGAAAAGAAAATGAAAAAGAATGGATACTTGTATGGGTATAACTGAATCACTTCACTGTACACCTGAAACCAACACATAACTGTTAATCAACTATACTCCAATATAAAATAAAAATTAAAAAAATAAAATGAAATGAAAGAACTAGTTTAAAATCTCTAAGGGTGTTACATTTTAGGAACCCTTCATTACTATCTCAGCATAGAGTCAACCATGTGGAGAAAGTTTATGCTCACTTCTAATTAGCTTCTCCTACTGCACATCTTACTTGTCTTCTGGAAGTAAACAAAACCATATTCAAATCTTAGTGCCACCATCCTTAGCTGTGTGACCTTAGATGAGCCCCCTAACCTCTCTGGGCACCTGTTTCCTTATCTGTAAAATGAGATTGTGAATCTACTGTAAAGAGCTGTTATAATGGCTCAGTGAGTACAGCACATAGCACACTGTCTCAAGAAGTGATATTGTTAAGAAATAGTTTTATTACAAAAATAAAACTTCAGAGTTACTAAAGATCCATTTTGTCCTCTTGTTCTTCTCCAGAATCAACATTCCTGTTGCCTCTAACTGTTCCCAGTTTTCTAATCCCTGTTTTCAAACTGGTGACTCTCGAGCTCTTTGGGGTTTCTTAGCCTTATTGAGAATCTAATGAAAATTTCAGAGCCTCTTCACCCAAAAGTTTACCAGGAAACTTTTGAGCACAGTTTCAAGAGATTCAGGAACTTTCCCAAGCCCATTCACATGCCCCTCAGAAAGTCCAAGGACCCACAGCTAGAAACCTTAGTTTTGAGAATTCCCCCACTTCCTCCCACCAACTCGTGGGAAGCACCCCAGAAACAGCCTTTTCTGGTAGGCTCTGGTTTCTGAGAGGGGCCTGCCTGCCCTGAAGCAACTTCAGATACAAAAAAAAATTTGGCAGCTCCAGGGATCTGGAGGAGCCTGGGATTTGGGCAGAATAATCAAGCTGAGAAGAAATGCATCTCAGCACAGCCTGAGTCTGGCAGAACAAATGCCCAATTACCAACCTCAGACTTTCAGAATGTCAGACCTAGTTTACCAGAAACCTTTTTCAGCTGAGAGACATTAACTGGACCAAAGGGAGAAAGCTGAGTCAGAGGCTGGAAACACCAGGGCTGGTGGAGGAGGCATCCAGGGGCTTGTAATGACAGGTCCCTTGACAAAACTGCAAGACCCCAGTGGGCAGGTCTGGGAGCCTCCCCCTGTGCTGACACCCTCCATTAACGGCAAGATCCACGTCGCTTCGGCACACCAAGAGGCTGTTGAGAGCAGGCTGTTACCATCTCCAGCCATGACCATGAATCCCATTCATTTGGGGCCCCTGGTTAGCCACACTGTGAACTCAGACAGGGGGCCCACTGAAGGGTCCCCTAGAACCACCCAGGAGAGATGTCTAAAGTCAGACAGATGCCTGGGTTGGCATCCAGCTCCTCACACCTTCATTTACAGACCTCAGGAGGTCACTTAACTTTTTGATCCCAAGTTTCCTCATCTATAAAAGGTGGATAATGATCTCTTGGGGCTGAGTTGAGCATTAAGTGAGGAAATGTATGTAAAGAGCCTGGAATCTAGTAAGCCCTCAGTGAATGGCAGCTGGTACTCCTGGGAAAGGGATTGCACCAATATTCCCATTTCACAAAATGTGTTAAAAGCCTACTGTGTGTAGTTGGGACTTTCCTGGTGGCACAAGTGTTAAGAATCTGCCCGCCAGTGCAGGGGACACGGGTTCTAGCCCTGGTCCAGGAATATCCCACATGCCATGGAGCAACTAAGCCTGTGCACCACAACTACTGAGCCTGTGCTCTAGAGCCCGCGAGCCACAACTACTGAGCCCGTGTGCCACAACTACTGAGCCTGTGTGCCACAACTACTGAAGCCCGCATGCCTAGAGCCCGTGCTCCACAACAAGAGAAGCCATGGCAATGAGAAGCCCGTGCACCGCAGCAAAGAGTAGGCCCCGCTCGCTGCAACTAGAGAGAGCCCGTGCACAGCAACAAAGACCCAATGCAGCCAAAAATTAATTAATTAGTTATTTAAAAAGCCTACTGTGTGTAGTTGAGATAGGCAGTAAGATGCATGCAGGGTCAAAGGGAGAAGAAACCATTCACAGTCAACTAGAACCTCCATTTACCACCAGTTGTTGTGATGCTCTTTATTCTTGCAGACCTATAAGGAGCACCCTCTTGCAGGGAATATTTCATGTGGTTACTCTGTGGTTGAGAGAATACAACTACTTTTGAGGGAAATTCTACAGTTAGAATTTTTGTTCATTCAGAATGGTCTTTGCCCTAGTTAATCCTAATTAGTGAGAGCTGTCCATAGGATAAGAAAACCCAATTGACGCTTGTGAGCTAGAAGCTTTCATAGCTATTTTATTTAAGCTTCACAACCCTGCTAGGTAAGTATTATTATCCTCATTTATAAGATGAGACACTTCAGTCAAAGAGAGGTCAAGGGAACACTTTTGTGTTTGAGATCACAAGTAGACCTCTGGGATTTCAACACAAGTTACTAGGACACTCCATTCGGCAAACTGCCTTAGTCTGTTTTCCTCAAAAGGCAACTTTAACCATCAAAGCACTAGTAATAGCTGGAGTGAGCTCGGGCCGATCAGAGCAGCTGTGGGGGGCTGAAGAGGACACACTCAGGACCTCAGTGGTCCTGCTAAAGGGAAATTACACTGGACACATCTCAAACATTGCAGGGAAGACTTCATTCAAGACTACTGCAATAGAGGAGAGAGATGGAACTCAACCCTGAATACAACAGGGGCAGCTGGGGATTTATAGCCAACCAAAAGGGTGAGGGAGAAGATGGAAAATTACTAAGAGGAACTTGGTTAGGTATCAAGGGTGGGAGAATGAGGAACTTGACTGGATATCAAGGGTTAGAAACTCGGTTAGGAGGATTCTTGCTAAAACTGTGCTCAGCAGGCCAAGAACCGAGCCAAGGACGGGGCCTAGCTGAAAAGAGAGCTCCAAAGAGGCTGACTAAAGTTTGGTTCAGGAGGGAATTCCATGGCAGTCCAGTGGTTAGGAGTCCGTGCTTTCACTGCCAGGGCCCGGGTTCAATCTCTGGTCCGGGACTAAGATCTTGCAAGCCACGTGGTGCAGCCAAAAAAAAAAAAAAAAGTTTGGTTCAGGAGCAAGTCCTTATCAGTCCAATATGGCAGACTACAAAAATTGCCAACCTTCTCTACCATTCCCTGTGCCTTTTTGTACTGTAATATGACTCTGCAGCAATTCCCATCCAGAGGTGGAATCTGGGCTGGCCAACAGAAAATGGTAGAAGCAGCATGGTGTCAGTTCTAAGCCTAGATGTCTTTCTCTCTCCCCCTCCTATCTAGCTGTCATGTGAACAAGCCTAGGCCAGCCTTAGGGATAGCAAAAGAAATAGGGCCCAGTCCCACATTCCCCGCTTGACCCAGCAACGTCCCCTGGAAGCACAGCCACTCTTCTGGTCTGTGGCTGATTGAAGACACATGAGTGAGCCAAGCAGCACCCAGAGGAACTAACTGCCTAGCAGATTCCAGCCCAAAGTGCTGACCTACGGAACCATGAGCTAAATAAGTGGTTGTTGTTTTAAGCCACTAAATTGTGGGCCTGTTTGTTATGAGGCAATAGATAGTGGATATAATCCCAAACATGCCCACAAATTGGAATCACTTAGGAGCTTTCCAAAATATTGATGCCTGGGTCTCCCGCAAACTCCCTGCAGAGCTTCTCACTTATTTGGCCTAGAGTTTGAGCCCAGCATCTGGAGTCCCAAAGGCTCCCCAAGCAATTCCAAAGTATAGCCAAGATGGAACATCACTGTCTTAGCTCTTCTGACCTGGGCTATCCTGATGCAGCCAGTTGGACTCTCCACATGTGTGGAGATTACATGCGAGGTACGCAGATCAGTTACAACTCGAGCTGCCATGAGATCCAAGGGTCTATGGATCAGAGGCAGTGCTTCTCAAACCTTTCTGTGTATACTAATCACCCAGGGCTCTTGGTAAAATGAAGACTCTGATTCAGCAGACTAAGGTAGAGTCTGCATTTCTAACACACGCCCAGGTGACACGGATGCTGCTATCTGTGGACCATCCTTTAGTGGGTCTTTGAGATCTACCTCAGACTCCCTCCTTCCTATCACTCTTCAGAAGGCTGGTAGCCACCTCTGAGCTGAACTCTCTCATAGGTACAGTTGTCACCTGGAAGAGAACAACCTCCAGATGGTGAGATTTGGGGCAGGCTCTGAGGGGCACAGGCAGGCCCTAGGACTCTTCTTGGTTATTTCAGACTCCCATGTAACTCATTCCAGGACAGGGGTCTCTGTCAGACCCAAAGGAGGGCCCTGTATTCTCTTGCTATGGCTGCTGTAACAAAGTACCGCAGAAGGGGTGGCTTAAACAACAGAAATTTATTTCCTTACAGTTCTGGAGGCTGGAAGTTCAAGATCAAGGTGTCAGCAGGGCCGGTTTCTTCTGAGGCCTCTCTTTTTGGCTTGCAGGCGGCTACTTTCTTGCTGTGTCCTCACATGGTCTTCCCACTGTGCGTGTCTGTGTCCTAATCTCCTCTTCTTGTAAGGACACCAATCACATTGGATTAGGGCCCACGCTAGTGACCTCATTTTAACTCAATTACCTCTTTGAAGACTCTCCAAATACAGTCACATGCTGGGGTTTAGGATTTCAACATACGAATTTTGCAGGGACAAAATTCAGCCTGCCAAAGGCACCCACTTTTCTCTTCCCTCCTGTGTGGAACCAGCAACATGACCATTTTTAAGGGGCCACAGTCTTGGCTGGCAGAGCCTGGGATGGGAGGCAGGTGCAGAGCTGTGAAGCACTTTCAAGGGCAGAAGGACAAACAAACGAAGCTGTGTTTGAAAGTGGAGAATAGGCTGGTGTAGCCAGAGTGTACGTAGAAAACCTGAAGCAAAATGGCATTTTCTCTCTAGAACAACAAACACCATAGCGTGGAGCCATCATATGAAGATCCATGTCTAAGCAAACCACGTGCCTGAAATAAAACTTGATTGGGACCAGGAAAGTGGTCAAAGGATGATCGGAAAACACCAAGACCACACCAGGGCACCACAGAATTGTTTGGAACAGGACTCGACTCCTGGGATCAAAATGCTGCCAAAGCTTGGAGAGGAGGGTGGGAGCTTCCCCGAGTGTCACCCCAGTGCTTGGTGCTTTGTCTTCTCAACCTCTTACCATCCTCGTTACCCTCTCTGAGCCCTTTCTCCTCCTTTGCAACATGCGACTCATTCCACCTCCCTCCTAGGGTTGATGGAGATTAAATCCTAAAATGCCTGCGATTAGAGCCAGACTTATCACTGTGTCAATATTCCCAGTCTGCGTCCTTCTTTCTCCACCTCCTCACCCTCCCCCACCCCAACCACCTTGGAGAATTTTGCTCAGCTCCTCACCCCTGATCTTTCAAGAGAGTTCTGTCTCTGCCCACCGATTCTCTGGTTTTTTGTAGTGCAATAGGGCGAATGGAAGGAGAGAGACAGCCCTAAAGAGGTCAAAGTCCAGGACACAGGCTCTTGCCTGTTGGGTTGGCCCCAGCACTGTCCTTTGGTGTAGAGAATCTGCATAACAGACAAGCAGAGAAGAAACTAAACCTGATGGTTAGGTCTATCTGCCTGGGGAAGATCCCGGACAGAGGAGAGGCAAGGGAGGAAGAAACAGCAGCAAGAACACTGAAGTATCAGGGAACATTCTGGAGTATTTGCCAAGTGAGAGCTTCTGAATTAGCCTGTAGATATGGGGGATTCCAGATGGAAAGAGAACTTTGAGAGATTTTACCGTGAGGCTTGAATTCAATCATTTTAATGCTCTTTGAGAGATGCCGGCAAAGATTGGAATTCCTGTTTAATTACTTTGGGCCGCTAGAATTTGCTTCTTAAAGCACGACTCCATGCAGGAACTGGTGAACGTGAGCTCTGGGTTTTATGTGGGGGAGATATATCTATATCCATTTCCATTTCCATATTCATATCCATATTTGTATCTATCTGATCTCCGTTTGCACAGTTTCTGGAGGTTAGTAGCTACTTAATAAATGGTAGCTTATAATTATTATTATTAGTTCCTTGCCTCATGCTCTGGGGCCAGATCTCTATCCTTCTGAGAAATGACTTGATGTTTTGGACCTCTCTCCTCCCCCATCTCTCCAGTCCCTGCCCCGCTCAAGACTCACCTTGTTTCGGGATGACTGGGAGGAAGACAGTCTTGATGGTCACCACTCACCTCAGCCTCTGAAGAAGCCACACAACAGTTTCCATTCCAGGAACTGCAGACTCCCACGACAAACGATCGCTTCCCTAGTGACTTTAAATCACGCACTCCTGGGAACAGTAGAATCATTGAAGAATGCACAATCCAAAAGCACGCCAAGCATTGCCTATGGGCTGAAAAAATATATTATCACATATGTAAGCTATTTTTGAAATGTATGTACAAGATTTACAGTACTTTCTGTTATTTTTATCTTCTCAGTTATTACATACTTTCACACAACTTCAGTTGTGTGAAGAAAAGATCTTAAATTTTTTTTCTGATGTAAAAAGTCTTCTTATAAACAAAAAGGTTAGCAATCTCTGATATAGGATCCCTTAGGGCAGGAGCTGTGCCTTCTCCAAGTTTTAGAACTCTCCAGCCCTCACCTGACAAATAGCAATTGAGTTTTGGTCTGTGAGTTGTTTAAGATCAAGCATCTCTCAAGAGGCTCACAGCACAGAGGCCAAATGACATAGTGATCACTGTTAAGTGATGACCTGAGGGAAGGAAGCATCCCTGAGGGACAACCCCGCTGGTCTCGGGACACTTCCTCAGGGCTGGCATAACTCTAGGTCCTGCACTACCCCTAACTGATATCAGTGTCACTTTGGACAATTCATCTCTCCACTCAGGGCCTCAATCTCCCCAGGTGAACCGTGAGGAGGTGTCATGAGATGGTCTCAGAAATCCCTTCCAGTGTAGAGCATCCAATCAGCTCAGCCTGGATGGACGGGAGGAGGATACAGTGCTTTTCCAGCCTCAAGCTGACAAGGAAAGCACTCTTAGAGCACAGTGTGGGCAAATGTTAAACAGGGACCTAGCCCTGCCTGCCCAGGGCATGCGTACTAGGGGAGGGAGTAAAGAGCCAGCCAAGTGTGTGTGGCATATTGAACCAGGAGAGCTTCCTGGGGGATATGCCCTGGGCCTTAGAGCAATTGTTTGCTGAGGGGCTTAACAGAGAGCATGCTGTATCAGACTCAAAGACAGGCTTAGCTTACACGTGACACACCTGAGCTTAAGTTTTCACCGCAAAAGCCACATTATAAAGAATTCTTTCTCTTTTACCACTGTGTAAATCACCTCGGTATCTATTGATTGCATTTGCATGTGAAGAGGGATGCTGTGTTTGTAACTCATGGATTTGGGTGTGCATTTTAATGAGTCCACCGACAGGAGGATGGTGATTAGGAGGGCAGGTGTGGAGCTATTGCTCTCTCTGCTGATAGAATTGGGCACCTCCGGAGGCCGAGCACGGCCTGACAGGTGGGATTCTTGCAGGCAGGTGGGGGCTGGGCAGCAGCAGCCCCTCCGGATGTGTCTGTCGAGGACTCACGTGGCTGCCCCCTAATGCCACACACTGTCTGGCCCAGCCTGAGGGCGGTGGAACACTGCGAAGATTCTGCTGGTCCGCCCCAGGTCTACATGGAGGAGAGCTCCTTTCTCTTTAAACCATTATGTTTTTACTTCCATATGGCTTGGCAGAAGCCATCAAAAAGCTATCACATTATGCCTGTGTGCTGCAACAGACTTGTCTACTCAGAAAAAAAGCCTCATGCCTGTTTAACTATCTCCTTTGCTCTTTGAAGCTAAAATTAATATTAAGCCTAATTTGCATCCAACATTTAAATTTACTCATTAGGGACTTCCCTGGTGGCGCAGTGGTTAAGAATCCACCTGCCAATGCAGGGGACATGGGTTCGAGCCCTGGCCCGGGAAGATCCCACATGCCGCGGAGCAACTAAACCAGTGCACCACAACTACTGAGCCTGTGCTCTAGAGCCCGCGAGCCACAACTACTGAACCCACGTGCCACAACTACTGAAGTGCCTAGAGCCCGTGCTCCACAACAAGAGAAGCCACCGCAACGAGAAGCCCGTGCACCGCAATGAAGAGTAGCCCCTGCTCGCCGCAACCAGAGAAAGCCCGCGCACAGCAACGAAGACCCAACGCAGCCAAAAATAAATAAATAAATAAAGATGATATTTTTTAAAAAATCATAAATAAATGTACTCGTTAACTCTAAGCCACAGCACCTCCTGACAGCTCAGTCCCTGATAAAGATGGTAGTGCTTTCAGAAGAGCATGTCCCCTTTCAGAGAACATAACTTTCTAAAACACATTTTAGCGAAATACCAGGTTTTTGCATACAGAGGAATCAGGTGACTTCTCTCCTGGCTCTCCCCAAGGAGATATAGGGAGAAGGCAGAGTGGTGAGGGGAGCCCTGAGACTGGGGTGGGTGCCCATAGTCCTGGCTGCCCTCACTAACTGTCGTGGAAATAAGATTTCAGACTCAGAATTTTAAATGTATTTTTTTCTTGTTGTCGATTTTTGTTTGTTTTTGCTTTTTGTCATTCACTCAAGCTCTGCATGCAGAATGAAACGAGTGAGATTGACCACCAGCTTGAAGCCACAGATGAGACCTCAGTTCTGCAGACCTCAGTTGCATGAGTTCCCTTTCTTCCATGAGGTCTACCTAAGATGCCCCACAGGTGCACTTTTCCAGGGATTGTTTTGGGCTCAATAGGGGAGGCGAGTCTTATACTCTAAGTAAACAAACCCCAAAAGATTGCTGGTATACATTTGATACAACTGGAGTGATAGTAAACAAGGCAAAATATATATTTGAAATGAGATTCAAGTCTATATTTTTAAAGCAAATCAGAGTCTTAAGATACAAAGTAAAGATTACACCTGAAAGAAGATTCATAGATAGATAGATAGATAGATAGATAGATAGATAGATAGATAGAGATAGATAGATAGATAAGATAGATAGACAGGTGGATAGATAGAAGGTTTGAAAAGAAAGAAGGTCATGGTATTCATTCAGAAGAACAAAGAGGCAGTTTGATATTGAGAGAATAAAACATTATGATATCTGTTACTTGAGTACGTAACACCTATTTACTCCTCTTCTGTAGTTTTTTTCTTTGTTATGGAAGTATAGTTGGTTTGCAATGTTGTGATAGTTTCAGGTGTACAGCAGAGTGATTCAGATATAGCTAGATAGATAGATATTATTTTTTAGATTCTTTTGCATTATAGGCTATTACGAGATATTGGGTATAGTTCCCTGTGCTCTACAGTAAATCCTTGTTGCTTACCTGTCTTATATATAGTAGTGTGTATCTGTTCATCCCAGTCTCTAACACTTATTTACTCTTGAGTCCTGGCTGGAGAACCAGGGCTCTGTCCTTGGTCCTTACTTCTACTCAATCCAAACTGAATCCCTTGGATATCTCTCTGTCATCCTCCCAGCTTTAAATCCCATCTCTATGTTTATGTCTCCAGTCCAGCTCCCTCTTCTGAGCTCCAGACTCGCATAGCCCGTGGTCTCCTAACATCTCCATTTGGGTGTCTGATAGGCCTCTCAAAGGTGACATGTCCAAAACAGAACTCCCGATCTCACCCCACAAACCTACTCCAGGCCCACAGCCTTCCACATGCTATTCTTCCAATTGCTCGGGCCAAAAACTTTGGTGTCATCCTTAACCTCCCTCATTCTCTCACTCCCCACATCCAACCTGTCGGGAAGTCCTGTAAGTTCTAGCTTCAAAATATATCCAGAATCCAACCATTCTCACCAGTTTCACTGCTCGCACCCTGGGCCAAGCCCCCCGAGTCTCTCAGCGGGGTCATTGCAGATGCTTCCAGCGGGTATCACCGTTCCCTCCCATGATCTTGTAGAGAATGTTCTCAGCAGAGCACTTGTGAAAATAGTCAGATCATGTCACCCTTCGGCCCAAGGCCCTCCAGATGGCCTGCAGAGGCCCATCCAATCTGCACCCACCTCCCGGGCCCTGTTGTCCCCTGTCCTCCCCTATTCGCCCTTCCCTCTCTCCGCCCCTGCCCTACAGGCTCCTTGTTGCCCCGCCAGATCCCCGAGGCACAGCCCTGCTCAGAGACTTTGCACCTGGCTCATCCCTTTGCAGGGAGCGCCCTATGCCCCAGGCTCATACCCTCAGCTCCTCGGTGTCTTTGCTTCAATGCCACCTTCTCCTCGAAAGCTGCCTTGGCCTTTCCACTGCAGACCCCACCTCTGCCAGCGCCCCAGCACCCCCTCACCCTGCTGTATTTTATTTTGTTGCTGTAGCCTGTCTCCCACTCCCACTGGAATGTAAGCTCCACGAGGCAGAAATGATTGTCCGTGATCCCCAGCACCTAAAACTGCCCTTGGTACACAGTAGGCACCCAAAAATAGATGCTGGGTGAATAAATGGGTATTTCAGTGTGCCAGGCAATGGCCTAGGTGTTTTAAATACATTTCTGTGTTTAATAACTCTATCCTTGTTTTACTGAAGAGAAAACTAAGTTAGAGATTAAGTAACTTGCCCACGGTTTCACAGTTAATAAATTGTAGGGTTGGAATTTGCACACAGGTCTGTCTGACTTCAGAACATCAAATAGCAACCATACTTTCTGAAAAAAAAAAAGAGACTTTTCTCAGAAATTTCACAAACCCTAGTGAGGGATGTTACCCACAGTGCCCACAGTTCTGCCCCAGGTACAAACTAAAGGGACAAAGTGTCTCTCCTTCCCAAGATGGGCCCACGGAGGGTGCCTGTGGGTGGTGGTCATGCCCCTTCGATAGGTGAGCTAGAGCAGCCCAGGATCCAGGATCCAAGGTCACATGTGATATAACCCCGCCTTCAGCAGAGGAATAACAGCGTGAGCAGTGCTGAAATGTTGCTTGATTGTCTTGGAAGGGGAATATTGGAATTGGAGAGAAGAAGACTTTGAATGCCAGGGCTTTATTTCTTACAGCACAAACTTCTATCGCAGTGGGATTAAAATAATCAACTTTAGGCTTCTTTCAGAGAGGAATGTCATCGCTATCTTGGCAGATCCTAAAACAAGTAACTGCTATGCTTCTAGCCCATCACATGATCCCATTTATCCCACAACATACCTAAAAGGGAGGTCTTATTGTCTCCATGGAATAGAAAGGTCAGATCACGTGCCTGAGAGTAGACATCTAACACATGGCAGAGCTGGATTGGAACGCAGGTGTCTCCGAACCCAAGTCCATGTTCTTCCCATAATTTCACATTGCACCTACACCCCCTCCTTTCTGGCAGTTCAGGGATAAAGAGGCAAACATGGAAGCTCGATGGGCACTAAGGCCTCCAAGCACTTAACTCAGCAAAGCAAGAGCAATTCTGCACCTCACTCAAGAGTTGGGGGAGGCAGGTCATGGTGGGGTAGGGTGATGATCTTCAGGCAAAATTAATAAGCTAGCTTTCTTAGACCTCCCTGCAGAAGACCCGCCACTGGGTCTCAGCTGGATTCCCCCAGCCTCCAACCTAGGCCACTCTTGGGCACGTCCCTCATGACCACTGCACAGTGGCCAGGGCCCCAGGTGAGCCCACATGCTGGTGGAGTTGGGGTGCTTGTGTCAAACGACTCTGTGGAGAAGCAGCATTTGGGAAGGAGCCTGAAGCATGGGCAGGATGCTTACAGGTGTTCACAGAAATGCCGACAAGAGCACAGATGCCACCGGGGCAGGAGAGCACGGGGTGTGTTTGTAGGAGGGTGAGGGGCCCCGTGTGGCTGAACTGAGGCCACAAGCAGGAAAGTGATGGGAAACAAGGGCACAGTGGGGACCAGAGTGCACAGGCCTCACTTAGTTCAGTGGGAAACAACAGCTGCTTCAGGATAAGTGGGTATTATGATCAAAGCTATGTGTTCCCGAGATTAATCTGGTGGCAGCCAGTAAGGTGGGCTGGAAGGGGTTGAGGGAAGGAGCCAAGAGGCTCGATAAGAAGCTAATGCTTGTAATAACCTATAATGGAAAAGAATCTGAAAAAGAAAAAATACATATATTTGCATAACTGAATCACTTTGCTGTACACCAGAAACTAACACAACCTTGTAAATCAACCATATTCCAATAAAAAGAAATAAAATAAAATTTTATAAACAGAAAAAAAAAAAAAGAAGAAGCTAATGCTGCGGCCAGGCCTGAGGCAGGACCGTGACAGCAGGGCAAAGAGGAACGCGTAGGTGTAAGAAATGCTTTGTTCCAGCACTCAGAGGCTCCCAGCTCCCTCCTGCCTCAGGGCATTAGCACAGACCTTTTGTTTGTTTTTCTACCTCATCCTACATCAAGATCTCTGCCTACACGTGAATCTCTGGCCTTCCAGACTAGTCCAGGCCCCAGCTTTATAGCACCCTTCACGGTACTTATTGCCACTGTATCTGTGTGAGAGTCTACATGTGGGGATGGGGGTGAGGCCCCCCTCCAGCTGTGCCCACACCGTCCACTTCACCACTCTGCTCCCAACAGCTCCCAGCATGGCCCAGGCAGGCAGGGTTCCACTGGGCTCTCTTCTTGCCACTCTGAGAGGCAAATGGTCTAGCGGTTTATTAGATGCCCGGGCTCACTTGGAGAGGCAACATGCTCAGGGTGATGGGGCCGGGGGTGGACAGACTAAAACCTGGGAGCTTGTGTGGGGATGTCTCCTCATCCCCTCTCGGGAAGCTCCTGACTTCCAGAGGCATGGTGCACGGCAGGCTTGCAGAAGGATTTATCACGCTTCCAAAGTGATTGACTTCTGATGAGAGGTTTGGGAGCTCAGGAAAATGCTACTGGCTTACAGTGTATTGTGAGTAAAAGAAAAGAAATAACAGGTACTCTTCAAGTGTGGGAGCTGAAAAAAAATGCTAATTAAATGTCAAGGCTGGAGTTTAACCCACTTGATTGTGGTGTTTCTATTCTGGAGTCGTTGAATTTCTCCTTCCCAAACCCAGCCTCTGAAGCACTCAACCTGGTTTCAAAGCTGATGACAAGAGCCGTGTGGCATGGGGAGGCCTAGGGGCCGGGAGCTGGACTGGCCTCTCTCTAGTCCTCACCCAGAATTCAAAACTTCAGCGATGCTGAGGGGAGTGACGGGGTCTGACAAGTGGAGGAAAGCCGCAAGGCATCCGAATCTTCTTCCTCGTATCAGGAGCAGAGCAAAGAAGGAGCCAGAGAGGAAGAACCCCTTTCCTAGGGTGGAGATGGGAGGGGACCTGCCTCAAATTCCATCTGAAAAAGGGTATTTGGAGACAGATGGCTCAGAAGCCCAGCCCAGCCTGGCTGAGGCCGAGGCAATGACGGATCTGTCCCTGGCGACGCACAGGGCGGGGAGGCTGGCCTCATCCAGCCGGAGAGCCCAGACCCGGCTCTTTGCACTGCCTATTTGCATTCCTAGCCCAGAGATCGAGCCTAATCAAGGGCCCCACAGAGAGAGCTGGCGCCACGCGGAGGTTTTACTAATGTGCTCTGGCTGAAGAGGCCAGCAGACAGACAGCCCAGGGCTCTGCACCCACGCGGAGCATCTGTCACTGAACAGCCGCTCCTGCAGGGCATGGGGCCTGGAGGTCCTGCTCTCCTCCAGTACGTCCCCAGGACTCCACATTGGCCCACTACCATGTGGAAAGGAGGAGGGGGTCCCCTTCCTAACCCCACTCCCTTCATCTCCAGAGGAGCAGGGTTGGCAATATTAATGATAATCTCCATCCCCAACACCTGTTCCCTGCTTAGCCGTCCTCAAAGTGCTTTCCCAGCCCTTCTCTCTACTAATCCTCATTACTGCCTGTGAGGACAGACCTATATTGACGGTGTGCAGCCAAGAAAATGGAAGCCCAGAGGTGACGGGACTCGCCTAAGTGAAAAGAGCAAAACTGGCAGAGCGGGGATGCCTTCTCTAGAGCCATGCCTTGTAGTGGGGGGATTTGCACACAGGCCCGGGGCCCTGGCATGATGGATTCTCCAAGCCTCACCCCAAGAACCTCTCACCAGGCTCACAAACCCCTCCTCCTGCCTGGGAAGCCCAGGCACCAGGTTGAGGGTCATAGAGAAACCCAGGCAATGAGCTCCTAAAAAGCTAAATCCTTATTTTGATCATCCGTTTTAACGCACGTTATCCAGCTTTCTATTCTTTCCTCCTGCCGTCCACAGGCGCAGGAGCAGGAGAGGAGGGATAGGCGTGAGGAGGAATGAACGAAAGGCGAACAGATCCCCCCACTCGAGGCAGTGGCATCAGCCACTTGTTATCAACAGAGGCCCCGAGAGAGGCTTGTTTCTAATACAGTTTGGATTCAGCGAGAGAGAAGGAACACGGGCTCCCCCCACACACCCTGGTATGATTAAATCAGCCGCAAAGGTGGCTAGTTCCCTCCTCCCCACCCCGCCTCCCAGCTCCCAGGCTCCGGCATCAGTGGGGCTGGAGGTGAGTTCAGCCTCTGCACAGGGGCTCGGAGGCCAGGCCTCCTCTGGGCCTCAGGGAGACTGACTCAACACATGCTCAACCACGGACAGATAATGTCACCCTCCAGAGCAGCCACCAACCGTCTGTCCTCTCACCACCCAGGGGTTAAGTCTCAAAATTGATCTTCTGTGTTCTCTGAAGACAGTAGAGAGCACTTACTCAGGAATCTTGCCCCAGCCCTGCTACTTCACTAATGGGGTCTGTCTGAAGGGTTGACCTGCAAGGCACCTAAGGACCCCATCAGCTGCGACGTCTCCTCAGACAGAAAGCAAGCTTCTCTCAAACCCAGCCAGTGGCTGTGCAATATTACCTGCCCTCCCCCTACCCCCAACCCCAGCATTCCAAGTGCCAAGCATTGAAAGGTATCTAAAAAATGTTTGTTACATTAATAAAGGAACTTCCCATTTTAATCTGAAACCTAAGCAGACAGGAAGTTCATCTCTGTGTTTAACTGTGCTCTACTGCTTTCATTTCCACGCTTTTCCCCTTTGGGGTTCTCGGTGGACATGGCAGGTCCTGGTTACAGAAGCATCCAGTCCTGGAGAAGGGGGTGAGGGGCCAGGTCAGAAAAAGGGTTAAATATGTAACTTATGTTTACACATATATTTAATAACTGCATGAGCACCAACCAATCAAAACAGATGCCCACTGGTGCAGACACTGTGGAAAACAGTATGGAGGTTCCTCAGAAAACTAAAAATAGAATTATCATATGAACCAGCAATCCCACTCCTAGGCATATATCCAGACAAAGCTATAATTCAAAAAGACACATGCATCCCTATGTTCATAGCAGCACTATTCACAATAGCCAAGACATGGAAACAACCTAAACATCCATCGACAGATGAATGGATAAAGAAGATGTGGTACATATATACAATAGAATACTACTCAGCCATATAAAAGAATGAAATAACACCATTTGCAGCAACATGGAAGGAAGCAGAGATTATCATACTAAGTGAAGTAAGTCAGAAAGAGAAAGACAAATGCCATATGATATCACTTATATGTGGAATCTAAAATAATGACACAAATTCTGTGAAACAGAATCAGGGGCAAAGAGAACAGACTGGTGGTTGCCAAAGGGGAGGGGATAGGAGGAAGGATGGAATGGGAGGCTGGGATTAGCAGATGTAAGCTTTTATATATAGACTGGATAAACAAGGTCCTACTATATAGAATGGAGAAGTATATCCAATATCCTATGATAAACCGTAATGGAAAAGAATATTTCAAAAAAAAGAATCTATATATATGTATAACTGAACTACTTTGCTGTATAGCAGAAATTAACACAACATTGTAAATCAACTATACTTCAATTAAAACAAAAACAAAAACAGATGCCCAATCTAACGTTCCGTACCTCCTCACCAGTGAGGTTTGGGTGTCTGTAAGAACAAGATCCATTTAGACATGGTGGGTGCTTAACATGTGGGCTGCCATGAAAGATCTTCTCAGGGGGGCATCACTGTTGGGCTGGAAGCCCCTAGAAAGTGGGTTCCAACGTTGTCATCGTCCATGGAGGCCACTTTGTCTCTCACTATGCAGGGTTGTATTATTGTTCAGCAAATGTTCATTCTCTAAAGCCCCCACTCCCATGGAAGGAGACACCTCCCACACCTTGGACGTTGGGCTTGGCCAACTTGCTTTGGCCAATGGAATGTGAATGGATGTGGCACATGGGTCCAAACTTCTAGAAGGGCTGTACATGTATGGTAGCCCTCTTGAGCTTCCTCTCTCTACCATGAGAACAAAATGCCCCAGAGCATGGAGGCTCCTTCAGCCTAATCCTGGAATGAGAAGCAGGAGCAGACCTGAACTTGACCCTCCGCCCAGAGCCAAGCACAGCCAGGCCTGGCAGAGCCACAGCCGCCCTGCAGACCCGTAAAGAATAACCATTACATGTTGTAAGCCATGAGGTTTAGGGGGTTGTTATAATAGCACAGGCTGACTCATCCACTCGTTCCCCTGATTCCTGGCAAAGGTGAGCCAAATGTTATCATTCAGGGCAGGTGGAGTGAAGAAATTGATAGGCTTTGGTGGCAGATAGACCTGAGTGCTAATCCCAGCTCTGTCACTTAGCTGTGTGATGTTAGGCGAGTTACTTTCACTCTCTGAACCCCAACTTCTTCCTCTATAAGACAAGACTGACAGTAACCACCTCAGAGGGCTGTTACTAGCATTACACATGAAAATGTGTGCACCTGTGCTGCAGCTGTAACAAGCAGATGCTGAGCCAGGCCATCTCTAAGGCCCAGGTACATATTCACTCATTCATTCATTCATTCAACAGCTATGCTTTGAGCAGCCTTTCCGTGCAAACACTGTGCTTGGCCATGGGGACACAATATTGAAGAAGACAGAGGCACTTCCTGGCCTCACAGAACCCAGCTCTACCCCCTACCTCCCAGCTAAACTCACTACTAAAGCTATGAACTTACACCTCAGTGAAGGACACAGACAACCAGCAAGTCCTTAGGTGTTTAAACTTAGGTACAGAGGGCATCTAGGGAGTGTAACGAGGAAACTCACCTAGTCTAGAAGCAGGAGAGGCTTCCTTGAAGAAGGGAGATTTGAGATGACCACTGAAGGGTGACAGAAATTAACCAGGAAAAGGGAGCTTGAGGGACAAGCTTTCAGGCAGAGGGAACGGCATGTTAGTAAGTGAAGGGAGCACTGTCCTGGGAAAGGCGATGCAGGAGATGGAGCGGACAGGCCTTCAAGCCACATCAGAGACTTTGGGTTGTCATCCTAGGAAAACATCGGGAGCCTTGATTTTAAATTAAAGAGAGGTAAGACCAGGCTTGCTATTTGAAAAGATTACTCTAAGACACACCTAAAACAAAAGTGATTCAGAAAGGGTAGAAATTAGAGGACAGACTGGTTCCAGCTAAACGTGGAGTTATGAACATATTTATCTCCATTTCTTCCCTGATGTGACTAAAAAGGTGACAGCAAAAGGATGAAAACCACATAAAAGAGAACACAGCATGAAACCACAACAAAGAGAACAGGAGAGGAGGTCAGAGCAGATGTAAACAGAATTTTAGAATTCTGGGGGGAAAAAAAGCAGCAGAAGCATGAAGAAACTTAGCCAACTAAAAAGAGTTGGGCCTAGGGCTTCCCTGGTGGCGCAGTGGTTGGGAATCTGCCTGCCAATGCAGGGGACACGGGTTCGAGCCCTGGTCTGGGAGGATCCCACATGCCGCGGAGCAACTGGGCCCGTGAGCCACAACTACTGAGCCTGCGCGTCTGGAGCCTGTGCTCCGCAACAAGAGAGGCTGCGATGGTGAGGGGCCCACGCACCGCGATGAAGAGTGGCCCCCACTTGCCACAACTAGAGAAAGCCCTCGCACAGAAACGAAGACCCAACACAGCCATAAATAAAAATTAAAAAAAAAAAATCATCTTAATATGGTTTAAAAAAAAAAAAGAGTTGGGCCTAAAAGAGCATGGAGGGCAGTGAAGTGGGGAAGCAGAAGCAAAGTGAAGTGAAGTGGGGAAGCAGAAGCAAAGTGAAGTGAAGTGGGGAAGCAGAAGCAAAGCTGCTTTAGTGCACGGATCCCAGAAAACTCAGGATGGAGAGGCACCAAGGACCTCCACAGCAGGGTGTGGCCGTGGCCGAAATCAATGGGCTTGTCCTCAAGTCTGTGCAAGCAGCAGTTCGCTTCCGCACCACCGTCAGCCAGGCAAACAGGAAGGAGGTCCAGTCCACAGGGACTCTGAAAGTGGGCGTGCCATACTGTATACGGCATCACCGGAAGGTCTACACGTCAAGTGGTGAGACCACCCGTGCTTCCCCGGCCCTCCTTCCCCACTTTGCTCCCAGAACCAGGCATCTAGATGTGTTTCCCCGCTCCTACCCCACCAGCCAGGGCAGGAGACAGGCAGATTCCCCTCTGTGGAAACTGACTGGTCAAGAGAAAAGAGAACGTCATGGCAGAGGGATGGGGGGGTCCTCAATGATGCAAACTGGTCCCTGCCCAGTAAGCCCCCAGTGAAAACCACCTCTGGGCAATCTGGCCCATGTACCAGAACTGCCAATCCACGCTGTAATGTTTCACTCTTAAACATCAACATTTAGCCAAAGATCAACAGATATTGCCAACGGGGAGGAGTGAGGGAGATGCGAGTTTGGGGTTGGTAGATGCAAACTATTACATTTAGAATGGATAAACAACAAGGTCCTAATGTATAGCACAGGGAACTATATTCAATATCCTGTGATAAACCATAATGGAAAAGAATATTAAAAAAGAATGTATATATGTGTATAACTGAGTCACTTTGCTGTACGGCAGAAATTAACACAACATTGTAAATCAACTATACTTCAATTTAAAAAAATCAACAGGTATAAGAAAGTCTCTAATATGAAACACAGATATGAAACAAATAGAAAAACAACTTAAAAAAATGAGTCAAGGTAGGGAGCAGAGAAAACTTCCCAAGTATTAGAGTTAATATCCTCAGAGAGATAAAAAGAAGCTATTGCATCCATGGAAATTAGAACAGGGCGTCCTTCCACCACAAAAAAATGTGTGGGGAGGTTGGGGGAGGACTGAGGAAACAAAAAATATAAAATAGCATCAACTAAAAAATCAGTAGAAGCGTTAGAAAATAAAGATAACATCTCTTAGAAAGAAGAAAAAAAAGAGATTGAAAATAGGAAAGAGAAAAAAAAGAATTTTTCCTGAAGGTCAAATGTCCAATAATAATGATATGAGTTTTGGAAAGAGAGAAGAAAGAACAAAAAGAATGAACTTCAAACAATGTAGCACTTGTGCAAGTTAACTTCCTAGATTTGAAGGCTGTGTTTCCATATTGAAAGGTCCTATCATCGAGAGCCCAGCACAATACAAGAAAATGGATAGCCAAGCACACCATCAGCAAACCTCAGAATACCAGGGCAGAGAGGGGATCTACAGGCATCCAGAGAGGTGATGCACTGATGGGAAGGGAGACAGGCTAGTTGGGGTCACATCCAAAGGATCCAGTATCAGAACAAGTTCTCATCGGGCTTCCCTGGTGGTGCAGTGGTTGAGAATCCGCCTGCCAGTGCAGGGGACACGGGTTCGAGCCCTGGTCCGGGAAGATCCCACATGCCACGGAGCAACTAGGCCCGTGCGTCACAACTACTGAAGCCCGCGTGCCTAGAGCCTGTGCTCCGCAATAAGAGAAGCCACCGCAATGAGAGGCCCACGCGCAGCGACAAAGACCCAACACAGCCAGAAATAATAAATAAAGAAAATAAAATAATAAAATAAATAAATTTATTTTTTTTAAAAAAGAACAAGTTCTCATCAATATTGGAAGCTAGGAGACAATAGTCCTTCAAATTCTAAGGGAAAATTATACCAAACCCAGGATTCTATGTCTAACAAAACCATCAATCAGCTATTGATGTCTATAAGGTAGAATAAGAACATTCTCAGAGATGAAAATCCTCCAAAGTTTGATCTCGCATGCACCTTTTCTCTGAAAGCTATTAAAAGACAGTTCCGGGCTTCCCTGGTGGCGCAGTGGTTGAGAATCTGCCTGCTAATGCAGGGGACACGGGTTCGAGCCCTAGTCTGGGAAGATCCCACATGCCGCGGAGCAACTAGGCCCGTGAGCCACAACTACTGAGCCTGCGTGTCTGGAGCCTGTGCTCCGCAACAAGAGAGGCCGCGATAGTGAGAGGCCTGCGCACCGCGATGAAGAGTGGCCCCCGCTTGCCGCAACTAGAGAAAGTCCTCGCACAGAAACGAAGACCCAACACAGCCAAAAATAAATAAATAAATAAATAAACATTTTTTTAAAAAGACGGTTCCACCAAAATGAGAGTAAACAAAGAGAAAGCCAGAAGGCAGGGGATCCAACACAGGAGAGAACAGAGGGGGTCCCCAGGGGCTGTGAAGGGGGCTAAGAGGGTGACCAATCTGGATAAGAACAAGAGGCCAGGGGCCTCCAGGAGGATCCCTTACTGGAGTTTTGAATACTGAGACAAGAATTATACTTCTGCCAGAGAGTTGGGAGTAAATTAACAAGAAATACAGAGAAATGGACACAAAGAAAGAGCTGAATAGTAACTGCAGAAAAAATAGGAAGTCGTGCAAAAAGGAAACAACATGATTTATCACATTGCTCAACTCTAAATAATAGTCATATAACCACAATACTAGGTACATTAAATATTTATTTAGTTAAAAACATGTGCTATATTAAAAGAATTGAGAGGGGAAATGGGGAAGAGCAGAGTGAAAGGGTTAAATCCAACTTTTCCGTTGTAGGAAGTCAATAGATAGTATCTAAAACTTTACAACATTAAAAAAGTAGCAATAAGTGTGTTACTTAGATATATGGAGAAAATGCCAGAAAAGCCAAAAGAACTTAAAGCGGTTGCCTTGTCTGCATGCAGAAGCTGTGTATGCAAAGGACTGATCAATTTTTCTTTTCATATTTTAAAATATAAGCTTCATAGAACGTTTGACATCTATATCTATACGTTTATATCTATTCTAATGTGTTTTTATAAAAAACATAAATGAAAGGGGAAAAGAAAACAGTAAATAGCTCCACTGTGCAATTCATAAATAGACACCCACAGGCCAAACAGATAAAGCAACTGAATGTTAAAGAGCCAATAGCTTGGGATGACTTTGGCAGTGACATTATTACACATGGATACAAAAAATTGTGGTATGTCAACTTTTAGAAGGAGGTGAAGATGATGTGCTCTGGAAAATTGGGATAAATGACTCAGAACATTATCTCTAATGATGGAGAAGAGAACCATAATCTTAAAAATGCATGCGAAGAGTCTGAACAAAATGATTTCATGAAATAATGAGGGTGGGGGCAACAGCGCTTCTAAATTAAGATTTTACATAATATATGACATTTTAATATGCATATGCAAGTGAAATAATTGACAAATTAAGTTTGAAAAATCTTAATTAAAAATACACAGAAATATAAAGGAAAGCAGGGGCAAAGGCACACCAGGCAAATGCAGATTTGAAGTTGGGATGAAGGGCAAAGTGTTAAAACAAAAAGGAGTAACGATTCACCATGAAGCTCTAACAGTCCTGAGTATCTGTGCATCAATAATACCTAAATTCATTAAAAAAAACTAAAAATATTAAAAAGAAATGGAAGCACATTTGTTTAATAATACTTCCTATTGGCAAAGGTGTGGGGTGGGAGCAACTCTTGCAGGCAGCACTGACAGAGCGAACGTTCTATGAAGGGCAATTTGCAAAATCTATCAGATTACCAGGGCACATACATATCTTTGGTCCGGAAATTCTATTCCTATCAATTTATAGAATTGCACATTATGAAAGGCACCTACAAAAATATTTATTGCAACATTGTTTATAATGGAAAATGTTGAAAACAGTCTGAACCCTCTCTATGCAAAGTGATCAATGGGCCAGAAGCATCAGTATCACCCAGGAGCTGTCAAAAATGCAGAATCTCAGGCCCCTCCTTAGACCCACGGAATCAGAATCTGCATTTACGCAAGATCACCAGATGATTGATTCATATGCACTTTAAAGTTTGAGAAACGCTTATCTAAATATCCATCAATAGGAAGCTGATTGAATCAATGACAGTATACCCATAAAATAAAATTTTATATATGTTCATTAAAAAATGAGGGACTGTTGTATGTGCCAATATAGAACAGTCTACAAGACATAAGGTTAAAAAAAAAAAAAACACATGGGGCAGAACAGCACTGTGATATGCTCCCATTTGTACTTTATTTTGAAAATGTATTATGCAGCCACAACCTAATTGGTGACCTAATTGGTCTCTCAGATTCTACTCTTGTACCAGTTAGGTCAGTTACATTCCTCCTTCACGTTCCCTGGTGCTTGTAGTCAGCACTGACCATTCATTTTCATCTTACTCAGCTCCTAGAGGAGGTGGTTAATGAAAGGAATTGGGAAGGAATTCTCTCCATCATTCCCAGGCCCCAGAAAAAGAGACAAAGGAATAAAAAACAGCAGCCCTGACTCTGTCAATATTTCACAGCCTTGTCTGATGCCCACACAGGACTTAGAGGTGGGACGTAATTGGGCTCTAATAGGTCAGAGCCCTCCCTCCCTCTCTCTCTCTCTCTCTCTCTCTCACACACACACACACACACACACACACACACACACACACGCCCTTTGGCATCTCCCCCATCCATACCCAGGCTGCTGTGTACCAAACCCTCCCCACAGCCAGGCACATCACTTCCACATCCACACAGGAGGTTCACTAGTCCTGTCAGGACCCCAGAGAGAGCTGCATGTCAAAGTGGGCGTCTCTGGCAATTATCTTCTCCTGTGGTCAATACAGTCATTTTGTAAATGATGCACTAATAGCCCCAAAGAGCTGGCTCAGAGGCAGATATTGATTAGATGCCAGGGACCAGGGCCCTCCCCACGTGTCTCATAGCTGAGCTCCCAGACCTGTGAGCAGCCCCCTTCAGACAGAAGGAGGGAGGAAAGAGGGTAACGGGTGATTAATGGCACCATTTACTTCCCCTTTCAGCCAAGTGATTGGCAGGAAGGAAGGACAAAGTGGCCCGGCCATCACATGCAGGCTTGGCGATCGATCCACCGACCAATCTGCACCTGCTCGCCAGCAGCCCACGCCTTGCCTCTCTGCCTTCGAGGAAGTAGAAACAATACTGGGAGAGTCTGAGAAAGCAAGTTCCCATAACCTTTTGATCTGGCATGATGTCCTGGTTATCTGTTGCTATGTAACAAACCACTCCAAAGTAGGTGGCATAAGACCAAATTCTTTTATATGCTCACAGATTCTGTAGGCAGGAATTTGGGTGGAGAACAGCAGAAATGGCTTCTCTCTGCTCTGTGATGTCTGGGGCCTTATCTGAGAAACTCAAACAACGAGAGGCAGCGTGATCAGCCAGGGTTGGCTTATCTGGAGGCTTCTTCACTCTCGTGTCCGGTACCTGGGCGGGGATGACATGAGGCTGGGCTCAGCTGGGACCACCAACCGGGTGCCCACATGGGTCCATCTGGTTTGGACTTCCTGAAGCATATTAGCCGGGTTCCCAGAGGGATCATCCAGAGACTGAATGTACCATGAGAGCCAGGTGCAAGCCCTTTTATGACCTAGTGTCAGAAGCCTCATAACATCACTTCCTCTGTATTCTACGAGCCAAAGTCGTCAAAATCCCACCCAGATTCAAAGGAGGAGACATAGACACTACTTCTCAATGGGAAGAGTGTCTAAGAATTTGAAGCTATTTTTAAAAATACAAACTTTGTTTTTTAGAGCAGTTTTAGGCTCACAGCAAAATTGAGGGGAAGGTATATTTTCCATATAACCCCTGCCCCCGCTCATGCAGAGCCTCCTTATTATCAACATCAGCCACCAAGAATGGTACATTAGTTACCAAGCATGAACCTGCATTGACACATCGTAATCACCAAAAGTCCATAGTTTTCATCAGGGCTCATTCTGGGTGTTGCGCATTCCATGGGTTTAGACAAATGTAAAATGACACGTATCCACCGTTACAGTATCTTACAAAGTAGTTTGCCCAAAAAATCCTCTGTTCTCCACTTATTCATCCCTCCCAATCCCCAACTCCTGGCAACCACTGAACTGTTTACTGCCTCCATACTTTTGCCTTTTCTAGAATGTCATGTAGTCGGAATCATACAGTATGTAGCCTTTTCAGATTTCACTCTTCATGGTCCAAAGAGAGCAGTTGCTACCACCCTTGAGTGCCCTGCTCTGAGGGCTGCTGGGATGAAGGCCCTTTGGGAGTAGCAGGTGAAGGAAAGGAGGGACGTGTAGCCAGTCAAGCTCTACCTCCAGATTGGTGAAAGTGGTAACAGGCAGCAGACAGGCTACGTACACAGATGTGCATCACACCACCCGCCCGAGGTGCTCAGGGTCCTTCCATCATTCTCATCATCCCCTACAGCCTCTCTGTAGACGGTCACAGAGCCTCGGAGCTCAGCGGACAGTTCTGGGATCACAACAGAGTCAATCTCTGAGAGAGGCAGGGAATCCTACCCTCTAACCACCACTCCTCAATCCCTGGCAAGACACTGAAGCAGGTAAAGAATTCAGTCCAAGGCCAGGTCACCAGCTGAAGTTCAGCGAGCGTGGCAGGCTTGCACAGCCTGGCTTCGTAGTATTGGACCAAATAAGGAGGCAGATGCAGGCGAGCTCCTGGCAGCATCTGATCTGGTTTGTGGGGTGAGGCCTGGGCTAGTCAGACCTAACCACCACCACCACCACCACCACCCATTCCTACCCGCTGCTGAGAACCACGCGGTGCAGAGTTGGAAGGGATCTGCCACTGGTTAGCCACTATCCTTCCAGATTGCTCTTTCCTTTTTGGTTAGCGCTACTTATTAGAAAATTCTATTGAACCAAAACACCTCCTTGAGCCATCTCTGACCACCCCACCCTTCCCCTGGCCCAAGGCAAGTGCTTCCCTACCCCACAGTGAATCCCAGCACTGGGCATTTCTTCTTTTTTAATTAAGGGAGAGTACCTTTTCAGTTCTTTTTTTTTTTTTTTTAGTTATTTATTTTTTGGCTGTGTTGGGTCTTCGTTTCTGTGCGAGGGCTTTCTCTAGTTGCGGCGAGCGGGGGCCACTCTTCATCACAGTGCGCGGGCCTCTCACTGTCGCGGCCTCTCTTGTTGCGGAGCACAGGCTCCAGACGCGCAGGCTCAGTAGTTGTGGCTCACGGACCTAGTTGCTCCGTGGCATGTGGGATCTTCCCAGACCAGGGCTCGAACCCGTGTCCCCTGCATTGGCAGGCAGACTCTCAACCACTGCGCCATCGGGGAAGCCCCAGCACTGGGCATTTCTGCCATGGTATTGCTTGTGACTCAATCAGACCAAATGCTCCTCAACAACAGGGACGGGTTCACCATTGTGCACACAAACTAGTGCTTATGTGTCTGTAGAATTTAGTGCACTAAACAAATATGCTACTCATTGTTCCAAGCTCCGCCTTCTGGGAATATCCAATACAAGCTTGAGTCTCCTCCAACCCAACAGCCCGTCAGAAAACACACTTCTCCAGGCTAACCAGCCCCAGTTCCTACAGCTCTGGCTTCAAGTCTTCTTCCCTCCTGACCGGCCCCATCTCACATCCACAGCCATCCCATGCAGGTGTTTCCACGTGGTGCACTTGGGATATTGTTTGTGCCTGGCTCTACTCAGAGCCACCTCTAAGCATTCCTGTTCCAACCTGCCCAGTGACCTTAGCCTGCAACCGAAGCTGGACCAAGAAACATCATCCTGGAGTAAGAAGGCTGAAAAGGATATTGATATCTCTGTGCCCTTGGGTAAGTCACCTTGGCTCCCAGGACTAAGTTTCCTCATCAGATACGATCCCTTCTAGATGAAACCAATAAATGTAAGCCCTCTACTCCACTTGACAAACTTTTATAAGTCATCTGCAACGTGCCAGGCTCTGGGCTGGGTGCCAGGATTTGGTGGCGAACCAGAGAGAGTGCACATAGGGAGAAACATCCTTTACCTCTCCCTACACTGCTGCCGCCCTGTAAAAGAGGAACTTGTCCCACAAGATTACAAGTACCGGTGTTAAATTAATCAAACAAGGAGGCCATTAGATTGAGGTGGCTTAAATGCCTTGGTGGCCAAGTAAACAAGCCAAAACCAAGCCTGCAATGCCTCAAAGATAAGTAATTGAAACCTAAGGACAGTCAGTCACAAACAGACACCTGGACTTTCCCAAACAATGTGATGCTTAAGCTAAGAGCCCATCAAATCATTTCCTTGCTTTGTTTCCACCCCTTCTCTGTAGAAATCTTGCCCCAGCTCCTGTTGGTGGAGCTCCTAACCACTCCAGTTGGGCACTGCCCAATTCTAATCAATTTTTGCTTACATAAACTCTTACAATTTCTCATATCCCTCAGTTTATCTTTTAACACTGGGCAGAAACTGCTATTTCACCTTCCGAAGAAGCAGTGACTGTGATTGTTGAGACTGGAAAAGGGTCAAGCAGATATGTGACCGTCCATGTCTGCTGCTCCTTTGGAGTTGCTGTTCCCATTCCTCCTTCCATTTAGTAAGACCTCTGCGACCAGCTGCTCTGCACCTGCAGTTGTCCTGCTGTGCTGCTCTGACGGGAGGGTAGTCTCAACCCAGGAGGGAAGGAATAGAGAGCTCATTTTGTCTTTGGGTCAAGTCATTCTCCTCAATCTAGCTTTATTAGCAATAATAAAAAGCCTAATAATAATAATAGCCTATCCGACACTTGTGCTTATTTCTCTATTCAAAACTCACAGCTAGAGGGCATGAATCATTGTCACTGCCACCCACCCCCCCTCCCTTTCCAAAACCCTTCCTTCTCCTGGAATGCAGCCTGGTGGGAAAGCCAGATGAGCCCCAGGCAGCTGTAATCCAGTGTAACGAAAGAGATGTTTGGGATCAGCCTACACTGCTATGGGAACACAACCCAGTCCTGCAGGTCAGAGAAGGCTTCCTGGAGGAAAGGATGCCCAAGAAACCGGAGAGGGAACAGGAGCTCAGCAGGTGACATGGAGAACGTCTGTGGGATGGCTGTGTGGTGCCCCCTCAGGACGCATACCCAGAAGGGGCAGTGTGTGTTGCATCTGTAGGATAGAGAAAGGATTTGATGAGGCCAAGACTGGAGGCAGGGAGGCCAGTTAGGAGGCTGTCACCATCACCTGGGTGGGAGTTGATGGTGGTGTTGATGCTGAAAATTAGGTTGATGGTGGTGTTGATGCTGAAAATTAGGCCTCTGTGCACCAGTGCTGAACCAAATTTTGGAGACAGAGTTTTGGGTGAAGTAGAAAAGAAGAGCTTTATTGCTTTGCCAGGCAAAGTGGGGCACAGCAGGCTTATGCCCACAAAAACTGAGTGTCCCAACCTGGGGGGATTTGGTGAGGAGTTATATAGCAATGGTTCAAGGGCAGGGCTGCTGATAAGGATCAGGACTCGAACCCGTGCAGGTTCTGCATTCCTTTAATCTGCGCGGGTTGTGCAGGGTCTGCAGGTTCTGCACGGGTTGTGCAAGGTCTGCATTCCTTTAATCTGGCCTCAGGTGGTCTCCTGATGAGCTTTTGTGGTTCTCAAGGTTATCAAACTATGACCTTCTATCTGGAATAAAGAATGCTTCATCAAGTAGTTCATCTTCCATTTGTTGGGGGTTTTCGTTCTGCAGAAGAGCTCAAAGATATTGTTATGTGTATCCTTCGAGGTGGAACCAGGACCCTGCCCCAAGGCTGCACTATTGTTTCTTGGCTGCTCCCCCATTGTCTCTGCATCCCCTCCCTTCCCTGATTAGCAATTGTTTGAACCTGCCCTTTGGAACTCAGGGAAGGTCATGGAGGCTAGAATCTATTCCCTACAGACAAGAAACAGGGGACACAGAAAGGTTTCTGTGCCCAGGAGCCCCACAGGTTCCTGCTGGGTTTCAGTGTGGCCTGGGGCAGTGGCCCAGGGTGGGGGCAGGGGGTGGTGGGGATGGGAACTGTGGAAGGATTTGAGACATATTCAGGAGGTAAATCTATGTGACTCGGTGACTGATTTGATGATGGGGTGATGGAGCGAGTGGAGGTGGGACAGCTGGCAGGTTTCCAAACCTGGGACACTCTCCCAGGTCTGGCTGGAGCTCAGGAGGGGAAGAAGGAAGAGGAGATGTAAGGGGAGAGGGGAGGCAGGAGCAACACCCTGATGCCGAAGGCGTGTTTATTTCTCCTCATTAATGTTCCCCTAATTAATACTGGGAGGCTGTGCCTACCACTTCACCATTTCACTCTGCTGATTTGCCCCCTGAGACAAAAGGAAATTGGAATTAAGAGGAGACAATGGAATTGCCGGCAGGATTATTAGCTTCAATGAAGTTAATGAAAGGAGTGGGCGGGGGGAGGAGTTGAGAACCTCAGGGGGGCTGTGACTCAGGCTGCGAGCTGCCAGCAGGAAGGAGGCTGGGGGGTGAGAGTGTGGAGGGGGAACTGCCATGACAAGAAAGACTCTTGGCCCTTCTGGGCTCCAGAGATCCTGGGGGGGGTGCCCCAAGGTCAGGGGCTCCACCGAGGCAGGATTCCACGGGAAGAGGACAGGAATCCAGAGTAGGCGGGGGATGTCCTCAAGCAAAAAGAGTGCAGCGGGGTGATAGAGGGGATGCAAGGCTGGGTATGGAGTAGGCGCCTCACCCCTGAGCCCCTGGAGAGGGGTCCAGGTACTGGGAAGCCCCAGATGACTTCTAAGCAGGGTCAGAGTCCAGCTGCCTGCCCCGCTGAGGGTAAAAGGGCTGCATTTCTCCAAAGGGAGCCCAGCTGAAACTCCAACTGCACAGCAAGACCCAGCCAAGTTGTCATCTACCCCAAGTACCAAGACACAGAGAGCTGGATCTCAGGAGTAAGCTCAGGTCCCTAAAGCTCAAAGGATACAACATGGATGGAGAAAGCAAAAATAATTAGAGCCCAAGCCCCAAAAAACAGCAGCCTTCAGGCCAGGTGCACCTGTATACACGCATACTCTCTCTCTCTCACGCTCACTACAAGCCCACACGGTCAACCAGCCTATGTGTACACATAGACCCACACTCACATGCACACATGTGCACTCACACTTGCATGCTCACCTGTCCCTGGGAGATTCTGACACTAATTTGGCAATGACCGTCTCCTTCGCAAACCCGTGCACGTGCCAGCTCCCTTCCCAATGGCCTGGGGCTGGGTTTGCCGCTCCAGACATGTGGCTGGGTCCATCACTCCTCTGATTTCCATATCACTGGACTACTTAGATGGGAGGCAGGGGTACATGGTCACTCCAGCAGGGGTTGCCAGGACGACCGGGCTATGGTCCGTACAGCTAAGCCCCAGCTTGCCCTCCCCACTGAAATAAGGAGATGAGGCACTCAGAAAACACGATCCAGTTTCATTTCCAGGTGGGTTTTTTTTCTTATATGTAGCTCATGAGTCATTAGATTAGCACCTTTCCAATTACTGGGAGGCGAAAACCCTATTATCATAGAAACCCTCCTGCAGAATGACGGCTCTATTATTTTTGACGGCAGCAGCCAGTCCCACAGAGAGCTGCAGAGCTCAGCAAGCTGGGAGCCAACGTTCCCGAGAACTTCATGTCCTTGTTTCCAAAGTAAACTTTAAAGAACTCACATCGCAGCCTCAGCAGCACCTCATCTGATCGACGAGACTGCCAGGACAGCCCAAATGGAGAGACTGGAGAAGGGCAAGGGAGCACATCCCAGGAAGCTGCACCCAGACCCGGGGCTGCCTTGCACTCCCCTTGTAGAAGCCCGCGGCATGGAAGGCTGTCAGAACTGCCTGCCTCCAGGAGGTTCTGGAATATGCTGAGAAGCAGTGCTGGAGAAACTTTCTCGGGAGGACTTTGGGACCAGGGCAGTCAGCAGATTGGGTCAGATGAACAACTAGAGATGTCAGACCTCAGGTTGAAGGGCTGTCATACTCCTTAATGAGCCACACTGTGGGCAAATAGGCTGAGTGGGGACCTGGCTGTGAAATCACTATTTCCTGGCTGTGTGAAATTGGACTACTAAGCCCTGAGCCTTTGTTTTCTCAACTGTAAACTGAAGAGGATGCTTCTATATTCCCTTCCAGCTATTATTCCAGCTCTTCTCTGAGTGAAGGTGACATCTCGATCCATTAGGACTGCCAGCCCGCCCTAGCTGGCAGCTTCAGTCAGGGATGGACCTCTTGGCTGTGCAGGGAACCTGCTCCTTCCCCAGTATCCTGATGCCCATGTCCCACCATCCTTCCCGCAACAATGTACCCTGGGTCCCAGGAATGAGCTAACAAACATACCTTGCCAGCTGATTATGTACCAGGTACTACACAAGATGCCGAGTAGGTTAGATGAATAATAGTAACAATCGGTACCCTATGCCTAGTACTTACTGTGAGCCAGGGACTGCATAGAGATTATCCCACTGTCTCCTCCCACAGTCCTGGAAGGAGATGTGTGATGTTCATTCTACAAATGAAGAAACTGAGCCTCAGAGAGTTACGTAATTTGACCAGCAGGATTCAAACTCAGGTAGAGTTTGAATCAAAACCCACACTCTTATCCAAAAGATAGGTCACCTTCCAGGATGTTTCAGGTCATGGCCTTCAAAAAATCTCAGATTGGTGGGCCTCTGATGACTGCACCTCTCTCAGACTTTCCTCTACCACTCTGAGTTGCAGGTCACCAGAGTTGACTGACAGTCAACTCCAGACCACTGCCCTCAGGGAGTAAAGGACTTCCTGGGTCCTGGGTTCCTGGAGCCCAGGGATACTCAGCTTCTGCCAGGATGTATCCCTTGTGCAGGAAGGAAGGTCTGTGTGGGAAGAGAGGGAGAATCTGACCCTTTGTCCCATTCCCACCCTTTTCCTTCCCAAAGCTAAAAAAATTTGCAAAGTCAGCTCAAAAAGTTTAGAAAATAACAAAGGACAGCCAGAGGTCAAACTAAGACAGGTGGACTAGGAGGGGTGATAGGCTAGTGGTATAGATGAGCCCCAGACCTTTGGTGGTCCCAGTGTATCCCAGTTTCCCCCAGTTTATGATTCCAGTCTTGGTGCAATGTGGTCCTTTTGCTTTGGGACTTGGTGTCTGCCTTTTATCAAAATATTTTTTGCACCTTAGGCAGTAGAATGCAGCTGATTATGCCTTTTTTTCCTTTTAATCCATAGCCAAATTCTATGCTGAAATCAGGAACCCCTGCATGGTTCTGCTGTCACCAGTGCCTTTCATTCTCTGTCCAAGTTTCTTACAAGCTCGAGGCCAGTGGGCCCGCTATTCTCAAGGGTTACCGTCCCCAGCAACACAGCCACCATCACGCTCCAGGCCAACGTCAGAGACATACAAGAGGTATTAAGCTCTTCAACAGAGAAAGAAACCAAGTGTTAAATTTTTTATGTAGTATCTTAGCAATGAAACTCCTCTTTCCAGAGACACAAATAAAACTTCCAGGATGTACAATGGCCACAGCTTTCAACATTTTTCAGAGCTAGTTTTCATTCAGATCATTTATTATTATTGATATTCACTTTATTTTTACAAATAGTCCAGCTCTATTAAGGAAATCAGAAACGGCATCAGCATTACTGAATTAATTGTTAGTGGTTTGTTTTTTCCTCAGCTACATCTTCTGTAGCCCAGTGGATGTCAATTGCATAATTAGAATTAGTTGCATTATTTATTTAGTTAGAACATTTAATATTCCCCCAACTGTTTAAGTCATTTGAGCTTAAATGTAACTCTACTGAAGAATAAAAGATCTCCCTAAATATTGCAGTAAAAAATATAATTACACTTCAATCGCTCCATGGATTTACTTGCATTAATTGGGAAGTTCTCCTATTCTGGAATGCCTATCTCTGCCTCTCAGCTCTTTTGTAGACCATTAACTAACCAAATAACCATCTTGCTACTCGACAGGCTTTGGACTCCAGTTTGATAGAAACCTGCAACATCCAGGGAGACAGGACAAGCTGGAGAGGGAGACTCACACAGCCTGTCCTGGCTGAACTAGACTGTCTCCTCTTCTCACCATACCTGTTGTGAAATAATAATAATAATAATAATAATAGGAAGAAGAAGAAGAAGAAGAAGAAGAAGAAGGAGAAGGAGAAGGAGAAGGGGAAGGGGAAGGGGAAGGGGAAGGAGGAGGAGGAGGAGGAGGAGGAGGAGGAGGAGGAGAAGAAGAAGAAGAAGAAGAAGAAGAAGAAGAAGAAGAAGAAGAAGAAGAAGAAGAAGAAGAAGAAGAAGAAGAAGAAGAAGAAGAAGAAGAAGAAGAAGAAGAAGAAGAAGAAGAAGAAGAAGGAGAAGAAGGAGGAAGAGGAGGAGGAGGGGAAGGAGAAGGAGAAAGAGAAGGAGAGGGAGAAGAAGAAGAGGAAGAGGAAGAAGGAGAAGGAGAAGAAGAAGGAGAGGAAAGAGAGGAAGGAGAAGAAGGAGAAAGAAGAAGAAGAAGAAGAACTGGAAGAGGAAGAGGAAGAAGGAGAAGAAGAGGGGGAGAAGGAGGAGGAGAAGGAGGAGAAGAAATAACCAGATATGAGGATTTACAACTTACCAGAAACTGTTCTGAGTGCCTTATATACATTATCTAATTTCTTTCTTGCATCAACTCTGAGAGGAATGTATATTATCCCAATTTTATTGGTGAGGAATCTGAAGACAGAAAGATTATGTAATTTACCCAAAGATATGCTATGAGGAAATTGCAGAGCTCAGATTCAAACCCAGGTTTGTCTTGTTCCAAAGTTTATTTATTCCACTGGTAATATTCCATTTTGCCTTCCAATCTGTGCCACTAAATAGGCCTATAAAGGATTACATTGGGTCAGACCACGGTTTTTCCCAAATGGTTTCAAGTCTCTGGAGATCACCCCAATGGTTATTGTCTGGAGAAGGTAATCTCATGGAAGATATTCTCTAAACAAAATACATGGAGGCTGCTTCTGGCATCACCTACCTCATTTATCAGCCACCCTGACCCCTCTGATCATCTCTCCCTGCCCATGGACCACAGAGTCCATTAGAGTTGAAAGGGCCCTTAAACATTATGCAGTTAACATCCTCAGTTTGCATAGAAGGAAACTGGGGTCTAGAGAGGTTTAGGTGACTTGATCAAGATCACACAGCTAGTTAAGGTCAGAGCAGGTTCTGGTACCCATATGTGATCATTTTTGTTAAATAATTGGAGTCCTTCCCCCACCACCTGACTCAGAACAATTTCCCTTCAGCCACTTCACCCACTATGAACAATTCATTTGACCTATTATTAAGTCCAGAAGGCCCACCCAGATCTAAGATTCTGGGCCTTCGACTATATTTTTGGCAAAAAATCACAGTGATAAGTTCTACTTGTTCTGAGCCACTGTATAAAATAGCATTTCCTCTGCTGTCCCTCCACTGAGAGGCAAAGGGCACCCTCCAGACCCACGATCAAATCCCTACCATCTCAGGCTCTGTTCTGACACAAGACCCTGCTCATCACTGAATCATCTTAGAGGACTTTCTCTGCCTCTTTTCTATCTTTGGGATGTCTTTTTAGGGTGTAGCACCCTAAATTCCAATTAGTCTCCCCATCTGAAAGAGACTTTGCTGTTAATCTCACTTACTCTCTCTGCCCCTCAGAACCCTTAGCCCTAGAACTAGTCCCTCCCTGGTTAAGCTCACCGACCACACTGAGAAACCACAAGGATGTGCAGAGGGAATTCCTATGGGACACTCATGACTCCAAGCCCCACACTCCTCTGGAGTCCCCACGACAGCATCCAAGATCCCTTTGTCCAAGATGGGACCTGGCTCTCTCTGCACAGGACCTTTGTGCACCGAATGTCCTCATCTGTAGAGTGAATGTTTTCCAAGGTCCCTTAAACTAGCTGTGTGGCTTTGGACAACTGACTCTCCAAGTCTCAGTTTCCTCATCTGTATAGTGGGTATAATTATACAACTCAATAATATATATAAATATATATCCCAACAGATAGTAAGCTTCAATAAATGTTAGCCATTATATTATTATTTCAATATTATCTGAGGGCAAATTTTGGAAAAAAGAAAATGGACAAGAAGCTAGAGATAGGGCCTATGTGCAAAACAGGGCTAGACTCTCCCTAGGTCGACTTCTGGGAAACTGGGGCAGGGTGACCCCAGTGGGACAGGAGGCTCACATTCACTGGTGGATCTTAGCTATCATTCTGAGTCTAGGGACAGGGCTTGGAGGATGTGATCTCACTGAGGGCAGCAGAATGTCCACTGCAGGAAGCCAGACCTCCATCCTCCCAACTGGGATTTTGTGTGTATGATGGGCTGAACTGCGTTCATCTAAAGTCCATATGTTGAAGCCCTAACCCCTGGTGCCTCAGAATGTGACTGTATTTGGAGATAGGGCCTTTAAAGAGGTAATTAAGTTAAAAATGGGGGTTGTTAGGGTAGGCCCTAATCCAGTGTGGCTGGTGTCCTTGTAAGAAGAGATTAGGACAGGCAGAGAGACACCAGACATGTGCATGCACATGAGATAACCACATTAGGACACAGCTAGAAGGTGGCCACCTGCAAGCCATGGAGAGAGGCCTCAGGAGAAACCAGCCCTGCAGACCCCTTGATCTTGGACTTCTAGTCTCCAGAACCATGAGAAAGTAAATTTCTGCTGTTTAAGCTTCCCAGTCTGTATTTCATTACAGCAGCCCCAGCAGACAGACCTAGCGCCCTTCTGAAGAGAAGGACTTTCTGAAGGGCTGGCGTGGTTGAGGGACCAGCTGGGACCTGCACACGTGGTCCTGATGCAGCTGTTGCTGTGAGTCCTCTCCCTCTGTGTTTGTCTTGCCCTGCCCATCATCCAGAAAACTCTAGGGCTCCTGAAGAAGCTCTATAGGGCTGGAGGAAGGTCTATGGAAAGAGGAATACAGAAGATCAGCTTCCCTGTTCAGGGGAAGTGCAGGATCAGCTCCTGAGTCGTATTCGCAGCAGACAGGTTGTCCATCCCAAGGCACCAGGAATTGCACTAGGCTGATTAAAGACATGTGGCCTCCAGCCTATTCATCGTTCCCAGACCAGTGAGCGGAGGCCTCATTACTACCAGCTTCCCACCCTCTGCCAGGCCCCCAAGCACAGCAAAAGTGGGTAGACTAGAGGAGAAGGTTCCAACCTGGGAGACAAGTGATCTAAACCCTTATCTGGTTTCTTGTACATGATACTAATTGAATCCCTCAACTCTCTGTCCTCATCTACTAAATAAGCTACCCATCCCTGCCTTCTTAGCTTGGTGTGAAGGTAAGCATGATCTTAGATCTGAAAGTGCATTCAGAGAGCTCCCAAGGTCTCTATATTGTTGAAGATTGTTGAAACTGTTGTGTTATTACTCTCTGCAGGAATGCATGGTTGTAAAACCAGAAGGACCCTAAGCAAAACCAAGCAGCAGGCTGAGAAAGGACTCAGGGACTTGTGGGCTAGAGAAACTCGGCAGATGTTAAATAAAGTTGAAGTTGGTTGTTAGGGCCCAGGGACTGGCTGTGGGTAGGTAGAGGGGTCTCTAGAGCTGAGAAACTTTATAGTCATTTGCTTCTCCCCAGCTGCCATCCCCAAAGAGCTTGGAGTTTCTGGAGAAGCTAGAGGTTTTATCTGGACTAGTCTCTGATGAAAATTACCATTATGACATCATGTTTTTAAGGGAAAATTATCAAGATGCCATGTTCTCAGTGATGGCCACCTCGGATGGGATGCAAGTGATTAAGTCTGGCTGGTGTATAGAAGAACTGGAGGATTGGGTGATGGATTATTTATGGTCCTAATGGCTGGATCCAACACCAGCTTGGGATGCAGCCACCATACAAACATCTTCCCCATCCAGAAATCTACCAAGGCCATCAGCCAAAACATTTGAAAGGGAGAAGACACAAAGATAACAGTAAATTAGAAAGAAGTTTGTTTCCTTGCAGTCAGGTAAGGGGAAACCTTCAGAAGGAAACAGAGTGAAGCTCAACAAGACAGAGCTTTCCCCACGCCCTCTCTCCCCAAAAAGGAATAACCACACGCCTACCTCTTCAGAACCTAAAAGGGGAGAAAGGGAGGGGAAAAGAGAGCCCTGAGAGGAAAACCATCCCAGGCTACTCTTTCTTTTTAACAGCTTCATTGAGGTCTGATTGAAGTATAATACATTTCACATAAGTGCACAACTTGATGAATTTTGACACTTGCGTGCACCAGCGAAACGCTCACCATAATCAAGACAACAAATATTTCCATCATATTCAAAAGTTTCCTCGTGCTCTCTTGTAATTCTTCCTTCCTTCTACCTCCATCTTCTGCTGTCTCCATCAGGCAACCGCTGATGTGTTCTATGTCACTACAGATTAGTTTTCTTTTTCTAGAATTTTATATGAATGACATTTTTGAGTATGTACTCTGCATCAGTAGTTTGTCCCTCTTATTATTGAGTAACATTCTATTGTGTGGATATACCACAATTTGTTTATCCATTCATCTCTTGATGGCCATTGTGTTGTTTCCAATTTTTGGTGACCACAAAAATTGAAATATAAGACATATAAAGCTGCTATGAACACCTGCTGGAGTGTGTAAAACCAGGCCAATCTTTGACTACACTTTGCCCAGGGCAGGGATGGTCTCTTCCATCCACGACAACTGTAAAGCCTTATCTTGGCAAGGCTTTCGAGTTCTCAAGGTCTTTCACTGGCATGACCTCATTAGATATTCAATACAACCCTGTAAGATAGGTGAGGTAGGTTTTAGGCACCATTCAGATAAGTGAGAACATGCTAATCACTTGCTAAGTCCAGGCATCATGTTAAGTGCTCTGGGGTTCAGAAGTTCTGCAAGACGGGCCCTGAAGGATCTTACATTCTAGTATTTTGTAGATGAGGAGACTGAAATTCCTGCCCGAGGACACACAACTGAGAGGTGACAGAGTGGGAAGTAGAATCCAGGTCGTCAAGCTCCCCATCCAGTACCCCCTCACACACACATGCTGCTTATGGAGAGCCTTTGGTTCTCAGGAGCCCCATCTGAATAGGAAGTTGACCGGGAAGTGAAAGAAGGGAGGAGAAGGAAGAAGTTGAAGAGCAGGTATGCATGTCACCTTGACCCTTGGCTAGACTTTCCTCGGTGAGGAGTGAATGATGAGGAGGATTCCCATACAAGCTGGTGCAGGGCTTCCACTTACTGAGATTTTTTGTGGACACAATTACTAAACCTCTTTGAGGACCTAAGTTCTGTTTCAGGAGGACTCCTTCTCTTACTGTATCCACCATATTGTGGTGGACCTCACAGGTGGCCAAGTCAGGAGTGGCCTCCCTAGTGGTTGGCTCTTGTCCCCCAGATTCCATGGTCAGCAGAACTGAGAATAGAAGGGAAACACAGCTGAAGAAGTCTCAGGCCCTGCTCTTGGGGTGCTCACAGTAGTGATGGAATGCAACACCGCCACACATGTATCAATATTTCATTCCTTTGTGTAGTCGAAGAATATTCCATTGTATGGGTATGTTGCATTTCGTTTATCTATTCATCAGTTGATGGATATTTGGGTTGTTCTCACTTATAAAAAACGCTGCTATGAACATTCAAGTTTGGGTGTGCATATGACAGAGACCATAATGAATCATAGCCCTGCAACAGGCATAGCGGGACTGACAGCTAGGGAACAGGGGAGTTTAGTGGGATCAGTCTGGGAAGACTACCTGGAGGAGGGAATGTTTGGGGGGGCTTTTAAAAGCCTTGTTTGGATACAGGGAGGAGAGGAGCAAGGTGAGATGGGCTGATGGGTAGGAGGTAAGAGATAATGATAAGGTATTCTAGGCTGACCAAGAAGGATCAAACTTGCCTTACAGAAGCTTGAGTATGGATTGGACTATCAGGGAAGGGAACTAATCTTTGGTGAGCAGTTTTGTGCTTCAGGTGTGATTCCCACATGAGCTTCACAAACTCATTAACCTTATTCCAAAATGAGACAATTTATGGAAAAAGTCAAGATCTAAAGTCAAATAGTCCTAGCTCCTCTGCTTAGCATGCATGCGGTTTTAACATTTCTGAGCCTTAGTTTCCTCATATGGGGACTATGATAGTCACCATGCCAGGAATCTCTCATTTGTTCAATATATATGTACCTACTCTATGAGATGCCATGGTACAAGTCACTCAACGCATGTTTAAAAAACAGAAGCACGGACAGAAAAAAAGACCTTCTAGCACCCCGCTAAAGGCTGTGTCTGGCATTCCACTCTCCTCTAGCTCTGCCCTGCACTTTCTGGAGTTTTCAAGATCATCCTTTAGGAGGAGGCCCTCCTGAAACTCCCACCTGCCCAGGAGAAGCTGGTGCTAAAACACACAATCTGCCAAGAGGAAGTAAATTGATTCCACTTAGCAGGAGAGCTCCTTAGGCAAACCAAAGGAAAAGCCTTGGCCACAGACCATTCAGAGACTTATCCAGGCTTGAAAAAGATGGAAAGGGGAAAGTGGCTCCCTTTTCAGGGTTGAAATACAGCCTGCAGCATTATTGCTGTGGCCCTGGGGCTCCTGCCGCAGCACCACTTGGCCTGAGCTGTCTGCAAAGGCTCCCTGCCCACACCAGGCACTCCAGACACTGCCCTTGGACCCTAATGTGCAGGAGGTGGAGGGGCCTGAGGGCACAGCATTTCCAGTCTCTGGCTGTAATCACAGCTAATTGAAACTCTGCAGATTCAAAATTGGCTCCTGATTGAATTCAGAACTTTCGTTTAATTATCATTCACCTGAAAACTGATGCTTCCCTCAGTCTAAGCGGTTAACTGTTTCCTACCTTCTGAGACTCTTGGCTTCCCCTGAGCCCTGGAACTTGGACTAAAGAGTAATCTCCTTCAAGGGAGACTCCTAATTCAAGTTTCAACGAGGATACGGCAAAATGTCAAGGAGTCAAGAAAGTGAAAAGCCAACTCATGATGGGAGAAAATATTTGCAAATCTGCTAAGGGTCTAGCATCCTGAATATATAAAGAAATCCTACAACTCAAAAGGAAAATTTTTAATGTGAATAGAGATTAGTATATCTTTTCTTTCAAAAGTGTTTTTAAATTACTGTTAACTTTATAAAAGACTGTCATCTTGTATTTAATCTTTTGGGATTTGTTTTTCACTCATATTTAAAAAGATTCATTCATATTAATGTGTTGTTGGTAATTAACATTAAAAGTTAATTCATAAGCATTTTTGTCCTGGCAAATGTTTAACAATCAACTTTCTAGAAAACAAAATATACATATTAAATAAGTTCTGGTCACCAATTCAGACCGGGGGTAGGGTTCCCCCCACCCGACCCCACCAAGCAATTCTCCGACACCAGCTGGGTGTCCTACCATTCAACTCAGTTTTCATAACATCTACCCAGAGATAGCGTCCGATTCCACACGTTCAGGGCTCAGTTCCACAAGATTGTCGTCTACTTCAGATGCAGTAGAAAGTTCAGGTTCTCACCTGTGCTTCTGACAAACTGGCTATAGATTGGAGGTGCCAATGATCCTCTTCTTGAGTTACACGTTAAGGGTTCAGTCCTATAAGACTGCCCCCCACCGACTTCAGACGCCAACTGCAAGTCCAGATTGTCACCGGTGCTTCTGACTGAATGGCTATAAATCAGAGGTTTCCACAACCCCCGCTTAGGTTCAATTAATTTGCTCGAGTGGCTAGCAGAACTCAGAGAAACATTTTACTTACTAGATCACTAGTTTATTACAGAAGGATATAACAGAGGAACAGCCAGATGGAAGAGATGTGGGAAGGGCATGGAGCTTCCATGACCTCTCTGAGCACGCCACGCTTCCCAAATCTCCACGTGTTCACCAACACAAAAGCTCTCCAAACTCTGTCCTTTTGGGGTTTTACAGAAGCTTTATTACACAGGCATGATTGATTAAGCATTGACCACTGGCCAACTTCCAGACCCTCTCCCTTCCCCCCAAAGTCGGGGGATAGAACTGAAAGTTCCATCCGTTTAATCACATGGTTGATTCTCCTGGCAATCAGCCCCCATCCTTAGGTGCTTTCCGAAAGTCACCTTCTTCTCTACAAAATCTGTTTTATTCTCTAAGCCTTCGACTGATTGAATGAGGCCCACCCATGTTACAGAGTGTAATCTGTTCTACTTAAAGTCAACTGATTGTAAACCTCAATCACATCTACAAAATACCTTCTCAGCAACAACTAGGCTAGTGTTTGATCAACAAACTGGGCTCCATAGCCTAGCCAAGTTGACACAAAAATTAACCTTCAGTCACATTCACAGGTACCAGGGGTTAGGACTTCAACATATCTTTTGGGGAGACACGATCCATGCCATAACAGGGATCCACATTAATTCTATTTTTAAACACACAACTAGTTGTCCCTACAATAGATATGGAATAGTTCACCATTTCCTCACTGATTTGAAATGCTTATTCCTATTCATAAACTAAATACATATATTCATCTCCTCAAGTCTGTATTCTATTATAATAATCTATTTTTTATTTTTTCTTTTCTTGTGCCAATACTACAGTGTTTTATTTCCTATGGCTCTGTAGTATGTGGTAGTAAATCAAGTCCCTTCTCTTTTCAAAACTGTCTTGACTGTTCTTCCATATTTTTTCCTTCCAGGTAAATGTGAGCATCAGTTTATTTAGTTACGTAAATATTTAATGTTGGAGGGCTTCTGTTTAAACATGACATATTGATCAAATGCTTCTATTCCTCTACTTCCTGAAATCCTACAAATATGAAAGTAAAGCAGAAGAAAAGAAGTATAAACACATCTGGATAATAAAAACTGGAGGAGTCAATAGTAGACTGGAAGGTTCAGGATATTTCTGAAGATGGAAAGTAGATGAAGAAGTAGTAACTAATTTAGCCAAGCAAAGGTACATAGCAGTGACACAGCCTTGTTGCCTGGATAGGGGATTGTAAGATGGGGACAGCATTTCTCTGGAGGTGGGGTGGGGGTGTGGGAAGGAAAAAGGAGCACTGCCGGTGGAGATGTAAAGCTGAAAATGGGCTCCACATTTTCCCTCTTCTATTCCAACCCTGGGGATACCTCAGAAGTAAACAGAAAAGTATCAGAGAATCAGATTAAAGACTGTGAAGACGTTTAATTTAAAGGAGAAGTATGGAAGTGACTGAAGCCACTTGGAACTGCTTAGAGATTATTTTCCTTATTGATAACAAGACACCTGTTGACAGAAATAGATCTAGAAACTTAGAATAAAAACAGAGTGGCAGGGCTTCCCTGGTGGCGCAGTGGTTGAGAATCTGCCTGCCAATGCAGGGGACACGGGTTCGAGCCCTGGTCTGGGAAGATCCCACATGCCGCGGAGCAACTGGGCCCGTGAGCCACAGCTACTGAGCCTGCGCGTCTGGAGCCTGTGCTCCGCAACAAGAGAGGCCGCGATAGTGAGAGGCCCGTGCACCGCGATGAAGAGTGGCCCCCGCTTGCCGCAACTAGAGAAAGCCCTCACACAGAAATGAAGACCCAACACAGCCATAAATAAATAAGTAAATTTAAAAAAAAAAACAGAGTGGCACTCCTGGGAATGCAATGTACAGCATGGTGACTACAGTCAATAATACTGTCTTACATGTTTGAAAGTTGCTAAGACAGTAGATCTTTAAAGTTCTTATCACAGGAAAAAAAATTTGTAACTATGTATGGTGATGGATATTAACTAGATTTATTTTTGTAACTATGTGTGGTGATCATTTTTGCAATAAATACATATATCGTAAAAAAAAAAAAAAAAAAAGACTGTGAAGAGATGTAGGGAGACAGAGGGTGACTATGACCAAATGTGAGGAAGAAAGAGCAGCTCAGAACATAAAAGGCTCAGGCACCACTGTAAGGAAAGGTTCTTTGAACTGTACTCTGTGCTTCCACCTTGCTGTCCTGGGTGCATCGTGGCCCCTCTCAGGAGGGATAGAAAAACAGCAGCTCCAATGGGCACCACAGAATAAGTGGGAGAAACGTCAAAGACAGAATAAGTGGGAGAAACGTCAAAGTGCCTGAGCCTGACTGAGGTGAGGGTTAGGAAAACTGGGTGCCTTAAGAGTTCTCCCCTTCAGGGCTTCCCTGGTGGCACAGTGGTTGAGAATCTGCCTGCCAATGCAGGGGACACGGGTTCGAGCCCTGGTCTGGGAAGATCCCACACGTCGCGGAGCAACTAAGCCTGTGAGCCACAATTACTGAGCCTGTGCGTCTGGAGCCTGTGCTCCGCAACAAGAGAGGCCACGATATTGAGAGGCCCGCGCACCGCGATGAAGAGTGGCCCCCGCTTGCCGCAACTAGAGAAAGCCCTCGCACAGAAACGAAGACCCAACACAGCCATAAATAAATAAATAAATAAATAAATAAATAAATAAACCCAAAGTTTAAAAAAAAAAAGAGTTCTCTCCTTCATAACCCTCCGTACTCGTAGAGCTTGCCAGTGACAAATCAGGGAGACACATCCTCAGAAAACAGGAGTGCTCAGGGATCTGCCCTACTGCCAACAAGTAGGGTCCCCGGTGAGAGGTTAGCAAAGTAGGGAGGGCAAGCCCAGTTTGTGTGTGCCTCTCCTTGCCCCCCTCCTTTCTTAATCCAACAAGAACAGCTTGTGCTGAGACCTAGGTCTCGGTCTTTTCTTCAGTAACAATTCAAGCCAAGATAGCTAATACCCCCAGGGGAAGATGAACTCACAGGCAAAAACTACCAGATACCTGAGAAGAAGCACCGCCATAAAAGAAAGACAACAAACTGTACAACCAATACAAGATTAATTAGAACTAATGGAATAAATATATTAATAATTTAAAATAAGCATAATAAATAAAGAAAAGGAAGGGTGATGGTAAGATGAAGCAAAAAAAGTAGTTATGAAAAAGGATCAAATAGAAACACTGGATGTGAAAATTTTAATCAATGAAATAAAGAATTCAATAAATGATATAAATAATAAAAATGAATTATATTGGGACAGAGATAGGTGAGCTGAGAGATCAGGTTGATGGGTTCTCCCAGAAGTCGTTGGGAAGGAATAAAGAGCTGGAAAATATAACAGAATTTGAAGCTAATAAAAATAAAAATAAGCTAAGAAAAATACAGGTGTCACCATCTGTACAATAGGAAGCCTTGAAGAAAAGGAAAAAATGAAAAAAAGAATGTGTTGAAGAAAAAAAATACAAGGGTTTTCCAAGATTAAAAAAAGATGAAAGACCTCAGACTAAAAGGGCTCATGGAGTGCATAATAAGATAGAATTAATGAGAAAAAATAAACATAAATATGATTTTTAATAAGTTAAATATAACTAATGAAAAGCACAAAAATAGAATTCAGAATTTTCAAACCAATATAAGAAAATTCTATCCAATGAAAGACAAGAAAAGGAAAAAGCAAAGAGAAAAAAGTAAAATATGGTGAGCATAAATTAGAAATAAGATAACTGAAATGAATACTAATATAAAATTACTTACATAATTTGTGTTATGGATTGAACTGTATCCCCCCAAAAAAAGTATATCAAAGTTCTAAATCCCAGTGCCTCTCTCAATGTAAGCTTATTTGGAAATAGGGTTATTGTAGATGTAATTAGCTAAATTAAGATGAGGTCATACTGAAGTAGGGTGGGGCCCTAATCCAATAAAACTGGTGTCCTTATAAGAAGACAGCCACGGGCACGGGAACACAGAGACACATGGGGAGAATGCCACATAATTACAAAGGCAGAGACTGGAGTTATCCAGCTACAAGCCAAGCAATACCAAAGATTCCCAGCAAACCACCAGAAGCTAGGAAGAGACTAGGAAGGATTTTCCCACAGGTTTCAGAGGGATCATGGCCCTGCTGACACCTTGATTTGTGGCCTCTAGCCACCAGAATTGTGAGACAACACATTTCTGTTGTTTCCAGCCACCCAGTTTGTGGTACTTTGTTATGGGAGTCTTAGGAAACTAACACAATTTGCAATGAATTAAACTCACTAATCAAAAGACAGACACTCACAGACTGGATTTTTTTTTTAAACGTAATATTCTAAAAGGAATATTCATAAAACAAAAGGTGAGGGCTTCCCTGGTGGCACAGTGGTTGAGAGTCTGCCTGCCAATGCAGGGGACAAGGGTTCGAACCCTGGTCTGGGAGGATCCCACATGCCGCGGAGCAACTGGGCCCGTGAGCCACAACTACTGAGCCTGCACGTCTGGAGCCTGTGCTCTGCAACAGGAGAGGCCACGATGGTGAGAGGCCCGTGCACTGCGATGAAGAGTGGCCCCCACTTGCCACAACTGGAGAAAGCCCTCACACAGAAACGAAGACCCAACACAGCCATAAATAAATAAATAAATAAAATTAAAAAAAAAAAAGGTGATAGGAAAGTCACAAATAAAAGGACAGAAATGTATATGAGGCAATTCTGAACCAAATAAAACTAGGGAGCAAATTTAATATCAAACAAAATTGAATTCAAGGCAAAAAAATCATAAAGAGGGATGTTTTTAAAGAAAACAAAATCAGAAAGGTATAACAATTGTGGACTTACATGCCCTTAAAACCATAGTTTCAAGAGGTAAAATGCAACAACATAACTACAGAGAAAAACACATAGGAATTGTAATTAGAAACCTTTTCGCAACCATCTGAGAAACTGATAGAACAAGCAGACAGATAATAAGCAATCATAGAGAATATTTAAATGAAATGATTCATAAATTTGAAATAGTAACTATATGGGAAGTGGGAAGAACTTTACAACATCAACCAACAAGTGAAGAAAGCACGTTTTTTGAGCACACATGAAACATTTAAACAATTCACGATTTACCAGATCACGAAGAGAGAGAGCCTCAACACAGTCCCCAAAATCAACATTATACATGTTAATCATCTTAACACAATGGATTAAAATGATAAATTATTAATAAAATAACTTTAAATCCTTGTACATCTAGAAAGCAAATGGCATAACACTAAATAATCCTCGGGTTAATGAGGAAATATAGAAGAAATGATTAAATACTTAGAATTGAATGATAATGAGAAAAGGGCATGCCAGAATTTAAGAGACATAGCTAGAGCAGCCTTAAGAATAAAATTTATAGTTCTACTACCATATGACCCAGCAATCCGACTACTGGGCATATACCCTGAGAAAACCATAATTCAAAAAGAGTCATGTACCACAATTTCATTGCAGCACTATTTACAATAGCCAGGACCTGGAAGCAACCTAAGTGTCCATCAACAGATGAATGGACACAGAAGATGTGGCACATATATACAATGGAATATTACTCAGCCATAAAAAGAAATGAAATTGAGTTATTTGTAGTGAGGTGGATGGACCTAGAGTCTGTCATACAGAGTGAAGTAAGTCAGAAGGAGAAAAACAAATACTGTATGCTAACACGTATATATGGGATCTAAAAAAAAAAAAAAATGGTTCTGAAGAACCTAGGGGCAAGACAGGAATAAAGACGTAGATGTAGAGAATGGACTTGAGGATGCAGGGAGGGGGAAGGGTAAGCTGGGCCGAAGTGAGAGAGTGGCATGGACATATATACACTACCAAATGTAAAATAGATAGCTAGTGGGAAGCAGCTGCATAGCACAGGGAGATCAGCTCGGTGCTTTGTGACCATCTTAGAGGGGTGGGATAGGGAGGGTGGGAGGGAGATGCAAGAGGGAGGGGATATGGGGATATATGTATATGTATAGCTGATTCACTTTGTTATACAGCAGAAACTAACACAACATTGTAAAGCAATTATACTCCAATAAAGATGTTAAAAAGAAGAATAATATTTATAGTTCTGAACACATTTATCAGAAAAAAAATAACAATTGAAAACAAATGAGCTAAGGTTTTAACTCAAGAGTTTAGAGAATGAATGATAGACCAAATACAAAGAAACAATCAGAAAGAAAAAAATAAGGGCAGAATTCAATAAACAAGTGGACTACAGCAACAGCAACTATAAAATAGATAAGAATAACTAAACCAAAAGCTGGGCCTTCCAAAAGATTCCTAGATGTACTAAGCTCCATCAGAAGCTCATCAAGGGGACCTATGTATGACACAGAAACAGACTCACAGACATAGAGAACAGATTTGTGGTTGCCAAGGGGGAGGGGGAGTGAGGGAGAGATGGACTGGGAATTTGGGATTAGCAGATGAAAACTATTATATGTAGAATGGATAAACAACAAGGTCCTACTGTATAGCATGGGGAACTGTATTCAATATTCTGTGATAAACCATAATGGAAAAGAATATGAAAAAGTATGTGTGTGCATATATATATATAAAACGGAATCACTTTGCTGCACAGCAGCAATTAACACAACATTGTAAATCAGTTATATTTTGATAAAATAAATTTTTTTAAAAAGCTTATCAAGGGTGGGCTTCCCTGGTGGTGCAGTGGTTGAGAATCTGCCTGCCAATGCAGGGGACACGGGTTCGAACCCTGGTCTGGGAAGATCCCACATGCCGCGGAGCAACTGGGCCCGTGAGCCACAACTACTGAGCCTGTGCGTCTGGAGCCTGTGCTCCGCAACAAGAGAGGCCGCGATAGTGAGAGGTCCACGCACCGCGATGAAGAGTGGCCCCCGCTCACCGCAACTAGAGAAAGCCCTCGCACAGAAACGAAGACCCAACACAGCCAAAAATTAATTAATTAATTTTTTAAAAAAAGCTTATCAAGGGTAAAAAAAGACACAGATATACAAAATTCAGAATTAAAAAAAAGAAAATACTTATAAACACAAAAGAGATTAGCCATAAAAGAATATTATTAATAGCTATTCACTAATAAAATAAAAATCAAGATAAAATATATTAAACTTTTATTGAAATTTTAAAATATATATAAAAATATAAAACTGACCCAATAAAAATTAGGAAATTTGAACAAATTAATAACAAATAAAGATATTGAAAAGATTAACAACAACAAAAAAGGATACACAGCCCTATCTGTAAGGGGGAAAAAAGGCCTTAGGCCAGGTGATTTTACAGATGATATTTCAAAAAACAAGTACTTGTGTCTGGAACAGTTTGCTTCATAAAGTAAAAAAAGAGTGAAAGCCACCCAACTCATTCTGTTAGATTAGCATTAGTTTAATTCCCAATCCCTAAAAAGAATAGGAGAAGAAAATAAAAGAACAGCTATTTTTCACTTATAAATCCCAAAATATTAAATAAAATATAAAAAAAGATCATGATTAAGTAAGGTTTATTCCAGTAATATAAAAATCATTTGACAAGAGAAATCATTGAATATAATTTACACACCAGACCAAAGAAGAAAAATCAAATGATATTTCGATGGATAGAAAAAAAGATTTAATAAAAATTACACATATATATTTAAGATTAAATACCCTCAGAACAAAATAGGAATAAAAGGGAACTCCTTTACTTTAATAAAGGATCTAAACCCAAAATATACAGCAAACATCATACTCAGTGGAGAAGATCAGACATTAGACAGAGTATTTACTATCACCTTTTGTGGGCATCCTAGCTAATGCTATGTAAGACTTTCAATAATCATTATAACAGCAACAACAAGAGTTTGTAAGAATTGAATGGGAAGTGATAAAATTGCTATTATTTGCAAACTGTATGCTCGTCTATGAGGAATGCCAAAGAAAAACTGTTAGATCTGATAAGAGTTAAGTATGGGGGCTGGATACAAAATCAATCTACAAAAATCAGTAGCATTTCTTTTGACCTGTAATAACTATCTAGAAAATAGAAAATAAGATATTATTCATGATAGCAACAACATCTCTAACATACCTAGGAATAAGCCAATAAAGAATGTGCATACTTCTAAGGACATAAATTTCAAACTCTATTTAATTTTTTAAAGCTTGTTTAAAAGATACAAAGAAGATGAATAAATGGAGAGCTCTATTTTTCCCAAATTAATCTATAAAATCAATGCAATCTAATTAAAATGTCAGCTGAATTTTTTGAGAAATTAAAGTCAATTTAAAAATACAGTACACCACATCACTGGTCATTAGGGAAAAGCAAATCAAGACCACAATGAGATGTCACTTCACACCCATTAGGATGGCTATCACAGAAAAAAAAAAAAAAAAAGGAAAACAGTGTTGGCTAGGATATAGAGAAAATAGAACCCTGTGCATTGCTGGTGGAAACGCAAAATGGTGCAGCTGCTGTGGAAAACATTTTGGCATTTCCTCTAAAGCTAAACATAGGATTATCATATGATCCAACAATTGCACTTCTAGATATATACCCAAGAGTACTGAAAGTAAGACTTTAATGGATATTTGTATACCTATATTCATAACAGAATTATTCCCAATAGCTAAATGGTGTTAGAATTTTCAGATATTGCTATGTATTGGGAAAGAGAAAACACTTTAGCCGACAAAAACCTTTTCCATTATTCCTCAAATCAACAATAGCTAGCATTGCAACTCAAAACAAATGTCTCCAAAAGATATGTTCTCATTTCACTAAAAGCAGTGATTACCACAGTGGGATGTGCCAGAAGACCTACGTGGTACAACAGAAGAATATGAGAACTTCTAATCCATTAGAACTATCTCAGTCTATAAATTTCCTATTTTCTATATAAGCTGTATAACAGGTACATATATAATTATCAATGTACACATATAAACTTTATGAATAAATACACAAGCAAAGCAAGTGTATGCTTAAAAATGTTTTACTAATAGGAAAGCACAGTGAAAAATTTTGGAGACTCTAATGTAGCATGCAGTCCAGTGTGTTATGCTTAAAACCATTCTTGGTAGTGATAGTCTTAGCAGGTACCTGAAACATCAGGGTCTGTGTCCCCAGACCAAAGTCCAGCTCAGTTAACTCTGGGTCATTTCATCCCAGTCCCATAGACAGGGGAAATTCTGGTAGAACAATGAAGGGAAATGAGGGAGTCAGAAATAGAGACTGGAGGGAGAATTGGCTCTTCCAGGTCACTGACTCATTCATGGGCAACATCCCAGGATCTAAAAATAGAAGAAACATCTGCAGTTGCCTCCTGGAGCTGGGGCTTGGATGAGCCCAAGGACAAGCCCTCACAGACTGGTAGCCATGATGTCAGCACTGGCCTCCTCAGGTGACCTCAGCAAATAATGGCCAGGAGCCAAAGCAGATATGTTTCCAAAGCCAGGATCCTCACAGTAAAGCAAGAGAACCAGGAATAAACAGGGACTGTAGTTCTTTAACAGAGAGCTGGCTCTTGCTTCTGAGTTCAGAGACTGGCTGCAGTGTGGGGAAAGGAAAGGAGAAGGATGGAAGAGGAGCTCAGAAATCAGAGGGAGTATTCTCTGGTTATTCTCAAGGAAGGATTCTCATCTGTTCTCCAGGATGACTTCTGGACTAGGTGTTGGCTCAACATTATTTTTTGTTCCTTTTCTATGAATTTTCCTTTGGGCTTTCTGAGCCTGGCACATTGGTATTCAAAAACACTACAGGAGAAGGAATTCCCTGGTGGTCCAGTGGTTAGGACTCAGCACTTTCGCTGCCAAGGCCCGGGTTTGATCCCTGGTAGGAGAACTAAGACCCCAGGAGCTGCATGGCATGGCCAAAAAAAAAAAAAAAACCACTACAGGAGAGAAAAGAAGAAGAGTTCATAAATGCAAGCACTTGCTCTAGACTCTGAGGAGAATTTGATTTCTGACCAGTTTCTCAACTCTTGATGACTCCTGTAAGCATCTTTGGGTCTCTGCCTCGTGAAAATTCAGAAGGAAAGGAGGGGAAATAAATCACAACCCTCCTTCTCCCCCTTCTTGGAAGAAAGGGAAGAAGTAGGTGAGGAGATAGAAAAAGTGGAGGGAAAGGAGAAGAGCTCTTGTTCACACTGAAGAAAAGGAACAAAATTCAGGGAAGATACCCACAGAGGAGCAGTTGCTCATAAACAGGCTTCCTCTTCCTCCCTTCCTCCCCTCATTCCCCATCCCCCAAACCAAGTCCAATTCCTTCATTTCATCTGGATCTGCCCTCCAATTTCATCTTGCCCATTTCCCAAAGGAATTTTTAAAATAGGTGTTACATAGACAGGGGTTAATTGGTAACCATTTGGATGAACCATGTATCTTTTCTCATGCTCTCCTTCCCTTTACTCTCCAAGAAAAGGGATGAAATACATCTGGTCAAGATGGGCAAGGAGTTCATGTTTGATAAATTCCACTACTTCAAACATGTAGCAATGAAGTAAAAAGTGAAAACAAACAAATAAACAACAACAAAACCCAAACACATAACTAGGCTCAAGTATGAGATATGCATCTCTATTGATCAGAAATAAGACACAAACAAACAAATCAAAAGGTAAGCCCAGATGGAGCTGTGAGCTTGCTGTGCTCTGGGCCAGGAGCAGGGAATGGAGGTTAGGAGTTCAACTCCTGGGATAAAGGAGTTTAAAATATTTCACACAAAGCAGAGGACTGGATCTAGGAGTTTTTACTACCCCACTCCTCTCCCAGATGAAAAAAGGAAGCAAAAAACTATAGGTGACAAATGTTGTCCAAGGGTACATCTCTTTGTAAGCTACAACCTCATACCAGGTCCTGGGATCTGTGACAACCCACCATCTCCTGAGGGAGAACTCTGAGTAGCTTTTATAAGACCTAGTTTTGAAATAGAGACCAAGTAAGCTGGGAGGAGGTAAATGCAAATCACTAACCAAGAAGGAAGACACAGCAAAAAGGCCACCGTTTGCAAGCTGAGAAGAGAACTCTCACCAAAGCCAACCCTGCTGGCACCTTGAGCATGATTCTGGCTTCCAGAACTCCATGTGGTTGACAGGGTCTTGGTGCTCCAGCCAGGTGTCAGCCCTGTGCCTCTGAGATGGGAGAGCCAAGTTCAGGAAATTGGTCCATCAGAGACCTCTGGGCTCCAAGTAATATCGAATGGCAAAAGCTCTCCCAGAGCTCTCCATCTCAATGCTAAGACCAGCTCCACTCAATGAACAGCAAGCTACAGTGCTGGGCACCCTATGCCAAACAACTAGCAAGACAGGAACACAACCAAATCATCAGCAGAGAAGCTGCCGAAAATCATAATAAGGTCACAGACACCCCAAAACACAGCACCGGATGCGGTCCTGCCCACCAGAAAGACAAGATCCAGCCTCATTCACCAGAACACAGGCAACAGTACCCTCTACCAGGAGGCCTACACAACGCACTGAACCAACCTTAGCCACAGGGGGCAGACACCAAAAACAACGGGAACTACAAGCCTGCAGCCTGTGAAAAGGAGACCCCAAACACAGTAAATTAAGCAAAATGAGAAGACAGAGAAACACACAGCAGATGAAGGAGCAAGGGAAAAACCCAGCAGACCAAACAAATAAAGAGGAAATAAGCAGTCTACCTGAAATAGAATTCAGAGTAATGATAGTAAAGATGATCCAAAATCTTGGAAATAGAATGGAGAAAATACAAGAAACGTTTAACAAGGACCTAGAAGAACTAACGAGCAAACAAACAATGATGAACAACACAATAAATGAAATTAAAAATTCTCTAGAAGGATTCAATAGCAGAATAACTGAGGCAGAAGAACGGATAAGTGACCTGGAAGATAAAACAGTGGAAATAGCTATCACAGAGAAGAATAAAGAAAAAAGAATGAAAAGAATTGAGGACAGTCTCAGAGACTTCTGGGACAACATTAAACACACCAACATTCTAATAATAGGGGTCCCATAAGAAGAAGAGAAAAAGAAAGTGACTGAGAAAATATTTGAGAGATTATAGTTGAAAACTTCCTTAATATGGGAAAGGAAATAGTCAATCAAGTCCAGGAAGCTCAAAGAGTCCCGTACAGGATAAATCCAAGGAGAATCACACCAAGACACATATTAATCAAACTATCAAAAATTAAATACAAACAAAAAATGGCCACCACCACTCTGATACCAAACCCAGGCAAAGATGTCACAAAGAAAGAAAACTACAGGCTAATATCACTGATGAACATAGGTGCAAAAATCCTCAACAAAATACTAGCAAACAGAATCCAATAGCACATTAAGAGGATCATACACCATGATCAAGTGGGGTTTATCCCAGGAATGCAAGGATTCTTCTATATATGTAAATCAATCAATGTGATAAAACATATTAACAAATTGAAGAAGAAAAACCATATGATCATCTCAATAGATGCAGAAAACTACTAGAGCTAATCAATGAATTTTGTAGATTATCAGGATACAAAATTAATGCACAGAAATCTCTTGCATTCCTATACACTAATGATGCAATATCTGAAAGAGAAATTAAGGAAACACTCCCATTTACCATTGCAACAAAAAGAATAAAATACCTAGGAATAAACCTACCTAAGGAGACAAAAGACCTGTATGCAGAAAACTATAAGACACTGATGAAAGAAATTAAAGATGATCCAAACAGATGGAGAGATATATCATGTTCTTGGATTGGAAGAATCAACATTGTGAAAATGACTCTACTACCCAATGCAATCTACAGATTCAATGCAGTCCCTGTCAAACTACCAATGGCATTTTTCACAGAACTAGATCAAAAAATTTCACAATTTGTATGGAAACACAAAAGACCCTGAATAGCCAAAGTAATCTTGAGAAAGAAAAACAGAGCTGGAGGAATCAGGCTCCCTGACTTCAGACTATACTACAAAGCTACAGTAATCAAGACAGTATGGTACTGGCACAAAAACAGAAATATAGATCAATGGAACAGGATAGAAAGCCCAGAGATAAACCCACGCACATATGGTCACCTTATTTTTGATAAAGGAGGCAAGCATATACAATGGAGAAAAGACAGCCTCTTCAATAAGTGGTGCTGGGAAAACTGGACAGTTACATGTAAAAGAATGAAATTAGGACACTCCCTAACACCATAGAAAAAATAAACTCAAAATGGATTAAAGACCTAAATGTAAGGCCAGACACTATAAAACTCTTAGAGGAAAACATAGGCAGAACACTCTATGACATAAATCACAGCAAGATCCTTTTTGACCCACCTCCTAGAGAAATGGAAATAAAAACAAAAATAAACAAATGGGACCTAATGAAACTTAAAAGCTTTTGCACTGCAAAGGAAAACATAAACAAAATGAAAAGACAACCCTCAGAATGGGAGAAAATATTTGCAAATGAAGCAACTGACAAAGGATTAATCTCCAAAATTTACAAGCAGCTCATGCAACTCAATATCAAAAAAACAAACAACCCAATCCAAAAATGGGCAGAAGACCTAAATAGACATTTCTCCAAAGGAGATATACAGATTGCCAACAAACACATGAAAGAATGCTCAGTATCATTTATCATTAGAGAAATGCAAATCAAAACTACAATGAGATATCATCTCACACTGGTCAGAATGGCCATCATCAAAAAATCTAGAAACAATAAATGCTGGAGAGGGTGTGGAGAAAAGGGAACCCTCTTGCACTGTTGCTGGGAATGTAAGTTGATACAGCCACTATGGAGAACAGTATGGAGGTTCCTTAAAAAACTATAAATAGAACTACCATACGACCCAGCAATCCCACTACTGGGCATATACCCTGAGAAAACCATAATTCAAAAAGAGTCATGTACCACAATGTTCATTGCAGCTCTATTTACAGTAGCCAGGACATGGAAGCAACCTAAGTGTCCATCGACAGATGAATGGATAAAGAAGATGTGACACATATATACAATGGAATATTACTCAGCCATAAAAAGAAAAGAAATTGAGTTATTTGTAGTGAGGTGGATGGACTTAGAGTCTGTCATACAGAGTGAAGTAAGTCAGAAAGAGAAAGACAAATACCGAATGCTAACACATATATATGGGATCTAAAAAAAAAAAATTGTTATGAAGAGCCGAGGGGCAGGACAGGAATAAAGACGAAGACCTACTGGAGAATGGACTTGAGGACACTGGGAGGGGGAAGGGGAAGCTGGGCCAAAGTGAGAGAGTGACATGGACATACATACACTACCAAATGTAAAATTGATAGCTAGTGGGAAGCAGCCGCATAGCACAGGGAGATCAGCTCGGTGCTTTGTGACCACCTGGAGGGGTGGGATAGGGAGGGTGGGAGGGAGGGAGACCCAAGAGGGAAGAGATATGGGGATATATGTATATGTATAGCTGATTCACTTTGTTATAAAGCAGAAGCTAACACACAATTGTAAAGCAATTATACTCCAATAAAGATGTTAAAAAACAAAACAAAACTAAGTGCAGTGCAGATAGGCAACCTACCCAATAAAGAGTTCAAGATAACATTTGTAAAGATGCTAAAAGTACTTGAGAGAAGATAGATAGGATGAACACAGAGAGAAGTTTAACAAAGAGTTAGAAGATATAAAGAAGAACCAAGCAGAGCTGAAGAACACAATAACTGAAATTTAAAAAATACACCAGAAGGAATCAACAGTAGATTCGATGATACACAGGAATGTATCAGCGAGCTGGAAGACAGAGTACTGGGAATCACTGAAGCTGAACAGAAAAAAGAAAAAAATATAAAAAGACTGGAGAACAGTTTAAGAGACCTCTGGAGCAACATCAAGCATACTAATATTTGCAATATAGGATCCCAGAAGAAGAGAGAGAGAAAGGGGCAGAGAACATATTTGAAGACATAAGAGCTGAAAACTTTCCTAACCTTGGAAAGGAAACAGACATCTACATTCAGGAAGCACAGAGAGTCCCATACAGGATCAACCCAAAGGGGATCACACCATCAACAAAACAGAAAGACAGCCTACTTAATGGGAGAAGATATTTGCAAATGGTATGCCAGATAAGGGGTTAGTATTCGAAATATATAAACAGCCCTTACAAGTCAATATCAAAAATACAAACAAACTGATCAAAAAATGGGCAAGAGACCTAAATAGATATTTTTCCAAAGAAGACATACAGATGGCCAACAGGCACATGAAAAGGTGCTCAACATCACTAATCATCCAGGGAATGCAAATCAAAACAACAATGAGATATCACCTCACACCTCTAAGAATGGCTATTAAAAAATTATAACAAATAGCAAATGTTGTCAAGGATATGGACAAGAGAACCTTCATAAACTGTTGATGGGAATGTAAATTGGTGCAGTAACTTTGGAAAACAGTACAGAGGTTCCTCAAAAAATTAAAAATAGAACTACTGTATGATCCAGCCATCCCACTTCTGGATAGATATCCAAAGGAAATGCAAACAGGATATCGAAGAGATATCTGCAATCCCATGTTCATTGCAGTATTATTTATAATAGCCAAGATATGGAAGCAACTCAAGTGACCATCAATAGATGAATGGATAAAGAAGATGTGATATATGTATAATGGAATTTTACTCAGCCATAAAAAAGAATGAAATTCTGCCATTTGCAGCAACATGGATGGGCCTAGAGGGCATAATGCTAAGTGAAATAAGTCAGACAGAGAAAGACAAATACTTTATAATTACACTTTTATGTGGAATCTAAACAATAAAACTAATGAACAAACATAAGAAAACAGAAACAGTTATAGATACAAAGAACAAACTGATGGTTGCCATAAGAGAAGGGAGTGGGGAGAGGAAAGAAATAGCTGAGGGAGATTAACAGGTACAAACTTCCACTTGCAAAATAAATGAGTTACAGGTATGAAATGTACAGTATTGGGAATATAGTCAATAATTCAGTAATATCTTTGTATGGTGACATATTGTAACTAGAATTACTGTGATGATCATTTTGAAATATGTAGAAAAAATCACTATGTTGTGTAACAGGAACTAACATAGTGTTGTAGCTCAGTTATACTCAAGAACAAACAAACATACAAACAAGCTCACAGGAAAAGAGGTCATGTTTGTGGTTATCAGAGGTGGAGGTAAAGAGGAGGGGGAATTGGATGAAGGAAGTCAAAAGTTCCTATAAACTTCCAGTTAAAAAATAAAGAAGTACTAGTGATGTAATATACAGCATGATAAATATAATTAACACTGCTGTGTGTTATATATGAAAGTTAAGAGAATAAATCCTAAGAGTTCTCATCACACAAAAAATTTCCTATTTCTTCAATTTTGTATCTATATGAGATGATGAACATTCACTAAACTACTGTGATAATCATTTCATGATGTATGTGAGTCAAATCATCATGCTGTACACCTGGAACTTATGCAGTGCTGTATGTCAATTGTATCCCAATAAAACTGGAATTTTAAAAATTGAGGAGAGAGAGGTCAAACTCATAACGCTGATTGCTTTAGGGGTGAGGAGTGAGGGAAGAGGAACTGGGTTTGAAAGAGACGTTAGCCTTTTCAGTAATGTTCTTTTTGGGGGGGTTGAGTAAGGAAAATATAATTTCGTGTTACTTAAAAAATCAAAAATGAAATTTTTAATTGGACAAGTGGGCTGCAAAACCCAAGGGGTGAGCATATGGAGTCTTTCATAAAAAGCCATAAATTTGTTACATGTGTTCCCAGAAACAGGACTCTAGGACTGTGTTCAGAGACACAGCCATCAGTCAAATACAGTATATGAAAGATTGTGACTCAGGCTGAAAGAGGCAAAGCCAAGAGGTTCTGGATGCTTCCATCGAAATCTGTCCTAGAACTCAAAACAGAATCCTGTAACTGGGGATGGGAGAAGTTGACTCAGCTACCTAAGACCAGAAGGACCAAGCAACATTCTGGTCAGGGACATGATGGGTTTGATTTTTTAAATCTAGGGCCAGATCAGAACATTTTCGGCATGCTAGGCATATAATTGTTTCGTTGCCATCAAAGGTGAGCTGAGAATAATAACCTCACTTGTTCATTGTGAATTCTGTGCCAGAGACTTTCATTTAAATCTCACAACAATCATTTGACCCGATATTATTCATCATTCTTCATGGAGGAGGCCGAGACACAGAGGATTCAGTGACTCAAGGTTTCAGAGCCAATACATGACAGTGCCAGGATTTATACCCAAGTCTTACTACTTCCAGAGCACTTATTTTACACATTTTGCTATGCTCTGTCTCTATTAGCATGCGCATATGTACTAAAATGCAACATGACTCAAAAGAGAGTCAAGAACATTCATAACTGTTTTGGTTTTTTTTTGTCTATGAGCTTTTATAATGCCCTGTTCCCTGTTCCACTTTGGTGACTTGCTACTTAGTGTTTTCCTCAGACCAGCAACATGGGCATGACCTAAAAGCTTGTTAAAAATGTAGAACCTCAAGCCCTACTAAGTCAGAATCTACACTTTAACAAGATACCCAGGTAATTCTTACGCACATTAAATTTAGAGAAGGAGAGCTTCAGCGGATTGAAACATGAAGAGTTCAAAATGGCATAATTGATTATATTCAATTTTAAATAAATAAATTTTAAAATTATTGATCTAAGCCTCTTAGCATAAACATTGCACCTTACTTTTCCTGTTCATGAGTTTTGTATTAGTTAATTAAAAGTTTTTTTAAAGTTTGTCAAAAACCTTCAGGCAGACCTCATCTGGACCGATGGGCTGCCAGCTAGACAAAAAAATCAGGTTTCTGACCTCCTCTTTGAGCCTTCAGGGAATTCAGTCTTCTAATTAAGACTTAGAAAGTGAAATCTTCCCACCTTAGCTCCCACGACTTCATGATTCTATGATGTCCAACCCTCCCAACCCACCCCAGAGGTGAACTTGTTTGCCCAATTTTTGAAGCTGCAGGCCTCACCCAATTTGTGTGTTCCTTGTCATGTCCCAGACCCCTTGCTGTAGATCAGCCAGGTGACAGAGTTCTGGCCAACAGGATATAGGAGAAAGTGATGTGTGCCACTTCCAGACCCAGCCCCCAGCAAGCGCCACACCAAATGTGCCACCTGAAAGGCTGGCAGAACCACAGAATAGAAGGAGCTTGGCTGGGTCCCTGAGTCACCACCTGGAGGGGAGCTGCACAGTAGCATAACCCAACCCCATCGACAGAAACTCTTACGTTGCCAAGCCTCTGAGATTTGAGGACTGTAGTTACAGTGGCCAGTACTAGTTTCAGTGGCTAGATAGCTCTGACTAACATACAGTCCAAGCTAGCATCCAGCCCAATAAGCCAGAAAAGGTGAGATTCTCTGAGCGTTTGAGACAAGAGTGAGTGAACGTCATTGCTTGTACATTACTCAGGGTCACTCCATGAACAGAATGGCCTTCTGCCAGAAAATATTTAAAGTCATGATTCTATGTGTATAAACTAGTTTCACAACTGGTGAATTAAAGTTCTGCCTTACAATAGAGATGAAAATTTTATCTGAGGCTAGAGAATTGTCACTGTAATCCAATAAGTAATTATTTGCAAGTGTTGGTGGGAGGGGTGGTGATATATTCAGTACTCAGACACTTCCTGAAACAGCCAAAGAGTTTTTAAATATAAATGCTGATTATAGATTTGTTGTTAGAATTAATGCCCTTATTTTATATACTTACTCAGTACGATTGTACTAGGTTGGAAATCTTATCTCAAGAGGAATATAAAGTGAAAATCAACCGTTTCTTGAAATAGCAAAGAGTGCATATAAAAGACACGTGTGAAAGCTGGATAGTGAACATTACAAAAATCAGAATTACATAGAAAGAAATTGATTTCTAAGAAAAGAAACTGAATAAATATTAAAGTGTTGTGTTATAAGAGAAGTGTTTATGTCCAAATTCACTCTGATTTTTATCAACACTGACATTATGTTGAAGACAGTCTGTTAAAGTGTGAGTCCAAATATTGAATGGAATGTCCAAATAGCTTAGCTGTTTGTTTGTGCAGTAGTTTTTAGACACAAATGGGTTTGTTATCATTTGTTATTTTTTAATGAACCTGTGGACTCACTGAGGCTCCCTTTTGGAGGGCTTGGCATAAGAAATTTGGGCTTCGTAGGGTTTTAGAGCCTGGAGTGACAGCAAAATTGTTTTTGGAGGATAAAGTCCTTATTAAGTACAGGGTAGATGTATTGGAAAAACTTCAGTCCTTTCCTCCTGAATAGAGGAAGACTCAGTTCTCCTCTGTGTTTCTCTTTTACTTTCACACTACTTTCACACTTACAATTTAATGACAACAGATGCAGGGGGGTTCCCCCCCCACAAAGCAATTCTCTGTGACACCAGCTGGGTGGTCCTATGGTTTAACTCAACTCTGACACTATCTACCTGGAGATAGCATCAGGCCCCACAGTTGAGGGCTCAGTCTCACAGGACTGCCCTTTCTGCCCACTTCAGATGCCAGTCACAAGTCCAGGTTATCACCTGTGCTTCTGACAGATCTGTTATAAATCAGAGATACCCAGGAGCCCCTCCTCAGGTTCGATTAATTTGCTAGAGCGACTCACAGAACTCAAGGAAACCCGTATGTTCAGCGGTAAATTAAGCATCTGATAAAGGATACAGATGAACAGGCAGATGAAGAGATACAGAGGGTGAGGTCTGGGAGGGTCGTCAGTGCAGAAGCTTCTGACCCCATGGAACTGGGGTGAGTCACTTTCCCAGCATGTGGGAACCTGGAAGTTTTCTGAACCCCGTACTACTGGGATTTTATGGAGGCTTCCTCACATAGGCATGATCAATTATTATCTCCATTTCCAGCCCCTCTCCCCTCTCCAGAAAAGTGGGGTGGGGGGCAGGGCAGGGCTGAAAATTCCAGGCTTCTAATCACTGCTTGGTCTTTCCGGTGACCAGCCCGCATCCAGAAACCATCAAGGAGCCCACTCAGAGTCTTCTCATTAGAACAAAAGATGCTTCTGTTGATCTTATTACTTAGGAATTTACAAGGGTTTTAGGAGCTCTGTGCCAGGAACTGGGGGCAGAGACCATTATATACATTCTCTAGAATCTCACAGTAGGTGACATGGGGAAGAAACTGACAGTGTCAGTAAGCCCAGTTTCAGAGATTTACAAGGATTCAGAGATTATGACGACCTGGAAAAATAGCAGTGGAATTGGAGAAAAACAGAGGAAAGAACTGTATTGGGAAAAATATAGACAAAAAGTGATAACTGGATAGAGGTAAAGGAGAAAAAATATTAAAGTTTTACACCTGGGTGTCAGGAGAAGGACAGAAGCCTGACAGGGGTGTTGGGAGGGGCTGTTGGAAGAGGAAGGAAGGTGACGATGGTGAGATCTATGTTCACAAAGGCTAGAAGAGCAGAAAGGTCCTTCTTGGTTGCCAAGCTGTGTTTCCGCAGGTGTGGAGACAGAAAGACGAGCAGTATGTGTGTAAAACAAAGAAAAACCCAGGCCAACCTGAGAGGGTCTTCTGGAGACAACTGTGGTATTCAGGAAAGAGCACAGTACATAGGATAGAGCGGATCTGCTTCTGAATCCTAGCTCTGCCCTCGCAAGCTGTGTGATCTCGGGCAATTTACTTAACCTTTCTGGCCTTCAGTTTCCTCCTCTATAAAATGAGATAAAACAATAGATCACTAAATAGAAGTCATTCTTTTTTTCTTGATTCTTTAAGACTATTTCCCAAACTCATCTCAGATACAGGCATTCCTGGGATCACACGGGAAATTGTTATTTAATCCCATCTCCCTTGACCTGTCTGTAAAACAAGGATAATATTGTTTACATCTGTGGTTCTTGAAAGTCATGTATGCAATAAAATCACCTATGGAATATTTTTAAAATACAGATTCCTGAGCCACCATCCAAGAACTTCTGAATCAATACTTCTGGGCTAGAGTCCAGGCATCAATATTTTTCTAGTTGAGAACCACTCACTAGTCCATATCAAAAGCTGCAGTGATGATGGAATAAAACAATGGCAACCAACCCATATGGCACAGTTCCTGGCACAGAGTACTTGCTTAATAAGTGGTGCTGATTGAAATGGTGGGATAGTGATGGGGGTGAGTAGTGGGAATGGGGCAGGGTTGGGGGGTGGGGGTAACGGTGACGGAGGGGAGGTCATGCCAGTGGAGGTGGTGAGTGAGGATAGTGGGTGGTGAGTGGTGGAAGCCAAGTCCTTGAAGGCCCCTAACTCAGCAAGATTTAGACTTTTCCTGGTAGAGCACAAGGAGGCAGTGAACGGAGGCTTCCTACAGGAACAAGCATTCATTTTCGCTTCCATTAGGCATTTCTTCCTGGACTGAATCAAAAAAGAGACAGCTCTTTGGAAATCACGTTCAACTGTCCTCAGAGGTAAGAAATAAAACTGAAACCACAAACTTCAAAATTGTACTATGACTTGCAAAATACATCAATTCCATGAACCCACATTTTGAAATACAAACTAAGGTCAAAATATTTTAACATTAGCTCAAAAAGAGCCACAGCCTTCATAATAAGATGATAGGGGAAAAGATTTAACAGTAATTCCATAGGAGCTCAAGTTTCAAAGACAAAACCACTGACTATTCCTGAAATTCACTTGGTTTACTGATTCTGACCAATCCTTGCCCAGACCTCACTTACTAACCTCTCCCCTAAAACCGTCCTATCCCAAGAGCCCGCTAAACTCCCCCTTTTGAGCCACTACTGAGACTCTGTCAAGATGATGTTCCCCTTTCTCAGCATGTTTTAAAAACTCAGTTTTGCATAATCACTAGGTTTCCTTGTGGTCTCTGTAAGGGGGCTTCAGCAAGGAAGGTGGGGACCCATGGCCCTTGGCTCTTAGAATGTCAGCTTGTTTCATTAAAACAGACTGTCCAGCCTCAGGAGCCACTAAATATGGAAAATGGCTTATTGGGGACCAAGCACTTTGAAGAGGTCAGGGAGTTACCTCTGCTCAGAATCAAAATTCTGAGATGTTGAGACAAATCCTCAAAGTTAAATTTATGAGTCTTTTCATATTTATTTCAAAAAGGGACCTGGGGCCTGGAGGAACCATCAAATAGGACATTTGACTTTCAACACTCAGAGTTCTCTGGGCATTTCCTACAGAGAGAAAAAAACTGGTGGAAAAGCAAAGGGCAAGGTGTCTGCCTGACTGGCCCAAGGTTAGAGGACAGGCCACCCTTAAAACCCGCCCGTGTCGGGCTTCCCTGGTGGCACAGTGGTTGAGAATCTGTCTGCCAATGCAAGGGACACGGGTTCAAGCCCTGGTCTGGGAAGATCCCACATGCCGCGGAGCAACTGGGCCCGTGAGCCACAACTACTGAGCCTGCATGTCTGGAGCCTGTGCTCCGCAACAGGAGAGGCCGCGATAGTGAGAGGCCCGCGCACCGCGATGAAGAGTGGCCCCGGCTCGCTGCAACTAGAGAAAGCCCTTGCACAGAAACAAAGACGTAACACAGCCAAAAATAAATAAATAAATAAATAAATCTATTTAAAAAAAAAAAAAAACCGCCCGTGTCCTTCCTGTGGCCGAACCAGCACCCGGAGGCGTAGTGGAAGGGTGTTCCAAGGGCGACCCCACTTACTCACACTCAGACAGCACTCACCGCCACCCTCCCCTGGGCTCTAGCTCCTGCTCTAGACTGCCCCACGTTCTTTGATTCCTCCCAACCTCTGCCCCATGCTGTTTGTTCATAGGCATCAAGGTTATGGTGGTTTAACACTGAGCAGACAGGAGTAAAACCATGTGGGCAAATGGGAACTTCCTCACCCTTCAGTTTGGGAGATTTACTATTAACCTTAAAGCAGAAGGGCTTGAAATAGCCAAATATATGCACGTGTATTTTCCTTTGGTCCATTATTCTTCCAGCTAGCTGTTTTTAAAGATCCCAGTGAGTCGTCCATATGTTTCTTGCCTAACGCCTTTCACAGCTTCCTGATAGGGTAGGAGTCTGAAACTGTCATCCGTACCCTGATCTGTAAATTGATCTCACAAGGGGACCACATCCCCCTCTTTTCCTTGGGAGTCTGTTCCGGTGTAATTATTAATAGCCTCCCTTTCACTCTCACAGTGGTTCAGTTTGAGCAATAAATTATGTGGTGACCCCACTAATCTGACAATTTCAAAGGGGAACTAATGGTACAGTACATTTAATGAGCCCTTACTATATGCTGCACGTGATTATAAATATATATATTTAGATTCTAAATATATAAATTTCTTCCACCCTCACCAAGTCTCTACGAGGTTAAATAAAATTATTGTTCCCATTTTACTTATGAGAAAATCAAGGCATAGGAATAAATAACTTGCTCAAGATTATACAATCTGACTTCAGAACCTATATTCTTAACCACTATCCATGGCTGCCTCCTGAGATGCTGGATCTTTACTCCAGAAAACCTGGACAGCCTGAGATGGTCTGATTTAGACTTGGGTGTGCTGAAACCCACAGAAAACAGAAAGAAGTTAAGCCCACAGAAGAAAAAGAGAAATCAGAAGGTAGCCCCACCCCGTCCCGCCACGCAGCCTAGAATAGTTTCCTAGGACTGCTGTAAGAAACTTATGGCTTATGACAACAGAAATTTATTCTTTCACAGTATGGAGGCCAGATGTCTGAAATCGAAGTGTCAGCAGGGCCATGCCCCCTCTGCTCCAGGGGAGAAACCTTCCTTGACCCTTTATCATCTGATGGCTCCAAGTGTTCCTTGGCTAATGGTAACATCACTGCAATCTCTGCCCCTGTCTTCACATGACCTTCTTGTATGTGTCTGTGTATCAAATCTCCCTCTTTTTTCTCTTACGATAACACTTGTCATCGCATTTAGGGTCCTTTAAATCCAGGATGATTTTATCTCAAGATCCTGAACTTAATCACAATCTGCAAAGACCATTTTTCCATCTAGGGTCAAATTCATGGGTTGCAGGGATTAGAACATAGACAAATTTGGGAGGGGGGCACCATTCAATCCACTATACCTCCTGACATGCATTGTAAGAGTAAGAGGTATAGTTCCTGTAATCTGTATAAACCTAGGAGTATATTAAGACAATGTATTCCTTTGAGCCTGTCTTAAGAAGTCATTTTATTCTTCCCTGCAGAGCTCCTTAATTTTACCTACTTAAGAAAACTTCCCAAGTTACCATCAGGAAAAAAAATTAAGTGTCTTTATCTTTACTAGAAAACCCCCAGAAGTTAACAGAGGCCAGAATAATGAAGAGAAGCCACTCGTTTCCTCCTCCTGAAAGCCCTGCTCCCCTCTGCCTGCCTGGGAACCCTCCACTAAGCCCAATGCCACTCTGCGAGGCTCCCCTTAAATCACCCTCTCACCCGCCCCTACCCACAATCCCACAAAGATACAGTTGGCTTTCTGTTGACCTTGGCTAATTAGCTGTGTGACTTCAAGCTACTCATTTCAACTCTCTAGGCTTCTGTTTCGTCCTCGGTGTGGGGAAAAAAGGGCAGACAGTTTGACCTTGAATTCTAGCCATAGAGTTGAAGTTGTTCAGCCTGGAAACCACCATCTCTGCTGCAAAGCCTCCATCTGGTCGTCTCTGCTCAGGGACTAGTATTTCCTCTTTTCTCAGTCCAAGCCTAGTTTGCGCTGTTCTCTTGCCTGCAAAGGATTCTCTCCGAGGCTGATCTTCCTCATCTTCTCCACCAAAGGTCTTTGCTACCTCGGACAGATCTTCATCTCCAGGCAGGACCCCACCCTTCTTCTTATTCTCACTCCCAGAGTTCTTCCCTTCCCTCTGAAGATGTCAGAGCAGAATCCTTTACTCTTTATTCAGCTCCTGTTTCCTCCCCAGTAACGAACCTTATTATTATTATTATTATTTTCTTAATAAATTGTTCATTTATTTTAAATGGCTGTGTTGGGTCTTCCTTTCTGTGCGAGGGCTGTCTCTAGTTGTGGCAAGCGGGGGCCACTCTTCATCGCGGTGCGCGGGCCTCTCACTATCGCAGCCTCTCTTGTTGCGGAGCACAGGCTCCAGATGCGCAGGCTCAGCAATTGTGGCTCACGGGCCCAGCTGCTCCGTGGCACGTGGGATCCTCCCGGACCAGGGCTCGAACCCGTGTCCCCTGCATTGGCAGGCAGACTCTCAACCACTGCGCCACCAGGGAAGCCCCCTTATTATTATTTAATGAAGATGTGCAGAGACACTCTTAGCAAAGCACCACAGAACCTTGGTTCCAAACACGAACATTTGGAATTCATCACATCCCATTGCCAGCCAGAAAGGGAGTATGATGAGAAAGAACTTGCTGCGGGGCTTCTATGCCTTCCCTGTGAGAGGTGACAGATGGTTCCCAACCAACAATAAATACCTAGTCACGCTGGATTAAGAAAAAGTGCACACTAAACCAAAAAGACAGAGATGGAGAGCAGATTGACAACCATTTGTCCTGTAGCTTATGTTTTGCGTTCGTAGGCACTGGTTGTGTGCACTCAGATCACGTCACGCCATAATAAAATCCATACTAAATTTGATTAAAAAGCAGACAAACCGGTACACGTTCAATATTTTCTCCACCAGACATGAAGCTCAAACACCAGACTGACTCTTCAGTTCAAAATCAAGCACAGGGTAAGCCTGCTGCCTGCAGGGACCTGGAACCAAAACATAGCAAATTTGACAAACTGAAGAATAAGTCCAGGGGCAAGGCCAGCACCGCGAATTTGGGAGGATCAAGGGCTTCAAATAAGTGTCATCCTGTGTGACTACATTCCCTACTTCCCTCCCGGGCTAGCTTTGAAATTTCCTCAGTGGCCAGTTACCTTAGTCTTCACCAGAATGTCAACGGTGTATCCTTTTCCCACCACCCTCAGGGGAACAGCTGTTTCACCCCACCGCAGAGGCAGGGCTGAGAGCTGCACAGCCAGCCCTGAGTCTCCGCCCAGCCCACCCCCTCCCTGCTCAGAAGCTCGGCCAGCAGGGTAACCCTGGGGAAGAGACAGGACCACTCTCCCCCCCAGCAGCTTGCAGCAGAATTCAAAAGATTTCATCAACTTGTAGGAAGCAGAAAAATATAAAATGGGGGGAAAAAATCCAGGGTGATGGTCTGTGCTAAGTCCACCTTGGGGAGTGTCTGCAAGCCATTATTTTGAAGCCTAGAAACAATGCCCTCCCGAGGGGTGCCTTGCTTCCGCAAATACTAAGAGGCCAAACAAAAAACACTCCATTTCAGAGCTTCCAAGAGCCCCTGAAGAGGCTGACGTTCCCTCCAGTGGCACAATGGCTCTGTATGAAGAGAGATGGTAGGTCAATGGCAGAGCAAGGGAGGTGCACACTGCACTCAGACCGGGCTCCTTCCTGCAGCCGCCCCCAGGCTGAGCCTGTGTCAAACTGAACCCCATCAGCTAAGGTTGAGTCTACGTTTATAAAAGATGACAAGAGCCCCTCTCTGCACTGCTCCACCACCACCCCCCCAATGCCAAGAGGCCAGTCCATCTCTCCTGCCCTCAGTCAGCACACGGCCAGAGTGAGGCTGCCGGGGCTACTCTAGGCATCCCTGGGGAGCAAGTGGCCTGAGCTACTGTCAATGCAGTTGACGACTTTCCTACAGGGCCTGTCTGCTGCCTGCTCTGCTGACCACGAAAGGCAAGGCCCTGCCTCTGTGCCCAGAGTACTTTCTACCCTGGGGCTGAGATATCCCGAGGAGCCAGCTCCAGGTCAGGCCCTGCTTAGGGACTTCTGGGTGACCTCCAGCACGTCTCAGCCCCCGCAGGGCGGATCTGCCCACTCTCATGGCAAGAATCTGGAATTGGGGGGTTGGGATCATTTAGCTTGAAGGAGAGGTGGAAAAGTTTGGAGGTGCATACAGTGGGGAGCAAAGAGGAGGCTAAAACTCTTCACATGTAGGCAAATGGTCCACTTAACTAGAAATGATCTATGCCTCACGTGCCAAGAGGAATCAAGAAGCAACCAAAGACCTTTGACCCTATCAGAGCAATAGCATTTTCTTGTGCAATTTGGAACTTCTGGAGGATGAGCAGCTTTAAGAAGTGCCTCATTTTAGGCAAAACTAGATGTTAAAAAAGGCTCCTTAGACACATGTATAGGTGTAATAACTCACACTTGTATGGAGCTTTATCGTTTACCAACTTCTGAATTAAGTTGGCTTCCTATTTAGACCTACCAGAAAAGAAAATAAAAATACTGCAAATCCAAATATTAAGGTTCAAGTTGTATTTCATATTAGTAAGGCTGTGTTAGTTTACAAGGTGCTATAACAGATAAACCTAGAAATCTCAATGATTTAATACAACTAAAGTTTTTCTTGCTCAAACACTACGTAGTAGCAAAAGGAGAGTGATATGAGCGCTGTGCTGTAGAGATGCTGGGGTCCCTGCCTTCTTCAAAGTGACTTTGAAGGCAATCCTGGGCATCAACACTCAGCCAGCCAAGGATGGAAGAGGAAGTAGAGGATTGAGAGGGAAGTTTTATGGTCCAAGCCTGGAGTAGGGTACCTTACTTCTGCCCACCGTTACCATGCCACACATAATAACGGCAGGGAATTCTGGGAAAGATATCGTAAGTATGGGCCCCAGGGAAAGGGAAACTGGGTGTATAAACAGTGGCCAGTCTCTGCCACAGAGGGTTCCTAGCACCATCTGGCTGCCTTCTCAGCTACCACCCAACCTCGCCCTACCTGCTCCTTACATCCCATTTGAAATGCCAAAGAGAAAAGAAAGAACAGGAGAGAGGCTGAAACTCTGGAGACCAGTAAAATATAATCTGAGAGCCAAGTAGTAAATTAGCAATGAAGAAGACTGAGAAGGGAAATCAGAGAACGAAACACAAGATCCAGGAGCGTGGAGACATCGAGATCAAAGGAAGGAGTTCCAAAAGGGAAGCAAGAATACTTAACCCACTTCCTTGCTTCATCAGATTGAGATAAGAAGGGGGCAGGGCACAACCTTTAAAAGAATGACAGCCAATTGAGGACACAACATAAACTGGTTAGAACCAACTAGGTCCAAGATGGCAGAAGAGTCGACTTCCACTAGACCTTGAGCCTCATTATACGCTCATTGTAATACATTAGCATACACTAAATAACACCATCCACAGGCGCCATGACAGTTCCAAGGCCGACCATAAAAGGCCAAAAAGTGGGTGGTGGCCCAATTCCTGGAAAACCCCGCCCCTTCCCCAAAATAGTTGGAATAATCCTTCCACTCATTAGCCTATGAAATTACACATCCCTATAAAAACTGACAACCCCATACCCTCGGGACTCTTGCCTTCTGAGATGGCCCACACTCTATCTATAGGGTGTGTATCTCCCTGAATAAACATTCTTTCACTTTACTATGGCTCACTCTCGAATTCTTTCCTGCATGAAGCCAAGAAGCCACACTTGGCGACCCGTCCCAGGGACTCACCTGAGACCTGGGATATGACCATCCTCTCGCACCCCGCTTTCTTTCCTGCAACAAGATGGTGCTGGGGATTGAATGAACTGGGAAAGTGAAAGTGTTTTCACCATGGTAAACCGCTATAGCCATGTAAGAGATGACCTCCCATAATCTCTCTGCTTCTCACTGCAGTCAAGCCCAGCCTGCCTGCAACATTCACAGCCCCTGGAATTGCCAGGTCCCACCCTAGTCCCTCTCTTTCTGCACTCCCAGCAAATGGAGTAGCAAGGAAGGCCCTGAAAAAATGCTCCCATGAATCCACAGTCTCAGGTAAACTTCCAATGTCAGGTGATGTTCCTAAACCCCCATGAGGTCAGGAGGGCTTGCATCCCTAAGATACTGTGTCCCTGCACCCTCCTGGGGAATCCACCCCTGGTTTACACCAGACTGGACTGGCTGCACTTGTACTTGAAGAAGAAAGAGAGGAGAGAGAATAAATACGAGAAATCTTTGTACAGGAGGGCAGGGTAGGAGGAGTGTTTCAAAAGCTTTTCTAAATTTAATTATATGTCATTTCCTAATTGTACTTCATAATTGTGTAATTATCCCCAAGTATTTTTCTTTAAGTAATAGAACTCATAATTACATACTAATTGAAATGTGTAATCTCGTCATTAGGATATGTAAATATGTAATAGTGTGAAGATAAGGTAATTAAAATTCCAGGGATGACTGCCATAAAAACTGGTGACATGTTTCTGCTTCTGTCCCAGGATTCTCTGCTCCAACAGGCTCCGAAATTCCACCTGGACAGAGAAGATAAGCCCCAAGGCCCAGGAAACATGTAACGGGAGGGTATATTTACCAACAAAGACAGGCCATCAGGCAGTGAGATTGCCTGCCTCACCCACCAAAATCTTACCCAAAATACTTCCTTGGGATTTCCTACTTTCACGCTCTTCCCCCTCATCTCCCCAACATCTGCTGAGGCTGTGTGATAACTCTCCCCACCCTGCCTCAATGGAGAGCTCAGAGAGGGGTGGACTGGCCTTGACACCAGACTTAAGACATGCACAAAAGGATGAATATATATCCCTTCTGCATTAGTCAGGGTTCTCCAGAGAAACAGAACCAGTAGGAGATAGATAGATGATAGATAGATGATAGATAGATAGATAGATAGATAGATTGTGAGAGAGAGAGAGATTGAAATCAATTATGGAGGCTGAGAAGTCCCACAATCTGCCATCAGCAAGCTGGAGAACTAGGAAAGCTAGTGGTGTAATTCAGTCCAAATCTGAAGGCCAGTGAATTAGGGAGTTGATAGTGTAAGTCCCGCTCTGAGTCTGAAAGCCTGAGGACAGGAGAAGATGGATGCCTCAGTTCAAGCAAAGAGTGAATTCACCCTTCCACTGTCTTTTTGTTCTGTTCAGGTCCTCAATGGATTGGATGATGCCCACCCGCATCAGTGAGGATGATCTTCTTTACTCAATCTACCAAATTCCAAAGCTAATCTCTTCTGTAGGCACCCTCACAGACACACCCAGACATAATGTTTTACCAGCTCTCTGGGTATCCCTTGGCCCAGTCAAGTTGATACATAAAATTAATCATCACACCCCCACCCCCACCCCTAACTCCCTAACCCCTGTGATACCCAGGACCAAGCACAGATCAATATCTGAGGTTTACTTCATGGCTAGAAGCTGCCTCTTCTAGGGAGACCCACTGATCAGGACCACTCTGTGAGGTTTCAGACACCTGGATGGCTCCAGGTGAAAGCAAAGAACCAGGCTTGGCTACGGCCACCAGCTTCCTGCCTCTGGACAAAAACCCAGAGACACAGACCATGAACAGACCTGTCCAACCTGAGCTCACACTCATGGCCTCACCTATAGGGTGCAAGTGTCCTCATGGGGAAGCACAGATGAGGAGGGACATTTACCCAGATGTGGGCAACGGAGCAGATGTGAGGAAAGGCTTCCTGGAAGAAGTGACATCTGAGCTCAAGCCTGAAGGGTAGAATATGAAGTAGCGGGGGCAAGATGTGCCAGAGATGGGAGGTGAGAGTGTGGCCAGTTCAACAGGGTGTAGACCATGAAGCAGAGCGTCAGGAGAGACAGGGCTAGAGGGGAGACAGGGGCCAGGATGAAGAGCCTTATAACCTTCATCAAAGTTTTGACTCTCCTGAAAACGATGTTTTTGACTAATTTGGAAAAAGTATAAAGCTGGATGGATGGAAAGATGGACAAATTGATGGACTGATGGAGTGGTGATGGGTGGGAAGGTCTTGGGTATCACAGCCAGGTCTCGAGCAAAACTGCAACATGAACTCCACCAGGGCTGTAGGGTTTTGTTCTACTGCTGATTCCCAAGTCCCAAAAGGCCAGGGCTGGCAAAGCAAAGGATAAACCCGAGACCCATTGCTCTCTTCACTCTGTGTGCCCATCCTGGGGACACAGAGAGACTCTCCTTGTGCACCCAACACTTCTCACCTGTTCTAGTCACTTCACACAGACACACACCCCAAAGGCCCCACGTCATACAACAACACTAAAGGTCCTTGACCCCCAAGTCTCAGAGGAAGGACCTCTCCCAGCTGACATACTCAAAGAGAGAATTTCTCAACATTGGATACACAGATTGATTTGGTGCCACCATCATATTTCAAAATGAGCATTCCAAACAAGCTGCTTTGAGATTCAGTTTGTGGCCCTCAGAAATCTCAGAGGAGCATGGAGCTGCAGCCCAGATGTGACGAGGCAAACATTTCCCTGGGAAGTGGGTCACACACTTTCCTCCAAGGTACAGAGCCTTGAACCCTGCCTCTGGAGCAGAAGCGTTGAAGTGTGGCTTGAGTGACAGAGAGGAGGAGGGGGGGTGACTCCCTGCAGGGATCCCAGTGGAACCCCAGTGACAGCTTTGGTGTGGGAGGGAAGGGGAGGGGAGACTCATGTCAGAAATTGGAAGGGAGGTAAGTGGAGTCCCTATCTAAGTATATTTTAAGCATTTTCTTTGTCTACCAGTCAGATGAGGGTTGAATTGTGACTTGACTCAGTGTCCCCAGATGCCAGCAATATGACTACCTCTGATCACTTAGCCTGAAGAATATTTATTACGAGTCCTTTTTCCTTTCTTCTGAGATGGCTTTTTATTAACGTGAAGAATTCAGCCCACGTGTACACAAAAATCCCCACGCAGATATTACCAACCTTGTTCCACCATGATGGGCTGGGGGCTTCGGGTGGCATGGGGACAGAGGGACCTTCAGCACAGGTCTCTGTGCCTCTCCAGAGGGGATAAAGGGGAACTTCTTCTTGACATTTTCTTGGAAGCCTGGAATCTCAGCTACAGTTACTGAGGTCACAAATGCCAGTCCCTGGCCAGATGGCTGAAACCCCATCCCATTTGTTCAGAAAATTAACAGTTGCCTCAGCTTAGACATTCTCTTTTGTAAGTTTCTGTAATTGGCTGCCTCAGAGACACACACAATGGGGCTTACATTAGTAACAGTACAGCAGTGCATTAAGTTCATATTACATTTTGAAAGCCATTATCTACCTTTGAAGTCTCTCCCACTAGGTCTGGAACTTGGGGCTAGACAGCTCCCAGCTGAGTCCTTGCCCAGGGCCCCCTGGGAGAAATCAGTGGTGGGGCAGGAACAGAGGGAGTCACCAGCAACCTGGAAAATTGAACTGAGATCCTCAGGCATAGTTTGTGTCCTGAGACCCTGTTGTCCTGCAGTGGTCCCTCTGCCTTGGGCTCTTCATCTCAGCACTCTTGTGTCAGAGGTCACGGGCATGTGGAGCCTGGGCTCCCAAGTCACAGAGATGGGAGTTCAAGTCCTGACATTGCCACCATGAGTTGAGAAATTTTACCTCTCTGAACTTTAGTTTATTTCAACAAAATAAAAATAAACATACAGGGCTTCCGTGGTGGCGCAGTGGTGGAGAATCTGCCTGCTAATGCAGGGGACACGGGTTCGAGCCCTGGTCTGGGAAGATCCCACATGCCGCGGAGCAACTAGGCCCGTGAGCCACAACTACTGAGCCTGCGCGTCTGGAGCCTGTGCTCCGCAACAAGAGAGGCCGCGATAGTGAGAGGCCCGCGCACCGCGATGAAGAGTGGCCCCCGCTCGCCGCAACTAGAGAAGGCCCTCGCACAGAAACAAAGACCCAACACAGCCATAAATAAATAAATAAATAAGTAAAATTTTTTTAAAAAAGAAATAAACATACAAATTCGTAAGATTTTGTCGTGAAGATTAAATTTGATTCTATCACTAAGTACCTGGAATGTAATAGTTTGCAATAATGGTCCTTCCTGGCCTCAGCCTGAGATAAGATATAATAAACTCTACCCTCAGGTTTCTTTCCTCTCCCCAGGAATTATCTCTGTCTATTTGGCTGGCTCTTCTTCCTCCTCACCACCCTAATAAGAAAATAGCAATTTATTGGGCAATTACTAACAAGGAATCTGTAAATGGTGAGTTATAAACCTGGAGGGATGGGGGTGTGGTCAGAGAATGATGTCCTGGTGCTTCATAAATGGAACCACTCATCATCTAGCTGATGATGAGACACAAGGTTTGAGTGAGGGGGTGAGTGAGATTATTGAGTCCAAGAGATCACAGATTCCAGAAACCATGCACTAACCACTATTCCATACTGCATCTTAAAGTTTAGAGAGAACCAAAGAGAGAAGACGTGTATATACAAACCGGGTTTTGCCACAGGATTGTGAGGTTATGATTAGCTGGGGAACCATGGAGGACTGTGTGGGACACATGCTAGTGAAGATGGGCATTAGAGAATACATGGGCGATATTTGGCAATGCAAAGATTAGAGGAAACAGGTTCGAGAAAATGACATGATGCCTCAGTCTTTGCAAAGGTCTTCTAGCTTGGTCCTGGTTCTCCCATAAATGAAAATGGAATCAGAAATGTAGGTTTTAATCCCATCTATTCTGCTTAAAATTTGGTGACCCTGGGCACATCACAACCCTTTTGAGCCTCAGTTTACTCAGCTGTAAAATATGGATAAGAATATCGTTTTCAGTTACAAGATTAAATGAGAGGGGGCTTCCCTGGTGGTGCAGTGGTTGAGAATCTGCCTGCCAATGCAGGGGACACGGGTTCGAGCCCTGCTCTGGGAAGATCCCACATGCCGCGGAGGAACTAGGCCCGTGAGCCACAATTGCTGAGCCTGCGTGTCTGGAGCCTCTGCTCCGCAACAAGAGAGGCCGCGACAGTGAGAGGCCCGCGCACCGCGATGAAGAGTGGACCCCGCTTGCTGCAACTAGAGAAAGCCCTCGCACAGAAACGAAGACCCAACACAGCCAAAAATAAATACATAAATACATAAATACATAAATACATAAATAAATAATTTTTTTAAAAAAAGATTAAATGAGAAAGTGATCTGTAAGCAGTATAGATCAAGGATTCCCAGACTTACTGGAATATTAGAATTACCTAGGGTGAATGCTAAAAATACAGATCTCTGGAGGGACACAGCTGGACCAGCAGGACAGAGCAGAAAAGATGTTTCTTGACCTCTCTCTCTTCCCACTCTTGGCTCACCTACCAGTGCCCCATTGCCTGAGCCTAACCAGAAGCTGGCCAGCAAGGGAGTTGGGTGATGCAGTTTTGGGCAATCCATCTCCTCGTACAAACAAATCAGGGGACAAACGCATAATTAGCACTCTACCCTCTCAAAAACTTCCAGTGGGTCCCCACTGCCTGCTAAATAAAGCCTAATCTCCCTAAATGGCCATTCAAGTCCCTGTACAATCTACTCTGTCTTTCCAGACTCTTCTTCCCTCGCTGCTCATATCCTGGAGCCTGAAATGGCACCACTTGTTTTCCAGCCCGTTGCATCTTAATCCATCCCCACCGATCATGTGCTGAAGTTATCTGTATCCGTGTATCACTTTCGCTGTTAGATTGAAAGCTCCTGGAGGGTAGAAGCCATGTCTTTATGTGTTTGCATCCCCCAGTTCCCAACACTGTCCTGCTCAAGATGTCTCTCCTTCCTTTCCCTAGCTCACAGAGTCCCATGCCTTCTTTAAGATCCAGAACAAATGCCAACTCCTCTATTTCCTCCAGGCAGAGCCAATTCATCTTCTCTTCCTCCTCCATAGGATGTGCAATGTATACCTTACCCCCCAACACACACCCCAACCACGGAGCCAAGGTCATGGTTAGGAGCACGGTTCAAACTCTGAAACTCTATCATTCAAAAGCTGTGTAACATTGAGAAATTTTTGTTTTAAGTCTTCTAAAGCTTTGTTTTTTTTTTGGCTGCGCTGCGTGGCTTGTGACCAGGGATCGAACCCGGGCCCCCTTCAGTGGAAGCTTGGAATCCTAAACACTGGACCGCCAGGGAATTCCCGAGAAATTTATTTAAATTCTCTATCCCTGTTTCTTCATGGTACCTAGCATAGCAAATGAGTTAATATATGTAAAGCATTCAGCATGGTGCTGGGCATATATATTAAATGCTGAATAAATGTCAGTTATTAATATTATTACTTGACCCTAAGCTCCTTGAAGGCAGGACCTGTGTCTTGATCTTTGTTTCCCTAGTGTCTAGACAATGCCTAGTATATAGTATGTGCTCATAATGTTCATGGGTTGTATGAATGAATACGCATTTAATATTCAATAAACGGTTGTTTGGTTGGTTGATGGTTGGGTAGATGGATGGGTGGTCAAATAGTAGGTACAGTGTTGCTGAATGTACCTAAAAACTACAGTGAAAGTGAATAAGTGAATCAGTAGGTGAATATGTTGGCTGGTATTCAATCTATGTTGGCTGGTTCATTCTTTGCTTAAAACAAATGAGTGAATGAGGAATGAATAATAGTATTTAATAAGAAGTTCGCTTGTTTGCGTGGTTGAATGAGCAAACAGATTTTCCACAAATAGCAGATGTTCCATAAACGCTGCCTGGTTGAGTGAATGAACATCCCTAAAATATAACAATAGCCTAGAGCCAAAGTCAGAGAGGACACAGCTAGAGCATTGGTAGTGGGTGAGAGATGATAGTGCCGGCCACCCAGTAACTACCTCAGAAACTCCCCTTGTCCCTGCCATTTCTCGAGGTCTCCCCGACCCCGCAGCTGCTTCTGCAGATTGCCTGGGCTGCAATATGGGTGCTATGGGAATCTGGGGCTGGGCAGGGGGCTGGAGATGGGCTAGCCACCGCTCCTTCTCCTCACTCAGCCGAAGCGCAGCCTGCCCGGGCCCCTGACCCCAGTGTTGGCTTCCCTGCCCCACCCCCGGTGAGGAGGCGCCTCCACCTCCCAGCACATTAGAAGCAAATTCTGTATTTTCTTCGTCCCAGAGGGCAGGGATGTTGGCTAATCAGCTCACACATCCTCAGCCCTATTCCCTGGCCCTACTTTTCACCCAAGAAAGCCCCAGCAACTCACGTCTCTATTAATGAATTATTTTGCAACACGTCTAGAGATGCATGAACTAGAAATCTTACACATGTTGGAGGATTTTGCCATTTCCATTAAATATGCCATTCATTTGGTGGGTAATTAAATGTGCAATTATGGGCTCTAATTTCCATCTTAAATAACTTCCTAGGAGAAGCAGAAAAAGAGATGCAGTGTGTAATTTTCTAGAAGAGCCTTTTTTCCCCAAAAAGCTTTTTAGCACATAGAAGAAGGGGGAATTAAGTAAAATAAAGTTGGTTTTGATACTGCTCCACATGTGTGTCGTTGGCAATTACCCCCCACTTGGGGAACGAGACTAGAGCCTGCCACACTACACCAAAGCCCTGGGGCAGCCCTGGGACAGCGGTCCTGGCAGTCTGAACTTGAGGAGGAGAAGAGAGGATGGACAGCAACAGAAGCCTGGGGTGGGGGGAGGAGGCATCTCTGCAGACCCCACAGACACCATGTTTGGGCAGAGTCTGCAAGTCTGAGAGTGATAAGCCTTCCTCCTCCTCTCCGTACTTCCCACACCGTCCATGCGGACTGTATGTGAGAACACACAAGCACGTAAACATACACACGTGCACGTACATACACAGACATGCATGTACACACAGACACGCACGTGCACACACGCATGTACACACATGCACATGCACGTACACACACGTACACACAGATGCACATACACACACGTGCACACACATGCACGTATGCACACACGCACGTACACACACACATGCACACACACACATACACACACACACACACACACATGCACACATGCACAGGGTAAACCTCCAACCCTAGAAGCTCCAGTCCGAGCCAGCTGAAGGGAGGCAACCAGGAAGCAGGAGGAAAGCAAAGGGATCCACGCCACACTTGAACGAAAAGGGCTGCGTGTGAAACACCGCCTCCTAAGGAAGCATCAGATACACCTGGGTTCAAGTTTTAGCTCCACCACTTGCTGTGAAAATATGGCTGAGTTACTTAGCCTCTCTGAGCCTCAGTTTCCTCATCTGTAAGTTGGGAGTCGTCAAACCCAACCCAGAAGATCATTGTAACAAAGGTTAGACCATGTGGAAAGGCCCTGTCACAGCCTAGGCTCCCAGTAGCAAGCTCTCAATAGATCTATTCCCTCTTGCCCTTCTCTCCCTCAGTTGGCATTGAGGGCCAGGCTTGCCTGGTCAGCTTGTAATTCCAGGGCCCCAGGAGGCCCGCTCACCCTCTGAGAGACGCCCCGATTCTCCCCACTCTACAGCATCATCCTTTGGAGCAGCTTACCTGCTCCATCCCTCCCCTCCCTCGTCCCACCTCGGGGCAGCCTCTGTGTTCCATCGGGAGTGAGTCCTTCAGCCTTTCCTGAGGCAGGGCTGACATGCAGGGAGGTTGAGGGGTCCCAAGGGACTGGGATCCTGATAGGAACACAAAGAAAGCCCAAGGGGTGAGCGAAGGCAGAAAAGGCCAAGGCCTGCCCTCCTTTTGCTGATGGTCTGTGGTGAGCTCAGATTTCCTGGCCAGCCCTCAGAGGCATTCCCTGCTCATCGAATCTTCAGGGACCGATGGCACGAACGTGGAGGGCCCCGTGGAAGGGCTGTCGCTGGCCGGTGGCTCCCGGCCCCTGGGTGTCTCTCAGCTTGGGAAAGCCTCTGAGTGTGGACAAGGGTGCGGAGAAGGGGCTGAGGGCAATAAATCAGGCTGTCTCCTGCTCCTCTTGCTGGTCTCCACCCTGGGCATCTGGAAAGGAGATAAGGAAACAACTCTGAGAACATATCCCGGGATATCTCGGGATCTCAGGCCAGGAAGTGGGCTACATTACATAATAGCTTAGCTGAAAGCAGGCCTGGGTAGAGGTGGAAGTGAGGATAGTATGAAAAGAAATGACCTGAGGGACTCAAAGCAAAGGCTGCCCTCAAATAAAAAGGTAAATACGGGTGATATTAATATGTGCTGGGAGTAGGGATGGAGTCCTTCATGAGGCAAGAGCAGACGAGAACTAAAATGGATCCAGAGGACCGTCACCAGCTCCAGGGCCTGGGCCCCATTCACTGAGGTAGAGGGGGCAGCGTGGAACGCTCCCCCACCCCACCCCCGCTCCAAGCCGCTCGGGCTGCACTGCGAAGCTTTCCACTTATTTATTCTTCCAAGCCCTCACTCTCCTCTTGCTCAATTATCCAACCAATATTTGTGGGTTGTCAACTTTACACAAAGCAGACCATTCAGATGATAAACATCATGGGTTTTAGAGGCAGGCTGACCTGGTTGGAGTCCCTAAATTGTCCTTACTGGTTATATGACTTTGGCCAGTTACTTGAAGTCTCTGGGCCTCAGTTTCCACATCTCTAGAATGGGATTGTTGTAAAGACTACATGAGAGAATACCTACATCGTGCTTAGCATGGTGGATAGCACATAGTTTTGCATTAACTAAAAAAATTAGTCATTGCTAATACTATGAAGGCAAAGCGCTGAAACCTTAAGATGTTCAAAACATATGACTATCCCCTCGGACCATCAGTGCATAAAATACACTTTATATAAAATTACGTCCCCCAAAAAGAGAATGTTCTGTGCTTTTTGTTGTCTACCACATCCGTGATTTTGCACATGATAGAGACTCAGTAGCTTTTTGACAAATGGAGGTAAGTTCCTTGATGTCCAAGGATAAAGCATTTCAACAATAACTGATATTGGAGACTGTTACCTTATACAGGGGTTTTGGGTTGGAGAGGTGGCAATTTAAGCTTGGAAATGACAAACACCCAAATTTACGATTGGACAGTCCCCAGAGCTTGCCTTTATGATGTTTCCTTTTAATTTTTCATAAGGAAAGAGGACATAAAGCGCTACATGTAGGCTGCCAGGTATTCACATTACAGCATTCATCTCCGGTCTTGTGTGCAGCACTGAATCCTTTGTGGGGGAATGCCGACGTGCACAGAAATGCCAGCTTGGGAGGAGGAAAGAGAGAGGTACTGAGGAAAGGTGGGCAGAAGTCATAAAATCATAAGGCATGAAATGAGCTTGGAGGCTCCTCCTACAATCCCAGACTATGAGAGCAGTAAGGGACTTTACGGGTCGCCCTCATCCTTCCCACTCACCTGACAGATGAGAACACAAGGTCCAAGGAGGTTCTGTGATTCGACCAAGGCCACCGGCTACTTAGTGACAGTGCTGGGACCAAATGCGTTCTCCTGACTCCACTTTGATGATCTTCCCACTATAGCTGGCTGTGGTCTTCTCTGAAGATGAATTCATCAGCGGTAAGTAGATGACTGCCTTCCTTCCTAAACAGACCAGAGGGACCCCAAGAGCATCAATTTAGCGAGAGAGGGCCAAGCACGGTTCCTTATTAAAAGCCACTACGGGGGCATATTCTTTACCCCACACCTACCCCTCTCCATGCTGGTGTGGGTAAGCATGTTTATGTCTGCAATTAAGCCAACGATACAGGGGAATTAATCCTCGAGACAGTTAGAACTGACACCTTCTTTTAGTTCTGAAAACAATCTGAGAAATATTTACATGAGTCACAGTTCAGCTGCCACATTAAAAAAAAAAAAGAGGATGGGGCCTGACAGATAGCCCTGGGGGACAGATAATGGCCTGTGGGGCAAGGATCTCCAAGGGGCCTCTTCGAGATGAAATCCAACTCAGAGGAATCCACAGAGACCCCATCTACCCTCCCTTCCTGGCCCCAGCCCACTGGGAAGACACAGGGCAGCAATGTGCTACAGCAAAACCAAGGACTGCCCTGGGGTCCTTGGGGGCAGGAAGAAAGGAAGGTGAAGGTCTTAGGGAGCTGCCTGTGGAATGGCAGCATTTCCAATGGTCCCTGCCAGGCCCTCAGGGTCCTATTCCCTCCTCCTGCCCTCACATACAGTCTCCACCAGCTTGTTCAAAGAGCTATCCTGCAATCCCACTCCGGGGCATATATCCAGAGAAAACTCTAATTTGAAAAGATACGTGCACCCCAATGTTCATTGCAGCACTATTGACAATAGCCAAGGCATGGAAACAACCTAAATGTCCATCAACAGAAGAATGGATAAAGAAGATGTAGTACATATATACAATGGAATACTACTCAGCCATAAAAAATAAAATAATGCCATTTGCAGCAACATGGATGGACCTAGAGGTTATCATACTAAATGAAGTAAGTCAGACAGAGAAAGACAAATATCACTTATATGTGGAATCTAAAAAAAAAGATACAAATGAACTTATTTACAAAACAGAAATAGACCCACAGACATAGAGGACAAACTTATGGTTACCAAAGGGGTAGGCAGGAACGGGGAAGGATAAATTAGGAGGTTGGGATTAACATATATACACTACTATGTATAAAACAGATAACCAACAAGGACCTACTGTATAGCACAGGGAACTCTGCTGAATATTTTGTAATAATTTATAAGGGAAAAGACTCTGAAGAATATATATACATATATATATATATCTGAATCACTGTGCTGCATACCTGAAACTAACACGACATTGTAAATCAACTATACTTCAATTAAAAACATAGCTACATTCCAAATTACACAATAAATAAATAAATAATTTAAAATACATATATTTTTTTAAAAAAAGAGTAATCTAGCTCTGCCTTGTTTGCCCTGATAACCGTTCCAAAGTCTTCAGTGATAATTAAGGGAGCTCTTTCACCATGCTATAACCAGGGCCTGATACAGGTCCTAATGTGTAGTGAACATTTCATATATGGGTGATAAGTAACTGATAACTCTTAAGCATTAGCCCTCATTTCCTTGGCAATTTCATAGTTTCATTCTTTCATATCCATTCTTTCCTTATGTATTTATGACCCTTTGGATGTGGGCAGCTATGGGCCTCATGTCACAGATGAGAAAACCAAAGTTCGAATCAGTGAGGAGGGCTTGCCCAGGATGATGCAGCCGGTCGCCAGAAGAGCCAAGAATCCAGCAGGTCTTTTGCCCTGTGCTCTTTCAGCCACAGGAGGTGACTGCTTTGGGATGTGAATGCCCCACAGGTAATAGCATTTAAAAGGGAACTCTCTCCTGTAGTGCAGGTCCTACCTTGGGGCCTTGCACATTCCAGGAGTTCATTAACAAAGATAAACCAATTTAGAGGTGTTTGACATTGGAGGCTGTTCTCTCCCAGGGGCCCTGGGTGGGAGGGGCAGTGATTTAAGCCTATTGGTAAAGGTAAGGGCTGAGGCATAGGTGGTGATGACAGGAAGCAACAAGAAAACAGAATAATACATAAGGCAATTTCAGATAGTGATAAGAGCTGCAAAGATGGTCACAAATGGAGACTCTTAGGGGGAAAATACAGGACAAAATGCATCAGTGGAATCAAGCGCTAGGCTGTATGAGTCAGACTCTAAGTGCTCAGAGATTCAGGGAAGGGGGAACTCCGAAATGTTTCATGGAAATGCAACCCTGCATCAGGCTTTGAAAAAAATGTTAGAATTTGGTTAGATGGAGGGTGCAGGACATGGGTCCTCCAAATGTGAAATCCAGAACAAGGGAATGGAAGCAAGGTCACATTTATTAAGCAATTACCATGTGTCAGGCACCACGCCAGATGCTGTCACATCTGCACAGAGAGGGAACAAGCACCATGTGGGGGAATGGGGACAGGAAAGAGGGCAGATGACAGCAGAGGGCCCAAGTAGGGGAGGAATGATAAGGAACAAGAGGAAGGGTCAGAGGAGCTAAGGCTAAGGCAGACCTTCAATGCAGGGCTAGGAAACCTCCCCGGACTTCTCCCTTGTGCTTACAATGGCACTCTTTCATGGTTGTTTAATAATTTAGGCTGGGTGAGGAGCAATTCGAGAATGGAGACTGTTTCATCCATCACGGCAATGTTTCCTGGATTTTACTGTACCTCAGAACCACTGGGAGGACTTATTAAAACACCAGTTATAGAGCGCCATTCCTGGGGTGTCTGATTCAGTAGGTCTTGGGTTAGGCCTGAGAATTTGCATTTCTAACAAGTTCCCAGACTCACAAATGACCGTGGTGATTCTTGCTTCCTGGTAAACCCCATGTGGGTTTCCTCCCACATCGAATAGAGTTGACTTGCATGACCAATAACATATTGTGGAAGTGATGGTGGGTGACTTCCAAGATTAAGCTACAGAAGAAATTACAGCTTGCCACTTATTCTCCTGGATTGTTCACTTGGGGGACGCCAGCCACCATGATGTGAGGACATTCAAGTAGCCTTGCAGAGAGGTCCACACGGGTTGGAACTGAAGTCTCCAACCAACAACCAACACCAACTTACCAGCCATGTGAATGAGCCACCTTGGAAGCAGATCTTCCAGTCCTGGTCCAGCCTTCAGATGACTGCAGCCTCGGCCAATATTTTGACTGCTACTTCATGACAGACTCTAAATCAGAACCTACAGAAACTATGAGGGACAACAAAATGGTTATTGCTATTTTAGGCCACTAGGTCTTGGAGTGATTTGTTAGGCAGCCATAGATAACTAATACACCAGATGGTGCTGGTGAGGATGGTCCAGGGACGGCACTTTGAGAATGACTGCACTATTTTAACCCTTGTACCCAGCATGTGCCTGGCATATAGGATGCACTCAATAAATACTTTTAAATTAATTAATTAGTAAACGGATAGGAGACAATGAATAAAGGTGAGACTTAAAGCTGCAAGCATTGGGGAGCCATTGAGTTGATACATGGTATGACATCAGTGGTATTTGGGAATATTTGCTGAGAAAGGGCTATAGAACCATGGTTTGCTGAGTGGCCCTGCTGGCAAAATTGCCCACTTAGTGTACAGTCTCCACTGTAGTTTCTGAGGCCTCCATCCAAGAACTTGGTAGGCAATGGAGTCTAGGCCTGGGAACTTCTATTTCTACTTCTTCAGGCTTGCAGAAGGCCTGCCACGACCTCCGTCTGCCCCTGCATTTTGATCTCCATCAGCAATCTTCCATCTCTCTCTCTGCTCTCCTTTGTCAGTCCTTACCCTCCCATCCTGTCCGTCCTCCTCTCTGCCTTTTATTCCTCTAATTGCCTCTCCTGCCACAACAAGTCCTCTGGGGAAATTCCAGCCTCCTCTGCTGCTGGCTCCATGAAGACTCTTCCCCCTCCCAGCCTGGGATGTTTTATCCCCTCTACACTATTCCCATAAAGCAGTTCACAGTATAATGCCACAAATATTTACCAAGTACTAGCTACCTGTGTCAGCCAGTATTAGGCTGAGTATATAGAGACAAATAAGACCCATTTCCACTTGAAAGATTTCCAGTAGGGACTTCTCAGTGACCATGGACCAGCATCTCTGCTTCAGCTAAAATCCCTCCATGCCACACTCCAAACTCAACCCAATCCCCCACTCCACCCACATATCATTGCCTTCTCTTTGTGGCCGTGTGGGCTTGGGGGTTTTGGCCACTGGCTTAAGCTATGCACCACCTCACGTAGTGACAGGAACACGTAGAAAAGGGTTAAACAAGAGCACCTTTATCAGCGGGAAACTTTCATCACAACCTTAGCCCAGGACAAATTCTCTGCTCCTCCAGATATTTGATTACTACCTTTGGAACGATCCCTGAGTCTCAGAAGAAAACTGGCTTTACTTTGATGTTTGCCAGCTTCTCTCTCTTGCTCTGTTTGTCTCAGCCATTCTGCCAGAGCTTCAGACTTATTTGTCTTTCCTTGCATTTTGGCTTGGGGTGTTTGTGCAATAATACTCAGGCTTTGGTTGGAATTTCTGAAAAACACTGTATCTCATATGCTACAGAAGATTGGGGGTATCTAGCTTATTTCTAAGCAGAGCTTGGGATGCTGAGCCATTTATTTTTAGCATTGTTATGGTTAGGTGAAGTGGGTCTATCCAAGCTCCCTTCTCCCCTTCGGGTCCTTCCAGGACGCCCAGAACCTCCAAGAGGACCGTAGTCAGCCTAGAGGGGAGGGAGTTGAGCCCACCCTCTATTGCCAACCCCTCCCAAGCCTTCCCCATGGGAACTCTGGAGTTGCTGAATGATACAAATAAACTTCTAGAGAAACTCAGTGCACATGAGGAAGCAGCCCACGTAGTCCCGCAAAGAGCACAGACCACGAGTGTTTATTCAGGGAGTGCCCACCCCACACCAGGAACATTTCAGCCTTACCTATTTGGGCTCCCAGAGTCTGACTTCCAGCCCCTCTGCGAAGGCTGTTTCCTGTAATGAAAACATCTCACCCCTGGCAAGTCCAAATCAGAACGTATGATCTTCCCCTCTGATCTGTTCTTCCCACAGTCTGCCAGTCTTAAGAATGACGTTCCCATTCTCCAGGTGCTCAGGTTAGAAACCCAGGATACACCTTTGCCACCCTTCCTTCTACATCCCCTACCCCTCATCCATTCTTTCACCAAGCCTAGAATATTCTATCTCCAAAATTTATCTCTCCAAAAAAACCACAAACACTAATTCAAAAAGATACATGCACCCCAATGTTCATAGCAGCATTATTAACAATAGCCAAGGGCTTCCCTGGTGGCGCAGTGGTTGAGAATCTGCCTGCCAATGCAGGGAACACGGGTTCAAGCCCTGGTCTGGGAAGATCCCACATGCCGTGGAGCAACTAGGCCCGTGAGCCACAACTACTGAGCCTGCGCGTCTGGAGCCTGTGCTCCGCAACAAGAGAGGCCGCGATAGTGAGAGGCCCGCGCACCGCGATGAAGAGTGGCCCCTGCTTGCCGCAACTAGAGAAAGCCCTCGCACAGAAACGAAGACCCAACACAGCCAAAAATAAATAAATCAATAAATAAATTAAAAAAAAACAAGTTGTTAAAAAAAAAAAACAGCAGCCAAGATATGGAAGCAAACTAAGTGTCCATCAACAGATGAATGGATACAGAAGATGTAGTATGTATATAATGGAATACTATTCATCCATAAAAAGAATGAAATTTTGCCATTTCCAGCAACATGGATAGATTTGGAGGACATTATTCTAAGTGAAATTAAGTCAGACAGAGAAAGACAAATACTATATGATATCATTTATGTGTGGAATCTAAAAAATACAACAAACTAGTGAATATAAGAAAAGAGCAACACACTTCACAGATAATAGAGAACAAACTAGTGGCTACCAGTGATAAGAGAAGGGGGGAAGGGCAATATAGGGATAGGGGAGTAAGAGATACAAACTATTAGGTATAAATAAGCTACAAGCTATATTGTACAACACAAGGAATATAGCCAATATTTTATAACTATAAAGAGTATAACCTTTTAAAAATATGAATCACTATATTGTATACCTATAATTTATATAATATTGTACAGCAAATGTACTTCAATAAATAAAGGAAAAAAAAAATATATATATATATATATCTCAATTCCTCTACTTCTCTCCTTCACTGTCATGACCCTAGCCCAGGCCACTATCATCTCGCAAGTGGACCCCCAGTTATTCTCTCAGCTCCCACATTTGTCCCCTTTCAGCCTCTTCTCCTCCCAGCAGCTAGAATGAGCAATCCAAAACCATATCTCCTCACATCATCCCCTGCTTTGCTTCAAACTTTCCACTTAAATCGAGAAGAAGAAAAAAGATCCCAATCCCTTACAAGGCCTATAAGACCCTTCATGTTCTGGTGCATCACCACCTCAGACCTTGTCCCAGGTTGCAGTGCCCTCTCGTCCCTCCTCATCCATCATGGTCCTCAAACATTCCTAGTCTTTTGGCATACGCTGTCCCTCATGCCTAGAAGAGGACACTGGCCCAGGCGTGCCAGGGCTCTTTCCTTGCCTGGCTGACCCTAGATCTAACCCTAACCCTAACCTTAACCTTAACCCTAACCCTTCAAGTCTTAGCTTAGAATGCATGTCATTGGAGCAGGCCTTCCCTGACCACCCTAATCTAAATTCAGTTCCTCCCTTTTATTCCCTCCTGGTACCCTGTACTTCTCCTTCACAGCTTGTAATTGTGTAATTACGTGTGCAGTACTTTGCTTCATATTTCCTCACCAGACTATGAGCTCCATGAAGGTAGGGGTCATGTGCGTTTCTTCAGCCCTCTATTCCTAACTTGGGGGCACAAATATGAGCAGGTCGTTATCCTCAGGGGACTCACACTCTTATGGTAAAGGCACATGCATGTTCTAATTGAACATCTAAGGCATCAAGGCTTTGAGCTTTGACAAGGTGCTAGGGAATGGCCAAGTTAGCCCAAGAGAGCTCCAGCTTCCCGGAGACAGCGGATGAACTGAGGTCGGTCAGTATGCTGGCTATTTGGTCATGGTACCTACTACACCTACAGCTCCTGCTAAGGGCCAGCTGCCCAACTATGACCTGCTGAATGAGTAGTCATGACCTGTCTTACCCGACACCATTAACATTGCATAATCACGGGCACCTGACAGAGGGCAACCACGCCCCTGGCTCTCCAGCATGGCATGGAGTAGCAATGCTCAAATTTTCAGTCTCAGGATACTTTTACATGGTTAAAAATATTGAAGACCACAGAGAACTTTCATTTATAGGGCTTATATCTATTACTTACCAAATTTTCTAATTCTGAAAGTATTTATTCATTAATTAACTTGAAAATAAAAATAAACTCATCATATCCTAACATAAACAACATATCTTTATGAAAGACAACTAAATTTCCCAAAATAAAAAAAATGGCACTGTTTTACATTTCTGCAAATCTCCTTAAGTCTGGTTTACTAGAAGACAGATACTCACATTTGCTCCTACAGGCAATCTGTTGTGATATTTTGTTTTGGTTGATACATACAAAGAAAATCCAGCCTCACATAGATATGCAGCTGGAAAAGAGGGGGTTATGTTAATAGGCTTTTCAGATTATTGTGGACAGTCTTCTTTAATACTTCATCAAAACTCGACTCAAAGATTAGTTGTGATGTAGAACACGAAACCGCATCAGTGAACTTTTCACACTTTGTTACATTCAAATCTATTGGTCTCTCCAGTACTTTAACTGGATCTTTTTACCCGGGCATGATTGTGTAACATCCTGTCTTGGTCATTTGGAAAATACTGGTTTATTGACTTATGTAGATTTTTTTCAAATGGCATACTTTATCATGCTATATCCAAAAAGTCACATTCATCAATATCACCAGCAATCAGAAAAGTCTTTAAGTATTGGGAAGCTATCCAGTTCATGGTGGATACAAGTTTTCCAAAACCCTAATGTTTACTCGAAACTTCAAATGTCATCATTGTCAACACCATCAGTTATTTTCTTGAAGTGGCAGGCTTGCTTCATCTACTTTCAAGAAAATATCTACAAAATATCACATCTGAATAACCATAGTTTTTCTGTCCATAAATCTCACGAGTAAAATGATGTTCTATGAAAAAAGTGGTGAGTTCAGCTTGGAACTCAGTCACACAGTGCTTTTCCTGGAGATGACCACTGGACTTCAGTGTGTAAGAGAAGCGCTATATGCGTCCTTCACACAGACTTAAAAAAGACATGTCCTCAGGGGTCGAGATATAACCAAATTAATACTCTTTCCTGCTTCATCAAAGACATACTTTAGTGAAACTAGCTTTTTTTTTTTTTTCCTGTGAGTGCATATGACTACTAGAATGGTTTGGTGGCATTGCCTTGATCTGTGCCAAGGTGCCAGCGGTTTTATCCACAATTGTTTTTGTGCCATCACTGCAAGTACCAGCACTATGGAAAAGGCAAGTGAAACTAGTATATCATGAAAATGGTTTTAAACATATAGAACCCCTGAAAAAGTCTCAGACCCCAGGGGGTCCATAGACCATGCTTTGAGTACCACCAGCCCAGAGCAAAAATAATTATCTAGGACAACCAGATTCCCTCTCTGGAATTTTTAAACCAAGAAATACTGGGCCAATAAGGTAGTTGATAGTGAGAAGTGAACTTGAGAACAGCAGCACCCTTATATCAGAGCCAGCAGGGCCCCTATCCCAGGCCCCATACCTCAGGCTTCCTCTCTGATGCTTGAGACGTTTTGGGGCTAGCAGTATCATCCAGCTGGGGCACCCCAAGCCTGGACTAGGGTTTTCACAGGCTCTGTTCCCTGTTTCTTTCCTTCAGGGTGCTCTAGAGCCTCCTATATGTGGGATTGACCAGATATCCTGAAAGCTAGAGGTCTTGCACCAGTGTGGTTGTCCCAGGCTTCCTAGGCAGGCCCAGGCTCCAGGAGGGCAGCCTGGCAAAAGCCTTGCTTCTACTGGCCAATGTGGTATTTATTTCATGGGCTTGTACAAAATTAGGTGGACAGAATGATACCGTCATATTTCTTTTGGTGACTCTCACTCATGTCAGACACAAGATGAGTTCAGAACACTACAGCACCAAAAGTCCACCACCAGTCCTTGGGCCTGAGGGGGGCTGGGAGGGTATGCATCAGCTCTCACCCATCTATATTCTGTCCATGGTGCTGCCTTCAGTCTACAATACCCAAGGGCAATGGGGCACCCAAGCTCCCCTACCAGTAGCACCCCACCCCACCCCACCCCACTCCTGCATGTTCCATGCTTCATATCAGACAGTCCTCTGGGAGTGGCTGACCCATCTCCTCCAAGGGTTTTAGGGATCACTGCTCCATATTGCCAATAGGATTTTCCTATCGATGTCCTCTCTTGATTCTGATGGATATTCCTCCAGGTTGGTCTTAAGCCATCCCAGACAAAGGACTGCCCTTCTTCCTCCACCCACGGGTCCCTCATCTATCCTCCCTGCAGGTGGCATTGTATGGAATAGGAGTGGAGTCAATATTGAAAGAAATCATATTCTAAAGTGCCTAGCAAAGTCAAAAGAAGGTATGTTTGTAAAATGTGCTGTTCAAAGTTTATGGTATAAAATTTCAAAGGATGAATCTAACGTACGTAATACAAAGTATTGTTCACAATCCCTTGAAGACTCTGGGTAAGACTTGCGTTTGTGGTCATCATGAACAAAGAAGCACAGTAACAATCTTTGAGAGAGTCATTAGAAGCCAGTACTCACAGGCGGTATGACAGATGATGCAGGGTCATGAATAATGATGCAAACCAACCTTAACTACATGGTATTAGGGAGCTCCAGAGGCAAGATGATTACATTGTTTCTATGAAAACACATTCCTAAGAGACATGGAATTGTGCATAAAAATATCAAAGCTTCCTTTTTCTCAGTAGGAGATATAAAATTAGCCAGGAGCTGCAAATTTTACAGTATAGAACACAAAGAGATGGCTCCTGGGCCTGAAGAGGAAGAGTTGATTATGAAGACTCTTCACGTGCCCAGACTAGACAATAAACAAATACATAAGTACCTCTCCTTTCCCCATTATTCTAAATATTCACTGATAAATTACTATACCTCATATGGGCCCATGAATTTTATAATACATTTTTACAACAGCTTTATTAAAATGTAATTCATATGACATTAAAATTCATCCTTTTAGAGTACACAAGTCAGTAGTTTTTACTGTATTCACAGAAATGTGCAACCATGAGAACTATCTAATTATATGACTTTTTATCACTGCAAAGAAATCTTGTCCCCATCCTTTCACTCCCAAACCCTGGCAAACATTCATCTCCTTTCTGCCTCTGTAAATTTGCCTATTCTGGACATTTCATATAAATGAAATTACACAATATGCAGTTTTTTGTTTCTGGGTTCTTTCACTTAGCATAATGTTTTCATGGTTCACCCATCGTATAAGATGTATCAGTACCTCATTCTTTTTTTTTTGACAAATAATATTCCATTGTGTGTTTATACCACATTTTATTTACCCATTCATCATTTGTTGGACATTTGGATTATTTCTGCTTTTTGGCTACTACAAATCATGCTGCTATGAATATTCATGTATAGGTGCTTATGTGGACATGTATTTTATATACCTATGAGTGGAATTGCTGGGTCATATGTTGACTCTATATTTTAGCCTTTTAAGAAACTGCCAAACTGTTTTCCAAAGTGGCTGTACCATTTTACATTCCCACCAGCAATTTATGAGAGTTCCAGTTTTTCTACATCCTCACCAAAACTTATTATTGTCTATTTCTTTTTACAACCTGTTTTGTGGACTAATATATGGTCTATCTTGGAGAATGTTTCACATGAACTTGTGAAGAAAGTATAGTCTATAATTGGTGGAGTGTTCTATAGATGTCTGTTAGGCCTAGTTCATTTATAGTGTTTTCACTATTTCCTTATTGATTTTCTGTCTAGCTGTTCTATACATTATTGAAAGTGGGTATTGAAGTCTCCAACACTTATTGTTGAATTGTTTATTTTCCCTTCAATTCTGCCAGTTTTTACTTCATGTATTTTAGAGGTCTCTTGTTAGGTGCATATATGTTTAAAATTGTTATGTCTCCCTGAGGAATTGAACCTTTTCAGTATAAAGTTTCCTTCTTTGTCTAATAAATATTTTTATCTTAAAGTCTATTTTATCTGATATTAATATAGTCACTCCAGCTCTCTTTTGATTTCTTTTTGCATAGAATCTCTTTTTCCATCCTTTTACCATCAACCTATTGGTCTTCCTCTGTCTGACTTATTTCACTTAGCATAATGCCCTCAAGGTCCACCCATGTTGTTGCAAATGGCAAGATTTCACGCTTTTTTTTATAACTGATATCTGAATTTTATATATAGATTCATATCTATATGTCGTAATTTCTGTATCCATTCATCCATCGATGGACGCTTAGGTTGTTTCCATCTTGGCTATTGTAAATAATGCTGTAATGAACACAGGGATGTATATATATTTTCAAGTTAGTGTTTTTGTTTTCTTCAAATAAATACCCAGAAGTGAAATTGTTGGATTATATGGTACTTCTATTTTTAATTTTTTGAGGAACCTCCATACTGTTTTCCACTGTGGCTACACCAACAGTGCATGAGCATTCCCTTTTCTCCACATCCTTGCCAATACTTGTTATTTCTTGTCTTTCTGATAATAGCCATTCTAACAGGAGTGAGGTGATATATCATTGTGGTTTTGATTTGCATTTCCTTGATAATTAGTGATATTGAGTGTCTTTTCATGCACTTGCTCATGTATGTGTCTTCTTTGAAAAATGTCAATTCAGATTTTCTACCTATTTTTTAACTGGAGTGTTTGAGTCTTTGCTACTGAGATGTAGAAGGTTTTTTTTGGTTTTGTTTTGTTTTTGGACATTAGTCCCTTATCAGATATATGATTTGAAAATATTTTCTCCTGTCTAGTAGGTTGCCTTTTCATTTTGTTGGTGGTTTCCTTTCCTGTGCAATATACAGATCTTTCACCTCCTTCATTAAATTATTCTTAGGTATTTCATTATTATTATTTTTTTTTAATAGGAAATTGACATTGGTACAATACTTTTTTTTTTTTTAACTTTGGGTTTATTTATTTATTTAATTTATTTATTTATGGCTGTGTTGGGTCTTCATTTCTGTGTGAGGGCTTTCTCTAGTTGTGGCAAGTGGGGGTCACTCTTCATTGCGGTGCGCGGGCCTCTCATTATTGCGGCCTCTCTTGTTGCGGAGCACAGGCTCCAGACGCACAGGCTCAGTAATTGTGGCTCACGGGCCTAGTTGCTCCGTGGCATGTGGGATCTTCCCAGACCAGGGCTCGAACCCGTGTCCCCTGCATCGGCAGGCAGATTCTCAACCACTGCGCCACCAGGGAAGCCCGGTATTTCATTATTTTTGATGAAGTTGTAAATGGAATTATTTTTTTAATTTCTCTCTCTGATAGTTTGTTATTGTATAGAAATGCAACAGATTTTTGTGTATTGATTTTATATCATGCAACTTTACTGAATTCATTTATTAGTTCTAACACTTTTTTGATGGAGTCTTTAGGGTTTTCTACAATATATATAATATCATGTCACCTGCAAATAGTGACAATTTTACTTTGTCCTCTCTGATTTGGATTCCTTTTATTTCTTTTTCTTGCCTAATTGCTCTGGCTAGGACTTCCAATACTATGTTGAATAAAAGTGGCAAGAGTGGGCATCCTTTTCTCTTGCCATTCTCTGTCTTTGTCATTTTGCCAATCTCTACCTTTTGATTGTAGTGTCTAGTCCATTTACACTTAATGTAATTACTGCTAAGGTAGGGTTTACATCTGCATTTTGCTGTTTGTTTTCTATGTTTCATGTCTTTTCTATTCCTCTATTCCTCCATTACTGTCTTCTTTGCGCTAAAAAGATATTTCCTAGTAGGCCACTTTAATTCCTTTGTTTCTTTTATTTTGTTTTTTGAGTTATTTTCCTAGTGCTTGCCTTGGTGATTACAATTAACTTCCTAACTTAAAACAATCTATGTTGGATAAATACTAACTAAATTTCAATAGATTACAAAAACTGCTCCAATATAGCTCTATTCCTTGCCCACTTCTGTACTTTTATTGTCATACAAATTATAAATCCATTGAAACAGCCTTTATAAATCCATCCACCCTATCTGAAAGAACATCAGTGAGGTAGAACTTGAGCCATGGCAAGCCAAAGTTATGAGGAAACACAAACTATGAATAACATGAGGGAAAGGAAGCAGAAGCTATAGAGAGGATGAAAAAATAGAGTATTGGGGAAGCATAAGTTACTTGGTAGAGAGTAGAGCAAGGAGCACATTATAGAGAGTCGCAGAGTCACTTAGTGGCCAAACATTAGAAGAAAGACATACAAATTTCTGCTGCTGCTGTCACTTCAGCCACTCTGAAATCAGAACCACCCAACTGTTTCTGCTCTTTTTGAAACCTGTTCAGCCTCTCGTTGGGGTCTTTAAAATAAAATCCCTGTAAAATGACGTAATTTGAGTGACTGCCTGTTCCTTCAAGCCCAAAGAGGTAAATAAATCAACCAGACAGAGAAAAAGAAAGGGAATTCCAGGCACAGAATTCAGCATGTGCAACGAAACAGCCAAGTGATAAAATAGCTTAGAATGTTTTAAAAGATGAAAAATGAGGGCCAGAAAAGAGGAAAGGGCTGAGAAACAGGAGAAAAAAAGTAGAAAGAAAAGGATTGTATTTTGCAGTGGTTAGAGGAGATGCTGATGGAGGCTAACAAGAGTTTTCTCATGTAGTTTCTGTGAAGAGAGGACAAGGTACACAGCTTTATATCCTGGGTTTCCAGGAGTGTGTCAGGGTTTGATTCTCCCTCGTGAAATAAAATTCACATTTTATGGCAAGACAAGAAAAATTTAAACATAAAAAAATTTTCTCAGCCCTTTGGCCTCCTCTCTCCCCTCTGCTGTGCACTGTGTATGTGCATTATGCATCAATCAAACCTCTCCCATTGGCAGAAATACCTGCTGAACCATGAAGAGCAACATTCTCCCGGTAACAACAAGACAACTCCTTAAAAGAAAACATTCCTTCTTGATTTTGTAAGGGGTCATGATGACCCACCACTTTGTACTTGCATATCTGAATTGTGTAAACTGTCAATAATACATCATTTAATATACAGACCTTTAAAGACACAGACATAGAGAATGGACTTGAGGACATGCGGAGGGGGAAGGGTAAGCTGGGACGAAGTGAGAGAGTGGCATGGACTTATATATACTACCAAATGTAAAATAGATAGCTAGTGGGAAGCAGCCGCGTAGCACAGGGAGATCAGCTCGGTGCTTTGTGACCACCTAGAGGGGTGGGATAGGGAGAGTGGGAGGGAGACGCAAGAGGGAGGGGATATGGGGATATATGTATATGTATAGCTGATTCACTTTGTTATAAAGCAGAAACTAACACACCATTGTAAAGCAGTTATACTCCAATAAAGATGTTAAAAAAAATGTATATATATAGACCTTTGTCTCAAAAAACCTACATAACTGTGCCTTGACTTCTAACAGATGGAATAGTTCTCAGAGCTTTCTGAGATGCTTTTCCTGGGTTGTAATCTTCAATTCGGCTCGAATAAAATTTTCCATCTCTTTCTTAGATCGACTGATTAATTTTTCTTTCTTTCTTCTTTTTTTTTTTTTTTTTGGCTGCCTTGGGTTATCGTTGCTGCCCGCAGGCTTTCTTTAGTCTCAGCAAGCAGGGCTACTCTTCGTTGTGGTGTGTGGCCTTCTCCTTTGCGGTGGCTTCTCTTGCTGCAGAGCATGGGCTCTAGACTCATGGGCTTCAGTAGTTGTGGCACACAGCCTTAGTTGCTCTGCGGCATGTGGGATCTTCCCAGACCAGGGATCGAACCCATGTCCCCTGCATTGGCAGGCAGATTCTTAACCACTGCACCACCAGGGAAGTTCCCTGATTAATTTTTTGTTGACACCCTATATGGGGTTAACATCCAGAAAATCCAGACTGAAAGGACCTTGTTTTTTAAAGCAGAAATTCTCAAAGTGTGCTGCCCAGACCAGCAGCATCAGTGCCACCTGGGAACTCATTAGAAATTCAAATTCTCAAGGCCCACCCTAATCCTACAAAATCAGAAACTCTGGCAGGGAGGAGGGGTTGGGGTGTGTGTCCAGCAGTCTTCATTTTAATAATCCCTCCAGGTGATTCTGGTGCATGCTAAAGAACCATGGGTCTGTACATGCAGGCTTCTGCTTGGATCTAATGGGCAGAAGTCCAGGCAGAATGAAGGAGATACACATGCACAGAGCTTGGCAAGGTGATAACATTCGCCCTCTGTGGAGCCCACTTGCGTGTGACTGGGACTGAAGAAGCCTCACTCCAGGTCACAGGAGTCTGTGCATCTCTATCACTGGCTAAGTGTGGAAATGTGGAGGAAGGACACAGAGGGAAGCATTGCGTGGGGTAAGGGCAGTGACCTCAGGCCACCTCAGTGAGTAAAGGGATCCAGAATATCCTAGACCCAGGCTCATAGTCACTTTATTGTAAGTTCCCACCTTAGTGTTCCACCTGATTGCAGCTGTACTCTGCTGATTTCAACATAAACTCAAGATTATAGATGCAGGAGAGCAAGTCCTCCTCCCCCAGGCTATGTCTCTTATCCCCTTAATCAGGAGCTGGAATGTTCAATCCTCCCGCAGCCTTGGCCTATCCTGAGATGGTTCCACCCCTCTTCCAACCTCAATGGTCAGCCTCTGTGCAAGACCAGCTCACTCTCCAGCCTTCAGCAGCTTTGATCATGTAGTTTATTGACCACCAACATCAGAATCAATAGGGAAGCTTACCAATAAATTTTAAATCTGAACCCCATCCCAGAGCAATTAAATCAGAATTTCTGGAAACAGGCCTGAAACCGAGCAGGACCCTGTGGGGCTCCTGGGCATGGAAGACTTTCTGTTCCCTGTTTTTTGTAGGGAACAGACTCCAGCCTCCATGACCTTCCCTGAGTTGCAAAGGGCAGATTCGAACAATTGCTAATCAGGGAAGGGAGGGGATGCAGAGACAAGGGGGGAGCAGCCAAGAAACCACCTGAGGCAAGATTAAAGGAACCAGAGGAGCTCATCAGGATTAGGAGACCACCTGAGACAAGATTAAAGGAGTGCAGGCCCTGCACACACTCTGATCCTTATCAGCAACCCCACCCTTGAACCATTGTATAAAACTCCTCATCAAATCCCCCTGGGTTGGGACATACAGTTTTTTGGGGGCAGGAGCCCACTACGTCCCCCTTTGCCTGGCAAAGCAATAAAGCTGTTATTTTCTACTTCACCCAAAACTCTGTCTCCGAGATTTGATTCAGCACTAGTGCACAGAGGCCAAGTTTTCGGCATCAGGCCCAGCATTGGTATTTTTAAGGTAATTGCCAAGGTGATTCCAACATGCAACCAGGGTAGCTAACCACTGATGATTAAAGTTTCTGTATGAATTCCATCTTCCTTCCCTCATCTCTGGTGCTTAAGAGAAGGAAGATCCCCTTTGACTTTGGGACTTAGATCCTTGGTAAGGTGGTCCATGAGACCTGGTTATTCTGCAGGCCATGACATGGCAAAAATGTCCAGTAATTAATATATATACAGGAAGTCCCCTACACACAAACCTTCAAGTTGCGAACTTTCAAAGATGCGAACATGCATTCCATCAACATCAGAGGTGAGTGAAATTGCAGCTTGCCCTCCATCTCCTATTGCTGACAATCCTTCAGTTCTACCATCTCCCACCTCCTCTCCCTCCTCCAGTCAGTAACTCTTCTTGCCTGTTCACTCTATGTCAGCCCCTGTATGCCAGCTGTTGTACTGTATTACTGTACTTTTCAAGGTACTATACTGTAAGATTAAGAATATTTTCTTTATTTCTTGTGTTTGTTTTTTATGTATTATTTGTGTGGAAAGTACTATAAACCTATTACAGGACAGTACTATATAGTGTGTTAGTTGGGTACCTAGGCTAACTTTGCTGGACTTAACGAACAAATTGGACTTACAATTCACTCTCGGAACAGAACTCCTTTGCATGTAAGGGACTTACTGTAATTACAGTTTAATGATATCCTTTATGGGGCAATCATTCCATAAATGTCTATTACATGTGCCGGACATTGGCGATACAGCAGCAAATAAAACAGACAAAAACTCCTACCTTCATGGAGCCTATGAAAATATATACTATGTTAGATGGTGATACGTACTATGGGTAAAAATAAAGCAGAAAATGGAATCAGGTATCCCCCAGGGCTAGAGAGGGTTTGCTCTTTTTAGAACGGCAAAGACCTGAGGAGTGGACCCTGTGGCCATCTGGGGGAAGAACGATCCAAGCAGTGGGGACAGACCCTGAGTGTGGATGTGCCTGCAATGCGCTAAATTCTTTGCATTCATCATCTTATTTTATTCTCACAGCGAGTCTTTAATGGAGGTATTATCCCCATTGTTACATATGGGATTCAGGAAGGATAAGTAGTCTGCCCAAGTTCACAGCGAGTGTCGGAGCTGAGATTCCAGGTCAGTGAGATTCTAGGACCTCAGCGGCCCTGCTTTCAACCACCACTGTACTGCCCTGTCAGCATCACGCCTCACCGCTGCCAGTGGGTCATCACAGGCGACAATGTCTGGGGAGTGACGAGTCCCCCAAGGAGCAAGAGCATGTGTACGGCCCCACTACCCTCATCCCCCAGAGTCTGGTTCCATGTGGGCATTGATGCTGTCTCTCCCTGCTTCTCTCCTCCTACTTCCCCATTTCCTTCCAACACACACACATGCAACTTTTTGAACAGACCCTGGACTTCTTCCTGTCCTATCTGTCTCTCCTGGTCTGCTGCCCACAGGGGGACTGTAGACCAGACAACCCAGTGTGTCACAGCTCACAGGGTTCCAGTGTGACTCCAGCATCTCAGAGTTTCTGTTTAGTAGGTAATACCATCCACTGGGGACTTCCTCATCCCCTTAGCAACTCCCCCGGGCCTCAGGAGAGGCACCTTAGGTGCAAGGCTCAGAGTACTCTTTACTCCGATCCAAAGCCGTCCCAAGGCATTTGTTTCCCCACAAGTCTCTAAAGGGCTATTCCTCTAAGAGGAAGGGTACCTGCAACTTGTGAGTCTCTAACAGGTCAGCCAGGGGACTGGCCCCAAGAGTGGGCACCTTCTCCTCTCACTCCTCTCTTGGGCTTTCCTTCCTCCCTCTCTCCCCAGTTCGAGAATGGCTTCATGTCAGAACATGAGATGTGCTCTTAGGCATGGAGAGAGGTCATTTCCAGCAGGCACTTAATGGTGAAAACCCACATCACCATCGTTGGAGCACAGGCAAGAGTCTCCATTTCCTAGGAAGCTGAATGGACACACTCAGCTCTCAGCTGAAGGTGATGAAATGAAGACACCAGTGCAAGGCACAGCCCTGGTCCCTTCCCTACATGTCCTCCAGACCATCTATGCTCATCCAACAAACACTTACCAGGAACCAACTTGGCCCTTTCCACAGCTAGCTGGGAAGACAGAGTCCAACCAGGCAAAGTCCTTACCTTCAGGGAGCGCTCAGGATGGGAGGGAGGGCCAACAACCTCCCCTCAGAGGCGACCACCATGACGCCCATGCAGTGTCAGAAGTGTGCGAGCAGATGTGCCATGACACCAAAGATGAAGGCGTCCCGGGTGAGGGAGAAGTAGGAGTCAGGGAAAGCTTCATGGAGGAAGTAATCACTGACGAGTTTGCAGGATCAGTAGGAGTTGGCCTGGCAAAGGGCGAAGAGTGTGGCACCGTCAGGGCAGGAGGAGCACCCTGTGGGCAGGTGTGGGGAGGCAACTCTGAGAGCATACAAAGGGCAGCAGGTGAAGTTCAAGAGACGGAGTGAGGGAAATGGCACCCGAGAAGTAGGAGGACCAGATTTTGCAGGAGTTTGTGTATTTGATTCAGGAGTTCTATTACCCTGGGGACACTGGAGAGCTATGGACAGACCTGAAACAGAGGAATGGCTCAATCCAATGTAGGTTTTAGAAAAATCAATCTGGTGGTGGTGTAGAGTGAGGACGGAGTAAATCAGGAAGACCAGTGAGGAGGCTGAACCCAAAAGCAGAAGGGGAGATGAAGAGAGCCTGAGCTAAGGAGCTGTGAGAAAGAAGAGGAAGGCTCCAGCTCAAGGACCATCAAGGAGGGATTCGGAGGACTCTCACGATTGGAGGAGGAAGGGAGGGAGGAGTCAGGATGACCCCAGGTTTCTGGCTTGGACACTGGAGGATGGAGGGTGATTCCATTGGCTGGGCTGTGTGTAGGGACCACCCATTTTTGTCTGGTACCCAGACCCGGGTGGTTAGTGGCCCAGGGTGTAAGAGCCCAGTAAGGGAGCTGTCTGGGGTGTGGGCTCTGGAGTCGCTGGGTTGCATGTGAAAGGTGCACTTACAGGGGTGTCCTTTACCCTCTCTAGGAACCGGCCAGCCCTGGGAGGGGCAATCCCCCCAGGGTCAGCGAGGCCCAGAGGTCAAAGCATCAGGAAATGAAAAGGTATGATTAATACAAGTGTCAGTTTATTTATCCCCGTCCTGTGTGCCTGGCACAGAGCAGCTGTTCAGTGGATGCTTGCAGAAAATGACGAAAAGCAGCACAGGAAAAGCTGTTATGTGTCTGGAGGACCAAGGCCGGGAGTGGGAGGTGTCGATCGGATTATGTTCTGTCCCCAACAGGCCAGAAAGTATAGGCTGAGGGACAGGTGGCAGGAAAGGGGTGTTCTGGGAGGGATGAAGTCTCTTTAGAGCACAAAGTGTTTTAAGAGAGGGGCAGGGCTTCCCTGGTGGCGCAGTGGTTAAGAATCCGCCTGCCAATGCAGGGAACACGGGTTCGAGCCCTGGTCCGGGAAGATCCCACATACCACAGAGCAACTAAGCCCGTGTGCCACAACTACTGAGCCTGCGCTCTAGAGCCCACGAGCCACAACTACTGAGCCTGTGTGCCACAACTACTGAAGTCCGTGCGCCTAGAGCCCGTGCTCCGCAATAAGAGAATCCACCACAATGAGAAGCCTGCACACCGCAGTGAAGAGTAGCCCCCGCTCGCTGCAACTAGAGAAAGCCTATGCGCAGCAACGAAGACCTAATGCAGCCAAAAATAAATAAATTAATTTAAAAAATAAAAAGAGAGAGGCAATTTCAGCGGGACCCTACCACTAGGAAATAAATGGAACAGCTGGGGATTCAGGAGGGCTCCAAAGCCCATGGCCTCCTTCACTGCAACCCTGAGTCAAGCCCCACTGAGTGGAGCCCCACAGGGCCTTCCCAGGGGTCCACATGGACCCATCATCTCCTTCTGCATAATTACCAACACCATCCTCCCTCCCCCATCCAACGTCTAGGATTCTGGCTAGAGCTGCCATCCTCATCCCGGGGTCTGCCCCCCCCCTTGAGCCCAGGCACCTTCCGTTGTTCCCTGGACTCAGCAGGCTGCCCAGGCCTTGAATCAAAAAGTTACTTTCTTTCTTGTGCTGGCACAAAAGAAAGTTTGGCCTCTTAGATGGATTTTCCCCCACTTTTCCCCACCAGGACCACACCAGACCCTGAAAGGAATTATAAACGACTTTTCTCTTGGCTGAATAGTGAGATCTTCATCGCACCTTTCAAGCTCATTTTGGGGATCAACATTCTCCCCGAGATCCCCAGGGGTGCATGTTCTGGAAGAGGGGAGTGAATGCACTGGGCAGTTTAATACTGATAATTCTGTCACCAAAAAGCTCCATGTATAAACATGTCCCTGACGGTGACAAAGGGCTTCTGCACATTTGCTTTTATCTGATATTCACAGCCCGGCAAAAGGGAAAGGGAGTGTATTATTCCCATGTTATCCATGTTGGAAACGGAGGCTCAAAGCAGTCAAAGAACTTGTCCAAGGTCAGGGCAAGGACAGAGCATCTGAGTCCTGAGGGGAACATTCTGGCCCTGGCCCTGCTGGGAGGCACTGTGCGACCTGCTCCCGGGTTCAGGGAAAGAGGTGAGCCTCTTGCCTCCTCAGGAGGCACGGGTAATGCAAAGAACACACTGCATTTGGGGCTTTGGGAACCCCCCAAAAATGTGTGCTTGAACCCTGTCTCTAACCCTCACCAGTTGTGTGATCTGGGTGTGTTACTTAGCCTCTATGAGCCTTGGTTTCCCCATTTACACAAAAAAGAACAGACTGCCCCCTGGCAGAGTTTTTATAAAGATTCAGTGAACCAGCGTAGTTAACATGCCTGGCTCAAGTGCCTGATACAAATGAGGTGTCCCCAAAAGCACTGGTTCCCTCCCTGTTCTTCTGAGCCAGGGGCAGTGGTTTGGCCACAAGAAAAGAGGCCACACACTCAATTCTCAGAGCCATGGTTAGGTTGGAACAAGTTCCTTGCTCTTGCAGAAGCCTGAGCTTGGCGTGACCTGGGAAGCTGACCCCTTGAGGTTTCTGGGCTGTGAGTCAGCGGTACGCAATCTCTGAGCACGATGCTCAAAGCCCGGGAATGGGTACCGCACGCCGGAAGCTGAGCAGAAGCCCTCGAGGGTCACTGGGCATCAGTGACTTGTGTCCACTTGGGTGCGCGGTGGCACCAGGGGGCCGGGGGAGGGGCGGGCTGCTGAACTTCACGGCGACGATCCCATGAACACAGGCAGCTTCCCTGCACCTCCCCGACTTCCTTTAATAGCCCTTTCCCTCCCACTCTCCAAGAACTCATTAAATCCTTCCTTAATGCTATTCTCCTCTTCTGGCGTGAACACCAGAGATAACAAGCCCCATAAAATTGCTCCCTTTTGTTAATCCTGAAATAAACTCTTTCCAACTTCAAGGTGTGGTGACTAGTTTGAAACCTTGACCAACGGGTCAGCTGCCACCCCGTGACCTGATTCTAGAGGGTGCTGGTCCTGTCAATCCGTGCGGCTCTGACTGACTTCATTTACTCAGTCTGTTCCGCTTAGTGTTTGTTCTTGAGAAACACCAGCCTGGCCTCTTGGGACCTTCCCTTAATAGACTGGCTTTGCAATGGCTGCCCCCCACCACACACACACACACACACACACACACTCTGCTGTTTCCTATCAATTTAGCTGCTTTTCCTATTCCCTTTCATTCCAATCTCCTCTTAAGTTTTTCAACCCCCTACCTTCAGTGGAAGTTTAACGGGCTCTTTCTCTTTACCTGGAAGGACAAAGGCCAGAAAAAAGGTAGGTGTGAGGAGGATTCAGGAGCCAGGACCACATCACACCCACAGCCTCGGAATCCCACCAGCTTTCTGCACCGGGTCTGTCCCACCCTCTTGGTATCTTGGATCCTGCAATTAAAAGAGAAACAGAGGCTTCCTGGCTCACAGACCCACTAGGACAGTTTACTGACTTCATGATACCTGATACTTCATAATAGTATCATGAATCCAGACCAGGGAGGGCTCAAGCCCAGCTCCGAAGAGCACATTTCCAAAAAGTTCACACGTAGGTAAGTCCCCCTCCCCAACTGTATTGCATGTTGCACAGTTACTACTGAAACCCCATCCTGAATATCATCATCTGATGATAGCACTGAGGGCATTATTGGGAAAAATTATGTACAAAGGCAATGTTCATTCCCAGTGATAAGATATTTGACCTCAGAGGTCTAATGTGAATTCTTATCTTCAACAGGCACAAGAGAGCATGGTGATTAGGCATACAGGCCCTAGAGCCAGAGCGTGGGTTCAAATCCCAGCTCTGCCACTTACTAGCCATGTGACTTTGGGCAAGAAGATGCTTAACCTCCTGGTACCTCAATATCCTCATCTGTAAAATGGAGATAATAAGAGCAATCATCCCATAGGTTGGTGCATACAAAGTGCATAAAACAGTGCCCAGCATATAGTAGGTACTCAGTAAATGGAGCTGTTACCAGCTTCTTGTTGGTGGGCTTTTGTAGTCCATGGAATCTCCATAAGTGTATGCAGGTAGAATTTTCCAGTTGGTTGTGAGGTCTCTCAATAGCCTGACAGTTTGCTGGGATTCTCCTAAAGCCCATAGATCATAGATCAGACAGGTACCAAGATTACACAAATGCCACATGCTGTTCATGGGAGAGACGAACCCTGTGTAGCCACCACACACACACACACACACACACACACACACACACACACATCCTGCCAGTTTTGAGAGAAGTGCCTCTCAACACCCACACTGAAGAAGTAGGTATTAGTGCAACTCTAACTGTCCAACTTCGGCCATGGTGAGGACCAAATTCTGTCCCCCAGGGAATGACCAACACACACAAATCACATAATGCCCTTTACTCTCAGGGTAGGAATAATCTCATGTATCTTCAATTTCCATATGTGGCTCAGGATTTCTCAAATATTTGATTTAAATTTCATTTAAAATATATTAAAACCAACTAAAGCACAATGAAAATGTGATATGCCCAATTTGGGTACCTGGAGAACACCAGCCCATTTACTTAGGATGCCAAAATATCTCATTGCTACACAGGCCTCTGAGTTAAGTTTTCCCTTAACTGGAGACTGTCCTGAGACTAAAAGTCAAGCTGTGAAAAACCTACTGCTATTTACAACTGCTTAACTGTGAAAATCAGGATTTCTTGGTGCTATATGACTGTTCTGGACTAAATGTTTGTGTTCCTCCAAAATTCACTTGTTGAAGCGTTAACCTCCAATGTGATGGTATTTGGGGGTGGGGCATTTGGGAGGTAATTAGGTTCAGATGAGGTAACAAGGGTAGGGCCCCCATGATAGAATTGGTGTCCTTATAAGAGGAGAAACCAGAACTCTCTCTCTCTCTCCATCAGGTGAGGACATAGTGAGAAGCACACCGTCTACAAGCCAGGAAGAGGGGACTCATCAGAAACCAAACCCTTCTAGACCTCACTCTTGGGACTTTCCATCCAGGACTATGAGAACATAAATTTACGTTGTTTAAGCCACCTAGTCTATAGTATTTTGTTATGGTAGCCGAAGTTAAGAAATTTTAACAAACTAAATCATAATGAAAACATGTTTTACCATTTTGGGTACATTGGAGACCATTAGCACATTAACTTAGAATACAAAATTAACACATTTTTATGCAGGCTTCTGAATGAAGTTTTCTCCTTTTGATTAAAGAGTGTCCTGAGACTAAAAGTCCAGCCATGAAAAACCCATCACTATTAGCAATTACTTAGCTGTATAAGTCAAGATTTCCTGGCGCTTTGCAACCAAACCAAAACCTGGAAGTGAACTGGGTCCAGAAACCAATATAACTCTGCCATTTGATGCATGGCCCCTGACTTCAAATTCCTATGCTCATCAAAACGACATTATTGCTCACATTGGTTTTATACTAAGTAGGTATCACCAATTTGGAACTGCAAGCTAAATGCATACTAACAAAACATTGTTTCTGTCTCATCTATTTAAGGGTTCCAAACAAAGATTTTATTTTTAAAATAAGTTAGAAATCTGACTCTATCGGTTATGATGGGTGCCTGTGCCCACATGCGTGCCTCTCCCAGAGGAGCCTCTCCATTATATACGCACAGGCTCGCATAAGATCTGACTGTGACTCTCTCCGCCTTTAACGCTTTCAGTGACTCCTCTCCATTTCCCATAGAATAAAGTGAGGACTCCTTGGTTCATTCCCACATGTTGTTCACTGGCATCAGACCTGCTCCCGATCCATAATCGTAGGACCACTTGCACAGAACCACTTGGCATTTCCCAGAAATGTCAGGTATTTCACGCTGTTACCTTGACCCAAAACGCCCTCGTCCTTTCTTCCTCTCCCAGCCACATCGTCCCACCCCTGCCCCAACTCAGTTGACACTCATCAGTCAAGGTCCAGCTCAAGTGGAATCTCCTTACCCAGCTCCATGCCTTATCCGTGCTCCTGCAGCACCTTATTCCTGGCCCTGTCCTGAAATGGTTGGTCCAAGTTCCCACATGACTGTGAGCTTCTACTGAAATAGTGAGATATTTATCTTTACATCCGCACACAACAGGTATTCAATAACAGTGAAGGAAAGAAAGGCAGGGAGGAGGGAGGTAAGAGGAAAGGGAAGAGGTGAGAAGGGAGGAGAGGTAGGAGAGAGGAAGGGATGGTCCAAGGCCAGCAGGGGAGATCCGGCAGGACTGGGTCCTCCATGGTGACGGTACTGACAAGGCAGGCACAAAACTAAAGGCAGCCTCTCGTGCCTTGCTGGCCCACCTCCTACAAGCATGGAAAAAGCCCTTCCGGAATGAGCTATGTTCTGGATTACCTGTACGACTACTCTGTTACTCACTCTTTCAAGATAATAATACCTTTGATATCATTTCAGTCTCAAGACAATAAGCCTTATGAGGTAGTATTAATCCTATAGATGAGGAAACCAAGACCCAAGGACATAAAGTGATGGGCCAAGGTTTGGAGCCAGGATTCCAAGAAGAGCCTGATCTGACCCCTCTGAGGGCCCCCGTTTACCCACCATTGTGTTTGTGTGTACGTGTACGGGAACACGCACACTTTGGTCAGGCACTGGCAGTGGTGGGGAGGAGGGGCGCTTCGGGAAGGGAAGGGAGTTCATCTTTTCTGTTAAAAACATGATTCAATCAAGGCTAGCCATATTGCGAATGTGAGTCAGCATTTTGTCTTGGGCTTTTCATTCTCACAAATATGTTGGTATGGAAACCACACTTCTGCAATTATGATCAAAACATTGTTTGCCTCCATTGGCTTTCTTAAAACCTTACATGCTAATATAGTAGGTGGGAAATTTCTACATTTACCACATCAATTCTTTCTTGGCAGCAAACATCTATCTGTAAATGGTTGTAAAGTAGTTATAGCAAACTCTTTCAAAATATTCCATATTTGTGCTGTTTAGCAAATAATAAATATAACCCATTTTTAGTGTCTGTCTCCAACTAGATCATAAACCCTTCGAAGGTAGTGCTATTTTATTCAGTTCTGGGTGCTGAAGCCTTAGAGGGGTCGTGGTACCAAGAAAGCATTCAATAAATGGGGTTTGACTGAATAGATATGACATCTGGCAGATTTGCCCCTACAGGTTGGAAACAATAACCTTTCACATTTGCCTAGCTCTATGCAATCTGAAAAGCCTTCTCATTACTTAATTTTACTGGTATTCCCATCTGCTCTGTGAGTTGCACAGGACGTATATTATTAGTCCCATTACATAGAGGAGAAAATAGAAACTCAGCAAAGTCCAGTGACAGCTGGGCTCGGTTAACAAGCGATAGAAGACAGATTAGGACCCAGACTTCAGGGCTCTGGGGCCAGCACTCTTCTTTCTCCCACCCAGCCTCCTCTAAATGCGTCCCACACGTGGTAACAAGAATAACTGAGCCACAGGCTCCATATGAGGCTGGCACACCCTGGGCTGCTCTTGTGTTGATTCTACTGTTTTATGAGTGTCTTCTACAGTGGTTTAGTTTTCTATTAAAATGCTAGAGGTGCCGTAACAGAAAACCACAGACTGGGTGGCTTAAAGAACAAATCTATTTCTCACAGTTCTGGAACCTGGAAGTCCAAGATCAAGGTGCCATCACGGTGGGTTTCTGGTGAGAACTACCCTCCCCACTGCCAGATGGCCACTGTGTCCTCACATGGCCTCTTCTCCATGTGAATGAAGAAGGAGAGAGAGCTCTGGTGTCTGTTCCTCTTATAAGGACAGCATTCCTATGGGATTAGGGCCACACCCTTAAGACCTCATTTAACCTATATTACCTTCCTAAAGGCCCTACTACAAATACAGTCACATTGAGGGTCAGGACTTCAACACATGCATTGGGAGCAGGGAAGTGGGGACGGGGTGGGGGGGAAGGGGGTGGAAGACACAATTCAGTCCGTGACCAGATCTCTGCAAAGCACATACAGATTCATATCCCAGCTCCTTTCCCACTGCCTTTCCTTGAACCTATACATCTATTTTCCTAATTAACTCTGACTCTCCTTAGTTTTTATTGAATTCTGTGAGAGGGTTTGGAAGTACAATCTATTTCTACACTAGCAGTTTTCTCCATGTTTATCTGAATTAATTTCTTTTTTTTTAACATCCTTATTGGAGTATAATTGCTTTACAGTGTTGTGTTAGTTTCTGCTGTATAACAAAGTGAATCAGCTATATGCATACATATATCCCCATATCTCCTCCCTCTTGCATTTCCCTCCCACCCTCCCTATCCCACCCCTCCAGGTGGTCACAAAGCACCGAGCTGATCTCCCTGTGCTATGCAGCTGCTTCCCACTAGCTATCTGTTTTACTTTTGGTAGTGTATATATGTCCATGTCCCTCTCTCACTTCATCCCAGCTTACCCTTCCCCCTCCCCGTGTCCTCAAGACCATACACTATGTCTGTGTCGTTATTCCTGTCCTGCCCCTAGGTTCACCAGAACCATTTTTTTATTTTAGATTCCATATATATGTGTTAGCATACAGTATTTGTTTTTCTCTTTCTGACTTACTTCACTCTGTATGACAGACTCTAGGTCCATCCACCTCACTACAAATAATTCAATTTCATCTCTTTTTATGGCTGAGTAATATTCCATTGTATATATGTGCCACATCTTCTTTATCCATTCAAATGTTGATAGATACTTAGGTTGCTTCCACGTCCTGGCTATTGTAAATAGTGCTGCAATGAACATTGTGGTACATGACTCTTTTTGAATTATGGTTTTCTCATGGTATATGCCCAGTAGTGGGGTTTCTGAGTCATATGGTAGTTCTATTTTTAGGTTTTTAAGGAACCTCCATACTTTTCTCCATAGTGGCTATATCAATTTACATTCCCACCAACAGTGCAAGAGGGTTCCCTTTTCTCCACACCCTTTCCAGCATTTGTAGATTTTTTGATGATGGCCATTCTGACTGGTGTGAGGTGCTACCTCATTGTGGTTTTGATTTGCGAATCTCTAATGATTAGTGATGTTGAACCTCTTTTCATGTGTTTGTTGGCAATCTGTGCATCTTCTTTGGAGAAATGTCTATTTAGGTCTTCTGCCCATTTTTGGATTGGGTTGTTTGTTTTTTTGATATTGAGCTGCATGTGTTGCTTGTATATTTTGGAGATTAATTCTTTGTCAGTTGCTTCATTTGCAAATATTTTCTCCCATTCTGAGGGTTGTCTTTTCGTCTTGTTTATGGTTTCCTTTGCTATGTAAAAGCTTTTCAGTTTCATTAGGTCCCATTTGTTTATTTTTGTTTTATTTCCATTTCTCTAGGAGGTGGGTCAAAAAGGATCTTGCTGTGATTTATGTCATAGAGTGTTCTGCCTATGTTTTCCTCTAAGACTTTTATAGTGTCTGGCCTTACATTTAGGTCTTTAATCCATTTTGAGTTAATTTTGTGTATGGTGTTAGGAAGTGTTCTAATTTCATTCTTTTACATGTAGCTGTCCAGTTTTCCCAGCACCACTTATTGAAGAGGCTGTCTTTTCTCCACTGTATACACTTGCCTCCTTTATCAAAGATAAGGTGACCATATGTGTGTGGGTTTATCTCTGGACTTTCTATCCTGTTCCATTGTTCTATATTTCTGTTTTTGTGCCAGTACCATATTGTCTTGATTACTGTAGCTTTTTAGTATAGTCTGAACTCAGGGAGCCTGAATCCTCTAGCTCCGTTTTTCTTTCTCAAGATTGCTTTGGCTATTCAGGGTCTTTTGTGTTTCCATACAAATTTGAAATTTTTTGTTCTAGTTCTGTGAAAAATGCCATTGGTAGTTTGATAGGGGTTGCATTGAATCTGTAGATTGCATTGGGTAGTAGAGTCATTTCCACAATGTTGATTCTTCCAATCCAAGAATATGGTATCTCTCTCCATCTGTTTGTATCATCTTTCATTTCTTTCATCAGTGTCTTATAGTTTTCTGCATACAGGTCTTTTGTCTCCTTAGGTAGGTTTATTCCTAGGTATTTTGTTCTTTTTATTGCAATGGTAAATGGGAGTGTTTCCTTAATTTCTCTTTCAGATATTGCATCATTAGTGTATAGGAATGCAACAGATTTCTGTGCATTAATTTTGTATCCTGCAACTTTACCAAATTCATTGATTAGCTCTAGTAGTTTTCTGGTAGCATCTTAAGGATTCTCTATGTATAGCATCATGTCATCTGCAAACAGTGACAGTTTTACTTCTTCTTTTCCAATTTAGATTCCTTTTATTTCTTTTTCTTCTCTGATTGCCATGGCTAAAACTTCCAAAACTATGTTGAATAATAGTGGTGGGAGTGGAGAACCTTGTCTTGTTCCGGATCTTAGAGGAAATGCTTTCAGTTTTTCACCATTGAGAACGATGTTGGCTCTGGGTTTGTCATATATGGCTTTTATTATGTTGAGGTAGGTTCCCTCTATGCCTACTTACTGGAGAGTTTTTATCATAAATGGGTGTTGAATTTTGTCAAAAGCTTTTTCTGCATCTATTGAGATTATCATATTTGTTAATATGGTGTATCACATTGACTGATTTGTGCATATTGAAGAATGCTTGCATTCCTGGGATAAACCCCACTTGATCACGGTGTACGATCCTCTTAATGTGCTGTTGGATTCTGTTTGCTAGTATTTTGTTGAGGATTTTTGCATCTATGTTCATCAGAGATATTGGCTTATAGTTTTCTTTTTTTGTGACCTCTTTGTCTGGTTTTGGTATCAGGGTGATGGTGGCCTCGTATAATGAGGTTGGGAGTGTTCCTCCATCTGCTATATTTTGGAAGAGTTTGAGAAGGATGGGTGTTAGCTCTTCTCTAAATGTTTGATAGAATTCACCTGTGAAGCCATCTGATCCTGGGCTTTTGTTTGTTGGAAGATTTTTAATCACAGTCTCAATTTCCGTGCTTGTGATTGGTCTGTTTATATTTTCTATTTCTTCCTGGTTCAGTCTCGGAAGGTTGTGCTTTTCTAAGGATTTGTCTATTTCTTCCACGTTGTCCATTTTATTGGCATATAGTTGTTTGTAGTAATATCTTGTGATCCTTTGTATTTCTGCAGTGTCCGTTGTTATTCTCCTTTTTCATGTCAAATTCTGTTGATTTGGGTCTTCTCCCTTTTTTTCTTGATGAGTCTGGCTAATGGTTTATCAATTTTGTTTATCTTCTCAAAGAACGAGCTTTTCATTTTATTGATCTTTGCTACTGTTTCCTTCACTTTTTCATTTATTTCTGATCTGATCTTTATGATTTCTTTCCTTCTGCTAACTTTGAGATTTTTTTGTTCTTCTTTCTCTAATTGCTTTAGGTTTAAGATTAGGTTGTTTATTTGAGATATTTCTTGTTTCTTGAGATAGGATTGTATTGCTATAAACTTCCCTCTTAGAGCTGCTTTTGCTGCATCCCATAGGTTTTAGGTCATCGTGTTTTCATTGTCATTTGTTTCTAGGTATTTTTTGAGTTCCTCTTTGATTTCTTCAGCGATCTTTGGTTATTTGATAGCATATTGTTTAGCCTCCATGTGTTTGTATTTTTTACAGTTTTTTTCCTGTAATTGATATCTAGTCTCATAGCACTGTGGTCAGAAAAGATACTTGATACGATTTCAGTTTTCTTAAATTTACTGAGGCTTGATTTGTGACCCAAGATATGATCTATCCTGGAGAATGTTCCATGGGCACTTGAGAAGAAAGTGTATTCTGTCATTTTTGGATGGGATGTCCAATAAATATCAATTAAGTCCATCTTGTTTAATGTATCATTTAAAGCTTGTGTTTCCTTATTTATTTTCATTTTGGATGATCTGTCCATTGGTGAAAGTGGGGTGTTGAAGTCCCCTACTATGATTGTGTTACTGTTGATTTCCCCTTTTATGGCTGTTAGCATCTGTCTTATGTATTGAAGTGCTTCTATGTTGGGTGCATAAATATTTACAATTGTTATATCTTCTTCTTGGATTGATCCCTTGATCATTATGTAGTGTCCTTCTTTGTCTCTTGTAATAGTCTTTATTTTAAAGTCTATTTTGTCTGATATGAGAATTGCTACTCCAGCTTTCTTTTGATTTCCATTTGCATGGAATATCTTTTTCCACCCCCTCACTTTCAGTCTGTATGTGTCCTTAGGTCTGAAGTGGGCTTCTTGTAAACAGCATATATATGGGTCTTGTTTTTGTATCCATTCAGCCAATCTATGTCTTTTTGTTGGAGCATTTAATCCTTTTACATTTAAGGTAATTATCAATATGTATGTTCCTATTACCATTTTCTTAATTGTTTGGGGTTTGTTTTTGTAGGTCTTTTCCTTCTCTTGTGTTTCCTGCCTAGAGAAGCTCCTTTAGCATTTGTTGTAAAGCTGGTTTGTTTGTGCTGAATTCTCTTAACACTTGCTTATCTGTAAAGGTTTTAATTTCTCTGTCGAATCTGAATGAGATCCTTGCTGGGTAGAGTAATCTTGGCTGTAGGTTTTTCCCTTTCATCACTTTAAATATGACCTGCCACCCCCTTCTGGCTTGCAGAGTTTCTGCTGAAAAATCAGCTGTTAACCTTATGGGGATTCCATTGTATGTTATTTGTTGCTTTTGCCTTGTTGCTTTTAATATTTTTTCTCTGTATTTAATTTTTGATAGTTTGATTAATATGTGTCTCAGCATGTTTCTCTTTGGGTTTATCCTGTATGGTACTCTCTGTGTTTCCTGGACTTGATTGACTATTTCCTTTCCCATGTTAGGGAAGTTTTCGACTATAATCTCTTCAAATATTTTCTCAGACCCTTTCTTTTTCTCTTCTTCTTCTGGGACCCCTGTAATTCAAATGTTGGTGCATTTAATGTTGTCCAGAGGTCTCTGAGACTGTCCTCCATTCTTTTCATTCTTTTTTCTTTATTCTGCTCTGTGGCAGTTATTTACACCATTTCATCTTCCAGCTCACTTATCCATTCTTCTGCCTCAGTTATTCTGTTATTGATTCCTTCTAGAGTATTTTTAATTTCAGTAATTGTGTTATTCATCACTGTTTTTTTGTTCTTTAGTTCTTCTAGATCCTTGTTAAATGCTTCTTGTATTTTCTCCATTCTGTTTCTGAGATTTTGGATCATCTTTATTATCACTAATCTGAATTGTTTTTCAGGTAGGTTGCCTATTTCGTCTTCATTGCTCCTTCATCTGTACCCCTGTTGCCACTGGACCCCTAACCATGGGTGGGTCCCGCTGGGTGTAGGAACTCCTCCCCTCCCCCAGCCGCCCCTCAGGTGTGCTGGTCCCAGAGGTCCGGCCTTTACTTTTGCTCCCCTTTCCCTCCCTCCCATTCCCTCAGGACCCGCATGACTGGAGGGGGCCTCAGTGGGCAGAGGATCAGGCCCAGGATCTCAGCAGGTTCTCCTAGGGGCCCAAGTGGGCAGGGGAAACATGGCCATGCTCCCTTTTGATCCTCTGCCCTCCCAGGGGTTCCCAAATTTCCCCCTTTGGGCATGGGATCCCTTCCCATCCCCCAGCCGCCCCTCAGGGGCGCCAGTCCCGTCCCACCCCCACTTCTCCTCCCCCTTCACTCCCCCCATGCCCCCACGTCCTACCTGGTCGCTGGGGGTTCCTCCTGTACCCTTACGTGTGCATGGTCCCCCACTGGTGCCTGGTAGATGCCCTAGTTGTGAGGAGACGCGAATTCCATGTCCTAGTACGCCATCTTGACTCTGCCCACCTATCTGAATTAATTTCTGAGAGACCTCGTGAATGGGAATCATAAAGAATCACTCTGGGTATTTTTCCACTGGGCATGAGCCCGGGGACCATCATGGGGGCAGGGCTGATGGAAGTGGGGCTCCCTGAAATGTGGCCAGTGCTTCAGAGGAGAGGGGGTGCTCAGAAGAGACCATCTCCTTCTGGCATCTTACCTCTGTCTCACTTGATGGACCAGAATAAATTTCAACTCCCATGGAGACCAGACAAGAGAAGCCCTCCCTGCTCTGGGATGCTTACTTTATAAGATCCTGTCCTGTAGGGCCAAGACCAGGGTGAGGCAGGAGCCAGCTGGCCCTATGGGATGCTGAGAGCCATGCTTCACTTGCCTCATCCTGTCCTGACCCTTTTTCACCAGACTCTCCCTGAGGGGAGAAACTCACAGGGCTGAGCTAATGTGCCCACCCAGAGCCCGTGTGCCCCCTTCTAGACCCTGGGATTCAAGTGGCCCTGAGACTGCACAGGCCTCTGTCCCTGAGGGCACACCCCACTGGTGGGCGCCCCCCTCAAAGCAGGATTAGTGCCCCATGTGGCTCCCACAAGGTCCTGGGTAGGACCAGCTCTCCCAACGCCACCATGCTCTGGGACAGAATCCAAAGACTCAAGGATTCTAAACTCAAATCTGGCCTTCCACATCCTTCCTTAAGAAGGTATATTTGTCATGGCAAGAGGAGAGAACTTTCTTTCCTTTTTTTTTGGCCATATCCCATGGCTTGTGGGATCTTAGTTTCCCGACCAGGGGTTGAACCCGGGCCCTCGGCAGTGACAGCACGGAGTCCTAACCACTGGACTGCCAGGGAATTTCTAGGAGAGAACATTTTTAATTTAATAGTTTGTTAGTTTGATGTGTCACTTTTAACTATTTATCTGTATGGTGTTTGGCCTTCCACCCACACTCCTGCCCTTAGCTCCACAAATGGTAAAGTGGGCCCAAGGGAAGCAGTCTGGAGAGGGTGACTTAAGATTTAGAAGCCCCTTGGACTTCCCTGGTGACGCAGTGGTTAAGAATCCGCCTGCTATGCAGGGGACACGGGTTCGATCCCTGGTCTGGGAAGATCCCACATGCCGCAGAGCAGCTAAGCCTGCGAGCCACAACTACTCAGCCCACGTGCCACAACTACTGAAGCCCACGTGCCTAGAGCCCGTGCTCAGCAACAAGAGAAGTCACTGAGTGAGAAGCCCGTGCAACGCAACGAAGAGTAGCCCCCGCTCACCTCAACTAGAGAAAGCCCGCGTGCAGCAACGAAGACCTAAGGCAGCCAAAAATAAATAAATAAAATAAATGAATTTATTAAAAAAAAAAAAAAAATTCAGAAGCCCCTGTGGGGAAATGACCGCACCCCTCCCTCCCCCACACACACACATGCACTCACACACACACTACTACAAGTCTGTATTTCTGGTGTATGACCACTATGATTGATTCTTTTTGGTAATTTATGACCAGGTCTGCCAGGTTAGCGTGTTGAGGGGTGTGGGGTTAGCGTGGTCACCCTGAAGGATGAGGACGCTTTTGGTGAGAAAGAAGCATCGTAGTCTGCATGAGAACTGCCCTGACATTGACCATGGAGGGGGCAGTAAAGGTGGTAGGGGCCCTGTATGTGGAAACTGGTCAGACTCTTCAGGGTTAGGGGACAAATTCTGCAGAGCCTTCCCCAGACTCCTCACATTTCTCCTCCTCCCTTCTCGCCCCTCAGGCCCCTCAGTTTTCCCACAAAACGCACACACACACAGACACACACAAATACACAGGCACTCACACAAAAATACACACAGACACATACAAATACACAGACGTATACCCAGACACACACAGACACAGACGCACACACACACACATACACACACATACACACACGCAAGACACAGAAACACACAGGCACACAGGCATCCATACACACACAGTACAGATGACATCCCCTCCCAGGGGCCACCCCCCATCTCTCAGACTTTCCTCTCTTCTGCTCCCTCCCACCACCAGACTGACCCATTAAAACTGACTTTGTACAAAAAGTGGCCCATTTTTGGTGGCCCCAAGAGAAGTACGATGTCATCAAGAGAGAGGTGGGTGGTATAGCCTTGGACACACGTGCAGAGGCGACACTGGATCCTGTCCACAGCTACTTTCAGCTAAGAGGTTCTGGATCCCGGCCCCAGGCCAGGCTAGGCCGTGATAAAAGTCATTTGCTGACTGTGTCCATTACCAGGGCCATGAGTGACAGCCGAGCCCAGCCTGAGGCCCTTTCTTTCGGGGTCCCCACTGGCAGCACTGACTGTCAGGCCCGGCACATATGCGCCCCTGGGGTTAGAGGTTCAAGCACCCAAGCTGCCTGCTATCGGTTCCTGCAGGCGGAAGGCTGGAGGGTGGGGGGAGGGGGCACTCTGGCCCCCGGTGGCTGGAGAGTCGGCCTAAGTAGACCCCTCCCAGCCTCACCTTCACTTGCACCCCACAGTCTTTGCAAAAAGACTGACAAGGGTCTGACTTTCTCCGAGTCCCAGCATCAACCCCACCTGCTCCCGCCCCTCCTCCCCCGGATCCGCTGTACAAATACAGGGCTACTGCCAAGCTGTGGGAACAGTAAATCTTCCTCGCTCTTTTATTCACGCCCTCGCGTCTGCAGACAGTGCCGAGGAAAAACAAACCCCACCAAATCCCCGCGGGCTCTAGCAGTCTGGCGGCCTCTTCTTTGCTCCTCTCTGATCCCCTCCAGGAGGCAGAGGCCAGGAGAAGAGACCGACCCAGCTCTGATGCGGGTGGCAGCTCCCCCCCCCCCCATCCCCTCCTCCTGAGGGAGCTCAGCGAGCACCTGTCACATGCTGAGCCCCGTACCACGCTCTGGGGACCAGAAATCAGTGAGACCTGGAGAAACTGGGCAGTCAGTATTCCTGGCTTCCAGCAGCAGCACTGCATCTGCCTGACCTTCCAGCCCTCCCCCAGACCGCAGAGCTTCTGGGCGTGGCAGGGCCAGGCTGTTTGCTCAAAACATTTGGCAAGATGAGTTGCGGCTGCCCTGGGTGCCGTCTGAGGAACCACCGAGGGGAAGGATGGGCAGCCAGGTCAGCTGCGGCCCCTGTGGAAGGAGGGACTCTCGCTCCAACAGCCTCTGGACCAAGGCAGCATCTCTGCAAAAGAGTCCAGATCTTGAGAATTCCTGGGAGCCTCTCCTCCTGCAACTCTGGGCCACCAGGGAAAGCTGCTTTTAAGCTCAGTCAGACCAAAGGGGGCCTGGAGGAGGCCAAGGGGAGCTGGATTTTGCCTTTTATACGGAAGAGAGGCAATGGACTTAGCATGACCCACTGTCTCAGTTTGCCCAGCACTGCAGGGTTTCTGGGGACACGGGACTTTTGGTGTTACAACCGGCACAGTCCTGGGCAATCCAGGAAGCTGGGGTTCCCCTAACTGAGGGGCCGTGGGAAAGGCTCCACCCTCTGTGAGCCTGACACATGGCTCGGGACAGAGGACAGCTTGGACCCAAGCTGCCCGGTAATGCTTCTGCGGGCGGAAAACTTTCCTCACTACTGGGCCACGTGCAGGAGGAAAGGCTGGAGAGCAGGGGGTCCTGTGGGCAGCTCAGGAGCTGTCAGGGGAAAGTAGGCAGAAGAAAAGTGTCTGCGGACTTCAGGGCAGGGAGGAAATTCCCTCACTGTCTCTAGGGAGCTGGCACCCATGGGGCCCCACCCAAAGCCTGGGGTGTTGGGAAGTGAGCGGGGGAGCCCCTGAGAAAACCTGTCCTTGAACCCTTCGTCAGTGTACATGGGACATGGGGAAAGATGGCTTTAAAATCTTCTGCCTGGTGCCTCATCCTCCCAGGACCCAGAGGGCTGTCAGAGCGCTGTCCTGGAGAGGGCCTGACACAGCAGAGCAAGCTTGTTCCTTTAGATCTGTCCCAGGGAACAAGCTCTTCCCCATGGGTGTCCCGACTGGATGTTGGTGGGGGGCAGATAGATGTCTCAAGAGGCAGCAGAGGTTTGTGTTAAAGGCGGCCTGATAAGGCAGATCCCACGGAGACCCCCTCACCCAGACCCCTTATTTGATAGATGGGAGACCAAACTCCAAGAAGGCTGAGTCACTAGCTCAGGGCAGCACACTCTCCAGTGGTTAAAGACCCAGAAGGGACTGTCCACCATCAGATGTCACAGCCAGAGATTCCTTGGAAGGGGGGATGCACTGAAGATAAGCCCCGCCCTGTGAAAGCCCCCGCCTTCCCGTCACATTAGTGACAGATCACACCTTCTGGAGCCAGGACTCCTCTCTCCATTCTGTTCAGTCCCCAGCGTGGTCCACCCCAGCACCAAGCCCAGGAGAAAGCCCGCCAGCAGATTTCCCTGCCCTGCTCGGCCCTGGGGCTCCGGGGGCCCTGGAAATCTGCAGAGGGTACCTGCAGGCTCCGCCTCTCCCCTTCCTGGCCTCAGAATGTGTAAGAAAGACCAGCTTCGCCTCTCAGTAGGAAGCTGCTCCCTACCTACGATGAGGAGCCTTCCTAGAGGTGGAGGTGTTTAAGACACAGTTTAAAGGGCCATTAACCATACTGGGCTCCAATGAGTTTAGCAGGAAGCAGAAGCCCCAGTGACGCAAGCACAAAGATACATTCTGGTGCGTCTAGGTGGGGAGGTGGGGAGGGATCCAGACCCAGGATGACGAGGGAGGCGAAAGAGTGGGAGCAGGTGTTGGTGGGTTCTCTTTTGAGCAACCAGGAGGGTCCTAAGTACATGGCCAGGAGAGGGCAGAAAAGGAAGAAGAGAGAAAAACAGTGGGGAGACTCAGGAAAACCATCTCCTGACAGCTACTGTACCAGCTTCTAGCATTTACAGCATTTCCAGTTTCGTCCTATGGTGGGTGAACCCAACAACACTTCCAAAAATAAAATGCAGGAAACAGCCTGAGAAATGTTTCCGAGGAATGACAGGGTTGCCCCCTTGTTCACAGCAACTCTCCTAGGAGAAGCAGGACTCCACGGAAAGTCTAACAAGGAGAGAGAGCCTGCACCCCGCTGTACTCTCCAGACCCCCAAAGCACAGGGAAGGAGTAGATGAGAGAAGGGCTCTACCCTGGGCCTGGCAGCCAGGCCCCACCTTCCTGAGAAGTCTCAGGAGGCTGGCAAGCTCTGCCGAGGCAGGTGGGATGCTGAATCCTTGGGGAGAGAGACAGGTTTCCTGCACACAGAAATGCCCTGACTTTGTCAACAATAGGCCCTTGGAGCTCCCTTAGCAATTACTGCCTCACCACTCGGCTTCGTGCCTGGCTGGCCGCTAATAATTTATTGCAAATAAGCCTCATGGCTCCAATAAGGCAGCCGCTTCTCTGCCTCTGAATTCCCTGCAGCGTGTCACACAGCTGGGCACCCAGCTGGTCCTCATTAAAATCCTTCCGGACCTGAATCTTGCTACCCTTCCTTGCTCCCATCTCCAGCCCTGCCCTCCAGCAGCTGGCCCAGGGCACCCACTTTTCCTCACTTTCCTAAGGGCTGGATTGGCAGTTGCCAATACAGGAAGGGCAGGTGAGAGCCTCTGAGTCCGTAGATCTGACTGGTAGCCTGGTGAAAGATACAAGGACCTTCTATAGGTAAACAGGGAATCGCTATTAGCAAATTCTCTAATTAGGGCTCTCTTTATCGTCCTCCTGTGGAAAATACTCATTTGTAACATTTTAAGTCAGACCATGCAGAACTGGAAATCTGTAAGAACATTGCCCAGGAAGGGTCTCTGGCAGGAGCCACTTCCCAGGTTTTGGTTCCCTCACCTATAAAAAAGAGGGATGGCAATGCATGACTGTAGGCAGGTGACTAAACCAACCTTCCCATTCTATACTTCTGTGCAATATTGGACCATCTCGTTCATCTGTGTGCAAAACAATGATGTGGATTTGGCGTAAAAAGACTCGAAGTTCCCATCCTGGCTTTGGCGCTTATTAGCTGGCTGGTCCTGGGGAAGTCACTTCATCTTTCTGAATGAATTTTCTCACCTGTGAAATGGGCACAATAATAATATCTTCACCACACAGATGGTGTGAGATTTAAATGGGATACCACGTGTGAGCAGGATTGATAAACTGTAAAATAGTATCCAAGTGTTACTGATTATTAACAGATCATAATGACTGTGGTAAATAAAAACTTCCCTTTAAATACGCAAACGCCTATGGGCAACAACAGAAACACAAAAAAGATCATCGCTGATGGATTTGCTGGTAACTCTTCCCTGCCCAGGGAGGTCGGCAGCCCTGAAACCGCCTCTTGAAGCGGGGACTCACCAGAGTCGGGTAAGTAAATGCTGATCTCGGGATGGAGGCTGGAGGTCGGGGCTCTCAGAACACAGGGTCAGACCACCCACCACCTGCCAGGGCCTCACCCACGTTGCTTCTGCAGTTGGGCAGCAGATTCCCAGCAGCCACTTCCCCAGCTGTTTTTAAACGACAGTAAATTGTGGCCTTTTTTTTCTAATGCACTTCTTTGAAAAGGAAGCAGACCCTCCAGGAATGAATATTCATTTGTACTACCCCTCAAAAAAATGCTGATAAACTCACGAAAAAGTTGTGTTATTGCTAAACGCTAATTGCATTTCCTTGGGTAAGCACCATAAAAAATTCATTGCAGTTTTTAGAAACAAGATACCAATTGCATTTTAATTGCTAGAGAGGAGAGAGTGGGGGAGAAGCTTAACCAGGAAAATGCTAACTTGGCAGAAACTCAGAAAGACATCTCCCGAGCCAGAAGGCCCAGTCCTGAAACAAGAGCTGAGGAGAGATGGGTCTCGTGGGGAAGCCAGACCCTCCTGGAGGAAGCACTGACTCAGTGGCACTCAGACTTGCAGTATCAGAGCACCTGGAAGGCTGGGGCTTTCTGTTGTCAATCATGACATGTAGATTTAACAAATGTACAGAATTATATGAGCAGGAGTCAGTTCCAGAGCTTTAAGAAACATGTACAGGAGGAAAATTGTAATTCTACTACCCCTTAATGTGGGTGTGAGAGAAAGAGAGAGAATGGGGGTGGGGGGAGGACGGGACCGAGGCCATACATCATTTCACTTTAATACCAGAAGTCCTGGACCAGTTCACAGAACTGTCATTTAAAACCTACACCCTATTCCAACACCAACCAGAGTTTTCTTACCGTGCCCCCCGCCCCCCACCGCCCCAGCAGGGCCAGCCAGAGCCAAGTGAGAGCAGGAAGTAGGTGAGATCGACAGAAGAGTGGGGCGGATCCTGACTCCATGGGCTTAACCTGGGCCGGTCCAGCCTTGACCCCATCTGCCCAGGAGCTTCCCAGCCTGGGTCAGTAGGGAGGCACTTCCCCCACCTGAGAGCGCAGGGAGAAGGCGGGCCCAGGGCATCCCTGAGCATTCTCCCAAAAGATGCGCACAGGGGCTGGGGAGGGGAGGGGGCAGAAGGGCAGGCTCCCGACTTCCGCCAGCACCCTCTTCCTCTCCAGCTGCTCCCTCTCCACCTCTCGGCTCCCCCACCTTCCCAACCCAACCCCAGCTTCTCTCCTGTCATTGAGGCTCTCTGGTGAGATAGAGGGACTGGAAATCAGGGCTGGAGGGGAGAGGCCCTGTGGCCTGGAGGCTGGCCGGTGGGTGGCGACTGTCTCTTGTGCAGCGATAAGAGATCCATGCCTTCTGCATCCGGGGCTGCTGCTTCTCCTCCATCTAGTGGACCTGCCAGAGACCCCAGGAAACATGAGGCTGGAACGCAGTGAGACTGAGGAAACAACAGGACCAGGGGAGGGAGTCCTGGGCTGAAAGAGAAAGGAGCTGATCTACAGAGTGGCTCCACCCTCGGTTAGCCGAGTAACTAGCATTTTAATAAATCACTTAACCACTCAGAACCTTCATTTCCACTTCTATCAAATGGGGCTAAAATATCTGCTTCTCTAGGTTTTTTGTAAGGTTTGAATGAGAAGGTGGACGCATAGGTCCCCTGTAAACTCTAAAGGTTATTATCTACCACCTGCCCTGAGCCCAACCTTGCAGAAGGATGCTTCCCACTATCACACCCTGCATTTGTAAAGTACTTTATACAGATCACGTGCTTTTATACACATTCTCACTTGGCTCTTCCACTGAACGGATGAAGTGGAGTGGCCAGCCCAGGATCACACAGAATGAATCCGTTGCTGAACTCAAACTGCTAAATGCTGAGCTCTCTCCCTAGGGCAGGGAGAGCAGGCACGACCAGGGATGAGTCATGGTCACAAGTAAATACATAATAACACCTGGGCCACTCACTCTAAGCCTAGCGCTGGGCAGGCCTGACCTCATGTAATCGTCACATATGATGGCATATACAGTAGCCACGATGGTTACTACCAGGACACTGAGGTTTACCGAAGTTAGGAATTTGCCACGGGTCCCACAGGAAATGGCAGATCTGGGCTACAAACTCAGGTCAGCTCTTCCTTAGTGAATGCTTAAATTGATAGAATGGATTCAACGTTACAAGCTTCACTTCTTCCTCCTCCCAGTCTGGGAATATTCCCCAGCCCCCAGCAGGGCCCAGGCCCGAGGGATGAGGGTCACGGTTTCCGAGGGTTAGTGGTCCTTCACAAACGGGTGTGCCCCACCTGCCTCCCCCCGACTCACCTGCGCCGTGTCCTGGATCCAGCCCAGGAATTCGGCAACCTTGGCGTAGACGCCGGGGTGGTTGGGCTCTGCGCAGCCGCGGCCCCAGCTGACCACCCCCACCAGGCGCCACGTGCCCTTGTCCAGGCACACCAGGGGACCCCCGCTATCCCCCTGCGGCATCCAGGCCCCGGGACACAGAGAAACAGGCGGTTAGATAGGCCTTCCTGGTGGAGTGGCGGCAGACCAGTCCCCCACCCCCGACCCCCGGGGCCAGGAGTACACACTGCATCCCAGGCGGTCCTGCTCCCAGGACGGATCCCGTCTTGCCTCGCGCCCCTTCAACCCGCAGCGCGCTGCCCACTTGCCTGGGCGCCCCCGCTCGCGGAGAGGGTGTCAGCCGGGCGCCCGGCCGCAGGCCCCGCCCCCCCGCCCCGGGGCCCCGCCCGCCTGCACCTGGCACGCGTCGGCCCTCTGGTCCAGGTAGCCGGCACACAGCATGCGGGGCGTGAGGGCCCCGCTGTACGCGCAAGAGCTGTTGCAGAGCCGGGTGCTGAGCAGGGGCACCACCGTGTCCCGGAGCGTGTGCGACCCGTGGGCTGCGGGAGGCAGACGCGGAGATGGAGGGGCGCAGAGCAAGGCCCGGGAAAGCAGGGCGGCGAGAGGGCCTTAGAGGCCCCGGAGGTGCGGAGGCCCAAAGAGGGGAGCCCAGGATGGCAGCTGTGGCCTCTGGGCGAGGAGGCAGGGGTCCGTCAGACTTGGGGGCTGGGAGCGAAGGGGAGGAGTAGACCCCACACATACACCCTGCTGCTGAGGCCGTGGCCCTCCTGGGAGAAGGGGAGGGGGACGAAGGGGCCTGGGTTTAGGGGAAAACACCAGGTGGTTCTCCCAGAAAGACCCAGGCAGGGGAGACTGGGGCCCCTGGGTCTGGCCAGGGGTGATGCCAGAGGAGAAGGGGGCTGGCGCTGCCCTGTGGCCAGGGGAGGAGGAGGTGGGAGGGGGAGGTGCCTCCCCTTGGGAGAGGATGCCGCCCTGACACCCACACCCCTGTGCGCCCCGGGCCCTGGGAGCTGACTCACTGTGGCTGGGGTCAGTGTGGCCCCAGCCAGACACCCAGCACTGCGAGCCCCTCGGAAAATCCTGCTCTTCAGCCGGCAGGCACACGGCGCCCACGGTGTCTGCGGAGAGGCAGGGGTCCCGGGTCCCACTCCGGCTCGGCCTCCCTGCCCGCGAGCCTGGGCAAAGGACCAGGGCGGGCATGTCCTCCACACCCCCTCCTCAAACAGTCCTGGCTCCGGGCTCCTGTACAGCTGTGCGGGTCAGGCACTGGCCCACGTGGGAGCTACCATTCACGCAGAGGACAGTGTGGAAACTGCAGCGTGCCTGGTGCCCTAGGCCGGGCGGTGTACACACGGTGCATCCCCACCTGGGGCTGAGGGGGGATGGAAACTCCTTCTGGGTGTTTGTACCTAACTTCTCCTAATGAGGACCCATTTTGGATTTTCCCCAGGGCGTGTGGACCCTCTTGGGACATGGTTTCCAAAAGTGGGCGACCTGGCCTGTGGGCGGAGCCTGAACCTGATTTTACGTAATGCATAGACCTGCCGTTAGATAAACGCCACTTCGCTGGGAGAAAGTATTTCCTCCTCGGTTCTCTTTCAGCCCCTCTTCTGCACCAAGGAGAAAGAGTCTGTCTGGTGCTACTCTGTGCCTCTCTTCACGCCTGCCCACCCCGTCCAAGCACAGAGAGAGCGGCCTGACGTGGCAGTTCTGCAGAGCACAGCGCCTAGCTGGGACTTGAGCACTGTTTTGCTTTCACTCTGTGCATTTTTCTGGTTATTATCTATTTACTATAAGTCATATGGGTTCTCCAATTAGGTAGTAACCTAAAGTTTCCCTTTAAATATATCCATGTCAATTTAGAAGCATTAACTGTTGAACAACGGTGCAGAGAGCACCCACATACGGTAGAATTTGTGAACGGCATAGAGCAACCACTGTTGCTGGGGAAACCCAAGGCTCCAGGTAGCAATGGGAGGGAGGAGTGCTGAGTGTGTGTGTGTGTGTGTGTGTGTGTGTGTGTGTGTGTATGTAGGCGTGCACAGGAGTAGGTGTGCATACTTATGTGAGCCTTGCATGAGTGTGTGAGCGTGTGAGGGCATGCACACGTGTGTGTGTGTGTGTGTGTGAGCATGTGTGTCTGTAGGTGAGTGCACTTGGCACGTGCGTGTGGAAGAGCTGCCCTTCAAGGGCAGATGGAGTGGAGGAGACGCTCTGCCCCGGGAATTGTTTGCCTCGTGAACTTGAAGAGAGTCAATTCCCTCTCTAAAGGTCAGCATCCTTATCTACATACACCGGCCTCAGCTCCCTGTCAGGTTTGTTCTGAGGATGGGGTGAAAGAATACTTGGTAAGGTAAATCTTATTAACCGTAACATGGTGCTAGTTATTAACTGTTATCCTATTAACTGTCAATACATAGTTAACTATTATCCACTATAACCCGGCCGGGACCTGGCACCAGCCTGGAGATGGGATGGAGTAGCCTGTTGGGAGATGGAGCCACTGAGAAGCTCTTCTTGGGATCTCGAGGCAAATCCCGCCTGCAGCCCAGATGGGAAAAGGGCCAGAACATTTGTCCCCAAAAGAGCGTGGGGAAGAGTTGGCGCCACCCCAGGTCCAGGTGATGCCAGAGTCCACGACGGTCACCACATGAAGTGAACGTGGGGTTCACAGCACAAGGGGGTCTTAGGAACCCGCGGGGCTCTCACGCTCCCGGCGCCGCCCCTCTCACCTCAGTCTCACCTGAGAAGTGGAGCGGGGTCCGGAGCTGCAGGAGGGCCACGTCATAGTCGTGACTCTGGGCACTGTACAGAGGGTGGGCGATGATCCGCTCCACCACAGCCCCCTGGTGCGTCCTGACCGTGCTGTGGCTGACCAGCCCCGCATGGACCCGCCAGCTGGACTGGCGGGACAGCCTGAAACTGCACAAGGGAGCCGAGCTGAGCCCGGGGGAGGAAGGGGCCGGAGACGTTGACATAAATGAGTTGGTGGGGGGAGGAAGCCAACAAGCGCGGCTGTTAGTGGGGGCCCCATCACCAGGCTGCAAGCTCCCAGGACTCAGGCCTCTTAGAATCCCCCAGCAGCTGGCAAGACACTGGGCATGCAGTAGGTGCTTAATAAATGCTCAGGCACTGATGGAGAGAGAAGTGAGACAGTATGATCATTGGCCACCACCCCTGCACTCTCCAGCATAAGCCCCTTCAAGTTTTACAGCAAACATGGAAGGGCCTTGTGTGATTATCATAGCCCTAAGCCGAGTCAGCAAAGCTTTCCGTAGTGCTGTCTCCCCACTTCCTAAGTGTGATCGCTGGGGAGGCACTTCAGCTCTCCCAGCCACGGTTTCCTCACTATAAGATGAGGATTACACCACCTGCCTTGCCCGCCATCAAGAGAAGAGGGCCAAAGAGCTCATTCATTCCTTCCAACCAGCATTTATTAAGCACCTACTATATTCCAGGCCACGGGGACAAGGCAGGGGAAAAATCAACAAAGGGATTCAGTGGTAAACAAGACTCTTCCCTGCCCCCATGGAGCTTCCAGTGTAAAGGGCAAGAAAGACATTAAACAAATAATTACATGGAAAGTGATTTAATTACAGTGGTGATAAACGTTAAGAAGCATGGAGGGCTGTGAGTGTGAAAGCATCTTAAAAACTTAAAGACCGAACAAAACTAAAGAACCAATATTTGTATTATGACTGCTATTTAGGCAGAGCTGTTCTTGGCACTGAACAGGGAGAATTTCACAAACACTGCCCGGGCCCACTCGCAGCAGACATGGGAGGCGGACAGTTGGACATTGTATACAGGACACTCCAACGGCCAAAGAGAAAATGCTAGGGGGGCACCCTCCCCCCAGCAGCCCCCAGCCTTGCCTGTGCACGCAGTGCGCCGCGGTCACCACCCAGTGCGGGGCCAGCACGGAGCCCCCGCATGCGTGCCGGGCACCCAGGGCCACGCTGGCTTGCCAGGGCCAGCGCCCGGGAGCCACCGCCTGCCCGCCCACTATCTGGGAAGCCAGGGGCCTGGTCCCACACTCTGCAAACAGACAAGCACTGGTGAGATGGAAAGAAAGCGGGGCGGGTGTCAGCACTGTGCTAACGGTCGGGGCCTGTGGTCCAGCGTGGACGGCTCCCATTTATCATTCCTGGCCCTAAGCATGGGGCGGGAAGCTGGAAATGTTGGTTACACATCCACCTGCCCCATCAGGCGGTGCGCTCGCTGAGAGCAGGGGTGGCGCCTGCATCATCTATGGAGCCCCAGGATCTAAGAAAACGCCTGTCCCATAGGAGGGGTCAAATGGTGGCATGTGGACAGATGCGTGGAAGGACAGATGAAGAGATGGCTAGATGACTGGGAAGACGGGTGAAAGGAACTCTGCAAACTGTCTCCCACTTGACCCCTCTTTCCCCATCATCCTTAGTCTCCAGAAGCTGCTGTTTCCCCTTTGGGGCGCCCCCAGAGGCCAGGGAACGTCAGAGGCCAGGGCGGGGAGTGAGGCAAGGAGGTTACCCACCCAAACCAGTGGCTGGTGGTGAATGGGACAGAGGTGTAGACAGGGCTCTGTTTGGGCAGAACTGTGTCTGCAAGAAGGGGCCCTGCAGGCAGGTGGGCAAGGTACCCCACCCCAGAGCCAGCTGAGCTTCCCAGTGGGGATGTCCCACCCTGAGGGCACGGGGGAGACGCCCTCCTCCCACCGCCTCCTTCCCGGACCCAGGACAGGACTCACCAGAGCATCTGAGGGAAACAATTTGACCAGAAGTACAGCTGTCCCTGCAAAACAGAGGCAGCGCCAGCAGGAAGCTGAGCGGGGCCCACCCCAGGCTGCACACCCACCCGAGGGCCTGGGGGAGGGGGGCGTTGTTGGGGGGAGCAGAGGGGGCCTCTCTGTAGCCACAACCACCTGCTTCCTGCCCCCACCCAAGCCCCCAGGCCCCTGCTTGTAGCAGGTCTCTAGAACAGCAGCTGTGCTCTGCCCAGTCGTCCCAGGCACACAGGACTTCGAGGTCCTCCAGTTGGATTTGGGCAGGGCCCAAAGTTACAAATGGAGCGCTCATGACTGTGACAATCGGCTGTTCCCACTAAGGCCCCTGAGTAAATGTGTGCTCAGCGGATGAGTGGGTAAGAGAGTGAGTGAACCGACTCAGTTCTTCGCCCCGTGCTGCTGCCTCAGATGACTCCACTCTCTCCCAAGCCCTTTGCCCGGCCCTGCGTACTCAGATGCCTGCTCTCCTCTTTCCCCTCCTCCTTCTTAGCATAAACCTCAACTCCTGGGAGTTCCCTGGCGGTCCAGTGGTTAGGACTCGACGCTTTCACTGCTGAGGGCCCAGGTTCAATCCCTGGTTGGGGAGCTAAGATCCTGCAAGCCACACAGTGAAGCCTAATATAAATAAATAAATAAAAATTTAAAACATACTGTTAAAAAGAAAAAAAAATCAACTCCTTTTGGAGCAAAGCCCTCTTTCTTGACTTCTCTCTTGCCCCCAGCATCCTAATGCCTGGATTCTACTAGTTTCCCAAATCCACGGCCCCCCGGCTCTCCTGGCAGAGTCAGTCCCAACCCTACTTCCCTTTGCCCATTAAGGTATCTAAGACAGGGACCCCACGTTCCCCTGATCTGCCCACAGGGGACAGGAGCCGGATAGGAGGGGACTGAGGTTCAGGCGGGAACAGTGGTGAAGGGGTGAGAAGGCTATAGAGCAGGGGCAGGAGGAGGCTGCTGGAAAGCTTGAGGACACCCAGACAGGGTGAAACCCACTCAGCTTGCACCCACCCCCAGGATTTGGGGAAGGGGCCATCCCAGAGCCCTCTCTTCTCTGGAGAGTCTCCAGGTTCCAGACAGTCAACCATCTCTCTCCTGAGATAGCAGAATTATCCAAATAAAGTGCGGCAGGGGTGAGAGGGACTAGTTTGGAGACAGGAGCCTGGTTTCAAGACTTGGTTTGGCTGCTTATCAGTTCTGTGACCTTGCACAAGGCCCTTTACTTCACTGAGTCTCAGTTTCCCCACCTGTAAAATGGGAATAGGAGTACCATTTCAAATCCTCTGACAATAACACCCAATCCTGCCATTCTTGTGAGGGGCAAATAAGATGATGTATGTGAAACTTTGTGTGGGCAGGGCTCCTGTGAGCTGAGTTAGTAATTTCTAATTGGGAAATATTCCTCTTTGTTGTCCTATCTCACACCTTCAGTGTCCTCGCCACCAGGCTCTCGTGATAGGAAGATTTTTGCTGGATTGTTCACCAGGAAGTGAGGGGCATCACTCAGCCCCCTGAGAAGCCCTACCTGGGCTGCCACACCTCCTCCGGGAGGCCTCCCAGTCTAGGAGACAGCTGAGCAAACTGCCTGGAGCTGTTGAGCCTGATGTCAGACAGGTTCACTGCCTTGTGGTCTGTGAGTCTTGGCAGGAGAAGGGAATAAAACGGGAGGAAATTGGCTTTAAACTGACGATCGGCACGAGAGATGGGGGTTAAGTATAACCGGAATGTAATACTATACCAGTGTAGTGACTGAGAAAGACTTTGACAGTGACCTCTTCTGGGATTTATATTTGTTAAAAATCAAGGATGTTCAAAGGAGAGAAACAGACTGGGGCACCATCATGCCCAGAGGCCAGGAGATGACCAAAATGACCTCTTGCCATTTCCTGAGTACTTTGATGGTGACAGACAGATAGAGGTCTTCAGTGCTCCTCCCCCACACACCAGCTCTCCACCCTCCCCAGGCCCCAGCTCTGGCCCCAGCTACCTGAGATGCCCAAGGCTCCGGCAGATCCGTACCCCCAGGGCAGAGCTCCAGCCCTCATGGCAGACCAGGAGCCAGTCTGGCCGGGCCCTCACCTGCACTTCCAGCAAGAAGTCCTCGGTGTTTATTCTGAAAGACACTGAAATCACAGTATGAAAGCCACATCCCACCTGCTGTGGGATGGAGGTGCGGCATGGGCAGGGCGAGCCGGACCTGGCCACCATGGGACCTAAAGAGGCCTTCATGATGGCATCTGGGTCACCCCATATCAGGCTCTCTGTTCCCCAGGGAGCCGTCCGGTTCCGAGAACAAAATAACCCCTCTTTGTGCAGCCTTTTAGGTTTGTGTTTTAACCAAGTGCTTTTAAACGTGCTCCATCACTAAGTGTCACAGCAACCCTGTGGGGTAAGAATTCCCATCCTCACATTCTGCAGAGGGAAGTAAGGCACGGAGGTTAAGCGACCCGTCCTAGGTCACAGGATCTGCAAGTGATGGATCCAGGTCTTCTGATTTCAAATCTCATGACAGTACTAGTGATGGTTCCTGTTTATTGAGCATCTGCTTTTTCCAGACTCTGTGCTAAGCCCCTTTTTTTTTTTTTTTTTTTTAACTAGCTAAGGGGGAGATTTGGGGGAATTTTTTTAAAATTTTTTATTTATTTATTTATGGCTGTGTTGGGTCTTCGTTTCTGTGCGAGGGCTGTCTCTAGTTGTGGCAAGCGGGGGCCACTCTTCATCGCGGTGTGCGGGCCTCTCACTATCGCGGCCTCTCTTGTTGCGGAGCACAGGCTCCAGACGCACAGGCTCAGTAATTGTGGCTCACGGGCCTGGTTGCTCCGCGGCATGTGGGATCTTCCCAGACTAGGGCTCGAACCCGTGTCCCCCGCATTGGCAGGCAGATTCTTAACCACTGCACCACCAGGGAGGCCCTGTGCTAAGGCCTTTTATTTTATGCTCTTATTATGCTTACAACTTCATGCAGTAACTATTTTCATCTCCACTTCATGGAGAAGGAAATGGAAGCTCAAAGCAGTATCGGACCCAAAGGCACACACAGCTCGCAAAAGCAGGCTCCAAGCTGACCCTAACTAACCTCTGTAACTGATTCTACCCGCAGCCTTAGCAGCACCGTATCTTCGGATCCTCAACTCTTACCTGGAGGGGAGGGGACAAGATTTGGGTGTGGGATGCGGAGACAACGTGGCGAGACGTTCCCAGCCCTCTGTGCGTTCTTTGCCCCTGGGCCCAGACCCTTGCCGGTCCCAGGCTGGCGCCCCACACACACCTGGCTCCTCTTCCCCACACTGCAGCCTCACGCTGCCCAAAGGGCGAGTCGCCATCTCTCCTGGCAGCCTGGGCTCTTGGCCGTGCCCCAGCTAGAGATCAAGACCGTCCCCCGGGAGTGCTGAAAGCTCTAAATCAGACATCAGCTCTACAAGGCTGGGCCGTGTCCCCACCCTCACAGTACGGGAGACACAGGTGGGTGGCAGCGAACTCGTGGCCCTTCAGTTTGGTCCTCTTGCCCCCAGCCAGAAGGGAGGATCCCAGAGCTGTGCAGGGACCCGGGGCCCAGGTGGGAGTCCTGCGACCTTGGGGCGTGGCCCACCTGCTCTGGGAAGCGAGGGGAGCAGGGCTTCCTCACCGCTGGCCTCCGAGCAGTTCAAGCTCACCTCCTCATCCTGCAGGGTCCCGGGAACAGGCTGAGAGGCAGCCGGCCACAGATACAGTGCTTCAGAGGACAAAAAAGACAAGGAGAGGCTGGGGGAAGGAAGGGCTTCCCCTAGGAGGGGGCCAAGGAGCAGAGCAAGGGACCGGCAGCAGAGGGAGGCAAAGGCAGCCTCCGGGGGACTCCTCACCACCACCCTATCCGAGGCAGGTCCCCCGCAACGTGCAGAAGAGAGCCATGGCTCTCTCAATGTCTCTGTCTCTGTCTCTGTCACTCTCTCTCCCTCTGACTGGGAAAGATCTCTTGGAAAAGTTTGACAAGGGCCTCCCTGGATCATCCACTCGAGCACATTTCTCACTGTAGGACTGAAATGTTCTTCTTTACGCACAGCCCGAGTCCCTCCTGCTGGCCCTTCGCCCCATTTCTAGTTGCTGTCTACTCAGAGTAGATGGAAAAGATGCTCATCCCACCTGCCTTGAACACCTGCTCAGCACCCGTTCCTCTCTCCCAGCATCCCCCAGATCCTGTTCATTGCCCCTCCCCTGCCACTGAAGGTCCCAGCACTGACCTAGAAGCCAGGAGCCAATGCTTGCACCAGCCAGCAACACCAGGGCTCCCAGCACCGCCCAGCCGCGCTGCCCTGTGCACCAGCGCCAGGCCCAAGAGACTGTGGGGGAGGAGGGCAGGGGAGCGTCTGGGGGCCCTGCCTCCGCCTGCCAGCCTCACTTCACCCCGAGACGCCACCCCGGGACCAGACAGCCCCCGAGTCGCGGCGGGAGTTTGCCCAAATGCACCTGCCCGCCTCCCCCTGCCCCATCATCCTGGGGTGGGTAGGGGGCAGAGCTCTGATCACTGGAGCCTCGGAGCCCACTCAAGCCCCCACATGGGAAACAGAGCAAAAGCAGGTCTGGGATAAATAGTGAGACAGCCTCTCACCATCAGTCATTTAAGGCTGACCTGGGAAGATCTGGGGAAAAAGAATCTGGAGGATGTAGGAAGACTGTCCCTTCACTGCCCCCACCCTGTCATTCCCCGATGGCCCGGTCTGGCCTACTGGGTTGCTGCTGGGCCTCGGGCCTCCGCAGTGGATCTCCTGGCTCTGCTCTGAAGATCCAGGATCCTGGACTCTCCTCTGCATCCTGAGCCTCCATGGGGGCTCGGCCATCCAGCAACAGGCTCTGGGGAAACAGCTGTCAGTCACTCACCAAGGAGAGAAATCACCACCGACCACAAGAAGTCCCCACTCTCTAACTCCGGCCGGGCCCTCGTTGCCCCTTGTGAGCCTTTTTGCATCTTGGGGACTCCATGTGTGTTCCCATAGATGCCCCTCGGGCCCCCCTGCTCTCCTGGAGCCCCTAGCCCCGCCCACCTTTCTCTCACACAGCCAGTAAGTGTCCGAGCAGAGACCTGAGCCCAGATTGGGCCAACTCCAATGCCCACACTCTTCACCACCCCCTCACCTTGGTTCCCACCAGCGTGGAGGACATCCACTGAATCCCTGGACATCCCTCCTCAGATCCTAAGATCCCATCCTTCCTCATTCCCTCCTATCTCGGAGGAAAAACTGCCCCTCCCCTACGAACCATGCATTCATTCACCCAGTAAATAGTATTCAGCCCAAGTGGACAGCCCACGGTGGGGGATACTGTAAGGAGTTCAGGGTAAATTAACGTGGACCTCCACAACCGCCGCCTCAAAGAACCTACTTGTGAGTCCTGAAGATAAGTCATGTAAACAAAGCAGCACATGTTCAGTGACAGAAGAGAAGTTCAGTTTAACTAACATTGGAATTCCAAAGGAGAGCTTACTTCTTGTTGGGGAGATCAAGAAAGGCTTCCTGGAAGAGGCAGCCTCTGAGACAGGCCCTCATAGATGAATAGGGTTTGAACTGACATATATAGTCATTGGGTGTTCCAGGAAAAAGGTGTTGAGGAGGCAAAGGAATGGGAGTAAGAAAGCATAGAGTGGTGTAGGTCAGACATTTGCCTAAAATTCATGTGCCATGAAGAAGAGTAATGGAAAGTAAGATCTTGGCAAAAACACTGGACTAGCAGTTCAAAGCTAGGTCTACAGCCTGCTATATGAACTTGGTAACTCATCAGCCCTCCAAATTTCAACTTTCTCCTTTATGAAATAAGAGTGATAACCCCTGCTACACATTGAATAGTCTCCCCCATCTAGCTTTGTCTCCATTCCTTCTCCATGCCAGAGCAATCTTTCTAAAATGCAAACATTAGCAAGTTAACACCATCTTTAAAGTATCTAATGATCTTTGTAGCCTTCAGGGTAAATCCAAATCTCCCTTGCATAGCTCGCAGCATCCTCTGTGATCTCGCCCCTCCTCACCTCTCCATCCTCACCTGGCAGCACTAACTCCTCCACGGCGGAACTCAGGGTGATACTAACACACGTGCCTGTCCTTAGCATCCTCACGCACTCTCACACCACGGAGGCATGGCACCTGCTGTCCCCTTCCCCACATACTGACTCCCATGACCTTGCAAGACTCAGCTTAAGTGTCATTTTTCCAGGAAGCTTTCTTCAACCCAGGTAGCACCTATTGTGGCCCTCTATTATGCTCATTTACTTCTCTCTCTCTCTCCTTCCTCTCTGGTCTAGGCATCCCAGAGTCTAGCTCAAGGCCTAGCACAAAGTGGGAATTCAGTTAATGCACACTGAATAAAAGGAAGGAAGGAAGGAAGGGAGGGAGGGAGGGAGGGAGGAAGAAAACAGATTATGTGGCTGAAAGGGTTTTATAAAGTACAACACAAATATTAAGTATAATAAATAATATATTAATAAGAAATACGTATAAACTATGGATCCTTTCTTTAATGAACTTATAATCCAGTAAAGTAGAAAGAGTCCCTTAAAGTTGAAGTAAGTCCCATCTCCCCTGCAGACCACCTTCCCCTGTCAACAGGGCTTGGTCTAGAGAGAATTCCAAGGGCATGCTCAACCTTTCTTCCTGTCTCAGTATCAAGGGAGCCTGGCTTGAAGTTCAGCCTCTGAACAAACTGGCCTCACCTCGGGTGCTGCCCCACCTCAACATTCACCTGTCCAAGGCCATGTGGTAGCCTGCAAAAATGGTCTTTAATGGTACAGGACTTCTTCGTCCTTTTTTTGAGGAAGAGTTCATGTAACAATGATTTGCTAAGTGCTGCCTACAGGCAAAGCACCTGGCTAGGCATATGGGGGACAAGAGTGGGAAATAAAAGTCACCCCCGGGGAAAACCAAACCAGGAGGTTGACCACACAGGGTCCCCTCTAGGGCCCCCTCTCCTCTGCACCAGAGCTGCCAGAGGAGACTCCTTCCAAGAGCCTAGAATTCCAAGGGTGGGGTCAGGGGTGGGAGTAGAAAGAAAAAGAGGTCAGAGCAGGGTATGGCCTTACCATATGGGTCCGTGGCACCAATGCAAAACCTCAAGGTCTGCTAGGTAACGTTCTGCTCCTGTTCTTGGGTCAGCATTGATTAAATAGCCCGGCCAGCTTGGTTGGAAGATGAGGTCTCCCTAGTTCACACATGGCTTCTCCCTTCACCGTCCTCCACACACACACACACACACACACACACCAGAGAGACAATGAACTCTGCTCAGAAACCATGAATAGATCCCTTGTTGCAAGAAAGGGAGTCAAGGGCTAGCCTGGGCTGGGCAGCCTCAGCCCCTCCCATCAGCTAACTGGAAGCTTAGAAGCAGAGAAAAAGGTTAGGAGGAGGAGGGGAAACCAGCTACTGTTGCTGAGCAACAAGATTCCTTGTGCCAAAAAGTGTGCCCCATGCATGCTGGCACAATCCCCCCACTTCCTGCTGACAGGGCTGTATTCAAGAGACTGATATTAGCATTTGTTGAAATGTTTCTGAGTCCTCTGGATGATATCTCAATTCTGTGTGGGTTGGCTTTTCCAGCAGTCTGGGGCTATCACCATGTTGAAATTGGAATGTTGATGAGGGATCTTTGTGGCCTGTCTCCTCAGGGCTGCACCGGTCACTCCAATGCCAGGGAAATGGGGCCTCTCCACCCCACTGCCCTGGGGACCAGTTCCTATAGGAGACCTCAGTGCTATGTTGCTTCAAAGCACAAGGTGGCCCAGCTGAGCCCGGGATGGGCTGAACACACCTGGGAGCCATATCTCTTTAGTCAAGGAGGAAGAAGAGGTCCCAAGGAAGGGAAAGAGTAGTGTGGCTCCCCTTCCTCCAAATGCCTCTCATAGATCTCTCAGATGAGACAGTTAAGAACAGGGGCTTTAGAGTCAGGCCTTCATCCAACCCCAGTTCTGCCACTTCCCTTACTCAGCCTCACCTGTAAAGTTAGGATAATATTACCTACCTCATAGGGTTTATGCTGGAATTAAATGAGCTACTGAATATAAAATTCTTAGCTTTATAGCTAGTATCTAGCACAGACTCTATTCAGTAAATATTAGCTGCTATTATTATTATTAATGATTACTGTTGAACCTCACTCACAATGAAGGGACAGAGGTCAGCTATGAGTCATAGAAGCAGGAGGAGAACATGGTAGCTGGAGCTGAGAAGCTCTTGGCTAAGTGCTGAGGTCTCCTAGGACAATACTCTTCAGCCTACAAACCTGTATACTTACTGTGTGTCAGGAGCTAGCCTGAGCATAGGGAATGAATAAGTCACAGGCTAGGAGCTTGCAGGCTGGGAGGAGAGACAGGAACAGATATAAAGAACTGTTTTTTTCTTTTTTTGTAAAAAGTGAAATAACAGAAGCTTGAACACAGAGGTATAGGAGAATAAATGAATAGCTGACTCCTTTTCTCAGAGAACCCAGAGAAGCCTTCACAATGGAGGAGACATTTGAGCTCAGTTTTGAGAAATGAGAAGGCAATCACATAGAAGGGCATTTCAAATATAGTACAGAGATGTCAGTGAAAATGGGCAAAGTCCCCCCCAAATTGTCTCCTCCATAGCAATGAGAAAACTGCAAAAAATTTGTCAGAATTAACTTTTTTAGAACTCTGGAAATTAACCAAAGGCTTATAACAATATGGGAAGAGTTTATTAGAGAAAAATGACAGACCACAGCTAACATCATACTCAATGGTGTAAAGCTAAAAACTTTTCCTCGAAGATAAGGAACAAGACAAGGATGCCCACTATTGCCACTTTTATTCAACATAATATTGGAAGTCAAGTCAAGTCAAACTGGGCAAGCAAAAAAATAATTAAAGGCACCCAACTTGGAAAGGAAGAAGTAAAAACTGTCCTTATTTGCAGATGACATGATATTATATCTAGAAAACTCTAAAGAGTCCATCAAAAAGCTGTTAAAATAAATGAATTCAGTAAAGTTTCAGGATACAAAATCAATAAACAAAAATCTGGTGTGTTTCCATAGACTAATAACTATCAGAAAGAGAAATTAGGAAAATGATCCCATTTACAATTGCATCAAAAAGAATAAAATGCCTAGGAATAAATTTAACCAAGGAGGTGAAAGACCTGTACACTGAAAACCATAAGACATTGATAAAGAAATTGTAGAAGACACAAATAAATGGAAAGATATTTTGTGCTCATGGATAGGAAGAATTAACATTGTTAAAATGTCCATACTACCCAAAGCAATCTACAGAGTCAACACAATCCCTATCAAAATTCCAATGGTATTTTTCACAGAAATAGAACAAACAATCCTAAAATTTGTACAGAACTACAAAAGACTCTCAAATAGTCAAAGCAATCTTCAGAAAGAAGAACGAAACTGGAGGCCTCACATGCCCTGATTTCAAACTATATTACAAAGCTATAGTAATCAAAACAGTATAGCACTGGCATAAAAACAGACACATAGATCAGTGGAACAGAATAGAGAGCCCAGCAATAAACCCATGGTCGATTCATTTGTGACAAAGGAGGCAAGAACATACAATGAGGAAGGGTAGTCTCTTCAATAAATGGTGTTGGGAAAACTGAACAGCTACATGTAAAAGAATGAAACCAGATCTTATCTTACACCATACAGGAAAATCAACTCAAAATTTATTATAGACTTATATATAAGGCCTGATACTGTAAAACTCCTAGAAGAAAACACAGGGAATGAGCTCCTTGACACTGGTCTTGGCAATGATTTTTTGGATTTGACACCAAAAGTAAAGGCAACGAAAGCAAAAATAAACAAGTGGGACAACATAAAATTAAAAGGCTCTGCACAGCAAAAGAAACCATCAATAAAATGAAAAGGCAACATGTAGAATGGGAGAAAAATTTGCAAATTATATATTTCATAAGAGGTTAATGTGCAAAATATACAAGAACTCATACAACTCAATGACCAAGAAAAAAAAAATCCAATTTTAAAGTGGGAAGAGGATCTGAATAGGCATTTTTCCAAAGAAGACATATAAATGGCCAACAGGTACATGAAAAGGTGTTCCACATCACTAATCATCAGGGAAATACAAATCAAAACCACAATAAGATATCACCTCACACCTGTTAGAATGGCAGGCATCAAAGAGACAAGAGATAACAAGTGTTGGTGAGGATGTGGAGAAAATGGAACACTTGTGCACTGTTGGCAGAAATGCAAATTGGTGCAGCCACTATGGAAAACGGTATGGAGGTTTCTCAAAAAATTTAAAATAGAACTACCATAAGATCCAGCAGTCCTGCTTTTGGATATATATCCAAAGGAAATGAAAACAGGATATGGAAGACATGTCTGCACTCCCATGTTCATTGCAGCATTAGTCACAGTAGCCAAGATGTGGAGAAACCTGTGTCCATCAATGGATGAATGGATACTGAAGATGTGGTCTATATTTACAATGGAATATTAGTCAGCCATGAGAAAGAAGGAAATCCTGACATTTGCAACAACAGGAGTGGACCTTGAGGGCATTATGCTAAGTGACATAAGCCAGACAGAGAAAGACAAACACTGCATGGTATTGCTTACATGTGGGATCTAAATAAAAAGTCAAACTCACAGACACAGAGTAGAAAAGTGATTGCCAGTCTGGGGGTGGGAGAAATAGGGAGAGGTTAGTAAAAGTGTACAAAATTTCTGTTATATGATGAATAAGGTCTGAGCATCTTATTCCTCTTATAATTAATGTAAGTTATAACATGGATGACTATAGCTTATAACGATGTAATATATAACTGAAATTGGCTGAGACAATAGAACTTAAATGTTCTCACCAAAAAATGAAAAGGTAAATATATGAGGTGATAGATGTGTTAATGAACTAGACAGAAGATACAGATAGCAAATCATGATGTACACTTTAAATATCTTACAATTTTACTGGACAATTATACCTTAATAAAACATTTTTTAAAAGAGTGATTCTAGATTAAACTGAGGTTAGCCTCTTCCTGGCTGTTGTCTTTGCCTGGCTGTCCAAGAAGTCTCTCTTCTTTATCTCTCTGACACTCCTTCCATCCAAGATGAGCCATTCTGGGTTGCCCTGGCCATTTCCCTGGTTTGGACAGAATACCCACCTCTAGAATGAGGTAGCAGGAGCCTAGGGTTTGAAATTTAAGGAGGCACTCGCTAGCAAACGGACTGTCAGCACTTGATTACCTTAAGAGTGATGCCTTCTTAAATCATGTGCCCTAGTGTGCCTTATCGGAAACCAGCTGAAGCAGAACCCCTGTGTGTTCTTCCCCTGGTAATTCAGATGCAGTCTCACCTTAGTCCTGGCCCTGCTCCCTGGCCTCCTCCCCACTGATACTCCCTGACACCCCAGTACCGCCTCTATGGATGAGCCTTGACTCCTGAGCCTTGAGACCCTTGCTTTTTCTCCTTCTTCAGCCACTATTCTCAAAAACAACAAGGGCCTTTTGCAACTGCCATTCAGCTGGGCTCTGACACCTCCAGACAGATAACACTGTGATCTTTCTCCTCCACCCGAACGGAAAGACCCACTTGCAGGTTATACAGAATTCCCAGACCTATAAAGTTCTTTTAAAGAGACCACTGAATCTACCATCTCTCCTATCAGAGGAGAAAACGGATTCTCTGAAAGGTGAACAAGCCACAGCATATTGGAGGCCATCCAAGCCCAAGTCTCCTGACACCTGGTCCAGGGTCTTCCCCACTCCCATACATGCCCCACAAGCCACTTATTCACTAAACAGGCAGGCTTAGAGAGAAGAAATTCCGCCTGTGGACCACAGCTCCAGCCAATGCCTATGGAGTTCCATCGTGATCATGATCTCCCCTTTGTGTCTGCCAGTGAATGACAGCTTCAGCCCTTGTTTGTGGATTTAAGCCTGCCCGTGATCTTCTCTGACTGCCTCCCATACGGTTTTCAGACTTGCTTAAACAGCCTCCATAATCACTCTCTCTTTATCCTCTGGAGAGGGAAATGTTAGTGCTCCAGGTGGAAAGCCTGCATGGTGTAAGACGCAGGCTGGAGATTCTGGAACGTTCTGTACATCCCCCCCAGTCCCATCCCACTCCCTTCTTTGGCTTTGTCTACCAACAATGCATCCCCCATCCTCACCCAGTCTATCTGTAGCATGTATGCACGGTATCCCCGGATCCCCTCCCCACCTCCTTCAAGTTCAGTTTGGATCATCCCACTGAGGTTAGTTCAAGCCACCAGACCCTCTACTGCCATCCCACAGCCTAATGAGGCCCAGACACATACCCTTTCCATCCAGCCCTCTGGAGAGTGGTTTTCTCAATGAAGAAATGAATGACTCCTAAGTCTAATAAGAGGGAAGCTTTAATGAGTGAAAATTGGGAAAACGCTAGATCCAGTTACCTTATTCCAGACCATCACTGCATATCGATAAGTAGTGAAGAAACCCCAAGTGTCTGTTGCCATATTGCTTGCTTTGGATACAGAGAAATGGATACAAATGTATTTAGAAGGAAAAGAAATCTCTGTGGTCTCATATGGTAATCAGCTGCTTACTCATTAGCATACTGTCTCTGAGTACTCTCTTCTGTCTTGTTATTCTGACTGAAGTCTAGAATAGGGGATGCCCAAGGAAGTGTGGAGGGCAGCCCCTCAGAAGGGTCCTAAAGGGCCTGGAGGTGACTCTTACTCAGTCTTCTCCCCTCACTGCCCCCTTCCCTCTCCAGCAAGACCCCACTGGCAAGAAGTTTGAATTTTTCTTGGCAAGTAGAAATCTGGACTATCTTGGGCTCATCTTTGTCTGCTTCCAACTCCTCACCTTCCATCAGTCATTCAAACTGGCCATCTCTCAAATCTACCCCTCTCCCAAACCCACAGCCACCTGCATGACCATCCACCAGGATCTTCCCCAGAATGACTGTAACAGCCACCCAGTTGATCTCCTGCCTCCAGTCTATTCCATTCTAATCAGTCTGTACTCTTACTTCTTTTCAGCCAATCCAGATGCTCAAGTATCAATATGGAAGGATAAAATAAATGAAAATGGATCCTTCTTTTTTCTACCGTGCTGCCAAAGTAACATTTCCTAGAGCAAGTCTAAATAGATGAAAAACCTTCCATGGCTCCCCAAGGTCCCGTGATAAAAGCATTCATTCATTTACTCATTCATTAATTCAGCAGTCTAGAATAGGGGATGCCCAAGGAAGTCTAGAATAGGGGATGCCCAAGAAAGTGTGGAGTTGGTCCTACCAAGTGCCAGGCACTGTTCTAGATTCTGGAGTTACATTAATGAATGAGTCAGGCAGAGCCCCTGCCCTCAAGGAATTTATAGTCTAGCTCCGTCAAGCCAACAATTAGAGTGCAGTCTCTGATGGGGAAGAACAGGGTGTGGTGGGAGCACCTAACTTGCACCCAGGGTGTCCTCAGCATGGAACGGAGGGTTCTTTCCAAGTTTACCCAACATACTTTTCTAGCCTCATCTTCTTCCTCCCCTTAAGCCTTTTCCCATAAGCCAGTCACTAGTCCTTCTTAGATTAAACCACAGCACCTGTGTTCATGCTGTCCCCTATTCCTGAAATACCCTTCTCCCTTTTACTAATTAATTATTTTAGTCCATCAGTCAGCCAATATATATTTATTGAGAATGTACTATGTGTCAGGCACTGTGCAAACACCAAAGATACAATGCTGAGCAAAACCAGACACAATCCCTGCCCGGTTTGAGTTTGCCGTTTAGGGGGAGGAGACACACATGAATCAAAGGACCACAGAAAGTGCACAGTTAGAGCCCTGAAGAAGTGCTACGAGAGGTACAAGGTGCTAATGAGAGCATGTAACAGACATATGACTGAGTCTGAAGACTCAGCAAAGACTTCTCCAAGGAAGGGGCGATTGGGCTGGGATCTGGGAGGGGTGAGAGTGCTCCAAGTAAAGGCAACAGGCAAATTCCCTGTGGCAGGAGAGAGTGAGGTGCCCTCAAGGGACTGAAAGAAGCCAGAGTGGGTGAGTGAAGAGAAGAGATGAGAAGAGGCTGGAGCAGTGGGTAGGCCAGATTAGGCAGAGCCTTTAGAGCCAAGGTAAAGATCGGTCCTTATCCCCAGAGCAATGGCAATCATTTTTAAAAAGCAGCCCAGGGACATGATCAGCTTGCCACCATCCTTTAAGACCCAAGTCAAATGTCCCTCTACCTTCCCAACACCCCAGACAGTCCCCACCCTGGATCGCCCCTCTAGCAGCCCATGCACCACGCTCACATGTGACATGTGAGGGTTACTCAGTGGCAAGTCCTCAACATCAGGGACCCTGTCCTCTTCATCTTTGTCCTCTCAGCTGCACACGTGTCTAGCACATGGTAAGTACTCAGTAAAGATTTGTTGCGGCAATCAACCAATCAACATGTGTAGTTGCCAATTTTAGTTCCTCCCCTCCACCATCCTGCCCAGCCAGGAAGGTTCTACCCTACTGCCTTAGTTCAGACTCCTATGATCCCTCGCCTCCTAAGCAATCTCCCTGCCTCCCCTTTTTCCCCCTCACAATCCATCCTCCAAGTGGCCACCAGGTTTCCTTCCTAAACAAAGGTCAGACCAGACCACTCTGCTCCTTGCATAAGCCTTCACTGACTCCCCATTGCTTACAGGATCAAATTCAAATTCTTTAGGCTAATTATTCAATGCACTTCATGATCTAATCTCAAACTAATCTTTCTGGCCTCACGTTTCATTGCATCCTTCCTTCCCTGGACCCTATATTCCAACTACAATCAAAATCCTAGAATATTCCTTAAGCAGACCTCCACTCCCACCCCCATGCCTCTGCTTAGGCTGTGCTTCCCTCATGCTTTCATAATTGGAAAACTGCTGGTGCTTCAAGATATAGCTCAACTGCTAACCTATCACAAAACGTCTCCTCTCATCCCCCAAATCCAAAATTAATGGCTTCTTTTTTTGTATAAATATATTTATTCCTAGCACCAGGCCCAGTAACCAACTCATCATAGCCCCATTCTGTCCCTGCTCTGCACTCTCCCTCATCAGCCACTAAGGCAGCCCTGAAGAGTGGGAAGGACAGGAAAGCAGTTCTCTCTCCCCATGTGGGATCCTGCATTCCTAGGAGGAAAGAGAAACAAAGCCACCCTTGTTCAAATCTTCAGACAAAAAAAAAAAATGACCCAACCCATATTCTAGGAAATGATTTCTAAGTCTACAAAGAACCATCCATTGTTTCTGAACGATTTCTCAAGCTCAGAAATAAAATATCAAGTTTTGTAATTTACATACTATAAATAAAAGTGACCCCCGAAATTGCTCATTTTGTTTAGCAAAGACTTCTTTTTCACTTTGTTTAAAAGCCATTAAAAAGAAAAAAAAAAGCCATTTACTTTGGGAGCTGTTCAAATTTATATCTGAAGACCTAAACTTATGAAATGCTCAGCTGAATATGGGCTGTGAGAAGAATTCCCCACATGGTGAGTCAGTGCTGTCACTATTGGACACAAAGGACGTTTTTCATCTGCTTTAATTAAGACACAAAGGAGTAGCAAAAAATATCAATTATGTGGTTGATTAAAAGTACTTTCCTAAACATCTGCTCCAGGTCAGCAATAACTAACACTTTAAATCAATGTTTAATGACTGACATGACTGTAAAATCTCGTGCAGAGAAAATAAGTCACTCTCTCCATGTGCAACTTTCTTTGATACCCACTTTGTCACCCACTGGTCTTTTCTTTCTTCTCCAAGACTGGCTTTCATCAATTGTTCAAAGTCCATCAATGGCTGACTGCATGCAATGGGGGTGGGGCACTGAGCAAAGTTCTCTGCTCTCTTGGAATTCACAGTCCAACGCAGACACGCATATGCAGAATAGAGTCAACAAAATGGCCCCAGTAATATGTCATATCGTACATCTGCAAAATCAGATTTTTCTTTGTTTTTACATCATCTTGTGTGGAGACAGCTCCTTTGAAGTTTATTTTGTTTACATGACCACCCTGGGAGGTAAGCTAAGCAGGGACTTCTATCTCCATTTTTTTTGTTGTTATATTTTTAAGTAATTTTTATTGGAGTATAGTTGCTTTACAACGTTGTGTTAGTTTCTACTATACAGCAAAGTGAATCAGCTATCTGTATACACATATCCCCCCTTCTTTGGATTCCCTTCCCATTTAAGTCACCGCAGAGCATCGAGTAGAGTTCCCTGCACTATACAGTATGTTCTCATTAGTTGTCTATTTTATACATAGTGTCAATAGTGTATATATGTCAATTCCAATCTCCCAATTCATCTCCCCCCACTTTCCCCCTTGGTATCTATATCTTTGTTCTCTATGTCTGTGTCTCTATTTCTGCTTTGCAAATAAGATCATCTATACCATTTTTCTAGATTCCTCATATATGGGTTAATATACAATATTTGTTTTTCTTTTTCTGACTTACTTCACTCTGTATGACAGTCTCTAGGTCCATCCACATCTCTACAAATGACCCAATTTCGTTCCTTTTTATGGCTGAGTAATATTCCATTGTATATATGTGACACATCTTCTTTAGACATTCATCTGTCGATGGACACTTAGGTTGCTTCCATGTCCTGGCTATTGTAAATAGAGCTGCAATGAACATTGTGGTACATGACTCTTTCTGAATTATGATTTTCTCAGGGTATATGCCCAGTAGTGGGATTGCTGGGTCATATGGTAATTCTATTTTTAGTTTTTTAAGGAACCTCCATACTGTTCTCCATAGTATCTGCATCAATTTACATTCCCACCAACAGTGCAAGAAGGTTCCCTTTTCTCCACACCCTCTCAAGCATTTATTGTTTGTAGATTTTTTTGATTATGGCCATTCTGACCACTCCAAGGTCACGCTGGTGGGTCAAGTGACAGGGGCAACAGGTAAGTCCGAATCTTATGACTTTAGATCCAGAGCTCTCTCCCCCCTCTCCAGGGCTGCCTCCCACAGACCTGGGAAGACCACAGAGAGACTGACAACATCAGTGCCCTTGGAGTAAGAGGCAGGTCTAGGGCTGGGGTTTAGGTGGGGGAGACAGGAAGAGGCTTGAAGAACTTGGCCAGCTTGGACAGGTGGGGTGGAAGCAGCTGACAAATCCAGTTGAAGGGGATTTTCAGAAACCTTTTAAATTACGGGAGAGAACAGACTTGCTATGTGGCAAGATGAGGAAAGAGGCAGATGAAAATGCAGGGCCTTGACTTTGACTGTGGTTCCCATATACTTTTTTTTTTTTTTTTAATTTTATTTATTTATTTATGGCTGTGTTGGGTCTTCGTTTCTGTGCGAGGGCTTTCTCTAGTTGCGGCGAGCGGGGGCCACTCTTCATTGCGGTGCGCGGGCCTCTCACTACTGCAGCCTCTCTTGTTGCGGAGCACAGGCTCCAGATGCGCAGGCTCAGTAATTGTGGCTCATGGGCCCAGTTGCTCCGCGGCATGTGGGATCTTCCCAGACCAGGGCTCGAACCCGTGTCCCCTGCATTGGCACGCAGATGCTCAACCACTGCGCCACCAGGGAAGCCCCCCATATACTTTTAAAAGATACATCCAGGGAAGGAAATTCCGAATGCCAGTTCAGCTTCCCTCTCTTTTCCTGCCAGAACAGCAGCAAAGTTCTTAGGGCTTGGAGCTGCATCAGGGATGTCTGGAATCAGCAACGAGCTCTGCCAGTCTCCTCTCTGATCTCTGCCAGTTCGTGAGCCAGAGTTATGAAGCAGCTGTCCCACTAACTTGCCTAATTAAATTAGAGCCCGCTGAATGCTTTATTGACCTCAAGCTCACTCCAGTGAGCAGGCCCACTTGGAAGGTGACGATGTTCATGGCTGTTGGTTAACAGATTAAATAAAATGGTCACAGACAACAAAGAGTGATAGGAAAAGTCCCCTCACTGTAAACAAAGCATCTAAAGCACAGCAGCTAGAGTGTGACCTGTAGGTGATTTATCTGATGTTATGGGTTGAATTGTACCCCCCCCCCACCAAAAAAAAACTTCATATGTTGAAATCCTAACCCCAGTGCCTCAGACAATGACCTTATTTGGAGACAGTGTCTTTATAGAGGTAACCAAGTTAAAATGAGTTCATTAGGATGGGCCCTGATCCAATATGACTGGTGTCCGTAAAAGGGGGGGAATCTTGGACAGAGGGAAGACAATATGAGAGACATGGAGAGAAGATGGCCAAGGAGAGAGACCTGGAACAGATCTTTCCCTCACAGCCCTCAGAAGGTAGCAATTCTGCCAACACCTTGATTTTAGATTTCTTGCCTCCAGAACTATGAGATGATACATTTCTGTTATTTAAGCCACCAAATTTCTGGTGCTTTGTTATAGGGGCCCTCACCAACTAATATATCTGGGGACACATGAGAGCCAGAAAGACTCCTGGGTGAGAAGGAATTTGCATGAGAACAATGAAAAGAGCATCAGCTCTGGAATCAAACAAACTCGGGTTGGAACCCTGACTTTGTACTACCCACTGTGTGTCCTTGAGCATGACACTTAACCTCTCTGTGCCTTGATTCCTCATTTGTAAAATCAGGGCAGTAGTATCTTTCTCAAAGGAGTGTTCTTAGGATTAAATGTGAAAACGTAGTCTTTGGCCTCTGCAGATCCAGGTCACACATGGTCCCTCAGAAACTAGGTGCAGTCACCAGCATAAATTCTGAGCAGCTAACAACAAAGATGATAATGGATATGAGTCACTTGTGTAAAATAACTACAAAGTGGACAAGACCCTGATATTACCACACCCTCTGTGGGATTCTGTGAACATTATGATGAATGCCCCACTATATTTATCACACACTTGCTCTTTCTCCCTCTCTCTCTGACTGGAGACTTCAGATTTATGCTCAGAAGTCCCCCTCCTTCACTTCTCCTGCCAGACTTGGGCCAGAGGAGAGAGTTCATTCAGCAGCCCCCAGGGCCTGCCTCTCACCACTTCACTCTTGAGCTCACTCCTGCAGACAGCCAAATGGATTTTGAGGAAAAAAAAATGCACTTTGATTTGCCTTTTCGGTTGCCTGGTTTTAGAAAAAAAAAGCTTGTTACTTAAACCCTTCCACTTCTACCCCAAAATAATAATCATCATAACAAAACCAAATGGAAAACCACTTCCAGTAACAATAAGGTCATATATTAGTAAAGCCCTATTTATCCAGATTTGTTGGGAGATTGGCTGTTTTGGTTAACTGCCCATTCTATTTAAAAGTTATCCTGGAGAGGGCAGACAGCAGAAACAAAAAGAACTACAATCCTGCAGCCTGTGGAACAAAAACCACATTCACAGAAAGATAGACAAGATGAAAAGGCTATGTACCAGATGAAGGAACAAGATAAAACCCCAGAAAAACAACTCAATGAAGTGGGGATAGGCAACCTTCCAGAAAAAGAATTCAGAATAATGATAGTGAAGATGATACAGCACCTCGGAAAAAGAATGGAGGCAAAGATCGAGAAGATGCAAGAAATGTTTAACAAAGACCTAGAAGAATTAAAGAACAAACAAACAGAGATGAACAATACAATAACTGAAATGAAAATTACTCTAGAAGGAATCAATAGCAGAATAACTGAGGCAGAAGAACGAATAAGTGACCTGGAAGACAGAATGGTGGAATTCACTGCTGTGGAACAGAATAAAGAAAAAAGAATGAAAAGAAATGAAGACAGCCTAAGAGACCTCTGGGACAACATTAAACACAACATTCGCATTATAGGGGTCCCAGAAGGAGAAGAGAGAGAGAAAGGACCAGAGAAAATATTTGAAGAGATTATAGTCAAAAACTTCCCTAACATGGGAAAGGAAATAGCCACCCAAGTACAGGAAGTGCAGAGAGTCCCATACAGGATAAACCCAAGGAGAAACATGCCGAGACACATAGTAATCAAATTGGCAAAAATTATAGACAAAGAAAAATTATTAAAAGCAGCAAGGGAAAAATGACAAATAACATACAAGGGAACCCCCATAAGGTTAACAGCTGATTTCTCAGCAGAAATTCTACAAGCCAGAAGGGAGTGGCATGATATACTTAAAGTGATGAAAGGGAAGAACCTACAACCAAGATTACTCTACCCGGCAAGGATCTCATTCAGATTCGATGGAGAAATCAAAAGCTTTACAGACAAGCAAAAGCTAAGAGAATTCAGCACCACCAAACCAGCTCTACAACAAATGCTAAAGGAACTTCTCTAAGTGGGAAACACAAGACAAGAAAAGGACCTACAAAAACAAACCCAAAACAATTAAGAAAATGGTCATAGGAACATACATATCGAGAATTACCTTAAACGTGAATGGATTAAATGCTCCAACCAAAAGATACAGGCTTGCTGAATGGATACAAAAACAAGACCCATATATATGCTGTCTACAAGAGAGCCACTTCAGACCTAGGGACACATTCAGACTGAACGTGAGGGGATGGAAAAAGATATTCCATGAAAATGGAAATCAAAAGAAAGCTGGAGTAGCAATACTCATATCAGATAAAATTGACTTTAAAATAAAGAATGTTACAAGAGACAAGGAAGGACACTACATAATGATCAGGGGATCAATCCAAGAAGAAGATATAACAATTATAAGTATATATGCACTCAACATAGGAGCACCTCAATACATAAGGCAACTGCTAACAGCTATAAAAGAGGAAATTGACAGTAACACAATAATAGTGGGGGACTTTAACACCTCACTTACACCAATGGACAGATCATCCAAAATGAAAATAAATAAGGAAACAGAAGCTTTAAATGACACAATAGACCAGATAGATTTAATTGATATTTATAGGACATTCCATCCAAAAACAGCAGATTACACTTTCTTCTCAAGTGCACACAGAACATTCTCCAGGCTAGATCACATCTTGGGTCACAAATCAAGCCTCAGTAAATTTAAGAAAATTGAAATCATATCAAGCATCTTTTCTGACCACAATGCTATGAGATTAGAAATGAATTACAGGGAAAAAAACGTAAAAAAGACAAACACATGGAGGCTAAACAATACGTTACTAAATAACCAAGAGATCACTGAAGAAATCAAAGAGGAAATCAAAAAATACCTAGAGAAAAATGACAATGAAAACACGACGATCCAAAACCTATGGGATGCAGCAAAAGCAGTTTTAAGAGGGAAGTTTATAGCTATACAAGCCTACCTCAAGAAACAAGAAACATCTCAAATAAACATCTAACTTTACACCTGAAGGAACTAGAGAAAGAAGAACAAACAGAACCCAAAGTTAGCAGAAGGAAAGAAATCATAAAGATCAGAGCAGAAATAAATGAAATAGAAACAAAGAAAACAGTAGCAAAGATCAATAAAACTAAAAGCTGGTTCTTTGAGAAGATAAACAAAATTGATAAACCATTAGCCAGACTCATCAAGAAAAAGAGGGAGAGGACTCAAATCAATAAAATCAGAAATGAAAAAGGAGAAGTTACAACAGACACTGCAGAAATACAAAGTATCCTAAGAGACTACTACAAGAAACTCTATGCCAATAAAATGGACAACCTGGAAGAAATGGACAAATTCTTAGAAAGGTATAACCTTCCAAGACTGAACCAGGAAGAAACAGAAAATATGAACAGACCAATCACAAGTAATGAAATTGAAACTGTGATTAAAAATCTTCCAACAAACAAAAGTCCAGGACCAGATGGCTTCACAGGTGAATTCTATCAAACATTTAGAGAAGAGCTAACACCCATCCTTCTCAAACTCTTCCAAAAAATTGCAGAGGAAGGAACACTCCCAAACTCATTTATGAGGCCACCATCACCCTGATTCCAAAACCAGACAAAGATACTACAAAAAAAGAAAATTACAGACCAATATCACTGATGAATAGAGATGCAAAAATCCTCAACAAAATACTAGCAAACAGAAGCCAACAACACATTAAAAGGATCATACACCATGATCAAGTGGGATTTATCCCAGCGACGCAAGGATTCTTCAATATATATAAATGAATCAATGTGATACACCATATTAACAAACTGAAGAATAAAAACCATATGATCATCTCAATAGATGCAGAAAAAGCTTTTGACAAAATTCAACACCAATTTATGACAAAAACTCTCTAGAAAGTGGGCATAGAGGGAACCTACCTCAACATAATAAAGGCCATATACGACAAACCCACAGCAAACATCATTCTCAATGGTGAAAAACTGAAAGCATTTCCTCTAAGATCAGGAACAAGACAAGGATGTCCACTCTCGTCACTATTGTTCAACATAGTTTTGGAAGTTTTAGCCACAGCAATCAGAGAAGAAAAAGAAATAAAAGGAATACAATTTGGAAAAGAAGAAGTAAAACTGTCACTGTTTGCAGATGACATGATACTATACATAGAGAATCCTAAAGATGCCACCAGAAAACTACTAGAGCTAATCAATGAATTGGGTAAAGTTGCAGGATACAAAATTAATGCACAGAAATCTCTTGCATTCCTATACACTAATGATGAAAAATCTGAAAGAGAAATTAAGGAAACACTCCCATTTACCATTGCAATAAAAAGAATAAAATACCTAGGAATAAACCTACCTAAGGAGACAAAAGACCTGTATGCAGAAAACTATGACACTGATGAAAGAAATTAAAGATGATATCAACAGATGGAGAGATATACCATGTTCTTGGATTGGAAGAATCAATATTGTGAAAATGACTATACCACCCAAACCAATCTACAGATTCAATGCAATCCCTATCAAATTACCAATGGCATTTTTTACGGAACTAGAACAAAAAATCTTAAAATTTGTATGGAGACACAAAAGACCCCGAATAGCCAAAGCAGTCTTGAGGGAAAAATATGGAGCTGGAGGAATCAGACTCCCTGACTTCAGACTATACTACAAAGCTACAATAATCAAGACAATATGGTACTGGCACAAAAACAGAAACATAGATCAATGGAACAAGATAGAAAGCCCAGAGATAAACCCACGCACCTATGGTCAACTAATCTATGACAAAGGAGGCAAGGATATACAATGGAGAAAAGACAGTCTCTTCAATAAGTGGTGCTGGGAAAACTGGACAGCTACATGTAAAAGAATGAAATTAGAACACTCCCTAACACCATACACAAAAATAAACTCAAAATGGATTAGAGGCCTAAATGTAAGACCAGACACCATAAAACTCTTAGAGGAAAACATAGGAAGAACATTCTTTGACATAAATCACAGCAAGATCTTTTTTGATCCACCTCCTAGAGTAATGGAAATAAAAACAAAAATAAACAAATGGGACCTAATGAAACTTCAAAGCTTTTGCACAGCAAAGAAAACCATAAACAAGACGAAAAGACAACCCTCAGAATGGGAGAAAATATCTGCAAACGAATCAATGGACAAAGGATTAATCTCCAAAATATATAAACAACTCATGCAGCTCAATATTAAAAAAACAAACAACCCAATCCAAAAATGGGCAGAAGACCTCAATAGACGTTTCACCAAAGAAGACATACAGATGGCCAAGAAGCACATGAAAAGCTGCTCAACATCACTAATTATTAGAGAAATGCAAATCAAAACTAAACTACAATGAGGTATCACCTCACACCAGTTAGAATGGGCATCATCAGAAAATCTACAAACAACAAATGCTGGAGAGGGTGTGGAGAAAAGGGAACCCTCTTGCACTGTTGGTGGGAATGTAAATTGATACAGCCACTATGGAGAACAGGATGGAGGTTCCTTAAAAGACAAAAAATAGAACTACCATAAGACCCAGCAATCCCACTACTGGGCATATACCCGGAGAAAACCATAATTCAAAAAGACACATGCACTCCAATGTTCATTGCAGCACTATTTGCAATAGCCAGGTCATGGAAGCAACCTAAATGCCCATCGACAGATGAATGGATAAAGAAGATGTGGTACATATATACAATGGAATATTACCCAGCCATAAAAAGGAACGAAATTGGGTCATTTGTTGAGATGTGGATGGATCTAGAGTCTGTCATACAGAGTGAAGTAAGTCAGAAAGAGAAAAACAAATATCGTATATTAACACATATATGTGGAACGTAGAAAAATGGTACAGATGAACCGGTTTGCAGGGCAGAAATAGAGACACAGATGTAGAGAACAAACATATGGACACCAAGCGGGGAAAGCAGCGGAGGGTGGGGGGTGGTGGTGTGATGAATTTGGCAATTGGGATTGACATGTATACACTGATGTGTATAAAATTGATGACTAATAAGAACCTGCTGTTTAAAAAAATAAATTAAATTAAATTAAAAATAACAAAATAAAAGTTATTCTGTCAAAGCTGAAGACCAACTTCCAGAGAATTAGAATGTAAATCAAATATGCTAAATTCCAAGTGCACTGGGATGGTTGGCTCTTGCCTGGTTCAGAACACTTGCAGAATTTAGCAGTGTTTCAGGGACACGGTCAGGCCTTCAGTTAGTGCTGAAGAGTCCTGATAACAAGAACTGTATCTCCAGTTCTAAACAAACAGGCTTTTATACATATACAAATATACAAATATCCACACACAGTCAAGGGAGGAAGCTCTCCTAGGACCAAAATCAAACATTTCCAATGTTAGAGATCTCATGGGCTCCTTACAAGGACACTCCAGCTCACACCACAAAGATGCCCCACTTCTCTCTTCATTTGGGCCACATTGTCACACATTGTGTGGGGCTGAATTCAAATCAACCCATAATTATTTATTAAGTTTACTCTGTCCACGAAAAGCATTCGACACCATTCCTACCCTCAAAAAGCTGCAATTCAGTTAGAGAACCACCTACATAATTAAACTCTAAGTTGAGTGCACTGAGCTTGAAGTGCTAAACACTAGAGTTAACATGTTAACACAGATCATTGATCTGTGCCAGGCCCTATGCTATGTGTTTTACATAAATTATCTCATTAAATCTTCACAGCAACCCCATGAGGTCAGTCATCTTATTAACCCCATTTTACAAGCGAAAATTCTGGGTCTGAGAGAGAATAAATACCTCGTCCAAGGTCACAGAACTAAGTAAGTGTAGACTTGGATATGAAACCCAGGTGTGTGTGACTCCACAGCCCACGCTGGCACTTCACCCCCCGACCCTGCCTCCTCTGCCCTTCCTCTAATCCAAGTCTCGGTAGACCAGCTGGCCGCCACAAAGATCCTCCAAACGATCAGAGCTCTTCCTTCCCTTCCCTTTTCATCCCCACGTACTCACCCATAGCTCCTACTACTCTTTTCCTAGAAATGCAAAACAAAAAAACAGAGAACCAAGATTAGGGGCTTCTCAGGACCCCCTTTCTTATACTCTGAAGCAAACTCCAAGGGGAAATATACTTCAGTGCAAATCAAAAAAGGTTTTTACTGTTTTTGCTTCATGGAAGAATAACATTACTTTCTTAATGAGACCGTGACTTTAAAAAAATTAGTTGCCATATAGGTCTGCTTCTCCTCTAAATGAGCTACTCTTTGTTCCTTACTGATTTGCTGGCAGAAATTAGCAAAAAACAAAACCAGAAAGATTTTATTGAGTTCTCAGGGAATCCCAAGTTCAATGTTCATAGGTTAATAAAGTGAATGCTAAACAACCAGGCACTTGGAGTAAAGAGAAACAGAAAATTAGAAATAATACTCCACGTGCATGTACTATGGCACCACCCAGCCAGATGGAAGAGGTGGCTGATATTTTTTTTTAATGAATAAGAAGTTGACACAGGGATATAGGGGATTTCAGCTTTCCATAAGTCTACTAGAGGTCCCACTCTGCTAAAAACTAGAATGTCCAATGAGTTTTTTAATTGCCTTGCTAATAATCGCTTTTCAGAAAGCCAAAGAAGCAAAGAGGGGAACTTTTTATCCAAAACATCAGTTAGAGAATGACTGCAAATTTCACAACAGGCGAGGAAGAAATGATTTGGCCTAGGCACAGGCCCTGGCTTTAGGAAAGCATATTTCAAAGAGCACCAAAAAATGCCAGAAATAATCTCACGGCCATAGACTCTAAAAGAAAGACATCATATAGCACTTATATGTGGAATCTAAAAATATAATACAAATCAACTTATTTACAAAACAGAAACAAACTCACAGACATAGAAAACAAACATACGGTTACCAAAGAGGAAAAGGGAAGGGGAGGGATTAAATTAGGAGTATGGGATTAATAGATACACACCACTATATGTAAAACAGATAAACAACAGGGATTTACTGTATAGCACAGGGAACTAAATTAAATATCTTATAATAACCCAAAATGGAAAAGAATCTGAAGCTGTACACCTGAAACTAACACAATATTGTATATCAACTATAGCTTAATAAATAAAATAAAAATAAAAAGACATCATACTATGAATGAAAGAGGAGGGGGTATTTCAAAACTGAAAATCTGACTGTATAATAAATATGACAACACAATTTAAAAAACAGGAGTGTGGCTGCAAATGAAAACAAGTGATGGGTTCAACAAAAATAGGCCCTTCATACGCAAAAATATAAGAATGGCCTGGACATGAAAAAATAGTATCAGGAAGATCAAAGCCCAGAATATGCTGAAGTTTATGAAAAACATTATCTCAAGGAATTTGGGGGCACAGGGAAAGAGGATGCTCAGTGAAAGAAAAGGAACAAAAAGGATTCGGCTATACTCGAAGTTGATAATGTGATGTTAAAAAAATGACACAAAGAGAACTGAACAACTCAAACACTATTTTGCTTCCCTGTTCCTATCAAGGAGAATTATCTTCCACCTGGAAAGGGTGGAACAAACATATTTGAGAGGAAAATGAAAGCTAAGATAGGTGAAAAGATAGAAAAAAGAAAACCTGGATTTTAAATGAGTTCACAGTTCTACACTCAGGGGAATTATATCTCATGGGACTTAGAAACTTCAGATGTAATCACAAATCCAAGTTACATAGTCCTTGAGATGAGCAAGTGTCCCAGTTTTCAAAAAGGGGGCAGAAGACCTACTGCTACTTGAGACCAATGCGATTAAAGTTAATATTACCAAAGAAAAGATTACTAAATAGATAGAGGGTGAACAAGAAGTCCTAATTTTTTAGTTTTGAATAATAGTAATGTAGATATGGATATGGCAAACAAACTAGAGTATGCATTTAGGAACAGAACTTAGTACGGAAATTAAGTGAAATTTACAACAAAGTTAACCTGACATACTTAATGCTATGCATAATTTTTATCATGCTGCATGGTAATCAAGCATAAATGGAGCCCTTCATGCACATGAAAATAATTAATATTCTTGTAAGGCAGCATTTCTAAAGTCAGAGAGTGGGGATGGGAGACAGAAGCCAGGCAGCAGCTGCTCCACTCCTGACACCACTCCACCCAGACACCCCTTAGGGAAGGGGGTTGCTCTGCCTTAAACCAAGGCAGTCCCAGACTTCAGCCAACACCCAATAGCTGGAGCTGGGTCGCCATGTCTACTGGGCTTTTCTGAGAGGAACCCAGGAGAATCTGACTCTAAGGGGGCAGGAGATATCCTCTCTGATGAAATAATCAGCAAGAGGAGTCTTTTCCTGGGCAACTTTTGAACACCCAGAAACCATGGGATTGGGTTAGCTAGAGCAAGCGGCTGGGCAGAGGGAAGGAGGATGCAAAGGGGAAGTGGCAGTGAGTCAGCTGTCAACTGCATTTAAGATGTTTGTTATTTAATACCCAGTGTTCAGGGGATGGGAGTGGAGTGGATACAGGCTGAGCCTGAGTGGAGAACTGAGGTTGGGGAAAAAGCGGGGGGAGGCGGGCAGCTAGAGGACAACTCCTGCCGGCAGAGGAGAGGGGGGATGACAGGGGCTGAAAGAGAGATGGAAAAAGAGAAAGCTTCGCAAGAAAAATCATTCAGACTTTTCACAGGAACGAGCCCTGGGTTTAAAATGATATGCTGTCTGGCATTTGTTTCAACAATTCAGTGTGCGTTTGCGGGAGCAATGGGGCGGGGGTGAGCGGGGGGCACAGATGAAACAAGATTGGCTGTATGACCACAATTGCTGAAGATGGGTGGTGGGTACCTAGGGGTTCACCACGCTATTTTCTCTTCTTTTATACGTTTCCTTTTTTTTTTTTTTTTTTTTTAAGCTACTAGTTTCCCATCTGACTCAGAGTAAAAAAAAAAACCCAAAATCCTTCTAATGGCCTACACAATCTTGCCCCCTCCTCTCCTGTTATATCTCTCACCACCTTTCCTCCTCCTCTCTCCCTCATTCTCTGCTATTCCTTCACCAGACACACTGCCCCCCACCTTAGGGCTTTGCAAGGGCTGGTCTCTCTGTTCAGAGTTGTCTGCACCCAGACATCCACATGGCTTACCCACTGTCTCGGGGAGGTGCCCTCTGACCCTCCCATTCAGAATGTCAGCTCACTCCCCTTTCCTCCAGCCCTGGAATTCCAGAGGAGTTCAGATTTATCACCCTATGTTTATTTTTTGCATACACTTAAAAATCTTCAGACATACTATCTAATTTACTTACTTCATGTTTATTATCTGTCTTCAGCACCAGAATTTAAATCACCAGAGAAAAAGAATTTTTGTGGGGTTTTTTTTTGGTGGGGGGGGGGTTGTTGAGTGACTGGAACAATGCCTGGCACCCAATAAATGTAAGTAGAATAAATGCAGGAAGTTTTAGAACCACTTACAAAGCTGAGACAAGGGAGGGAGTAGGTGTCTTCGGCCCTGGTACTAGTGCCTTCTTCAATAGCAGGAGCAGCTAAGACCCATCCACTCCCACCCCGCTCTCTCGCACTACGCAAGAAATCTGGGGCACCCGATTCCTGAGGAGTGCAGAACTTATACATAGTTCATCAGAACCATTGCCCTCCTCCCCAGACTTGAGGCAGAGATTTCATAACATGGTTCTGAGACATCTAAGGCTAGCTCCAGTTATATCACGTGACATCACAAACTTCTCAACCAAACTCCTCATGACAAGGAGAGGAATTTCTGTCTAAACCGTATAATTGAAAAACTTCTCAAAATTGGGGCTTTGTAACTTTCAGGAAATTTTAGGCTTTAGCTAAATGCCTATTTTTAGGAGGAAGTTATCACAAAACCAATGTTCAAAATCAGTTCCATGATTAGGAAGAACGTGGGCATCAAAACCCAATTTAAAAAGGCTACTTTGTGCCAAGACTTTTTATATGTGAGGCAATTTCCAAAAGCCTTATTCCTTCCTGAATTTACAGCTACCTCCTTCACTAAGAACTCACTCCTATACATGCCTTCATTTCTCCGTGGCACAAACTAGCTGTGGAGCTTGAGCAAACTACTCCTTTGGGCCAGTTTTCTTATAACAAAAACACCCCCAGAGGATGTCTGTGCACCTCTCAGAACTTTCACAAGATAGACATAATCTTTGGAAATCAAATAAAAATAGAATGAAACCCCACAAAAGGCTGGGAGTCATTGCCTTAAGTGATAGCGTAAGTATTTGCAGGCATGGAAAGAGGATTATCCATATCCTTTTTAACAATGTTATTAATCAAAGAAAATACTGTTTGATCTATTCACAAGTGATTGTTCAGTGATATGTCACAGTTTATAATATAGATGCATGCAGAGTCCGGATGACCCTCCTGGGCTGATCAAGGCCAGAATGCAAGCCCAGGGTAAAATGGACAGGCTCCCTGCTTCCATTTCCACACACTAGGCCTAGATGCCTTGTGCTGCTCCCAGGCCTGAGGAAAGATGCCATCTGGAGGATCCCCATTTCAGAGAGAAATCCAGTGCAAAACTGACCATGAATGGGTCACCAACAATTCAGGATCCACAATGTAACAGCAGCCACTATCAAGTCACCTAAGGGATTTAGGTTCTTTTCAACAAAAACTTTCCTTTTTACTAATGTCTTGGGGACCCCTTCTGGAATTTCATTTCCCAGTCATTTGTATAGTTCTGGGTGTCATTTGGGAAGAGGTTTCTTCCCGTTGGCCTACAGATCCACTGAATGAGTCAAGCCTCATAAATTTCCCTTACTCACATAATCTGCACGCTCTTCCTAGAGGAAGAAGTTTCCCCTCCCATTCCGTCTCAGGTTCCCTATCTGAATAGGTACCTTCAAGGTCCCTGTAAGAACTGCCAGACCCAACTCCCATGTTGCTAAGTCAGATGGCTCGTCCCTAACCAGAACGAATATCCACGTAACCACCGGCTGTCAATTGCCTTGGCCAGGGAAGAGGATGGAGTCGCCCACTCTGTATGCCATGACATACAAACTATTCATTAGAGGAAGGAGTCCCGAGGGACGGCGTCTACAGAGCCTCGGAAGAACTATGACGCAGTTCTCTGTGCTAACGGGGGAAGGGAAGGGGAGAGGAGTGTGCATTTCAGTTACGAGAGATCCCACCCCCCAACTGCTCTACCTGTCAAGCAACAGGAATAGCTTCTAGGAACAAAAGAAATCTGCTATGTGTGTCACAGTCCTGCAATGCATTTACTTCAGTTCTGTTCTTAGTTCCCCATCCTCTCAATTGCTGAAAAAAGAATGCTACCTGAAATGGTGTGGATCTTCAAAAACAGGTATTTTCTTCACCTGTGAAAATGGTCCCTTCCCCCTCTCAAGAGAGACAACTACTTTGTTCTCAAAAAAACTAAAGTTGGTTCAGGCAAGTCTTTTTTCTGTGCGTTCTCAGAGTAGGATATGCTGAGTATAGACAGATAGGTTGTCATTAACCACAGCTGAGTTCTCTTATAAAAAGAAACCAATCTTCTTTCTAATTCATTCTTCTATGACCCCTCAATAGGTAAAAGAAAAACTAAGCAGCCAGAATGTAGGGGCTGAGCTCGAACTAAGAACAAGAAGGTGAAGGCAGAATGTGTGCCAGGGATCAGGGGTTGGAGCCTAAGGAAGCAGGCCCACTGTACTGAAAATATGCTCCAGACAGCATCTCCTCCAAGGCACACAAAGATCCCACTCTTTACCCTCTTTTCACAAGTGGAATTCCACATTTCAGGGTGAAGAGAGACAATCCAGAGTCCTACAGAGAATAATTTTAATAGAATATAAACCTCCAATGGCTGCAAAGAGTTAAAAACACAGAAGGTTGAGCTGAAGGATTACCCACATCCACCAAATAAAAGATTAGGCTACCGAACCCAGACTTAGCATCTCATGGCACATACATACCCAAGGAACACTGCAATTTAAAACCTTTGCCATTTGATAAGGTACAGAAACAGTGGAATTTGAGAAGACAAAAAAAAAAAAAAAAAAATCCAACCAATAAAATAGAATTTAGTCCGGGAATTCCCTGGCAGTCCAGTGGTTAGGACTCCTTGCTTTCACTGCTGAGGGCCCGGGTTCAATCCCTGGTAGGAGAACTAAGATCCTGCAACCCACGTGGCTCAGCCAGAAAAAATATATAATTTAGTTGAAATAGCAAAAGGTGCCAAAAATTTATACTGAAAGAAATGTTAAATTATCAGATAGTGTCATGAAGAAAGACAGTAAGTCAGTGAGTCCTCTGTGAGGATCATAAATGTCGATAAAAAGAATGGCACAAAAGATAGGAAAACTTGATGGTCTCTTTTGTCAAAGTCCCCATGTTATTAAAGACACTCACCCTTAACTCTGAAAAGCATTATTTATTGGAAAGAAATATTGAAGGAAGTCTTCTTAATTCCTGCAAGACCAACTTATGGTTCCCTTGCCCTCCAAAATATATCTCCCATCTCTCACAAATTCTTTATCCTGACTCTTGGAATGACCTGGATTCCTTGATCCAAGGCCAGGGCTTATATTTTCAATGGATACAGTTCCCAGAGGGCCCTGGAAGCAACATGAAACAACGTCACCCTATAGTTTCTTATCAAGGGAGGGTGGCTAAAAAGACAACAAATTGAGGTGCTTAATTTGACATCTTATCCTAACATCCAGTTCTTCAACAAAACCTCATACAGGCCAGGAGGTAAGGCGTTCTTAGGTGAAATCAAACTTCCATGATATATCAGTTCACCAAAACCAACAGGTAATTCCAAGAAGTCTTTGAAGACTAATTACGCCAAGAAAGGAATCCACCTGCTCAAGACACAACTTTCTCAGGAAGATGGAGCTATTTAATCTTGGCAAGGGCAGCCGCTCTTCTTTCTGTGTTCTGGAACAAGGCACGAATTAAAGCTTTTACTTCACTGGAAGAGAACGCAGCAGCCAAGGGCCCTTTTCCATCTGCCCACCTGCAAAATGAAAAACACAATTTCTATTTCCTATTAAGTATAAGCCAGATTTTTAAATTGCGTACTTGATCCCAAAAGTGTATTTGCTTAAAATGGAAATAAAACAAATCCTGGCATTCTTCCCCTTCTTTACGAATCTACCAGTCAGTGCCTTTGACATCTTCTGCTTCTTGGCTGCATTTTGGTAACAGCATAGACAGACTAAGAGACCAAGTTAGGAAGATAAAACTGTTCTCCCTCATTCTATACTCACTAAGCCCGTTTGAACTTGACAATTATGACCACATCCTCACATGGTTATATAGAGTAATGGGATCTGTAACTACTTTAAAAAGTGAACCACAGGCAACACATTTTAACTGACAAAGGATAGGTATAAAAAATACATATGAAATCACAAACAACCCCGTAGAATAAAGGGTAAAAAATATGAATAGCTCAGAGATACAGAGAACAAACCAGTGGTTACCAGTGGGGAGAGGGAAGCGGGGAGGGGGAATTTAGAGGTAGGGGACTAAGAGGTACAAATTATTGTGTATAAAATAAGCCTCAAGGCTATATTGTACAACATAGGAAATATAGCCAATAATAACTATAAAGAGAGTACAACCTTTAAAAATTGTGAATCACTATATTGTATACCTGTAACCTAATAATACTGTGCATCAACTATACTTCAAAAAAAAAAAAACCACACACAGAGTCCCAATATAAAAAAAATATAAACAGGCATTTTACAATAGAAGAAAAATGATCACTAAAAAGATTCTCAATGTCATTAGAATTTAGGGAAATATAAATTAAAATGACAATGAGCTACCATTTCATAGCAACTAGACTAGCAAAAATTTTTAAGTCTGATAATACCAAATACTGGTGAAAATGTGAAGCAACAGGATAAACCATGAAATATGCATCTGTAAAATAAATAAGTCATGGGCAGGGATGTAACATACACATGAGGAATATAGTCAATAATACTGTAACAACTTTGGTGATGGATGGTAACTGATCTTACTGCTGTGATCGTTTCATAATGTATAAAAATATCAAATCACTATGTTGTACACCTGAAACTAATATAATATTGTATGTTAATTATAACTCAGTTTTTTAAAAAAACTATGAAATATTTATATAATGGAATATGATACAGCAGTGAAAATGAACTACAGCTACAGATACCTTCACGAAAGAATTTTCTGAACAAAAGAAGCAAGTTATAGAAGACTCCATTTAGGGATATGTGCAAATGTGGTAAAACTATAAAGAAAAGCAAGGAGATAAATAACACAAAATTCAAGATAGTGGTTACCCCTCTGGTGAGGACGATTTGGAAAAGGGTACATAAGGGTCTTCAAAGGTAGTGGTAATATTTTTCTTAAGCTGAGTAATAGGTACATGAACATTTATTTCACTTTTTTTTTTAAACTGTGAATATATGTTATATATACTGTACTCTTTCATATGTATATTTTATAATCTTTAAATGTTTAAACTACACAGCTGGAGATAGTTTCCTTGGTAAAAAAATTTTTCTCAATTAGTTATTATCCTTATATTTACTGAAATCTCTAGGAGGAAAAAAAATCTTCCTAGGCAGAAGAAAAGAAGCTGAGATATATCAGTATTGTAATTTTTCTCATAACAAAGAATTAACGATCATTCTTGGGCTGCAAGCGGGCCCTTTAACAGCAGAAAGAAAAATTCTTATCTGCTGCCCTCTGGAGTCTTACCTGAAGACATAACTCACTAAGGACTTGTAAATAACAAATGAATAAATCAAATTTTATACTAAATGTAGTCAGAGGTATTTTGATGTGATTTTTTTTTTCAAGCAAAAAATCTCATTTACCTTGTTTTAGAATGGATAATATTTGCTGGGAACAACTCAGACACATCTAGGACAACTAGTCTAATGTAATTGGGCATCTATAATAAACCAAGCCAAAGTAGATAGACAAGTAGTTATAGGGATGGATATGGACCTTAATGCCTATTCAGTGAGTTCCCTATACAAGGTATGCATGCTTGTTAAAAATATACCAAGACAATAATAAAAGCATCCAAGGATGTATAACTAGCCCACATCTATCCTGTTTTTGCACAGTATTAATGACCTTCACACACTCAGTATGATACGACATAGCATACAATTACAGAGCACAGCAACATTAACTGATGGTATTGAGAGAAAACATCATCTACTATATTTAAGAAAAGATGAATCCTTTCTACGTGTGTGGTGCTGAATCTCTAAAACTACTTTACTCCCTGCAGAAAAACTGCTGGTCAATCAAACAATGGTTTGATGCTGAATATTCTTACAGATAAGTCACTTCTCTGTTAACATATCAAAGCCAATCTTAAAATGCATCCACTGTTGATTAAAATGGGCAAGAATTTCCATCCAGGTGTCAGATGGCTGTACTCCTTGTAAGTGCAAGAAGTACAAGATCATACATACAGCATGACAAAACAACATGCTCAAGACCAAAATAATAGAAACAAGAAGTCTTTACGTTATCAAAAGTGGTCACGAGATCCACACTATGATAGACCATGCAAAGGCCCCACCGACTGCTACTCAATATGAAACTTTCCTGAGTAATATTAAGAAACAGAGAGAAGCACTGCTCTTAATGGCACTAATACTCTTTTATAGCTGTGAAGAGATATATAAATCCTATAGAAGGATTTTACCCACCGATCCCCAATTTCTTGCAGGCTGGCTTGTAACATTATCATCAATTCTTTGAATGGCATCCATTTTGGCACGTAGACCGGAACCTCTTCTTGATATTTCTTGTTCTTGTTTTCTTCAGACAGAGGTGCAAATACTTGAGGTCCTTCATCCATCACTGTTTTGCATAAGGAATACAATCTATCACCATCTTCAGTAGAGATGTCCTGATTTTGCACAAAGGGAACACAACAGAACAGAATTGGGCCAGCTTAGTAGTAAGTAAAAAGCACATCTTTGGTGTATACTATTCAGGGGGTCAGCCACAGCAAGATGTTTTCCAACCAATTTAGCACGACTTACTAGACACTAGATTTCATCAGTTCTGACAATACTCCTAAAGCTAGAATGACACAAAATATGTTTCAACAGATTGTCGGTAATTTAGTTTGCCTGCATGAAAAAATCCATTTCTCCAACAGAATGTGGTGCAGTTTGCTGCAAAGCAGGGATTGTTATCACAAGGGTTTAGCCAGTCTATACTTTAGAGGTATCAGCTGGCAGAGTCCAGGCAACTTTCCCGTAGGATCACACATATAGTCCCAACCTCACCAGTGTGTTGGTAACGTGGTACCTGCACAAGGCTGCATTTCACTTTACTAAATTAAATTATTTAGTTCACGTACATGTTAAGTATATATGACTTCATACTTTACATTTTGGGAGCACTGCCCCATTTCCAACCTCCTCATTCATAATTTACACAGATGCTAGATGGAGAAGCAGCGTAATCCTACTTTCTCATATAGGTATGAAAGAGAGAGATTAGCAAGTCTCCAGCAAAACAGAATTAAGATAAAAGTGAAAAAAATAACAGTATAATGAGTTAGACATGAAACATGAACAATTTCTTCCACCATCTGTGTTGACTAAAAATGAGACTTCAACATCACTTCCTTAGGAAAGTGACAATCTGGAACAAGAACTGCATCTCAAGTCTGGTGAGACATCTAATGGCCCTTACCTCTAGGGCAGTGATTCTGCCAATGATCTCAGAAATTGTTGTACTGAGTAAAGTCCCCATGGCCTTGCAATATATGTTCACTGGCAGGACATCCTGCCACACAATTCCAAGTCTCTTTAGTTGGTGCAGTACCTGTCAGAAGAATACAGATATTTACATGGAAGAGAGATTGTTACAACTCACATTTTTCTACATTTACATTTATTGTGTGCGTGCTTGTGTGTGTGTGTGTGTGTGTGTGTGTGTGTATGGGAGAAGAGGTGTTATATCACGGTGAGGTGAAGTAATCAGGAACATGTGCTTCTTGAATATTTCACCCTAGTGATATCTCTGCTAGATGAAAAACTGACTTATTCTGAGGATGGGAAAGCTAGTAAAAAGATAAGTCACTTAGGAGAGAGAGGCATTTTTCTAAGATGAAAGCTAGTATTTCAAATTTCCCAAACCTAAGTTCATGGGTTAAATACTTGCTATGACAGACTTATTATTCCCATCACTAGTGGCTTGATGGGAAGATAGCTTCCTGTTGACTTGGTGGGGTAGGGGAAGGGAAAGATCGTAAACAAGACTGTAAAAGGTAGCCACATTTTCCAATGGGAGTTCTGGGGAATGAACTGAGCTACCTGTTACATACTCTTTGCTGCTTAAAAAACAAGGTGGGGAGCATCTAAAGAAAGAGTACAAATTCCAGAGGGAACAACAGCCTCCCACCTGTCGGACTGCTTTACTTGCTGCAGAATAATTGTCCTCATCGTCCATGTTTGAAAAGTTTCTAGCACTTGATAATCTTTCCAGAAGTTCTCCTTTCTGTGCCCGCATTTGGGCCAAAAAACACTCTGTCCCTATAATAAGAAAAGAGAATAAAGAATTCTAAAAGTTGTTCAATTACACAGTGCAAAACCAGGGTGGAAGAGGAGAGACAAGCATGAACCAAATATCTGATTTTGCCTATTTGAAAACAACTGCTTGTTAGATAACATCATAAGGTTGTCCTAAGGTTACTAGAAACATCACTTCTAATATATTAGCCAGTCCCTCCAAGCCCACCCTCAGGATAGTAAGTCTTTTCCAACAGTTCGTCCAGAGTCAGATAAGAAAAACTGCTTATACAGCAGAAGTAACTGCTTTTTTTCTGATATATCTACACCACCTAAGGGAAAAGTCAGGAATTGAAAAGCTAAGTAAATCATATAGATTCTCTGCTTTTCTTAGGCTATCATTACTGACTTACCCCACATTTCATTTCTTTTGATTTTTAATAATCAGAAGTAAAGCTAAGGGAGGTAGAAGAGAAGGGAGCTAGTTTGAGGTTTTGCAAAAGAATAAGCACTGTCATTAGTGAGCTCTTACCAACAATGCTAACAGAATTGTCACACTACATCTTAGTATGTGTCACTCTACTGACATAACTCTGATTTGGTGAATTCACTGCACACCAGCAATGCAGTCTGGAACACTAATGTACCATGAAATCACGTCATGAAAAAGTAATGCTTTCAAAAGACTGCATTCACTTTATAAAACTAAATAACCGGGAACACCTGCAAATTAAATGCCCTCCCACTTTCCAATACAGCTCAGGACCACCACCTAACTTCTAACTGCTGCATTCATAAATTACAAAGATACTAGTCTGATAAGCTGCATTATCAATATGATTCCTAAATTTAATGTATCAGTTACCAAGTCTCCTGAAGCCAGGTACAAGATCCACAAAAGTAGTAGTGCCATCACACAGAATGGGGGCAAGACGTAATCTGAACTGATGCCCGAGGGTCAGCAAGTGGTGAGCAATATACACACAGTTGTTATGGTGAATGGCAGCCAACTGGGGCAGTTTTTGAAGGTTCTCCCTAGGTCAGGAGGAAGAGTAGGAAAAGAAAGAAATCTCCTGTTATTGAAGTTGGGGTTGATGAAAAGTTACTCTTTTAATGTATTTCTAGGTGTTAATCATTGTCTACTGTATAAATGCTGTACATAACAAGGCATAACCTCATCACTCCCACTCCCACTCAGTCACTGAGGTTGTTCTGCCTGCATGGGACCTTATCCTTTAAAACTATCCTAGTGATTAACAAAAAAGAACATGGGAATCAAGATGTTTACCTGTGTCAACTCTTTATACTAGAAACCTGGCATAGCTGTACATCATAATTCCCTTGAAATCTAACACTGATAAGTCTGTGGAAATACAGGTTTGCTTCCCCTTTCTCCAAATTCCCATTTCATTTGTGTAATGAAGCACTCAACTATTTTCTAATTCACTAGTTTTCAAAGCTGGCTACAGATTAGGGTCACCTGAGAAATTTTAATATCGAGACGCTTAGACTTCACCCCAAACAAATTAAATCACAACCTCTGAGTGAAGCCAGGGCATTTATATGTTTTAAAATCTTCCCATGTGATTTTAAATTTTCATAGAAGATTGAAAATCACTGCTCTAATTCTTCTGCACATATTAGTCTACCTACCCAGCTTGGGAAGAGATCTTGTCTTATACCTCTGCTACATATCCACTAGCAGTCATTCAATTAATACTTCCTAGTTTGCTGATTCAATGTCAGGCTAGAATATACAAAACTGGAAACTAACAATCTAAGACAGTTGTCCTCACTTTGGGCTACACATCAGAATCATCGTAGGGCTTTAAAAAAGAGAGATGTGTTGAATCTTAAACCATACCTATAAATCAAAATCTCTAGGGGTAGGGCCTAAGCAAATATATATTCTTAAAGGTCCATAAAAGACTCTAAAATACTGCCACAGCTGCGAACTCTAATCTAGAATGGCGGTTCTCAAAGTGTGGTCCCCTGACAAACAACATCAGCATCACATGGAAATTTGTTAAAAATTCTAGGCTTTACCCCAGCCCTACTGATCAGACACCTCAGGCATGGGATCCAGCAGTCTGTAGTTTAACAAGGTTTCCTGGTGATTCTGACACACACTGAGGTTTATAAACCACTGGTCTAGCATAAAGTTCCCAGATCATACAATGGGGAAAAAGAGGGAAATCTAACTCCACACCAGTGTGAAAAATGTTTCTAAGCATGAAAACCCCTAAGCCAACTGTGTCTGAATCCCCAAGGACGTGGCTATTAGCTGACCCGAAGATGTTTTTTTTCCTTTACCTAAGTAGATAGTGAAATAAAAGTTTTAAGCCACAGCAAAGAGAATACAAATAAAAATAATGTTTACAATAAATAAGCTGTCTTTTAGAACAAAAACAATAACTGGTCCTACTTAAAAACATCTCAATTGTTCAAAAATCTGAACTAAAAAATACTACAAACAATAAACTGATTTTTTTCTTTGAAACCAGAGTCCTTGACTAAGGAATAGCTTTGTTGACATATTATTTAAAACATTTGTAAAAGTTATCCAAAACACTTAATTTGGATAACAGAGAGAACTCCTGGAGGCTTAAAGTTATGAGTAACTTCTCAGATTAATGTTAAGAGAAACCTTAAAAAACCAAGACATTAGGTAAATACAGCTTAAGATTGCTAAGAGCGGCTGATCGACAGTTAAATAGCAATCTCTTGTGGTATTAAGTCTGCAAAGCTATGAATGCCAAAGGAAAATGTGGGATGTTTACTGGATAGCAATATGGAGTGATGGATGACCTTTTTGTTTTGTAACCAAATAAAGTGAGGCAGTTCTGCAAGTACCTACCATCAGTAACAGGGTAAAGTCCTTTTGAGTCTTTAAATCTGTGTCACCTACTATACCGCAAGATTATAGTACCCTTATTAATTTATTAATAAATGACCAATGTCCTTTAAACATGTAATGTAAATGTTTAGTGCATTTTATTGTGAATTTTAGTAACCAATTATCTTTGGTGGGAATATAAAATTACTGGTTTTAACCTGACTCACAAACATTTTTGACCTACAATATTACACAGAAGTCAGACACAGTGGCACATACCTGTGATATGTTGGTACAACATCATGGAACAAATGGAAGATATTCCTCACTGAGTAGAAAAGTTGAACAGCACTAAAAGGAAAACACAGTTTCAACAGAAATGCATAAGGATATATTGGCAATGAGAAAAAAAATTCAAACTCAGTGCACCTGCAGTGAGAGTCAGCAGCTAAAACTACAGCTGGAGAGAACAGCTGCCTTGGTCACTGCTGAGAACACCATTCCTCTAGATGGCATAGATTCTCAGCCAGTATTCACTAACTACACTGCAGGTCTAAAAACCTGGACCCATTAATAATATTAAGAATAGCAGCATTCAACCCAAAGCCTCTTTTCCATTTATCAATTTGTGTTCTGCCAGTACCCAGAGTATCCCTTCAGTAACAAATGGAGCTAAGCCTCGAGCAAATGTCACCTACTCACTGACACACTCTGCAAAGGGCAAGGTATCAATAAAGGCACTCACTGGTGCTGTCGGAACCAGTTTGCCTTTCAGCCTCCACCTTCCCTCCTTCTCACCCCAATGCAAGGAGATGAATCAACATTTCTAGGATAGAATCCAACCTCAAGTTTTCTTGCCCTTTAAATCTGGTCTTAGAACACCTAAAGATTATTATTAAAAAGCACTTAGGAAGAGCTAATATAAGGTTTGTGTAGCTTACTTCTACATAAGAATATCTTAAACTATGTACCTTGAATACATCACAGGAATTCCACAAATAATTTTTAAAAATTAGTCATGGTCACTATACCCCAAAACACTGTTATAACTTGATTACTATGATACCTGACTAAATTATTTCATGTTATTTTTGTTGCATGTGTTGCTGTTTGAAGTTTGATAATAGGAAAACTGAGTTGTTATAATGTAGTTGTGTTTTTGTTTATCCTGTTAAAACTATTTTTTTGGTGGGAAGAATGTCCATAGACATTCAGTATACAAAAATATTGTTTGATATTCTCTTAGGAAAAATTGCCTTGCATCCCTAACTTCTGGTCTGGTACATTTCAAGTGAATGCCATGTAATGAAATAGTCACTCCTATATTATTCTGCCAAAGGAGTGCATAATTCCTTTTACATGTATTTTTCTTCCTACTTAGATTTAAAACTGGATGGACTTGTGAATATAATGATTCATTAAAGTCATGGAAGTATCTTAGTGAACATGTTCTTTCTAGAGCAGAATGAAATAAAGGGGTTAGTTTGTACATGGAGATAAAAACTGAAACTCCAGAAGCCCATCGGAAGACGCAATTTAAGTCAAGCCCTAATTGAAACTGCTTTCTACTATGAGGATGAAAAGTAAAAATACTACTACACACAGATCCAAACTAAAGAGGCTTTTGTAAATCTGCTCTATAATCAACTTGGGCTACTGGCTACCATTTTCTCCTCAATTTATAAAGTTTAGGAGTAGGGGAAGAGCCTACTAAACAAAAAGAGATTCAGTACAAATGTGCAAGTATATGGATTGAGTTTGGGTACCCTGAATACAATATTGATTAGAAGAAATCTTCTTGAAAGGGAGAAATCAGAACTTTGGTGCATTCCATTCTTCTCCTTCTACCTTTGGCTGCCCAACAAACTATTATTGCTTTAAAATTAACATTTAAAATGTAAATTAATTAGGGCCTAGATTTCAAAAGGTAAAATGAACGTCAAGCTAAAGGGCCAGAGCATGCTGAAACAGATGGTACAACTATCACTAAGACCACCATCACCAATACTGATAAACATCTGAGTATTAATTATTTCCCAGGTAGCATTCTAAGTTCTTCACAAGCACTTTCTCATGTAATATCATTGAAGTCAAATAAAGTTAAAGTAAACAAAAATTAAAGAGCTTTTTGTTAAAAAGTGATTAACAATTTTTAATGTCAAACCCATTTGTCCATCCATACAATGCTTTTATTTCTCATACCTTGTTGTAAGATTATATGTTATTATAAATAAAAGTTAATTATCAATACATACCCGTGTACTATACTTTTCTCTAGGGAAAAAAATATTAACTAATAAGATAAGAAAACCCAAAGAATTCCAGTTAATTTTCTTAATAAATGTCTAGTTTAGATATACATTTAACCAAGTCATTGACATTTTCAGAGGACTCAGAACTCGTACCATTGATCACTGCTAGTTGTTGCCTCCAGTAAAGTCTGATAGGCGAGTTCCATTAATTTCTTCACAGATTCACTGATGCGGCATGTGGGCAAAGAAAAGGAATGTTGGTCCAACGTATTTTCAGGCTCTAAATTCATCACTTCGTTGTACTGAGTTGTGGACACTTTCTGTACTTGTAGCTTGTCATCCTCAGCAGGACTAGGTAAATCTGGCACACTTATCTTAGAAGCAGGAGTAATCTAAGAGTCAAATACAGAAACAAAGAAAATGCATTGTCCTTAGAATAATCCAAATGCAAGCATACAGTGAGGAATAAGATACCAGTTGCTTCCATGATGATTAAGCTGTGGATCTACAGAATAATTAAAAGATTTGAGTAAACATGGCAGTACTTTAATGACTACTCAATCTTGGGTGAAAGCACGTCATAAGAAATAAGCAATCCCTTTACTGTGCCATTCTTTTAGTTCTTCTGTGCACTCTCACTCTTGGTGGAAACAGCAAAGCTGTGAAACTGGCCCAAGACTTCAGGTAGATGAAAGGACCTTCAAAAATCTTCTTTCTCAGATTAGACTATTAGATTAACACACACCAGTATGACTTGTGTTCCACTGTCATTAAACAAATTATTTCCCACCAGAAACATGTGTTGGCTTACTCAAAGAAACAACACATTCAGGCTAGCTTATACTGCTCTTAAAAACAAAATTCCAAACAAAAACCAAAAAAGCTTCCCTAACATTTATACAGAATGAAAATACCCAGACTTCGTCAAGACTAAAGGAAAGAACACTAGGCTTCTAGCTTGAAAACATCAGTGATATTTTCTACCCTAACTTTTAACAAAGTCATTTAACCTCTCTTGACCTCAATTTTCTCACTGTAATATGAAGAAACTGCACTACAATAATGGTTTTCAAACCTTGCTTCTCAAAGACGCCTCAGGGGCCAATAAAAGGAGAGATTAAGCAGGTGGAAGCAGCAGGTTCCTACTGCAAGAAGAGCAACTCTGCTCTGCACATACTGGACCTCTATGGAAAATTTCTGACAGAATAAGTCTAATATTAGACTAATTATTAGTCTAATTCCAAGTCTAATTAACTTATTAATTAGTTAATAATTACTATTAGACTAACTATTAGTCTAATTCCAAGTCTAATAAAAATGTTTAAGTCATCAGACTTGCCATCTGTAAAATGGTATAATAATGTCTACTTCATAGGTCTGTTATGACATTTAAATGAGAATACAAACATCACAACTGGGAGAGGTGCTACTGGCATCTAGTGGGTAGAGATTAGGGATGTTACTAAACATCCTACAGGACAGGCCCCCAGAGCAAAGAATTATCTGGCCGCAAATGTCAACAGTGGCACTGCTGAGAAACTCTGATCTAGGGGAAGCTACATCATTAGGATTTGGGTACTTGGGGGGAAAATACAGTCTTATAAAATGTCAGAACTAGTTGAATAGGGAGCTCAGAGATTATCTAGTTCAATTCTGTCATATTACAGAAGAGGAAAATGAGGTCCAACAAGGTTAAAAGATTTAGCCCAGAGTCACAAAGTGATCTAGTAACAATCCTATTTATAACAAGGAGTTGTAACAGAGTTAATGGGATATATATTAATTCATTTACCAAATATTTACTAAGTACATAGTAGTATGCACCAGGTATTTTCTTGATGCTACAGATACAACAGTAAACAAAACAGTAAAGAACAAAACAAACAGGGAAAAAAAAACAACCAACCCTGCCCTCATAGAGCTTCTTTTCTAGTGGGGGAAAACAATAAATAATTCATATAGAATATTTACTGATAATAAGTGATATGAAGAAAAATAAAGCAAGGAAAGAGTACAGGAAATAGTGGGAGGTCACAATCTTAAAAGAGTGGTCAGGAAAGGGAGGAAGTCTGTGGTAATATTCCAAGCAGAGGGAAGAAGAGGTTCAAAAGTTCTGCAGCCGAGTCGGCCTGGCAAATGAGCAGAGTGACTGAAGAGGAATGCAATAGGAGATGGAGTCAGAGAGGCAAAAAGGGGACAGTTCACAGGAGGCCGTGCAGGCCACTGCAAGGCTACTGGGTCTTTCTCTGAATGAGATGGGAAGCCACTGGATTCTGTGCACAAGAGTGACATAAGTGATATTCATGTGAAAAAAACCTGCAGCCCAGTTCCCGGTACTGAGTGCATTTCGGCTCCCTTAACAACCCAAGATTACATCAAAATGTGTTAATATCTGTGCACCTCAAATGGCTAATTTAATATTTTACTGAAGTGGACACTATAACAGGGTACCTACCCCCAGGAAAGTGGGGGATGACAGAAAGGACAGAGGGAGGAAGAGTGCGGTCCTCTCAGCGATAACAGATAAATGGCTGAGGAATTTTCTATTAAGGGATTACTTTAGTGTAGGTCTTCTTTTAATCTAAGTAACACCTTACATTTGTCAAATATTATTTTATATATGTAAGATGTTAAAAAAAATACACAGAATTACCTAAGGTCAAAGGAGTAAATTACCCTCAACGCAAATTAACTTGTCCACGGATTTTACAGATAATTGTTTATACCATACAAAGAGCACATCTTTTTGTTTGTTTTTATTAACTTCAAAACTAGCACCTCTATTAGCCTAACCGATAAAGTCAACATTTCACAACAGGATATAATCTCTGGATATAACAATACCTGTCACGAAATTGTATACTAAAAAGTCAAGTGATAAAGTTGAGAAAACTCTATAGGTTGATATACTCTCTGATTTCAGCAACAGTAATCTATTACATTCACGTAGACTTTTTTAATTTATACAATGCTTTTATGTGCATTATCTCATCTGGACCCCACAATACCCTATAAAAGAGGTAGGAATTAGGGCCCCTTTAAAGATGAGAAAACTAATGTTTAAGAAGATTAATAACTCGCCTCAATGAGCTCAGCAACGGTCAGTGCTCTTCCACTCTACCATAATCATCTCAAAAATGAGCTGCTTCCTAATACAAGGTAACACCCTGTAACCCCCCAATACCTTCACAGTGTTGTGAATCTCAGAGGTCATTAGGTTTCTAGCTGCCACAATCACATCCTGACACTTCTTGTTAGCAAAATGAGAATTGATGTTACGGGCATATTTCAGCAAATCAGTAGTGCTTCCTTTTAAAAAACTCATCTCCTTTAAGGCATTTTCAAATTCTTCAGTGGACTGTATGATCTGAGAAAGAAACGCAAGAGAAAAAAAAGGAAAAGAATCAAATACATATGTTCCTTTCCAATACTAAAATTTCAAATCCAATGTATGGGAAAGAACAAGGACCAGCTGGTCATTTAAGTTTTAGAAAAGACCATCAATTACTAGGTATAAAAATATTATTCATTTTTTCTAGCCTTAAATTCATTAGGAAGAGCATCTTCATTAGAAGTTTTGGACTCTGCTTAGTAAAGGTGCAAACATTTTAAAATAAATAGACAGAAGGTCCCCCCTTATCCTCGGCTTCAGTTACCCACAGTCAACCATGGTCTGAAAATATTAAATGGAAAATTCCAGAAACAAACAATTCCTAAGTGTTAAACTGTGTGCTGTTCTGAGTAGCATGATGAAATATCACGCCGTCCTGCTCTGTCTTGCCCAGGATATGAATCATCCTTTTGTCCAGCATATCCATGCTATATACACTACCTGCCCATTAGTATAGGAAAAAACATAGTACATATGTGGTTCAGTACTATCCACAGGTTCAGGCCTTCGCTGGGGGAACTGGAACGTAGCCCCAGAGATAAAGGGGGACTATTGTGCTTATTGTAGTGTTTGAGCAAACACTAAAAAGAAGCCAAAAAGTAGTGTCACATAGTAGCTACTATAGCTGACACAAATAGAAAAACAATTGTTTTTCAAAAGTATCTTACTAAAGAAAACGTACTTAATAACAAAACGTACTTCCCCACCCAATCAAAAGGTAGGAAGCCAGAAGAGACATGAAGTCAGAGGGAATTTGCCTCCACACTTCATGAATAATTTTCTTAAAGATGTCACTAAAGAACAAAAGATCTCCAGAGTAAACAAATGACACCAACAGGAACCTATGGTCTCTTCAAACCTTCTGTGACACCTCTGCTCTTACCTCTTCATACTGCTGTAACTTGCTGCTATTTGTTGGGATAGAATAAACCAAACAATTTTTAATGAGGCACTCGGACAAGTCCTCCCAGATCATGTCACCAAGCATCTCAGCCAATATGATCTTAGATGTTTCTTCATTTTCTACATCAGCATCAAGACGCAAATCTGAATTCAAAAGAAAAAGTTTTAAACAAGAAACTATTCACAGTCTGGACATATTCTCAAATTCCCTAGTTTTCTAGAATTCTTTAATTTTAAGATGACAGGGAAGAAAACAGCACGAATAATTCTATAGCTATCTCAACTGACTACATGGGAAAAGCATGACACACAATTATTATTTTATTTTCACTGCTCAAATGAATCATCTGCACTGTATGACTGCCTGTTCTCTATAACAATAAGGTATTAAGCCATCTACATTATAATCGTCTACTGCTAATCTACAGATCTGATTATATGAAGCACTCAGAAGTTCTGCATACCAAGTTGAAACTAGTTTAGAATAAAGTCCAAGTTCTCCAATAATAAATATCCTTTTTTCATCTCTGCAAAGGATCTGAGTGTTTATCCTAAGTAAAATATCAATAAACACCTTACATTATAGCGTAATATCTAGCCTACCAAACAGAATACTTCGGTATCTCTTCCACGGTATATTTTATGGTGGCTTTTTCTAACACATTTTGAGGGAGCTATATTTAGAATATACCATTATTTAACTAAACAATATATAAGAACCTTAAAAGAAAGTGACCATATTACCTCAGAGCCTTGAGATGTCTTACAATAGCTGAAGTCTAGGCCTGCACTGTCCAATATGAGAGCAAACAGCCACATTCTGCTACTGAGCACTTGAAATGGGGCTGGTGTGACTGACGAACTCAATTTTTTTTTCATTTTAAGCAATTTCAAATTAAGTTTAAAAATGGAAGCAAGGGTGTGTGGTTATAATGGGTAGCACAAGGGAGCCTTGTGGTGATAGAACAGTTCCATATCTTGATTGTGGTGGTAGTTACATGAATCTACACATGTAATAAAATTGCACAGAACTATTCACACACACAAATGAGTGCAAGTAAAACTGGAGAGATCTGAATAAGCTCTGTGAATCATACCAAAGTCCATTTCCTGGTTCTGATACTATACTATGGTTACACAAGATGCTAACATTGGGGAAAACCGGGTGAAGAGTATATGGGACCTCTGTACGTTTTTTGAATTAAAATTTTAAACTAAAAAAAAAAAAGAGGAAGTAGCGTAAAATACTTTTCTGTTAAACACAATTTTGTTGCTTTGAAAAGACTATGTCTCACTTTAACCATCGCATCATGTAAGCTGTTACGTGTACTGTAGTGCTCACATCAGGCATGTGTATCACTTCTAGTATTTCATATAAACACACCTTCGATGCAGTCAGTGTAAACAGATTCATCCCACTCGAATGACTTTGTTTTCCTATGCACCAGTGTAACATTGTAATGCATTTATTTGAATATTTTGCACATACAGCACAGGTTACAGTGATACCTATAATAAACTGAAAACGGTAGTAAAATTGAAATGCTTATTATTTTCACTATGATATATTTTTCTAGCTTAAGAGAATGACTATAAACAAACTTTGAAATTTAAAACTAAGGTACACTATTGATGCAGAATCAAGTGAAGGTGCAGAAGCTAGAAGAACTGTAGAACAGTAAAGGAAAATAGAGACTGGAAGAAAATATGCCACACATTTTACAATAAATGGCAGCTGCAGCTTGCTAAAACAGAGCAAAACAAAACTTTTCTTGCTGTGCAAAAAAATTTTTAAGATGATAAAGCAGACAATATTAAGAGAAATTTCAACAAATACATTAGGAATTTGTCAAGTTTCCTCTCAAAAAAGAATTGACAAAATTAGTCACCTGAAATCACAATTAAATGTCCAGCCAAAAATGTGATTTTAAGGGGATCTGAGCTTGTAAATTTAGCTAGCAAGAAAATGACTTGGTAAAATCATTCCATACATTTTTCTCTGTGTGTACATTTTGGTAGCAAATTTATGCTGGTTTTTAAAAAATTAATTAGGGCATTTATCCATCTTTTTCTATTGACCAAAAGAGATTGATTATCTAAGGGATTATCTGTAATTTGAAGAGTACCTAGAATGTAGCCATAAACCGTATGTGCCTGACGGTGGCCTTTTTAGTGGAAAATCTTTAACAACCTTTCAAATTTCTTCTACAACTACTTGTATGTTCAGAGTCTCTATTTCTTGGTAAATTTTAGTAATGTATACTTTCTAGAAAATCATTCATGGCAAAAGCAAAATATGCTTGTTGTGACAAAGCCAACACCACTGAAGTTTATAAAGAAAAAGCCTAATTTTTCCTCTCCACACCCACAAGCTTCTCTCTCTCTCTCTGCGTCCAAGTAACCAGAGTTAAGAGTTTGGTTTGTATTCTTCCTCCCTTACATTAATAACACACACACGCACACATGCACGCACGCACGCAGACACATGATATAGACTAAACTGTGTCCCCCACAATTCATATGTTGAAGCCCTAGTCCCAGTGTGACTGCACTCGGAGACAGGGCTCGCCTTTAAATAGGTCATAACGGTGGAGCCCTAATCCACCATGACTAGTGTCCTTTTAAGAAAAGGAGAGACCCCAGGGATGAGCATACAGAGAGGAAAGGCCATGTAAGGACAGTAAGAAGGCTATCTGCAAGGCAAGGAGACGGGGCTCAGGAGAAACCAAATCTACTAACACCTTGGTCTTGGACTTCCAGCCTCCAAAACTGTGAGAGAATAAATTTCTATTGTTTAAGCCACACAGCCTCTGGAATTTTGTTATGGAAGCCCTAGCAAACTAATATAACATTCATATAAGGGGCTACTTCCTTTTTTATAAAATGGGTTCATGCCATAGATTTTACACGTAACTGTTTTATCCCTTAAAAATAGATCGTGGCCATCTCTGAGGTCACTATATCTAGCTCCACTTCATTTCTTTTCAATAGCCGCACCATTCTTCAAATGATGCACATTCCAGTATGCAAGTATATACAGTACTCATACATGCAAACATATACACTGTTGATATCACAAAGTAAGGAATTAAAAAGTGGGATACCTGGGTCAAAGCGATGTATATTTTAGCATAACTATAGAGCTGCAGATTACTTTCTAAAACACTCACAAAAGCGATGAAGGAGACTACCTTTCCATTTTCTTACCGAAAGTGTCTTACACAGATCTTCGAATTCTGTCAACCCTAGGGGTGGACAGTTCTACTTTGATGGTGTGATTTCCATTCCACTATTAGGGAGATTAAGCAAAACATATTTTTATGTTTATTAACAACTTGCACCTTTTCTTCCATAAACTGCCTATTCATATTTTTTTACCCTTTTTCTGTTATTATGTTCTCTTTTTCTTTGGAAAAAAATCTCTATATTAGCTCCTTGTCTGCCAATGTACGGCAAATATTTTCTCCCAGTATAATATTATCTTTTGACTTTGTTTATGGCATTGTTTACCATACAGAATTTAACATTTATATGTAGTCAAATTTATCAATCATTTCCTTTATGCATTCTGAGCTTCCTGAGAATATTCAAGTCTTCTTGTAAATTTTCTTCTAACATTTTTATTGTTTTACCTTTTGCATATAGGGATTTAATTTATCTGGAATGTATCTCTGTATGAAGTACGAAGCAGGAATCTAACTTTGTCTTATTCCATATAGCCAATTTTGCTAGCACCATTATTTAATAAACTATCTGTCCCACTAAACTGAAAATGTGACTTTGATCAAATGGTAAATTCTCATTTATTCTTGGCTCTACTTCTGGATGCTTTTTCATTCCACTGATCTTCTTATGTCAAGAACATAGTTTTAATTATAAAATTCTCCAACTAGTGTTTTGCAAATCTTTATTAGCAAGTCTCATAAATATATTTTTTGATGTAAGCTCTAGAGTAATTAATTTGTCCAGTTGGAAAAATATATAACAAGAATCTGATTGGGAATGTATTAAATTTATACATTGTTTTGGAATGAGTTGACAATTTTTTGAGACTGTCTTCTAATCCACGATAGCCTCCCCTTACTTTACGCCCTCCATAAGTTTTATGCTTTCCTTTACATGTATTCTTCCCATTCTTATTAAATTTATCTTTTAAGAACTTCATAGATTTTGTTGCCATTATAAATAAGATATCATTATATTTTATTTATAACTGATTGTTACTAGTTTGGAGAGAAACTGATTTCTATAGATTTATACTGTACCTAGACAACTTAGTAAATGTCTTACTAATTATGAAAGTTTTAGCAGTCTTTTGTTCTTTTAGGTATACAATTACATCATTTACAAGTAAAGATAAATTCTTCTCCCTATTTTAATATTCATACTTATTTTCTCTTCTTTGTATCAGCCATGACCCCTAAAACAATGTTAACAAATATTAATAATAATGTGCATTCCTGACTTAAAACTGATTTTAATGGAAATAAAGTTTTTAATCCTTTAATAGATGCTTGTTGCTGGCTTTTTAGAAGCAATTAGCTTCAAAATTAATTACTTTAAAAAAATCAGTAAAGTATAACATAATTATGCAAAGTGGTCTATTATACAGCTGTATAATTTACTTCATCATTTCCCTATTCTTCAAGATTTTATGACTTTCCAGTATTTCAATATTATAAGTAACATTATGATGAACATCCTTACACATAAATGGTTTTATATATTTAAGATTATTTCTTCAAGGCAGACTCCTAGAAGTTGAAACCTTGGTTTAAAGGATATAAACATTTTAAGGCTTTTTATATATTTTGCCAAATTATTTCCAAAAGAATTTTTTTTCTCCTTTTTTAAAAGGTCCTTTGCTGTTGGTACAATGATGCTTAGTAATACAGAAAACTTGGGAGAAAAAAATACATATTTAAAAGATGAAAAGAGCATAAAACCAAAGACAAACATAAGACGAAAGGCAAAAATCTCTATGAAGTTTCAGAATAACTAAAATCCAAAGAAAGTAGAGGATTCCAAAAAGAACTAAGGCCACCAAATATGATCCTCAGGTTTTATTTAGGGCAAGAAGATGAAGGAAGGGAATACTGACTGAAAGATATTAAAGAGATTAGAAGAGCACCTAGCAACAGTGAGTTGTCTTCTCCTCTGAATATCCTAGGGCTAAGAAAACTGACAAATAAAACACTAAGTTGAATACTTAAATGGACCAACGTCAAACTGGAAAGAGGTTTCTACTGGAATTCCCCAGAGTGCCCTCTGATCTAGCCCTATCCTAGGTAACAGTACCATCACTGACTCAGATTAAACTGTAAGAAAACATGATTATCAATTATGCATTCGATATGAAGTAGAAAGGACAGTAAACACATTGTAAAATTTTATCAAGTAAAATTTAACAATGATTAATGTTAATGCCAAAAAATCAAGTACAAGATGGGAAAGCAGCAGTTTGCACTGAGTATGACATAGGATTTTCACTGACATCAAGCTCAATAAGTTAACTGTGTAATGATAGGCTTTGGCTATGCTAACAGAAGCAGGAAACTGAGAATGAGGGTGTGAACACTCCCATACTATTCTGAATTGGTTCGGACTATACTTAGAATACTTTGTTCTGTTTTGAACACCATACTTTAATAATAGGACTAAGGAAGAAATGAAATATATTCACAGAAGATCAGTGAAGATAAGAGGAACTTAAAAAACTATTTCATTAAAAAAATAAAACTAAAGATGTTTTATATTGGTGATAAGATGTAGGCAACATAATAACAGCTACTATAAAGAATCTGAAGGTCCATCATGTGTAATAAGAATTAGACTTCTATACAGCTCCACAGAGTAGAAACAGCATCAGTAAAGCAGATATTACAGGGCATATATTTTGAACATATTTTTTAAACAACTACCCTAAAGATTTAATTTCCAAAATGGTCATTTTGGCAATAGCATTTAAGAAAGAAGATACAATTTTTTTGAAAAACCAACAAACAAAAACTTCATAGTACTCAGAGTCGCCCAGAGGTAGGATGGAATGCCTCAAGAGGAAGTAAGTTCCCTCTCACTAAAGGTGCTCAGGTTTGTCATATGACCAGTTGATGGGAGAGTTACAGAGGAGAGTCAAGCATCAGAGACATCTGTACTGGGTCACCTTTCTAGTTCCTTCCAATCCTTGGATACAACTTGTTTTTATATCTAATAAAAATAAGGGTGTATTATCTCCCTAAGTAAAGGAATAAGAAGAAAACTACCTTGGATTTTTGTAATTTATGCAAGTCTTAAAATTTTTTATTCTCTGCTGTCAAAACTAGAAAGAATTCCTTGCTCTACATATGAATTTATATACAAATAAAGAACGTCTGTATGTGTATAACTGAGTCACTTTGCTGTACAGCAGAGATTGGCAAAACATTGTAAATCAACTGTACTTCGATTAAAAAAAAAACAAATTATTTATATATAAATAAATAATGTGACTGCCAGGAAGGCACACAAACAATAGCAGCATTTCTTTTTCATTTTCTCCACAGCAAGAGTGCTTAATGTGACTCCTCAATAAGACAACTGAGAAAAGCAAAAAGAAGGTAAGTCAAATCGACTAAAAACAACAGTATTATAACAAAACACCAGAAGAAATTTTACTTTTAATAGTGTGACAGCCAAAAAATGATTCAAGCAACACAGAAGCTATTTCAAGGGTGAATATATAAAGATCTAACCAGTAGGCTGAGATGGAATGAAATTCATTGCCTATGTTAAACCTATTTTGTTTGTATCAATTAGGTTGATGGGGATTTTCCCATCGAAAGATGTAAAACAGCACTTGGTTCATTTCTGCTTCTCCTACAACTAAAGCAAGAGTCCCAAAATGTGATGTTCCTAGAAGTCCCATGAGGGAAATGCATCCCAAAATTCAACTAAATATTACAAACCCAGACTCTAGGGCACCACTAAGGACACTACTTGTCAACACAGGGCAGAGAAGGAATGCAAAATAGAGCAAGAAATAAAAAGGTAACTACTTTGTTCCCATGACATAATTTACTCACGTCTGATCCGCCATTCACTCAGATTGCTGACATTTTTAACCACTTTAAAATAATATTTACTTTCAAAAACCATATCGACTTCTCTAAAATATAAAAGCACTGCCTTGGGGATACATACCTAGAAGTTGTTTCTGGACCACTTCCAGGACCAGTCTGATCTTGGCAAAAACTTCAGATGGCGATGGATGCTCCAAGTCAGTCATCACAGATTCAAAACGAATGATAATGATGTTAGGTTGGCTTTCTATCACAGCAAAAAGGGATGGGCAAGACGCCAGAGGCCTAAGGATATACTTCAGCAGCATCTGACCTGAAAGTTTTATGAACACTCATAAAAAATAAATCACTAGAAGACACTTCAAAAAAAAAAGATCTTCGAGCCTGACAACAAAAATACATACACCATGACATTACACAACACCCATTATGCACTGCAGGTTTTCCCACTGAAGTTTCCCAGATTGTCTACAGATTTTTATTTAAATTATTCAAAAAATCAAATAAAATAAATACCAGCAGCTACTTTAAAAAAATAAAAGAAGAAAAAAGGAAAGGATCTAAGCCCTTAATGAAAAGTGTAATATTCATACAATTCCACTTGATAAATCATGAAGCCAAACCCTATGATCCATCATCAATATTATTCAGAGAATACTGATAATTTTTCTGTCATTCCTTTAACAATGGACCTTCTGAAATTTCATGTAAATGAAACAAAGTATTATGCCTTACCAAATGACTTAAGCTTGGTATGTAGCTCCCCAAGAAGAGAAAATGCCAAGAGGACAGAACTGATGGATGGCCCGGGGGTCTTCTCTTCTTTCTGAGATTGTTCAGTGCATAAATGAAGTTCTGTTTGTAGGCAAGATTCCAAGTTGCTGACATCTAAGAAAAAGGGAAAAAATAGCAGCTGTCTCAGCAATACAGGATGTTCCCATTTCTATTCCTGAGAGCCCACTGTCTAGTAAGAGTCCTAAATATGTGGTTTTACTACAATACACTTCTAATGCAATCAAATATTAATTACTACATACGTGTCCTTGGCATCACTTTAAAACAGGAAATTACTTCCTTTGGTATGTTCAAAGAATCAAACTGAGTGCCAAAGTAAGACGATGTGCATACAATAACTGCTTACTAAATATATGTTGAGAATGGATAAACAACAAGGTCCTACTGTATAGCATAGGGAACTATATTCAATATCCTGTGATAAACCATAATGGAACAGAATATAAAAAAGTATGTATTTATATTTATAACTGAATCACTTTGCTGTATAGCAGAAATTAACACAACATTGTAAATCAACTATACTTCAATTAAAAAAAAGAATGTGTTGAATGACAGAATGAAGGCAAAGAATAAAAAGTGAGATCCTAGTTTCAATTAAGGCCTCCTATTCTGTGTTCCCTCTTATGAAGTAAAGAGAACAGCCTGCCAAACAAGTTTAACAGGGTGTGTTACAACAAAGAATTAACACACCTGCCACCTTCTCTTAATTTTACAGTCTGCTTGGAAATAGAATCTAAAATTTTCTAGATGACTTCCTTGAAAATACCTAATACATACAGGGTGGGGTGTGTGTGTGTGTGTGTGTGTGTGTGCACGTGCATGTGTGTACACACAAACATATACAATGTATTTGAAGGTCATAGTGGATATGGGAAAGGGAGCAAGGGGAGACTGTGAGGTTTCCCCTGAAACAGACTAAATTTCAAGATTAAATGCTGGAAAATATATCAGGTTTAATGGCATGTCCTTCCCATATACCCTCAGAGGTTTTACTTTGTGTAAACAAGATATCAAAGAGGGCTCACACCCAGAAGTGGGCAGAGGGGCTGAGAGCCAAGAAGCATAAATAAAAGCCAGGGCCAGAGTTATCCTATTTCTTCATCTTGCAAAGCATCCCCCATCTCATGATTTTGTCACCATTTTTCTCCAAGGACTGAAAAAAACTGGGCCAAACTCCTACCCCTTTCCTTAGCAAGAGAGAGAGAATGGTTGAACAGCTTCTTTAAGCTTTCTAGAAAAGATAAACTGTTGGGATTAGAGCTTTGGGAATGGGCACATCCTACGATGCAGTGGAAACTGTGTGGTCTTAAAGTGCTACCACCTCCTCTACCACAGCCTCACCACCTGGACCCCTCCCAATCATCTTCTCTCTTCTCTGCTCCCTCCCAGTGAAAGGGACAGAAAAAGAAATGTATGGGAAGCAACAAGCATTTTGGTCCTAACAAGCATTCTGCTTAACATGAGAACTCAATACAGAATTGGGAGATTAATAAAGGAAACCTTGCTCTCTCCCAACATAAAATATTTGGAATATATTCAGAGGCCAAACTGGTTCAGGCAGATTAAGCAAAGCAGTCCACCTGAGGTCAGCAGCACCTTTTGATGGTGGGAACTTCCATCCAATCAGCTTCTGCCACTCTTCTCCAAGGTGGTAAAGTATGTTCTGTTTCTGTATTGTAAGCTCCATGCTGAGAGATTTCAGTATTTTTAAATCAAAGCATTTTCTGGATTTTAGTAACTTCAAGCATATCTGTGCCTGGTAGTGAAATGGAATCATTGTTAACATTTCATCTGGACTCTAGGCAATTAGAATATATTTGTATAATGATAAGGAATACATGCAACACAAAATTTACTTAAAACAAGAATAGTACTGGACTTCTCTGGTGGCACAGGGGTTAAGAATCTGCCTGCCGATGCAGGGTACATGGGTTCGAGCCCTGGTCCGGGAAGATGCCACATGCCGTGGAGCAACTAAGCCCGTGCGCTACAACTACTGAGCCTGTGCTCTAGAGCCCGCGTGCCACAACTACTGAAACCCGCGCACCTAGAGCCCGTGCTCCACAGTGAGAGAAGCCACTGCAATGAAAAGTAGCCCCCGCTCGCCGCAGCTAGAGAAAGCCCGTGCACAACAACAAAGACCCAATACAGCCAAAAAAAAATTAATTAATTTTTTTGAAAAAGAATAGTACTAATTGCTCTTGCTTTAGAGAAAGTGTTTAATACCTCTTCTAGACGCTGAGCAGCAGTAACATACTTCTTCTCTGCCAATGCACAATTATATTCCTCAATAGCAGTAGAAAACTGAAAAGATAAGTATAGTTATTAGGTATTTTATTTTATACATCCTACTATTTCAAGTCTGTCTGCTTGTTTATTTTTAAACTATGAAAAAATACCACATAGTCAGGGGATACCCATTGAATGATAAGACAATTGGAGAAAAAAATAACTTTCTCACCACCAAAACACTAAAGTTTGATTTGAGTATACTGACCTCACCACCAAAACACTAAAGTTTGATTTGAGTATACTGACCTCGTGTAGCTGTCTAAGTAAACTTAGGACTACTGAGTCTCTTTCCAACTGTTGCTTCAAGTCTGTAAATTCAGCAGTTGATACGTGAAGATCCCGGCGGACCTAAGTCACACACCAAAGACAAGTACTTTTAAGCTATACTATACTTAAGAAATGAAACATTTACTGTAATCAATAAGCTTTATTAGGTGAATATAATTCATGATGAAATTTAAATGCTGGTTAAGACTGGAATAAAAATCACAAAATGTAGTAGGAAGAGACTTTAAGTGGTCCACTTAGCCCAAACCCTTATCCTATGCAGGAATACCCGTTCCCATCAACATAATATCCTCGTGCCACCATGTATTCTTAGTTTAAGCAGTTATCTTTCATCAAAGAACTCATCCACCTGGATTACTGGTATCCCCACTGCCAAGTGATAATTCATTCTTCAGTTGAATAGTTCTAACTAATAGAAAGATTTCTTTATGTTGAGTGAGAATCCGCCTCCCTTTCTGTCCCACCTTTTCAGGGACTTTGCACTATCAATTATTTCCTCTCTTCTCTATCTTTTACTTCTCCCTAAGTCATTCTCCGTTCCAATTATGTGAATACCTATTAGAGCATGGCTCCTCCCATCAGATTTAAATATGATTTAAAATTTCCCCCAACTCTATGAAAAAATATCCTCCACCTCAGCAACCGCCCTATTTCTCGGTAGCTACAGGATTTCTCTCCTCCCTCTCACAAACAAGCTTCTTGCAAGAGTGATCCATACTCACTGTCTTTACTTCCTCACCTCTCATTCACTCTGTAACTCACGTGATCTGGTTTCTACCCCCCCGCCATTCCACCAAAGCTGTTCCAAAGCAGTTGGTGCCAAAATACCAATCAAATCCTTGTTGCTAAATCCAAAGCATATGTCACCAGTATTACCATGCATCAGTACACTGTTACTTTCCTTCCCTTAGTTCTATGACACCAATATCTACTCATTTTCCTCCTGGTTCTCTGGTCATTCCTTTTCATCTTCTTTTGGGAGCGGAATTTCCCCTCTGATCACTTCACACATGTCGATATCCCTTTCTCCCTGGTCCTCTCATTACTCTTTACAACAGTCTAGCCTCCATCTTCATACAATCCAACTGTGCAGCTCCACTTGTATACCCCACAGGCACCCCATATTTAAACTCAACAAAACCTACTCCCCCTCTAGATTCTGTTTCAGTGAATGACACATCAATGACCTAGTTCCCCAGTTATCTTTGACTCCGCAGTCTTTCACCCTCCATATCAACAAATCCCAGAGATCCTATATCTTTTGAAAGTCCCTAGGATTCATCCACTTTTCTCCACCCCCACTGCCACTGACGATGGAGCAGGTTGCATCCTGTCTTGCCTGATTACTTTAACTGCCTCCTAATGCTTTAAGTGCCTTCTCATTTCCCAGTCTCTTTTCCCTCAAGTCCTTTCTTCAAACTGCAAGCAGAATGGGATTCCTAAAACTCAAATCTGACATCACTCCCCTGCTTAAACTCCTCCATGGCTTCTACAGGGCAAGCAAGATAACGTCCTTACTACTTAAACTGATACACATAGTCCTTGCTTACCTTTTTTAATCTCATCTCATGTCTCCTCCCACCACACTTTCTAAACATCTGTCATATGGAATACTTGCAGCTCTCCAAAAGTGACACCTCTCCACTACCTCCATGCCTCTACCATGCTGTCCCCTATGCCTGCCTAAACATTCCTCCTGCGTCTTTTGTTTAATTACCTGCCACTTCAGATTTTGGTTTGGACACTACTTCCTACAGAAAGCCATCCTTAGCTACATCTGCTCTCTTTAACTGGATTATTCCAATTTTAGTGTATATCACACTACTTTATTCATCTATAACAGGCATGAGATTCACATTTTGAAATAAAACACTGTCTAGTTCACCAACTACCACAGTATCTGGCACCTTGTAGATGCTCAATAAATATATCAAATGACTCAATAAACACCTTTATAATGTCCACCTATTGAATCTAATTCCCCTTCTCTAGCCATAAATTTGAATCTTTCTCCCATATGAAAATACTGGGCTGCAAATATTGAAAGTGTTTATCATTGAAGCTAAACACCCTGAGTTTCGTCATTGTTCTTCAGATGGTACAGTGTTCAGGCCTGGACCCTCTCATCGAGACCAGTCACCTTTCAAAACATAACAACCAGAACTGAATAAATTTCACCAGCCATAATCTGGCCAGCAAAACATACAAAGAGCCCATTACTCTCTTGTTCCAGATACTTCATTTCTAATAGCACAGGCTAAGATTGCACTGTTGACTCATTTGTCTGACAAATACACTTTGAAAATATTATTTGAACTGCACCAGAGTTTGTAGAGTAATGGATTTATTTTTATTAAAACCTCTAACCAGAATGACTGGTAAACTCACTGTTAAATAGATTTTCTAGGTAGGTAGTGGTTTCTCCACTTGTGATTCAAGTTTTTATAGAGAATTTTTAAAAATACATCTGTTCCCTTTCCTTCTTTGGTAACTATCACATAGAGAAGAGACTTGGTGTCTTTCCTTTAGGACCTTGAGAATACCTCAACATCCTGACTTTGGATATCAATGCATCCTGACTGATAATTTAGAAATAGAGGTACAAGACACCTACTTTATTTAAACCTCTAATATCAGCTTGATTTTTTTCAACTACTTTTTCTTCCTAAAAGGAAACTGCAAGGGAAAAATCCTGGTGAGATAATATATGTGAAAAATATTTTTTAAATTATAAAATGGATATTCCTGTTTCCAGACGGGCTTACTTCTTTGTGATGACAGCGCTCTGGCAAACGTGATGAACATTCTTAAAACCTGTCAGACTTTCCATAAGAAGTATAGCAAGCGCTAGCCCCACAAAGTGACACAGTACAAGACGGGCAGGGATTCTCTGCATGTCCAGAGAAAGTGGCTTTATGACAGGAAGTAGAGTGGTTGTGACTGGCGATCTGAGCCAGTTTTCCAGAAGAAGGCCGAAAGAAAAGATTGTGCTGAAGCTTTAATATGCTGAGGCCAGCTGCAGGTATAAGAGAATGCTGGCCATTAAGAGAGATAAGCATTTTAAAGTAGGAGATGATAAGAGAAGAGGCCAAATTATTCACTTCTATGCTTCATCTGTTTTTGTTTTATTATGAAGACCATCAAATCCTGAGATTATTTTTTAATTTATAAAGTGCTATTAAAATGCAAGACATTATTATTACAGCTTAAAATGTTTTTTTTTTACCATAAAAAAGAAATTGTTTAAAGTATAGTCTTGGAAAATATTTGTATTTTAAAACTGGACGTTACCCTAAAATCATCTAATTCAACTTCCATTCGCCAATAAGGAAAGTGAGGTCTTTAAAAGCTGTATAAAACTGAATTGTCTTAGGAATCAGGAAGTTGAACTGCCTCCCTACAAACCTACCCTATATAACAAACTATTCTTACCTCACTCTCTATCCTGGATTTCAGCAGGTCAATGTCATCCGATAGTTTATCCACGTGGGTAACCAGGTCGTGTGCACTTTGCATGCTAGGCAGGAATTCACTGTACTTCTTGCTGATCATACTGCATACCTCGCCCTATTATATAAGATGGAAAAATTACAATGAGATGAGTAGGGAACTCTGTTCAAATACATAGCTCATCTTCTATTAGGGTATCTTCCAAGTTAGGGCCTTCTTGCCAGTTACCCACACCCATTCACTTTCCCTCCAAGCCAACGGGTTTCCTCAAAAAAACACATTTCTCCCACCGTTAAGAGTCCCATAACACTACTAGGGTGCAAGAAGACAATGATCACCAAAACCCAACAGTGCCCAAGAGTTGTACAAACACTGAAAAAGAGAAATGAAGAGACAAAAATTCTCATTTTGAACTGTATCAGCTCAGACTATAGCCACTAATTTTAATCACACCTAATAGAAAAAAAAGTAAATGGATAAATTAAACCCATAATCTCTATACCTCAATGGATTTATGAATTTCTATTCTCTTGCTTATAAAATTGTAAGGCCGAATCTTAAAACCCTAAATTTTTTTTTTAAGATTTCTTTTTTTGATATGGACCATTTTTAAAGTCTTTATTGAATGTGTTACAATACTGCTTCTGTTTTATGTTTTGGTTTTTTGGCCGTGAGGCATGTGGGATCTTGGCTCCCCAACCAGGGATCGAACCCGCACCCTCTGCATTGGAAGGTGAAGTCTTAACCACTGGACCGCCAGGAAAGTCCCTTAAAACCCTAAACTGATTTGAGTTCCATTATCTCCTTTAATGCAAACTAATTTAATAAACAAATTATTGAATACTTTGCACTGAATTAGTCAATGCTTTGAAAGACACAGGAATAAATTATGCTTGCACACAAATATATTCCTTTTAGGTAGGAAAGACAGTATGCACTTAAGTAATCAGAATACAGAATAGAGAAATGTAATATAGCAACAGAGTTAATGTCTTCCAGGAGCACAACTGGGAAACAGAGCACCTCTGCCTGAGGGAAAATGGGGATATTTTTCATGCGGGGAACTATATTTGAGATGGAACTTGAAAAATGAGTAGAAATACTAATAGGTTAAAGATGGAGAAATGGCAACATAAGTAAAATCTGGGAACTAGGAAAAAAGTGGGCCTGTTTGGAGTATAAAAAGTAATTCTCAACTGTCTGAAGATTCAAGTCAGGGAAAATAAACTCGTGAAAGGAAAGTTAGGTCCAGAACAGGGAGGAGCCTTGAGTGCCACATTAAAGTAGTTTAATAGCCTGCCCTCTTTCCATCACATAAAAAGTGATGAAAAATCCTAAAGCCATATTAAAGAAGAGATGCCAGTGACATGAATACTTAACATTTAGGAAATCATTTTGGTAAAATAAAACCATTTTTGTGCCTTTATGGTGCAGTGCTAAAATTGCTCCCTTAAATCCAGACCTACACGGGTACACATCTTTTTATTTTTATTTTATTTTATTTTTTTAACATCTTTATTGGAGTATAATTGCTTTACAATGGTGTGTTAGTTTCTGCTGTATAACAAAGTGAATCAGCTATACATATACATATAACCCCATAACCCCTCCCTCTTGCGTCTCCCTCCCACCCTCCCTATCCCACCCCTCTAGGTGGTCACAAAGCACCGAGCTGATCTCCCTGTGCTGAGCTGATCCCCCTGTGCTATGTGGCTGCTTCCCACTAGCTATCTGTTTTACATTTGGTAGTGTATATATGTCCATGCCACTCTCTCACTTTGTCCCAGCTTACCCTTCCCCCTCCCCGTGTCCTCAAGTCCATTCTCTACATCTGCGTCTTCATTCCTGTCCTGCCCCTAAGTTTGTGAGACCCTTTTTTTTTTTAGATTCCATATATATATGCACATCTTTTTAAATGAAAGCAACAAAGATGTGGGCAAATACAAATGTAAGGTAAAGATAGCAGTACAAGTGGAACTGCGTGTGGTTTGTGCCTTTTGTTTTTGTATCAATCTCAAGACAGCAGGGTCCAAAGAGGTGCTATTCACGAGTTTTATAACACTCATCGTAGTCTCAAGGCCCTGGAGGTGGAGAAGAGAGTTTAATAAAATATCGATAGGTTTTAATAACAAAAATTTCAGGGAGGGAGGAGAACGGCACAATCCTGCCAAAGCCATTATATTCATCCACAAATGGGACAGAGGAGGAAATCACACACCGATGAGGGCTGGGCGGGATTGCCCTCATTTCTATCCCGCTCCTATGCTCCCTCCCTAGAAACCTCGGGCTTCCAGTCCCACTTCCCCTGCTCTGGTGGTCTCCTCGGCCTTCGCCCTCGACCCCCCATCCCTCCCCAGCCTAACCCCACTCCCAACGCTGCCCCAGTCACCGCCTCTTCCTCTCCACTGTCCCGCCTCCTCTCCTCCGCAGTCGTCAACCCCCGTCTGGGCTTCCCTCTAAGCCCCCTCCTCGGCCCACATACTTCCCAGCCCTCCCACTCCTCATTCCTCCCACTCGGCTCCCACGCCTGACCGCCGGCATCCACTCTGGCTGCCATGGCTCTACTCCTCCCTCCGTCCCTTTATAGCCAGCCGCCAGCTGCCCCGGCTTCACCTTGATCTCCTCCACCCGCTGGGTCAGGCGGCTGATCCGAGTGCACAGATCCTCCTTCTCCAGCCTCCCCGAGTGTGCCAGGACTTCCGTCACGAACGAGGCCATCGCTACCACAAGAACCAACCCGGACAGGGCCACTCTCTTGTAGCCAGCGCGGCAGCTCCAGTCCCGCCGGAGGCCTTGGCGCGCGGCCTGCCGGGAAACGGAGTCTCGCGGGGCCCAGACCTCCGCACGAAAAGCGAGGCCCGTACTACAACTCCCAGTAGGCACCGCGGCTATCCTAGCGTAGACTTTTCACGGTGTCCCGTAGTTGGCAAACTGTGCGGAGACGCGTTTTCTCCTTGTTCGTTTTCAAATAGCTTGTCTTTTCCCGCAGGGTTTTCACTAGAAGAAAAATGTTTTTATTTAATAACCAGTCACAACTGAACTTTTCTCAGCTTCAAAATGCTTACCTGTGAAATTTATCTAGCCTGAAGACCCAACGAGCCCATCTTGATCTTTTTTCGTTAAATATTCATTCTCATGGGCCTCAGTGGCCATCACAGTTTATATGAATGGTGCCCTCTGCAGTTGTGCAAGGAAGTGGAATCACCTCATTATAAATAAAAGTATGCTTATAATTGCACTCCTTTTATATTACATAGTATATATGTATATACATATATAACATCTATGAAATATATTATAAGTTTATATTATTTATATTACCTAGGTATAAATAACATTAGTACTGTATGGACTGGAACATGATACTTAGCACTTTCTATCAGAGATTACAAATCAATTTTATCAAAACTTTAAAAAAAATTGTTTCATTATTTAAAGGTGTTACATACATACTATAAGATATATGTATGTATGTATACATATATGCATATAAATGCGTTACATACTAAAAGATTTTCACAATATACTATGTACAGTATTAAAAAAATAAATAGATATAGATACATATATAGAGGTAAAGGTAAAGGAAGTACACCAATTTAACTCTCTTAGTGGTGAATTTATGGTATTTATTCTCTTCTTTTCCCTGTTTTTTCTATTTTTCTACAGTAAACATGTACTGCCTTGATTAAAATGCTTTTTAAAATTTTTTTAAAGGTACATTGTGAAGGTGGACCCCCAAGTAGATGCTGACCCTAAGGTCCTTGTCAATTTTAAGTGCCTGTGGAACAATCTGCTTGTCCTAGTGACGCAGGGGCAGCTTCCTGTGACATGAGCAAAGGGGGTTGAGACGGGAAGCCATAACATCTTGGGAATCGCCTCTCCCTAGAAAACCAACCAAACTTCTGTTTGGTAGACCTGTCAGCCTCTCTTTGAATTCTAGATGCTACTAATAATAAATGCCCAGTGAGAAAGAAGGACCTGCAGATGAAATTCCTGAAAATTTGTATCACATATTTATTGAGCAACTACTGTATGACGGACACTGTGCTAGGCTGGGAATCCAAAATATGTGAGTAAATAATCTCAGGAAAATATGATCATTACTATCTTCGAGGTAGATGAGGGATTGATCCAGATGTGGTAGGGCCTAAATTTTATAGAGTTGCCAGGAGGGGGAGGACTCTTTAAGGAAAAGAATATAAAATAACAAATACAAAATTAAGTGCAGGCCTTGGAAGGGGTCTGTGCAAGGAACAGGCCTGGAAGCTTAATCCACCTCTAAGGAGGTACAAAGGGCAGAGGAAATATTGGGCGAGGAGCACCCAGTCTCTGATTGAATCAGGGAGGTTCCACAGTAATAAGGAATCTGAACTAAGAATGGAAGGAGGTGTCAGGTGGAGGTTCTGTAATCTTCCTCCAGGAAACTAAGCCATGAATACCCACAAACACAACTGCAGAAGCTCTACCTCTCCCTGAGCACTGGATAAGCTAAGAACTATCCCTCAAGTTTCCAGGAAGAGACAGGGGAGAGCCAGACTTAGGAAGGAGAAAAAGGGCATAGGGAATGGAGTGGGATTGCTACACACAGACAGACAATGCATGCAGGCATGAATGAACACTTGAGTAAATAAAAAGAAATTAACAGCTCTTGGATTAGAAGAATTAATATTGTTAAAATGGCCATACTACACAAAGCAATCTACAGATTTAATGAGATCACTATCCAATTACCCACGAAATTTTTCACAGAACTAGAACAAATAATGCTAAAGTTTATATGGAACCACAAAAGGCCCAGAATTGCCAAAGCAATCCTGAGGAAAAAGAACAAAGCTGGAGGCATAACCCTCCCAGACTTCAGACAATACTACAAAGCTACAGTAATCAAAACAGCATGGTATTTGCACAAAAAGAGACATATGGATCAATGGAACAGAATAGAGAGCCCAGAAATAAACCCACTCACCTACGGTCAACTAATCTTTGACAAAGAAGGCAGGAATATACAATGGAGAAAAAAAGTCTCTTCAGCAAGTGGTGTTGGGAAAGCTGGACAGCCACATGTAAATCAATGCAGTTAGAACACTCCCTCATACCATACAAAAAATAAACTCAAAATGGCTTAAAGACTTAAATATAAGACATGATGCCATAAAACTCACAGAAGAGAACATAGGCAAAACATTCTCTGACATAAATCATAGCAATATTTTCTTAGGTCAGTCTCCCAAGGCAGTAGAAATAAAAGCAAAAAGAAACAAATGGGACCTAATCAAACTTACAAGTTTTTGCATAGGAAAGTAAACCGTAAACAAAATGAAAAGACAACCTACAGACTCAGAGAAAATATTTGCAAACAATGCAACCAACACGGGCTTAATTTCCAAAGTATACAAACAGCTCATACAACTCAATAACAAGAACAAAAATAACAAGCCAATCAAAAAATGGGCAGAAGACCTAAATAGACATTTCTCCAAAGAAGACATACAGATGGCCAAAAAGCACATCAAAAGATGCTTAGCAACACTAATTATTAGAGAAATGCAAATCAAAACTACAATGAGGTGTCACCTCACACTGGTCAGAATGACCATCATCAAAAAGTCTACAGATAACAAATGCTGGAGAGGATGTGGAGGAAAGGGAACCCTCCTTTACACTGGTGGGAATGTAAATTGGTGCAGCCACTGTGGAGAACAGTATGGACGTTCCTTAAAAACCTAAAACTAGAGTTAACGTATGATCCAGCAATCCCACTCCTAGGCATATATCTGGAGAAGACACTAATACGAAAAGATACATGCACTCCAATGTTCACAGCAGCACTATTTACAATAGCCAAGACATAGAAGCAACCTAAATGCCCATTGACAGATGAATGGATAAAGAAGATGTGGTATATATATATATATATATATATATATATATACACACAGTGGATAAAAAGCCATAAAAAGGAATGAAATAATGCCTTTTGCAGCAACATGGATGGACCTAGAGATTATCATACTGAGTGAAGGAAGTCAGACAGAGAAAGACAAATATATGATATCACTTATATGTGGAATCTAAAAAAATGTTACAAATGAGCTTATTTACAAGACAGAAACAAACTCACAGACATAGAAAACAAACTCATGGTTACCAAAGGGGAAAGCCATGGAGGGAAAAATTAGGAGTTTGGGTTTAGCGATACAATCTGTGTATAAAATAGATAAACAACAAGGACCTACTGTATAGCACAGGGAACTATATTCAATATCTTGTAATAAACTATAATGGAAAAGAATTAATATATATATTTATATATAGAAATATAGGTAGATAGATAGGTAGATATAAACCTGAATCACTTTGCTGTACACCAGAAACTAACACAACATTGTAAATCAAGTATACTTCAATAAAAAATAAATTAAAATTTTTAAAAAGAAATTAACAAATGAATGGGTTCTGTTTTCCCTCGCTAATCTGACCTCCTTCATATTTCACGCTTATCGTGGTTTGTATCTCTCCTGACTTACAGATTTTCATAAATCACCAAGAAAGGGCTCTGAAGAAAAGCCAAAGAAATAAGGAGCAATGTCTGAAAGGATTCCTCCTGACCAATCATGTCTCACACACATGTGGCATGCCTGGATTCAGGAAGCAAAGTATCAAACACAAATCTGGATGGATATAGTACAAGCAGACACTTTCCAGAGATGCATAATATTTTGCCATCGTTTTGATTAGAACATGTGGTTGTTATAAAAGCAGCAGAAGGAGCCTACAATTTAAAAGAGCATCCCATGTGCTTCAAGATAGGATTAAGGGAGGGAGGGGGAGTGGTGGATGCAGGTATGGGTGAAAACAGATCGGTATGAGTGGATAATTTCTGAAGCTGGGTGATAGTACATCAGATTTCTTTATACCATTTGCTCTACTTTCGTATGTGTTTGAAATTTTCTATAATAAAACATGAAAGAAAAAAAGGCATTCCGGAAGTTTCTGCTCACCTCCCTCCACCCCTACAAGACTGATAAGCTAATCAGGCTGCTTAGGTGTTGAGATGTCATACGGGTAAAGTCAAGATAACTGCTTTTTTCAGACGCTTCCTCGTTGCTGACTATCCCACGCCCCTTTTGCACATCGTAGTGTACCACAGGGCAATCAGTAGGTTAAAATATGTATAGGAGAATACATCGGTCAACATCTATGTCTTCAATATAATAAATCCCAATTTTCTTCCGTATTTTGCCATAAAGAGGAGCCCACGCCTGCATGCTGTGTCACCAGTGGGCAGGTGCAGCTCAGGAGGCATCTCTGTTGCAGCGCTGGAGACAAGAATAGGAAATGTCACAGTCCGAACCGCCTGGCTCAGGACTTGGATCTGTTGCTTGCCAGCTGAGGGACCTTGGCAAGTTACCTAACACGTAACTTCTCACAGCGGTGGTGTGAAAATTAAATAAGGATAAAGAATCTAGCCAAAAGTCTGGTATTTAGCCTCACTCAGTAAATGCAAATTATTGCCTTTCCTGTCGGAACCTGCCTCTTGGCAGCAGTAACAAATACGAATGGAAGCTGGTGTGACTACCATCTATTTATAGCTGCTGTCCCAGCAGCAGCAGGGGACTGGGGAGGAAGAGCTTTCCCTCCTGGTATATTCTGGGTCTGGATAGGTTCCTTGGATTCGGGAATTTTTTTCTTCTGCTTACAAAAATACTAAATGATAAATTTGTAAAAATGTATAAAATACATAGACAAGCACAAATAAGAAAATAAGAACTATCCATAATCCTTCCACTAAAACAACCATGGTTAACATTTTGTGGTATATGATACATACATACATACACACACATAGATACGGATATATGCGCTTTTTGGTGAAAGTGAAACTGCATTCTATATACTCTATATACTGTTTGGTCACTGCTTTTCTCACTTAGCAACGTATCAAAAGCATTTTTCATGTCATTAAAATTTCTTCTACATCAATTTAAAACAGCTGCCTAAATTGTACATAATAATATACAATTATTAACACTAGTTCAATGGATATTTTCATAAATCTTGGTATATATTCACAGTAAATTAAGGTAAGTTCTAGGACGTAGGGTGCTGGGTCAAAGTATGCAGATATTTAAAAGTGTAAAACATGAAGTCATGTGACCCCCCAGAAAGATTACTTCAATGTATATTCCCAGAACATCATTCTCGTCTTCTCGGAACTGGGGAGTGATTTAAGTGTATGAATTCACTCATCAAATATGTATTGATGGCTTACTGTCTGGCTTTTTTGCCTCTCATGGGACCCTCCCCCAGGATCCACACCCACATCCAATCTTGGGCACACCCCCTAAACCTAAACTTTGCCAAGTTCCTGGCACCTGCCTCAGCTGCTGCCTAGAAAACTGAAATAGGAACCCCCTCCAAAAGTGAAAGACTTCCACTCAGCTCCCCAAAAGTCCTGCCTGCTTATCAGTCACCAAGCCGCCTGTCCTCCTTTTCTTTCTGCCTTTCTTTTGTGTTGGGAGCAACCATGGCCTGGAGTTTCTGCGGGAAAGCCCAGCTTGGGGGACTGCTCTCTGCTTGGCTGGGTCTGTTCATGTGTCCTGCCCCAATGGAAAACTCTCAATCTGGAGCTGAACGAAATGGAGACCTGGATCAGGGGACTTTGGGAGGTCTGCGTAGATCAGGAGGAAGTTGTCACTGTGTGCAAGGCCTCTGAGTCCTTCTCGTCTCTGCCCCTGGAGCTCCAGGCATCCCGCATCCTCGTGGTAGCCTCCCATGGACTACTGGGGCTTCTGCTCTCTGGCTTTGGGGCCCAATGCTTCCAGTTTCACAGGATCAGATGGGTATTTCAGAGGTGGCTTTGCCTCCTGCGGGGGGGACTTTGGAGGCATCAGCTTCGGTCACTCCCCTCTTTCCAGTCTCCTGGGTGGCCTACATCACAATCCAAGACTTCTGGTATGACAGCGTCCCTGAGATTGTGTCTCGGTGGGAGTTTGGAGATGCCCTCTATCTGGGCTGGGCTGCTGGTGTTTTCCCGGCCCTTGGTGGGTTACTCCTCATCTTCTCGGCCTGCCTGGGAAAAGAAGATGTGCCCTCTGTCCAGATGGCTGTCCCTACAGCAGCCCCACCAGCCTGTGCTCCAGTGGAAGAGTCCGATCGCTCGTTCTACCTAATGCCAAGACCTAGGATCCTGTTCATCTAGGACAAGCTTTGCCAAGGAATCTATGGAACAGAGGAATGTCAGGAGAATCCTCTCTCTTCCTTATCCGTCATCACTCTATATTTGCTTGCCTCATTTTAGGGGTGGAAGTCACTGTCTCATTTGTTCAAGAATTTGACTATCTTGGTGATATGGTGATCCTAATTTCAGAATGAAAAATCAAGGCACAGTTTCTAAAAACATGTTTATCTGATTTAGATTTTATTTACATAAAATACTTGTAAGCTCATAACATTAATTATATACTTGATTCTTTTATTACTAGGGAAAACATATTACAAAATAGCATTCAACCTAGAAAACCTAGTCTACTGGATATGAAGATAGAAAAGCTAAAGATATGCCTTTGCAAATGAAAATGAATTATTGGCCTATAATATCACCTCAGGACAGGGACCCTCCTTGGGTTCATTTTCAGTCTCGGGTGCACGATTTGAAAGGGAGCTTCACCATACATCAGTCCTTGTGGCTGTACCCAAGGACTGACCAATGTGGGCATACACGTGGAGAGAATTATCAGCTCCTCAGAAATGTCTTTTACCATATGCAAAATCACATTATAAATCCCTTAAATTTTAACCCAAATGTCAGCAGACCCACCTAGGCTGTGGCAACCAGTAAAGTCCCTTTCACAACAATGACCCAAGTTCCTTTGCTTCCTGACCACCTGGCCCAGGTCTTCCTCAAGCATTTCTGCAAGTCCTCAAGGAGGAGCCTCCCATTTGCTCACAAACCTGCTCATCAGCTGAAACTACCCTGCGTGTCCACCCTGATCCTCTCGCTACCATCTGCCTCCCACTGCTTTAATCAGTTGAGAGTCACCACTGACCCCGTCGACAATTCCCACAGGAGAACAACTAAGGGTGATGGTTCCCAGTGTCCCCAGATATGTCCCTTTTCCAAGTTTGGAGGCACCTTTTGCTCGCAGGACTGAGGAGCTCCCTCCCTCCACACGCTGGTCCTGTGCTTTGCCTTGAGGCTGTACTGCCTGTGCTCAGATGCCTCTCCTTCTCAGTTAAATAACATCGGCATAGCCCTGGCATCTTGAGGTAGCCGCCACAGAATACGCACGCACCGACACAAGAATAAACAAGTTTGCCGGCATAGCCCAGACCAGTTCCCTTCTTTTTTTTCCTGAGGAAGTGAGGCTGCTCAGGTGCAACTTCGTCTTCAGCACCTGACTCAGTTATCTTCTCACCCAGAATAGCATCCTCTAGGAGGCACAGTTTCTCCAGAAAGCTCCTTTCCCAGTATGTCCTTTTGTATATGTCCACTTGACATACACAAATCCAAATGACTCTTAGGTAAATAAATTTTTGAGTATAAAAGAGCAGTTTGCATCAGATTTGTATTCTGGCCTTCTCTGGTTCCAATGCCCATTTTATCAACTACCCCTTCTTGATTATATTTCAAGGACCTTTAGGCCAATTTCAATCAGAGGTGAAGCTCAAATATCCAAGAGTTATCCTTGGATCCCATAGGATCTACAAGAAGGACTCATTTTGTTATTCATCCACCTGGCCGCTTATTCACTCTTTGAACAAATATTTATTGAGCACCTACCACGTGCCAGGCATTGTGCTAGCAACCAGGAATAAAACGGTAGGACAAAGTGTATCCCTGCCCCTCATAAAGGCAATTAGGGGAGACAAATATTAATGGGAAATCACATCAATGCAAATCGTAGTTGTGACAAACTTTACAAATCTGGAAAGGTACACGGTTCTATAAGATCATGCAATAGAAGCAATTTAACCTAGTCAGGTTAAATGAGCGGGTACCCTAAGGAAATGATAACTGCCTACAAGCTAAAGGATGGATAGCAATTCTAGATAGAGAGAAAAAAAAGTAAAAGACAAGGCTGGTGAAGTAGGAAGGAACAGGATCTTACAGGACCTGTAGGGCCTGTAAGGCCTGTAGAATGTTGTCTCTGTTCTCAGAACCAAGGGAAGCCAAGCATGCGGCCAGGAACAGGAGCTCAGCTGACCGAAACAGTTGCCTGCTCCCCCTTTCCTAACACCTTGTCCCTGGGCCGTATCCCTACCACACAGTTGCATAGGGTTTAAGAGATGACTATGCACTTTCACATATCTTGTGTTTTATTTACTGTTATATTGAGGGGTGTTTTTTTTTTTTTTTTTGAGATTGGGAGAACAGATATTATTTGTTTTGCTAATGAGAAAATGAAGAATTTAGGCAACATGCCCACGGTGAGTAATTAGCTGGTTGAGACTTGAATCCAAGGCTTGGATGCCATAGCAGGCTTTTGTCACCCACCCCATCCTGTTGCTTCATGGGGATGGGTTGCTGAGACAATCCACCAGACCAAAGGAAAAACTAGCACCCAAGCAGAAGAAAAAACCAAAGACCTAAAAGAAAAATCTTGTGCTCTGTGCGTTTGTTGAGGTCTAAACAGGATCTTTGTTGCCAGGTGGCTCACCTGGTCCTGCTGGTGACCTGCAGCCCTCATCCTAATCCCATGTGTGCAGGCGCTGATGGTATTTTTCATCAGCATGTGATTATGGCTTCCTCTGCAAAGAAATGGACACAAACTAAAGATTTATTAAGAAAAAAAAAAGCCCGTCTTCCTAACTCTCCTTTATGAAGGACACAAAGGCATTTAAAAAATTTTTTTAAAGGTCTGCATTTTTAAAATATTTACTTATTAATTTATTTTGGCTGTGGCGGGTCTTACTTGCGGCACGCAGGATCTTTTAGTTGCAGCATGCAGACTTCTTAGTTTCGGCATGCATGTGGGATCTAGTTCCCGGACCAGGGATCAAACCCGGGCCCCCTGCATTGGGAGCTCAGAGTCTTACCCACAGGACCACCAAGGAAGTCCCCAAAGGCATTTTTTAAAACGATAGGAGTGGAGTAGGGACTGTTGATTGATTCCCAAGCAGTCAATAGCATGTCATCCCCTGAAGGAAAGGTGATGCATTCTGGCCAGAATCTACTTTTATAGAAAGAGTCTGAGGAATAAGATGCTTTTCACCAAAAACTGCCACTGTTTTTATCTACCTGCCTTGTAGAGAAAATAATGAGAAATAAAAATAGAACTAATTAAATCTTAGTTTCAGTTCAGCCTTTTCTCATACATTTGTGGCAAATTAACATTAAAAACATTTCTTTATTGTGGTTACACATGGAGAGGTGTCTTGTCATATGTATTAGAAACAGAAAGGGACATCAATCAATCGATGTTTCAAGGCAAAAGCTTTTATTATGTGCAAAGCATTGTAAGAAAATAAGCCGGGGACTCGCCAAACGTGATGCAGTTAGAATTTGATATGTTCAGTGCTATCTTCTCCACCGGCCTTCCTTTGGGTCTGAACGTTTCATCATTAGCAGAGAAGGCATTCCAGAAGGTCCCTATCAAAACATTCATCTGTTACCCTTCTGAGCCTCTGAGACTAGCTCTAAGGGAAAAGTCCCAAGGGTTAGACACATTCTGGGATGGGAGGAAAGTAAGAACTAGTTTTATGGGCTTCTGGACAGGAGATGTGTCTTAGCAGCCAGGGAGGGTTAGGGTAATACAAAACTCAGAGTTAGGGAAATGTCTGCAGTCACTGGCCTCTGATATGGAACTGAAAGAAGCTGGGATCACATTCCACTCTACTAACTGATGGATTTCTTTTTTTAAGCCAGTTGTTCTTGCTACCTTGTCCACATTTATAGTATGTGTACAGACTGTTTTGTTGTTGCCCAGAATTTTTTTTTTTTTTTGAATTTTGGTAGGAACTTTATAAATTTATTTATTTATTTATTTATTTGCTGTGTTGGGTCTTCGTTTCTGTGCAAGGGCTTTCTCTAGTTGCGGCGAGTGGGGGCCACTCTTCATCGCAGTGCGCGGGCCTCTCACTATCGCGGCCTCTGTTGTTGCGGAGCACAGGCTCCAGACGCGCAGGCTCAGTAGTTGTGGCTCACGGGCCCAGTTGCTCCGCGGCATGTGGGATCTTCCCAGCCAGGGCTTGAACCCGTGTCCCCTGCATTGGCAGGCAGATTATCAACCACTGCGCCACCAGAGAAGCCCCCAGAATTTTGAATAGTGCCTCAAAGCCAAATCCCATGGGTGATACACGCCCTGGATTCTAAAGACAGGGGCTCACCACACTGCTGCTAAGAAGTCACCAAACTGGTGGTCAGCCTTCACACCCAACACCTACATAAGAGAAACACCCAGACTCATTAGGGAGGCTTCCTGGAAGGGAATTCATAACAGTTGGGAGCACGGTGATGTCTCTACCCTTCCCTGTACGGACTCGGGTGGAGATAGACCTCAGAAGCACCACTCATGAATGGAGCTGTTCCCAGCAGGGAAGACGGGTATCTGAAACACACCCACCCCACCCGTGCCGAGCTGCAGAAACTCCTGGGCTATGGAGGCACAGACGAGGGTGCCTGACCACCACCGGAGCAGCCTGAAGCAGGGGGCTGGCTCGAGTGGGGCAGAGTGGCAGCACCTGCCCTTCTGTCTTTTACCGGGGCAAGGATGGTAAGCCTTCTGTAGCCCAGATGGGTGCTGGGGCAGGCAGTCTGGGTGACACTGTCCCAGAGCACTGCTGGACGGCGTGAGGGACTCGAGCGGGAGCTGAGAGGGACTGAAAGAGGCCAGCCAGGATGTCCAAAAGCCCTATCAGGGAATGATCTGGAAGTTTTCTACAGAGCTCTCTGAAGAACCCATAAAATACCCCACCCAAAAGCTAGTAATTGGATTCTTGCCATAACAAAGAATAAGAGTGTATTAGAAACAAAACTATTTCTTTAAAAAGTAAACAATGTCCTTTGCCTTCTTCTGCTGTAAACTCTCCTCCCCCAGGCTCTAGGGCTGCCAGGAGCTGGGGGTTAGGAGGGGAACGGAGCAGGGGAGCAGAAAAACATCCTACGGCTCTTTCCTTACTGTTAGTCCCTGAACTTCAGGCTGAGGCCTGGACTAACATGAGGGGAGAAGCACTGAAGCAAATGCATGAGAGTGAACTTTTGATCTAGACTGGTCCAGACACTGTAATACATGAAAATTATTCTTTTCATACTCAAACGTGACAATAAAGTTCTCAGGGAAACGACAGCCAAAGGATCATACTGGAAGGTAGCCATGGAAACAAAAAGAAAGCTATTGACTCATTGTTCCCTATCAAGTTTAGGCCATTCAATAAAATGATTAAAGAAAAAATATACCCAAAGCAAGAAAAGAATCCGATAGGAGATACTGTGATTTTTCTATCCAGCATAGGCCCGGATCCCTTCAGCATCTCTCTTCCAGTCAGACTGGCTAATATGAGCACATCCGCTTGCCAGAGACCTACAGCACCCTGGATGTCTACATTACGTCCCAGTTATTTAGAATCCACCTGTGAGCCCTACATAGGCCAAGGAGAAGCCTTAAAGACCTTGCCCCACAGTACATTTCCACACGAGACCTGCAGCTATCAATACTTTACACCGGGGGCTTCCCTGGTGGCGCAGTGGTTGAGAGTCTGCCCGCTAATGCAGGGGACACAGGTTCGAGCCCTGGTCTGGGAGGATCCCACATGCCGCGGAGCAACTGGGCCCGTGAGCCACAACTACTGAGCCTGCGCGTCTGGAGCCTGTGCTCCGCAACAAGAGAGGCCGCGACAGTGAGTGGCCCCCGCTTGCCGCAACTAGAGAAAGCCCTAGCACAGAAGCGAGGACCCAACACAGCCAAAAATAAAAATAAATAAATAAATTAAAAAAAAAAAACTTTACACCGAGTCATTGCTGCATCTATTGTTTCTTTTAACCCTTAGAACATAACTGCAAGGTTAAGGATATTTTTGTTTTATAGACCAGGAAAATAGGTTTAGCCAGTATTTGAACTCAGTTGTTAGATAACGATGCCAATATTCTTTCCATGAACTACATCTTCGTGAGACACATTGATTCAGCAGTGATTTATAAATCAGGAAGCTGTAAAACTGTTCAACTCATGAATGAGATCTGGCTATTCCCTACGTAGAGACGGTCAAGATGACTTAGTGAATGACGATGCTAATTCCGGGTCATCATTGGGAGTTCTATCCTTACTGTTAAAATCTAAATGCTAATTTGGGAAGACCATCTTTGGCATGAGTGATACCTCTAGCCCACCATTAGGGCTCTAGATAGAAAACTGGTCATACCTCCATGAACATGATTAATACCAGGACCGGCAGCACACATTTAATTTTCAAAACTCACTCTTGGCAATCCCTGAGTACTTAGGTAGCAGCTTATCAATTCCAAGTGACCTAAATTCTTTTTTTTTTTTTAATTTATTTTGTCTTTGTCTGCACTGGGTCTTCGCTGCTGTGTGCGGGCTTTCTCTAGTTGTGTCGAGTGGGGGCTACTCTTCGTTGCCCAAGTCACCTAAATTCTTTAGAAGGTTTCTGTCCCCTTCTCCTACTCAAAGTTAATATTCCTGCTTCATTGCTTATTATCACAATTTCCTGTCTTCCTCATAGCAGGAACAATCCAGGCTTATCTTATCTGGGAAGGGAAGAGACCAGGTCTCTACCTTATAAGACCCATTCACTTGTCTGTAAATGGCCAATCAGTTACACACAACAAGGAGGTTGCAGGATCAGGTAACTAGCCAACAGCCTATTGGGCAATGCAGCAAACAAGAGGGCTGAAAGGAGGAGGACATGAAAGTGCCCTGAAAATCTCTTAAGGCAGTTCCACTCTGATTTGTAGTAGATTACAATGTCAGTTTAGTGTTTAATAGCCTAAGAGAATGTGGATAATTTTTTTAAAGGTTCAGGGAAAAGCAATGTAATGACTGAATAGCTGAGAAGTTGAGCCTGTGAGCGAACTTTAAGGAACTGATGTGTTTACGGTAATTAAAAGAAAGGTTAATTACACAGAAAAAAATATATTTTTCTATATCTCCATCAAAGTTGAGTTTCACAACATGAGGAATACACCAAAGTTATAGTATATTAATTCAGAAAGCATAAAAGCCTGTAAACTATCATTGCAGAAGATTCTACAGACTTTATGAAACCACAGAACTCAGTGTGTTGAGGACAATGTAAAAGCCACCTTACTAGTAGGCATGGAAGTTCTATGAAGAAATAGTTCTCAGCTGTGACTATATGTTTATCAGAATCACCTGTGATGCTTTCCAAGCATAAGAGCATCTGGGGTCCAGCCGAAGTCTAATTAGTCCATATCTGCAGGGTTGAGGCTTTGGCAACCGGGATTTTTAAAGTGACAGCTGATTCTGGATTGGTGACCAGGGTTAGGAATCACTGCTGAAGAGCTCTGAATTAAAAAGGCAGAAAAGGGAATTCCCTGGAGGTCCAGTGGTTACACTCTGCGCTTCCACTACAGGGGGCACGGGTTCGATCCCTGGTTGGGGAACTAAGATCCCACAAGCCTCATGGCATGGCCAAAAATAAATAAATAAAAAGGCAGGAAAAAACTTACAAAAGAGAAAAATAAATAAAAACAAAATAAAGTTGTTTGAAAAGACCAATAAACCTCTGGAAATACTAACCAGAAAGAAAAGAAGATACATGTCACCCAGTATCAGTAATGAAAAGGGGGACATCACTAAGATCCTGGAGCCATTAAACACACACACACACACACACATACACACACACACACACACACACACACACACACACACACGAGGCGTTATTATAAACTTTTTGCCAAGTAAATTTTAAATTTTAGACGAAACGGACATATTTCTCTTTTTTGGGGACAAATTTCTAATAATTTTCCAAAACTGACACAAGAGGTAACCAAAAAAAGTCTGAAAACCCTAAATGTATAAAAGAAGCTGAATCTATAATTAAAAGCATCTTTTCAAAACACACAAAAAACAACTCTGGGATCAGATGGCTTCAACAATGAATTCTGCCAGACATTAAGGAAGAAATAATCCTATCTTATACAAACTCTTTCAGAGCATAGAAAATGAGAGAACATCCCAACTCATGCAGTAAGGCCAGAATAATCTACACCAAAACTTTGATAAGAACATTACAAGAAAAGAAAATTAAAGGCCAATCTCTCTCATGAATATACATGCAAAAGTCCTAAATAGAATATGAAAAAATTCCATATGCATATAAAAAATATATCACGATCAAATTCAGTTTCTTCTGGCAACATGGTTGGTTTAAAATTAATAAATGTAATTCACACATGAACAGAGTAAAGGAAAAGATCCATGTAATCATTTCAATAGATAAAGAAAAAGCATTTGATAAATTTCAACACCCATTCATAATTTTAAAAAAACTCAAACTCGGAATAAAAGGAATCTTTCTTTATCTAATAAATGGAATTTATAAAAAGCCTACAGTATGGTGAAATACTGAAAACTTTCCCCCTGATATGGGGGTGGGGATAATGACACCCACTATCACCACTTCTATTCAGCATTGTACCAGAGGTCCAAGTGTGACCAGGCAAGAAAAAGAAATGTTGTAAGGACTTGAAATAAAAGTCATCATTCACAGATAACATAGTGTATAGAGAAGATCTAAAAAAAAACTGATAAACTATTGGAATTAATAAGTAATTCTTACAGGCTTGATATAAAAACATCCATTTGTTTCTAGATGTCAGCAACAAACAATTAAAAAGGGAATTTTAAAAAATCACAGCATTTACAATAGGTTGAAAAACATCAAAGATCCAGAAATAAATCTTATGAAAGAGGTGGAAGACCTTTATACAGAAACTGAGGAAAACCTAAATAAAAATTATATACAATGTTCATAGATCAGATGTCAATTCTCTTCAAATTATCTATAGTCACTATAAACCACATCAAAATCCCTGGAGATTTGTGTATGCATGTGTGAAATTGACAAACTGATTCTAAAGTTTATATGGAAATATAAAAAAATCAATAGCCAAGATGATACTGAAGATGTCCAAAACTGGACAGTTTATTGTACCAGAAATCAAGACTTATAAAGCTACACTAATTAGGACAATGTGATATTGGACAAGCAGACAAACAGGCCAATAGAACAGACAAAAGAGCCCAGAAGCAGAACCCTACATAGACACCTTATGACAAAGGCATAGCACTGGGAAACACAAAATGTTTTCAATAAATGGTGAGGGTCAGTCCACTAAATGTGAAGGGTAAAACAGTGAAACTTCTGGAAGATAACACAGAATATCTTTATGACCTTGGAAATAATTTCCTCAGTAGGGCACAGTAGCACTAACCAAGAAGGAAAAGACTGATAAACTAGACAACCTTAACATTAAAAACTTGTTTTCACCCAAAGACATCAAATGAAAAGCCAGAGTGGGAGAAGATATAGGCAATGCATATAACCAAAAAAGTTTCCATAACTGGACTATATTTTCAAAAAACTCCTATAAATCACTAAGGAAAAGAAAAAAAAAAAGTGAGCAAAAGACTTAAATACGTATTTCAAAAAAAGAGAATAGCCAAAGGCCAATAAGTATATTAAGAGATGCTGGACATCCTTAGGACACAGATGTGGACAAAAGACTGTTGCCTGCCATCCCAGGAAAAAAACGAATGTTGCCCACCATCAAGCCATCAGCCACTGCAGCCAGCCCTGACGGTGCACCCTGAGGGCAATTCAGGACAGAGAAAAACAGGATACTGGCCCCAGATAGTTAAGATGCATATCTAAGGAATAATTTCAATGAGGCTCGCATCTTCGCATAGGTAGAAAAGCACTAAAATCGTTAACTTGAAATGTCTGGTGTTTCTGTGATTAGTAGTAGTCTTTCAATGTTCAACTACATGTTTTTCCCTCCCTTACCTCTTTGGAACAGTTCCTCAGAGCTATCTGAGAGGATGCCCCCAGGGCCACAGTCCTCAGTAAGGTCCCTAAATAAAACATAACTTGCAACTTGTAGGTGGTGCATTTTTCTTCAGCTGACACAGGGAAGTGCAAATCAAAATGAGATCATCACATGTCTACCAGAACGGCTATATTAAAAATACTGACAAAATCAAATCTTGACAAGGATATGGGGCAACCGGAAGGAACTCTTGTAAACTGCTGGTAGGAGTTTAAATTGGTATAACTGCTTTGGAAAACTGTTTGGTAGAACCTAATAAAGATACATCTACCTATTCCTATGACCCATATATTCTAATGATCTAGTAATTCCACTCAGAATTACATACCAACAGAAACGCACTCTTGGGTGCATCAAAAGACATGTACGTGAACGTTCCTTGTAGCATTATGGGTAGCAGCCAAAAACTGGAAACACTCAAATGACAATAGCATAATAAATTGTAAGATACATTCATTCAATGAAATATAATAAACCGAGCAAGGAAAATGAGTAAACTACGGCTGCAGTTAATTCTCCCTTCTACCCTATCCCTGCTACATCCCAGCCCTTCATTCAATCCTTGCCTCTTCTTCATTCATTATTTAAATTGTTCTCTGTATCCACTTCACACCTCTTTCTTGAAGTGGGTAGGGTAACAATGAGTTTATATGCTCCACAGTTCTTGAAAGAGCTAATTAACAAATCCAGATGGAAAAGGATTGCAGTTCCAGTTAACCAGGGAAAGGCTAAACCCAGGCTCCAGGGAATTTATGCTGAGGTCAAGTACCCTGCCCAAACTCTTGAAATCATTTCTGGTGAAGGGTCACACTGGTTCTTTCTCCCACCCCACCCCCAACATCCCTTCCCCTCATCCTTCTTTTTCACAACCCTTTAAATAAGTAAAGCCATTCTTAGCTTGAGGCAGTTTGCTGACCCTGAAAGAAACTAAGCTGTACCTAAGGCAGCCCCAGTACCCGCCATGGTGGTCTGAGTGGATCCACCACTACAGATGTCCAGCTGTTCCTTTCTTCACCAACTGCAGATTCTCAAAAGCTCATCAGGAAATAACTAATGTGGAAAGGTACAAAGCAAAAGATTTTACAAGACTTCCAAGGGTAGTCAAGCAGTTGTTAATAGCACAGGCTATGAAGTGAGACACACCAAGCGTTAGTGTCTTAGGACACCTATGACCTTGGGCAAACCACAGTCCCCATTTTCATCCCAGGGTTGTTATTTAACTGTGCACAGTAATCAGTAATGACAGGTATTAAAAGCAGAAGGCAAATGGTGCTACTACCTAGAATTTTAAATAGTAAAAGGTAAATCAATGGGTAAGAAAATTGATCAATTTCCCATGAAACAGATCTTTGCAGTGAGCTTTAAAACACAAAAGCACCTCTGAATATCTGTAAAAGATAGCCTAACCATTAATTTAACCAAAATATAAGAATTGGTTTTCAAGAAAATAATTTTTTTGCCTTCTAAATCAGAAAAATTACAAAGTGGATACACTTACATGCAATGCAACTAGCAAATGAGATGAAAAGAGATTAGTCACCACTAGGTGCTGCTCAAGAAGTGACCACAAAAAGGTCATGAAGAACCTAGTGGCAAGACGGGAATAAAGACACAGACCTACTAGAGAATGGACTTGAGGATATGGGGAGGGGGAGGGGTGAGATGTGACAGGGTGAGAGAGTGGCATGGACATATATACACTACCAAACGTAAAATAGATAGCTAGTGGGAAGCAGCCGCATAGCACAGGGAGATCAGCTCGGTGCTATGCGACCAGCTAGAAGGGTGGGATAGGGAGGGTGGGAGGGAGGGAGATGCAAGAGGGAAGAGATATGGGAACATATGTATATGTATAACTGATTCACTCTGTTATAAAGCAGAAAATAACACACCATTGTAAAGCAATTATACTCCAATAAAGATGTTTAAAAAAAAAAAAAAAAGAAGTGATCACTGCCTTTCATCCCCATCAAGCTTCTCAACGCTCTAATCTGCCCTTTTCTTTTCAAGAAGAAAAACTGAAACATGAGAAATGCTTATTGAGTCCATCCATTTCCAAAATAGAAAATATATATTTAAATAAAGGCCATACTGCATACCAAAGGTAAAACAAATACTTTTATTGCACATTTATAAAATCTGCATTGTTGGAGTTAAGTGTTTTTCCCTCCCACGATTCCCTCATTAATCTTAAAATTTGGATACCCAATTTGGAGCCTTTTAAAAATGATCAACAGGGGATATTTCTCTCTCTACATATACATATATATATAGATTTTTCTTTTCTTTTTACAAACCCACATCCCTTATTTTTTAAAAGCAAAAAAGGGGAGGGGCATCAAAATGTTCTTCTGGGCCAGCAGCAGCCTTAGACATGGGTTTTGACAATTTTCAGACACTAGAAAATTTTACCTAAATGGTTAACTATGAAAACGTGATCTTTAGTCTAAGTTTCACAATGCTGTTACTCCGTCTGAAGTCCTTAATGCTTTCCTTTCTTTCACTCAGGGCTGAGTATGAGGTTTTCTGGTTTATTTAAAAATATAAAATAAAAGAGAGAGAAGAAAGAAAGGAGAGGCAGCTTTCTTTTGACTTTTGAACATCTTACTGCCACATGCATGACCTTATGTTCTACCCACGTGTGAAAGGGTAGTGGTTCATCAACAACCTATTTTGTCATCTCCTGTCAAGAGCCAGGCAAGGTGTATGCTTCTCCTCTCTTGCAGTTAAGAATTTTTTAATGTCATCTGTATTTGATAAAATAACTAGTAGCTGTTCATATGGTTCAGGTTCTGATGAATCACCCTTCTACTCTGCTGTCAAAAATACTTATGCCTGAAGGATAATTTTAAAAGTGTCAAGAGGCTTAGAAAAGCCCAAGCACGCTTGTAGGTACAAGAGGCATTTCAGGTCTTCTGCCATAAATCAATACCTTAATACACTGGTTCCTGCCTTTTTTAGTGAAATCGCTTTTATGATTCTGTACCTAAAAAGTGCAACTTTATTTTCAATCCTTCTTTACATACACAGCATGGTTGGGGTCTGGATCTGAATCTTACTTTTCCACCTAATCCCTTTCCCAAGGTAAACACTGTGACAACAGACTTCTGTGCAACAGACAGTCAATCAAAGACCAGGATGGGACTTGAACACGTGGGAGCTTATTTCACTGTCACAGTTGACACTCCTTGAATTGACTCCATGACAGCTGCAAACCTGCTACAAAGGTCATAGGGCGAATTGGGTCGAATAGTTGGAGGCTCCTTTAAGACAATGATTTCTGCAGAAGGATCTAGAAGTCTAGGTAGAAACTCCCCTAAGCACAGCTGCAGATTTTCTGTGGAGGAAAAATGGATGGTTACTATACAGCTAAATAAATCTCTGAGTAAAAACTAATAAGTCTGTAATGATAGGAGAAGGTCTTTCATATAGCCATCACCCAACCTGAAAGGTTAAAGCACTGTTCTGGCCAGCTAATGACAAATGATGATTCCTTCAGGTAGCAAAGACCGGTAGCAAAGACCTATTTGCCAAATATACCAAAGTTTTAGGTCACTGTTTTAAGCCATGTGACGTGTGGCAGAATAACACTATATATTCACTTCATTATGGACACGTCTTCCAATCAATCATCCTTTAAAATTTGAGAAAGTACCATAAATATAATGTACCGTAAATATACTATCGCCATAAATATAATGCTGCTCTTTTCTTTCAAGTAATTAAAATATACCAGTGTGTACATGGCATTACGTAAAGCTATATATCACACATGGTCTAAATAAAAACTGAAGACATTAAAACAAAATTCATAGCTACTAATTATTATAGAATTTTTCAATAAATATTATAAACTTGAACACTTTAACAAGTCAGTAGAATATCTCTACATCAGTGAGAAACTAACAAAGAGGATTCGTATTAGGATACATAGCAACTTTCTAAATCTATCAAACTCACCTAAAAATACCTAGTTTTAGGCTCCCTCTCCAAAATGCTTTTGGACATGCACAGACGTTCCATTTACTAATTTGTTAACCTTGAAGGCATCATAGTTAATAATATGTTTATGTCTTGCAACTTCAAGTCACAGGAAAATTTAATTATGGCACCAACAGGCAATCAAGCTGCATAAACAGATTTTTATTTTTAAACTATAAAATTAAAGTTCAGATTTCGGCAGATGAAAAAGTAACAGCAGTCTGACATCCCTGGAGAGCAGTGATTTATTTCAAACAGAGCTGGCTGGCTGGCTGCGGAGGTGATTCAGCAGCCACAGAGGAGGTAAGGGGAGGCCAAGAAGGACAGGGGTTCAGGCTCCCACTCCTTGTTTCAACAGAGTAGGTGTACTTTTGACTCATTTACATTCTAGGGGATTCCAGTCCCTTAAAATGGTTTGACAACCGGTACTACAGACTGAGTCCACTGCAGTTTCTAGAATTCTCAAGGGCCTTAGAAATTACTGGAAGCGGCAACAACATCACACCTGCAATATCTTGCCCAAGGTAAGAGCACCAGTGGTTTCTCATGATCTCAATGGCATCCAAGTCATCCTTGGAGATGTCGTTATTAATGATAAGGTGAATGCAGGGAATGATCAACTCATTCATCACATTAATACCCTCTGTTACAGAGTGCTCATCATTTGTTTCAAAGAGAGAAGCCGCTTTGGCATTCAGCTCCTATAGATAAAAAACAGAGTGGAAAAAAAAAAAAAAAAAAGTCAGAAAGAGAAGATAAATATCTATTTTGGAAGAGCCTAAACAAGTACTTCCCAAACTTCACTGTACACTGGAATTGCCTGGGGATCTTTAAAAACTACTGATGCCCCAACCCAAGCAAGCTGACTGATTGGTATTTGGGTGACCTGGGCACTGGGAATTTTTTTTTTAATGCTCCCAAGGTGATCCGAATGCAGCAAAGTCTCTGACCCAGTGGCCTAAACTTACAAGTCAAGGTCATATTCAACACCCGCTTCTATCAAAAGGCCTATTCAATGGTTCTCAATCTTCACTGAACATCAAAATCACCTGCAGAAGGCAAGCTGGTGCCCAGGCCCCTCCCCAGGAGACTGGTTTAACTGGCTGGGGAGATGCCTGGGTCCCAACCATGTGAAAGCTCCTTAGGCGATTCTGACGCACACGGGGGGGTTGAGAGCCAGAGGTGGAAAGAATCTAAATCCCTAGTACTGTCTCCCTGTGGCAGCTGAGTGGGACGTTCAAAATGTAATCTGTATTTGGTGATTTAAAAAATAAAAGCATGTCTTTACTAAAATTTAGGTCCATCAAATCTACAAGGCCCTTTTTTCAGCTTCAAAGTACCCTGCCATACCTATAACTGATGCAGGAACCTAAGTCTAATCAGAAAATGAAGCTTCTGAGATAAATACATGTCATGACTTAACCTCCTCCACTTGGTATTAACAGAAGCAGTGGGAGAAATGCTGGCCTGACTCCTCCCGTGAAGGGTGATCCTGCCGGGTGTCAGAGAGGCTAAAGGCAAGCACATGGGTCTGGGAAAGCCGCCTCTGTAGTTTCTGAAGGACAAGCACCTGCAGGAACCCCTGGGGAGGCAGAGGGGATATGGGTCTCCTCCCCACGTGGCGGCCAAATGCAAAATAGGTCAGGACAGATCTCCAGTGGTGTATGACGAGGATATTAACAGAACGGCAGGACCAATCCTGATGGCTCATACCTTTTTAAAAAAAACTGGAATCTCTTTAGAAGTCACTAAAACTCTCATCTACTAGCTTAGCAGGGAACACAGGAAAAACACACATTTCTTACATGTTTACTCTGGGCCAGACTCCGAGAAAACAGCTGAATAAGAAGAGGATCTGTGCTCAAGATCTCACAATCTAGTAGACAGGCCATGTGATAAAAGCTATAATGCAGTACACATAAAGGGCACCAAAATGGGGATAAGTGATTCTCACCTAACTTCTAACAGGGGGTGGAAGAAGAATGACATTCACGGAAGTAACTTAAAATAATTTGTTCCAATGTAAAACTACTCTTCCGAGTTTGGAAAAATCTAAAACCTGTTGGAGATTTTTTAAAGTTGTATTTCTTCACGGCTTCAAGGAGCAGAGGTAAACACAATAAAATAATAAAAAAGTCGTAAGGCTTTACAATCAGTACAAACCAGAAGGCATTTTCTTCGGTATAAGGCGATCACCGACTCTTTCACGCCCCGCCGGGGCCCCTTCATCAGCAGAGCGGCATTGCTCTGGTAGGCGTACACCAGGTAGGAAAGCGCCTCTTGGTACCTTAGAAAGTGGGAGATAAAAAACAGCTCAGTGCTCCTTCCCCACATCCAGGGCTTAGTCCCCACCGTTCCCTAACACAAGAATGCAACTGGCTGAAATGATGGAAAAGTCTTAACGATGGAGGCAGCATGGAGCACCGGGAAAAGCCTGAGGGCCAAAGACCACAGCCAGTCTCAGCTCCTCTGCAAACTGGCCGGGAAACCCAAGGCAAATCATGGAACTTCCCCGGGCTTCTGTTTCTCCCAACTCTAAGACAAAGAAGTGGACGAGAGGCTCACTAAGGTCCACGCCAACTCTTAAAATTCATTTTCTGAGTTCATTTTCATTTATCACAAAGAAAACCTGGCCATTATATCTCTCAACTAAGAAATCTATCATTATGTAAAGGATGAAAAAACATGCGTGATGTTCAGATCAAAAGTGAAGTGAAACACTGGAAAAAGGGAGAGGCACAGGGTGCATGTGAGAAGCGGGGGTGAAGGGGCTGCGGTCTTCCGAATTCCTGGTAGGCATCAATAAATAAGTGTCCTGACCAGTAATCTCAGTGACATAAGAGGCCAACTTACTTTCCTTTCTGATAGAGCTCCAGGCCTGTCAGGAGATACACAGACACCTTTCGAAACAAACTGTAATCTTCATGCCACTTCTGAAAAGGAATGACAGCCATTCACGATTATGACCACCACTACTTCTACCCTTTCCACCACAGCAAACTTCAAACTCAGTACAAATACTCACTGAGCACATATGGCCAGGCACAAAAACAGGAGACACAAAAGCTTTCAGATAATAAAGTATTCGACATTTAGAATTAACGTCTACCGCTGACCTTAATTTTCCATGTCTTGTTCCTTCCACCAAGGAACAGAAATACTCATTTCATATGACCTTTAGAATTTAGGATCTTAATTTCCAACACCCACGTCAAAGTCATTCAGCTCTGGTCTAAACGAACGGCCTCCCGAGTTCCGACGAAACCATCCAGATGATGGAAGATGGAGGGACACGGCCATCCCAACCTCACAGAACAACACTAAGCTCAGTGGGGGTGGTGACATACCTTAGGTGGCACAGGACAGTGTCTTTCCTACAACACGATGTCTTTTTTGAAAATCTGTAGTCATGCATGCATTTTAATGTGTAAAAATCTAATTTCCGATATAGAAATGTTAGAGAACTAAATTATTTAAAGCAAACCAAAGCCATGAATTCAAGAATTTTATTGCCCAGAACAGAGCTAAAGTGGGTATTTAAGAGAAATGAAGTGCTGATTCAGGCTAACAGAACAATGGAATAAAGAAACTGGCCATTCTAAGGGTAAGAAAAGATCATTCATTCATTCTCACCCAGCTTTTTTTGGGGGGTGGGCGGCGGGTGGTCAGTCTGTGATAATATAAAATTGTTGGTTTGGCCTTAATGTGTTTGCTTTGTAGATGTAAAGAGAAGATCTCACCTTGTACTCCTCCATATTCATGTCATCTGGACCAATCTCCTTCAATTTCGCTTGAGCCACCTTCATAATACTGATTGACCTGTGAACAAAGTTCAGAAAGCAATGAAAGCTCCCCCTTCAGAGGAGTTAGGCAAGCCAGACCCAGAAGGAAGGGTGGTTCACCGAAGTAGCCCCTCCTCACCTTTCATCATAGCTAAGATTTTTGTCTGCAAATTGTTCCAGAAGGGTCCGCTCTACTACCCTTTTAGGCGCTTCATTCTGGAAGAAGTAGACAAGCACATGCTGAAGTCGAGGATCACTGTGAGAGGTGGGGGTCTCCTTGGCGAGCTGATAGAGCCTGGAGTACTCTTCATGGAATGCCTGTTGAAGACAGAACAGGTGGTTAGAAAAGCGCACCCTGTGACCTTCTACACATAGAAACTGACACCTAAGCGCTACAGAGGTTTTCATCAGTCTAAGAAGACTTCTGAGAAGTTCTTCTTACTGAGACATGACAGAGGCAACTATGGAATCTGAAAGTTTCTTTCATTTCATAAGGATAAAACTCCTCTGGCACCAAAGATATACTGTACTCACAAGAAACTCATCTTCCTCATCAAGTTCTCAGAAAAACAAATATTTAGTTTTAATTGTTTCAGGCATATCCTTGAGTACCAAGGACCTGAAATTTAAAAATCCACATGAATGCAATTTCTTCAAGTACCTTAAATTTTATTCAAGTACCTTAAAAAGCATGGCCTTCATTCTTATATTACGGCCCCCAAATTACAAAGGTAAGGTCCCATTCACAGCTTGATGAACAGACGGCTCCTAAGAACAGCAACAAGCCCTCCAGGCCAGGTGTAACACAGAACACCAAAGCCGTGTCCGTGCCAAGAGAGGAGAAGCCATCAGTGCTGTGAGGTGGCTGGGTCGTTAGTCGGGGCAGGAAAGGAAGTTCTATGTTTTACTTCGATGAAAACCTTTTAGTCCCATGTTTTAGCATCTAAGGAAATTACTGCCCCGTGTTATGATACCTGTGGTAAAAGGACGAGAATTCAAAAAACAGAGATACCTTAATAAGCCCTGCTTCAGACCCATCTCGGTCAAAGGTCTGACGGGCTTTAGCTATGGCCAGGATGACCCCTTGCATGGCAGGGCTCAGCATCACCTACCGCAGGAGGGCACAAAACAGAGAGAAAAAGGAGAGGAGAAAGGTTCAAAAGAAGACTGTATGAGAGAAAGGTGAACAGACGGCTGCAGGGAAGCTTGGCGGCACGCTCCGTGGCCGGAACCCACGGCGAGGCAAGGCTCACACACCGCGTCCTACACACATTCACAGCCCTGGCCCTCTGCACGATGTCAAGACTCTGCCCGAGACAAGCTATTCCTACATATCCTCTCTGATTTAGCCAATGAATAAAGATGTACGTCTAAAAATACCTGCGACGTGGCACTGCTACAGAATCGAGTTAAATTACAGCTCTCAGAGGGGAAGTGTCTGAGGCGAGAGCTCCAACTGAGTTCTATAATTTGGGTGTATATCCTAAATACACCAGTATTTTAGAGTTTTACTAGGATGAAGAGCACATTTTAAACAGTCTGGAAACTAGGGGATACACAAATAACACTTTACAAAGTGAAACTCTTACAATGATTAAAAAAATAACCCCACAGGAAAACACAGAAACCTGAGGAGGCAGGATGCCTGACAGTTAGTGTGTGGTGACAACTGTACAGGCGGCAGACAATGAACAACCTGGGATCCTACAGCTTCGCCCTAAAGCTTCAGAATTAACAACACCTTCAAGTCACATCTGTTTTTTTTTGCTCACTAGACAACTGAAAACTTTATATTTGGAGGAGACACAATGGACTAATATTACCAAAGACAAAGACTCCTAAAGGCAATTTCTTTGCTCGTAATACCAAACAAAAAAACTAAATTCTGCCTTTCTGAGCCATCTGGACTCTGCAGCGGCCCTCATAAGGACAGGTCTGGGTAGATATATACTGGCAGCAGTGTACAGTGGTAACTGAGGTCGGCCCTCTTGCCCATCATTCGCATCAATGAGAAAATAGGAACTATACTGCCAAACACCTGACACAACTATATTCAGCCACGCGAGAAGGAAACACAAGACTGACAACAGACAGCTAAACCCTGACTCATCTCTGTACCTCCTCATCATATCCATCTGCACCAGATCTAACCAGAACCCTTCCCACACCGGGAACCCCGACTTCAGAGGCCTCAGCATTAGGCTGGGCAGCAGACGCTGCGTCACGAGCCTGCGCGGGCTGCTCGGGTTGCTCTGCAAGGTCTGTTTCCGGGGACACGGGCTTCTGGGGTTCAGCTTCCTCAAGCTGTGGCAGCAGAGTGGCGAGAAAGAGTAAGAAAAAAACAGAAGAAATAAAGAGGGATTGGTTAAATGCAGCAGGCACAGGATAATAGAAATGCGAGAAACTGTGGCCGTCATTGCCAAGAGCCCACCCCTCTCGCACTCGGGCGTCTAAGCCATTCTCACCTCGCTCAACGCTGCTTCCACGCCACTCTTCTCGTAGGCGCGCGCCGTGTTTGCAATAGCCTGGGCGGTCTGCTCCTTCACGATCACGGCATGCTCGGAGGACAGGCAGCGAGCCCCGTGGGAAGAGGCGACCGAAGATTCTGATAGAGAACCGCACAAAGGAATTAGCATCTGATGAGAAGTCACCTCCAGAACACTCTGTAAAAGGCAAGCAGGACTGATACAAAGTTTCATGTGCAAACTTTCTAACAAACCTTTTTAAAAAAACCTATGCAAATTTCCCCTAGAAACTAGTGACTAAAAGAAATGGCTACTTTAGCAAGAAGCCACTGATGACGCTATAAAGTTTAATGTGCTCCTGATGCTGTCATATTTCTTTATGCCAAGAAGCCTTCCTACAAACAACCATCTGTTAGGAAGATCACCTTTGGAGAATAGTTTTCATAAAATCAACCTATCCATCCTACGTAGTTTCTCCTGCAACCTGGGAAATAAGCAAAAAACTAAACAGAGTGAAAGTACAGGTAGCTAGTCTTTCTGCTCTTACTTCCGCTCAGCAGAAATGACAGTCTAGAGCCACAGGCTAGGCCGTCAGGTTGTGTAACACCAACTCTATCTGAACTCCAGTGTGCAGACCGCGGCACGGCTCACTCAGATCAAGTGCACGGGACTGGCTACTGGAGTGCAGCGTGAATCCCACCAGATCACCGGCATAGACGCCCTTCTCAGGTACCTTGTGATGGAGAGAAATCCTGTGATGCTGAGCTGGTGGAAGACTCCATTTGGGGGATTTTGCAAGACTGCTCTTCTTCCCACTCCTCTACTTCCTGCTCAAACCTCCAGTTATCTTCCTGAATGTAATGCTTAAGTTCAACAGAGAGGGCTTCCACTTCTCCTGACATCTGATCTAATTCACTCGGGGCCGCCTCTGAGGAAGAACAAAGACAGAGTTTAAACGAAGTTCCACCAAGCAAAAGGTCTCAAGGAACCCAAAGGTCCTTTCTAGAAAGAAAGAAAATAAGACACTTTGTCTTTTTTTCTTACTCCTAATGAAAAATACATACACACGTACATAATCCATCTGAAGTACTGACAATATCAGGCCAACAGTCACAGCACCCCAGTAACAGTGCCTGGCATATTAGTAGGTAGGCACATTGAATATTTGTTAAACGAATCAATCGACGATAATGACTAAGGATTTGGAGTAGAGGCCAATCAGTGACAAAGTAGCAAGAACAAACCAAACACTTCTTGGAAATTGAGAAAATCATTAGATCCAATGGATACTTCAAGGTAGACAGTTTTATCTGTGTAACCAATGCTCCTATTACTGATAAGAATATCCATCTCAAGACGGTTAGAGATGAATGCCAAGACATTTATACCCCCTTAAGTTTCACACAATCAAATGCTATAAGAAAGGAAACTGATACAAAGTTTAGATGGTCAATAATACCTGGTTCATTAAAGGCTATGATGAAAAATGGCAAGGATATCAAGGACATATTAAATCTCATTTCTAACCCTGTGACCAAAACAAAACATAAAAACCTACAGCAGAATAGAACATCCACGTACTGGTTGCTATTAACTAGTCTTTTCACTAAGCAAATGACAGTTTCCAATTTTTGTCTGTTTCTGTAATATAAAAATGAGCCGTACGTGTAACAACAAGGCTCCTATATACCACCAACAGCCAGCACAATTATTTGTACAGTAACTCCCACAAGCAGCTGTTCCTGCTTTCACACTGCAAACATGCAATTATGAAGATCGGTTACCGTTAAGTGATCATTCTCTCCATCCCTTATCCCTCAAGCACACACTAACAAGTCAGAAAGATCATTTGCTGCCCGGACAAAGTGCCTTATGTGTTTTCTTACTTATGCAACACAGTGAAGTTTGAACACTAAAAGAAGACGCCTTCCATGATCTCAGATGTGAAAGGAAGAAAGAAAGAGAGAGTAATATAAATGGAAAACAGCACAGAACCTGGAATCAGAATATTTACTGGCTATAAGACTCCAGACAAGTGCAGAACCTCAGCTGGAAAATGTGGGTGATAAGAATTCCTGCCCTGCCTACCTCCCTTTTAGAGTTATAAGTTATTAGAGAAATAAAGTTTGAAAGCGTGCAGTAAGGAGTAAAGTACCAACATAAATGATAATTATGATTGCTCTTAGCATTAGCAGTAGTATTATGAGAAGTATGAAATTGTTCAAGCAAATCCACTTGTAACATCTAGCTATTCTCCAAAGGGTGTAAAAATATGTGTGCAAGAATGTCCCCAAAAGAGAAAAAAAACTAGAGGCAACTTAAAAGTCTATCAATGGGAGGCTGGTTTAATAGATTATATACATATTCCATGCAATGGAATTATTATGCAGTTGTTAAAAAGAATAAGTTGGCTCTATTTATAAAAATATAGAGATCACTAAGAAAAACAATTAATGACAAAGAGGCAGAACAGAATGGAAAAATATCCCCTTTGGGGGGAAAAATGGGGTGTGGGAGAGATATTGATAAATAAAATCTAGCCTCTGCATAGAACATTTCTTGAAGACTACATAGGAAACCTAAGAATGGATACTCGTTGGGCTCAAGGACGGAAGTAGGAAAGCAAATCTATTTTTCCTTTTTAGTCTCCTTTATACTATTTGTATTTTTTAAATACATTATTACTTTATAATAAATCTGAGTTAAAATTTTTATTTTAAACTACAAGATTGTTCCCTTCCCTGAGCAGTACAGATTTCCCCCACCCCTGGCTTCTGTTAAGGTGTTTTTACCTGTACTGAAGTGGGGTAGCTTGTCGTTAATGTACATCAGGCAGTAAGCACTAACATTTCTCAGGCCCCCATAGGAATCTCTTTCAAGTTCTTCCCAGGAAGACTCGGTAACGGAGATGTCGTTGTACTTGAGCCAGACTTGTCGGGGCTGATTATAGATATAGGCCCAGTAGTGTCCTGCATTTGCTTGTCCTTCATGAACAAGAACCGCATGCAAACGATAAGGCACCTGCAAATCGCAAAGCAATTCCTGTATCAGGTTAAGCAAAATAATCGGACAAGACTTAGGTTACTACAATTCAAAAGTACACCCAACTATCAGACATCAGAAAACTGCCTGTTTATACATGTGTTTGATGTTAGGTTCACATCAAAACATCTTGTTGATTCAAGATGAACTAACAAAAACACAGCCTTGGAATCTCCTAATTATGTTTTGGTTCCTGAATCTTTAAAATCGGACAATTGAACTAGATGACCTCGTTGAGGCCTCTTTCAACTCTAAACTCCTATGGTTATAGATCTAAAACGAAAGATAACTGAGACCTATTTATCCCCCCAGTTCCAAACTCAGTTTATCTAAAAACAGAATCACCACGACTACTCATGTTGAGAAGATGTTTACCACACTTGGTACCTACAACAAGTTTAGCAGCTATCTTGTTCTATGCCTATTTTATTTGTTAACAAAATCTAAGTTAGCATATGAGTCAGTCTCATGGTCTCTATATTTCTTCTTGCAAGTAATCATCTACTTATCTGGGGGTGAAGACCCTTTTAACGACATACTTGTTTGTTTCAACATGTGAAAAGCCTTTTTTCCCCCCAATATGGGGAAAATAGAGCAATGCTTAAGTGTCAAGTAAGAACTGGTGAAAGAAAGGAAAGTCAGCCATCGAATCAAAGTAAACTTACATTTAATCAGTACCTTGACATGTTTTTACTGGTGGTGAAATTTTTTAAATAACAGAAAAGAGAAAATGGGGAACAGCCAAGATTTACATGATGCATTCCTGCCGTGCAACACAACTGTGCCTCCATGCGACCCTAGAAACAGAGCTCTCCTCCCACGGCCTATCGTTCACACAGAAGCCAGTGGAGGGCAGGCCCCTAACTGGAGATTCTTTCCCCTCTATGCCCAGAATGTTACTCTAAACAAAAACATATGTAGAAACTAAAATTTCTGCCCTGCCTACCTCCCTTTTGGAATTACTAGAGATATAAAGCTTGAAAGCACACTGCTAAACAAAGGATCACGAAGGATCATGGAACTTTGGGAAGGATGGGGAACCAGTCCCTGGTCAGGTTTCCCCCACTGCACTACTTAAATGACCATTTTATGAGAAATTTTTATTAATATTTAACGACGAACCTTTCAAATACATGAAAAAAATACCACGTGGCAGAATCAAAACAAATAAATTTTAGGTTCTGTTGGTGACAGAAGATACATTGCTTTTTTTTAGCCTAAAATATAGAATAATAGCTATTTCTTTCCTAAAGTTATTTTTATATCTCAGGGAAGTTTCCATTCAGTTTCAAAGAAAACCATCAACTTTTTTTTTTGTATCTACCATTAGCACCATTAGAACATGCCTTGACTACCTTCCCATCAATTTTCATTCTACCTGACGGAGGAGAGGATCACAGTACATCTGCTCAATAGTCTGGGTAGTGCTTGCAATACAGTTCTTTAAATCTGTTAAAAAAAAGAATACTTAGTTAAAATGATTTCATTACACGTCACCCAGGCAGCTTTAGCTCTGCAAAGAGTACTGCTTCTCCGTACCTGGGGTTCTGACCAGTTCAACTTCACTCTATGAACCACGAAGAAGGACGTAGTTTTAAAGTAGGTGGAGCTTTAGGTTACAAAGGCTTTTAGTTTAATATAACTACATTAAGATTTTTAAAAAATCACCTCTTATAATTCACACCAGAATTCCTTAGAGAGAAAACAGTTTCTAGAAAAAGACCTTAATGGGGCACTTGGGTGTAAAATATATGTCCCAGAGACAGGACCTGAAAGGAGAAGGCAGAACAAAAGGCAGGGCCAGATTTCTATGAATAAGAACCTGGGAGGAATCTAGGTTTGTATTATTTCTTTATTTACTGCTCCCTAGATAAAAGGAGAAAGAAGGGGAGGAGGGAAAGTCTGAGCAACAAGACAACGAGGCCAAAGGATTTTCGGAACAGAATGCTGAATAATACGATTTTACATTGCGTGCATTACTCAAATATTCTTTGCTTCATTACCCTTCAATAAAGCATACTTCATGTAGAAAAGACTTTAAAAGTGGTAATTCAGGAAAACAAAATTCTAAGTTTGGGTCAACTGAAGCCAGAGTTCAGATAAACTATGGGAAAAGAAAATCAGCAGATGCAGAAAATTCTCAGCCAAAGGTAAGTGTCATGAGTGTCCAAGCTACCCAGGATTTCCCAGAAATTTTGAGGAGGGAATCCAGGGGGGATCTTTTCATGACTGTAAAACAGAAGTGTGTGACCCAATCTCGCAGGGAACAAAAAGCACCAAAGAGGTCACAATCCCCAAAACTCAACAGTATACATGGCAATGGCAGGACATGTACCCAAGGTAGCTAACTTCCACATATTCAAACAAACAGAAAAGGCAAAGAGTAACTGGGAAGTATTGAAAGAGCCAACCTTGTATATCTTGTTCAATCTCGCTCCTCCACCTCTGAAGGCAGGTCTTAACAAAGTTTATCTCCTCATCTGTGACCGTTCGAGGTGCTGGGTGTGAGGGCATTTCCATGGAAGATCGGGAAGGTGTAAGTGGCTGATTCGCCATCTTAGACTTGTGTAGAGAATCTTCAGAAGAAAAGGTACTTTCAGCATCTTGAGACGTGCTCTCTTTACTTGTACTGAAGGAAGATAAAAAACATGCTCAGATGATGATTTCCAAAATATGCCTTGGCCTAAATTAATGCGCTTTCTAAAGCAAGCTGCTACGTGGAGAAGTACAGCTATAACTTAGCGAGTGTTTACTCTGCAGAGTTACTGAGCCAAACCTTTCCTTTACACGCATCATCTCATTTAACACAACTTGCTCATGGGGCAGGTACTATGACCATCCTTATTTTACCAACTACAAACCTAAGGTTTAGAGAAATAAAGCAACTTATCCAAGTTCACCCAGCTAGTAAATGACAGAGAGGGATTTACACCCAGATCCGCCTGGGTTTAAGAGTCTATATGCCTCCTGCTCTCTAACCACTTGCCTCTTCATGAAGAAAGGATGAGAAGGAACATGGAAAAGAGAAGATTGGGACTGGAATAATCAAGGAATCAACTATAGTGTTTCCAAGATGCAACTGAGTAAAGTGAGATGGATAGACAGATCCAGGAACAAAACACACAGAAGAAAAATAGTATCAGCTCAACATCCAACTCACAGAAACACAAATAGGTGGCCCCCTGGGAGAGTACAGGGTGCAGGACTTAAAGGCAGACAATCTCAGCTCTACCACGCCTTAGCCAAATACCAAGGAAAAGTTAGTAGCCTCAGGCAAGTAATCTAATACCTCAGCTATAAAATGTGGGATGTTAACTTCTTTACATCTTGTTGTAAACCAAGAATAAAGTATGTAAAGTAAATGTTAATTTATCTACTAATTAACTAATGCCAAACAAACTGCACATAGACAAACCAGCAGGAATATAAACTAATCCTGTAACTGTACTTAGGTTTCTGTTTCACACCAAAACTGAAGAATATAAACTTCCTACCTCTGACTTAAAAGAAACCCTCTCTCCCTTTCCCACCTGCCTTTCTCCCATACACAGAGTAATGGAGAAAACCTCTTTTCCCGAAGGACCCATACATATGGAAAAATAAGCCCAATATAAGCAAAAGAGCAGACATCTCAATCTCAGAAAAGATTACACACACACACAGAGCACTTTAAAATCTAATATAGGCAGTACTATTTTATGTTATTAAACAGATTAAACCACTTTTAAAAAATTAAAACCATTTATATTTTACAAAGGACATAAAAACATTCTACAAAAATCCAAAGAAATACTCATAGGTAGAGTATAAAAGTAAAAGAACCCCCCCCACCCGTTGCCTCATGGCATCCCCTAGAGATAATCACGCCTACCATTTGGTATGTTCTATCCAGATATGCACTTCTGCACACACATGAATGAATGAATATTAATACGTGTGTGTGCGGCGGGGGGAGCTGGAAGGATGATTGTTTTGTTTTGTTTTTTTAACATCAGAGTCTAACCTTTTCTATAGGTTCTAGTGTTTTTGTTAGCCAGGACACACACATATCAAATCTGATCCGCGCTGGCCCCAGTGGCTCCTCCAGGCCACAGAGGGTGCTGTACACGGCTGAGCTGCAAGAGAATCAAGGGCTCATGTGACGTGGCCTCCCTGTCTCTTTACTGCATAAACCCCTCTAGGCTGTCCTCTTCAATTTCTAGCCAGTTCTTTTCCATATCTTAATTTTCTATTTGTGAGTAAGTTTCCCTTCCCTTGATGTTTACTTAGTCATGCACACTTCTTCAGCAAACGAGAAAATGAGATGTTGTAAAAGATCAGGGGGCTGAGGTTTCCTCTGAGGAAGGCCTTTTGTGGCACCTAGCTTATAGCAAGCTCAAAGCAAGGTGGGCCTGCTGGAGAATGAACACTATTCCAAACAGTTCAAAACGCCTCTGAAATAATCCCAACTATCCTGTGGGCAAGATGAAGGCACCGGTGGGAATTACGAAAAATTCACCCAAGTGACAGTTGGCGAAATCCTTCCCTTTAAGACAAAGAGCTCACGGCCTTTGAGCTCTTACGGGGTGAGTGTTAATCAGGTGGAAAGATGGTGCACAGTTCAAATTAAACCAATAAACCCATTAGATACTATTTTTAAAACTTGTTTGCATTACCTTTCCTTGGATATCAGGGCAGAAGCCGGGCAGTGCGCAGAGGAAAGTGGTAACGTCATGCGTGCATCACTTTGAGATGCAGAGTTTTCTGAGGCAGGTTTTGTACTAGCAAACTCAATAACATATTTCAACATGTCCGGGAGTGGGAACCGAGCCGGGCCCGAGCCGTACTTCACATACCTAGGAGGCAGAGACAATGGTACTCTACTGAAAAGGCTGCCTTGTATTTTCAGGCTCGCTGACAAAAGATCTGTTATTTTCTGAAGAGTCAACGGAAAGGCTTATTCCTAAATGCCATACAATATTTAATACGTTAATCTATAGAGCAAAAAGTTCTCTAACTACAAAAGTGAAAACTGACAATAACCTAAATTTTTACACCTGGCAAAAAGCATTTAAAATGGGCTCCTAGTCAAAGTCATGCCAGTGATGCTTCCTCTTGATTCATATCACATTTAGGCTCTTGTCATAAAAGTAAATTCTGTTTCTTAAAGCAAAAGAGATATATTATCATTACTCAAATCTGAAAATAATGCTGGTGAACTAGTACCCAAGGGTTTCTTCTCTGCTGCCCTTTAGATTAAGTGCTCTGCAATTAGGAAAAATGAGAGAGAAATCTGGAAATGGGAAGCAGGTATTAACAAAGGTCAGAGATAAGAAAACGCAAATCTTTCTTCTGTCGAGTCCTACGTACCCTATTATTCACATACTCATTCAACAGCACAGGCCAGGAATAAATTATTGAAGATTTCTTTGGGATTAGTAAATAATAAATGTCTTCAATATATAACCAAAACAACTAATTAATTATTTTAATAATACCCAATGTTCTGCCATTAGTAGCACATGCTACACTCAGTAAAGAGATTTACTTCAGTGAATTCTACAGTTCACTGCAGAAGACAGTCTAAATGGTACATAATTAACCTGACTCATTGGTACAGGTAAACTATAATCCTGGGATTCCATTTATAAAAGGATAGAGTCATTTCACATTTCTCTTCTCTAAAGAAAGTGAAAAAAGAAACAGGCATAAAACTAGGAAGAAGGAAAATTGTCTGTTTCTATATCAAAAAGGACATTATGAAACAAAAAAAATATAATGCGACTCAAATTCAACGTTAGAGGGTATGCAGCAAAGACACTTCAGATACTCTAATTGAAAGGAGAAATAGAATGATTTCTCCTGTGGATCTGCCTGCCACAGAGAGTTACAGCTTTCACTGAAAAGGATATTAAATATGTAAAACTAGAAGAACTTTGAAGAACTGTTCTATTCCTTACATCTATTTCCTTGGCTTAATTTCAGCTATCAGCTTACCTAAACTCAGCTGGTCTTTCAAGATCTACTTTCTCCGTGAAGTCTCCCCTCCATATGCCGTGCCCCCAAATGCCAAAGGAACATCTTCCCTCTCTGAACTCCTACAGTACATGAACTAAACCTCTTGTCTATCCCATAGACATGGTTAACATGTCTTCTTAAGCTTTCAGTGTTTGTTGAAAGAAGTTATTAATACAGCACTGGCTTGGACCAAAGGAAACATCTTCTTACTGGCACTGCAGCATTGATAATCTATCATAAGATTTTAAGTCATTCTTTTACATCTGTAACTCTTCTCAGGTTTGCTGTATTTTAACGTGATACTTATACAAAATTTCAGGAAAAAATTTTCTCTAAGAAACTTATCTTCAATTTTATGACAATCATTTTTCTGTTCTTCTATTGAATTCCTTTAGACCAACTACTTCATACAATGCAGCACTTGTATTAATTTAGTAGAATCAGAGCAAAAGTAGTTTCAAAAAAGATGTCTACACTGTACACAAGAAATCTTATTTTTAATATTAGAGTACCTTATAGAAGAAATGGTGAACATTTTTATTTTTTTAAATAATAAAAGTAATGCATGCACCTGGTAAGAAAACAAATACAAAAAAGTGTAAAACAAACCACAAAAGCCATCCATCCCCATCTCACTTCTACCACCTAATGGTATCCACTAACAGTGTCTTGTATAGATTCCCAGGATTATGTCACACACAGACAAGCAATTTTTAAAAAAATTACCCAAGTAAAATTATCTGAAATTTTAGAAGTCACTTTATTTTAAAAAGAAAGTAGTATCATACTATAGAAAATGCTCCTGTACACTATTTTAAAATCTAAATAAGCCAGAACGCCTTGCTGGTTACTGGCAAATTGAGTATTTTTGAGCTATAATGCATCACGTATATCTGGTTGTATAAAAACAGAACTTTCCAATCGTACAAAGTATCACTAAAACCTTAAAAGTAAAATATTGCCACAGGTATAAAGTCCCATAAGTCACTTCCAGGAGTATGTGAGGAATCAATCCCCAGCTTAAGTCTATATTTAGATAACTAGGTGATGGATCATAATACCTCTTGGATAAGTTCTTCCTAAGTGAGAGAGACGGAGCTGGGGAGGGGCACCTATAGGTACAGGGTCTTTCTCGGGCTGGTATGGAAGGTTCTGCCCGTCAGGGAAATTACTGAGCTAATAATGAAGTGGGTAGAGGTGGGGTGGTAGCAGCAAAAATGCTAAGTAGATAAAGGGGGAAAAGCCACTGACAGTGTACTTATGATTTCCTTCCTGCACATTAGATCAATGGGCTCTCTTCTACTAGAGAGAAATGACACTGACTCCTCCTTAGGAAGTCACGTGGTGATTCCACAGAAACAGTCCTTGCAGAACAGATGAACAAAAAGGGAAAGATCCCTCCACAGGAGAAAGGACTTGGTATGTGTCACAAATACAAGCCTTCAGTTTGAGTCAGCACCACTCTAGAGAGAACACCATTGTTTTACCTTCCCCAGGCACCTCAAAACTGCTTTCCCAAGACAAAGGGATTAGAATTTTGTGGCAGTTACCTCTCTTGTGTTTGTGAAAAAGATGGCAAGGAGAGCAGAAAAAGTAAAGAGCTGTGAAATCAGAACTTGGGTGCTCTTCAGTACAGTGCCAATTGTGTGACTTGGGTCACTAAGGTTCCCTGGGACTACTATTGCACACCTTAAAGACAGTTTCACACTTAGAAACACATTTTTCTTATCTATTTTATAAAATAACACTAGTTAATACTTAAACTCTCACTTTTTAGATAAAAGCAAATTTTCCGTTTTTAATATCCTACTCTATCTTTCACATTTCTAAGTACAAAGGTGCCTATGACTTACCTTTCCAGTTTTTGCTGCAGAACTTTTATTTCCTCTTTCAACTTTCGAATACACTCTCTCTTACTTCGAACAAGCTCTTTGCTCCTGTACATGTACCTAAGCAAATAATAATCCCACAAACACAATTTGTATTTAAAAACATTAATGACACAAAGTTTCAGCAAACTTGGGATACAAGGAAACTGCCTTAATCAGACAAAGGATATCTATGAAAACACAGAGCTAACATCATATTTAATGGTGACAGACTGAAAGCTTTCCCCTAGTATCAGGAACAATCCAAGAATGCCCACTCTTGCCTCTTCTATTCAATGTTTTACTGGAGGCATAGCCAGTGCAGTAAGGTAAAAAAAAAAGAAGTAAAAGTCATACAGATAGAAAAGGAAGAAGTAAAGCTGCTTTTAGCTGCAGATAACATGATCATCTACATAGGAAATCTCAAGGAATCTACAAAAATGCATCAGAACTAATAAGTGAATTTATTAGTAAGGTCAAAAGATGCAAAGTCAATTTAAAAAGAAAGAGGAAAAAAATCTACTGCATTTCTGTATACTTGTTAAGAACAAACGAAAAGTAAAGTTTTTAAAAAAGCCTTATAATAACATCAAAAGCAATAATTATTTAGGGATAAACAATCAGATATGTTCAAGAACTGTACACAAAAAATTATAAATCACTGTTCAGAGAAATTAGCAAAGACTCAAGTAAATGGAGCTATACCATATTCATAGATTGAAGGACTAAAAATTGTTAAGATGTCAATTTCCCCAAGTTGATCTACAGGTTCAACACAGTCCCAATCAAAATCCTAATAGCTATTAGGGGTTTTGACAAGCTGCTTCTAATATTTAGATAGAAATGGATCAGAATAGCCCAAACAATTTTTTAAAAAGAATAGCAAAGTGGGAGGTTTACACTATCTGATGTCAAGATTTACAATAAAATCACAGTAGTCAAGACAATGCAGCACTGGCATAAGATTATACAATAGACAGAATAAAAACCTCCAGAAAAAGGCCCACAAATTTAAGTTCAACTAATTTTTGAAAAAAGTACCAAGGTAATTCAATGGGGGAAAAGAGAGTCTTTTCAGCAAATGATGCTGGAATAATTGGACATCCGCATGCCGCCTCACCCACCCTGCAAAAAAAATCCCCTTACCTCATACCATATATGAAAATAAACTCTAAATGGGTCATAGACATAAATATGAGTTAAAATTACAAAATTTCTAGAAAAATATCGAAGAAAACCTTTGTGACCTTGGGTTGGCAGATTTCTTAATTAGAACACAAAAAACACAAACTATAAAAGGGCACTTGATATATTAGACTTCATCAAAACCAAAAACCCCTACGCTTCTAAAAACACCAGTAAAGAAATGGAAGTGACAAGTAGAGTTAGAAAATATTTGGATTTGTATCTAAAATATATAAAGAACCCTTACAACTCAGTATGAACACAACCAACCAAATTAAAAAGTGGACAAAAGATATGAACAGACACTTCACCTAAGAAAATATACAAATGACCATTAATTAAGCACATGAAAATATGGTCAACATTGTTAGGTATCAGGGAACTATAAATCGAAAGAAAAATAAAATACTCCTGCAAACCCAAGAGAATGGCTAAAATTTAAAAGACCGATAATTCCAAGTATTGGTGAGGATTTGGAGCAAATGTAGCTCTCATACACTGCTGACAGGAACGCAAAACTGTATAGCCACTTTAGAAAACAGTTTTGAAATTTCTTATAAAGTTAAAAATATACTTTTCATACAACAGCAATCTCACTCCCAGGTATTTTACCCAGAAGCACTAAAAACCACACCAAGACTTTTATGTGAAAGTTCACAGCAGCTTTATTCATAATAGCCTAAAACTGGATACATCTGAAATGTCCATCAACTAGTTGATGGAAAAAATATTGTGGTACCTCCATACAATGTAATACTACTCAATAATATTAAGAAAGAAATCACTGATATATGCAACAACATGGATGAATTCCAAATACATTATTCTAAGTGAAAGATGACGGCCACAAGAGGGCTCATACTGAATATTAATGTCCCTAATTATGACATTCCAAAAATGACAGAAGTACAGGGCCAGAAAACAAGTGGTTGCCTGAAGGTGGAGGGAAGGGACTGACTGCAAAGGGGCACGAGGGAACCTTCCGGGTGATGGAAATGTTCTATTATCTATATCACCTTCCGGGTCATGGTGGTATTACTTGGCTGTATACATTCGTTGAAATTCATCAGCTGTACACCTAAGAATGGTAACATTTCTTTGTATGTAAACTATATGTCAATAAAACAGACTTTAAGAAGATTAAAATTCTATAATGTAAGTCTGTCTAGGATTTTTTTTTTTTTCAGGAATACAAATAATATTAAGTGAGAAAGAAATACACAGCAGCTACTCCAGATACTGTTCACCAGACAGCAGGGCTTTCACCTAAAGCCTAGCTACTCAAATTGTGGTCCAGAGATCAGAAGCATCAAATAGCATTGCCCTGAGAGCTTCTAAGAAATGCCAACTCTTAGGTCGCAACCTAGATCCACTGAATCCAAATATGTATATTATCAGGAGCTCCAGGTGAGTCCTATGTACAATACACTTAGTATATGCTCACTTCTACTGCTACAACACATTAAGAAGACAATCAACCACAGAACTCACCTGTCCATATAAATGATCTGAGGAAATTCCAGCTTATTGTGAATTTTCTCTGGCTGACCAAGGGACTGATTGAACTCAAATCTTGAGAGTTCAAAGGTCAACACTGGAGGTAGTTTTGTAAACCAACGCTATGTCAGGAGTAGAAATGTGGGAGAGAAAAGTTAATTTTAGGAAATAGTAATAGCCAGATTTAAACTATCCCTCATCAGACTTTCTTCCTTTGGTAATCAAACTCATACTAGAGTTCTTTTTTTTTTTTTTTAATTCCAAACAGTAAAATGACCACTTAGAATCATGCCTTCTTAGAGAATATGGTTAAACACTTCTCAAGACTCCAAATTTACAAGCCAGTGAACAACATTTTAACTCAACTATCATCTTCAGAAATGACGACCCTTAAATACGTGAACTTCACCAAGAACCTACACATCATTCACTGCATCATCAGTATTCAAGAGGTTTAAAACCTGCAGAAAATGGCTAGCCTAACCAAAGAATTAGAAATTGTCCAGAAAGATTAATATGTGTACATATACTATATACTATTTATTTACAGTCTATTAACCATAATTTGAATCCCCTTTATTTCTAAAAAGGAAACTTGAAATAGCTTCATGATTATGAGTTCTGAAGTTTCTGAGAAAATCTCTGAGTTCCAAGAATTTACAGATCTCACAAAAGACTTAGTCAAATCAACCTATAATGTTGCCTTGAGTTTCAAGAACAGAAAGCACTGAATTATAAAGAAGATCTCAACTGTCACTGATCGTAGATGAGGAAGAAGCTAAACCAGGAAAGGCGTTTCTGTTCAATTCACCTGTATGCCAGAGGTCTGTATGAACAGCTTTAAAATGTTCCCTTTACCAAAGGTGCAAATAGCTATATTCCCTCCACATACCCTTGTCAGCATGAGGTGAATCCAGACAGCCTGCCTGACCACCTCAGAGCTATACCTAAATAGGCACAATTTTCTTTCTTTTTTTTAATAGAGAGGTCCCATTCTTGAATAGAGGTCTCCAGAGGTCTAAGTCGCTAATGAACAGTCCTTGCCTTTTGTAAGAGCAAGCATCAGCTCTGCACAGATGGCACAGATGACATGCCTCCCAATCAGGAATTAATACTTTCCTTGGAAAGCTAGGGAGGCAGTAGCTCTCTCCCAGTTCCAACACTGCTCTACAGCTAATGCACTTTTGACAAGGCTCATGTCAAGCTCCCTATTTAATTCAAGAAAGATTTTCTTTCTCTTATAAGTAATTACTGAGTTGGACTCATATGAGGCACAATTCTGTTCAAAATGTATGATGAAAGGAGAATAATCCAAGCTGTGTGGTGTCGGCAATTATGCTACAATGTAACTAATTCTTAACGGGAACTTGGAGATATTAATTACCCTTGCTTGCCCTGTAATTCCCCCTTTCTTTCCAACCCACAAAAATAAATAAATGAATCTTACATTTAAAAAATTTTAAAGCAAAGGCAGAATTTACAACTGAGAAAAGTAAACACTGTAAGACGGAAAATATTCTAAATGGCATACCATAGGAGTTAATCCCTGTACTTTTACCCTCCGAAAATATGGAGGCAGTGGTTCTCCCTACTCAGGTACAGGTAGGCTTCAACAGAAAGAGAGAAACTTGATCATACTTAAAACGTCAGAAGCAGCATACAACCTTTATACGATTAACTCAAATTCAAACAAGAATTTATTCATCAAACACTAAGACTCACTAACTCCTATCAACTCATGAGAGACTTCAGACTAGTTCAAGTCCTGTTAGTGTAAAGTTATTTAATATGTGATGTGAAAACAGTCTGCCCAAAAGCTCAGTCCTATTTAACTGGCTTTGTCTTGGCAAAGCAAATAAAAATATCCAACTCACCTCTTGTCCGTATTTCACTGAATGATCGGAAGGAAGCAGCTCAATGTCACCCTCCACCATGGCCCCTTCCAAACATTCGTCTAAGTTGCGATAACCATTTACCTGAAGGGGATACTGGCCGAAGGTCTCATTGTTACAAAAGGGCTTCCCTAGGCAAAGAAACAGATTGCTTTTTTAAAGACATCACTAGTGCTATCGAAAGCTTTTTTCCTGGCACCACAGAGACACTATCTTCTTAATTCAGCAACTTGCTGAGAACTGGTTAGAAGTATACTTAGCCGGGATGGCTACCTCTAACGAACCAGCGGATCCAGGCATAGATCATTAACAACTGCTAACATCACAAAAAGAAAGACAACCAACTATGCCTCCTGATCAAAGACGGTCCCACCACCTGTGAATTAGTCTTGACTAATTAAAAAGCCTTACCTGAATCTGGTCAAACTCTAGATCCAACTATCAAGTTACAAAAAGAGGAGCAAAGAGGAACATGTTAAACTGTATCACAGATATGCAAGCAGCAAAATTTTAGACTGTAGAGAACATAAGAGAACAAACAACCTAATTTCTTAAAAAATATATTTCAAGGAAGAAAGAATGGAGGGAAGGGACAGTCTGTAGATTTTGAAAAGAATTTAAAAGACCAATGATAAATGAACCACATTTGCATCCTGATTAAAACAAACTGTAAAAAAGTATACATATGGGGAAGTGTATTTATTTTTACATATGTAAAATTATATATTTATATACACATGAAATTGTAAAACAAATTGGGCGTTTGAACACTTGACTAGTTATATGATATCAAGAAATGCTGTTTTTTGGGAGTGACAGTGGATTAGATATTTTTTTTTGGCCACATGGCATGGCATGTGGAATCTTAGTTCCCTGACCAGGGATTGAACTGATGCCCCCTGCAGTGGAAGCACAGAGTCTTAACCCCTGGACCACCAGGGAAGTCCCTGGATTAGATTGTTTTACAAAGGCTATCAGAGGGGTAAAAGAAGACAGGTGTTAGATGGAGAATGATTGGCCATGTGTCCAACATGCAGCTTAGATAAGCCCCTAGAGTAGACACACTTTTGGCAGCCTGGCTCAATGAAACCTTGAGATTAGATAAAACAACAGAGAAAACTGATTAACATCAGTGTGTGTCTGACATTAATACCAGATTTAGGCTGTGCAAATATTACACAATTCAATATAGCAACTCTGAGACGAACACTGCGCCCATTTTACAGATGAAGAGACTGAGGATCCAGGATCTCATGTAATTTGTCCACGATCACACACATACTAAGAGGCAAAACAAGTATTCAGACCTGCATTTGTCTGACTCTCAAGCCATTTCACAGTAATACAGATGTGGTCAGAAGTCTAGAATTAACATTTAGAGCAGAGAATTTACCTTCATGAATCCCTTCAGTGAGGAAAGTACCGTAGAATAGCTGCACCATTGGATTTTCAGATTTGTTCCTGGGATTGCTGCTTTTAAAACAAGGAAACAATTCTGTATCATTTGGATCAGATAAGCAATACATTAAGCCAAACCACCATTCAAAAGCAAAAATAATACATTTGCATCAACCCTCAAAGATCTAAGTATGCTCTAAAATAAGTAACGGATTAGTTCAGTTCAAAAACTCATTGAATAGCCAGGACATGGAAGCAACCTAAGTGTCCATTGACAGATGAATGGATAAAGAAGATGCGGCACATATATACAATGGAATATTACTCAGCCATAAAAAGAAACGAAATTGAGTTATTTGTAGTGAGGTGGATGGACCTAGAGTCTGTCATACAGAGTGAAGCAAGTCAGAAAGAGAAAAACAAATACCGTATGGTAACACATTATATATGGAATCTAAAGAAAAAAATAAAATGGTTATGAAGAACCTAGGGGCAGGACAGGAATAAAGATGCAGATGTAGAGAATGGACTTGAGGACACGGGGAGGGGGAAGGGTAAGCTGGGACGAAGTGACAGAGTGGCATGGACTTATATATACTACCAAAATAGATAGCTAGCGGGAAGCAGCCGCATAGCACAGGGAGATCAGCTCGGTGCTTTGTGACCACCTAGAAGGGTGGGATAGGGAAGGTGGGAGGGAGACGCAAGAGGGAGGAGATATGGGGATATATGTATATGTATAGCTGATTCACTTTGTTGTACAGCAGAAACTAACACACCATTGTAAAGCAATTATACTACAATAAAGATGTTAAAGAAAATTAAAATTAAAAAAACAAAAAAACCCCTCATTAAACAAGTGTATGCCCAGCACTGTACCAAATTCTGGAGACACAAAGGCAATACAGGCATGATCCCTGGACTTACAGAACTGAAAGTCTAATAGGGGAGTCATACATGCAAATACATGTGTGTGTGTACATTCAATATATACATCTATATCCAGTGACAGAAATATATAAGGTATAGAAGTCATATAAAAGTAAGAATGAACCCTCTTGTGCAGTTTTCCAAATGAATATGAAAATGTTTTCCTGGTGGCACAATAGAGATGGAATGAAAACAGCTTATTTCTATAAGCCTATCTTAAATTAACTATGTAAGATGTTATTTGGAAAGCTGTTTTATGAGTTTTAAAAAAAAACTTAGGAAGCAAGTATCTCTGCATCTGTATTTGGCAAGGGCTATTTATAGTCTTTGCTTTGAATTTTACTTCTGTCAGTGACTGAAATAATTCAATGTATTCATATTATACCTCCATTCTCACATCAAGGATTGATTTGTATCTTTCAATACTTTTACAGCACAGGTGATGACTTTTAAAAAGTTAATAGTTATGACCCTTTTAGAAAAAAAGTTACAGGTTAATATGATTATCTACAGGGGGAAAACCAAAGGCAAGGGGGATAAACAATGACAAATATGAGTGGTTACCCCACAGGGTTTGGTAAAAATCAGCAATTTCTACTTGAGAAGAGTAATTTCCCCGCAAGTCATAATTCTCACTGGCCCGCTGTGAGTAGGAAGGATGTACAAACAAATCCTCAACACTCACTTAACATTAACAGCTAGCTGGAATGCGTCCTCTAGCCAATCCAGGAGCTTGTGCGTGAATTCACTCACATCTTGCTGTAACAGACGCACAAATTGCATAAGAGTTAGACCCAACAGTATACTTAGGGAAATGAAAATTTGCCCTTATCCCACCAATGATTAAGATTCTATTACTACAAAGGATTTCTTTTTCAGGTCCAAATATCGTGAAGATACAAGGAATATTGGAACCCAGCTGCTGCAGACAACACACAAGACCCACTGGGCGATTTCTGACTAGGAGGAAATGGGAACACTACCCCTTCCAGCCACATCTATTTGTAACAAACAAAATCTTCCAGTTTGGCCTTTAAAAAAAGGTCCAAAGAACAGACTGAAGTCCTCTAGAACAATATGAGATCTGAATGGAGAAAGGACACCTTTATGAAATGTTTTGAGAATTTTGTAGAACTGCAGGACCTTTAGACAAATAGAGAAAAAAAGTAATTTTATGAAGAAGAAGCTGCTCTAATAGTGATAGCTTTGATCTGAATAGGAGGTAGGGAAAGGAACGTACTAGAGTCTAGAAGAGAAAGACTGCTCAGAAAAGCTACTGAACTCAGGTTTAGATCGTTTTAAAAATAGGATTTCTATGTGGGCCATTCCAAGACAAAGGTGCAGACAAAGGATAGACTTTCCTTTTCTCGGTGACCCTCTGCCATGATTTACCGAGATATTTTCCAATCTCCTCCTTTCTACTTCAACAGCCCCTGGAAAATTCTATTCTTTCTACTATTTTTTCTTCTTTCCTTTAAAAGAGCCAGCCTCCCCCACACAACATGTACATGCACACACGTTTTTTTTTTACTTGTTCCTTAGGCATTACAAAGGGCAAAAGCAGGCACCCGGCGTCCTGCATAGTCATGTTCATAGCTCATGACACAGCTGAAACAAGGCAACATCACAGTAGTAGTAACAAGGCATCACTGCAAACTCCAGAGTCGAGGGAAAGAACGAGGACTACGGGCTTCCTGTACCTGCTGCTCCTCAGGCGATCGGAATGCTCCCTTTAAGAGGTCCAGGGCTGCTGAAGGGTCTACAAACTTGCGATTTGATCCCATCATCAGAGCAAACAAATACTGAAGCTCCTGCATAAACACGATATTTCTCTTTTCCTGCAGGGAAGATAGTGATGTGTACTCTTATAACCTCATATTTGGAAAATGTGAACACATAAAGAAAAAAGTCGTCAACAATCTCTCCCTAATTTATATTTACAAAGTTCTAGGTTGGAATCAGGTCTCAAACTGTTACAGGTACTCTGATAAAGTCTGTGTAGGGGACTGCCCTAAACTCAAGAATATCCATGTAGAAGCCAGAGAGAGAATAATGTCAGAGAGCAAAAGTGTTTATTTTCTAAAACCGCTGCCATCCCTCCTTTTGGGAAAGGCATCACCAAGGGAAATCCTGGGAAGGGTTGGTTAGATCTCGGCAGGAGGCTATATCCTTTGGCAAGAATGGACTAAAGACTCTTCTAAGAAGGCCCAGGCCTCCCGGCATCAGGTCATCTACTCTGCACCCCTCAGCGCAAGCGACTAAAGGAGCCTGAAGAAGGTGCAAACAGAACAGGGATTTCTAAACCTCCCACCCAGAGGCAGAAAAGCTGAGGCCATCAGGGTGACCTGCCACTTTCTTAGAACTGTTTTCCTAATTTTATTCCTGCTTAACTTTACATTATTCCTTGTCACAAAGAAAGAAAAAGAGCCATTTGGAAATGAAAACAAATGTTGTACAAGCCAAAGAGCATCACAGTAACCAGCTTTAACCAAAATTAAAAGGCCTTTGGGAAGAATGGGACTAAACAACAGTGAAGATTCCTTGACACCAATTTACCGTGTGACTCGGACAATTTTCAAGTACGTTCTGTGGTAGGCTATAGCTGAGGACAAGTCTTCGGAATTCAGGCAATTGAAACAGAGACTGAAATAAAGAAATGGATTAATAGCCTTTCTTTCAAAATAACTGCAGCAAAAAAATATTTTTTACCTTAAAAGTATGTACAACTGTCAACCTAGTAATTCTACTTCTACTATGTCTAAGGAAATAATAATGGCTACGCATAAAAATTTCACCGAAAGAATGTTAATCCTTTTTAGGAAAAAACCAGAAAAAACCTAGTGGCTAGCAGGAAAAGATTAAATAAACTATAGTACATCTGTATAGCAGATTATTATATAGTCATTAAAATAATACTGTAGAAACAATGTTTTCATAAAAGGACAACTACACAGTAAAAATGAATGATCAAGAGCTACATGTATCAACATAGAGGTATCTCAGAAACATTCTGTGTGAGAAAAAGGTGTAGAAAGATAGAGTATTATATTGTTCATAAGAAGTTTAATCACATAAAACAACATGGTACACTGTTTAGGGTTACATACACCTGTGGTTGTATCTGTGGTGAAGGGGGTGGTATGACGGGCGATGGGTACAATGGGGACTTAACAGTACAGGGATTTGAGACATTTCTTTCTAAAGCTGGTGGTGAGTACAGCGGTGTTTACTATTCGCCACTCTTTGTCTTAAATACCGTATTTTAAGAAATTTTAACAGATATCTCCTGGCTGGCAGAATTAGGGAAAGGAATTCCTTTTTACTGTTTGTAAATCATACATTTTTCCAACTATGAATATCTTTTGAAAGTTAATGTTTTAAAAAATCTCTTGTATGAACATAACTCCTCATCCCAACATAATGCTCAGATGACAAACCCCTCCAGCCCATAGGCTGGAACTCCTGAAGCAGCATCCTGGGTGGCCTGTAAGCCTCCGACTCCCCTCACTCCACTACAAGCTCTACTGGGATTCAGCCAATAGGAGGAGTGTACACCTGGGCTGGGAACTTAAGTCAGGTTAGGACGTGATACCAAAGTTCTACCTGGAGCCAGGGCTGGGATGCTCCGCTCTACAGACAGCCCAGTCTCTTCTCCTCCCACCTCCCAGGTCTACCTAGCGCATCTCCGTTCCTCCTGGCTTCATCCCTACTCGGCTGACTACCCCATAGCACATTCCATGACTTCTGTTCTACCTTGAGAAAAATGGCTTTATGTTCTCAAGTCCCTTCATCACTCCACCTCCTCACCTTCACCAAAATCTGGCTTTTCCCCAAGACGCTATTATTCTTAAAAACTACAACCGTGTGAGCTAATATTACTCATTTCCCAAAACCAGTATCAACTTCATCCTCCAACAGCTGCTTCTTCTCCTGTAGTCTTGTATCACTAACGACACCCTCCTCCTCCAGGCTTCAGAGTTTAGAACTTCAGAATAATCGTTGACTCCTTTCCCTTCATCAACCATTTACATCCAGGAGGAAGTCCCTTGCACTCCGCCTCTGGGGCGCTGTTTGATTCATAACCACCTCCTCTCTATCAGTCCCTATCACCTGCTCTAATCAGACTCCCATCACTGCTCACCTGGATCACGGCACAGCGCCTCCCAGCCTCTAGAACCTCCTCTGTACCCGCCCACTCTCCACACAGGTCCTTCTAACTATCTTTCTAATGTAACCAAAATAAAGCACCTGATTCACTGAAGACTGTCATACGGTGAGAGCTCTGCCATCCCAAGTCTGCCATCCTTACTAGGTGACTTTGGTCAGTACCCAATCCACAGGACATCCTGTCAGCTCTGCCTTGGGAATAAATCAAGATTCCAACCTCTTCTCTACTTCCAAGGCTACCAGCCTGGTCCAGGGCAGCACGGCCTCTCAGTGATGACTGCAGCGGCCCCCTTCATAGGTCTCTCCACTTTGTATCCACGGCCCTTCCATTCTGCTCTCCTCACAGTGGCCAGAGGGAGCCTTTTAAAACTCGAGTCAGCGTCCATTACTCCTCTGCTCAGAACCCTCATGACTCCCCATCTCACTCAGAGCAAAAGACAAGTTACCTCTCCAACCCCACCTCCAGGGATCCTTGCCTCCGCTCCTAGCATTCCAGCCACTCGGGACTCTGATGTCCTGTGAACACGCCAAGCTCACTCCCACCTTGTGGCCACTGTTTGGTGCTTTCCCTTCTCTGTGGAATGTTCTCCCCCAACAGCTGCCTGGCTCACTCCCTCGCCTGCTGCGTCCCGGGCATTTGCTCCACTCTCATCCCCTCGCGAGGCCTAACCTCACATCGTAGTTTATGTTGGAACCTGCTCCCGTCCCTGCTGCAGCAATTCCAATCTCCCTTACCCTGCTCTCTTTTCTATCACACTGACCAGAGTTTAACATATTATATAAACATCTATGTAGTTAACTAGTTAGTTTTTCAACTATTTATTGATTCCTATTTCAACTATTTATCTTCTATTTATTGTTCCTTGTCTGCCTTGCCTCACAAGAATCTAAATCCCTAAGGGCAAGGCTCTGTCTTGGTTTGGTTCACTCCTATATCTCAAGGGCTTAGAACAGTGCTAGGCACACAGCAGGAGTCCAATTCACATTTTCTGAGGGAACACGGGTACTTCTGTTCAGCCGAGGGACCCCCCAGCTCCCTGAGCATCTTACCTCTCATGACCTATTCCTCCACTCCATCTCTACATACCCAGGATATGTCAATACCTGGAAACACTGCCACTTCTCAGATCACAAATTCAGAAAAACCTCCTCTTGAACCATAACCTGTCTTCTGGCTCATTTGTTCAATGACCCACAGGACACCTGTGCTTTGATGTCATCAGGAACCCAAGCAAACAGACCTCTTTCCTGTCCTCCCTTCCTGTTTTCATTTCTCCCTCCCCAGCTTTGACTCCGTGGTCTCTACCCATCTTTCATTAAATTCTCAAACTGCTCTTTTTTTTTTTTTAAACAATCTCTTAGTTTCTATTTATTTATGTATTTATTTATTTGGTTGCACCAGGTCTTAGTTGCAGCATGCGGCCTCCTTAGTTATGGTATGCGAACTCCTAGTTGTAGCATGCATGTGGGATCTAGTTCCCCAGACCAGGGATTGAACCCGGACCCCCTGCTTTGGGAGCGTGGCATCTTATCCACTGCGCTGCGCCACCAGGGAACTCCCTCAAACCGCTCTTTTGTCCTTTCATCATACCCAGCAAATCCTCCAACTTAAATGAATTTAATTTTCCACTGAAGCGTTTTGGAGCACTGCTAAGAGAAAAAGTCCCGATCAAACAGGACATGTGGATACCACTATACATTTAAGGTCTACAACCTCAAGTAGACCTTCACATTTTCAGAAATCCCACCATTGTATTCTGGCGCCAACTGGTTTCTCGCTGTTTACAACAACAATTTTAAACTTTCACTCCCTTTAAAACCTGATTCTGTCACTCTTCCACTCTGCCTCAAAAAATGGCTGCTTATTTCAGAGGAAAAAACGACTACTAGGAACTATTTCAACTTTAATTTGCAGTCATCATTTCCTCCTTGCCCTCTCCCGTTACCCTCTTGCCCTCTTGCTGTTGGAGGCCAAGCCCTCCCCACACGCCCTGCTCTCTGTCCTGTCCTGCCATGCTCTCTCAGAAGCCTTTCTCAGTCATCCCCTCCATAGGCTGGCTCCTTTCACCAACTCTCACAGGAGGGAAGTGAATCCAGGGAAGGGTCTCGGTCTCAATCTCAATCTCTCCCTCTCTCGCAAAAGGAAAGAACCGACTCGTGTCCCGCATTCCCCAGGACCTTCCTACATCCTATTCTCAGTGCAGAGGCCAGTGGTCCTCTTAAAATGGAAGTAGGATCGCAGCACTTGTCTGCTCCAGACCTTCCAATACTTTCCCACCTCACGTGATTCCTGAACCCTCATCACGACCCCAAGCTCCCCGCGCCACCTCCACCACCTCCCTACACTCACAGCTGTCTGCTCCCCGTCCTCGATCACTCGATCCAGTTCCAGCCTTCTTCCTATTTCTCAGCTCCTGACCTGAGTCTCTGTACTTGCTGTTCCCCGTCTGCAGTGTCCTCTATATAATTATATGAAACATTCTTCACGGAACTACATGGCTCATTCATTCCCTCGCCTAAGTCAGGCCTCTACTCAGATGCCCACCTTAGCAGAAAGGCCATACCTAACCCCCCTAAATAAACAGCACCCCTTCCCTCTCTAGCTGAACCCTTTCTAGCCCCTCTTGCCCTCATTCATTCATCTTTATAGCACTTATCGCCATCTGATATATATTTTGTTTCCCGTCTGTCCCACTCTTTTCCAAGTAAACTCCATGGGAGTGAGGGCTTTGTTTTATCCACTGCTGTTTCCCCGGTGCTAGAACAGTCCAGGCACACGGTAAGCTGAAGGAACCCATGGATTTTATGTGTGGAAACGGAGGGTTCCGTTTCTGCCTAAGCAGCTGGGTCGGTGTCAAGCACTGTGAAGGAGCAGCTTGCAGGGCGGGGTCAAGTGCTGCACCTCAGCCAGGTCAAGTTGAAGAGGCACCACGCTCCCCAGGGGAATCCACCCTCCAGCTTGGCTTTATCACCATCTACGTGCTACTGATTCCCCGAACTATATCTGCAGCCCAGATCTTTTTACTGAGCAACAGATTCACATAGATCGCTGCCTACACGGTATCTCCACGTGGACCCTCAGACTCAGCATGTATAAAACTAACCGAAATCCCCCGTTTAACACTCACGCAAGTTATTCCTTCTCCAGTGTTAAATGGCACCATCGTCCACCTGGTACCTCAAGCTAGAAACCTTGCAGTCTTTCTCAGCCCCTCCTGCACAGATCCCTACCCGGTTGCTTACCAAATCCTACAGATCTGATCTCCTAAATACCTCGTGAACGCTTTGACTCCTCCCTTCCATGGCTTATGCCACTTCTCCATTCCAGGCCATCATTTCCTTCCTGCCTGGTCATCTATGATAGCCTCCCAAAGACTGATTTCTCCTTGTTAACTCTTGCTCTGCTGTAATACAGCATTCACTAAATGCTTATCCAAAACACCTCCTCAACCTATTTACAACCACAGAAGATTCTGTTTTCACTAGTGACCAATTTAGACACAAGAGCATCTAGGTCCAAAACACAAGAAAGCAACCAAAACATGATAATGCCATGGGGAAAACCCTCCAGTTTTATTTATCTGTTTCCGTTTTTTTAAAGCTATGTGTCTCACATTTCAGTTTAATAAATTACAAAATCGTTTCCAGAAGACACAGTTGTCTCCTAATACCATACCTGAATAACAGCACTAAACCAGCACGTATTGCCAACGTTTTTCAGCCCAACGGGCCAACCATCAACTCGCCTCCAGTCGTTGGGATTGGGATTTTCTCCCCAGACCTCACAGCGTTTTCTCTTTGAGCGTTTAGTTTCTGCAGAGGTTGCCTCGTGCATCCTATATCGTGCCAACATACCACACATCAAAAAAGAAAAGAGTTAAACAACAATATACTATATGGAGGACGCAGGTAAGCTGTCACGGGTAATTCAAAATGCCAGATAAACTATTTACTGGGTAACCACTGGCTATATAATAACTAGAAGGTTGCAACGTAAGTGAAAAGGTTTAAACATCGAGTGGTTAATCCTGCCATAACAGAGATTATTACTAACAAGGGCCCTGATGGAACTGAGTTGAGACTCAAGACTATTTATGGCTACCATATTAAAAGTTTTACATTTCAACAACAGTGCCTTATCTCAGACCTTGCCACTGAAAGAGGCAAGAGAGACACTCAGCTAAAGATAACAGCCTCGAAATTGCTTAGCACACAAACCATGGCCCTATGTTTCCCTGAAAGAAACAACTTGGCAGTATGAAGGGATAAACGTGTCTGGAAACTGACTGGCCACCACTGGAACTGGATATCTGTGAACAATACCAGACAATCACCAAATCAGTACCAATGCAAAACATATATCCCCCTAGTCCTAGGGGAGCTGAGTGATAACTTTCATTTTCAATAGCCAACAACAAAACGTTCAAAGTTTACAAAGGCTCAAAGTTAATAAAGAGAATACATATTTATCAGATATTTGCCCTAGACGGTTTTTTCTCCCCTAGCAAATGTGAACTACAAAACCTTGCAGGCTTCTACTCGACTCAAAGACCACAGGCTGCAATAATACCCTTATCATATTTAGCTTCTTCAAAAGTGAACCAAAGAGTAAGTAAGCTAATGTGAATTTAAATTTTCTCATAAAACAAATTTCATTTAGGTGCAATTAAAGAAGCTCGGCAGAACTGTTTCACAGAGATACTGCCTTTGACCTACACACTAATGTGCAGAGCAAAGATTATAAATTAAATCAATAACCTGTTAAGATCTCTTCCATCAGCTTGAATTTTGGGGGACTCCAGCAGACTCAAAGCAATGGCGGCCTGAAGATCATCTTTGTTATCATGAGTAAGGTCTATTACTTCTGTAAGATAAATAGAAATTTAATTAGTCTACATGCAGGAAACATTGCCTTTCTGTTTGTATTGTAGGAAAAAAGGTAAAAGCATTCACAAAATTAGATACACTCCCTAGCTCTCAATACAATGGCTCATCTGTGTAAAAACAACTTTATTACTCTATGCTAGAGTCAAATGAATAACTTACAGCTACACTGTAACCTTATGATTAGCTAATAGTACAGTAATAACAAGCTGCTAAAATGCAATGAATCAAATACCCCCTTTTGCAGTCTTACTTCACAGAGTCAGAAATATATCCCATACCTGTAGGTTAAATAGTCTCTTTACTTATCACTGTAAAATATCAGCTAAAAGTTGAACATTCAAATAATGGATATTTTCAATCTCACACAAACTATTCTAGAGAACAGAGAATATACTCCTCAACTCATTTTATGAAGTCAGCATAACACCTTGGTATATCACAAACCAATCAAGAACAGTAAGAGAGAGGAAAAATGACAAACTCACGCATGATCACAGATGCAAAGAGCCTGAATAAAAGCAAATAGAATCCTGCTAACACACCAAAAAAGATTATATATTAAGACCAAGCTGAATTCACTGTAGGAATGAAAAACTGAGTTAATGTTAGAAAATAGACCAGTAAAATCCACTATCTTAACAGTTAAAGGAAAAAATGATCATCTCAATAGATCCAGAAAAAGTATTTTATAACATTCAACCTCCATTAAGGAATAAAAACTCCAAGCCAAGTAGGAAGAGAAAAGAATATTTTTAGACTGAGAAAGAATATCCATGGAAAGCCCACAGCAAACTTTACACTTAATCGTGAAATGTTAACACACATTTCCTTTAAAACCAAGACTAAGACAAAGATGTCTGTTGTGAGGGCTTTTATTCACCATGGTTCTGAAAGTTCCAGGCAGTGTGATAAGAAAATAAAATAAATTAAAAAAAATAATAAAGATTGCAAAATAAGAAACAAATCTGTCATAATTCACAGATAATGATCACTTACAAGGGAAACCCAAAATAATCTATGGAAAATAGTTATAATTAATAAGAGATGGTTAACACCATTGTAAAGCAATTATACTCCAATAAAGATGTAAAAAAAAATAAGAGATGGTTAGATAAAAGATCAATCAACAAAAGTTGAATGAATTTCTATACATGAGCAATGAAATACTTAATTTATAAAGAAAAAAACCACAAAGAACACAAAGCTAAAAATCAAGACCTTGTGCTACCGGCATAAGAACAAACATATGGATCAATGGAACAGAATCAGTGGGACTGAACTGACAGTCCAGGAATAAACCTCACAGTTATAGTCAACTGATTTTCAACACAGGTACCAAGACAATTCAATAGAGAAAGAGTGACTTTTAACCCCTCCTTCACATCATTTACAAAAATGAACCCAAAGTGGATCAAGCCCTCAAGATAAGAGCTAAAACTACAAAACTCTTAGAAGTAAACAGGTATATCTTCATGACCTTGGATTAGACAATGGCATCTTCGAGATGACAATCAAAGCACAAGCAGTGAAAGAAAAAATTGGTAAATCTGACATCATCAAATAAAAATCTTTGGGCTTCAAAGGACACCATCAGCATAGTGAAAAGACAACCCACAGAATGAAAGAAAAATTTTGCAAATCATGTATCTAGTAAGGAACCTATATACAGAATACATAAACTCCTGCAACTGAATAATAAAAAGACAAACAGCCCAACCTTCAAAATAGGAAAAGAATTTCATTAGACATTTCTCCAAAGAAGATACACAAATGGCCAATAAGCACATGAAAAGCTGCTCCACATTGTTAGCCATTAAGGAAATGCAAATCAAAACCACAATGAGATTAACATTTCACACCCACTTGGACAGCTAAATAACAAGTGTTGGTGAAGATGTAGAGAAATTAGAACCTTGTGTAGTGCTGGTGGGAATGTAAAATGGTGCAGCTGCTGTGGAAGTTAGAAGAATGGAGGCTGGCAGTTCTTCAAAAAGTTAAACATAGAAAGTTTCATGACATTGATTTCTTGGACATGAAACCAAAAGCACCGACAAAAACAAAAATCAACAAATGGGACTAAACCAAACTAAAAAACTTTAAAGCATGAAAGGACACAATCAAAAGCGTCAAAAGGCAACCTACGGAATGGGAGAAAATATTTGCCAATCATGTATCTGATAAAGGGTTAATATCCAGAGTATATAAAGAACTCCTACAACCCAACAACAACAAAAAATCAACTAATCTGATTTTAAAATGGGCAAAAGACTTGAACAGACATTTCTCCAAAGATGATGTAATATGGATAACAGACATATGAAAACATGCTCAATGTCACTAATCATCAAAGAAAATGCAAATTAAAACCACGATGTGATAATGCCTCCCATCCATTAGAATGGCTATCAAAAAAACAAAAACCAGAAAATAACAAGCATTGGTGAGGATGTGGAGAAATTGGAACCCTTTTGCACTGTTGGCAGGATTATAAAATGGTGCAAGTGCTACGGGAAACAGTGTGGAGGTTCCCGTACTTTTTAAAACATTAAAAGTAGAACTACCATATCATCGAGCAATCTCACTTCAGGGAATATATCCAAAATGAAAAACCAGGGTCTCAAAGAGCTGTTTGCACATCCACGTTCAAATGGCACTATTCACAAAAGCCAAGAGGTGGAAGCAACCCAAATATCCATTGACGGATAAATGGATAAACAAAATTTGGTATATACATACAATGGAGTATTATTCAACCTTAAATAGGAAGGAAATTCTAACGTGCATCTGAATGAACTTTGAAGACATTATGCTAAGTGAAATAAGCCAGCCACTAAAGAACAAATACTGTAAGATACCACTTATATAAGGTACTTAGAGTAGTCAAAATCATAGAAAACAGAAAGTAGAATGGTGGTTGCTAGGAGCTGCGGGACGGGGTAATGGGGAGTTACTGTTTAATGGGTAGAGTTTCAGTATTGCAAGACAAAAAAAGAGTTCTGGAGATGAACGGTGGTGATGGTTGCACAATGACATGAATGTACATAATACCACTGAACTTTAAGATGGTTATGATAGTAACTTTTATGTGATGTGTATTTTACCATAATAAAAAAAATTGAAAAGAAAAAAAAAAGGAAATCCTGTCACATGCCATTGCATGGATGAACACTGAGGACATTATGTTAGGTGAAATAAGCTAGTCACAAAAAAATAAATACTGTATGATTCCACTTATATGAGGTATCTAAAGTAGTCAAATTCACAGAAACAGAAAGCAGAAGGCTGTTACTGGGGGCGGGGAGGGAGCAAAGGGTTGTTTAATGGGAATAAAGTTTCAGATTTATAAGATGAAAAAGTTCTAGAGATCTTTTATACAATAATGTGAATATACTTAACACTACTGAACTGTACATTTAAAAATGGTTAAAATGTGGGACTTCCCTAGCAGTCCAGTGGTTAAGACTCTACTTCTACTGCAGGGGGCAGGGTTCAATCCCTGCTCAGGGAACTAAGACCCAGCATGCCACGTGGCGTGGCCAATAAATAAATTAATTAATTAATTAAAACTAATGCAAAAAAAAAAATCCATGATGAAAAAATTTTTTAAAAAGGTTAAAATGTAAATTTTATGTTAATGTGTTTTTTTAACTACAATTTAAAAAAAAGAATTCCAAATAATAAATTATGAAGTAATGATAGATAAAATATTGCCATTTTGAAATCTCCAATAAAATAAAGAACTTAAGCAATCATCACCAATAGTGGCTGGAAATACTAGGTGGGGAATTTTATGATAAATTAATCAAACTAACAATCTGAACACACTAACAATTTTAACAACACAAAAAGAGGGTGACCAGACATTATTTTCTTCTTGATACGACAAAATAGAAGAAATACACACAACACTACCTATGACTTTGTCATGCCAGATAAGCATCTAAATTAATAGGAAAGACAGCGGACATAAAAATCCATTAAAGGATACCACAGGAATGCAATCATGTGGTATCATGCAAATCCTGTCATGTGTGAAACATGACAGAACAAAGGACTTTATTTCTTCTAACATTAAACTGCAAGAAAAAAAGAGAGGGGGACTATATAGATAAAAGGGATCTTAAAAAACATTTCAAACATACTTTAATGTTTTCATTTTATGTGGATCATTATTCTCACACACCAATTACAAACATATTGTTAGTGAGACAATCAGGGAAATTTCTACACTGGTATTTGACGAGATTAAGAAATTGTTATTAATTTTTAAGTGTGATAATATTGTTGCAGTTATGAAAAAAGAGTCCTCCTTTAGAATTTTTTTTTTAAGTTAAACACAGAATTGTTATATGACCTAGGAATTCCACTCCTAGGTATATACCCCAAAGAATTAAAAACAGATACTCAATGAAGTAGAATGGAAAACATGAAAATCGGATATAACACAGAGCTAATACTGCAAATCAGTGGGTAAGTATAGCCTATTCAATAAAAGGTCCTGGACCAACTGAATAGCTGGAGGAAGTGGGGGGGTGGATCGAACCATATTTCTATCTTATGCCTTACCAAGATAATTCATTTCAGATGAATTAAAGATTTAAATGTGAAAAGCAAAACATTACAATTTTAGAAGAAAATATAACAGAATATCCTATAACTTCACAATATAGGAGTTCTTAAACAAAAAACACAAACCATAGCAGAAGATTAATAAATGAAAGCTATTTGTTAGTTCGTCACCATAGTGTAAAAACACAAGTCATCAACACGGAGAAGGTATCTGCAACACCCAAGTCCAGAAAAATGGGTTAACATCAAGAATATAAGGTCATTATCAATAAGAACATCAAGAATCAATAAAAAGAGGCAAACAAACAGTAAAACCAGCAGAAGACACGAAGAGAAATTTCACATGAGGAAACATGAATGGTCAAAAGGGAAAAGATGCTCAATCTCATAATTTAATTTTTAAAAATTCTAATTAAAAACAAGATTATCATTTCATATCAAAAAGACAGGCAACAATTTTACAATCTAACAAATTTGAGAGCAAGAGTTACCCTCAAACCCTGTTAGTGGGAGTATAAATATGTAAAAAAATCACTTTGGGGACTTCCCTGTGGCACAGTGGTTAAGACTCCGCACTCCCAATGCAGGGGGCCCAGGTTCGATCCCTGGCCAGGGAAATAGATCCCACATGCATGCCGCAACTAAGAGTTCGCATGCCACAATTAAGGAGCCCACCTGCTGCAACTAAAGGAGCCCACGGGCTGCAACTAAGGAGCCTACATGCCGCAACTAAGACACGGCACAACCAAACAAATAAATAAATACGAAAAAAAAAATCACTTTGGAAAATAATGTCACTAATAATAGCTACTAAGTTGAAGATGAGCACATCTTAATACTCACCAATTACACTGCTAGGCATATACACTAAAGAAACTCTTGCATACATGCACAAGAAACATAAATCAAAATAGCTCACAGCAGCCTTGTTTACAACAGCAAAAAAATTCAAAACAACCCCAAAGTCAATCAACAAATATATCAATTCTGTTGTATATTCAGACTAAGAAATACTATACAACAGTCAAAAGAAATAACTACAGGTACAACCAACATGGATGCGTCTAGAAAAGAAAAATGTAGATTGAAAAAGTCACTACGTGCACCAAAAGACATATACAAGAATATTCACAGCAGCATTATTCAGAATAGCTCAAAATTGCAAACAGCTCAAATATCCATTAACACCACCTTGCACAGCTGACAGATCCCTCCTCCTGGAAGCCTCTTTGGCCTCCAGAGTACCACTCTCCTGGTCTTCCTCCTACTCCCCTGTACGCTCTTCACAAACTCCCACCCCCACCCTGCCCCCGGCCCAGACATCTCAACACTGGAAGCGTCTACTGCTGAACCTTTTCTCTTTTCTATACCCACTCCCTTGGAGAGCTCATCCCTTCTCGTAACTTCAAGTACCATTTACAGGTTTATGATTCCAAGTTTTATCCATCTCCAGCCCAGATCTCTCCCCTGAACTGCACACTTGGACCTCCAATGCCTTTTTGATACTCCACCTGGATGTCTAACAGGCATCTCAAACTTAATATTGCCAAAACCGATCTCCTCATTTTCCACCCCAAATCTGCTCCATCTGCAATTACTCCCATGTCAGTTAAGTGCACCTCCATCCTTTCAGCTCTTTAGGAAAAAAACCTGGAGTCATCTTTAACCCCTCTCTTTCTTTCACAACCCTCAGATCCTCTGTAAGCAAATCCTGTAGAGCGAGCACTTGTCACCCTTCCACCACTGCATCCTGGCCCACACCGCCTTCATCTGCAATAGCTTCCTGAGTCGTCCTGGGCTCCCTGCTCTGCCCCATGCTCACTACTCCCTCCCACACATTCTGTTCTCAACAGAGCAGCCAGAATGATCTTTAGCCAAAGGAAACCAGTTTACAGCATTCCTCTGCACCAAACTCTCCAATGGCTAGTCCTCTAAGTCAGAGTAAATGCCAAGCAGCTATGAAGGCTCTGCAAGATCTGCCTCCCATTTGTTCCCTCAATGGCCTCATCTCTCACAGGGCAGCAATTCCTGTTTCTTTTGTTCATCTGCAGTGCCTAAAAGAGTGCTTGGCACATAATAGGGGTTCATTAAATAAGTGCTGAATGAATGGAACCATTTAAGTGCTGAGAACTGTGCCTGGCGCCTAGTAATGGCTCAGTAATTAGCCATTATTACTACTATTTCCGAAGGGTTGAAGTGATGGAAAGGACACTCACGTAAACTCATCTCTTACTCTCTGCTAGTTCAGAGCGGGACCAAGCCAGGATATACCTACTTGCTAATTCTTCTTTGCTAGCAGCGCTGCCCGCTGCTTCAGATGGTTCTGTAGCAGCAGTCTCCTGGCTGGGCTCCTTAACTCTTTCGTCAGTGAGAAGGCTGACTGCCCGGGTGATGTCACCATTACTGGCCTGAGGGGAAGAAAAAAAGAGAAATTTCAAAAGTAAAGCATCACAGCATTTAAAATAAGCAGCAAGTTATAACTCTTACTACCCTGGTGACATACTGAATAAGTCTAGGCATAATTCTAGGGTATAAAGGAGGAAACAGAGTACAGTGGAGGACAGTAGGTCTATTACGCTTAAAGCACTGCTATTAAACTCCTAGTTACAGGAAGGGAGTTGCCATGCTCTGATTTCCCACAACATGCAAACAAGAATGAAATCTCACTGCTTTGGCTACTATGCCGCCTGATTTCACAGAATAGCTAAGGCATGATGTATCAAAAAGGGGGCTGGCGATTAACACAGAGATTCTACATGAAGTCAGCCCCTACAGTAAAGGTGCCAAACAGGTATCATATTCTGTAGTGATGACCATACTTCTATTTCATTTTAACTTTTTAAACTTTTCTTAGGAAAAAATTCTAACATACACAACAGGAGAGGGAATGTATAATTGAACCCCATGTGCCTATCACTCAGCTTCGATAATTACCGAGCCCTGGTCAGTCTTATTTTACCTATTCTGCCTCTCCTCCCCCAGATACTCTGAAGCAAATTCTAAGTGTCTTATCATTTCATCAGTCAACATTTCAGAATGTATCTTTTTAAAAAAATATAACCCATAATGCTATCCTCACACAAATAACCGGTTCAAATTTCCCTGACCTCAAATACTTTTTAGTTCACAAAAGGCCCATACAGTACAGTTAGTTAACAGGTACCTTAAATCTCTGTAGGTTTCCCCCGCACCGTGAGTCTCTCCCCTCCTCAACTTTTTCCTGCTCTTATAATTTACATGTTGAAGATACTGGGTCATTTGATCTTGAGAACTTCTGTCCCTATACGTATGCACTTTCATTTTGGCATAAATATAGCTTGAACTGACATAACTGATACGAACAACAGTTTTAAAACCTGTTGACTAATAGAGGCCTTGAGACTAACCTTCAGAGCTTCATGAAGAAAAGAAGGGTCCTGAATGCCTGTGATTTCCCTCAGTTGATTTAACAGCATTTGGCAGCTCTACATTTGAGAAACAGAAAGAACACAGACATGTGTCAATCGGAAAGTAAACCTGGATACATTTAAAGAATAGACACCAGCATCTTGGGTAAACAGGTTTGAGACTTGCATTGTTTACTTTAAAAAACCAACAAGCTCCAAGGAACAAGGTACTGACTGTCAGACACATTCTGAAATGCCAAATGTATTGCTCTTTTAAAAGCTTAATCATGGAAAATGCTTTTGGCATTTGTGGACAAAACATGAGTAAATAGCAAAACTACAAATACATAAAACATTTAAATGTAATATTCTAGCCTTAATGGACGCTTCAAGTGCCTCAGGTTTCTCTCTGTGAGCAGTACGTAAGTAGGTCATTATAAGGAGTCCAGGGAATTTGCATGGATGTGAAGATGTGCTATTTTAAGCTTCACTGCACATGCCATTTGTGTGTGTCATTTTTCACTGACATTAAGTTTCCAACCATGTAATTAACAAACAATACCACCAATGTCATATTTGAAACTTTAGGTTTGATTGCTTAAAAAAATGTATAGATAAAGCTAGAATTTTCTGAACTATAAATACAATTGCAGAGGGAATAAAGTATGGAATGTTTTCTCTTCATTAATCTGAATCATGGAAAAACCCTTCTTATTAACTTCCAGCTACAAGATCAGTTTATAACCCTTTTCAGCCTTAAAGTCTTCAACTGACAAGTGAACACAGACAAGTTAACACAGAACACCTATTTACAAGTAAGCTTTTAAACCATTTAAACAATTGGCTGGCCCAAGTGAAGACACAGTGATCTTACAGAAGAATACTGAAAACGAAATAGCTCAGATTTAATCCAGCGAGAAGAAACCTAATTTATTCTTAACATTGTCCTAGAATGAAGCCCCGATTCAATACTTGATGCTTGACCATTAACTGTCTTTCAGTTAGTCCTATGTCTCCAAGAGGCGGTCTAGCTCACTGCCAGCTGTAATAGAAACAGTATCCTCTGTTCTTCAACAGCTGAGGGCCCAATGCAACACTCAAGCAGCACACCACTAGAAATAACGAACTGAAACACCCCTGTACAGTCCTTGGAAAAGCATCAACAGTCTTTCTGTTCTAGTCACAGGTCATCGTCATGGGCTAGAAATGGAACCCTACGCTGCTGAGCCCAGCAGTTCTGGAGGCTGTGAGTCTGTCAAAGGCAGTCACCGCCTGGGCACTGCTAGAGCGACTCTCACACTAAGAGGTATCCAGATTTAACCTTGGAAAACACTGAAAACACAGCATGTGATTTTTAGAAAAATAAAGTATTAAAAAGTTTGTTTCCAAACAAATTCAAATTCCATTGATCGTATTGTGTAAAAGTGTGTGAATCTATATAGGTCAATCATAACCAATTTTCTAAAAAATCCAAATCAATGTACCCAAAAAAGGGTGGAATAAAAGGAAGAGGAAATGGGTAGCCTATCAGCCCTGAACTGGAACCAAGAAGGTAAGAGCGGGATAGACAATCACATCTTCACCTCAAATTACTCTGTGTACCAACGGATGCAGGAGTCACAGAAGACAATCCCAGTTAAAAAATAGCTCACACCCACTGCTTACTTTTAGCCAGGTGCTGTTCAAAACACTTCATATGTATTAACTCATTTAACCCTCCTAACAAATCTGTGAGATAGACACTGCGCCCATTTGACAGAAAACTGAGGCATAGAGAGGTTAAGTAACTTACACAAAGTTATTGCTAGTAAGGGGTGGAGCTGGGATTTGACCCCAGGCTGCCTGACTTCAGAGTCTGCACTCTAACCTCTATGCCATGCTGTATCTGAGAAGACAAAGAAAACAGGCAAGAATACCTATTTAATGCAAAACAATGCAAACATTTTATTCTTATATTTTGACCTTGATCTCTGCATCTTAACAAGTTTCCTATTTTTATTTTAGCTGCCCTTATATAATCACAATTTTGATTACTCAGTAGTACAATCAGTTCCAAATAAGCTATCATTAGGAAATAGAGAGGTAAACACTATAATGGATGGAATCTAAGGTGCCATCAGTTATAAAAAGCACCATTATTTTATGCACCACCAAAGATAAAAACGGCTGCCACTTAAATGCCTTCATGACAGTGAAGTGTGACGAAGTCCTTCATGACAGTCCTAGGAGCCAATGCCTTCATGACAGTCCTAGGAGACACATGAATCGGTCACATCAGCTTCTTGTAGTTCCCAAATGTCTCATTTATGTTGAGAAATAGAGCAATTCACCCTACTTCCAGGTGCACTGCCTGGCATGCAATAGATAATTCTTCGGCATATTTCTCAGCGACAACAACAAAAAGCTTAAAACACCTACAGTATCTTCCTTTCTGAGGTCCCATAATGCACTTGATTGTAGCTTTGCAAGAAAATTTGAAACTGTAATCATTCCTCCAATGACAAATATTTTACTTCACATGAAATCAAATCTGTACCCTGCTGTTCTATTTCTATGCCTTTCTTCATAGTTTTTTCGATCTTTTTAAAGCCCTTTTAAATGGCAAGTAAACTAACCGTGCGGTACCAAGAGTGCATATAACCCGACTGCCATGACAGCAGGAACAGCTATGACTCAGCCCACACATGCGCAGACTATGATAACTGCACCACATGTGCTACTTGGATGATAGTAAATGTAAGGACCATCTCAATTTCAGAGATCCCAGAAAGCCAAATAAATGCTAATCAATGAAATACGGTATTGAAATGATAAATAATTTACTAACCATTACATTTGGCTGTAGGTTAAAGTCCCACTCCTCTGTCTCCACTTTGTAACAGGTAGCAGTGGACATTAACACATCTAGAATAATACACTCAGGAAAGGAAAATAAACTCTTAGTTTCCCTTTTTTAAAAGCTATTGGGCAGAGATGACAGCTACATAAAATCATTTTGTACGGTGTCAAGAACGACGTTACATTCATCTTACCTCCTTCAAGAACTCTGGTCCCTTACTATTCTCTCCCTCTCCCATGTTGAGGGAACGAATGAGCCTGCGAAGGAATAGGACTTACTGGCTTTACCTGGTATTTCTCACCATGTGGTTTCCTAACTGTTTTAAGTGAAATTCCTGCCTCTGTAAAGGCAAGAGTCACACAACACACTACCTGATTTGAATTAGCCATAGGACAGTGCTACTAACAATTGTAACTAACACTTACTGAACACCTTTCTGTCAGGAACCTTAGATGCCTCACACACACATGTAATCCTTGGAACAACCCTAAAAAAGTTAAGAATCATTATCTTCATTGTGCAAATTAGAAAACTAAGGTTTACAAAACCTATTTTGTCATCAAATGTCTTGAATTAAAAGATTAATCAAAAATAACTAACAGTCTGAATACCAAGTTTCACAAGGATTAAGCTATGCTAGTGATACACATAAACAACTGCTATGATGTGACTCAGTCTTATAAATATTTAGGTAAACCTAAATTCTCACACAGACAACGCAAATCCTGATCAGTACTATATATGACCTGTTAATTTTACCACAACAGACAAGCTAAGCTCATTAGGATCCTACTGTATTACTAACTCACAGTTTCTTCTGGAACTTCACAGGAAGCTGATTTAAATATTAACTTCACCCTATGATGCTAAATATAAAGTACACACCCAACATGAGACAAGACAAAGCCTGTGCTCCAGTCATAATGAAGTCAAATAACTGGCAAGAGCCAACATGTTTGCATTTCCTTAGCTAAATACATATTATTTTCATAAAACAAAGAGTACTCTCTTTTCTTGCCCAGAGGCAGTGAAAAAAGACAGGCACACACAAATCTCTAGAAAGAAGGAACTCAAGCTTTCCGACCTCAACTACTCCGTGGTTTTGGTGCAAAACTTCTCAGGACTGAGGTTTTCTTAAAGCAAAGACAATAACTCACCTTACAGTAAGCAATAAACAGGATTAGTCACCCAGTAAAACATTAAACTATGAAGTTTTATAGTCCTAATCCTACTGCAACTAAATTAAAACTCTTTGATCAGCAAATTAGTGAGATTACTAATCTCACAATCTTCAAATACCCAGTTGAGCACTGTGATGAGGCGCTTTCTAGATTATTCCATTCCTTCAAACAGGGATGCTATTTTCATCATTCTGATGCACACATTTCCTGATCTCAACTGTCTATTTTTACAAAGCCATTTCTAAATTTAAAACTAAGTACATAATTGATAAATGTTACTTTACTCCAAAGAACTACCAAGGTGTGCCTAATAAAATTCCCTCCAAAGTTAAAGATCTGGTTTTCTAATTTTAAAATTAAACTTAAATACCCAAGGAAAGCAAAGGAATAACTTTAGGAGTCAAAGAAAATATAGAGCAGCAACTCCAGAAACCCAACCTACACAACAGGGTCTTAACAACACAGTCTGAGACTGCCGCTAACCTTTCCAACTTTCACGAAACAAGGAACAAGTCCACAAAAGCCCTGGTATTTTTTCACTTTTTCTCCCAGCAACAACTCCATGTTGGTCCAATTTACTCATAACATAGAAATCTAAAGTGCCTTATGACTCTACAATTGACAAATAGCATTTTTTTAGTGGATGAAACTAAATCCCCCGAAATGGGCTACTTGATAACTTATTTTAATGGTGCAAAAGTTAGGTACGGGACGAAAATCACTGTTTCAGTTCATCAACTGGCTTAAAGTTTTTAAAAAGCATTAAAAGTTTTTAAAAGTTAGCCAATTCTAAATGGTATAGAGGGGTTTAAACTAAAATTAAAAGCAAGAAAAAAAAGAACTAATCATTATTTACTCAAATTTTTTCATCTTTTTTTTCCACATTAACTGAGCAGGAAATTCTAACAGCACAGAAAGATATAAAATGAAAGGGAAATTTCCCTCTTCCTCCCATCCAGTCCCATTTCCCAGGAGTAACCACTATTAATAGTTTCTGACATATCTTTCCGGAAATGGTCTATGCACACAAATATATTCTTTCATACTATACATCCTGTCCTGCACCTTGTTTTTTTTCTTATTTTTTATTTTTTTATTTTTTTTATTTTTTATTTTTTTTATGGCTGTGTTGGGTCTTCGTTTCTGTGCGAGGGCTTTCTCTAGTCGTGGCAAGTGGGGGCCACTCTTCATCGCGGTGCGCGGGCCTCTCACTATCGTGGCCTCTCTTGTTGTGGAGCACAGGCTCCGGACGCGCAAGCTCAGTAATTGTGGCTCACGGGCCTAGTTGCTCCGCGGCATGTGGGATCTTCCCAGACCAGGGCTCGAACCCGTGTCCCCTGCATTGGCAGGCAGATTCTCAACCACTGCGCCACAAGGGAAGCCCCTTTTTCTTACTTTTGAATACATTAAGACAATATTTTTTTCATTTCTTTAAATACATATGTGCCCCAACTAAATACAACAAACGAGACCAGGAAACTGTTACAATAAGGTCTTATGAAATGTGTCTTCAAAAATTAAAGAAAATGCCATTCAGCAATCTACTGCTAAGGTTTATTGAGAAACTAAGAAAATATGGGAAAAGATATAAGAAATCAAGTTTACATGGTTATAGTTTTAGAAACCTAACAGTAAAATTTTAAGTTATTATTAGATGGGCCTCAGTGTGTAGTTTCCATTTTTGATAAATAACAGGGACCAGAGAGGTGATGTGGGATTGGATTATGAAGGGTTCTAAATGTCAGGATGAGTTTAGACTTGATCTAATGAACAATGAAAAATTATTACAGGTTCCTCAGCAGGGAAGAAATATGAGGGGTAAAAAAGGTACTTTAAGGGGATTCATCTAGCACATGTCAACAACTAGTTTAAAGTGGGATGAGCCTAGGGAAAGAAAGCTTAACCATGAGATACAGGGCTACTGAATAAACCAAGTGTGATGAGAGAGGTAGGAAGCTGGCAGGAGAAATGGAAAGGTAGAGTATACTCTGCACATCTCAAAGAATGAAGAGATAAAGCTTAGCCAAATATTTGAAAATGGATGCCTAAGAGAACGTGATTGATGAAGACATGAAAGGAAACCAGTAAAAACCAACCAATGTAATATGCCACACTAACAGAATGAAGGGGATAAAAACACAGTTATCTTGGTCGATGCAGAAAAAATCCAACACCCTTTGATGATAAAAACAATCAGGAAACTAGGAAGAGAAGGTCATTTCCTCAACATGATAAAGAGCCTTTATTAAAAAAAACTCACAGTTAACATCATTCACAATGGTGAAAGACTGAAAGAGTTCCCCCTAAAATCAGTATGAATACAAAGAAGCCCACTTTCACCAATGTTATTCAACATTATACTAGAAGTCCTAGCCAGAGCAATTAGGCAAGAAAAATAAATAAAAGGCACCCACACTGGAAAGGAAAAAGTAAAACTATCTCTATTCACAGATGACGATATATAAAATCCCAGAGAATCCACAAAAAAGTCACTAGAGCTAATAAATTAATTCAGCAAAGTTGCAGAGTACAGGATCAACAGGCAAAAATCAGTTGTGTTTCTATATAGCAGCAATGAACAATCTGAAAAGGAAATTTAGAAAACAATTACACTTATAATAATATCCAAAAGAATAAAATACCTAGGAATAAATTTAACCAAGAAGGTGCAAGACTTGTACACTAAAAACTACGTAACACTGAGAAAGAACTTAAAGGAAACGTTAATGAATGGAAAAACATCCAAGTTCATGGATTGGAAGACTGTATCAGTCAGGGTTCTCCAGAAAAACAGAACCAATAGGGCACATGTGTGTGCAAGCGCATGAAGAGACCCTGTATTCCTAGTTTCCTGTGTGTGTGAATTAAGAAATTTATTATTAGGAATTGGCTCTTGGGATTATGGAGGCTGAGAAGTCCCAAGATCTGCAGTTGGCAAGCTGGAGAACCAGCCAAGGGTGTCATTCCAGTCAGATCTAGAAAGCCTGAGAACCAGGAGAGCTGATGATATAAGTTCCAGTCTGAGGGCAGGAGAAGACCTGCACCCAGTCAGGTAGGTAAAGTTTCCTTACTCACCCTTTTTGTTCTATTCAGGTTTTCAGCTGAAGGGGTAAGGCCCACAGACACTAGGGAGGGCAATCAGCTTTATTCGGCCTACCAATTCAAATGCTAATCTCATCCAGAAGCACCCTTGCAGACATACCCAGAATAATGTTTGACTAAATGTCTGGGCACCTCCTGATCTAGTCAAGCTGACACATAAAACTAATCATCACAAAGATTTAATATTGTTAAGATATCAATACCACCCAAAGTGATCTACAAATTCAGTGTAATCCCTATCAAAATTCCAATGGCCTTTTTTGCAGAAATGGAAAAGCTGATCCTCAAATTCATATAGAATTTCAATGGACCCTGAATAGCCAAAACAATACTGAAAAAGAACAAAGTTAGAGGACTCACACTTTAAAATTTCAAAACCTACTACAAAACTACAGTAATCATGACAGTGTAGTACTGGCATAAGGACAGGCATATGGACAAATGAATAAGAATTGGGAGTCCAGAAAAAAACCATACATCTATGGTCAACTGATTCTTGACAAGGGTGTCAAAACCATTTGATGGGGAAAAAATATTCTCTTCAAAAAATGGTACTGGGGGTGCTGTAGGGATAAGATTGATGGTGTTTAAGAGTACAAACTTGTAACAAGTACTAAAATAGTCACAGAGATTTAATGTACAGTTTATTGAACGTAGACAATAATATTGCACTATAAGTATGTTATATGATAAATATCATTACAGGAGCAAACATATTATAATATACAAATTTACCAAAATAACATGATGTACACCTTAAATTTACACACACCACAAACAAAAATGGTGCTAGGACAACTAGATATCCATTTCCAAAAGAGTAAAGTTTGACCCTTACTTCACACAATATTCAAAAGCTTACTCAAAATGGATTAACAACCTAAATATAAGAGCTAAAACTAGAAAACTCTTAGAAGAAAGTTAAAGGTAAATCTTCATTATCTTGAATTTGGCAATGGATTCTTTTTATATTATACCAAAAGCACAAGCAACAGAAGAAAAAATAGGTAAGTGGCACTTCATCAAAACTAAAAACTTTTGTGCATCCAAGGACATTATCAAGAAAGTGAAATGACAACCTACAGGATGGGAGAAAATATTTTCAAATCATAAATCTGATAAGGGTCTAGCATCCAGACTATATTAAAATTCTTACAATTCAAACCACCAAAGACAAACAAACCCAATTCAAAAATGAGCAAAGGACCTGAACAGCCATTTCTCCAAAGAAGAGATACAAATGGCCAATAAGCATAAGAAAAGATGCTTAACATTAGCCATTAGGAAAATGCAAATCAAAACTAAATGAGGAAGTGAGAGAGTGGCATGGACTTACATATACTACCAAATGTAAAATAGATAGCTAGTGGGAAGCAGCTGCATAGCACAGGGAGATCAGCTCAGTGCTTTGTGACCACCTAGAGGGGTGGGGTAGGGAGGGTGGGAGGGAGACACAAGAGGGAGGAGATATGGGGATATATGTATATGTATAGCTGATTCACTTTGTTATAAAGCAGAAACTAACACACCATTGTAAAGCAATTATACTCCAATAAAGATGTTAAAAAAAACAAAAGCAATAATGGACAATAACAAGTGTTTGGGGAGGATGTGGAGAAACTGGAACCCTTGTGCGTTGCTGGTGGGAACATAAAACGGTACAGCTGCTGTGCAAAAGTCTGGCAGTTCCTCAAAACATTAAACATAGAATTACCCTATGATCCAGCAATTCTACTTTTAGGTATATACCCAAAAGAACTGGAAGCAGGACTCAAAATATTCGTACGTGAATGTTCACAGAAGGACTATTCATAAAAAACAAAAGGTGGGAACAACTCAAATGTCCACCAACGGAAAAACAGATGAGATGTAATTGATACATAGAGTTGAATACTAGCCGTTATTGAAAGGAATTAAGTACTGATACATGCTATAACTTGGATGAACCTCAAAAACATTAAACTAAGTGAAAGAAGCCAGACACAAAAGGTCATGTACTATACAATTCCATTTACATGAAATATCCAGAACAGGTAAACGCAGAGACAGAAAGCAGATTGGTGTTGCCAGGGGGAAGAGGGGAGGGGGAATAGGGAGTGACAGCTTAGCGGGTTTTCTTTTGGGGTGTTAAAAATATTTTGGAACTAGATAGAAGTGGTGGTTGTGTAATACTGTGAATATACTAAATGTACACTTTAAAATAGTTAATTTTATATTATATGAATTTATTCAATTGAATAAAAAGGGAAAGCTTTGCACAATCGACGCACGCACGTACACACACACACACAAAAGAAGAAAAAAGACACCAGGCAAGTACTAACTTGGGCTGGAATACTGAAAAAGGAAATATTTGTTTAGGACATCTCAAGTTTAACCTGACTACCAACCATCATGCAGCAGCTGCCAGCACCTATTCACGCAGATCTTTAATTTGACTTTGAATGTCTGGTATTTTGACCTCCCTTTTGATTATAAAGTCTTGATGGTGGAAATAGCACTAAGTAGCCCAGATTCTTAGCACACATTAGCCTCTAGGCAAATTTCAACTTTCTTGAGCATCAATTTCCACACCTGGAAAATAAAGTATACCATAAGCCTTGACAGCACTGGTGTGACTATGAAATGAAGTAATGCATACAGGAATTGTTACTAAAATGAAAAACTGATTTTTAAATGTAAAATATTGTGACCTGCCCATCTAACAAAACTCATCTAGAGGTTGTAGTAAAAATACTGATATCCTAGGAGAAAACTGCCTGTGCTATGGTTTTGGTTTTATCACTTACTAGCTGTGTCACTTTGCAAATTCTACTTCCTAGTCGCACTAAATTTTACTTCATAGGGTTGCTATATGGGTTCAATGAGAATAAATGTTAAAGTGCTTCATAAATTGTCAAAAAAGTCTGGATGCAGGACAAGTACAAGCTGGCTACAGCACACCCAAACTTCTGCATTTCTAACAAACTCCGAGGTGATGTGGATGCTGCTGGTCCGTGGACCATATTCCGAGTCGCAAGGAAGCAGAAGTCAGTGAAGGTGCCTGGGGGTTAGGCTCGGATAAGGAAGCTGTAAGAAAACTTAGGCATGTGAGGAGAGACATCTAAATCAGGGTTTCTTAAGCTCAAAATTATTGACATTTGGGGCCAGACAGCTTTTTGTTTAGGGGGGACTATCCTGTACACTGTAGGATGTTTAGCAGCATCCCTGGCTTCTACTGGAGCATTCTCCCCCAGTAGTCACAATCAAAAAGGTCTCTAGACACCAATGATTTAGATTCATCTCTAAGAAATGAAGGGAGAAGGGAAGGGTACCTCTTCCATTGAGAGAAAAAGAGATGATGAAGAGGGGGGGAAAAAAAACCCCCAAATATGAGACAGAGAGCTCTTAAGGTATCAGCAAGCTCAGTTAAGTAGAAAGCAAGGTTATCTATTTAGAAAGAGTGCAGGGAGGACTGAAAGTTTAAAACATCAGGAAGAGAGTTCTAGAGAGTAATAGAAAGGATCTGACCCAAAACAGTGGGTCCACTGACTAAGAAGTAGGATCAGGGATTTCCTGGGCTCCTTGGAGTCAGAAGTGCCTGGGTTCAATCCTGGCTGTACCACTGACTAGCTTGGTGAGCTTCGGCAAATTATTTAACAAGAAACAAGAAAATTTCCTGGAGTTGTCATAAGTACTGAGATAATATATGTTAAATTCGGAGCACAGAGTGTGGCATATAGTACATGATCAATTAATGTTATCTACTACTATTATCAGCGTCATTATTTTCCTTGAAAAATGTTTCACTTGGCTATTGCTTTAAATTTCTTGGATGAAACAAAACACATGGAAAGATCTTGCCTGGTGAGGTATTACTTGTCAATGTGTTTTATAAATTTCCTGAAAGTATTGTGTGAATAGGAACTGTCTGTAGCTGGAGGCATGAGAGTTGTGGAAGCCAACCAAGCATTGACTTACTGATGTTCCAAAAATCACAATTAATGAGACAAGGTAAAAGAGGGTGTAAAGCCAAAAAATCAAAAGAAAGCATTAAATTTTCACCGAAACTGACAGGTTTTCACAGGGCTTCAGTTAGCAGAATGGGTGATGAGCCCTAGTATAGCTGCCAAGGACCACAGGTTTCTAAGAGCCAAACTGACTTCAAGTTGTTTAACCTACAATAACAGTAAACATTGCTGCTGGTTTTCATCTAAGTCAAGAATTGATTGAAATAGCACTCTCTTTTAGACTCGAGTACATACTGAGAACATATTTCAAGAGTACTACATTTTTCTTGCACTCAAATCTTGTACGGCTATAATGGGTTCTGCCTGTTGCATGTACAAATGACCAATAATGGAAGGGAAGCATTCTAGGTTTTAAATAGATTCTGAGTGTCAGGGGAGGAGCGCTCCCCTCAATTAAGAGCAATTAAAGATCCTTTAAGGGCAACGTAGAATGCTTCAGAGAATTCAAAATAGAGTCCATTCTAACATGAAACTTATGAAGATTAGGAAGAAGATATTAAAATCTTTCCTCTGAGATGTGAAAGGTAATTTCCTCATCTAAGACTCCTTCAGCCTAGCCTGCTAACTTCAAGCATTTTACATTAGCAAAAACAAAAAGGGCAAACATTATCAAGCATTCCAAGCTTATCATCTGTCTGCATGGGGCGAATCACTGAGAAGAACAGTAAATGTCATCACTCTGCAGGTTGCCAGGAATCAGGGTCCTCCAGCTAGCCACAGCCACTGGAGTTCCAAAGCTTTCCAAAAATAGCTATGACTTATATACAAGTGTTCATCAAACACCTCACATATGAACTCTTAAACAGAGAGTGCTGAGACAGTGGTCACCTATCAAACTGCGGCAGAGGTAAATGCAGCTGCTGCTGACCAAAAGGCACATGGTGTCAACCAACGAATTTAAATGACTTGCTCTCCCTTAAAATAGTCTCTTCATGACTATATCAACATGACTGTCTCAAAGCTAAGATTTTCCCACCTGTTTTTAACTCACTGTCCTAAAAACAAATAGAACTGATCTCTGAAACCAAAGGAAATCCTGACTCAGGTTCCAACAGGCATTGGTAAACACCTAACAATTTTTCTATTACAAATCAGCACATGAAACACCATCTGCCTATTCTCATTTTGGAGTCCACGACCCGGAGGTATCTTTTACTACAGGAGTTTCAAAAATAAGTGCGGTCACTTTACACACTATTGGTCTCCCGAGTGCCTGAAGAGGAAAAACAAAAAGGCATAGAAGGTTTCTCACGTGGAAGTCTCTGACAGCTCTGTACTGTAAATATTTTATGAAATTCCTCACTTCCAAACTCGCATTTAAATACTTGGTACAGGGTTCCAATTCTGTCTTGAAACAGCGCAGCACTTGACGGGTGACAGGTAGTCTTAAGTTATAACATTCCAAAGTAACATTAGAAGACTTTCTCAAATTGCCCACTTCCCAAGTTTTTTTCGCACAGACATTAACCGTTTGATTTTCTCTCAAACCAGTATTCTTTTACTCTCACCACCTTAGCCCAGAAATCCTCGTATTGATTTCAATCTTCTTAGATAACAGAAAAGGGAAAACATTATCAGCATACCTTGTATTCATCGCGCTGTTCTGTTCCTCCCCCTTCCTTAAAAATCTAGAGTGATGAATGCAGTAATTGGGAAGGCTGCCTTCTGCTTAAAAAAATAGGGGTGTGTGTGGAAGGCATGAAGTGGTAACAAGGACCCCTGGTCTTTCACACGGTGTAGATAAATCCTGGCTTTAACTTAGATAACTTCGGTCTGCTTTAGACTCTTAGAACAGCACTGCCCTAAAACGGATTCGAAAACAAAAACAAAAAACAAAAACCACCAAACCTGCCCCTTTCGGAAGTTTCTCACCCTTGGTGGGGGGCCAGGAGCGCTCTTCTTAGAGATCCCTGATGCAGACAGCCCACGTCCTGCCCTTTATATTTGATTTTCCAAATTAGCTAATCTCCCTCGAACTTCAGCCCGTCCCCGAACCCGAAGAGAGTCCTCAATCTCTGCGACCGAGCCTTGCAGAGACTTCACCCTCCTCCTCGAGCCCCGGGGCTCACCCCGGCCGGCGCGCCGCCCTCTCCCCAGCCGGGCCCGGGCGCCCTCCGCAGACCCCTCCCGCCTGGCCCCGAGCCCGAGCCCCGCAGGCCCGCCCGCCCGCGCCCCGCGCCGCTCCCGCGCCGCTCCCGCCCCGGCCCCGCACCCCCTACTCCCGCGGGACCCGGAGCCAGCCCCCCGGCTCCCGCCCGCCGCCGCGGGGCCCACCGAGCCGTGGCGGTCGGCTGCTCCGGCCGCGTCGTCCTGCTGCAGCTCCGCAGTCATGGCCGAGGCGCCCCTCCGCGGGTCACCCTCCTCCCGCCGCCGCGGCCAGCCCAGCCTCGCCGGAGGAGGAGGAGGAGGAGGAGGAGGAGGAGGAGGAGAAGGAGGAGGTAGAGAAGGAGGAGGTAGAGAAGGAGGCCCCGCCTCCGCCCTCCACCCCGCTAGGGCCCCGCCTCCGCCCCGCCGCGCGCCGGCGGCTCAGCCCACACGCTCCGCCCCCGGCCTGCGCGCGCACGCCAAGCGCGCGGCCGAGGGACGAGCCGCTCTTTGCGTGCTCCCGCATACGCCGGCATATGACCCGGCGCCGGTCACGTGACCCCGGCCCCGCCCGCGCCTAACGGTCAGCGTCTGCGCCCGAGCGGTGTGTTCCGGGCGGTTGACGTCCAGGAAATGGTGTTGTGGAGTGTGGACCCTGTTTTCCCAAGTCTCCTTCTCTGCCGTCGTCCCTCAAACCTGCTCATTTCTAGGACTCACCACCGGCTCAAGACTCCTCACAGACGAGTTCAGGCTGCTCCCCATTTGGGGAACCTGTCTAGGGACCGCGTAAGAGAGGGTTTTCCACCTGGCGCTGGAGCCATTTCCAAGTCCAGTGACACGAAAGATTTATCATCCTTGAGAAAAGGAAAGGCGGAGGCTGAATGGAGTGGTCTGACGGGTAAAGCTAACCAAACGGACCAGAGCCTGTGTTCACTGATGCTCAGGGAAGTGCCCTAACACCGACCTGGGCAGGGGGAGCAAGAATTGCCCAGTTTTCCCATTTTAGATTTTATGGCGTTCAAACTAAAATTTTATAGTGTTTTAAGTTTGAGCCAGATGCTTATGATGGCACATTAAGAGCTAAGGTGCCCTCAACTGGATTGTGTTTTCAACAATTTGATGGAGATTGTAACTGCTAAACCCTGTCTCCCGTTTATTCACGTGTATCGCAATGACAATCCACTTGGCACACTTTGGGCTGGTCCAAATCTTGTGTGGAGGCTGGGGAGGGAAGGGCCTCTTTTAGAGGGTAGTGCTTATCTGGTTGCCCTGCTCTAGCCCTTGGGCAGCACCTTCAGTGTGAATTTTATGTGGATGGTGGCCTTTCCTGTGCTGCTGGCATTGTCCTCCAGGTGACTGTGATGTTTTGCCTGCAGGCGTTTCTAGTCTGCATGGGAGCACAGCTTGAGGCATAAGGAAACAGATACAGATCAGGTGCAGCTCCCGTGGGAGACCCGATTACTCTCAGGAGCCTAGACAACTGACTGCTGCTACTTCCTGCACCTGGAGATTCAGGGGGGGTCTCCTTTCCCTGGCAGGTAAACTGGCAGCCTGATCATAATCTTCCACATTCAGCAGGCTGTGTGTTTATGTCTGGTGGTTGTAGGACTCTTTATGCTTGTGGCTTTGACTTTTTTTTTTTTTTTTTCCTCCTGGGTAATCAAAACGTGTGTTCCTGGCCTCAACCTGGGGGTCATAGCAAAATAAGTTGATTTCCCAGTCCACTTTCTTTGCAGCATTGCATACTTCTACATTGCTAGAAAGCTCTATTTCCGTGTGTCTTTACCATGTCTCTGGAGCAACTCGTTTGCCTTTGCACATTCATTTTAGGAAATTGCTTATTTAATGTGTTTAAATGCGGTGGAAACCTGTAACTTTTGTTTATGAAATTTTCCTTAAAAGACCTCCAGAGACCTTCTACACCCATATATCTGAACGAGGTATGCATAGCCATTTTGTAAATACAGGCCCCTGAGTTTTAAGTGTCTTTCTGCTATATGGTTCTAAACAGGGCTCCAGATCTAATAAATTTGTTATAATGTGAGAGCCGTAGATCTGGTAAATCCTCTTAGCGCCCTTGGGTTTAACTACCACTTGGTCCTGGACGTGGTAATCAGCTAGAGACCCCCTGTCCAACGAGAGTATTTAATGAATACTCTGTGTCATTGCTTGGCCATCAGTTGGCAATCTTCATGGTGACCAAATATCAAAAGTAGGTATCATGGAACGTCACTACAGAAAACCCCTTCTCAGTTGTCCTTAAAACCATACTTGAAGGCTCCAGAATAATTGCGTTATTAGTTGATAATCATTTCAAGAATATTCAGGAAAAAAAGAAATAATAACAAGCAGTAACAAATAATTGACTTGTTTAAGAAAGGAATCGTTTCCAGAGTATTTTCCCAAAGAAAAAATTTCCTCTCCTGGAAAACTTCTTGTCCCAATGCTAAATTATTTTCTGAGTCAATGAATTTATATTTCTGCCTCTGATTTACCTCAATTCCAAAGTATAGTTTGTTTTAATGAAATGATCCCATTTCAGTGTTATTGAATACTGGTGTGGAGCTTGTGTGGGCTAAATGAGAATGAAGGGGAAATGTTCGGAAAGGAAAAAAGGGAAAAGAAAGCAATGTATACTTATATTTCTTCTCTGCTTCACTCTGTAAATAGTTTTGCCAGTGGCTTCGGAGCAACTGGATTTGAAAGCTGATGGCTGAGGCTGACTAACAGGTGTGACTGTTGTTTGAGCTATGGATTCCTTTCCAGGAATGATCTAGACAGGAATGTCCTTAAGAGCCAGCTTCTCAGCAGTTAGGAAAATGGCCTTTCTTACTATGGAGGAAAGAATATGGGTATTTCTGTTATAACCCCTAGATGAAAGAGTTAGATGATGTGTAAGGTTAAATATAGGTGTTAAAAAGGTTTCAGAAAAGGCTCTCTTTTGCTAGTTGAAAAACAAATGTGTTTCCAACCTTTCTGAAATGTGTACTATGGGCAATGTAGTTTGTGGAGAATTGAAACAACTTTCAGTAAAGTTAATGAGTTCATTTTAATTTGAGAAATATTTGGCCCTGGTATTCAAAATAACAACATCAGGTTTCCTTCCTTTTGTTTCTCTAGAAAATATAGAGAAACACTAAAAAAACAAACAAAAAAAAAACCTACTGAAATCTTGGGATTCAATTTTCCTTTTATAAAAAAGTGAAAACAACTTTAGCCTCCAGATGGAAAGGTGAAAATAAACAATTAGAAATAAGTCCATTTTTGCAAACTTGATTTTTGACAACATTGTAACCCAGTGGGGATAAGATGGACTTTTAGTAAATGGTCCTTAGTTCTTCATATAAAAATTAGTTTTGGACTGTTACATTATAAACAAATGTAATGAAAGGCTTAAGTGTAAAAAAGCAAAATTTAAAACTTTTGAGACACTTCATTGGGGAGTCTCTATCCTTAGGGCAGAGGGGAACTTTCTTAAATCAGAGACAAAAGCACAGTCCATAAAAGAAAAGATTGATAAATTACATTAAAATCAAGAATTTCTCTTCATCAAAAGGTACCACAGGAAAAATGAAAATATCAACAAACTGAGAGAAAATATTTACAATACATATAACTGGTAACATATTAGTATCTAGGACAAACCTCCGGCTTCATCTGGCATGATTAACATATTGGGCCCAATAATTCTTTGTTGTGGAGGCTCAACTTATTAGATGCCAGTAACTCTCCCCTGCCAAGTTGTAGGACCATTAAAAATGTCTCCAGACATTGTTAAATGTTTCCTAAGGGGCAAATTCTCCTCCAGCTGTGAATCACAGATCTAAACTAAGTGAAAAATGAAATAAGTCAGACAAAGACAGATACTGTACTTCAGGGGTCCCCAACCGTTCGCAGCCTCTTAGGAACCCGGCTACGGCAGGAGATGAGTGGCGGGCAAGCGAGTGAAGCTTCATCTGCTCCCCATTGCTCCCCATCACTCGCATTACCGCCTGAACCAACCCCACCCCCGTCTGTGGAAAAATTGTCTTCCATAAAACCAGTCCCCGGTGCCAAAAAGATTGGGGACCAGTGCTCTACATTATCACTTATATGTGGAATCTAAAAAATAAAACGAATATAACAAAACAGAAACAGATTCAGATATAGAGAACAAACTAGTAGTTACTAGTGGGGAGAGTGAAGAGAAGAGGGGCAAAAAAGGGGATTAAGAGATACAAACTACAATGTATAAAATAAATAAGCAACAAGGATATATTGTACAGCACAGGGAAATATAGCCATTATTTAGTAATAACTTTAAATGGAGTACAATCTATTAAAATATTGAATCACTATGTTGTAAACCTGAAACTAACACAGTATTGTAAATCAACTATACTTCAGTTAAAAATAAAGACATCTCAAGATGATTTTAGTCCTTTTCTAGGTATGGAAACATGCAAGTCTGGGCTCACTGAAATTATTCCTCTGATATGCATCTTAACTATCTAGGGCCAGTACCCTGTTTTCCTCCATCCTGAATTCCCCTCAGGGCACACCAGCGGGGGCTATAGTGGCTGATGGCTTTATGGCTGCAACATCCTTTGTTTACTGAAATGGCAGGTGGGACCTTCTTTTTCCACATGTGTCAAAGCTGGGGCCTTGCTACAGAAACCAAAAATATGACTTAGGATAAAAACCAGAAAGCCACCCAGGAAAAGCAAATAGAAACTTGTATAATGCAGCAAGTACTGGGACATAAATTGGGACTTCAGGTGACTTAAATTTTTTTTCACTCAGGACCACCACTGAAGGAAAATATCCTCCTCAAAATATCAGGATTTGAAACAATAGATGAGGCAAAAGTAACTTATACAATTTTGCCTTTAGAAATGCAAATTTTTTAGTGATCTGATACTTGACTCTGGTAGGAAAAATAATATTTTTAGAGGAAGTGATAGCTAACAGTACTGAGCACTTACAGCCTAGGTGGTGTTCTGAGTGCTTTGCATATATGAACTCATTTTATCCTCACAAGTAAGTACTATTATTATTTACTACCTGCTTCACAGATAAGAAAACCACCACAGAAAGGTTAATTTGCCTAAAGTCTCTCTACTAATAAAGGTAGAGCCAGGATTCTAAGCTAAGCAGTCTAGCTCTCTTTCTGTAGCCTGGGTAAAGGATAAGATTCTGGCTTAGGGAAACCCAGTCTGGAAAAGATGAATAATTAGAGAAGAAACAGCCTCAAAAGACTTCTCTGAGGAGGTGCTATTTGAGTTGAGAAAGACAGGGAAGGCTGAGAGGAAGACAGTGGGAGTCCAGGCACTCAGAAGACCAGGTATAGTTGGGGTAAGCACAGGTCCCAGTTTGCCTAGTGCAATTCTGATTTACCCCTATTTTCCCCACATGATTATTAGTAGCTCCACCTTCCTCAAACTTCCAGGTTTGGATGATAAATTACGTGTTCACCCTCCTTATGGAGCATTTTATCCTGAACTTAATTTAAGCAATGATCCTAGAGAATTTTACCATAGTATTTCCCAAAGTCTTTCAGACTATCTATGTCTGATAAGCATGCATCATTCACAAGAATTTGTTTCATTTCTAAAGAACACAGCCAGAGGGAATAGAGGGTACCTAGAGTGAGTGAATTCCCTGCCTTGAGTCCCATGCCCTTAAGGGACTGTAGCTTTTTCACTTTTGTAAGCCAACCTCTACTGGCACTTAAGGCCTAGGTGCCTCAAGGCCATCCCTGAAGAGATGGAGCTTTGTGGAGTTGCGGGGAGTGGGGGGGGGCGGGGCGGGCAGGTAATAATTGATGGTCTCTGCCTGAGGGGTAAAAGCTAAGGGCAGAAGTTGAATGGGGCTTTCGTCTCCGTTGGAGGAAGAGTTTAGAATTTCAGACCTGAGGAGACAGAGGTAAGAACTCTGAAGCTCTGAAACAATTGTTGTATTTATTGTCTCTTAGACTTCTCCAGAATAATCCATAGCAAGCAACTTAAAACCAAAGGAATGGGGTGCTGAATAGACTGTCTGGAATCCAACCATTTTTTGTGAGGAGCTGCAGCCCTATAGAATGGGTGACAGTGTCTTTTGGGAGTACAGGTAAGTATTGCATTACTGGGGCCAGCAGATTAGAGAGTTGGTTTCTGCAAATCAAGGAGCTCTAGTACCAAGGAGTTAAAAAGCTTTGGGAAAGTATCTCAGCTTAAAATTGTTAGTCATGTTATTTGAAGTAGAGGATTCTCAACTTTTGTTCCTTCAGCTTTATGAAAAGATGAGCAGTGACCCCAATGACTATTATTTTATGCTAAATCTCATTATTTCATTGGCAAGACAAAGAGAATGGGCTGAGGGCAAACCAACACTATGACTTGTTTCTGAATGAGCTGGTTCTGAGCTCATCTGATGAACATGAAAATATTGTGACATTATGAACTGACACTTGAATGTTTTGATTTTTACAAATGCTAAATATGCATTGTTCAAACTGGATAGGGTAGTTAAAGAGCCCCTATTCCATCAGCCTGTGGACATTACCAAATAAGCCTACACCTTCAGAGCAAATTCTAGAGATTCCCTGAGGGAGATTTCTTGAAGCAAAAGTTTGTTAAAGTGACTTTTTTGTTTACTTTCTTGGTTAGCAGTATTTAGCCATACTAGAAACGCTATGATATATCTTTTGCCTTTTCCATCCATGTACACATGTCAGTTTGGAATCTCTCTATTGGTAAAAACTAAAAATCTGAACCATTCAATGATGTAAGATACCATCTTTGTCTTAAACTAAGCTACTAGAGCTGATTTTCTCTTTTAAAAGTGACAGATTAAAAATAGTTTTATTTTTCTCATAAAAGAATTTATATTTTAAAAATTTATTTCTTATAGTTCTTATCTATTTTTACTTTCAGATTAAAAAATAAATAATAATCATTGTTATTTTTATGCTTATGTTCAGTCCACAGCAAGTGATACTCATTTTCCTTCTATATTACTGATACGGTGTTGACTTTTAAAATAAACCTAAAAAGTGAGTCAATCAAGAGTACTGCTTCTGATGTGGAGGAATAAAATCTTAAAAAACCTATCCTCCAACAGATAACAATTATAAACTCTGGACAAAATAAAAACAACTACTTGAAGTGTCTGAAGATTGAACATAGTTTTTAAAAGGGAATCAAAATGTGAAAGAAAGTTCTGAGAAGGGGCATGTGCCCCACTTTTGCAGCATTACTCAGACAACAGGCCACAATTTCAGCATGACACAGGGTGGTTGAAGCACTTATAGAAAACCAACCAGGTTTCTGGACTGATAAACCATAAACTAGAGCTTGGGATATTTAAATACAGCCACTCAAGAGTGAGAAAGGGAATTGTGAAAAGGAGATAAGTAGAGAAGAGGATCCCTGAGTTCTTGTGTAGACTCTGCCCAAGTCTCTGGCTGACTCTTATACCATAGACACAAAGCACCTCAGAAAGGACAAAAGAAATCATCTGAGCTTTGAGTTGTTACCCACCTTAGAAGAAATAGTTTGCAGTTTGAATATAACCAAATTAATTTGCTGCTGAAACAAAAACATCAACACACACACACACACACACGCACACCTCTCTCTCCTTTAGATATAACAGAATCCAGAGTCTCAACAAAATAACATAATGTGCAACATACAATAAAAAATTACTCAATATATAAAGACCCAGGAAAATGTGACTCATTCTCAAGAGAAAAGACAATCAATAGGCCAGATCAAGATGTTGGAATTATCAGATAAAAACATTAAAGTGTCTAGAACTACCATATGACCCAGCAATCCCACTCCTGGGCATATACCTAGAGAAAACCATAATTTGAAAAGATGCGTGCACCCCAATGTTCATTGCAGCACTATTTACAATAGCCAAGACATGGAAGCAACCTAAATTTCCACCAACAGAGGAATTGATAAAGAAATGTGGTACATATATACAATGGAATACTACTCAGCCATATAAAAGAATGAAATAACCATTTGCAGCAACATGGATGGACCTAGAGATTGTCATACTGAGTGAAGTAAGTCAGACAGAGAAAGACAAATATCATGTGATATTGCTTATATGTGGAATCTGAAAAAAAAGGGTACAAATGAACTTATTTACAAAACAAGTAGAGTCATGGAGACTCTACTTCTACTTCATATATATTAGTATGTACATGTCAATCCCAATCTCCCAATTTATCCCTCCTCCCCCTTATCCCCTGACATGGTTGCCAGGGGATAAGGGGGAGGAGGGATAAATTGGGAGATTGGGATTGACATATACACACTAAAATATATAAAATAGATAACTAATAAGAACCTGCTGTATAGCACAGGGAACTCTACTCAATACTCTGTAATGGCCTATATGGGAAAAGAATCTGGAAAAAAAAAAAAGAGTGGATATATGTATATGCATAACTGATTCACTTTGCTGTACACCTGAAACTAAAACATTGTAAATCAACTATACTCCAATAAAAATTTTAAAAAAATTAAAGTGTCTATGGTAACTATGCTTGATGAAGTAAAGGAAAACATACATTAATAAATGAAAAAGTGGAAAACCTCAACACATAATTAGAAAATACAAACAAGAACCAAATGAAAAATTTAGAACTTAAAACATTCAGTATTTGAAATAAAGTAATTGAACTGGCTTTATAACAGGCTACATATTTTTATGTAAAGGAAAAACTATAATATTTTCGCATGGAGTATATAAAACAGAATACATAAGACAATAGCAGGGGCTAGTAAATTGAACTAAGTGATTGCAAGATTACTACATTTCATGGGAAGGTACAGTCCTAATGCTAAAAGTAGACTGTGAAAAGAATGAATATTTTAATCCCTAGTGTAACCACTAAGAAAATTATGTAAGAGACATAGCTAAAAAGTCAATAGGTAATCTTAAATGGGAGTTTAAAAAAATCAAAAAGGAGGAACAAAAAAACCAGAAAAATACAGAAAACAAATCATAAAATGGGAGACCTAAATCCAACCATATCAATAATTACTTTAAATGGATCAAACATTCCAATCAAAAGGCACAAATTAACAAAATAAAATTAAAAGCAAGACCCAACTATGTTATATACAAGAGATGCACTTTAAATATAAAAACACATGTAAATGGATTGGAAAAAAGGGGTGGAAAATGAACTGAATGTTTCTGTCCCCCTAAAATTCATATGTTGAAATCTTAACCCCCAATGTGATGGTATTAGGAAATGGGGCCTCTGGGAAAGTAATTAAGTCATGAGGGTAGAGCCCTCATGAATGAAATTAGTGCCCTTATAAAAGAGGCCCTAGAGAGCTTTCTAGTCATCTTTCTACCATATAAGGATACCAGAGAAGTTGGTATTCTGCCACCCAGAAGAGGGCCTTCACCAGAACTTGACCATGCTGGCACCCTGATCTTGGACATCGATCCTCTAGAACTGTGAGAAATAAGTTTCTGTTATGTATAAGCCACCTAGTCTTTGGTATTCTGTTTTAGCAGCCCAAAATGATAAAGACATAGTGCAAAATAACCATAGGAAGGCTGGAGTGGCTATTAATATCAGACAAAATAGATCTCGTTACACAGAGGGTCATTTTATACTGATGAAAGCATCAACTCATCAGGAAGCCATAATAATCATAAATGTGTATGCATGTAATAACAGAGCTTCAAAAATACATGAAGCAAAAATTGAAAGAATAAAATGGAGAAACAGGCAATTCTACAATAGTGGCAAGAGATTTTAACACCTTTCTGGAAGGGGTAGAACAAGAGACCACCCCCCCCAAAAAAAAGTCAGTAAAAATATAATCTGAACATACTGTCAACCACCCTGATCTAATTGATATTCACAGAATGCTACATCCAACAATGACAGAATATACAGTCCTTTCGAGTGTACATGGTGCTTTCACAATAATAAATCATATGCTATGCCATAAAACATCTCTCAATCAGAGTGAAATTATTGAAATCATATGTATGTATGTTCTTTGACCAAAACAAGATTAAACTGGAAATCAAAAGCAATACAAAGTTTAGAAAACATCCAAAAATTTAAAACAAACAACTCATTTCTAAATAATACATGGCTCAGGAAAGAAATCACAAGAGAAATTAGAAAATATTTGAAACTGAAAAATAGTAAATATACAACATATCAAAATTTGTGCAGTGTCACTTATGCAGTGCCTAGAGGAAATGTATGGTTTTAAGTGCTTATGTTAGACAAAGAAGAAAGGTCTTAAATCAATGACCTACTGTTCCACTGTAAGACAATAAACAAAGAAGACCAAAGTAAAAAAGTAAGCGTAAGGAAGGAAATAATAAAGATAAGAGGATAAGACAATGAAATAGAAAACAGACAAAAGAAAGAAAATAACAAAGCCAAAATCCGGCTCATTGAAACATACTTTAGAAAACTGATAACCTCCTATGTTATCAACTGAATTGTGGTCCCTCAAAATTTACACACTGAGGCTCTAATCCCTAATGTGACTATATTTGAAGATAGGGCGTTGAAGGAGATAATTAAGATAAATGAAGTCATAAGAGTGGGGTCCTAATCCTATAGGACCGGTATCCTTATAAGAAGAGGAGGAGACACCAATGATGTATGTGTACAAATTCACATATGTCATGTGAAGACATAGCAAGAAGGAAGCAATCTATAAGCCAAAGAGTGAGGCTTCAGGAGAAACAAACTAGGCATACCTTGATCTTGTACTTCCAGATTACAGAAATATGAGAAAATAAATTTCTGTTGTTTAAGCCACCCAGTCTGTAGTATTTTGTTATGGCAGCCCTACAAGGGCTATATAGGGACAGTGAGAAACTGGCCATCTGCAATCCAGGAAGTGAGCACCAGGAATCAATCACTTTGATCTTGGATTTCCCAGCCTCCAGAATTGTGGGAAATAAATTTCTACTGTTTAAGCCACCAAGTCCCTGCTATTTTTATTATGAGAAATAATAAAAATAGCCTAAGCTGACTAAGACAGATGGGAAGATTCAATAATTGTTATGTTGTTAATTTTTTCCAAATTGATCTACAGATTCAACATAATTTCATCAAAATCTCAGCAGGTTTTTCTGTAGAAATTGATAAGCTGATTCTAAAGCTTGTACAGGCATACCTCATTTTATTGCACTTTGTTTTATTGTGCTTTGCAGATACTGTGTTTTAATACAAACTGAGTTTGTGGCAACCCTGCATCCAGAAAATCTATTGACACCATTTTTCCAACAGCCTTTGCTCACTTCATCTCTCTGTATCACATTTTGGTAATTCTCACAATATTGCAAATTTTTCATTATTATTATATTTGTTATGGTGATCTCTGATCAGTGATCTTTGATGTTACCATTGCAAAAAGATTACACTCACTAAAGTTTCAAATGATGGTTAGCAATTTTTTTTAGCAATTAAGAATTTTAAAATTAAAGTGTATAAATTGTTTTTTTAGACATAATGCTACTGCACACTTAATAGACTACAGTAGAGTGTAAACATAACTTGCATATGCACTAGGAAACCAAAAAATTCATGTGATTTTCTTTATTGTGATAGTCACTTTGTTGCAGTTGTCTGGAACCAAACCCACATATCTCTGAGGTATGCCTGTATAGAAATGTGGAGGAGCTAGAATAACTAATATAATCTTGAAAAAGAATTGGAGACCTTATACTGTATAATTTCAGGTCATGTGGTGTTGGCAAAAGGATATGCAGTGGCTCTCCCAGGGACAATTTTGTCCCCTAGGAGACATTTGGCAATGTGTGGAGACATTTTTGGTTGTCACAATTAGGGGATGGGTACTACAGGCATCTTATGAGTAGAGGTCAGGGACACTGCTAAATATCCTATAATGCACAGGAAAAACTTCCTCACAACAAATAATTATTTGGCTCAAGATGTCAATAGTGCTGAAATTGAGAAACCTTATGGTAGACAAATATATCAATGCAACAGCATAAGAGAGTCCAGAAACAAATTCACAGAGTCAATTGATTTTCAGAAAAGTGCTGATGCAATTCACTGGGAAAAGAAAAGTCTTTTCAATAAATGGTGATAAACAATGGATATTTGTATAGAAAAAATGAACCTTGACTTTAATTTTATATACAACAACTAATTCCACATCAGCCAAAGATCTAAATGTAATACTAAAATTTTAATGCTTCTAGGGACAAGACAACATAAGGGAATATCTTTTCTACCTAGATATAGGCAAAAATTTGTTTGACAGAACATAAAGTACATTAAACATAAAAGAAGAAATTGATAAATTGACTTAATCAAAATGAAAAATTTCTGCTCCTCAAAAAACTTTTAAGAAAATGAAAAGGTAAGCCACAGACTGGGAGAACATATTTGCAATACATATATCTTACAAGATTATTCATAACCTGATGTATAAAGAATGCCTACAAATCATTAAGAAAAAGACAGCTCATTTTTAAAAGGGCAAAACACTTGAACAGATACTTTACAATAAGATATATGAATGTCCAGTATATCATTAGTCACCAGGGAAATGCAAATTAAAACTAGAATGTGATATTACTACACACCCACGAGAGCAACTAAAATTTAAAGGACTTTATAAAGTGTTGGAAAAGATTTGAAGCAACCCAAACTCACATATAGATACAAAGTGGGAGTACAAAGTGGTAAAACCACTTTGGAAAACTGAGAGTTCCTTATATGTTAAACATACACATATCTTAATACCCAGCAATCCATTCCCAGATTTTTACCCAGGAGAAATGAAAAGTGTGCATCCATAAACAGACTTGTACAAGAATGTCCATAGTACCTTTATTCATAATAGTACCAAACTGGAAGTGACTGAAATGTTCATAAACAGGAGATTGGATAAACAAGTTGTGTAATATCCATATGATAAAATATCATTCAGCAATAAAAATCAAAGAATTATTGTTATACATAACAACATATTTGAATTTCGAAAACACTTAATTGTGAAAAAGAAGCCTGGCACAAAAGAGTACATACTGTATATGATTCCAATTATATGAAATTCTAAAGGCAAAGATGTGTTAAACAGAACAGGAAAAGAACATGAAGGAAATTTTTGGAAATGTACTGTATCTTAATTGGGATGTTGGTTACATGAATGTATACATTTTTCAAAATGCATCAGCCTGTACACTTAAGATCTGTGCATTTTAGCATATGTAAATTATTATCTCCATTTTACAGTAACAACAAAGCACAAAAAAGAATTTAAAAGTAAAAGAATTAAAAAGTGAGCTGGCCAAACTGAGGGTGAAAACTAGAATAAAAGCCTTTTAAAAAACCGTTTCCATAGGAGTTCCCTGGCGGTCGAGTGATTAGAACTCCATGCAGGAGGCACAGGTTCAATCCCTGGTCAGAGAACTAAGATTCCTGCATGCCATGCAGCGTGGCCAAAAACAGACAAAAAACAAAAACAAAAACAAAACCTGTTTCCAAAAATCACATGATCATATCAATAGATGCAGAAAAGGCATTTGACAAAATCCAACATTCATTAATGATAAAAACTGTCAGTAAACTAGGAATAGAAGGAAACTTCCTCAACTTGATAAAGATTATCTACAAAAAACTTACAGTTAACATCATACCAAGTGGTGAGAAACTCTAAACTTTCTCAACAAAATCATATAGAAGGCAAGGATGTTCTCTGTCACCATTCCTTTCAACAACATACTGGAAGATCTAGCTAATGCAATAAGACAAGAAAAGGAAATAAATGTATATAGATTGCAAAGGAAGAAATAAATATGACATGATCATCGAAGTAGAAAATCCAAAATAATTGTCAAAAATACCTCCTGGAACTAATGTGTGATTATGGCAGGGTTTCAGGACACTTGGTTAATATACAAAAGTTAATTACTTTCCTATATACCAGCAGTGAACAAGTGGAAGTAGAAGTTATAAGCACAATACTATTTATATTAGCACTCCCTCCCTCCCAAATTAAATACTTAGGTATAAATCTAACAAAATATGTACTAGATTTACATGAGGAAAAATTACAAAACTCTGATGAATTAAATCAAAGAAGATCTAAATAAATGTTGAGATAGTCCATGCTTGTAGAGAGGAATAGTAAATATTGTCAAGATGTCAGTTATCTCCAATTTGATCTATAGGTTCAATGGAATCCCAATCAAAATCCCAGCAAGTTATTTTGTGAATATCAACAAACTGATTATAAAGTTTATGTGGAGAGGCAAAAATTCCCCAAATAGCCAACACAATATTGAAAAAGAAAAAGTTGGAAGACTGACACTACCCAACATTAAGACTTAAAATATAAAGCTACAGTAATGAAGACAGTGTAGATTCAGAAAAAGAATAGACAAATAGATCAATGGAATAAAATAGAGAGTGCAGAAAAAAACCCACATAAATATAGTCAACTGATCTTTGACAAAGGAGCAAAGGCCATACAATGGAGCAAAGGTTCTCTTTTCAATAAATAGTGCTGGAACAACTGGACATCCACATGCAAAGAAAAAAAACATCCTAACACATGCCATACACTCTTCACAAAAATATACCAAAAATGGGTCACAGACCTAAATGTAAAACATAAAACTATAAAACTCCTATACAATAACATAGGAGAAAACACAGCTGACCTTGGGTACTTTTTAGATACAACATCAAAGTCACAGTTCATGAAAGAAATAATTGATAAACTGGACTTCATTAAAATTAAAACTGTTCTGTGAAAGACAATGTGAAGAGAAAGAGAGGATAAGCCACAAACTTGGAGAAAATATTTGCAGAATACACATCTAATAAAGGACTGTTATCCAAAATATGCAAAGAAATATTAAAACCCAACAATAAGAAAACAAACAACCTGACTAAAAATGGGCCAGAGACCTTAACAGAAACCTCATCAGAGATATACAGATGACAAATAGGCATATGAAAACCTGCTCCACTTCATATGTCATCAGGGAAATGCAAATTAAAACAACAATGAGGTGCAGTACCTACCTATTAGAATGGTCAGAATCCAGAATACTGGATCAAGATGGCAGAGTAGGAGGATGCAAAGCTCACCTCCCCCACAAACATATCAAAATATATCTATATGTGGAGCATCTCTTGCTGCAAATAACATGGAGACTGGCAGAAAAGCTCTTCTACAACCAAGGCTATAAAGAAAGATCCACATGTAGTCAGGTAGAAAGGGAGAAGAAGCAATTGGGTCAGGAACCACACTCCTAGCATGGGGACACAGAGGAGGAGGGGAATATCATGGGCTTGGTGATCCTCCCTGGGGAGTGAGGGGTTCAAGTCACATTTTGGGCAGCTCAGCCCTGGGGTCCAACAGCAGGAAGACAAGTCCCCTTAGCTGGTTTGAAAACCAATGGAACTTACAGGAAGGCTGTAAGAAACCAAGACTCTGCTGTTTGGGAGTGCACACACACACACTTGCTTACCCCCAGGAAGAGCATGGAGGCAGCAGGTTGAAAATTGCCTGGGCTCTGACCAGCTTGCTGGGACCACCCCAGCATGCAACCCAGTCCATATCAGGCACCTGCTCTGGCCCCTCTTGCTCTGGCTCTGCCAGTGTGGAGGTGCTGTTGCCAAGGAGAGTGTGCACACTTAAAGGGAATGGAGCTGGCTCAGACGCAACCCTCAGGACTTCCACTCCAGTCCCTTGAACCCCACTCCCATCCCTGAGAAGGCAGTGACTGCCATTGAGCAGAGGAGAAGCCCTGGCTTACACATGTCTCAGGCCCTAGCCCTTCCATCTCCAGCCCTACCTCCTACCAAGGTGGTAGTTGCCAGCATACCCTGGGGGAAGATTTAGCCCATGATTGCTTCAGATTCAGCTCTTCCACTAAAGCCACTGGGCACAAGCAGACTGTATAAGGATGCTCCCACACAAGGACACCCCTTCAAGACTGGGATAGGTAACCATTTCACCTAATTTCATAGAGACAGAGAAAGATAAGCAAAATGAGAAGACAATGGAATATGTTTCAATTGAATGAACAAGAACCCTCGCCCCCCAAAAGAACCCTAATGAAATAGAGATAAATATTGAATAATTTACCAAATAAAGAGCTCAAAGTAATAGTAATAAGAATGCTAACTGAACTTGGGAAGAGAATATATGAACACAGTGAGAACTTTAACAAGGAACTAAAAAATAAACAGCTGAAGAATACAATAACTAAAATGAAAAATACAGTAGAAGGAATTAACAGCAAACTAGGTGATACAGAAGAATAAATAAGCAATCTGAAAGAGAATAATGGAAATCATCCAATCGGAATAGCAAAAAAAAAAAAAATTAAAAATGAGGACTTTTAAGGGACCTATGGGACCATATCAAGCATACTAGAATTTGGATGGAGAAGAGAGAAAAGGATAGAAAATGTATTTGATGAAATCATTGCTGAAAACTTCCTGAAGATGAAGAAGGAAACAGATTTCCAGGTACAGGAAGCACAGTGAGTCCCAAACAAGATGAACCCAAACAAACTGACACCAAGATGTACCATAATCAAAATGGCAAAAAGTTAATGATAAAGAGAGAATTTTAAATTCAGCAAGAGAAAAACAAAGAGCCACATACAAGGAACCCTCATAAAGCTATCAGCAGATTTTTCTGCAGAAACTTTGCAGGCCAGAAGGGTGTGGCATGATATATTTAGAGTGCTGGAAGGGAAAAACCTGAACCCAGGATACTCTACCCAGCAAGGTTATCATTCAGAATTGAAGGAGAGAGAAAGAACTTCTCAGACAAGTAAAAACTAAAAGATTCCATCAATACTAAACTGATCTTATAAAACATGTGAAAAAGTCTTCTTTAAGTGGAAAAAGGCTACAAAAAGAAGTAAGAATTTATAGGAAAGAAAAAATCCCACTAGTAAAGGCAAATATATGGTAAAGGCTGTGGATCGACCACTTAAATAAGCTAGTATGAAGATTGAAAGACAAAAATTGGAAAATCAACTATAAATACAATAAACAGTTAAGGGAAAGACACAAAGATGTAAACCATGACATCAAAAACACAAAACATGGGGGAGGGGAGTAAAAAATATAGATCTTTAGAATGTGTTTGAACTTAAATGACTGCCAGTTTAAAACAAGTGGATATAGTTATCAGTCAACATACATGAACCTTATGGTAACCACAAATAAAAAACCTTCAATAGATACACCAAAACTAGGGGAAAAGGAACATAAGCATAGTGCTAATGAAAATTGTCACGCCACAAGGAAAAAGACTAAAAAAGAAAATAACAGAAGAACTACAAAAACAACCAGAAAAAAAGTAATAAAATGGCAATAAGTACATACCTGTCAGTAATCACTCTGAATGTCAATGAACTAAATGCTCCAATCAAAAGACAAAGGGTGAGAGACATTAGGAACCAAGATGGCAGAGTAGACGGACGTGCTCCCACTCCCTCTTACAAGAACACCAGAATCACAACTAGCTGCTGGACAATCATCGACAGGAAGACACTGGAACTCACCAAAAAAGACACCCTACATCCAAAGACAAAGGAGAAGCCACAATGAGATGGTAGGAGGGGAGCAATCACAGTAAAAGCAAATCCCATAACTGCTGGGTGGGTGACTCACAGACTGGAGAACACTTATACCACAGAAATCCAACCACTGGATGAAGGTTCTGAGCCCCACGTCAGGTTCCCAACCTGGGGGTCCAGCAACGGAGGAGGAATTCCTAGAGAATCAGACTTTGAAGGCTAGTGGGATTTGATTGCAGGACTTCGACAGGACTGGGGGAAACAGAGACTCCACTCTTGGAGGCCACACACAAAGTAGTGTGCACATTGGGACCCAGGGGAAGGAGCACTGACCCCAGGGGAGACTGAACCAGACCTACCTGCTAGTGTAGGAGGGTCTCCTGTGGAGGCGGGCAGTGGCTGTGGCTCACTGTGGGGACAAGGAGACTGGCAGCAGAAGTTCTGGGAAGTACTGCTTGGCGTGAGCCCTCCCAGAGCCTGTCATTAGCCCCACCAAAGAGCCCAGGTAGGCTCCAGTGTTGGGTTGCCTCAGGCCAAACAACCAACAGGGAGGGAACCCAGCCCCACCCATCAGCAGTCAAGCAGATTAAAGTTTCACTGAGCTCTGCCCACCAGAGCAACAGTCAGCTCTACCCACCACCAGTCCCTCCCATCAGGAAGCTTGCACAAGCCTCTTAGATAGCCTCATCCACCAGAGGGCAGACATCAGAAGCAAGAAGAACTACAGTCCTGCAGCCTGTGGAACAAGAACCACATTCACAGAAAGATAGACAAGATGAAAAGGCAGAGGGCAATGTACCAGATGAAGGAACAAGATAAAACCCCAGAAAAACAACTAAATGAAGTGGGATAGGCAACCTTCCAGATAAAGAATTCAGAATAATGATAGTGAAGATGATCCAGGACCTCGGAAAAAGAATGGAGGCAAAGATCGAGAAAATGCAAGAAATGTTTAACAAAGACCTAGAAGAATTAAAGAACAAACAAACAGAGGTGAACAATACAATAACTGAAATGAAAACTACACTAGAAGGAATCAATAGCAGAATAACTGAGGCAGAAGAATGGATAAGTGACCTGGAAGACAGAATGGTGGATAAGAGGGAAGTTTATAGCTATACAAGCCTACCTGAAGAAACAAGAAAAATCTCAAATAAACAATCTAACCTTACACCTAAATGAATTAGAGAAAGAAGAACAAACAAAACCCAAAGTTAATAGAAGGAAAGAAATCATAAAGATCAGAGGAGAAATAAATGAAATAGAAACAAAGAAAACAATAGCAAAGATCAATAAAACTAAAAGCTGGTTCTTCGAGAAGATAAACAAAATTGATAAACCATTAGCCAGACTCATCAAGAAAAAGAGGGAGAGGACTCAAATCAATAAAATTAGAAATGAAAAAGGAGAAGTTACAACAGACACTGCAGAAATACAAACCATCCTAAGAGACTACCACCAGCAACTCTATGCCAATAAAATGGACAACCTGGAAGAAATGGACAGATTCTTAGAAATGCACAAACTGCCGAGACTGAACCAGGAAGAAATAGAAAATATGAACAGACCAATCACAAGTAATGAAATTGAAACTGTGATTAAAAATCTTCCAACGACCAGAGCCTCCCATCAAGCCTCTTAGATAGCCTCAACCACCAGAGGGCAGACAACAGAAGCAAGAAAAACTATAATCCTGCAGCCTGTGGACCAAAAACCACAGTTACAGAAAGATAGAGAAGATGAAAAGGCAGAGGGCTATGTACCAGATGAAGGAACAAGATAAAACCCCAGAAAAACAACTCAATGAAGGGGAGATAGGCAACCTTCCAGAAAAAGAATTCAGAATAATGATAGTGAAGATGATCCAGGACCTCGGAATAAGAATGGAGGCAAAGATTGAGAAGATGCAAGAAATGATTAACAAAGACCTAGAAGAATTAAAGAACAAACAAACAGAGATGACCAATACAATAACTGAAATGAAAACTACACTAGAAGGAATCAATAGCAGAATAACTGAGGCAGAAGAACGGATAAGTGACCTGGAAGACAGAATGGTGGAATTCACTGCTGCGGAACAGACTAAAGAAAAAAGAATGAAAAGAAATGAAGACAGCCTAAGAGACCTCTGGGACAACATTAAACGCAACAACATTCGCATTATAGGGGTCCCGGAAGGAGAAGAGAGAGAGAAAGGACCAGAGAAAATATTTGAAGAGATTATAGTTGAAAACTTCCCTAACATGGGAAAGGAAATAGCCACCCAAGTCCAGGAAGCGCAGCGAGTCCCATACAGAATAAACCCAAGGAGAAACACGCCGAGACACATAGTAATCAAAGTGGCAAAAATTAAAGACAAAGAAAAATTATTGAAAGCAGCAAGGGAAAAATGACAAATAACATACAAGGGAACTCCCATAAGGTTAACAGCTGATTTCTCAGCAGAAACTCTGCAAGCCAGAAGGGAGTGGCATGATATACTTAAAGTGATGAAAGGGAAGAACCTACAACCAAGATTACTCTACCCGGCAAGGATCTCATTTAGATTCGATGGAGAAATCAAAAGCTTTACAGACAAGCAAAAGCTAAGAGAATTCAGCACCACCAAACCAGCTCTACAACAAATGCTAAAGGAACTTCTCTAAGTGGGAAACACAAGAGAAGAAAAGGACCTACAAAAACAAACCCAAAACAATTAAGAAAATGGTCATAGGAACATACATATCGATAATTACCTTAAACGTGAATGGATTAAATGCCCCAACCAAAAGACATAGACTGGCTGAATGGATACAAAAACAAGACCCATATATATGCTGTCTACAAGAGACCCACTTTAGACCTAGGGACACATACAGACTGAAAGTGAGGGGATGGAAAAAGGTATTCCATGCAAATGGAAATCAAAAGAAAGCTGGAGTAGCTATACTCATATCAGATAAAATAGACTTTAAAATAAAGAATGTTACAAGAGACAAGGAAGGACACTACATAATGATCCAGGGATCAATCCAAGAAGAAGATATAACAATTATAAATATATATGCACCCAACATAGGAGCACCTCAATACATAAGGCAACTGCTAACAGCTATAAAAGAGGAAATCGACAGTAACACAATCATAGTGGGGGACTTTAACACCTCACTTACACCAATGGACAGATCATCCCAAATGAAAATAAATAAGGAAACAGAAGCTTTAAATGACACAATAGACCAGATAGATTTAATTGATATATATAGGACATTCCATCCAAAAACAGCAGATTACACGTTCTTCTCAAGTGCGCACGGAACATTCTCCAGGATAGATCACATCTTGGGTCACAAATCAAGCCTCAGTAAATTTAAGAAAATTGAAATCATATCAAGCATCTTTTCTGACCACAATGCTATGAGATTAGAAATGAATTACAGGGAAAAAAACGTAAAAAGGAGAAACACATGGAGGCTAAACAATACGTTACTAAATAACCAAGAGATCACTGAAGAAATCAAAGAGGAAATCAAAAAATACCTAGAGACAAATGACAATGAAAACACGACGACCCAAAACCTATGGGATGCAGCAAAAGCGGTTCTAAGAGGGAAGTTTATAGCTATACAAGCCTACCTAAAGAAACAAGAAAAATCTCAAGTAAACAATCTAACCTTACACCTAAAGAAACTAGAGAAAGAAGAACAAACAAAACCCAAAGTTAGCAGAAGGAAAGAAATCATAAAGATCAGAGCAGACATAAGTGAAATAGAAACAAAGAAAACAATAGCAAAGATCAATAAAACTAAAAGTTGGTTCTTTGAGAAGATAAACAAAATTGATAAGCCATTAGCCAGACTCATCAAGAAAAAGAGGGAGAGGACTCAAATCAATAAAATTAGAAATGAAAAAGGAGAAGTTACAACAGACACCGCAGAAATACAAAGCATCCTAAGAGACTACTACAAGCAACTTTATGCCAATAAAATGGACAACCTGGAAGAAATGGACAAATTCTTAGAAAGGTATAACCTTCCAAGACTGAATCAGGAAGAAACAGAAAATATGAACAGACCAATCACAAGTAATGAAATTGAAACTGTGATTAAAAATCTTCCAACAAACAAAAGTCCAGGACCAGATGGCTTCACAGGTGAATTCTATCAAACATTTAGAGAAGAGCTAACACCCATCCTTCTCAAACTCTTCCAAAAAATTGCAGAGGAAGGAACACTCCCAAACTCATTCTCTGAGGCCACCATCACCCTGATACCAAAACCAGACAAAGACACTACAAAAAAAGAAAATTACAGACCAATATCACTGATGAATATAGATGCAAAAATCCTCAACAAAATACTAGCAAACAGAATCCAACAACACATTAAAAGGATCATACACCACGATCAAGTGGGATTTATCCCAGGGATGCAAGGATTCTTCAATATACGCAAATCAATCAATGTGATACACCATTTTAACAAATTGAAGAATAAAAACCATATGATCATCTCAATAGATGCAGAAAAAGCTTTTGACAAAATTCAACACCCATTTCTGATAAAAACTCTCCAGAAAGTGGGCATAGAGGGAACCTACCTCAACATAATAAAGGCCACATATGACAAACCCACAGCAAATATCATTCTCAATGGTGAAAAACTGAAAGCATTTCCTCTAAGATCAGGAATGAGACAAGGATGTCCACTCTCACCACTATTATTCAACATAGTTCTGGAAGTCCTAGCCACGGCAATCAGAGAAGAAAAAGAAATAAAAGGAATACAAATTGGAAAAGAAGAAGTAAAACTGTCACTGTTTGCGGATGACATGATACTATACATAGAGAATCCTAAAACTGCCACCAGAAAACTGCTAGAGCTAATTAATGAATATGGTAAAGTTGCAGGATACAAAATTAATGCACAGAAATCTCTTGCATTCCTATACACTAATGATGAAAAATCTGAAAGAGAAATTATGGAAACACTCCCATTTACCATTGCAACAAAAAGAATAAAATACCTAGGAATAAACCTACCTAGGGAGACAAAAGACCTGTATGCAGAAAACTATAAGACACTGATGAAAGAAATTAAAGATGATACCAACAGATGGAGAGATATACCATGTTCTTGGATTGGAAGAATCAACATTGTGAAAATGAGTATACTACCCAAAGCAATCTACAGATTCAATGCAATCCCTATCAAATTACCAATGGCATTTTTTACGGAGCTAGAACAAATCATCTTAAAATTTGTATGGAGACACAAAAGACCCCGAATAGCCAAAGCAGTCTTGAGGCAAAAAAACGGAGCTGGAGGAATCAGACTCCCTGACTTCAGACTATACTACAAAGCTACAGTAATCAAGACAATATGGTACTGGCACAAATACAGAAACATAGATCAATGGAACAAGATAGAAAGCCCAGAGATTAACCCACGCACCTATGGTCAACTAATCTATGACAAAGGAGGCAAAGAGATACAATGGAGAAAAGACAGTCTCTTCAATAAGTGGTGCTGGGAAAACTGGACAGCTACATGTAAAAGAATGAAATTAGAATACTCCCTAACACCATACACAAAAATAAACTTAAAATGGATTAGAGACCTAAATATAAGACTGGACACTATAAAACTCTTAGAGGAAAACATAGGAAGAACACTCTTTGACATAAATCACAGCAAAATCTTTTTTGATCCACCTCCTAGAGTAATGGAAATAAAAACAAAAATAAACAAGTGGAACCTAATGAAACTTCAAAGCTTTTGCACAGCAAGGGAAACCATAAACAAGACGAAAAGACAACCCTCAGAATGGGAGAAAATATTTGCAAATGAATCAACGGACAAAGGATTAATCTCCAAAATATATAAACAGCTCATTCAGCTCAATATCAAAGAAACAAACACCCCAATCCAAAAATGGGCAGAAGACCTAAATAGACATTTCTCCAAAGAAGACATACAGACGGCCACGAAGCACATGAAAAGATGCTCAACATCACTAATTATTAGAGAAATGCAAATCAAAACTACAATGAGGTATCACCTCACTCCTGTTAGAATGGGCATCATCAGAAAATCTACAAACAACAAATGCTGGAGAGGGTGTGGAGAAAAGGGAACCCTCTTGCACTGTTGGTGGGAATGTAAATTGATACAGCCACTATGGAAAACAATATGGAGGTTCCTTAAAAAACTAAAAATAGAATTACCATATGACCCAGCAATCCCACTACTGGGCATATACCCAGAGAAAACCGTAATTCAAAAAGACACATGCACCCAAATGTTCATTGCAGCACTATTTACAATAGCCAGGTCATGGAAGCAACCTAAATGCCCATCAACAGACGAATGGATAAAGAAGATGTGGTACATATATACAATGGAATATTACTCAGCCATAAAAAGGAACGAAATTGAGTCATTTGCTGAGACGTGGATGGATCTAGAGACTGTCATACAGAGTGAAGTAAGTCAGAAAGAGAAAAACAAATATTGTATATTAATGCATGTATGCGGAACCTAGAAAAATGGTACAGATGAGCCAGTTTGCAGGGCATAAGTTGAGACACAGATGTAGAGAATGGACATATGGACCCCAAGGGGGGAAAACTGCGGTGAGGTGGGGATGGTGGTGTGTTGAAATGGGCGATTGGGATTGACATGTATACACTGATGTGTATAAAACTGATGCCTAATAAGAACCTGCAGTATAAAAAAACAAACAAAACAACTAATACTAAACTTTCATTGGGTTATTTGTATGGAAATATGTTAATATAAATGTTTCAGACATTACATGAAATTTCTAAAAATCTTATATTTGTATTTGTATGGAAATATGTTAATATAAATGTTTCAGACATTACATGAAATTTCTAAAAATCTTATATGTTCTGGTATAATGTTATAAGTCATAATCCTAGTTATTACTTTAAAATGTATATCTCAGAAATAACTAATTTTCTTGTCAACTGCATTATTATGAACTTTCATCAAATCTTTAACCGTGGTCATTTTTAAGTCTTTTGTCATTTACAGACAGTTCTGGGTGTACTCTGATGATTTTGCAAATATGTTCCTATAAAAGGGTTTCATCTTCAAGAAATTCATGGAAAAGACTCTGACAAGTACAGGTTTCTGGTAACTGACTGTACTGCTGAACTGAATGAATAAGCATTTTCAGAACTCTAATGAAAAACTGATGAACTCATAAAAGTGCTAACAAAAGATTAAGATGAAAAAAAAAATTAATTACATGGGACTGAGTGAACTGATGTGGATGAGTATAATTTTTGTGACTTTATGTCTGAATTAAAAAAAAAATCCCACAAGGACTCAGAGGCAAAGAATATACAAATCAATTTTCACTGCAAAGTAAAGGAGCTGTTACAGTGGAGGATTACTGGACTGAATGTCAATATTATGACATAGTATGAGTGTGTTTCATGTTTGGTAATTGCAATCATTGTTGATTTTGTTGTGGTCGTCCATGTACAATGCTTGGTGTCAGTCTATTTATCTCTTGTAAAAATAAAATACAGTGTGTGTGTGTGTGTGAAAAAAAAAAAAAAGAGAAAGAAAGATTTGGGGCTGACAAGGGAGGAAAAAAAAAAAAAATCTTCCAACAAACAAAAGTCCAGGACCAGATGGCTTCACAGGTGAATTCTGTCAAACATTTAGAGAAGAGCTAACACCCATCCTTCTCAAACTCTTCCAAAAAATTGCAGAGGAAGGAACACTCCCAAACTCATTCTCTGAGGCCACCATCACCATGATACCAAAACCAGACAAAGACACTACAAAAAAAGAAAATTACAGATCAATATCACTGATGAATATAGATGCAAAAATCCTCAACAAAATACTAGCAAACAGAATCCAACAACACATTAAAAGGATCATACACCACGATCAAGTGGGATTTATCCCAGGGATGCAAGGATTCTTCAATATACGCAAATCAATCAATGTGATACACCATATTAACAAATTGAAGAATAAAAACCATATGATCATCTCAATAGATGCAGAAAAAGCTTTTGACAAAATTCAGCGCCCATTTATGATAAAAACTCTCCAGAAAGTGGGCATAAAGGGAACCTACCTCAACATAATAAAGGCCATATACGACAAACCCACAGCAAACATCATTCTCAATGGTGAAAAACTGAAAGCCCTTCCTCTAAGATCAGGAACAAGACAAGGATGTCCACTCTCACCACTATTATTCAACATAGTTTTGGAAGTCCTAGCCACAGCAATCAGAGAAGAAAAAGAAATAAAAGGAATACAAGTTGGAAAAGAAGAAGTAAAACTCTCACTGTTTGCAGATGACATGATACTATACATAGAGAATCCTAAAGATGCCACCAGAAAACTACTAGAGCTAATCAATGAATTTGGTAAAGTTGCAGGATACAAAATTAATGCACAGAAATCTCTTGCATTCCTATACACTAATGATGAAAAATCTGAAAGAGAAATTAAGGAAACACTCCCATTTACCATTGCAACAAAACGAATAAAATACCTAGGAATAAACCTACCTGGAAGACAAAAGACCTGTATGCAGAAAACTATGACACTGATGAAAGAAATTAAAGATGATACCAACAGATGGAGAGATATACCATGTTCTTGGATTGGAAGAATGAATATTGTGAAAATGACTATACTACCCAAAGCAATCTACAGATTCAATGCAATCCCTATCAAATTACCAATGGCATTTTTTACGGAACTAAAACAAAAAATCTTAAAATTTGTATGGAACCACAAAAGACCCTGAACAGCCAAAGCAGTCTTGAGGGAAAAAAACGGAGCTGGAGGAATCAGACTCCCTGACTTCAGACTATACTACAAAGCTACAGTAATCAAGACAATATGGTACTGGCACAAAAACAGAAACATAGATCAATGGAACAGATAGAAAGCCCAGAGATAAACCCACACACCTATGGTCAACTAATCTATGACAAAGGAGGCAAAGATATACAATGGAGAAAAGACAGTCTCTTCAATAAGTGGTGCTGGGAAAACTGGACAGCTACATGTAAAATAATGGAATTAGAACACTCCCTAACACCATACACAAAAATAAACTCAAAATGGATTCAAAACCTAAATGTAAGACTGGACACTATAAAACTCTTAGAGGAAAATATAGGAAGAACACTCTTTGACATAAATCACAGCAAGATCTTTTTTGATCCACCTCCTAGAGTAATGGAAATAAAAACAAAAATAAACAAATGGAACCTAATGAAACTTCAAAGCTTTTGCACAGCAAGGGAAACCATAAACAAGATGAAAAGACAACCCTCAGAATGGGAGAAAATATTTGCAAATGAATCAATGGACAGAGGATTAATCTACAAAATATGTAAACAGCTCATGCAGCTCAATATTAAAAAAACAAACAACCCAGTCTAAAAATGGGCAGAAGACCTAAATAGACATTTCTCCAAAGAACATATACAGATGGCCAAGAAGCACATGAAAAGTTGCTCAACATCACTAATTATTAGAGAAATGCAAATCAAAACTACAATGAGGTATCACCTCACACCAGTTAGAATGGGCATCATCAGAAATCTACAAACAACAAATGCTGGAGAGGGTGTGGAGAAAAGGGAACCCTCTTGCACTGTTGGTGGGAATGTAAATTGATACAGCCACTATGGAGAACAGGATGGAGGTTCCTTAAAAAGCTAAAAATAGAATTACCATGTGACCCAACAATCCCACTACTGGGCATATACCCAGAGAAAACCATAATTCAAAAAGACGCATGCACCCCAATGTTCATTGCAGCCCTATTTACAATAGCCAGGTCATGGAAGCAACCTAAATGCCCATCGACAGACGAATGGATAAAGAAGATGTGTTACATATATACAATGGAATATTACTCAGCCATGAAAAGGAACAAAATTGGGTCATTTGTAGAGACGTGGATGGATCTAGAGACTGTCATACAGAGTGAAGTAAGTCAGAAAGAGAAAAACAAATATCGTATATTAACGCATATATGTGGAACCCAGAAAAATGGTGCAGATGAACTGGTTTGCAGGGCAGAAATTGAGACACAGATGTAGAGAACAAACGTATGGACACCAAGGGGGGAAAGCGGCAAGGGGGTGGGGGTGGGGTTTGATAAATTGGGCGATTGGGATTGACATGTATACACTGATGTGTATAAAATTGATGACTAATAAGAACCTGCTGTATGAAAAAGTAAATAAGATAAAATTCAAAAAAACCCCAAAATGTGGCTGATTGAATAATAATAATAATAATAAAAGATGAATCTATACACTGCCTACAAGAGACTCACTTTAGAGCTAAAGGCACACACAGACTGAAAGTGAGGTGATAGAAAAAGGTATTCCATGCAAATGGAATTGAAAAGAAAGCTGAGGTAGCGATACTCATATTAGACAAGGTAGACTTTGAAAAAAGTCTATAACAAAGGACAAAGAAGAACATTACATAATGATAGAGGGATCAATACAAGAAGATAACATAACTTTTGTTAACATATATGCACCTAACGTAGGAGCACCTAAACTTATAAAGCAAGTGCTAATAGACATAAAGGGAAAAATAGACAATACAATTCAATTCAATTCAATACAACACAATAATAGTAGGGGATTGTAACACACCACTTACATCAATGGACAGATCATGCAGACAAAAAATCAATAAGGAAACAGTGGCCTTAATTGACACATTAGAGCAGTTGGACTTAATAGATATCTACAGGACATTCCATCCAAAAACAGCAGAATACACATTCTTTTCAAGTGCACATGGTATGTTCTCTAGGATAGAACACATGCTAAACTACAAAGAAAAAGTCTCAACAAACTTAAGATGATAGAAATTATACCAAGTATCTTTTCTGACTATAACTATATGAAACTAGAAATCAATTACAGGAAGAAAAAGTGGGGAAAATGCAAACATGTGGAGACTAAACAACATGCTACTAAAAAACTAATGGGTAAATAAAGAAATTAAATGGAAATCAGAAAATACCTCAAGACAAATGATAATAAACAACTTTCCAAAATCTATGGGACACAGAAAAAGCAGTTCTAAGAGGGAAGTTTATATTAATACAGGCCTTCCTCAAGAAACAAGAAAAATCTCAAAGAAACAACCTAACCTACCATATAAAGGAATTAGAAAAAGAAGAACAAAGCCCAACGTTAGCAGAAGGAAGGAAATAATTAAGATCAGAGCAGAAAATCACATGGTCGTATATCTAGAAAACCCTAAAATCTCCACCCCAAAACTATTAGAACTAATAAATGAATTCAGCAAGGTTGATGGATACAAGATTAATATACAGAAATCTGTTGTTTTTCTATACAATAATAATCAACTATTAGAAAAAGAAAGCAAGAAAATAATCCCATTTAAAATTGCATCCAAAAGTATAAAACACTTAGGAATAAATTTAACCAAAGAGTCAAAAGACTATACTCTGAAAACCATAAAATGTTAATGAAGGAGATTGAAGATGATACAAAGAATTGGAAAGATATCCCATGTTCATGGATTGTAAGAATTAATATTGTTAAAATATCCATACTAGGGGACTTCCCTGGTGGTCCAGTTGTTAAGACTTTGCCTTCCAATGCAGGGGGTGCAGGTTTGGTCCGTGGTCTGGGAGGTAAGATCCCACATGCCTCTTGGCCAAAAAAACCCAAAACATAAAACAGAAGCAATAATTGTAACAAATTCAATTAAAAAAAAAACTTTTAAAAAAGTCCATACTACTCAAGGCAATCTACAGATTTAATGCAGTTCCTATCAAAATACCCATGACATTATCCACAAAACTAGAACAGATAATCCTAAAATTTATATGGAACCACAAAAGACTCTGAATAGCCAAAGCAATATTTGGAAAAAAGAACAGAGCTGAAGTTGTAATGCTCCCTCAATTCAGACTATATTACAAAGTTTCAGTAATCAAAACAGCATGGAACTGGCACAAAACAGATACATTGATCAGTGGAACTGAATAGAGAGCCCAGAAGTAAACCTATGCATATAAGGTCAATTAATCCTCAACAAAGGTGGTAAAATATACAATGGGGAAAAGACAGTCTCTTCAACAAGTGCTGTTGGGAAAACTGGAGAGCTACATGTAAAAGAATGCAATTAGAACACTTTCTCACACCATATACAAAAATAAACTCAAAATGGATTAAAGACCTAAATGTAAGGCTAGAAACCATAAAACTCCTAGAAGAAAACATAGGCAGAACACTTTTGATATAAGTCATAGCAATATTTTATTTTTTTTGGACTTGACTCCTCAGGCAAAGGAAACAAAAGTAAAAATAAGCAAATGGGACTTAATTAAACTTAAAAGCTTTTGCACAGCAAAGAATACCATCAACAAAATGAAAAGACAACCTACTGAATGGGAGAAAATATTTTCACATGATATGTCTGTTAAGGGGTTAATATCCAAAATATATAAACAGCTCATATAACTCAATATCAAAAAACAAAGAACCTGATCAGAAAATAGGCAGAAGACCTGAACAGATATTTTTCCAAAGAAGTCATACAGATGGCCAACGAGCACAAGAAAAAATGCTCAGTGTCACCAGTTACCAGGGAAGTGCAAATCAAAATCACAATGAGATATCACCTCACACCTGTCAGAATGGCTATTATCAAAAAGACCACAAATAACAAATGTTGATGAGGATGTGGAGAAAAGAGAACCCTCATAGACCGTTGGTGGGAATATAAATTGGTGCAGCCACTATGGAAAACAGTATGGTGGTTCCTCAAAAATCTAAAAATAGAAATACTATATGATCCAGCAATTCCACTCCTGGGTATATATCCAAAAAAGAAAGAAAACACTAATTCGAAAGATATATGCTTCCCTATGTTCATAGCAGCATTATTTTCAATAGCCGAGATATGGAAGCAATTTAAGTGTCCATCAACATATGACTGGATAAGGAAGACAAGGTGTATATATACAACAGAACACTTCTCAGCCATGAAAATTTGCCATTTGCAACAACATGGATGGACCTGTAGGGTATTATGCTTAGCGAAATAAGTCAGACAGAGAAAGACAAGTACTCTATGTTATCACTTATATGTGAAATCTAAAAAATAGAACAAACAAATAAATACAACAAAACAGAAACAGACTCACAGAACAAACTAGTGCTGACCAGTGTGGAAAGGAATGAGGGGAGGGGCAAGATAGGGGTGAGGGATTAAGAGGTAGAAACTATTAGGTATAAGATAAATAAGATACAAATATATGTTGCACAGCACAGGGAATATAGCCAATATCTTATAATAACATTAAATGGAGTATAATCTATAAAATATTGAATCACTTTGTTTTTCACCTGAAACTAATATTGTAAATCAACGATAAAAAAATATCCAGAATACTGACAGGACCAAATGCTGGTGAGGATGTGGAGCAACAGGAGTTCTCCTTCATTTCTGGAGGGAATGCAAAATAGTACAGCACTTTGGAAGACAGTCTGGCAGTTTCTTATAAAACTAAACATATTCTTATCATGCAATCCAGAAACTGTGTTCCTTGGTATTTATCAGGAGGAATTGAAAATTATATCCATACTAAAACCTGTACACAATTGTTTATAGTAATAATTATTCATAATTGCCAAAACTTGGAAGCAATTGAACTGTTTTTCAGTAGGTGAATGGATAAATAAACTGTGGTACATCCAGACAATGGATATTATTCAGCACTAAAAAGCAATGAACTCTCAAGGCATGAAAAGACATGAAGGAACCTTAAATGCATATTCATATGTGAAAAAAGCCAGTCTTAAATGGCTACATACTGTATGATTCAAACAATATGACATTCTGGAATAAAAAAACTATGGAGACAGTAAAAAGATCAGTGGTTGCCAAGGAGTTGGGGGAGGGGGCATAGGGGATAGCAAAGTACAGAGGATTTTTAGGGCAATGTAAATACTCTGTATGGTACCATAATGATTAATACATGTCACTCATTATGCATTTCTCCAAACTCATAGAATGTATAACATCAAGAGTGAAATGTAGTGTTAACTACGGACTTTGGGAAATTATGACATGTCAGTGTAGGTCTATCAATTGCAATAAATGCTCCACTTTGGTGGGGGATGTTGATAATATGGGAGGCTCTGCGTGTGTTGGGTGGGGCAGGGTGTGTATGAGAAATCTTTGTACCTTCCCCTTAATTTTGTTGGGAACCTAAATCTACTTTAAAAAATAAAGTCTTCATTTAAAAAAATAATGAAGCAAAAATTTAAAAACTCTATCTATACTGGTTTTAATAATAAGATTATGTGCTGGGAACTTACCTATTTTTCTGAAGTTTGTAGCCTTAGATTTCCTCTGAGGGCTAATCATATAATTTGGAGTTAATTCAATCTCTAAGATTCTCTGAGAGCTATAAACTAAGAATATGAAGGAGTTGGCATATTTAGCAATGATGGAGCACCCTAGAGTCTTTAGTTTGAAGGATCACACTCGACCTATTTCATTACAATCAATAAAAGTGCGTTGAATAAATAAATCAGCACACATTGTGATGGGCTGAATTGTGCTCCCACCAAATGTGTATGTTGAAGCCATTACTTCTAGTACCTCAGAATGTTACTATGTGGAGAATATGTGGTCAAGTCCTTTAAAGATGTAATTAAGTTAAAATGGGGTCATTAGGGTGGCCCTTAGTTCAACACGACTGGGATCCTTATAAGAAAAGATTAGGGCACAGAAACTTACACAGACCAAGGGGCAACCAGGTGAAGACACAGTGAGAAAGTAGCCACATGCAAGCCAAGGAGAGAGGCCTCAGAAGAAACCAACCCTGTTGATGTCTTGATCTTAGACTTCCAGCTCCAGAAGTGTAAGAAAATAAATTATTTAAGCCCCACAGTCTGTGGTATTGTGTTATGACAGCCCTAACAGACTAATATATACTATTCTATTTGACAAGCCTCATAGTTGAATTCAACAATCAAGTACTGAACCTTCACTGTACCATTTTACCGTGCTCGATGCCAGCTGGATGATTAAGGCATAGCCTCTCTCCCTTAAGAGCCCTCTAGTTCAGTGAGGCAGACAAACATGGTGATGAAGAATGATTCCACACAGACTCAGAAATGTAGACGCACTATCAGCTCAAATACTTTACCTAACGGAAAGTTATTCTGGGGCACAAACTTAGCACCTGGCCAAACTACCATTGTTTTAACAAAGGCTTTTTAGTTGTAAGTAAGAGAAACCAGCACAAAGAAGCTCTAAGTAAAAAGGGGCAAGGAAGGCTTTTTTGGAGGCCACAGGGCAACTTCTTGGTAACATAGCTGGGCCACAGGAGCACTGAAACCAACTCTTGGAGAGTCATCAGGAATCAGTTACTCTTCTCTTTGCTGCCACGTGATTTCTCATCCTTGATCTCTCTAGAGGTCTGTTTTCTTCTCATTCTCTGTCGTCCAGTTGCTTCTCTGTGGAAATGATGGAAATTGACATTCCCCCGGCCCCAGGTCCATGACACTTTCCCAGCCCCAGTACCACTAACCAACTGGCCAGTGACTTATCCCCCAAGTTCTGGGAGAGAGTCTAGTGGTCCACTTGGACCAGATGTCCACCCCTTGTCCTATTGGCTTTGGTCAGAGTGGTTGGGAAGACAATACAGACATGGCCATGGGAACTGGAGAAGGAGGCAATTATCAAAGAAAGGAAGTGTACACAGGGCAAATATCCTGACAGTTTCTTTTTACAAGCGTCAAAGTAGAATTCAATAATGAATGAAGCGAAATTCATTCCATCCATCTACAAGTGCATCTATTTGCACTGATTTAAACTTGTGATTTTCAGACCTGGTTGCACATCAGAGTCACCTGTGGAGTTTCAAAAACATGCCAGTGCCTTGTTCCCACCTTTTACCTTAACATCAGAATCTGTGAAGTTGGGGCCCACGTAATTTTTTTAAAGTTTTTAAGCACTCCAATGATCCCAGTGTGCTGCCAGGGTTGCAAACTTCTTGTTTAGACTTCATGCCATTATAATTTAGACTTCCGATTTTATGGTTTCATATCTTATTCTTTAATACTTTAAATTATTTATTTATTTATTTATTTGGCTGTGCCAGGTCTTAGTTGCAGCACACGAGATCTTCGTTGCGGCCTGCAGGATCTTTCTTTTTTTTTTCGTTGTGACATGCAGGCTCTTAGTTGCAGCATGCAGGCTCTTAGTTGCAGCATGCAGGATCTAGTTCCCTGACCAGGGATCGAACCTGGGCCCCCTGCATTGGGAGCACAGAGTCTTAACCGCTGGACCACCAGGGAAATCCCTTCATATATTATTCTTAAAAGATGTGATCAAGTTAGGAATCATGTGCCTCTGCTAAAATTTATGGCAAAATCATCATTGAGTATTTTGGGGAGAGAAGAGCTTCCTTCAGGGTGGGGTAGTATTAATTTGAAGGTACCTTTTTGTTTTATTTAAAAAAATTTTTTTATTGGAGTGTAGTTGATGTACAATGTTGTGTTAGTTTCAGGTGTGAAAGGTAGCTTTTTATATTTCTGTATGATTAGGCTCTGAAACAAAGTTGATCATCAGGTTCCTTAGAGTGTAACAGTCTTCTGGAAAAATAAGAAACTTAGTATCTCCCACACATCTTTGCTGACTCTTCAGTGGAAACCTTCAGTGATCTTCCCAGCTCTTCTCAGATCCCTTTTTACTGTTTCTGTGCTCCCTTATCTCAACTTCTATGTGCTATTGCTTCCAAATGCCAATACCTAGAACTTTCGTAGAACTTTCCTTGGGCTCCTAAAGTTTTGTCTGCCCAAGAAAAGAGCAGAAGATGCCTGGGAGTTCACTCCCTGTCACCCCTGCCCCCCAGGCCCAAAGCCAATGACGGACAGGTGTGAGTATGCCACCAGGCTCCCTTACTAACGAACAAAGCGTTAGTGTAGCTTTCTGTCAGTTTCCCTGCAGTGTGAGGCTATGACCACTGTTTTTCCTTAGCTATTTCTATTGTGAGTACTTCTACAATAAACACGCGTTCACAAATCCTTATCTCAGGTATGTTTCAGGAAAACCCAATCTAAGACATTCAGCTTTATGGAATTTTATACTTTCTGTCTAATATTAAAATTCTATATGACTTTTAATAATAACTGTTTATAACTTTTCAGATAAGGAGCATCAAGGCTTTACCTATTCCTGCTCTTAGGAACAGAGTAGGGAAGTCACTGAGTCACTGGGAAACTCCCAGAAACAAAGAGTTTGGAGGAACAAAAGTAAGTGAGCAGGGAGGAATTGGTTGACATTTGTAAGCAGCATGGAAATAGATTAGACAGCTTGGTGTGAGTTGATGTTGGGGAATCTAAGGAGGGATAGTCAGAACAAAGAAAAAAGAGTGGTGACACGAATAGAGGTGGGACGTGACTTTCAAGTCACATAAAAGTGCACCGTGTAATAAAATAGAAAACAGCTTGGCGTTTTCTGGGGCTGCAGGTATGACAGCTGCCACAAGGCAGCGCTCTGATTACATTCACTTTGACTTCCAAGTAGCTTTCCCTTTTCCCACTCTGCAGTCTTTAAGAGCTCTGACTAGAGGTCTGTCACACTCCAGCCATAGTCAGCCAGCCTATTATTAGTGCCAAGCCTTCCTCCTGGAGCAATGACAGTGTAAATTTCAGCAATGGCAGAAAGGGGACAAATACAGCTGTTGTGCATTTTAGAATAATTGCTACAGGCCATTTGGAGACAGGTTTATAACAACAGCACTTATACAGACATACAGTATTTCACTTTTCCGTTTTATTCTCTCTTCAACGCTTTTTAACACGAACTTATTAATCCACTCAACTCATGTGAATCTGGAATTATCTGCCTCCCAATTTTACACAGTGAGGCTTGCAGCCCCCTGGAAGGTACCATGCTCTTTCTTTTCTTTTTTTTTAGTTTTTATTGGAGTATAATTGATTTACAATGTTGTGTTAGTTTCTGCTGTACAGCAAAGTGAATCAGTTATACATACACATATATCTACTCTTTTTTTAGATTCTTTTCCCATATAGGTCATTACAGTGTATTGAGTAGAGTTCTCTGTGCTATACAGTAGGGCCTTATTAGTTATCTATTTTATATATAGTAGTGTGTACATGTCAATCCCAAACTCCCAGTTTATCCCTCCCCCCTGACCTTTCCCCTTTGGTTAACCATAAGTTTGTTTTCTATGTCTGTGACTCTATTTCTCTTTTGTAAATAAGTCCATTTGTATCATTTTTTTAGACTCCACATATAAGTGATACTATATGATATTTGTCTTTCTCTGTCTGACTTCACTTAGTATGATAATCTCTAGGTCCGTCCATGTTGCTGAAATGGCATCATTTCATTCTGTCGTGCTCTTTCATCTCACCATCCAGCCTTTTCACATGCTTTTCCTTTTGCTCTCCTAGTTCTCTCCTCACCTACCTATCTTTACCCAGCACAAATGTCACTTGTGAAAAGCCTCTCCTCACCTCACCCCAAATCTGGGCTCCATTTTTTTTTTTACTTCTATTTTCCCCCACTTCACTCATCTGCTGGCATTTATCTCATTGTATTCTAGGTGTTTCTTACCTATTACCTCCACCCCAATTTCCTTGAACTCCCTTATCTTTCTATCCCCAGTGTCTACCACAATTCTCCACAGAGTGAATGAATGAACGAATAAAGCAGGCTCTAAAAGATCAAAGCCCTTGCCCATCTTGAGTCCACAGCAGAGATAGAAATATCCAGAAATTTAGACCATACCAAAATATCTTACTGGTTTCTGTGATTGACCGTATCCAGGCCTCTCCACAGAAGACTCCTAAATGAACCTAAACGGAAAAGTCCTGGGCTCTGCGGTGAGCCACAGGTCACAAGAGATTCCCTAGTGCTGGCACAGCAAGACATGAAGGCTCATGATCTGTGCAGAAGGCCTGACCAGCATGGCATTGTGAGTCAGACTATTTGCTTTACACTGCAGTCTAAGCAGCTTCTGGAACTGCTGTCATTGGAGGAATACACAGAAGCAGCAAGCCCCCAGGTCTACAGTCCTCTGGCTTCTGGGGGGACATCTCCCTCCTGGTGATCACAAGACCCCCGAATTTTAGGGACCCTCTGAGAGACTCAAAGAGAGGCATGAACTTCCTGCATTTGTGTCCCATGTTTATCCTTTTCACGGCTTGCTGGCCAGTTCTGGAGCAAACTAAATAAAAGCAGTCTTGATCTGAACCCAAGTCATCATTCTCACCATCCTTTGTGAGATGGGTAGTGAAAAGATAGCATATTATATGTGGTTGTGAAAAAGCTAGGCCCTTCTTGGTGCCATCTTTCCTGCATAAACCAAAATTCTTTTCTGCCTATTTGTTAATTCCTTCCTTCCTCTCCTCTTTCCATCCTTCTCAAACATTTAATGAGCACTCACTAGGTACCAAGCTCTGTGCTGGAGATAGAAGGATGAATAAGATACAGTGCTCTGCCTTCAAGAAACCCACAGAATTCTGAGAGATAGGAAAGTAAACAAATAGTCATAATACACTTGACTTAAGTGCCATAATGGAGGTGTCTATGAAGCCCTGTAAGTTCAAGGGAGTGGGCCCTGGGGTGCTAGTGGGTGTTTAGTAACCAGTTGGTCAGAGGAGACCTGATTTTTGGTGTTTGCTGGTTCCCTTGTGGCAGATACTTCCGTCATGGCTGATTTCAAGCTACTAACCTGAACACGGGGTTGGGAAGGGATGTACACAGTTGCCCCCCCGCCTTTTTTTTTTTTTTTGGCTGTGCAGGGCGGCCTTCGGGATCTTAGTTCCCTGACCAGGGATCGAACCTGTGCCCCCTGCAGTGGAAGCGCAGAGTCCTAACCACTGTACCACCAGGGAAGTCCCCACAGTTGGCCCTTTTGATGTGGTAAGAGCCAGCTCCAGCATACCACCATGATTTCTGCCTTGTGAGATCCTGAGCAGAGAATTTATCCCTGCTGTGCCTGGGCTTCTGACCTACAGAACTTTGAGCCCACAAATAAGCTTTGTTTTAAGCTGCTAAGTGTGTGGTAATTTGTTATGCAACCATAGAAAACTAAACAGAGCCTATTATACCCTTTTTACAGTTGTGAAAACTGAGGCCTAGAAACAGTAAGCAATTTGACCAAGGCCATGAGCAGCTAGCAAGTGATGGAGCTGGGCGGCAAAATGAGGTGTGTCTGACTCCAAAGCCTGGAACCTTAGCTCTTATGTTCTCATGGAAAACAATGTCACATAACCACGAAAGGCCAGGGTCATGGCGGACCATATTTCTTTGTTTATTTGTTTATTTTTAGGGACCAGAAAATGTGCATTATTATTAAAAAATGAAATCCTGTGCCAGAAAAAAAAAAGCAAATGTTCAATGTAGCTTTGAACTTGAAGTGGTACCCAAGTGGTTACCTTGATATTTATTTCAGAAGACAATGCTATGGAATAAAAGAAATTTCATATGGGACTCTACTCATTAAATATTTGAGTTTGGCTAGAGTGTCCATTTCTGCTTTTCTCCTCCAGCCTGACCAGATGTGCTCAGAAAATTTCGTTCTCCCTGAATATGTACATCTGTCAAAATTCCTGTCAATTTTAGCACTACTGCCAAGGGAGTGAACAAAGAGAGTTAGCGATTAACTTCAAAGAACTTTGTTGGAGAGGAATAAAGATATTTAAGGCCTATTTTGTCAACTAATTGCATTTGCATATTTATGGGATTTACTGATATAGCAGTAATTAAAAACTATTTAGTAGTCTTAAAGGACACATAACTCAGTTGCTGTTTGCATAATAAACACTTCCTTATTATGTTTGCATAATAAACACTCTCCCACTGCTTCTTCCAAGAAACTGGTCCAAGAGGTGTCATATCTCACTTGGAAATAATGGAAAAACAAAGTGCAAGGGCTCATAGGAATGTGGAGAGGGGACTTCCGAAATAAATATATTTCTAGGTACTCTCTTAATGTTGGGCCTGGCCTGAACTGCTCTCAGAGAATGGCAGATTCAAACTTCAGATTAATAGGTCTTTTTTTCCCCAGGTGATATTTAAGAAGCCTGAATGCTTATCCCCTGACAATTCCATTTTCTTTACTTTAATACCCTGACCTGTTTGAAGGGTCTGAACAGGGTTCACCCTGCATTCATCCTTCCTAAAGAGATGTCTAAGGGGGATGAAATCTTTGACTAATGGATTGCAAGAAACAATGTGAGTAAACAGTATTGAATTTAAGGAGTTGAGAAGAGATGGTTTTCATGGAAAATTAAAGGTTGATCAAGGGACAGATACCAAATGTAAAGGCACTGAGTATATAAACTGAACCTAGACAGGACAGTAAGGTTGGGAAAAGAAAGCTCTGAGCCATCTGGTGGTGCAGAGCAGGGCGATCAAGGGAAGATCAGGAAATATCTGTATATAAACTACTTTGAAGACAAGTCACTCACACAAAACTTTCCTGTCTTTGCAAAATTCATCAGTCAATAAAGAGCTGTAATAGGCAGGATCACCAGACTGTTGTTAAATTAGCTAATGAAGGTCGTAATGTACCTGTATAACACGTCATTAGCAGTGGCCTTCCAGCAACAGATGGGTATATGAGAAAGTGAGCTGGAAGGGAGGGCAAGCATGTCCCAGGAGGTTTGACTTAGAGCCATGGCTTACTAAAATGTGTGGCAAGAAGATAAAGTTGATTACCATCTCAATTAAACCTTTGCATAAAGGCAAGCTTCTGTGTTCCCTGCCCATAAAAAAAAAAAAATGGTCTGCTTCCTGCAGCTTGCCTTTCTCCTGTCCTAATTCATCTCATAGGTAGAAGCCAACAATTCAAAGCATTGATGGGAAGTGATGGGATTTTGATGGCCGGATCAGTCCTTGATGATCTTACCTCTTGATGAAGCCCCATTTATTTTTCTACCCTATCTCAAGGGTATTTCTCAAACTTTCCATAACTTTGTATCCAATTTCCTCTACCAGGTTATACTTCTTTTTTTTACTTTTTCTTCTGAAAAAGTAAAAGTATTTTCAAATGCCCAGCAAAACTGGAAGCACAGGAAGTAGAAAGAACTCTCCACCCCCACCAGCCATGTGAGAGTTTGTTGCCAACATGATGACCCTCCACCTGTGATTACTTAGAGCATTATTCTTACAAACAAGGCCATTATTTTACATAATCTCAATACAATCAAAATTAGGAATTCAACATCGCTATATTACTACCATCTAATCCACAGACCCCATTTGAGTTTCACCAGTTCTCTCCAAAATATTCTTATGACAAAAGGATCCACTGCAGAATCGCACGTTGCACTGAGTTGTCATGCCTCTTTAATCTCCTTTTGTTTGATATGGTTTCTCAGTCTTCCTTTAACTTTCATATCCTTGACACTTTTGAAGATTACATGCCTGCTGTTTTGTAGAATATCCCACAATACGGGGTTTCCTCCTGGATAGATTCAAGTTATGAATTTTTGGCAGGATGACAGCAGAAGGGCTGCTGCATCTTCTCAGATCTCACGGTGCACAACTCCCATAACTGGTGATGCTAATTTTCATCATTTGATTAAGGTGTTGTCTGCCAGACTTCTCCATTGAAAGATTTTTTTAAAATTAATTAATTAATTAATTTTTGGCTGCGTTGGGTCTTCTCTAGTTGCAGCGAGCGGGGGCTACTCTTTGTTGCGGTGCGCGGGCTTCTCATTGCGGTGGCTTCTCTTGTTGCGAAGCACGGGCTCTAGGCGCGCGGGCTTTAGTAATTGCAGCGTGCGGGCTCAGTAGTTGCGGCACACGAGCTTAGTTGCTCCGCAGCATGTGGGATCTTCCTGGACCAGTGTTTGAAGCTGTGTCCTCTGCCTTGGCAGGCGGATTCTTAACCACTGCGCCACCAGAGAAATCCTGAAAGATTTTTTTAAATCTTTGTATTTAATAAGTATTTTGTGTTAATGTCCTGTTCCTCATCAAACTTTTGCCCACTAGTTTTTATCACCCATTGATGTTTCGTTTGTGAATTAATTGTCACTATAAAGATTCCATTATTTCTTCTACATTTATTAGTTGGCAATTCTAATTTAAGGGAAAAGTTTTCTCTTCTTCCCATTCATCTCTTTATTTAAATCAGGATGGACTCATGGATTGTTATTCTACTTCATGAGTTATAATTCTTTGCCATCATTATTGATTTTGATGCTTGAATCATCACAGATTTGGCCAGTGGGAGCCCCTTCAAGCTGACTCTGTCCTTTTATCCTGTCCCCATGATTCTTTTAGCACTTTTTTGCTTTGTGATACAAGGAAGCGTTCTAGGCTCTTTTTCTACTTTCCTGCCCTGGCCCTGGCATCACGCATTTCTCCATTTCTTCCTTGTAGGTATGTATGCTATTTAGAGACCAAGATCTGGGTGTTAGGTGTACTCATTTTTGTTAGGGTGTTCTTGCTCTCAGGTGCTCTAGTGGACAGAGCTAGGAACATATGCATGTATGAACACATGTACACACACGCTTATATTTGTATGTATTTCAATATTTAGCTACATGTATTGAAAACCAAGAGTTCACTCTCATACTTCCAAAACCAGCTCAACACTACATGGTTCATCCTAGTTTTCTCCCTTTCCATATTTGTAACTGCTTTCACCAACATCTATATTTTACTGGTAGATGAAAATTAAAAAAAGAGCTTCATGGATTCTAAACAAAGGGACCAAATAATTAGGAGAACAAGGATCAGGTATATACTTCCCCCCTCCTCAGTTTGTTCTGTGAAAACTTATCTCAGACCTGTGCCTCTACATTCCATCTATAGTAAAAAGCAGGCAGATGTTGGAAATGGTATGAAATTTAATTTTTGTTTCTAGAGCATCTAGGGGTCTACCAATGCAAGATAGAGTAATGTGGAATGATGCATCTTTTTCCTTAATAATGAAAAGTGAATGGGGCTCAATCAAAAAGTGAACAAAAAAAACCCAGTTTTTATTGAGTGATGTTAAACTTTAGTAGTTTTCATCTTCAGTAAGCCTAGACGCATTCTCTCTTACGTAGTTACTTTCTGAATTGTGGGCAGTGAGAATTTAAGAAGCATTTCTATTTATCAAAAATCGATGTTTCTTTTAATGAAAGGGACTTAGGAGAAACAAAAGGCACTCTTCCCACTGTACTGTTAGCAGTTGCTCTTCATTTGACAATACCAGGTTTCCATTAGCTTAGTGTAATTCAAGAGTCCAAAAATCATAGTCAAATGCTGAAGATGTTACTGCATAAGTCTGATTTAGATCAGCTATTTGGATCTCAATTATTAATGAAATTAGTGTCCTAAATGTCAGCAAGAGCACTGCCTTAGGTAAACGCTGTAAAGGAAATCACATTAGTGTGGAATTTCCCCTCCTTAGGGGCTCCTCTTAGATTACATTATTCACTTAGCTATCTCCTGTCAGGGAAATTGAAATGTTGGCCAAGATCTGATCCTGGGGCAGAACCAAATGGAGAAGTTAAGAGGTATTGCAATGGCATCAATTCCAAAACATTTGTGTGGTGCTGGTACTGCCCTTGGTCCCATTTAGTGTTTACAAAATAGCACCAGCAAGGACAGCATAAACTGGCAAACAGAGAAGAACGGAATGGAAAGGAGGTCTTTCAGGAAAGATTGAGTGGCATTCCATCCAATAGGCAAGTTCGTGTTTCTCATCTTCTGGAAGTGCCTGGGGAACACTGGCACGTTCAATGGCCCCTCTGTGGCCTTTGGTCCTGGTGGCCACCTCAGGTGAGTCCTTTAATGATATTACTAGGCTTTGAATATTAACGCCTAGAAGCTAGAGACATGGTTTTCTACGTTGTGCTGTATAATTCCTCACAAGTGTTTGTTTTTATTTACCATCTATAAAACGTCAGTCCTGTGAAGCTACACGGAGACCAACAATTTGTTACGACTTTGCTCTTACAATTATAGATGTATATACACCTAGGGTCACACAGTGGGGCTTTATACATGGCTGAAAATATGCTCTGAAATGTTATAATTGTCTGATAAATTTCTGCTTCCTTAGAAATCAAGCTTTCTTTACAACAATTGACATTGAGAGTTTGGGGTATTCTCTTTCAGATTTACTTTTATGTCTGAGTAGTATATTTTTATTATCCAAAGTAGTCTTGGCTTTTAGTAACCCAGGGAGAGAGTCCCTTGGATCCATCAGGGCTACAGAAACCTGGATGTCATTTTGGTATTAGGGGCTTTACATCCAGCCGTACAAAGTCTGTGTAGGTGATGAGTGTTTCTCTAAAGATGCGCTGTATAAACTTGCATGTTTTGAGTGTACAATTCCCCTTAAAAATACTTTAGAAACTAATATATATATATATATATGTATATATGTTTTCTTTCCCTAAATTTCTGGAACTAAAATTCCATAGTGCCAGTATTAACTCTACTGAACTGAGCCATTTGAATTAGGACACAATTGGTTCTTAGGAAATATACACAAATCAAAAAGTTATGTTTATGCTGGTGTTTCCCAACACCCCATTTTCTTGAGGGTTCTCCTAGAGCTCGTGTCTGAATTTCCATGTTTTGAAATATAACTGAAAGTGGAATGAGTCAATTACGGAGATGAGGAAGGAATTTGGTAGCCAAGCAGCTGGCAATGATTTTTTTATTGGGTAGAGAAGAAAAATAGCCACTTATCATTAAAGTATAAAAATGCTGGGTGTTGAACTTAAAGGATAAAAGCATATCTTAATTATAAAAATGAAAACAGAGGGAATTTCATTAAATGTCAAATGGGTTTCTTAGCAGAAAATAATTGTGAACATTAAACTAAGTAAGGTAAAATAGAAAAATGAAGGTTTGAAAACAGAAGAAATTCTTCTTAATGATTTCTCTTTCTAATGTTTTGCATTATGCTTGATTTTTGCTCTAACTGTGGCAGAGAAACTGTTTTAATAGTGTCTCGTAATCAGTGCTTGACCATAAATCATACTGAGAACATTTGTTGCAGAAAAATTCATGCTTTGGAATTTTTACTGGTTTAATATCAATATGATTTGTAAACATTAAAGCCCTGAACCAACCACCAATTCACCGCTGCACCCAGGAGACAGTGTGCTGGGGTAGGAGGCCTGGATTAGAGCCATCTAGTTCCTGCCACTCTACTCACCAGCCACGTGACCCCGGGCAAGTCAATTAACCTCTTAGAGACTCTGTTTCCCTGTAAGTTAACTGTTTATTTTGTATATTCATGAAGACCGAAGAAGATAGCATTATGAAATTGTAAGGTGCAATGCAAATGTAAGATATCACTGACCTGAAAACACACAAATGGGGACTTCCCTGGCAGTCCAGTGGCTAAGACTCCGTGCTCCCAATGCAAGGGACCCAGGTTCGATCCCTGGTCAGGGAACAAATCCCACAGGCAGCAACTAAGGGTTCACATGCTGCAACTAAAAGATCCCGAGTGCCGCAACTAAGCCCCGGCACAGCCAAATAAATAAATATTTTTAAAAAACCCACAAACACAGAAAATAACAATGGGCTGTTTCTGTCCAAAAATGTACAACATGCAACTCTTCCTTTTGAAGGGTTACTCACTGCTGTTCCTAGTGTTCTCAGGGAGCCAGTTCAGGGTAGTGCCAGAGTAAGAGCTTGACCTTTGCATCCAGATCAGTCTTGTTTAAATTCCGGCCTCCTCACTTACAAGCTGTGTGATCTTCAGTGGTACTCACCTCACTAGGCCTAGAGTCCCTCACCTGTAAGTGACCCTTCATGGGGCTGTAGAGTACCTATTCTTGCAGAAGTTAAATGAGATAATTCATGTAAAGGGCTCTCAGCCCAGTGCCTGGCACACAACAAATTATTTAATCAGTATTAGGTATTCAGTAGTACCATGCACCCAAACCTCTGTTTCCTTGTAACATCTCAGATATATGTATTGCTACCAACCAGGTTTCTTGGCCTTCCTTAATCAATAGAAATTGATAAGAGGCCAGACAAGAAATTCAGGCAAGGCTCTACTGGGACCCCTACTATAGCAGGGAGGAGCAAAAACAAGTAACAGTTTCCCTTGCTTGCTTCCTGAGGTGGGACGAGCTGCTTCCTTACGTGGGGTGAGGGTAGGGGCGGGTCCAGGGGTCAGGTCGGAGCGGTGGCTGAGGTGGTCGGCCCACCCCTTTGGTGGTGCTGTGTGCAGGGGGCATGTGCAATACCCTGCTTTTGCCCCCTGCTCTTCAGAAGTGGCAGCTGGGTTTTTTTGGTCTTTTTGTATCTTGTTGTCCATAATTTGCCCTAACTGCACATGCACACAGTTATTTTTAGTCCCTTTTAGTTTCTTTGTATTTTGCTTCTTAAGGAGATGTTTGTCCAGGTGTAAGCACTGCAGCAAAGCACTAGGTCCCAGGTCCCAGCCTGTCTCAGTATCACTCGCTTATAATCCTAAAGGTGGTATACTCACTAAAGCAAAAAGAGCTTTTTTCATCAAAGTGCCCAGAACACTCTAAGATAGGCGTGTGTGTAACTCATTGAAATAAGGAAAACAAAGGAATAATTCTACTGTATTCTTATCTTTTTAAAATCTCTCTTCACCTAAAAGTGCTTCACAGCTCAGTTCCTAACACATTCTACTTTCCAGAAATTTTACAAGTGAATTATTTGAAGCTGATTATTGGCATTCAAGGAGGCAGTGCTAGTGAGGAATCTCTCCTGGGTCTGTTGATAGTTTCCATCAGTGTCTGTTGAAACATCACTGAACTGTGAGTCATTTAGTGCCTGTGTGAATGTCACATTAGCTTTCAAGGGGCATAATTTACTGTTAATTAATGGTCACTTAAATCCTTAATCTCTCTCCTCTGATCTTTCTTCTCAGGCAAATTTGCACTCATAGTAGAAATGTAATTCATTATTTCTTCCCATTTTAAACAAAGAACTCTTTCCCTCTGTAGTTTATTTAAGCATACTTCCATTTGCTTCTGATTTTTCTCCAATCATTGCCTGTTTCTCTTTTGGTCCTATTTCCAGCTTCCAGAACATTCTCTTTTTACCCAAAGACTTTGACACATTCTAGAAAGCATGTGTTTACCCATAGGGGACCTATGAATTGTTTCCTAGAAAAGGTATCAGAGGGGAATTTGAGTCTCCATGAACAGAGGGTATAGGGAACACACATTCATTTCTCAGAATTATGTCTTAACTCTGTCTCAAGTGGTTTCCTGTATTGAAACAGGCACATTTCAGTGGTTCCCCAACTGGGACTTGAATTGGGAGCTTCCAAGGGAGGTAAGAGTGAACTTGCCCAAAGCGAAATTCTCAGGAAAAGCACCAGACCAGCTTTGCTTTGGGCTCCAGAATTCTCTCCCCCCAGGGTCCGCCAGCGAGAAACAGTCTCAGGTAGAGAGATTCACAGCACATTTTTTGACAATCACAGTTCACAGAAACTAAAGATGATGCCTGATGCAAGCCACCCACCTTAGTCCCGCATGCCAGCATAGCTGTTGCCACTTCTGGCGTCTTGTCGGGTGAATAGTTAGGGAGTTAAAACGCTAATTAGATTCCCAGTTCAGATGGTAATGGAAGTGAATATTCCACTGCCCACAATGAGTCTGGAATTGCACCTCCAGCACCGTTGTTAGCATTTTGGTCACATCGACATTGATAAATATAGAAATTGCTGCCTGCGGCAGCAAGTGACACAGCATCATTCGTAAAGAGATGGGCATAAACAGGATTGTCGCATGGGGAGAGGATATCTCATTTACAGTTTTCTGTTGGATCCTGCGTGCCTTCAGCAGCTCATCAAAATAACCATCAAAACTGCTGAGAGCCGAGGTGAATTCACGCGCAGGACACTACGGATAGATTTCACTCAGGCGCTGTTGGCGGGAGGTGTGCAATTTGCTTCAGTCCAATGACTTAGCGAAGCTTTGAATTCCCCAGGGGCCGGCAAAGCTGGTGAACAAAATATCTTTTTGCAATTCCGAGAAAGCCCTCACAGATTTGTCACTTCCAATTGCTGGTGCTCATTTCTCTTGCTTGCTTTCCCCTGGCCTTCCCGGCCTCAACACCAATCACGGCTCCTCTACAAATCGAGATTCCTGGGTCATAGGAAATGGTTGTTCCCTGGAACCACAGAGAATTTTCCCAAAATGAAGATCTCATTTTCTGACAAGTGCATTTTAAGGCAGAGTGAGAGAAAAGATACATTTTTGAGGAGAAAAATATGAATTGGAATCTCACTAATCCCATTATTCAGAAATCCACACAAATCTCTGGGTTCAACTGGTTTGTCTATGTTTCTGCTTGGGCTTTCAGTGTGATTTTGAATTACAAATGGAAAATCCAAAGAAAAATCCAAAGAGGAAGTTAAATGTTGGCTAAGTGCATAGGAAGCTTTCTCCTATGTACCGGGAGGGGGTGATATGGAAAAAAGAAAGGATGCTGTCTCCAAGATGCAAGATTGTTGTAAAAATGGAACTGTAGGTGCAAGTTTGCATCCTCAGAGATGGGGTTGATTTATTTATCTTTACAATGAGATTTCTCCATTGGGCACTTAGACCATCAGCTTACTTTGCTTTTTTTTTTTTTTTTTTTTGCTTTTTAATTGAAGTATAGTTGATTTACAATGTTTCAGGTATACAGCAAAGTGATTCAGTTATACACACACACACACATACACACACACACACACGTATTCTTTTTCAGATTCTTTTCCATTGTAGGTTATTATAAGATATTGAATATAGTTCCCTGTGCTATGCAGTAGGTCCTTGTTGTTTATTTTATATACAGTAGTGTGTATCTGTTAATCCCAAAGTCCTAATTTATCCCTTCCCCCTCTTTCCAGTTTGGTAACCATAAGTTTATTTTCTATGTCATCAGCTTACTTTAAATAAGTGTCTGCCAATAAGCCCGCTAGTTGGCTGTGAACTTAAGCAGTTTGGATGAGCTGAAAAGTATGTCTTGCTAGGAGCCACTGAGTCCTGAGCAGTCTGAAGTGTCCTAAAGATGCTAAGTTCCTTTTATTTTCATAAACGATGAAAACGATGATAGTTTTCTTTTTCAGGAATCCTGGCAATAGATACCCCTCATCCCAGGAGTTCTGCTCTGCGTCATCTCACCAAGCAGCTATTACAGAAATACCACAAGGAAGTGAGGCCAGTTCACAACTGGACCCAGGCCACCACAGTATACCTGGATGTGTTTGTCCGCGCTGTGTTGGATGTGGTAAGGACCATCTTACCATCTCCTAGTCCCATCATTCTTTTGTAAAACTACCTGCTGTTTACGCAGGGGTCTAGGAGAAGTTTTATTCTTGAGACTCTCGTTGAGCTGATAGAGAAGTTGTGCTAGACTCAGCAGTGAGCCTGGGGTAAATATTTATTAGGCAAATCATGCTTTCTAGCCCCCGACTTACATTGTGAGGGCAGATAGTCTAGAAATAGGAATTTCACAGAAATAAGATGTTTTAAGAATTGTGGTCATAGGTCACAGAACATATTTTATGAGCATTGCTGAAACCCAAAATGGTAATAGGCATTATTTTCTATGGTTCACATTTCTTAGTGATAGTAGTGGGTTTATGAAACAACTTCGACAACTTACTGCCTGAAATTTTAAAAGGGGGGAAAAAGTGCCTTGCTATCCTGAGTTTTTAAGGGACTTTATACCTAAGGTATTTGCTAAGGGTAGTGGGAAGATTTGTTTATTAAAGCTCATCTTTCCTACTATGTCTGAAAAATGGGTTGTTGTGGGTATTAAATGAGAAAGTGCATGTAAAGCAGTTAGCAGAGGTCTTAGGAAGCCCTCAGTGATGGCCCGTATAATTATCTCTGCTTCTTCTTTCTCCTTTTTCTTAATTACAAAGTCTTCAGTATCAATAGATCCCAAATTTCTTTTGATTTCTTTTAAAAGCAGACTTTACTGAGCTTGTTTGTTAAAGTAGTTTAATAATTGTTTTTCAATTTACTTCTCAAAACTTTTTTTCCAATTGAGGTATAATATACAGATATTGAAATGCACAGTATGAGTTTTGATTATTGCATGCACCCACATAATCCATATCCCTATCAATACGTCAAACATTTCCATCACCCCAGAAAGATCTCCCATTTCCTTCCCAGTCAATCATCATCCCCTCCATCCACAAGGACAACTGCTGTTCTGATTTCTTTCATCATATTTTTGAGCTTCATTCATGTTGTTGTGCATATCAGTAGTTTTTCTTTTTTATTGATAAGTAGTATTTGGTTATGGCTATACCATGATTTGTTTATCCATTCTCCTGTTGATAGGCATATGGGTTGTTTCCAGTTTTAGTATATTATGAATAAAGCTGCTGTGAACATTTCTGTACAAGTATTTTGGTGTACATATGTTTTTATTTCTCTTCAGTAAAACCTAGAAGTGGAATAACTGCCACTTCTCATAGGATAGATGTACATTTAATGAGAAACTGCCAGACTGATTTACAAAGTGGTTGTACATTGTATACTCCCGCCCATCAGCTATGAGAGTTCCCATTTCCCCACATCTTCACCAACACTAAGTGTTATCAGTCTTTTTAATTTTAGCCATTCTGGTAAGCGTGTAGGGATATTTCATTGTGGTTTTTCTTTATACTTCCCATGGCTAATAATTAAGGGCTCTTTTTTTATGTGTTTATTGGCCACTTATATATCTTTCTTTGTGAAGTACCTGTTTAAGTCTTTTCCTATTTTTTATTTTGTTGGTTGTATTTTTATTATAGATTTATAGGGATTGCTTATATATTCTGGACACAAGTCCTTTGTCATCTATGTATTGCAAATGTTTATTCTCAGTCTGTGGCTTGCCTACTCATTTTCCTAATGGGTCTTACGATGGACAGAAATTTTTAAATTTAATGAAGTCCATTTTTTTTACCAGTTCTTTATTTATGGTTAGTGCTTTCTGGGTACTGTCTAAGAAATCTTTGCTACTACAAGTTTACCAAAATATTTTCCTATATTTTCTTTCGGAAGATTTATAGTTTTTAGCTCCTTAGATTTAGTTCTGTGATCTTGAGAATTAATTTTTGTAATGGTGTGAGGCATAGGTCAAAGTTTTTTGCTGTTGTTTTGTTTTGTTTTTGTTTTTGCATTTAGAATGGATTTGTTCCATCACCATTTTTTGAAAAGGCTTTCCTTTCCCCGTTGAATTGCTTTGATGTCTTGGCTGAAAATTAAGTTAACTTATAAGTGTCAGACTATCTGATATCTTGAAATCAGATAGTGTAAGTCCTTGAACTTTGTTCTTCATTTTTAAGATAGTTTGGCTTTTTAGAACCTTTGTACTTCTACATAAATTTTATATTCAGTTTGTCACACTTCATTAAAAATAAAAAACCTGCTGGGAGTTTGCTTGGAATGGTGTGGGACCCACAGAGAAATTTAGGGGAGAATTGACATTTAACAACACTGAGTTTTCCAGTCTTTGAATATGGTATGTCTCTCCATTTATTTGGGTCTTCAGCAGTGTTTTATAATTTTAAATGTAGAAGTTTTATACATATTTCCATTAAACTTATCCCAAAGTATTTTTGATGTGGCTATAAATATTACTTAAAATTTTAAATGTTCTAGTTATTTGTTGTCATTATAAAGAAATAGGATTCATTTTGTACGCTGACTTTGTGTCCTGTGACCTTGCAAAATTCACTTACTAATTCTAGTAGTTTTTCAGATTAATATTTTCTACATATGCAATCATTTCATCTGCAAATAGTTTTACTTCTTTCTTTTTTAATCTGTGTGCCCTTTATTCTTCTTGTCTTGTTGCATTGCCTAAGACCTCTACTACAGTGTTAATGGAAGTGGTGAGAGCAGACATTTTTATTTGTTTCCATACTTACAGAAAAATCTTTCACCATTAAGTGTGATGTTAGCTATAGATTTTTCATAGATGATCTTTATCAGGTTGAAAAAGTCCCCTCTTATTTGCTATGTGCTGAGAGATATTTTAAAAATCATGAATGATACTAAATTACATCAAATTTTTTCTCAGTCAATTTGAATGATCATATGATTCTTCTGTTTTATGCAGTTAATATGGTAAATTATTTTTGATTGATTTTCAAATGTTAAACCACCCCTGCATTCCTAGAATAAACTCCGCTTGATCTTGATATATATTTCTGGATTTGAATTCCTACTTATTGTAGGTTGCATCTATGTTAATGAGGAGTATTGGACTACAGTTTTATTTCTTGTAATGTATTTGTCTGGTTTTGGTGTCAGGGTTATTCTGGCTTTATAAAACTCATTGAAAAGTGTTCCCTCCTCAATTTCCTGAAGGAATTGTGTAACATGGATAATTTCCTTCCCTAATGTTTGATAAAATTCACCAGTAAAACTATCTGGGACTGGAGTTATCTTTGTGGGAAGGTATTTAAATATAAATTCAATTTCATTAACATATATAGGAATATTCAAATTTTCTATTTCTTCTTGTGTCCGTTTTGGTAATTTGTATTTTTCAAGGAATTTGTCTATTTCATCAAAGTTGCAAATTTATTTGTTCATAATATTCTCTTTTAATTCTTTTAATGTCCAAAGGATCTCCAGTGATACTGCCTCTTTCATTCCTCATATTGGTAATTTGTGTTTTCTCTTATTTTCCCTTGACCAATATTGCCAAATGTTTATCAATTTAATTTATTTCTTTAAAGAACCAAATATTGGTTTTGAATTTTCCTTATTGTTTTCTATTTCACTGATATCTACTCTTATCTTTATTTCCTTTCTTCTACTTACTGTGTACTTAATTTGTTCTTCTTTAGCTTGTTTCTTAAAGTGGAAAGGTATATCATTGATTTTAAACCTTTTTTCTTTTATAATTTTAGCATTTAAAGTTATAAGTTTTCCAAGCACTAATTTAACTGCATCCTATGAAATTTGGATGCATTTTAAAATTTGAGGTATAAATTATATAGACTGAAGCTCATCTTTTTTTTAAAGATTTATTTATTATTTATTTTTGGCTGCATCAGGTCTTAGTTGCGGCATGCGGGATCTTCATGGAGGCATGCAGGATCTTTCGTTGCAGTGTGTGGGCTTCTCTCTAGTTGTGGCATGTGGGTTTTCTCTTCTCTAGTTGTGGCGCGTGGGCTCCAGGGTGCCTGGGATCTGTAGTTGTGGTGCATGGTCTTAATTACCCTGCAGCATGTGGGATTTTAGTTCCCTGACCAGGGACCAAACCCGCATCCCCTGTATTGTAAGGGGGATTCTTTACCCCTGGACCACCAGGGAAGTCCCTGAAACTCATCTGTTTTAAGCCAGTCCCTTCCCCCTAGCCCCAGTCTCTGGCAACCACAGATTTTCTTTTTTCTCCCTATAGTTTTGCCTTTCTAGAATGTCATATAAATGGAATCATTTTGTATTTTATTCTTGGTTTTTGGCTTCTTTCACTTAGAATAATGCCTTTGAGAGCCATCAGTGTTGTGTTGTTGCATATATCAGTAGCAGTATTCTATTGTACAAATGTACTACAATTTGTTTACTTATTTACCAGTTGTTGGACATGTGATGTGGGTTGTTTCCAAATCGGAGCAATTATGAATAAAGTCACTATAAACATTTGCATACGTTTTCACTTCTTTTGGATAAATACTTAGGTGTGGGATTGCTGAGTTGTATAAGTCTATGTTTAACTTTATAAGAAACTGCCAAACTGTTTTCCAAAGTGGATGTGTTATTTTGCATTCCACCTGCAATGTCTGAGAGTTTCAGTTCCTCCACATGATCGCCAGCACTTGATATTGTCAATCTCTTTAAATTTTAACCATTCTAGTAGATTTGTCACCACACAGTAGATTTGTGATATCTCGATGTGGTTTTAAACTTTCATTTCACTAAAAATTAATGATGTTGAACATCCTTCCATGTGCTTACTTGTCAACTGTATATCTTTTAAAATAGAGTATTTGCTCAAATCTTTTACTTTTAAAAAAATAGGTTGTTTATTACCTTATTATTGAGTTGCAGAAGTTCTTTATATAGTTTTGGTCTATTTTTGCATTCTATTCTGTCCAACTAATCAATATATTTCTCCTTACATCAATACACTGTGTCAATTACTGTGCATTACAGAAGTCTTGAAATCAGATAGTGTGAGTCTTCCAACCTTATTCTTCTGTTTTAAAATTGTTTTGACTCTTCTAGGTACTTTGCATTTCCATATAAACTTAAGAAAATTCATCAATTTCTATTTTAAAGACTACCAGATTTTTATTGAGATTGCATTAAATCTATAGATCAATTTAAGGAGAATCAACATCTTAACAATAAGCTTCCAATCCATGACAACAGTGTATCTCTCCATTTGTTTAGTTCTTTAATTTCTTTGCATAATGTTTAGTGTTTTTCAGTGTTCTGCACATATCTGGTTAAATTTATCCCTAAGTATTTCACATTTTTGATGCTATTATAAATGATATTTTTTGATAAGAAAGAGAATTAAAATTTTAATAATATAAATGTATTTTAAATTTGGGTCTCTGTTACTTGCTAGCATACAAAAATATAACTGATTTGTATATATTGGCCTTGATCCTGTGACCCTGCCATCTCATTAATTTTTGAGTCTTTTTGTAGATTCTTTCAGATTTTCTCTGTAGAAGATCATGTTGTCTGCGAATAATGAAAGCTGTACGTCTTTCTTTCCAATCTTTATAGCTTTTCTTTCCTTTTATTGCCTACTGCCCTGACTCGAACCTCTAGTGCAATGTTGAATAGAAGGGTGCACTGTTCTATAAATGTAAATTCAATAGATGTATTTATAATTTTGTTAAAATCTCCTATAACAATTTTTTTGTCCAGTTGTTCTATTAATTTCATAGAGAGGGGTATAACAATCCCCAATTATAATTGTGGTTTGTCTATTTCTCTTCCCTGTTATTAGATGCATACGCATTTAAGATCGTATGTCTTCTTAACAAACAGAACCTTTTACCATTATAAAATACCCTTCTTTATCTCTGGTAATATTCTTTTTCTTGAAGTTTTTTTCATGCTTACTTTTTGCATGGTATGTATTTTGCCATCCTTTTATTTTCAATTTCTGTGGTACTCAAAGTCATCTCTTAGACAGAGCATGTAGTTTGGTCTTTCATTTTGTTAAACTTTTTATTTTGAAATAACTATAAATTTACAGGAAGTTGCTAATAAATTTATAGGGAGGTTCTGTGCACCCTTCACCCAATGCCCTCCAATGTTAACATCTTGCAAAAATACAGTACAGTATCAATACTAGAAAATGGACTTTGGTGCTTATTCAGATTTCTCCAGTTTTACATATACTCATTTGCATGTGTGTGTATGTTTCTCTATAATTTTATCATATGTGTAGCTTTGTGTAACCACCACTACCACCACATCAAGCTACACAATCATCACCACAGGGCTCCCTGGTACTGTTCCTTTATAGCCACAATCCTTTCTCCCCTCTAACCCTTAGCCCCTGGCAACCAATAAATCCCTTCTCCATCTTTATAATTGTGTTATCTCAAGAATATTATATAAATGGAACCATGTAGTATCTTACCTTTGAGGTTGGCTTCTTTCATTCAGTGTAATTCCCTTCAGGTTCATCCAAGTTGTGTGTATCAATAGTTCACTCTTTTTTGTTGCTGAGTAGTGTTCCAGGGTATTGCTATTTTAACCCATCAATCTATGCATTTTAATGGAAGTGTTTTGTCCATTTACCAATACCATCTTGCTATTTGTTTTCTAGCTGTCTCATCTGTTTTCTGTTTTCTGCTCCCCTTATCCTGCCTTACTTTGGATAAATTAAATATTTTTTAATATTTGATTTTAGTTCCTCTAAAATCAAATTAGCTTTTTTGCAATCCCTCTGTGTATTATTTTTAGATATTATTTTAGGTATTTCCATACCCATCATTAACTTAATACAATGTACTTAGAATTAATGTTATTACACTTCATATAAAATGTACAAATCTTACAACAGTAAAATTCTATTTACCTGTTCCCCTTACATTTACATACATAATACGCCCTACAATACAATATTATTATTTTAACGTACTTTAAAAAAATAATTCAATAATTTCTCTTTAATTTATTTTAATGGAGGTGTTTCTCTATGTTAATATCTTAGTGCTGCACTATGAATCAGAGACTCTGATTTTTTGACTGAGACTCAGGTATTGAAATTGATGAAAAATAAATACTTTAAAACTGAAAGTATAAATTTTCTGTTATAACACGGTTTAAATTATTTTTTATCTAATGAAGTTATTTTAACATAATTTTCCTTGAGCTTAGATAAACCCCTACTCATTATTTCTTCATAAGCAGGTACATTTATTTATTTATTTTTAACATCTTTATTGGAGTATAATTGCTTTATAATGGTGTGTTAGTTTCTGCTGTATAACAAAGTGAGTCAGCTATACATATGCATACATCCCCATATCTCCTCCCTCTTGCGTCTCCCTCCCACCCTCCCTATCGTACCCCTCTAGGTGGACACAAAGCACGGAGCTGATCTCCCTGTGCTATGCGGCCATAAGCAGGTACATTTAAATGAAACACAAAAAATCCTCCTTTTAGCACACAATTTCACTTTTCTCAGCTTTATTTTCCCACTCACACTAGTAAAAGTACTATATCTAAGATCCTAGAAAATACTGTTTAATTAAATGCCAGAAAACGCCCACCCTTACTCTCCAAAAGACCTAGTCTTACACAAAGCTCCAATAGAAAACTCCTTTAAATCTCTTTTCTATTTGGATGTTGAACTAGAATTTTGGAGACAATTTTCTGGGGCTGCATCTTCACTTACTTAAGAGATATTAGTCCTTGCTATTTAGTTGTCAGTGGGTTATTATGTCTATATTGTTTATCGGACATTGTCCAATGGGAAAAGCATGATTTGAATAAAGACACGATATGAGCCATGTTATATGAAACTCCAGGGAAGAGATAGAATCAGCCTTGAGTTAAGAGCTGAAGACAGGTTTCTAGGTCTCTCCTCATTCTTCTACTTTCTGACTTCATATTGATGAAGGTGAAGTTGAATTGCTCAGGCTTTCCTTTAGAGGCTTATTTGGAGATAAAGAAAAGGAGTAAAGTCTTTATATTACTAATTCCCTTGGAACAGCTGTATCAAATTGAAAATTTTAATCTAACTCTTTCTTCCTACCCCAATAAAAGAAAATAAAATTATATCCCTTATGGTGGGTAAGGAGAACACCATTATTTTTTCAAAGATATGCTTTTCTCCACTGTTGTGAAGTATACTAATTTTTTACAAGAATATGGTTAGACATATTTTATTGGATTTGGAAAACTTGCCTTCAGGAATATGGGAAAATCTTATATTCCATCCCTCTAGTTTTATTCCTATCTACTGTCTTAACTTTATCTTCTACATGTACTCAATGCTACAATGAACCTGAACTTCTTGTTTCCTGCCTATATGCTGTTAATTCTTCTATTTCCTCCAATGAAAGTGTTTTCCTCTTCATTTGCCATCTATCAAATATTATAGTCCTCAAATCTCAGCTCCTAAGAGAAATTTTCCTCAATTCTCCAAACTGACAGCAATGTCTCCCTCTTTTGAATCCAACGAAGTATGTATATTTCTTAATGCCCATAGTTAATTGTTAAAATGTCACATACACTAATAGCTACTTGAGGGAAGGATTTTCTAACTCATGGTCCTATTTCCCACAATATGCAGCATAGTATATCTTACTTCAAAGCTACTGGGTAGATATTTGTCTAACCAATTAATTAAGATATGTGAGTACAATTCTAGGGTTGTCTTTATGAACGACTTAGTCTAATATACTTTGCAAATGTCTCTATTACATTCAGGTGGGCTGCTCCTAAAGTTCGTTCCAGAGGCAGGGCTGGTTTGAAGGACTTGATAAAAATCGCTCACAAATTCTGCTCAGACAAGGACACTCCCAATGTGAATAGATAACTTGTTGGATGCATCTACCAGCAGCTGAACTGCTGGCAACTTTTGTTTGGAGTGAAGAGCTTTCAGCCCAGCTTTCATCAGTGCCCCTCCCTTCCGTTATGTTTTGCCTCCTGTTTTGTTTACATGAAGGACTACAGTCTTGTCTTAGAATTTCTGGGTATTATGTGTACCTTAGGGAAATCTGATTATAGAGATAATCTACTAACAGGGAAGAGTTTCCATTTGTTTCTATTGAGTTTTGTCAATTCTGAATCCAAGATTCCTTTGTATTCCAGTCCATTGACTAGAGCCTCCCAGCCAGACGTTGAGGCATCTGTTTCTATAGTCTTTGGAACTGGGAAAGATAAATAAGAATGTGCGGGAATTATCTGTATATTTGCTAACCACCAATTTAGATCTAAATAGACTCCCTCTGTTAGGAAGACTAATGAATTCCAATTCTCTGAAATATCCTTTGCTTTTAACAAGCAAGATGGAAGGCATCTAAAGAAAAAAAAAAAGAAAGAGATGCACAGAGGGAAAAGCTGTGAATAATGCCACCAGAGAACCAATTATGTTCACCAGCTGGCATTGAGAAACTTGTTTCCCCTGACAAAAAAAAGACTTCAGTTTTAGCCTCAAACTTCTTTTTGACATTGTGTTCTTTAGGGCGGAATGACAAATCCTCCCAGACATCCCCATAAGATATTAGGAAAAAAAATCTTAACACTATTGTTACATGTAACATGACAAAGTGCTTGGCAGGAAGAGAAAAACAAGTGAAGGCATCAACATGGCAGTTAATAAGAACCAACTAGATAAAATGACAGTGAAAATGAAACATTAAGACATAGAGACCTTCCTCCCCAGCCACATGACTGAGTCAACGAGTTATATTCACAACTTGGCATGACAGTGATAAAGAAACTGGTTGGGACATTTCATAGATGTAAAAGTATATTTGTTATGAAAGAGTAGCTAAAAGCTATATTTCTCAGTAATAGAAACAACATTTTGGACTTTTTCCCCTGTTAAGGGGGGACCCTCTTTGATTGCAGCTAAGCCTAGAACTGTGCCTTTTGTGTGTTAGTGGGTGAGATATGATCTATTTCAGGCTCTCTCAGCCAGTAAAACTTGGAAGAAAGTGGTGTCACCCAATCTTGGGCTCTCACTAGGGGTCTTTTTTTAACTGCCCTGAGCCCCTCAGAGCCAATCTTGGCTGGGAGTCCCCTCTGTACCTCCTCCAAGCTGTTTCTTGGGGAAATACTTGTGAATTCAGTGTTTTCATTTTGTACAGTCAGTCCTCCATATCCATGAGTTTTGCATTTGCAGATTGAACCAACTGTGCCTCGAAAATATATTTTTAAAAAATTCCAGAGACTTCCCTGGTGGTGCAGTGGTTAAGAATTCGCCTGCCAATGCAGTGGACAAGGGTTCGATCCCTGGTCCGGGAAGATCCCACATGCTGCGGAGCAACTAAGCCCATGTGCCGCAACTACTGAGCCCATGTGCCACAGCTACCGAAGCCCACGTGCCTAGAGCCTGCGGTCCGCAACAAGAGAAGCCACCGCAATGAGAAGCCTGCGCACCACAACGAAGAGTAGCCCCTGCTCTCTGCAACTAGAGAAAGCCCGCATGCAGCAACGAAGACCCAAGGCAGCCAAAAATAAATAAATAAAATAAATATATTTATTTAAAAAAATTCCAGAAAGTTCCAAAAAGCAAAACTTGAATTTGCCATGCATCTACAACTATTTACGTAGCATTTCACTGTATTGGGTATTATGAGTAATCTAGAGATGATTTAAAGTATACTGGAGGATGTGTGTAGGTTATATGCAAATACTTCTCCATTTTATGCATAAGGGTCTTGAGCATCTATAGATTTTGGTATCTGAGGGGGTTCTGGAGCCAATCCCCCATGGATACTGAGGGACAACTGTATACCATTTTAAAACCTGCCTTTCTCAAGTATCTATTTGAAGTTCATAAAAATCTGCAGAGCAAGTTCACTCAGTCTAACCTTTGCTGAACCACTAGAGTCCCTCTGTATCTGTGCACAATCCCTTTTTTCTCAAGGTACCTAGAAATGTGTATTCAATAGCAACTTGCTTTTTTGATTGCAAAAAGGGGGAACTTTAATTTTAAAAGTTTATTGTTTCTCTTTCAAATGATGCCATCCTGTGTACACCTGTATAGTCTGAGTACTACACAGTTCCAGGTGCACCCCCCGCAAGAAGTAAATATCAATGGCTCCTCCCTACCCCCCACCCAACCTGGATTGAAGAGAGTGGTAGTCTTGACCCTATGCACAAAGATTATATATTTTTGATGTGACTGGATAACTGACTGGATAATTAATTTAATATACTTTGTTCTGGGGAGGAAAATGGAGCTGTTATTTGCTTTCATGCCATAACTCCCCAACTCTATTATTTTACTGAAATTGGTATTATACTTAATATTACAGAAATACAAATGTTATTTTTTTTATACATCTTTATTGAAGTATAATTGCTTCACAATGGTGTGTTAGTTTCTGCTTTATAACAAAGTGAATCAGCTACACATATACACACGTTCCCATATCTCCTCCCTCCTGCATCTCCCTCCCTCCCACCCTCCCCATCCCACCCCCCGAGGCGGTCACAAAGCACTGAGCTGATCTCCCTGTGCTATGCGGCTGCTTCCCACTAGCTATCTATTTTACATTTGGTAGTGTATATATGTCCATGACACTCTCTCACCCTGTCACATCTCACCCCTCCCCCTCCCCATATCCTCAAGTCCATTCTTTAGTAGGTCTGTGTCTTTATTCCCATCTTGCCACTAGGTTCTTCATGACCTTTTTTTTTTTTTCCCTTAGATTCCATATATATATGTTAGCATACTGTATTTGTTTTTCTCTTTCTGACTTACTTCACTCTGTATGACAGACCCTAACTCCATCCACCTCATTACAAATACCTCCATTTCATTTCTTTTTATGGCTGAGTAATATTCCATTGTATATATGTGCCACATCTTCTTTATCCATTCATCCGATGATGGACACTTAGGTTGCTTCCATGTCCTGGCTATTGTAAATAGAGCTGCAATGAACATTTTGGTACATGACTCTTTTTGAATTATGGTTTGCTCAGGGTATATGCCCAGTAGTGGGATTGCTGGGTCGTATGGTAGTTCTATTTATAGTTTTTTAAGGAACCTCCATACTGTTCTCCATAGTGGCTGTATCAATTTACATTCCCACCAACAGTGCAAGAGTGTTCCCTTTTCTCCACACCCTCTCCAGCATTTATTGTTTGTAGATTTTTTGATGATGGCCATTCTGACCAGTGTGAGATGATACCTCATTGTAGTTTTGATTTGCATTTCTCTAATGATTAATGATGTTGAGCATTCTTTCATGTGTCTGTTGGCCATCTGTATATCTTCTTTGGAGAAGTGTCTATTTAGGTCTTCTGCCCATTTTTGGATTGGGTTGTTTGTTTTTTTGTTATTGAGCTGCATGAGCTGCTTGTAAATCTTGGAGATTAATCCTTTGTCAGTTGCTTCATTTGCAAATATTTTCTCCCATTCTGAGGGTTGTCTTTTGGTCTTGTTTATGGTTTCCTTTGCTGTGCAAAAGCTTTTAAGTTTCATTAGGTCCCATTTGTTTATTTGTGTTTTTATTTCCATTTCTCTAGGAGCTGGGTCAAAAAGGATCTTGCTGTGATTTATGTCATAGAGTGTTCTGCCTATGTTTTCCTCTAAGAGTTTGATAGTGTCTGGCCTTACACTTAGGTCTTTAACCCATTTTGAGTTTATTTTTGTGTATGGTGTCAGGGAGTGTTCTAATTTCATACTTTTACATGTACCTGTCCAATTTTCCCAGCACCACTTATTGAAGAGGCTGTCTTTTCTCCACTGTATATGCTTGCCTCCTTTATCAAAGATAAGGTGACCATATGTGCATGGGTTTATCTCTGGGCTTTCTATCCTGTTCCATTGATCTATATTTCTGTTTTTGTGCCAGTACCAAACTGTCTTGATTACTGTAGCTTTGTAATATAGTCTGAAGTCAGGGAGCCTGATTCCTCCAGCTCCAATACAAATGTTATTTAAATGACTCCTTAGCTTTGAACCAAAATCAGTAAGGAAGTGTTTTACACATTTTATTTCACATGTTTTCATCTTGGATTTTCCATGCCTCTTATTCTCTTTGAAGGATGCAATTGGAAAGGAATGGTTTCATCAGTAGTTTGTACCAGCCTTCTTACTTATACATTCCCTGAAACATCTTCAAAAATGGTTTCCTGGGACTTCCCTGGCGGTCCAATGGTTAAGCCTCCACGATTCCACTACTGGGGGCACGGGTTCTATCCCCAGTCAGGGAAATAAAATCCCGCATGCTGCACGGCGTGGCCAAAAAATAATGATTTTCTTTTTCTTTATTAATACATTTTTTAAATGGTAGTTCTTTTGAGATATAACACAACCACAAAACTCATCCATTTCAAGTATATAATTCAGTGGTTGCAGTATATTCACAGAGCTGTGCAACCATCACCACTATCTAATTTCAGAGCATTTCATCACTTCCAAAGATTTCATACCATTAGCAGCCGCATCCTGCACCCCGCCCCCACCGGCCCTAGGCAAACACTAATCTACTTTTTTTTTTAAGTTTTCTTTTGATGTGGACCATTTTTTAAAAAGTCTTCATTGAATTTGTCACAATATTGCTTCTGTTCTATGTTTTGGGGTGTTTTTTTTTTTGGCTGCAAGGCATGTGGGATCTTAGCTCCCCAACCAGGGATCAGACCTTCACTCCCTGCATTGGAAGGTGAAGTCTTAACCACTGGACTGCCAGGGAAGTCCCACTAATCTACTTTTTATCTCTATAGATTTGCCTATTCCAGACATTTCATATAAATGGTATCATACAATAAATGGCCTCTTGTGATTGAATTCTTTCATTTAGCATAATGTCTTCAAGTTTCATCCATGTTGTAGCATGTATGAACTTGCTACTTTTTAGTGCTGAAAAATATTCTATTGAATGGATATGTACCACATTTTGTTTATCCATTCATCAGTTGATGGACATTGGGTTATTTCTACTTTTTGGCTGCTATGAACAGTCCTGTACAAGTTTGCTTTTTTTCCTGTACACACTGTGTGTGTGTGTGTGTGTACTTCTGTTTTCAAGAGTCTTGGTTATTCACTTAGGAGTGCAGTTGCTAGGTCTTATGGTAACTGTATGTTTAACATTCTGAGGAACTACCATACTGTTTTGCAAAGTGGCTGCACCATTTTATAATCCCACTGGCGATGTAGGGAGGCTTTAATTTTTCTACATTTTCCCAATACTTATTTTCTGTCTTTTTAATTTTATCTGTCCTAGTGGGGTGAAGTGGTATCTCATTGTGGTTTTGATTTGCATTTCCCTAATAACTAATGATGTCGAGCATCTTTTCAAGTGTTAATTGGCCACATTTATATATCTCCTTTGGAGAAATATCTACTCAAGTCCTTTGCTTATTTTAAAATTATTAATTTTGCTTGTGGTAAACTACACATAATATAAAATTTCCATCTTAACCTTTTTTAAGTGTACAGTTCAATGGCATTAAGTACATGCTCATTTTGTACAAACATCACCACTGTCCATCTCCAGAACTCTTCATCTTCCAAAACTGAAACCCTGCACCCATTAAACACCAGCTCCCCATTTCCCATTCCCCAGCCCCTGGTAACCATCATTCTACTTTCTGTCTCTATGAATTTGACTAGTCTAGGTACTTAGACTGTATATAGTGGAATCATAAAGTATTTGTCCTTTTGTGACTGGCTTATTTGTGACTTTCCATAGTGTCTTCAAGGTTCATCCATCTTGTAGCATGTGTCAGAATTTCCTTCCTTTTAAAGGCTGAATAATATTACATTGCATATATATACCACATTTTGTTCATCCATTCATCCACTGAGGGACACTTGGGTTGCTTCCACCCCTTGGCTATTGTGAATAATGAACATGGATGTACAAATATCTGTCCAAGTCCCTGCTTTCAATTCTTTTGGGTAAATGCCAAGGAGAGGAATTGTTGGACAATGTAGTAATTCTATTTTTAAGTTTTTAGGAACTGCCATACTGTTTTCCACAGCAGCTGCACCATTTTACATTCCCAACAATAGTGCACAAGAATTCCAATTATCCTCACCAACACTTATTTTCTGCTTTTTAAAAAACTAGTAGCCATCCTAATGAGAGTGAAATGGTATTTCTTTGTGGTTTTGGTTTATATTTCCCTAATGATTAGAGATTATATCAGCCAGCTCCGACTGCCATAACAAATACCATAGACTGGGTGGCTTAAACAACAGAAATTTATTTCTCACAGTTCTGGAGGCTGGGCAGTTCAAGATCAAAGTTCCAGCCAATTTGTTTCCTAGTAAGAGCTCTCCTCCTGGCTTGCAGATGGCTGCCTTCTCACTGTGTCCTCACAGGGAGGAGAAAGAGAGATCATTCTCTCTTCCTCTCTTTCTAAGGTCACCAATCCTATTGGATGAGAGCCCCACCCTTTTGACCTCATTTAACCTTAATTATCTCCTAAAAGTCCTATCTCCAAATACAGTCACATATGAATTTTGCAAGAACACAGTTTGGTCCATAGCTGTGATGTTGAGCATATTTTCATGTATTCATTGGCCATTTGTATATCTACTTTGGACAAATGTGTATTCAAGTCTTTTGTCCACTCTTAAATAAGGATATTGGTTTTGTTTTGAGTTGTAGAAGTTCTTTAATATTCAGGATAATAACCCTTTATTAGGTATAGGATCCACAAATGTTTTCTTCCATTCCATGAGTTGCCTTCTCACTCTGTTGACTGTGTCCTTTGATACTCATTTTTAAATTGGGTTATTTATCTTTTTATTGTTGAGTTGTAAGAGTTCTTTATATATTCTGGATACAAGCCCCTTACTAGGTATATGATTTGCAAATATTTTCTCCCATACTGTGGGTTGTCATTTGACTTCCTGATGATGTCCTTTCAAACACAAAAGTTTTAAATTTTGATGAAGTCCCATTTACTTTTTCTTTTGCTTCTTGTGCTTGTGGTGTCATATCTAAGAAATTATTGCCTAATTCAAAGTCATGAAGTTTACTCCTATGTTTTGTTCTAAGAGTTTTATAGTTTTAGCTCTTACATTTTGGTTTATGATCCATTCTGAGTTAATGCTTGTATATGGTATGAGATATTCCTTTTCTTTTAATCCCTAAGAACATAATCATTTTAGCATGTTTTTACTAGATTCAATATGAAAAAAAATTAGTAAAGTGGGTTTTTTTGTTTGTTTGGGGAGATCTTTTTTTTTTAAATCACTGATTCATTGCACACATGGGAAGCCATATCTATTTATATCACCAAAAATATACCTCACTTGGATTAAGCTCATTCAGTCTGTTTTATAAGCAGAGAAACCCAAGCGTAAGGTAACAGCAGGAATGGCTGCCAATGGCAGTTGAGATAACACTCATTGAAAGATTATGAATAACATTTTGATTACAAATAAAAGCATGGTCTCATCTTTTTAGTCCAAAATTAGCTACGACTACATATCATCTTTTAGTCTGATTAATGGCAGAGTAACAATTAGAGTAGGAAAGAGATTAGCAAATTATTTAAGATGTCAAGTGCAGTTAGTGTGTCATTTTATCATAGATAATATAGTAAAGCTCATAGCGACAGGTGTATGTAATAAATAAGAACTGAGAATACTCAGATCTTGAAGAGTCAAGGTAATGTTTCTAAAATCAGCATTATTTCGTTGGATTTGATTTTCTTCCTCTGAATTGTCATACTGTTGAATTGGGCTTTGATTTACTGACACTCTAAGATTTGGTTTGGATGTTCTTTTTGCTTTGCAGGATGCACAGAATCAAAAATTAAAGACAAGTGTATGGTATCGTGAGGTAAATGATTCTGTTTTCTTCCGTGCATGCTGGACTCCTGAACTCGATCTGTTGCAAGATGTAATTATTAGAAGAAATAGATACTATCTTGTGTTTCTAGTTCTTTATGTCTGCAGCAGACCTGATTTATTAGAATCTGAGTAAGATACATGGCCGTGGTTTCTGGTTGGGGCAACCCTCTTTAGGAGTTGAATGGAAAGTCCTCTCCCCTGACAGATCGAACCAACAGGCTGATCAATTGAGTTATTCATCCGAATCCCTCTTCAGTTCTTTGATGAGATTGACATTGCCCCTTTGTGATGTTTCCTTTTTGGCTACAGGTTTGGGATGATGAGTTTTTATCCTGGAACTCCAGCATGTTTGATGAGATTAGAGAGATCTCCCTACCTCTAAGTGCTGTCTGGGCTCCTGATATCATCATAAATGAGTTGTAAGTGTGCTGGGGTGTGTTTCTGTGGGGTTTAGGCTGCTTAGAATATTCAGGCTGGTTGCTGCTTCCTTTAAGTCATGGTTACTATTTTTTGTTTCTCAACTTGAAGAAGAGCATACTGTTGGGAGTATTCAGGTTAGAAGTACCATGAGTTGACATCATTTAAGATACAGATTTGATTGCTAATGCTTGATGTTACTCATGGATTATGTCTCTGTGTGTGTGTGTGTGTGTGTGTGTGTGTGTGTCTGTGTGTGTGTTTTATAAATTTACTTATTTATTTATATTTTTTATTTTTGGCTGCATTGGGTCTTTGTTGTTGCACGTGGACTTTCTCTAGTTGAGGCGAGCGGGGGCTACTCTTCGTTGCGGTGTGTGAGCTTCTCTCATTGCAGTGGCTTCTCTTGTTGCAGAGCACGGGCTCTAGGCGTGCGGGCTTCCGTAGTTGTGGCACACAGGCTCAGTAGTTGTGGCTCACAGGCTTAGTTGCTCCGCGGCATGTGGGATCTTCCCGGACCAGGGCTCAAACTCGTGTGCCCTGCATTGGCAGGCGGATTCTTAACCGCTGCGCCACCAGGGAAGTCCTATGTCTGTGTTTTAACATTAGCAAGTGAGTTGACTTACAAGGGTGTCATTGCTGAACCCACCTTTGCCAGGGTGACTATCTCATGTAAAGTGTGATTCTGTCTTTGCACTTCTAGGCTAGTCTTGGGTGTTACGGTCACTATCATCTTATAATCAGTTCTGTTTATGTATTGGAATGACTAAAACGCTTTCTGTAACAAAGATCTTTTGTGTTTCATATAGTGTGGACATTGAAAGATCACCTGATCTTCCCTATGTTTACGTGAACTCATCTGGGACCATTAAGCACTCTAAGCCCATCCAACTTGTCTCTGCATGCAGTTTAGACACATACGCTTTTCCATTCGATATCCAGAATTGCAGCCTAACCTTCAATAGCATTCTGCACACAGGTAAGCCATGAGAGGTGGAGCCTGCTAGTGTTGCCAAGCACACTTGTGCTGGGTTGGCACACATAGGTGAAATTATTATATTATGCTGTCCCTCAGGTCTATTTTATTCTTGCACATAATTGACTTTTTATAAATCTAAATCTCTTCTTGCAGTTATTTGGCTCCTGCTGTAATTCAGACTAAGTACAGTATTGTACCCAGAGATATTGCCCTTTGCTGCTGTTGGTTTGAAAATACAATATTAGGCTTCTACTGCCATTGAGAACGTTATAGAAGTCTCATACTATAGACAATGGAGTACAAACCCTCAGTTCATAGCTGCTTTTTTTCATGACCAGAAAGTTTTTATCTCCCATCCCTACCCCTAATTCAAAATGGTATATTGAACCCCATCTCCATAAGACTGTCCATGTGGGGACAGGAGTAAAAAGGAAGGATTTGAATTGCGAGTTGGAAAAGTGGGTTAATATTGGTGCCTCTCTCCATGGGAAGTCAACTGTTTCTGTTGTTTTCAGTGGAAGATGTAGACCTGGCCTTCCTGAGAAGCAGAGAAGACATTACACATGACCAAAAAGCATTTTTGAATGACAGTGAGTGGGAACTTCTTTCTGTGTCCTCAACATACAACATCCTGCAGAGCAGCGCTGGAAACTTTGCGCAGATTCAGTTTAATGTAGGTCCTCCCCGTTCCTGTCCCTGTTGCCCACTTCTCTGCAGTCTTTCACCTTCTCTATTGGGCTGAGGAGTCTCTCTCCTGCATCTTCTCATTCGTTATCACCTAAGTACAGGTGATTCCAATGGTTCCAACATCCACTTGCATTTTGGCATTTCAGAGACCAGAGATTCAGCCACAGATCCTGGACTCCTGCTATAGCTATTCCATATGTGAATATAAAGAGAATGGTTTTCAGACAGAGACCTGAACCAGCCACTACAGCAGGAATCTTCAAGCCTTTCAATACATATAACAGCCTCACTTTTAATTGCTACTGAGAGAGAGAGAGAAAAAAAAAAAAAAACCCACAAACAACAGCAACAAAAAATTGGGAGAAGAGTGTCTCTTCAACATTAATGTCCTGTTTGCAATTGACTAAATTATTAATTAATCCCAGATGCAAATGCATAAAATTATCATATTATTAACTTGAGTATCTTGAGGGATTAGCTAACAAATCACCTGCAGGATCCACAGAGACCACTGGTGGTTTCCGGATCAGAGAGAACAACTACTCTAGAACGACATGATAAGAACCCAGACTTCTCAGATGTGCCACCGGGAATGCCCTTGGCTGCACTGTTCCTGGGGAAATTTGTCCAGCAGACACCTGGGGGGCAGTTGGGAGCAGGACAGTGAAGCCTGATACCTTGCAGTCCAGGGGCACCGTTCTTCCTTCCCTCCTGGCAAACCATCCTGACATGTGGTCTGCAGCAAGTTTCTGCAGCCAGCAGACTTGTCATTAGTATTCAGCCCTGCTTTTCTGCACAAAGTCAGCTGGTAGTGGGAGCTGGGGGCAGTGGGAGGGTCTTTCATGCCAGGTAATCTGATTGAAAAGTAGAGACTAGACAGGTCAGGATTGCACAGATGAATTCACACAGATGAAGTCTCCTGGAAACAAACCTTTTGAATAAGAAGGAAAAGTCAGACTAGACTAAGGTGCTACTGTTACAATGGATAATCATATGCTAAGTGGAGTGGTGGTGATGAAATAAGCGATTATTGAGGGCACAGAAGTCCTCCATTGGTTAAAAGGTGTGGTGTGCAGCTTTCTAGCAAAGCTCTTGTTAAATCAAGGCCTCTTAGACACAGCTGTGATTTGAACCTGACTAATCTATAACGCCGGGTACCAGCTAATCCCAATTCATACCTTCCTTGCGGTAGGGCTTGGGTTCTTGCCTATTCTGCTTGGTTTTTATCAAAGCTTGCATTGTGGCTTGTTTGTCCACTTTTTTACCAAGAGAAAGGGAGGGGAAAAAGAAAGCTTTTTTAATTTCAATGAGTTTCTTGGCTAAGAGTAAACACCTCATTAATTTTAAAGATATCAGCCCACAAACATTATTGATGCAGCCCGAATAATGGAGAGCATTAAAGGGAAACGTGAGGGAGTAGCACGTGCAAGGTGGAATACAGTCACCTATCAAGCACTCCGGAGAACGCTGCACACACCATTACCTACACTGCACGGGGGAGACAAACAAAGATGGGAGACGGGGCAGGTAAACAGGAGTGTGTGCTCCCGTGCGCACAAATGAACTCTCTCCATAGAGCAGGCATTATTTGTAGTTACATGTCACCCTTTACCCTAAATATTAATTGTCTTCTCAACAGTGGCAAGAGGTTTTCTTTTTTTACTTTATTTATTTATTTGTTTGTTTATTTTTGGCTGTGTTGGGTCTTCGTTGCTGCGTGCAGGCTTTTCTCTAGTTGCGGCGAGCGGCGACTACTCTTCGTTGCTACACGTGGGCTTCTGATTGCGGTGGCTTCTCTTGTTGCGGAGCATGGGCTCTAGGCGTGCGTGCTTCAGTAGTTGTGGCACGTGGGCTCAGTAGTTGTGGCTTGTGTGCGGGCTTAGTTGCTCGGCAGCATGTGGGATCTTCCCGGACCAGGGCTCAAACCCGTGTCCCCTGCATTGGCAGGCAGATTCTTAACCGCTGAGCCACCAGGGAAGTCCTGGCAAGAGGTTTTCTATGTCCTAGCTCCATGTTAAATATGATGAACAGAGGCGTAAAAGATTGTTAAAGAGAGGAGACGATCTCCTCCCTGGATCTCAGGGACCAAGGTTCCATTCCTTTGTTGTCTTCACTGCCACACTTCTTCTCCATTCACTGTTTACATTGAGGGGGGCTGGAGGGGACATCGATTCGATTTCATGCTCTTGGAACTTCTGCCTGGGGACCTTTGCCCTGGGGGTTAAGCTTGGTTATCTAGCAGGCTGCCTTCCACCCTGGCCCTCGGGAACAGAGTAGGGAAAGAATCCTGAGAAGAGCCACAGATCGTGTTTGGTAAGGTGGGGAGCCAGACTCAGGAGCATTCCTGCAACTTTCAAGACAAAGTAGATTGAGTGACTCTCCAGTTCAGTTCTTTTTCCCCCTCGACCTCTTTCAGCCTCCCTGACTCCGCATTCCCACTATGTGCACCGTGTCGGCTCATGTTCTCCTACTCCGTGCCAGACATCCTACTGTGAATTTAGCAATCAAGTCACCCTGGGGTCCTTCAACGACCTTTAGCCAATAATGCGAAATTCAGAGCCCGGTTCCATGCCAACATTGGGCCTGCCAGGGTCCTGACAGCAAAGGGCCAGCTCCCTCTCAATCTAATCACCTCCTGTGTCCAAGTCCAGGCTACCCAGCAGAGGGTAGGGAACGAGTGGGGCAGGCAGGAGGAACAAAGATCTATTCTAAATACGTCATCAGCCTGGGCCTGATGTACGTGCTGCCGTTGATACTGAACCAAATGCTCCGGATGCCCCGTTAGTCCCGGCTAACGTGCAATCCTGTCTGCAGCTCCAGGACATGTACTGTTGATCAGAGGGCACCGCTGACACTTTGGAGTCAGGCTGCATTCCACAGGGGGCCCAGAGCACAGGCACTTCTGCCTACGAGGATGTCTGTATGCAGCCTGGCACCCGATCCAGCAGCCATGGGAGGGGAGGTTTCCTCCAATACATTGTCAGAGGTGCTGGTTCCCAGAAACAGCAGGGTGAACATTTGATTTCTATATGGTAGTGTTTTGTTTCTTTTTTGTTTTTTAAAGAATGAGGGTAGAAGTGAGAGGCGGTAGAAATAAAATTTGAGAACTCATGTTGGATAGAAAAGGGTGGACCGTTGTGGGAACTAAAGTGAGCCCGACCACAGATGTCCTCTCACTGCCTAAATGCTCATGCGGCCAGAATTGGGAGGCCCACAGGGGACTCCTAGAAAAATGCAGAGGGGCATCTGGGAAAGAAAGTCGCCTTGTTTACCCTCATTTTCAGGTGTAATTTTCCTTTCTAGAGTAGGGTAGATTAATTTTGTTGAGATATCCATTGAATGCAGCTCATAAACTTGATAGAAGATCCTTCTAAGCTCTATTAGGTCACTCCAGAGAGAGAGAGAAAGAGAGGAGAGAGAGACACACACACACACAGATATATATATATATACATACATACATATATATATATATATATATATATATATATATATATATATATATATACATACATACACATAGAGAGAGAGAGAGAGAGAGAGAATTTAGACCCCTAGAAGCCCTTCCAGGGTCACTCAAGTAACCCTGGAATCACGGACTTTCTGCTAATCCAACCCCACCCATGGTCTAGATCCAAGAAACTCTCACTCTTGTGCAAGGATCTTACTTAAATGGCTGCAACTTTCCCATTCTTTCTGAATTGGGAATGTTGGGAGGGGCTTGCGAGAGGAGGAAAATGGGCTTCTGTATGAGGCGTGAGTCTGGGCGTCAAAATTCCAACTATGTCATAAAGATGGTCATGCAAAATTGAGTACTGGTGAGGTCTACCATCAAGGAGGCAATTAGAGGCTAACCTTGGGGCCTATTCCATCTCCAAGGAGCTCTCCACATACACATTCTGAATTAGATTGATCTCTTTCATTAACATCAGTAGGCTCCAAATACCTTTGTGTACTTATTATTACCTGGCTTTAATGGATAATGAAATTGTGGCATAATATTGCTAACACCTGAAGGGTGTCTAATGGAGAACACGGACTGAAACCAAAGTGCTTTTTCTTCCCCTTCTGTGGAATTTAAAGGCACCAGCTCCTTTAGTCCATTAGAAATGATGGGCTCTAGGTAGGGGCAGTTCTGCAGAGAGTGGTATCTCACTGAGCTGGTGACATACCGTCCCCTGGCATGCAGGGGTCACTGCCTGACATGACCTGCAGAGAAGTAGCCCTCCGAACACTGACCTTAAGATGAGAGCCCCCCTTTGGGCTCACTCCACTCTCCCACCCCACTGGAGCTAAAAGAAGCGTTATTAACAGATTCTAATACAGCTCAGTGAACACCTTTTGTGTTCTTATCACGCACCAAGCTCAATGCTGAGCACTGAGGACACAAGCATGAATAAAACAAGACTCTTGGTTCCTATCACGGGCCTCAAAATCTGCCCAGGGAGACATGATAACAGTAACCACAAAACCAAGCACTGACTCCAAATCAGGCACTGTTTTAAGAGGTCATACTGGAATCCTCACATCTCTATGAGATGGGGACTCTAAGGATCCACGTTTTTACAAGTGTTTGAATTGGGGTGCAGAGAAGTTAAGTATCTTAACCAAGGTTATAGGGTGACTGGTGGAGCCTGGACTTGACTCCAGAAACTATGTGCCTAATCCTATATGATGGTGGCACACAACTAAAGATAAGCAGTAATATTCCAGTCCAGTCTGTGGCATCCTTCCACTGTGTGTTACTGGCCAAGTCGCCTGTATTAGTTTCTTAGGGCTGCTGTAACAAAGTACCACTTTAAAACAATAGAAATTTCTTCTCTCACAGTTCTGGAGATCAGAAATCTGACATCAAGGTGTTGGCAGGGTTGGTTCCTTCTGAGCACTCTGAGGGAGAGACTGCTCCATGCCTCTCCGTTAGCTTTTGGTGGTTGCTAGCAATCTTTGGCTTTCCTCGGCTTGTAGACATATCACTCCAATGCCTGCCTCCATCTTTACATGGCATTATCCTTTGTATGTCTCTTTTCTTCTTCTTACAAGGACATCAGTCATATTGGGTTAAGGGCCCACCCTATTCCATATGACCTCACCTTAACTTATTTCATCTGCAATGATCCCATTTCCAAATAAGGTCATATCCTGAGCTTCCGGAAGGACACGAATTTTGGGGGGCATTATTCAATCCAGTACCATCTGCCACCCTCTGACTCCCCCAAATTCATGTCTGTCCCATGTGCAAAATATAGACGCCCTATCCCAACATCCCCAAATGTCTTAACCCATTCCAGTACTGATTCTAAGACCAGAATATCACCTAAGCATAAACTCAGTCCCAAATCTTGTCATCAAATCAAGTATAGACCGTGGGTATGGTCCATTTTGGGGCAAACTTCGATCTGCAGACTTGTGAAATATCTAGCCATCAGAATCTGGTTCCTGATCCCATAAGACGTGGGTTGGGGGTTTGAGGGGCAAGAGTAGAGACCTGTCCTGTCACCAGTTCTAACTCTATTATTTAGGATAGTGCCTGATACTCTGTTCATGCTCAATTCATGTTTCTTGAGTGGGGGAACAAAGGGCTTTGAGAATCAAAGGAGATCATGAAAACAAAACATTTCCGAAAACTGTGGGATAAAATTAGAGTTTCTTTAGGCTGCACTGGGCTTGTAGAGAAAATTAGTCTAGTCCATAGGTAACATTGCCCCCAGATCAACTTAAAGAAAAAGGTGGGTCCTTTGTGCTTGAAGAAAACCAAAACTGTAGGAAATATTTGATCTGTCTTAGGAATTGGAACATCCTTGCTAAAAGGCAGAAAAATGGCTAAGGTTGTTCTGGAGGGTCTGTCTAGTTTTACGATTTTACAAGCCAAACATAGACATAGAGCTTTCTGCTTTATGTCACAGCCCAAGCTAATTGTCCACACTTGTACCTACCTGTTTACTTTCAGCTATTGTTGATAGCCAGTGAGGAGTATCCTCACAACAGGACAGGCTACATACTTTGTGGGGCCTCGTGCAAAGTGAAAATGCAGGGCCCCTTGCTTAAAAATTATTAAGAATTTCAAAATGGCACAAACCCAAGCATGGGCGCATCTCAGTGCAGGGCTCATTGTGACTGCATGAAGCTGGCCTGCCTCCCAGCCTCTTAGCTCTTGCCAGGCCTCTCCCCTGGCACCTTGGGGAACATGAGGTTTGGTGAAACTGCACTTTCCTAGGAACCAGGGACCCTAAGGAGCCACACTGCCCGTCTTTGGTTCTGTCCCAGATTTCCATTCACTCTCTGCATCAGCCTCTGGGTGGAGAAGAGTCATCTCAGCGTGTGCTATTTACATGGGAACTTTATTTAAAGAGTACAGCAGCAAATCTCAATTGTACCCAAGATGCTTGGCAAGGCAAAAGTAAACTGCTTTTTTAAAAAGGGAAAAATCAAGGCATGGAGAGGTTCGATACCACCCAGAATCACTTAAACCAGCACATCAAATTGAGGGGCTTGGGAACTCTGCTGTTCCTTTGACTCTAAGTCTGGGCTCTTTCTGCTTAACCAACATGCCTACTGGTACTTTTCTTTAGGGTGGTATTCTTATTCCTTTCATCTCCTTTATGTAATATCCACCATGAAGTCTCTGGGGGTCTTCCCACTTCTACCCTCCAGAGGCAGCAGGCTTGGTCGCCCCCATCTCCCCATATGGCCAGATCACCAACAGCCCAGGTGGGGTTCACAACACAAGAGCCGCTGTGGACTCTGGCCCCTTGACTCCCTTCCCCCTGCACCTCCTAACCACGGCTATGTCTGTCACAGCACAACGAAGGGAGTAGAAAGGTGCAGGTTGATGACAGGTCATGGTTTTCCTTGTTGACTGCACTTGGGTAAAAATGTATTTTAACCAAATGATTGCAAAGCAGTGAGTGTCACTCTGGTTTAGATATTTGCAGCCAGTTATGTCTCATGTGAAAGACAATAGCCAGACTACAATCCGCCGAATGGCTCTGGTCTGCAGAACTCCAGTGAGTCAGGACGTGCTTCCAGACCCAAAGACTGGGGAGGCCCTGCTCTCACCAGCAAGGTGACATCTGGTCTCACCCAGCCAGGCTCTTCGCCCACCACCTTCTGCTCTGTCCCTGCTCTCTGCCCTGGCTCCCGTCTATGTGATCCGCGTCCAGAGAGGGAGGCAGAGGTGAGAGAGAAGACCCTGAACTCAGCTCAGAGTAGGCTGTATGGGAAAGAGCACAGGGCTTGGAACCAGAAGATGTGGGAGCACACCCCAGCTCTGCCACTTACTCAGCTGACCTAGGGGCTGAGCTTTATTTTTAAAAATCTATAAAGTGGGGATGCTCTATTACCTGCCAACAAACTGACAGTGAGGAGTAAATAAATCACATCCCACGTGAAAAAGTATCTAGCACACTATCTGACACGTAGAAATCGGTCAGCTGTTTGGTGAATCAGAGAAATGGGAGATTTCAGACATCATGTTTTTCCAAATCTAATAGCAACATGGCCCAGAACATTCATTTGTTCAGTAAACATGTATCGAATACCCACTGTAAGATAGGTATTATTTCTGGCCCCATGAAGGATTTAAAAATGCCATTTTCACCCTCAAATGGTCATTGCAAAGCAGTAAGTGTCTGATGGGGAAACAGCCCTGTCATATCATAGTTTCTCTCCAGGAAGGATGAGAATAGATTTTGTGTTAATTACAGACATCTCCTATTCCCATCCCAGAGAAGCTATGTATAACAAAATGGCAACAGCCATCATTGTAATTTTATGAGTCTTAAATTCCCAGCTAAAAAACTGCTCAGCAGCTCTCTGCCCAGCAGTGCTGCAGGTCCTGCTGGGTATCTGCAGTTGCCCCCACCTCACATCTACTTTTGCTCCTGGAGGCTGGTCTGCGGCCTGTAGAGTTGGGACTCCTGGTCATGTTTGTCCAGTAGCGGGCAGGGGAGACAGTGGCAGGAGATTGGAAGGAGGGGGAGAGTGAGTGGGGCATTTATCTCTCCATTTCTCCCCACCCCATGGCGTCTCCGCCAGCTGGCTGTGCTCCTAAGAGGAAGCCACAAGTCCAACCAGCTTTCTGTCCCCTCAAGTTCCAACCACATTCCCGGTCTTTGGTCCCTTCAGGCCTAAGGGTAGGAACAGCTGACGCAGTCCCCCGAATCCCAGGAGTATTGTCCTCCTCCTTGTGGTTTCTCTATGTCCTGCCCACACCTTGTCAAGCCCTCCTCAACTTTCCCAGTTTAACTGTGCTATTTGTTCCTAACCAGACTCTGACAGATACACAGGTGCTAAAGTGTTTGCATTCCAGGTAAGAAGAGAGACTAAACCAAAACCAATACAATATGTTGCAAACTAAATGGTTTAAAAAGAAAGATTATGGTGTAAGACCTGGTTTTAAAACAGTTTCTCACTCACTAGCTATGTGAATTTGGACAAGCAATTTAATCTCTAGGAACCTCAGTTTCCCGGTTTGTAAAATGGAAATAATAATACCCAGCCCGGTGAGAGAGTGGTAGTGTATATATGGACATATATACACTATCAAATGTAAAATAGATAGCTAGTGAGAAGCAGTCACATAGCACAGGGAGATCAGCTTGGTGCTATGTGACCAGCTAGAAGGGTGGGATAGGGAGGGTAGGAGGGAGGGAGATGCAAGAGGGAAGAGATATGGGGATATATGTATATGTATACCTGATTCACTTCGTTATAAAGCAGAAACTAACACACCTTTGTAAAGCAATTATACTCCAATAAAATCGTTAAAAAAAATAATAATAATACCCAGCCCTCAGAGTTGTTGTGAGGATTAAATAAGACAAATCATATGAAACACTTATTCCAGTGCCTGGCATAGAGCAAGTGCTAAATAAATGGTAACTTCTTCTTATAATGATTAATAATATTAATATTAGTTCTATGTAAAAGCTTAAAGGATTTTTTTCTGTTTTCTAAACCACAAGATAATCTCCTATTCTAAACTACATAGACTTTTCACATTACACAGAAATGTTGGGACGGCAGAAAGCGTTCTTGGCTAGGGGTTTGGCCAAACATTTGTCCATTGGCTTAGACCCTCTTGTCAACAGATTCCTCGTCCCTGCCCAGGTGGTGATTCGTAGGCGCCCGCTGGTCTATGTTGTGAACCTGCTGATTCCCAGCATCTTCCTAATGCTCGTGGACCTGGGGAGCTTCTATCTCCCGCCCACCTGCCATGCCAGGATTGTGTTCAAGAGCAGCGTGCTGGTGGGCTACACCGTCTTCAGGGTCAACATGTCTGATGAGGTGCCGAAGAGCACAGTGAGCACCCCTCTGATTGGTAAGCAGCTCCGGGGTCGCTAGGTACCTGTCTTGCATCACTTCTGTCCAAGATCTGATGTTGCCTTTCAGATGGGGAAGGAAGAGGCCCAGAGACCCCTGCTAACTCCACCTCCTCTGGCTCCTTCCCTCAGGGGTCTTCTTCACGGTCTGCATGGCCTTCTTGGTTCTCAGCTTATCCAAGTCCATCCTGTTGGTCAAATTCCTCCATGATGAGCAGTGCAGCCGGCGGCAGTGGACCCTCTTGTGCCTTCGAGGGGACACCGATGAGGAAGGGCCTAGAATGGATCCCTGGGCCCAGCTCGCTGGGGTAACAGGTTTGTGAGAAGCCTTGAGGTCCCTGCTTGGTTCTGCTTTATCACCCTCAGCCTTAGTTCCCATGGGTGTAACAGCAGGCCGTCTTGAGTCAGCTGTTTGAAAAAATGGAAACACCTGCTTCTTAACCTCTGCCCTGCATATTACATTACCTCCCTGGAGACTGAAGACCGTCTCCTGCTGGCTTGCCAGAAAGCCACGTGTCAGCCTAGAGATCTAGGCCTCAGTCCCCTTAGCTTTTTTTTTTTTTTTTTTTTTTTTATTTTTATTTATGGCTGTGTTGGGTCTTCGTTTCTGTGCGAGGGCTTTCTCTAGTTGCGGCAAGTGGGGGCCACTCTTCATCGTGGTGCGCGGGCCTCTCACTATCGCGGCCTCTCTTGTTGCGGAGCACAGGCTCCAGATGCGCAGGCTCAGCAATTGTGGCTCACGGGCCTAGTCTCTCCGCAGCATGTGGGATCTTCCCAGACCAGGGCTCGAACCCGTGTTCCCTGCATTGGCAGGCAGATTCTCAACCACTGTGCCACCAGGGAAGCCCCCCTTAGCTTGTTTTATTTTCCAGTTTGGAACCATTGACCCCAGAATAGCAGAGTGCGTGCATGTGCACGTGCGCGCACACACACATACAAATAGTTTGTATACATTTGGGATCTGATCGCTTAATGTGCAAAAGTATACAAATCATCCCAGTGTTCCCTTTGGCAACACATATACTAACACTGGAATGATACAGAGGTTAGCATGGCCCCTGCGCAAGGATGACATGCAAAGTCATGAAGCAGTCCATATTTTCACTGTATCCTTGAAAGTTGCCAAGAGAGTACATTCCAAAAGTTCTCATCACAAGAACAAAAATTTGTAACTGTGTGTGGTGATGAATATTACCTAGGCTTATTGTGGTGATCATTTCACAATATATACAAACATTGAATCATTATGTTGTACGCTTGAAACTAATATAATATGTCAATTATACCTCAATTTAAAAAAAAAGAGAACCATTCCAGCCCCTAAAGCTCTAAGTCAACGTGGGGTGGCTGCTAGCTCAGAAAAATCTCCCGGATGGATGTAGCCTCGACACCCTACTTACACAACACCCTACTTACACATCACCCTACTTACACAACACCCTACTTACACATCACCCTACTTGCTGTGTTCTCCAGGGGTTCCTTCAGTGCAGTCTTGCCTCCCCTCAGCAGGTAGGGAGAGGGTCCCCAATCCTAACTAACCCACTGCCCAGTTTTGCCCACCACCTTTCTTGAAGGTTGAGGCCATCGGCTTCAATGGGAAGGCCGGGGGAGCCTTGGTAGCCCCTGGCTCACCTAGAGTGTCTTCCTCTCATGTAGAGCCCCCCATCTGTCAAGAGCACCAGGCCCAGCCAGGGACCCTGAGGGAAGTCTGGTCCCAGCTTCAGTCTATCAGCAGCTACTTGCAGACCGAGGACCAGGCGGACCGACAGGAGGCTGGGTGGCTGGCCCTCCTGGAACGCTTTGACCGACTGCTCTTCCAAAGCTATCTCGTTGTGCTGGGGTTCTACACCATCACCCTGTGTTCCCTCTGGGTGCTGTGGAGTGGCTCATGAAGACCCAAGTTTGCTGGTCTCCATCAATGTGTTTGCATGGCACTTGGGGAAGGCTGAAAAGTTTTTATGGGGATATTGGAAGGGGACAAATGATGGGGTAAAAAGTTCTCCAGCCCCCGTTGCCTCTTTTCATTCAGCCCAGGGATGCACATCATCTAATTTGCTATTGAACGACCCAGGAGTAATGCATTCATGATGAAAATGCATAAACAGTACAAGGTATCCAGTGAAAAGTAATCCTGCCCTCTTACCCAGTTCACTCCCCAGAAGTAACCACCGTTAGCAACCTCTTTCAGAAAATTTCTAGCACATGCGAGCATACATGTGTGTTTAAACGGTTTTTTAAAAGGTATAAGAGCACTCCATCTCCCAGTCCTCTCTTGGTCACTTATTCAGTCAGTCATTCAACAAAACTTGTATTGAGTGTTGATTAAGTCCTAGGCCTTGTGTTAGGCACACCAGAGAGTACAAAATAAGTCAGTTTCAGATCATTCTTCACTTGACTTGATCCTTGAGGAACCTTGTTCCAACCAGAACACAAAGTTCCCACCTTATCTGTATCCTGGAGTTCTTGTTCCCTTCATCCCAGGTGAGTCTATCTTCCCCCGTGCCTTCTCAGCAGTGCATTCCTATTGGAGGGGATCCAGATCTAGCACATTTCATCAACACGCACCATGTGTAAGGCACTGGGGGATAGGCTTAATGCATGGCCCTTGGGTTCAAGGAGTTTATTATAATATGCTATCCTTGTATTAGTCTGCTCTGGATGCCATAAAAAAATACCACAAACTGGGTGGCTTAAACAGAGATTGATTTTCTCACAGTTCTGCAGGCTGGAAGTCCAAGATCAAAGTGTTGGTAGGGTTGGTTTCTTCTGAGGCCTCTCTCCCTGGCTTGTAGATGGCTGCCTTCTTCCTGTGGTTCTCTTCTGGACACATATGTGTCCAAATTTCCTCTTCTTCTAAGGACACTAGTCACACTGGACCAGGGCCCACCCTAATGAACTCATGTAATCCTAACTACTTCTTTAAAGGCCCCGTTTCTAAATACAGTCCCACTGTGATGTATTGGGGGTTAGAACTTCAACATATGAATTCTGGGGGGACACAGTTCAGCCCATAACACTCACATGATTGTGGAGGCTTGGCAAATCCATAATCTGTAGGGTATTCTGGCAAGCTAGAGACTCAGGAAAGAATTGCAGTTTGTGTTCATAGGCGGTCTGCTGGCTGGATTTTCTCCTCTTCTGGAGAGGTTGGTCTTTTTCTATTAGGGCCTTCAAATGATTGGATGAAGCCCACCCACATTCTGGAGGACAATCTGTTTTACTCAAAGTCTACTGGTTTAAAGACTTTAAACATCTAAGAAATCAAGAAACATCAAGAATAATCATAGAAACATCAAGAATAATGTTTGAACAAATATCTGTGGCCCAGCCAAGTTGACACACAAAATTAGTCATCAGAGTCTTGATGGCCCCTTAGCTTCCCATCTGTGCCCACAGCCATCTGTCCAGATAGAAGAGCCCTGATCACCTTGCACTTGGGTAACTAATCAACTTCTGGTTCATTCTCCTCAGTAGCCAATTCTGTACTGATAATCCTATCTTATGGCAGTTCCTGTGGCCTCATAACTTGAATCCTAAGATTAGAATTCAAGCCTTCCACAAAATTTCCCTCCCCTTATATTTAACTTTCTTCATTTCTCATTGCCTTCTATTACAGAACCTTCAATCTAGCCAAGCCAGCCTGCCTGCCATCCTGCTCAGGAAGGGGTTCATTTCCATCTAAGCATCTACTTCTAGTTGGCATAGTCTTCTTCTGTTTCACCAATCTGTAGGTCCCTGTCTAAGGACCTGGCTCAAAAAACAGCCTTCTTCCCCCACCCTTCCCACCTGATCACCGCTCTCCTCTAACTTCAGACTTACATTATCTCCTATCCTTCTCCCCTTGAATGTTTTGTGGCTCTGTGTGTGTGTGTATAGCTTGTCAAATAGATCGCACAGTCCTAAAACAGAAATCTTGTTTTCTATTTCTAGGTCATCCTCATCTCTGCCCAGGTCCATACAGAGTTTTTTTCATGGTGATTCTGCCATAACTATTTCAGAGAAACTCATTCTAGCTCATGGCTGATGGTAGACACATTTCTAGTGTGTTTCCCCAAGTCTGAGGGACTGAATCTGCCCAGGGTCAGACACCCAGTCCCTCAGCATCCCTCACTCAGGGCAACCACCAGGATTTGGTGGGTAGAAGAACACAGTGGGCTGAGGGTAAGGCATTACTCCTAACACTGCTTACAGAGGACTGCTGTTTGCTAGGAAGTTTTTCCAGCACTAAAATTGCCTTAAAAAAAATCTGCCCCCCCAATCCCCCCAAAGAAAAAGAATTTAAATTCAAACAGCCTTTACCCGCATCCTCCCTCTGTCATTACCTCCCAGTTAGTGCTCAACGCCAATTGTCCATGAAATTCCACTGCTGCTGTTAATGAAATGAGGAGCATAAGAAGTTTGTGAACAGGAAGTGTCCGTGCAAACCTCCACCTGTTTCCCTCCTCGCTTCCTACTTCCTGCTCCTGGTCTCCTCTGCCTCGACCTGCTCAGTTAGCCTCTAAATTGACCCCAAATCTTTCTTCACTGCCTCGGTTATTAGAAAAGGAAAAGATCTGCAGTGAGGTCCCCACTACAGAGTCTCCTTCCTTTAGACCTCTGTCTTGGACCAAGCACCTGACTTTGTTCCTGGCTCCATCACTACCTAGCCAGGGGACCTTGAGACTGACCTCTCAGAGCTTCGGCTTACCCTATTTGACATCAGGGCTGCTTATATTTAGTCTATCCATATCACAGAATTTTGAGGATCAGAATGAAGCAATGTATTTAAGAGTACTTGGAAAAGTAAATCATATATTGCGAAATAAAAAGACCTGCCTGCTATCAACAGACGGATTCCATTCTTTAGTCTTTGCTGTGAGGTCCTCTTCCAGCTACCTCTATCAGAATCCATTTATGGACTGGATTCCCCAGAAGGGCCTTTATTCCAGAATCCAAAGGCCAAGGGCTGAAGCCACCATATGCCTCCTTGTCAGGGACTTGGACTGCGGGCCGGGCAGGGGTGGGGTGGGGGTGGGTGCTGCCCAAGGGACTTCCCATTTCACTTCCCATACAGCTCACCTTGGCTTCCTCCCTAGGGAATATCTCCCAGCCTCCCTATGTTAGCAGCCCTTCAGGAGTGAAGCCTGGCTGCTGAGCCAGGCCCCAGTGTGTGGACCTCCTCTGTCCAAGTGCCAAGTGGCCCTGATGGCAACATGGTGGCCAGGGACTCATTCTAAGCCCTGGGTCAGGTCTGCATCCTGAAGCAAAGCCATCATTAGCGAATGGCACTAGAGCCCTCCTCCTGGAATAGTGTCCCTCTGCAGTGGGACGAAGATAGGGCACCAGCAGCCCTTACTTACAGGGCAGCATTAGCTCAGCCTCTCCAAGTGTTTATACCTTTCATGATTCCCATTTCATAGAGGAAGGAAACTGAGGAACAGAGCAAAAATGGGATTTTCCCAGCTGTGAATGCTCCTACCATCTGCTGTTTCCCAGAATCTCAGGTAGTTTCAGCACTCACCAAGAAATCACAGCTCCAGTTCTGGGGACTTCACCAACATCTAGAATAAAGAGTTAGTTAAGCACAACCCCTGGCTAGACAGGCAGCCCTCTATTTGTCATTATATCCAGAAAAACTTCCAAGTGCTGCTGCTACAATCTCCCACAGTCTCTGCAGCCTGTTGGATGGCCAATAATTCGATGGTAGAGGTCTCACTTTCCTCCCAAGACATCCCCACCTCCTTCTCCAGTTGTCCTAGAGGACAGGAGCGGTGTGGTTAAGGATGCAGAGCCCCTCGCCTCTTATGTCTCCATGACTCAGCCAGTCTCCCGGGGTCCAGCTTTAAGCCTCTATGGGCCAGACCCATAAACGAACCAAAGAACCGCCCTGCAGGCAGCCAGCCTGAAGCTGCCCGAAGGCATTAGCCCTCCCCTTGGTAAAGCCCCAAGGCTTCCCGGGCCCTCTCACTTCTCAGGGATCTAATTATATATCTAAAGGCAAGGTTAGTAGGAAGGGGTGGAACTTAAATTTTTACCCTACCCTGTGGCTCTGAGGTTCCAGAAAACTTCAGGTCTTGGGTTTTTTGTTTTTTTTTTTCTTTTTAATAGAAGTATAGTTGATTTACAATGGTGTACCAATCTCTGCTGTACAGCAAAGTGACTCAGTTATACATATACAGACTTTCTTTTTTTAAATACTCTTTTCCATTATGATTTATCCCAGGAGATTGGATATAGTTCCCTGTGCTCTACGGTAGGACCTTGTTGTTATCCATTCTAAATGTAATAGTTTGCATCTACCAACCCCAAACTCCCAGTCCAACCCTCTCCTTCCCCCCTTCCCCCCTCCCCCTTGGCAACCACAAGTCTGATCTCTATGTCTGTGAGTCTGTTTCTAGGTCTTGGGTTTTAAGACCAATACCCAGATGGTGGGTGGTCACCCCAGGGCAGGGACCCCAGTTCCTGTGTCCCCTCCAGGAAGGCTGTGCCTCCCTCCCTGCAACCCCATCTGTGCCCCAGGGCCCATCTCAGGTGTTGCCCTGTCCCGGTCCCCAGCTCACACTCCATCTCAGCAGCCAGAAGCTCTTAGTCCTGAGGTATTCACCTGTGAGACAGGAGGAGATTCACAATTAGCTGAGCACCAGCATGGAGGCTCTTAGGAGCTGCCACGCCCCCAGCACACTTCGATGTGCGGAACTGAAATGACCCATGCCAGTGATTAGATTAGGGGCTGAAGCCGCCCAGCGTTCCACCCCAGCCCCTCCCTGTCCTGTCAGGGGGGTGATGTAGTTAAGTTTGTGCTTCATTTGGCAGAGGCCATAAAGTGGGAATTGCAGGCAGGCTTTCTGCTGGGTGGGAGGGGACTGCTGGGCAGTAGGTGGGCTCGATAGCAGGCAGTAGAGCTGGGGTGGGGAGCCCTTTGCTCGCCTTTTACCTCACCTTCTACCTCTCCCCAAGCCTAGTGCCAGGCTCCAAAGACTTGGGGCCCACAGGGCCTAGCAGGATTATCAGCCCTAATTGGTGTCACTAGGGACAGACCTGCATGTGGAAGGCCAGCCCCCCGCCCAGTCATCTCGCTCATCCTCCTTGGAGAGCTCCAGGCCGAGAGCAAGGGAGCTGAGCAGCTGTTGGCAGTGCTTTCCCTCCCCACCTCCCTGGTCAATCTTGGCTTCTCGGCTCTTCCCCATATGAGCCTCCCTCTGTCTCTGTCCCATCTGCCTCCTCCTGGGTGCTGACACCACAGGCTTTGAGGTCAGAAATGTTCATTTGTTCCATGATAGCATGGTTACTCAGAGCTGACATAGCTTTGGTCTCAGTGCAAACAGAGGCTGCCTGGAGTGCTGTCTTGAGACAGATTTTTTGGACAGAGGCAGGCTCTGCGGGAAAGAATGCTGTGATCAAATAGTGATGTCTGCCACAGGCAAGAGAAGGGTAAGAGGACAAGCAGAGCTAGTGTTCACTGAGGGTTTTGCCATGTGCCAAGCACTGTGCTGAGTGCTTAGGAGGTATTAGTCTAGGACCCCTAGAAAGCAGGGGGTTTAGGAGGTATTAGTCTAGGACCCCTAGAGAGCAGGGGGTTTATTGTGTTCACTGCTGTATTTCCAGTGCCTACAGCAGTGCCTGGCACACTGTAAACACTCAATCAATATGTCAATACGTGTTGCGTGAACTACAATGGGTTCAAATTCCAGCTCTGTCACTTATTAGCTATGTGATTTGGGGCAAGTCATTTAAACTCTGTGCCTCGGTTTCCTCATCTATACAATGTGATTAATATTAAACCTAGCTTATAGAACTATTATGAGAATTAAATGAGTTACTACATGTAGAAAAGTGTCTGACACTTGCAAAGTCTTTGATTGAAAGATAGTCTTTATCCTTAGTATCAATATCCCCATTTCACAAGTAATCATATCACTGATATTGTTACAGACACTTTTCTAAGTGCTCTCTGTCTCTAATCTCATTGGATAGATAATATAAAAATGAATAAACAGAAACCTCAATGAAAATCGAGTTGGGAGGTTAAAAGGAGGAGTTCTCACACCCTGGATGATAGCAGAGCCCTACAGGAAGAAGAAAAACTTTCTCTTCTAGTCTGGCAGGTGCTCAGCCAATGAAAAGCCACTATGCTTTGAACTCTCAATTCCTCCAATGGACTCTACGTTTACTATAGCCCTCCCAGCTTCCTTTCCCCCTCTATAAAAGAGTTCTCCTCTCTTTGTTGCACAAGACTTACACATGGCTCACCATGCTTGCAGACCCCAAATTACAATTCTTTGCTGATCCTGAATAAACCCATGTACTGCTGAAGAAATAACTGTCTATTTGTTTAAGGTCAATGATAGATAGATAGATAGATAATACTACGGTTATTATGAGGATTATATATATTATGAGATGCATATATAATGAGATATCATAGTATCTACAGTGTCCCTTGGTATCTGAGGGGGATTGGTTCCAGGACCCCACCCCCGTGGATACCAAAATCTGTAAATGCTCAAGTGTCTTACAGTCAGTCCTCTGTATCTGCAGGTTCCACATCCGTAGATACAGAAGGCTGACTGTATAATCCTCATAATAACCCTAGTATTATCATTCCCATTTCAGTTAAAGAAACTGAGGCACAGAGAGGTTAAATAAGTTGCCCAAGATCATTAAGCTAGCAAGTGACAAAGCTAGCATCCAAATCTTAAGAGTCTGGGTCCAGATTCTTGGGCTCTCTGCTAAAGTCAGGCACACTCTGGCTCCAGAGCTTACACCCTTGACCATTACTTTTTAAAAGAAGCTTAAATTTGCCAACCTTATATATAAATAGAGGAGGGACCAGTGTTAGAAGTTGGGAGTTTGAATTCCAACTCCACCGCTCATTGGGTTCATGACCTTGGCAAGTTATCTCAGAATGTCAACTTTTTTCTCATCTGTAAATTCTGAGAAAGAGCTCTTTTGCTGAGGTGCTGTGAGGATTGAAATAGGATTTATGAAATTCGGGGCTCAGTGTTTTACATTGGAGGCAATGAGAATGATATAAGCTACTACTATTATTATTGTTAGTATTATTATTATTAATCTTTCCACAGGGCTGTTATGAGAGCAGAGATCATATACATAATAATGCTATGAAAATTCTAAAGATGTCCTACTCAGAGCATTGTCCCTGCATCTGCAGCAGCAGCAGTACCGGGAACTGGTTAGAAATACAGAATCTTGGGCTCTAAATTGGAATCTGAATTCTAACCAGATCCCAGATGATTCACTTACTTATAACAGTTGGAGAAGGGTGGATCTAAAGAATGATGAAGGGAAAGGGGGACGGTCTGAGTTCTGGGAAGGGGACACACAGGAGTCCCGGGAGCTGGGGCTTCTCGGGCAGTTCAGCGTCACGTGGAGCCTGCCTCCGCTACCAGGGCAGCCGGGCCCCCCAGGCACCTGCCAATCACTGCACTCCACTCGGTAATCTGCCCTCCCCACAACCGGAGCAGCCAAACACTCAGTGCAGCTGGGTAGCTGAATTACAGGCTGTGGGCAGATGCCAGAGATGACTCTGTGTGTGCCGTCCAAAGAGAGAGGGCAGTGAAGGGAAAAGAAGGCCCCTTCCACTGCCCTCCTCCCCCTGACAGCAGACACCCTCTTTTCTGGAGAACCAGGCTGCCGACACCAACCATCAGGTGGCCCCTTTCCCCCAGAGCCCACTCGCCGTGGAGCAAACTCAATGCAGCAAACTCCTGAGCCCTCCTGCCGGCCAGGTCATGGCCACGGTGTCTCCATGGACCTCCATTGTGTGAATCCTTCCCCTCGCAGGAGGGGCTTCCTCTAACGGATTGGCCTCTGACAGAGGTAGCAGGTTTGTTCACCCCAATCCTCGCCACTCCCCAGAGCTTGGCGCCTCAGAACACCGGGTGAAGGTAGACCTGCGACCAGAGCTGCAGTCGCCCTAACCGTATCTGGCATATAATCACAGGCCCGCACAGAGTAGGGCACTGCGAGTTCTGGATGAAGGAACATGTGCTCCAGTTTCCCCAGAAGGCAGCCGGCCAAGCTGCGGTGGGGCAAGCGCTTTGCTGCCATCTTGTATCAAAGCGCTGGGCGCCGGGGGTGGGGACGGGAAGAACCCCAGGTGACAAGGTGCGCCGTGCTGCTGTCACCGCTCATTGCCTGCCTTCCATAGGTGCCAGTTCTGGGAGGAGGCGACGCTCAAGTGGAGACGATGCTCTGTCTCCCCACCCAGGTCTCCCTGCCGCCATGTCTCAGCCCCAGTCGCGGGGAGGGATGAAAGCTCTCTCCAACTCCCAGACCTTCCCTGGCTGGTGATATTTCAAACACCCATTAGGTTTTATGGGGCACTGATTCCAAGTGATGGCTCTGGGGCTGCACTCCAAGACCTTAGGTCTCCCCTGCACCCTGCTAATCCTTCTGGGCATTTGGCCTGTTTCTCCCTCGCCCTCTGCCCTCTTGCCTTTCAGCCACCATGACACTCTGCCTACTCCCTGAACTTGACCCTTGAGGGTAACTGAGCAGAGCTCAGGCTTGTCACTGTGGCTTTGTAAATCTGGGGTCCCCTGCGCTGCCTCTTTGAGCAGCAGGGTGTGTGTGTGTGAGTCTGAGGGAGTCACTCAAATTTGGAAGGGAATTAGACCATCTCGTTCAAAGCTCTCATTTTGTAGATGAGGCTGGGAGAAAATAACAATAAACCGTAGATAGTGATAAAGATGATGGTAATGATACTGATTACTGACAGCTACCACCTATGGGATACTTACTAAATGTGAGAACTTCCCATATTGCACATAAGTTAGTCCTCCTGATAATCTTACAGGGTCGGGTAAATTTACAGATACAGAAACAGAGGCCCAGAGAGGTTAAATAACTTGCCTAACATCACATAGTAAGAGAAAGAGTAGAATTTGAGCTCAGGATTATCTGACTTAACACCTATTAGCTTTAGTATCTAGATGTCAGTATCTAGGTGCATCTAGTATCTCTAGAGTTTAGGGAGGTGGTGATGATCACCGGGGCCCTCCCTGTCGCAGGGAGCTGTGGCAGAGTTAAATCAGCTCCTGAGCGGGTGGGAGCTGCAAACATGAGGGGTTATTAGTCTCAAGTGCAGAACCCAGAGGAGAGCTGGGGTCTTCTGTTTCCCAATGCAGTGCGCCTCCCCGAGGTTAACCCTGCTGGGAGAGAGGCCCTGCCCCCGTGCCGTCAGGTTAGAAGATGCACACACCGTCCTGGACAAGAATCCTGAGGACCCCCTGTGCTCCCCTGCCCAGGTTGAAGCGAAGCTGGTGGGAAGGGTAGGGGAAGGGGTCAGATATGGGGCTGGGCTACCGCAGGTCAAGTCAGGATGGGCCAGGTCCGGATTTAAGGAGGAGGCTAAGAAGGCTGGCACTGTGGTGTGACAAGCCATGCTGCTCCGGGGAGGTGACGGAGCTAGCGGGGGCTGGAGTAGAGGGTGCAGGGCTCAGGGGTGCCCAGGGCTGGGAGCCTTCTCTTTCAAAGAAACTGAAGAAGATGATGGGGAGAGAGTCATCCAGGGCTAAATTCAAATCCTGGCTCCATCATTTAATGACTCTGTGACCTTAGAAAAGTTAAATAATTCTCTGAGCCTCAGTTTACTCATCTGTAAAATATGGATACTTCTGCGAAAAATGCCATTGGTAATTTGTTAGAGAAATGCAAATCAAAACCACAGTGAGGTATCACCTCACACCGGTCAGAATGGCCATCACCAAAAAATCTACAAACAATAAATGCTGGAGAGGGTGTGGAGAAAAGGGAACCCTCTTGCACTGTTGGTAGGAATGTAAAGCACAGGAGGATTTTGATAGAATAGCCCCATTTTTCTTCCCTTCTGCTAATGCCATTAATTCACTTACCCAACAAATATTTATTGAGCATCTACTATGTAACAAGCACTCTTCTGGGTTCTGGGAATTCAACAATCAACACAGCAGATTAAAAAAATTCCCTGCCGGGCTTCCCTGGTGGCGCAGTGGTTGAGAATCTGCCTGCCAATGCAGGGGACACGGGTTCGAGCCCTGGTCTGGGAAGATCCCACATGCCGTGGAGCAACTGGGCCCGTGAGCCACAATTACTGAGCCTGCGCGTCTGGAGCCTGTGCTCCGCAACAAGAGAGGCCGCGATAGTGAGAGGCCCGCGCACCGCGATGAAGAGTGGCTCCCGCTTGCCACAACTGGAGAAAGCCCTCGCACACAAACGAAGACCCAACACAGCCAAAAATAAATAAATAATTCTTTAAAAAAAAAAAAAAATTCCCTGCCTATAAAGGATAGTCTCTTCAATAAATGGTGTTGGGAAAACTGGATATTCACATGCAAAAGAATGAAATTGGACTCCTATCTTACATCACTCCCAAAAATTCACTTAAAATGGATTAAGGACTTAAATACAAGACTTGAAAGCAGAAAATTCCTAAAAGAAAACACAGGGGAAAAGCTCCTTGACATTGGTCCTGGCAATGATTTTTTTGGATATGACACCAAAAGCACAATCAACAAAAGCAAAAATAAACAAGTGGGACTACATCAAACTAAAAAGCTTCTGCACAGCAAAGGAAACAACAAAATGAAAAGGCAACCTATGAAATGGGAGAAAATATTTTCAAACCATATTACCTGATAAGGGATTAATACATAAAATATATAAGAAACCCATACAACTTAGTAGCAAAAACAACAAATAACCTGATGACAAATGGACAAAGGACTTGAATAGACATTTTTCTAAAGAAAATGGCCAACAGGTACATGAAAAAGTGCTCAACATGACTAACCATCAGGGAAATGCAAATCAAACTACAATGAGATATAACTTCACATCACACCTGTTAAGATGGCTATTATCAAAAGATAGGAAATAAGTGTTGGTGAGGATGTAGAGAGAAGGGAACCGCTGTACATTGTTGGAGGGAATGTAAATTGGTACAGCCACTATGGAAAACATTACGGAGGTTCTTTAAAAAATTAAAACAGAACTACCAGGGCTTCCCTGGCGGCACACTGGTTAAGAATATCTGCCTGCCAATGCAGGGGACACGGGTTCGAGGCCTGGTCCGGGAAGATCCTACATGCCTCGGAGAAACTAAGCCTGTGCGCCACAACTACTGAGCCTGCGCTCTAGAGTCTGCAAGCCACAACTGCTGAGCCCACTTGCCTAGAGCCCATTCTCCACAAGAGAAGCCACCGCAATGAGAAGCCCACGCACCGCAATGAAGAGTAGCCCCCGCTCGCCGCAACTAGAGAATGTCCCTGTGCAGCAACAAAGACCCAACACAACCAAAAATAAAAATAAATTAAATTAAAAAAAAACAAAAACAAAAAACAGAGCTACCATGAGATCCAGCAATCCCACTTCTGGGTTATATATCCAAAGGAAATGAAATCAGACTCTCAGAAAGAAATCTGCTCTCTCATGTCTAATAGCCAAGATATGGGAAAGACCTAAGTGTAAAGAATATGTGGTATATAAACACAATGGAATATTTATTATTCATCCGTAAAGGAGGAAATCCTTCCATTTGTGACAACATGGATGAACTTGGAGGGCATTATGCTCAGTGAAATACGCCATACAGAGAAAGATAAATACTGTATGGTGTCACTTGTAGGTAAAATCTTTTAAAAAAAAAAGTTGAACTCATAGAATTTGAGAGTAGAATGGATGGTGGCTATTAATTCTATTGCTTTCCTTTTATTTGTAATAAGAAGGATACTACACAGCTTTTGAGTATATACTAGGTCCTGGGCATTGTGCTACATGCTTTACATCCACCACCTCATTTAATTCTCACAGTGACCTACAGGGATAAGTATGGTACACTCAATTTAGACATGAGAAAGATGAGGTTGGACACTTTAGGTATCTTGACCAGGATCATACAACTAGTAAGCTGAGCAACTGAGATTTGAGCTCAAGTCTGACTCCAGGTTCTGTGGTTTTTCATAACACAGACTGGTTATGAATTATGGTTTTCATAGTTGTGTAGCGGGGAAGGGGGAGCAGGTATCAGAATATCTGGGTGGGGGGGGGCGTGTGTAATTTCAACCAGGTGATGCTGATACTGCCTTTCCCATTCCAGATTAGTAGTTACTGAACGATTACTCTCAAAAAAAGTCCTGTGCATTTGATAGGTAAATGCAGTAGTCAGGGCAATTACTCCTTATCCTCATTTGATAGGTGATGACACTGAGGCATAGACAGTTTAGCTGACTTACCCAAGGTCACTCGGATAGATTATGATGGAGCCATGACTAACCGGCTTGTATTCCATTCTTCCCATAGCTTCTTTTTAAAAACTCATTTTTTGAATAGGTAATATATTTACATGGTACAAAATGTAAAGGCTTAATAGGTAGATACAGAAAAACTACCTCCACACCCTGCCTACCCTGTTTTTAGATCCACATTCCACAACTCCCTAGAGGCAATGGCCATTACAGTGTATTGTGTTTCCTTCCTCTTTGCTTCTTACCTCAGTGGAAAAGGTAGATGACAGCATCCGTTTTTCATGAGTGTAGCCCTAGTTGGCTTAGGGTTCCTAGCAGACTTGGCCACATATTAGCTGAGTGATCTTGGACAAATTACTAAATGTCTCGATGTGGTAGTTCTTCATTTATAAAGTGAGGATAATGTCACCTCCCTCAGAGTGCTCTAGAGTATTTCAAAGGGAATGAGAAGATGCATGAAAGTGCATTGTAATCCATGCAGTGCAGTACAAAGTTTGGTAAATGTTATTATTCTTTGCCTCTGCTTTCTTCTCTCTGGAAGAGTCCAGAAATGCCCACTGTGTTCTCACTGCCTCTCAGAGATGATGGATGGAGATGCAACTCATTTCTACAGGATGGAAGGAAATGATTCAAAGTGTACAAAGTGCAATTAAAGTGAGATATTAGAAGAAACTTGGGTTTGGAATCCCAGAGGGGCTTGTGAGGTTTTTTCTTTGAAAATTTCTCGAAGAAGGACCTTCAAGATGGCAGAGGAGTAAGACGTGGAGATCACCTTCCTCCCCACAAATACATCAAAAATACATCTACATGTGGAACACCTCCTACAGAACACCTACTGAACGCTGGCAGAAGACCTCAGACTTCCCAAAAGGCAAGAAAATCCCCACATACCTGGCCGTGTGGCTAACAGGGCCTTGGTGTTCCAGCCGGCTGTCAGGCCTGAGCCTCTGAGGTCCAAGAGGGGAGTTCAGGATATTGGACCACCAGAGACCTCCCAGCCCCACGTAATATCAATTGGTGAGAACTCTCCCAGAGATCTCTGTCTCAATGCTAAGACCCAGCTCCACTCAATGACCAGCAAGCTCCAGTGCAGGACACCCCATGCCAAAAAACTAGCAAGACTGGAACACAACCCCACCCAATAGCAGAGAGGCTGCCTAAAATTATAATAAGATCACAGACACCCCAAAACACACCACCAGACGTGATCCTGCTCACCAGAAAGACAAGATCCAGCCTAATTTACCAGAACACAGGCACCAGTCTCCTCCACCAGGAAGCCTACACAAGCAACTGAACCAATATTACCCACTGGGGGAAGACACCAAAAACAATGGGAACTACGAACCTGCAGCCTGTGAATCAGAGACCCCAAACACAGTAAGTTAAGCAAAATGAGAAGACAGAGAAATACACAGCAGATGAAGGAGCAAGGTAAAAACCCACCAAATCAAGCAGATGAAGAGGAAATAGGCAGTCTACCTGAAAAAGAATTCAGAGTAATGATAGTAAAGATGATCCAAAATCTTGGAAATAGAATGGAGAAAATACAAGAAATGTTTAATAAGGACCTAGAAGAACTAAAGAGCAAACAAACAATGATGAACAACACAATAAATTAAATTAAAAATTCTCTAGAAGGAATCAATAGCAGAATAACTGAAGCAGAAGGACGGATAAGTGACCTGGAAAATAAAATAGTGGAAATAACTACCACAGAGCAGAATAAAGAAAAAAGAATGAAAAGAATTGAGGACAGTCTCAGAGGACTCTGGGACAGCATTAAACACAACAACACTCAAATTATAGGGGTCCCAGAAGAAGAAGAGAAAAAGAAAGGGACTGAGAAAATATTTGAAGAGATTGTAGTTGAAAACTTCCCTACTACGGGGAAGGAAATAGTCAATCAAGTCCAGGAAGTGCAGAGAGTCCCATACAGGATAAATCCAAGGAGAAACATGCCAAGACACATATTAATCAAACTATCAGAAATTAAATACAAAGAAAAAATATTGAAAGCAGCAAGAGAAAAGCAACAAATAACATACAAGGGAATCCCCATAACGTTATCAGCTGATCTTTGAGCAGAAACTCTGCAAGCCAGAAGGGAGTGGTAGGGCATATTTAAAGTGATGAAAGGGAAAAACCTACAACCAAGATTACTCTACCCAGCAAGAATCTCATTCAAATTTGACGGAGAAATTAAAACCTTTACAGACAAGCAAAATTAAGAGAATTCAGCACCACAAAACCAGCTTTACAACAAATGCTAAAGGAACTTCTCTAAGCAGGAAACACAAGACAAGGAAAAGACCTACAATAACAAACTGAAAACAATTAAGAAAATGGTAATAGGAACATACATATTGATAATTACCTTAAATGTAAATGGATTAAATGCTCCAACCAAAAGACATAGACTGGCTGAATGGATACAAAAACAAGCCCCGTATATATGCTGCCTACAAGAGACCCACTTCAGACCTAGGGACACATTGAAAGTGAGGGGATGGAAAAAGATATTCCATGCAAATGGAAATCAAAAGAAAGCTGGAGTAGCAATTCTCATATCAGACAAAATAGACTTTAAAATAAAGACTATTACAAGAGACGAAGAAGAATACTACATAATGATCAAGGAATCAATCCAAGAAGAAGATATAACAATTGTAAATACTTATGCACCCAACATAGGAGCACCTCAATACATAAGGCAAATGTTAACAGCCATAAAAGGGGAAACCGACAGTAACACAATAATAGTAAGGGACTTTAACACCTCACTTTCACCAATGGACAGATCAACCAAAATGAAAATAAATAAGGAAACACAAGCTTTAAATGACACATTAAACAAAATGGATTTAATTGATATTTATAGGACATTCCATCCAAAAACAACAGAATACACTTTCTTCTCAAGTGCTCATGGAATATTCTCCGGGATAGATCATATCTTGGGTCACAAATCAAGCCTTGATAAATTTAAGAAAATTGTAATCGTATCAAGTGTCTTTTCCGACCACAATGCTATGAGACTATATATCAATTACAGGAAAAAAGCTAAAAACTACAAACACATGGAGGCTAAACAATATGCCAATAAATAACCAAGAAATCACTGAAGAAATCAAAGAGGAAATCAGAAAATACCTAGAAACAAATGACAATGAAAATACGATGACCAAAACCTATGGGATGCAGCAAAAGCAGTTCTAAGATGGAAATTTATAGCAATACAATCCTACCTCAAGAAACAAGAAACATCTCAAATAAACAACCTAACCTTACACCTAAAGCAATTAGAGAAATAAGAACAAAAAAACCCCAAAGTTAGCAGAAGGAAAGAAATCATAAAGATCAGATCAGAAATAAATGAAAAAGAAATGAAGGAAACGATAGCAAAGATCAATAAAACTAACAGCTGGTTCTTTGAGAAGATAAACAAAATTGATAAACCATTAGCCAGACTCATCAAGAAAAAAAGGGAGAAGACTCAAACCAATAGAATTAGAAATGAAAAAGGAGAAGTAACAACTGACACTGCAGAAATATAAAGGATCATGAGAGATTACTACAAGCAACTATATGCCAATAAAATGGACAACTTGGAAGAAACGGACAAATTCTTAGAAAAGCACAACCTTCCATGACTGAACCAGAAAGAAATAGAAAATACAAACAGACCAATCACAGGCACTGAAATTGAAACTGTGATTAAAAATCTTCCAACAAACAAAAGCCCAGGACCCGATGGCTTCACAGGCGAATTCTATCAAACATTTAGAGAAGAGCTAACACCTATCATTCTCAAATTCTTCCAAAATATAACAGAGGGAGGAGCACTCCCAAACTCATTCTACAAGGCCACCATCACCCTGATACCAAAACCAAAGATGTCACAAAAAAAGAAAACTACAGGCCAATATCACTGATGAACATAGATGCAAAAATCCTCAACAGAATACTAACAAACAGAATCCAACAGCACATTAAAAGGATCATTCACCATGATCAAGTGGGGTTTACCCCAGGAATGCAAGGATTCTTCAATATACGCAAATCAATCAATGTGATACACCATATTAACAAAATGAAGGATAAAAACCATATGATAATCTCAATAGATGCAGAAAAAGCTTTCAACAAAATTCAATACCCATTTATGATAAAAAAAAAAAAAACCCTCCAGAAAGTAGGCATAGAGGGAACTTACCTCAACATAATAAAGGCCATATATGGCAAACCCACAGCCAACATCATTCTCAATGGTGAAAAACTGAAACCATTTCTACTAAGATCAGGAAGAAGACAAGGTTGCCCACCCTCACCACTGTTATTCAATATAGTTTTGGAAGTTTTAGCCACAGCAATCAGAGAAGAAAAAGAAATAAAAGGAATCCAAATCGGAAAGGAAGAAGTAAAATTGTCACTGTTTGCAGATGACATAATACTGTACATAGGGAATCCTAAAGATGCAGCCAGAAAACTACTAGAGCTAATCAATGAATTTGGTAAAGTAGCAGGATACAAAATTAATGCACAGAAATCTCTTGCATTCCTATACACTAATGATGAAAAATCTGAAAGAGTTATTAAGGAAACACTCCCATTTACCATTGCAACAAAAAGAATAAAATACCCAGGAATAAACCTACCTAAGGAGACAAAAGACCTGTATGCAGAAAACTATAAGACACTGATGAAAGAAATTAAAGATGATACAAACAGATGGAGAGATACACCATGTTCTTGGATTGGAAGAATCAACATTGTGAAAATGACTCTACTACCCAAAGCAATCTACAGATTCAGTGCAATCCCTATCAAACAACCAAGGGCATTTTTCACAGAACTAGAACAAAAAATTTCACAATTTGTATGGAAACACAAAAGACCCCGAATAGCCAAAGCAATCTTGAGAAAGGAAAACAGAGCTGGAGGAATCAGGCTCCTGGACTTCAGACTACACTACAAAGCTACAGTAATCAAGACAATATGGTACTGGCACAAAAGCAGAAATATAGATCAATGGAACAGGATAGAAAGCCCAGAGATAAACTCACGCACATATGGTCACCTTATCTTTGACACAGGAGGCAAGAATATACAGTGGAGAAAAGACAGCCTCTTCAGTAAATGGTGCTGGGAAAACTGGACAGCTACATGTAAAAGAATGAAATTAGAACACTCCCTAACACCATACACAAAAATAAACTCAAAATGGATTAAAGACCTAAATGTAAGGCCAGACACTATAAAACTGTTAGAGAAAAACATAGGCAGAATACTCTATGACATAAATCACAGCAAGATCCTTTTTGACCCACCTCCTAGAGAAATGAAAATAAAAACAAAAATAAACAAATGGGACCTAATGAAACTTAAAAGCTTTTGCACAGCAAAGGAAAACATAAACAAGATGAAAAGAATGGGAGAAACTCTCAGAATGGGAGAAAATATTTGCAAATGAAGCAACTGACAAAGGATTAATCTCCAAAATATACAAGCAGCTCATGCAGCTCAATATCAAAAAAACAAAAACCCAATCCAAAAATGGGCAGAATACCTAAATAGACATTTCTCCAAAGAAGATATACAGATTGCCAACAAACACATAAAAGGATGCTCAACTTCACTAATCATTAGAGAAATGCAAATGAAAACTACAATGAGGTATCACCTCACGCCAGTCAGAATGGCCATCATCAAAAAATCTACAAACAGTAAATGCTGGAGAGGGTGTGGAGAAAAGGGAACCCTCCTACACTGTTGGTGGGAATGTAAATTGATACAGCCACTAGGGAGAACAGTATGGAGGTTCCTTAAAAAACTAAAAATAGAACTACCATATGACCCAGCAATCCCACTCCTGGGCATATACCCTGAGTAAACCGTAATTCGAAAAGAGTCATGTACCACAATGTTCATTGCAGCATTATTTACAATAGCCAGGACATGGAAGCAACCTAAGTGTCCATAGACAGATGAATGGATAAAGAAGATGTGGCACATATATATAATGGAATATTGCTCAGCCATTAAAAGAAATGAAATTGAGTTATTTGTAGTGAGGTGGATGGACCTAGAATCTGTCATACAGAGTGAAGTAAGTCAGAAAGAGAAAAACAAATACCGTATGCTAACGCATATACATGGAATCTAAAAAACAAAGGTTCTGAAGAAGGTAGGGGTAGGACAGGAATACAGACTCAGTCGTAGAGAATGGACTTAAGGACTCGGGGAGGGGGAAGGGTAAGCTGGGACGAAGTGAGAGAGTGGCATTGACATATATACACTACCAAATGTAAAATAGATAGCTAGTGGGAAGCAGCCGCATAGCACAGGGAGATCAGCTTGGTGCTTTGTGACCACCTAGAAGGGTGGGATAGGGAGGGTGGGAGGGAGACGCCAGAGGGAGGGGATATGGGGATATAAGTGTAAGTATAGCTGATTCACTCTGTTATACAGCAGAAACTAACAAAACAATGTAAAGTAATTATACTCCAATAAAGATGTTAAAAAAAAAAAAAGATAATTTCTCAGAAAATACTAATAGCAATATATTAAGACTCTAATCTTCCTGGAAACAAGAGGATGGATAAAAAGGCCACTCCAGTTCCTTCCTTGATAGGAATTAGAATTCGAGTAAGAGAGAAATTTAAGCCAAAACATCTCCGTCCCCAGGCCCAGCTCTGGGGTGTCCAGATGGACTAATGGCCACTCACTAGGAATAAGGTGTCTTCTCTGGTCCCTTCCTCCCTGGAATTTAGTAATTCTTTTGAGTGAGAGAGAAATTTAAGCCTAATGACCTTCTGTCCCCAGGTCTAGATCTCGGATGACCAGATGGACTAATGACCCATAACCAGCCCCATTAAGGCCTGGCCTTTGTTATTAGCTTGCTAATTCTAGATGCACTTTCCAGGACCTTCTACCTTGGAGAAGTTTCTCTGTTTTGGGGGGCACAGAAGAGGAGATTCCATCTCAAGGAGCTGAAAAAGCTAGAATTTGATGGAAATTTAGGGAAAAGGGAAGGGGGAAAGTTTCATCTTTAGGAAGGAGACATATTCAAGAGGCTGGAATACCCCCTTCTTGGATCTTTGCAAGGACTTGAGTGAGACCTCCATCCTTCGGTGCCAGAAAGACCCTGCCTGTTCTTCTGTTTCTCACACCCATGACCCCACCACCACCACCATGGGTTGTGTGAAGGATTACCAGCTCCCTTGTGAAAACAAGTCCCTGATCTCTGAAGTTTAGCAGCAGGAAGATGGCCAGGCAAGCGAGGCAGTGGGACCAAGCAGCCCATCGTGGTCCCTTGGGTTTCACTGTTCTCAGTGCTTCTCTCTCAGACTGTCGCTGCTGCCACCACACTGGCCTAATCAGTAGTAAATTCCCCTTCCTTCTCCTCCCCTTAGCATGGAGGATGAAGGTGGGGCATTCCCTATTGAGTTCATATTAAGGGAAGAGATGAGGGAAGTAAGCAAAGGGATACATGAAGACTGAGACAGTCTATCTTGTAGGGCACAGGGCACTCATTCCTCCTCGAACTAGTGTCCCAAAATAGCTTCATAGAGTCCCAAAAAGAACAGCATAACTTCACAGGCCCCTTGCCTGGGTGTCTTCCTTCCTACCTCTTGCCTGTCTGCATGTGGAAGGTGGCAATATAAGCAACCACCTCCTAGGAACAAACCCTTGGTCTTCTTGACCTTTGGGGGTCAATATTGAGAGAAAAAGCCCCAATGTATCACTTACTTCAGAATCTCCATCCTGTCTGGTTGGAGGGCTAGAAAAAAGCCTTTTCCTCAGGTGGCAAGACACAAGAAATAACCTCATCCTTCTAATGAAGCCCCACCTCATGCACCCAGACTCTACAGAGTAATATTAGACTCCAAAAACTCTAGCATCACGTCCATACCATGAGGAGGGGCTACAGAGTTCACCAGCTCCACATTTACTGTGCAGCCCATATCTGACATTTACAGAAATGAGCTTTGCTGGGACCAGGATGGCAGAGTGCGGTGTTTCTGAATCCATTTTGTAGTGGGGAAAATAGTACACTTAACAGTCCATTAAGTTATCATATATTCTACTTATGACACGCCTCAATAAAAATGTCTTTAATTAGCAGGCTCGTGAGCCTACCTTTTCAACAAAACCAATCAAGGCAAGAATGTGGACCCCCGTGCATTCCCGGGATTGGAGCCAGAGTCTAATCAGCCTGGGTCTAAATCCAGAGATGCTCTGGGACTCAGTGCCATCAGGTGGTTAAAAGCCCAGGCTTCTGAGTCTATAAGACTTAATACCATGTTCTCCACTTATTGGCTATGTAAGGTTGCTTAACTTCTCTGTGCCTCAATTTCCTCACTGGCAATATGGGAATGATATCTTCTTCGTAGGGAGTAAGGATTAAATATGATAAAGAGCTTAGCACAGTGCCTGGCACATAGTATGCTTGATAAATAGCAGGTACTGTTGGTGGAGTGGTGTGGAACCAGACCATTCCAAGGACCGGTGCCTTATTAGAGAACAGGTCGTGATGGGACCTGATGGGACATCGAGGAAAGAAAAACCCAGAGACAAGAGACCCTCCAATGTCTGGAGACACTGTTCCTCTTCTCTCCTTCCTATAAAGGCCACTGCTACCTCTTGGGGGAGGGGAACTAGGAAAACTGATCCTCCTGGTTTCCACCCTCTCCATGAATAGACAACCCCTAAGTTGTTCAGCCTCCAGGCCAGGATGTGTCAGGTCCCTGGAACTGGGTGGTAGAAAGGCTGCCCCCATGCCACCCCCAGAGCAAAGAGAGGTGGGTCTCACAGGGACTCCGTGAGCGAGAACCAAGCCTGGGTGTCCAACCAATGGGCTTAGTGAATCCCTCTCCTCAAGGCGTTGGGGGAGGATAAAGATCTATCTCCCATTTAGCACCATAATGAGAAACCATATGCTTCCCCCAGCCCTTCTCTAGCCAGTGGGCCTCTAGTGGGGCCAGATGTTACTACAGGTTGCAGAATTTTTATAGGTTTATAGGTTTTAAAAGATCAGGTTGTTTGGTGGTAAAAGTTTTACAGACCAGTAAAAGTCTACTGGAGGAGATGGGAAGCACACAGCTGTAACGGGAAGGGCTGGAACCAAGCGTCTGGAGGATCTCAGCTCCATCCATAAGTAGCTTTGGGAACTGAGGCAAGTCCTGGAGGCTCTCTGGACTCTGTGTTTTAACCTGGAAAATGGGAGCAAGAAAAGTGATAGAGGACTATGTCATGGGACAGCATCATGAATGGGTGGAAAGCTCCAGGCACACATGTGAACAAAATCCTCCTTCCCATGGTTCTGGGAGCATCTGGACACAAAGAAAGGCCTGCAGACCCTACAGCCTCCGAGCTTTTCATTACCCACACTGGATGGCTGCCATCTGTGCGTCTGCCTCCCTGGGAGGAGCCTGGTCGTCTGCAGGCAGAGCTCAGGAATCAAATTAGCCAGGCCTCTGCTTTTCCCTCATCCCCACTGGCCAAGGAGAGTTCATCAAGGCCTTGCACTAATTCTTATCTTGTTTAAAAGGGACAAAAGTGACTCCACAGTTTCATCGGAGGCAATTTACACCCCGCCACTGGCCACGGCTCCAACTCCCCTTGTCTGTTGTGCCATCAAGTCCATTAATTTCTTCAGGGGAAACTTGATTGCTGCTCTATCAGAGAGACGCACAGGCAATACATCTCCACTGGAGGCCGTGGCCTGCCCGGCTCACTCTAATTCTGTTACCTAAGAAGCTAATTCTCTAATGCACACGCTGGGCAGAAGACATCCTCTTCCCTCCCTAACACAATTGGGCAGTCCCAGAGGGTCCCAGGAGCTCACTGCAGAAGTGAAAGCTTGGGGTCCGTGGCACGGGGTCTCCAGGCTTCCTTACCGTCCCCGAGATGGTCCACCACGGTGTGGAGAGCCCATTGCCCACGGTCCCATTCGGGGACGGTCAGCCACATTCAGGCCACCTGGGGCTCACGGCTCAGCCCCTTCCTGCTACCTCTGCTGCATCCTTTCCCCTCCTCTTTCTTCTCTTCTTTTCCTCCTTCTTTTCCTCTATTTGTCCCCCTCCTTCCTTGCCTTTTACTTCTATTGTCCTCTTCCTTCTCAGTTTCCTACCAATTTTTCTTTCTCTTCTCGTCTTCCTTTTCTGCTTCTTTTTACTTTTTTACTTCTCCCCCTTCTCCAGATCCCCCCTTTCTATAGTTTACCTTCTGTTTCTTTTCATCTTCCGCTTTTCCCTTTTATTTTTTATTTTTTAAATTAATTTATTTATTTTTGGCTGTGTTGGGTCTTCGTTTCTGTGTGAGGGCTTTCTCTAGTTGTGGCAAGCGGGGGCCACTCTTCATCGCGGTGCGTGGGCCTCTCACTATCGCGGCCTCTCTTGTTGCGGAGCACAGACTCCAGACGCGCAGGCTCAGTAATTGTGGCTCACGGGCCTAGCCGCTCCGCGGCATGTGGGATCTTCCCAGACCAGGGCTCGAACCCGTGTCCCCTGCATTGGCAGGCGGATTCTCAACTGCTGCGCCACCAGGGAAGCCCCTCTTGTCCCTTTTTTTCCTCCAGCTTTGGTGCTGCCCCTTTTAGATCAAGTTCAGTGTCTGATGCTCCTTCCTGGCTCTCTGTCTCTGGAGGGTTTGGCTCAGTGGAAGGAATGGGCCCCAGGCCATGTTGGCCTGGGCTTGGAGCAAAATACAGCGTGGCGGGGGGTGCCTCATGTTTACACACAGGGAGCCCCAAGGATACAGAATGGGACATTCTGTATCCTTGTGTGTGTGTGTGTGTGTGTGGCAGGGGAGCAGTTAAATGTGTATTTGCTCTTTAATGATAATGCCCAGTCACCCGCTTAGCTAGGGGCACTGTGTCACCTGTGGAGCTAAAGCATGGTCTTCCTGCTTCTCGGACCCCACCCCACCCTGCCCCAGCCCGATGCTACCGACGGGCATAAATGAAGGCAGCAGCCTAAAGCACCTCCCAGCGGACAGTCTGCACCCTTGCTCCAGGAGCTCCTGCAGCCCCCGGACACCAAGTTGCTCCTTGGGGAACTTGGCCAGGCCACCCGGCTGAATGGGTGGACTGAGCTCTGGCCGCATGACATCAGCCTGGTGGGCTCCCCTCTCACTGGCTCCCTCTTCTTCCTTCCCCGCCCTGAAACCTGATCCGGCTGAAGGATTGATTGCAGGAAAACTCGGCGGCTTCCCAGCCCTGGTGGCCGGGGCAGTGCGAGGCTGCAGCCTCAGAAGGTGCAGGGAGCAGCCAGCTGGGAGAGGCAGGCTGGCTGGGATATGAGGCTGGCAGAGGGCAGGCGGGCTGGTCCTCAGCAGGGCTCACCCTGAAGGCCGCTGGAGGCATCCGACACCGCGAGTAGCTCGCCATGCTGCCGTGGGTGCCGCAGGCGCTGCTTGCCTTGCTTCTGCCCACGCTCCTGGCACAGGGAGAAGGTAAGGAGACAGTGGGAAAGCACGCAGGACCTGGCTGGCAGCTACAGAGGTGGGATAGGGGATGCTTGGCTCCTGCAAAAGTTGAGGGAAAGAGGGTTTTGGAGTGGATGGGGCTACAGGGAAGTTGGGAGTCTTACTGCATATGAGCATGAGAGGATTTTAACACACCGGGATCCAGCTAGAAATTGGGGATGTTGAACGTCAGGTGAGAGCAGGGCTTGCAGAGAGGGGCCCTGAGCTGTGTGGGAAATGCTTAGACGGGCATGGGATAGGGGCTCCTCTCTTTTGCCCTGACCCCAAACTCATCGAAGGGCAGCTGCAAGGGAACTTTGAGCTCATTTGGTCCATCCTTTCTTGTTATAACTGGGAATGCTGTGGACCAGAGATGAGGAGTAATTCACTCAAGGTCACACAGCTCCTTAGCAGTAGAGTGGAGACCAGAATGAATGCCATCATCTTTCCCCAGCTTCACTGCTTTCGTTGCACGGGTTCTCTAAAGTTCCTTCCAGGGCTAACCTCTAATAGCACCAAACTTCTCTCTGCATTCCCCCACCCATCCCTTTCCGCCTCCTGGGGACACAGGGTGTTTTGGTCACAAAAGGATCCATTTCCTTTTGCGGCAGACAATATTCATTCCCCATTTGGGAAGATTTTCTCTCCATCCAGAGCTGGGTTGAAGCTGGGGCTGGGGCACAGTTAGGATGTGCTTAATTGGACGGATCTGAAGGGCTTCTGGGCACAATGGTTTTCCTCCCATGAGCTGTCGTTTGGGGAAACTCAGTGGGATGAGTAGGCCTGGGCTGCAAGTTAGGACTGTGGTCTGGGGTTTCCTTGGCTGAAGAGAAACTCTGTCCCTCCCAGCGTTGGTCCTTTGCTCTGAGGCCTTCAGGGCCCAGACTTGTTCTGTCCAAAGAGATCAGAGTCCCAGACAATAGGATCTGGGCTGTCGTGTAGTGAAGACACACAGGGACCTGGGTTTGAATTTCAGTTCCTTCCCTTGCAGGGCACGGTACTCATCTTTCTGAGCCTTGGGGAGCCTCACCAAGGCTTCTGAGCCTTACCTTCTTTATCTATAAATGGGGTGTCATGATACTCACTCCAGTGGGCTCTCCTAAGACTGAAATGAACAATATGTTCATTGATATTTTTCCAAAGGGGACACTCACTAAATGTCCTCTTGTCTTTCTCTCTGCTCTTCTCTGCCTTTTCTGAGGGAAGCTGAAAGTTTATCAGGGGCAGGTGGGTGAGGGGCAGGAAGGGGGGTCTGCAGGACCAAGTTGCCATAGAGGCCCACACATGATAGATGAGACGGGAGAAGAAGCAGCCTTGTCGAGAGAAAGCCGGGCCCGCTGGCCCCTGGTCTGTGAAAGACCCTGGTCTCACCCTGCCAGCCCCTCACGGCCTTGCAGCCTGTGCCCTGGTTCTCCAAGTTGCTCCCCTCCCCGACCCCGTCTTTCACCTTCATATTTCTGGCACCTTTCAGGAGGTGCTTCTACTGTTTCCCAGACGGACAACTGAGGTGCTCATGAAATCCCCAGAGAGCGGGGCTGGGGCCTAAGGGTTGGGGTTTCACTGTTTTATCTTTGCAGGCCTCCTGCTCTGGGGACCGTTTGGTTTCTCCTCGCTTCCTCCACACCTCAGCCCAGCCCTCTTCCTAACCCCATCAAACCTGCCCATAAAGCTACCCTAGAAGGAGGCCTGGCAAACCCTCCCCAGGAGTTTCTGTGAGTGTGGAGAGGGGGCAGGGATCTCCTCGGGGTAGATTTTGCAGGAGGGAGAAGGAATGTCCATGTTCACTGGATGCCCACCCTTTTCTCCTTACCAGTTGCAGGCTGGGGTCAAGGGGACAATGAGCTATGCAGACACTGAGATGTGACCTTGACTGAGGCTGACCCTCGGCAGACCATTGGGCTTAGAAATTGTGCACTTGGGGCCACACTTTCCAGTATCACACCCGAGGGCCAGCTCCCCTTTATCTCCCAGAGCCCCTCATGCAGGGCCCCATGGGCCCACCTCCTCTGGGCAGGCAGCTTCTCTCAACCCTTCTCAGCCCTTGGCCTACTTGAGATCTCACCTGTCTTGTGGCACCTGCTTTCACAGCCCAGCTTCCCTTCTCATGTAAATGGGTGCCTAGGTTACCCTTAGGAGACAATATCTTTGGATTTGGGCAGGAATCTCTGCAGATCAAACGCTCTAGTGATGGGCATTTCAGTCTGCGGGAGTATCTGGGAAGGGTGGGGACACTTTCCTTTTAATAGCTTTCAAACCAGGGCCAGAGAACTGGCCAGGGAGATTCAGGCTCTGTTGTCTGATTTGAAGTGTTCTCCTTCCCAGCCAAGCACAGGCAGGACCCCCAGGCCCGGGACGCCTCCAGGCCAGCTCTGCTGCGGCTGTCGGATCACCTCCTGGCCAACTACAAGAAGGGTGTGCGGCCTGTGCGGGACTGGAGGACTCCGACCACGGTGTCCATTGATGTCATCGTCTATGCCATCCTCAACGTGGTGAGCGCCTGGCCCCACTGCCCGGCTCAGAGGTGGACCTTCTGGGTGGGAGACCATGTGAGACCAAGTCACCCCCAGGCAACACGGTGGGCATTCAAGCGCCCCCAGTACCTGTGCTCTGGCACCACGGCTCAGGACAGCTGCCCAAACCAGAAAACTGGGGTCACCTTCATGGCTGCCTCTCCTGTACTCTACAGCCAGCGGGTCACTCAGCGCATGCGGTTTTCACAATCGTACCTACCTGTGTGAGCTGTGTGAGGGTTCACACCGTCCTATTCGTCTCTACACCCTTGCTGTCTACACCCTTGCTGTCTTACACACGTCCTTGGTACATGGCGGGTGTCACTAAATCGTTGTTGAAGAATTAATCATAAATAAATCAATTAATCAGTTACTGAAGTAGGGTGGGGTGCACTGCCCAGCCGAGGAGGTCGGACATTGGGCAGAGATAAATGAGAGGGCAATTGTAAGAGGCAGGGCACTGCGCTGGGGTAGGATGGGTGGAACGGACTTCTCTGGCTGTCTCTACTAGAGCTGTTTCAGGAAGGGAAATTGGGAATTGGATCGAAGGGAGGGATAGTGATGGATTTTTCATTCTATGTGGTTTTGTACAGCTTGACTTCATGCTAGAGTAGGAGATAGATACATATATATAAACGTACAGATATACATCTATATGATGCTGTTATATGTCTTCTATCATTATCTTCTATTGTGTTATTATCAATGTATATGTAAAATATACACAACAGAATAGAAGATACACACACACACACGCACGATGTTAAAAAAGAAATCACTGGACTTCTTTCTAGGTGTGTCCTAGTAAAAGACCAACTTTTCCTGGTTCACCCCTTTTCCTCCACCTCATTTCCTCACTCTCACTTCCCAAGGGAACAGAGACACAGAGCAGCAGCTCCTGTTGGGGTTGGTGTGTGCAAGGGGCCCGCAGCCCATGGGGCCACCTAGGCTGAGCTCCTGTTCTTTCCACAGGATGAGAAGAATCAGGTGCTGACCACATACATCTGGTACCGGCAGGTGAGCTGACCAGCCCCTGCCCCTCCCCCACCCCCATTTCCTCCGACTGGGATTTTCCCTTCCTGGAGGGGCTCCTCCATCTCAAAGGAGTCAGGATCTCAGAGGCCTTGGGGAGGGGAGGGGAGGGGAGGGAAGAGGTGGGAGGCATACTCACGAGATCCAGGATCTCCTGGATCTGGACCCCTCTAACCTCAGAACTGGGAATAGCAGGCAGCTTAAAGATTGGCGGAGGAGAAATCCTCCACACCCCTCTGGTTTCTGAAGTTTTTCACAGCATCGCAAACAAGTGCTTTTCCCACCTCTGTTGCTCAAGCACCTCAGTGACTGGTAGCTCAGAAGGCAGTCACTTCGCTTTCAAACAGCTCTAATTGCTAGAAAGTTCTTCCTTCTATTAAAGCCAAATGGGACGACAAGCAGATTGGGAGATTGAAACAGGATGATTCCGTCCACTTGGTCCTCCCATCCCCGGCCATGTGCCCGCTCTTCCAGCTTCCGGTGGGCATCACTCAGGCACTGGTGAGGCCTTGGCAGCATTTCTGGCTTGGAGCTGGCAGGGGAGGGCAGGAGACAGCGCGGGCTGCGGTCCACAGGCTGGTCCTGCTCTGGCAGCCCCTGAGGCTGTGGGGGAGACATCAGAGCAGTAGGGGACACCAAAGTGGCTGAAGAGAGGACAGCAGGAGGCGGGGGGCAGTTCCTAGAAGTCAAACCTGAGAGAGGCTCTGAGGACACACCTGGTGTATATGGGTCTCTGTTAAATCCCTCCCGCTCCTCATGGGACAGGGAGTGGGGTGGAAGAAGCCAGAATGCTGATTCCTGACATCCTGCTTCCTTTCTGCCTTAGAGAGATCTCTTAATACACAGCACACCTGCCTCAAGAGAGGGACCCAAGCCAGAACAGGCATCCTGGGGCTCCTTTCCCGGGACATCTGGCTTAAGTCCCACCTCTGGACCTCTAGGGTCACTTGTCTGCTCCAGCAGTAGGAGATGCCAATCTACTATGTACCAGCAGCTGTGCTACGGCACCAGATTAGACTCAGGCCCTGCCCACAGTGAGCTCACAGACTAGTGGAGGCCACAGACACGTGAACAGGCAATGCAACGCAGCAAGATAGCCGCTCCTGTGCAGCAAAGAAAAGATGCCAATTGTGGGAGCAAAGAAGAGGCACTAAACTCAGCCTGGAGAGTCATGGGAGGCTCCTGGAGAAGGAAACAGACAGATTTCTTGGTTACATCTGGAAGGATGAGTAAGACTCACCTCGATAAAAAGACAGGACTGCAGTATGGGGGGAGCAGGATATGCAGCGATGCGGAGGTTTTGACAATGTTTAATTCCATGTGGCTGGAGTGTAGACTCCACAGAGAGCCATGGCGAGAAACATGAGGCTGGAGAGACAGGTGGAGGCCAGATCAGGTGGGCCTTTGCTGCCTATGATCCTAACGGCAGTGGAACACCACTGAAGAGTTTTAAGCAAAGGAGTGACGTGATGAAATTTACATTTTAGATCAGTCATTCTGGCAGGATAGTGGAGGAGGCATTGATTGAAATTTAGTAATAACCATCTCTACCCTGTGAGGTGCATGCTATTATCCCTGTTTACATATGCGCCGATCAAGACCCAAGAAGCAATTTGTCTAAGATCCCTCAGTTGGTGGCTAGGGAGTTTATAACATTAGAAATGATTGAATACCTTCCCAGGGAGAGGCTGCATTGTATTCACATTGTAGGGATGTGTGAGTACAGAGGTGGGGGGACTTCTGGGTACCGCTGAGTGGTCTGGGTGCCACTGACACCCAGAGTCTCCCAAGAAGATGCCCACCTGTTGCCTGGGCTCCAAGTGGTGAGGTTGGCCTGAGTTGCGGACGACTCGGCCTGAGACGGACGGGGTAGCCTGTGACTGTTCCTGTTCTTCCCCTAGTACTGGACTGATGAGTTTCTCCAGTGGAACCCTGAGGACTTTGACAACATCACCAAGTTGTCCATCCGCACGGACAGCATCTGGGTCCCAGACATCCTCATCAACGAGTTGTGAGTACTGCCATCAGATGCTGGGCAGCCGGAGGGCGGGAGACAGGATCACTGCTGTTGCATTTGAGATGCCCCACTAGACCTGCGGGACCATAGGTAAAGTTGAATCGGGCCCCAATTCCCCTTTGTCTTTTTTCTCCCTTTCTTTTCTTTTTAGAAAACTCCTCTCTTTCTAAGTCTGAGGTTGAAACTCTGCACTTCTTGGTCCAAGGGCCCCCTTCCCCGGCAAGGGAGGCCAGTGAATAAATCCACACTGAATCATAATAGTCTAATGAGGGACGGCTGCGTTTTTAAAAGGGACAGTTATATTACTGAAAGGAATGAAGTGCTAGCGGTGGTTACTGCTCCTGGTCACGAAGGAGATTTGGGGCCAGGAGACACTCAAACTTTCAAGTCACACATGTGCCTCCCTGGCCACAAATTGCACCCCCGATATGAAGTGGGTCCCACTAGCCTTTATTCCCATCTGCCAACATTCCTTCTCCCCATTCTTCAGGCTCCACTGCCTGGGTTTCTGAATCCAAGGTCTGGGAAGATGGCTGGGGAGACGCACAAAAGGAGAAGGTGGTGGGCGCCAGTTGCCCTCCACTTAGTACCCCCCGCATCACCCAATGCCAGGGGATGCCATTCACCTTGTTATCTGGGGAGGCAGCTGACTCAGAGCCCCAGCCTTGCATAGCTCAGGCTGGAGGGATTGGGGAGCCCCAGTTTCTGGCTGGATCTCCAGCTTAAACAGTGACGTAGCCTTGGTCTTGACTTCTCATCTCTCAACCTGATGTCACAGAAGGCTGCAGGCTCAGGATCCGAGGCTCAGCCGTAGTGGTTGCTTGGGAGAACCCAGCCTGGGGTTGGCTGAGAGAATGGGATGAAGTTTGCAGGACTTTGCTGTTTTGTTCCAATTCTTCTCACTGATTTTGCCAGCTCCTTCCCCCCTGCCCCACTCCGGAAATGATGGTTTTCATTTCACAGGACTTCTAAGGATGGAACCCAAGGTCCTGCTCTCCCACCAAGCCTGCCCGTCACCATCGGGCTGGCGATCCTGGGGGCTGAGGTCAGCCCAGCCCGGGTGGGGGGCACATGGGGACAGCTGGGCATTCTCCTTACAACCCGTGGCTTGGGGGTCCTGGCCTGCCTTTTGTGGCGAGGTTGCCAGGGGAATAAATGAGAAATGCCCTTTACTGCTTGGAAAGTGGCCTTGGCAATGGCAGGTGAGGAAACCTAAGATAGATAAGAAGCTTGGAAAAACGGAGGCCAGAAAAAACCGCCAGGTTGTCTTGCTGCCTAGACCCTCCCTGCGTTTCTTTCCCTGCCGAGTAGCTCAGAGACCTTCAGACTCCCACGGCTTGACCTGCTTCTTGAGTCCCAAACCGACCCCTCTTCCCTGGCCAGTGTGGACGTGGGGAAGTCTCCAAATATCCCGTACGTGTATGTCCAGCATCATGGAGAGGTCCAGAACTACAAGCCCCTCCAGGTGGTGACCGCCTGTAGCCTCGACATCTACAACTTCCCCTTCGATGTACAGAACTGCTCACTGACCTTCACCAGCTGGCTGCACACCAGTGAGTCTGTGGGCTTCGGGAGGCGGGAGCACATGTTGGGGGCACCCAGGCTGCCTGCTTGAGGAGCACACCCTAGGATGCAGTCTCCCTCCTCCAACTTGATCACCCCTTGTTTTTTAATGTTGTTGAGCCTCTGTTTCCTCATCTTCCAAATGGCACTACCATTGTTGCCCTTGTCGCCTCCCTCAGTTGTCATAAGGATTGAATGAGACAGTGTAAACTGACGGCAAGATGCTCAGGGACAATTCTTTCCCAATATCACAAGTAGGATCTGGCACGAAATGTCTTTCAAATCCAACCACTCCTCCACTGATGGACCCTCCCCCAGGGCAAGCAACCCTCATCTCCTGCCCAGGTTTGTGCAGTAGCCTCCTAGCTGTACCCACCCATTCATTCTTCCTCCCTCCCCGCCATTCACGCTCCTCACAGCAACCAGGGAGATCTCATTAAAATGCAGATCTGATCACATCACTGTCTGCTTCCCTGAGACACAATCTAAATCTCTTACCTGGCCGAGAGGCCCCTGCAAAGTGTGGCCACCCCTCCGGCCTCACCTGGTGTGCGCTCCCCAGCCCAGCCGCCTGCCTTCCTGGGCCCCAGAGCCCCTTGTTCTTTCCTTTACTCACATGCCGCTTCCTCTCCTAGGCCAACGTGCCCCTCCCCCTCCCTCCCCCTTTCCTCTTTCTGCCCCACTGCCCCCCCCCCCCGCTGGGCCAACTCCTCTACACTTCTCCTAATCACAGTGTCCCCGTCCGGGAACCCCCTCTCATCCCCCAGACGAGGCATCCGCAGCACTCAACTTCATAGTCTCCTGTTCTCCCCACTTCTAGTCACTTGTAAGGACTTGTTCAATGTCTACTCCTCCAGATAGAAACTTAGAGAGGGCAGCGACATGATTTCTATCCACCATTAGATCCCCAGGGCAGTGCCTGGCCCAAAGGAAGATGCTCGGTAAACTTTTATTGAGTGGACGAACGCTAGGTGCCCAGTATGGTCTAGTGAGGTGAGAATTGCCCTATTGCAAAAAGGCATCCTCCAGTTCTATCCTGACTTTATTGCATTACTGTAAATGGCAAAGGTAATACCTAACTCCCTTGAACAAAAGCCATAATTACAGGGACTTCCTAGCGGTCCAGTGGTTAAGATTCTGCCCTTCCACTGCAGGGGTTCGATTCCTGGTCGGGGAATGAAGATCCTGCATACCACACAGCGCGGCAAAAAAAAATGTTTTTAAAGCCGTAATTACAAATAATCTTTGATCTTTGACCTTTACTCTCAGTCCCAAACTCTTACCAACAACTCCCCACACCAAGACTTAACAATTTTTATCAGTATAAACTTTACATAATATGTTCTTCCAGATCCTACTCTATCCTTTGAATATATACACATACATACACATCTATGGAAAGTGCCTGGAAATTGTCTTATAGATTTTTATTTTACATAAATGTAAAATATTTCATGTTCTATTATATACTGGTATCTGAGCCTTTTTACTCAACAACAGGTCTTGGACATTTTTCCAAGTTAGTGCAGATTTAGCTCTTCCTCATAAATTTTGACTGCTGTAGAATAGCTTATGATTTGGACTGCATAATACTTTATTAAGCATTTTCCTGATTGGTAGCCATTTAGATCTTTCCCAATATTTTGCTGCACTGGATACTCCTGTCCTTTTGTGCATATGTATATCTGTTTCTCTAGTACTGATACAGAGCAGTATAACTGCTGTTCTATAAGTGAGGGTTTTGCTTATTTTCCTAATGCACCTTTAAATACAGGCAGCTCTGTCACGGCAAAGGTGACGAAAGCTGACTCTTACTCATTGCCTAAATGAGAAATTCTAACAGGAAACCTAGAAAGGTGCTTGACAGGCTGTGTGTGTGTGTGTGTGTGTGTGTGTGTGTGTGTGTGTGAGAGAGAGAGAGAGAGAGAGAGACAGACAGACCGACAGAGACAGAGAGAGAGAAAGACAGAGAGAGACAGAGACAAAGACAGAAACAGAAACAGAGAGAGGAGAGAGCTTCCTAATAAATGGTTCGCTGGGTCTTCGCATTTTGCTGTGTTTCCATCCAAGCCTTCGTCTCCCCTGTTACAGCCCCACTGCACAGACAGGTACAGTGTGCACTATTACCTCATCGTATAGCTGAGAAAACTGAGGCTGAAGATTAAGAGCTGAGGCTTGAGCCACGCCACATGGGTGCTGCCCCACCATCACAGGCACACCCCTGGCCCAGACTCCAAAGTTGCTTGATTTCTCCTCTCTCAGTCCAGGACATCAACATCTCCCTGTGGCGCCTGCCGGAAAAGGTGAAATTGGACAGAAGCATCTTCATGAACCAGGGCGAGTGGGAGCTGCTGGGGGTGCTGACCCAGTTTCAGGAGTTCAGTATAGAAAGCAGCGACTGTTATGCAGAGATGAAGTTCTATGTGAGTCGGTCAGGAAGCGGATGTGGGTAAAACAATGAATAAAGTCACACCCAGGTAGACTTCAGGAGGCATAGCCCTTTTCCCAGCTCACACTCTTCCCTCAATGAAGCAGGTGGGGAAACGCAACTGAATTGTCCTTTACTTTTCCTGAACAGCCGCAAGCCTGGATCTGGAGGCGGAATATGGGATCTGCCCATCTCCTTCTCCGAGCAATCCAGGCTGCAAGCACCACGAAGCAGGGGGTTCTGGGATGGGGTGGTGGTTCCTGGGTGCAGGACCCGTCTGCTCCCGGCTCCCCCAGAGCTCCTCTCTTGGTCCCAGGTGGTCATCCGCCGGCGGCCCCTATTCTATGCGGTCAGCCTGCTGCTGCCCAGTATTTTCCTCATGGTCATGGACATCGTAGGCTTCTACCTGCCCCCGGACAGTGGCGAGAGGGTCTCCTTCAAGATCACGCTCCTCCTGGGCTACTCGGTCTTCCTGATCATTGTGTCCGACACGCTGCCGGCCACGGCCATCGGCACGCCCCTCATCGGTAAGGCCCTCTCCCGGGGAAGAGCTCAGCGCGGCCGAGGAACGGAGGAACCGGCCCTCTCCTACCTCCCGTGTGTGTCCCCCACTCCCGCCCCACCCCGGGGTGCACAGGTGTCTACTTCGTCGTGTGCATGGCTCTTCTGGTGATCAGCTTGGCCGAGACCATCCTCATCGTGCGGCTTGTACACAAGCAGGACCTGCAGCAGCCAGTGCCCGCCTGGCTGCGGCGCCTGGTCCTGGAGAGAGTCGCCCTGCTCCTCTGCCCAGGGGAACAGTCCACTTCCCGGAGGCCCCCAGCCACCTCCCAGGCCGCCAAGACCGATGACTGCTCAGGTGACAGAGGGAACTTCTGGCCTGGATGCAGGGACATGGGGGGGATTCTCTGGAGGGCTAGCTGGGCCAGAGAGCCCGGGCAGGGCCTGGGGACTGGGTACCATCCTGCACAGAGAACCCACGGTGGACTTCAGCCAAAGGCATCAATCAAACCCTTTCCTCACCTTGGTGTTCGCGCACCATGCCAGGTGGGGACGGAGAGGGGTTAGGAGTCCCAGAGGCTGAGCAGGTCAGGAGCCGAGACCTCTGGGCTGAGGGTTGCCTCTCCTGAGATGGATCCCGAGGTGGGGGGGGGGGTGTCAAATGGATGCCTCTCGGGCACTTATGGGACAGCTAGCCTCATGGGGTTCAGCACTGCACCCGGGTTCCCAACACTCTCTCATTAGAATCAGCCAAAGACCAGGTCCATCAGAATTTCAAACACCTATGAGGCAGAGAGACAGGGCACAGAGGGACACTAAATTCCTCATGCCCCTGAGGAATTTGTCATCCTTGCTGTTGGTGGTGGTGGTGGTTGGTTTGCTGGTTTATTTCTTGAGCACTTTACCAGGGGGGTGCAAAGCATTGTCCGTGCATTATCACAGGTGATTCTCATGGCACCTCAATAGGATCTTCACTCTAATTTTTCAAACAGCAAACAGAAGCATAGAGAAGCCAAATAGCTTGCCCTAAGTCACAGAGCCAGGACCTGGTGAAACCATAATTTGAACCCAAGCCCACCTGACTCTAAGCTGGTGTTTTAAACTTTCCACCCCACTCCCCTCCTTTGTGTCTTCCTCCTGGCTGGGGCCAGGCCTTTTAAAGAAGACGTTTGGTTAATCAAAGACCATCTCATCATGAGCTCGTGCAACAGCCTAACACCTAATTCAACTGCTCACCTGGGGAAGGTAGTGATCCGAAGGTGTATTTTCTGGTCTAGAAGGATTCGAAGTCATGGAGAGGAGGGCAGTGAGGCAATATGATGTAGTGGACAGAGCAGTGGATTTGGAGTCCAGATACCTGGGCCTTGGTGGCCTCCCCTTTAAATGATGCTCCAACTGTGTCACCACGGGCTAGTCACTTAACCTCTCTGAGCTTTAGCACCTTCATATGAAGAGTGTGGTTGGTAATTACTCTTACTCTGCCTCTCTATGGGGTTGCTGGGAGGCTCAAATGAAATAATGGATATCAAATTGCTGGGGAAAGCCCACGGGTTAAAAAAATGCATGGGAAGGATAAATATCAAATTCGTGATCTTGGTGATGTGGGGAGGGAATGAAGGATGTGAGTAAGGAGAGGTATGCAAGGATCTTCAACTGTACTGGCTTTTTGTTTTTTTAATCAACCATACTTTATTTATTTTATTTTTAAAATTTATTTATTTATTTATTTTTGGCCGCATTGGGTCTTCGTTGCTGTGCGCGGGCTTTCTCTAGTTGTGAGCAGGGGCTACTCTTCGTTGTGGTGCGCGGGCTTCTCACTGCGGTGGCTTCTCTTGCTGTGGAGCACGGGCTCTAGGTGTGCGGGCTTCAGTAGTTGTGGCACGTGGGCTCAGTAGTTGTGGTGCACGGGTTCAGTAGTTGTGGCTTCTGTAGTTGTGGCACACGGGCTTTGTTGCTCCGCGGCATGTGGGATCTTCCCGGACCAGGGCTCGAACCCGTGTCCCCTGCATTGGCAGGTGGGTTCTTAACCACTGCGCCACCAGGGAAGTCCCTGTACTGGCTTTCTTTATTTGTTTAAGTTGGATGGTGGGTACACAAATACGTAAGTTATTCTCTGTACTTTTTTGGTCTGAGATTATACATAAGAAAAATGTCTGAGGCCTTAGAAACATAAAGGACAGTGTTCCAGCAAGGCTGCTGGGCCTCCCTCCTTTGCCAACGCTCTGCCCTTCTTCTAGACATGACAAACCATTGCAACCATCTGGGGGGATCCCGGGACTTGGAGAAGACCCCGAGGGGCAGTGGCAGCCCTCCCCCACCGCCGCGGGAGGCCTCCCTGGCGGTGCGTGGGCTGCTGCAGGAGCTGACCTCCATCCGGCACTTCCTGGAAAGGCGGGAGGAGAGCCGAGAGGTGGCCCGGGACTGGCTGCGCGTGGGCTCCGTGCTGGACAAGCTGCTCTTCCGCATCTACCTGCTGGCGGTGCTGGCCTACAGCGTCACCCTGGTCACGCTCTGGTCCATCTGGCAGTATTCCTGAGTGGGTCCAGCCCAGTAGGGGGTGGGTAATGAGGCTGGTTAGGATGGGGATGGGGGAATTTCAGGGCCCAGGGGATGCCAGGGACGTTCTCAAAACACATAAACAGTTCCATGCCTGTTTCCAATGCCAAGTCTCTCAGCAATCCCCAACCAGGGCCTTAACCCTTCCCCTAAAAACTTGGTGTTTAAGGCTCTTACATCCTCCTCCACGCCCCTACAGGCCCATTATGGCTTTAAAACACACTATCTTAGATCAGAAGAAACCCACGCATACCCTGACTTCACTCTATCTAAGCATCAAGCCTCAATTTCCCCATTGGCACTCCCCTGAATTGGCACTTTGGAATTCTGCTCTCTCCCTCAGCCTTGTTTTGAGATGGAAGGTAAACCAGCTCTCTACCACACGGGCCTGATAACTCGGCATTAGGTTTATCCGACCCTAATGTCTCCCTGTTCGCTTCACCTGTGGCCACTTCCCTGAACATCCATCCGATGGGGGGGTGGGGTAATAAAATACTATGAGCCCCAAATTCTCTTCTTGACCATTTGTCAGCAGCTGGGTGGGTGGAAGATGAGGTCTGAAGCTGCTGGTGGAAATGAGGCTGGGGAATTATCTGCGGTTTCAGATGTATGATGCTCTGCTAAGGAGTTAAGAAGTGACCGAACGGTGGCTGTTCTGAAAAAGAAACAGTAAGAGGTGGGATTCAAGGTGTGAGGGTCAGGACAATGAACACTTAACAACGCGGAGGTTGTTCCTCCAAGTGTTCCAATGCTGGAAGGGTCTACACAGTCCTGTTATCATTCTGCGCTCACGGTCTCTTGGTGAAGCTGGAAGCCAGCTCTCTCCCTGCAAGGACATCGGCACCACAGCCAGCACCCACTGGTTTGGTGTTTGAAAGCAGACACTGCTAAGTCTTGAGTTTATGTTTCTCCTCTGGGAACTCTCCGCAGCCGGCCCCTGGCACATCCACCAGAAAGCAGGACCATGACGGAGGCAGAGGCCGGGGCGCGGTCTTTGATCTTGCATCTCAGATCCCGGCCCCTCTCCCACACATCAGGATTTAAGACATGCTAAGGAGCATTCCAACTCTACCACTCCATCCACCTAACAAGCATTCAGAGGAAAGGAATGCCGGAACCCCCAAGAATGATGGCTTCACGTTTGCCATGTTTGCTTGAGGCTTTCTCTGGCTCTCCCTTTCTCATTCCAGCTTTATCTCTTTCCCTGTCTTGGGGTGCCTGTCTCTTAGGGACTGAATTCTACCAGGCGGAAAGAAAAGGACCCCCCAAAATACCTGGGGTGAGTGGTTTCAGGCTGGTCAACTACAAGGGATTCAGTATGGATCACCTGAACCTATACTTTCCCTGATCCCACACTCTGCAGCTCTAGTTTGTAGACCATCCAGTGAAGCTGGATGGAGGGCAGAACCTTAGGCCCTTGAGAGCTTCATGTCTGGAAAAGCCTAGAGGCTGAGGAGGCAGGCTCGTCTGGTTTAGCTTCTCTGAGCTTCTTCTCACCCCAGTTTCCCCAGCATGCCGAAAGAACTCATTAAATATTGTCTAACCGGCTGCTGGTTCCTAAATTGACCTGGGATGAGGTTTCATCTGCTACTTCCGACCTCAGACACATGTGCTCTTGATATTAGTTAAGGATTTCTGTATCAGGGTATCAGGGTTTCCCAGCAAAAAGCAGGAGACTGTGGGGCTGGAGATTGGCTCCCATTCACAACTGTTGCCTCCTGCTAAGTGCAGGTTGGGCGAAAGATGAGGATTGTTCATCCCGACTCTCTCAGGATGGTCCTGGCGGCCCATACTTGGGAGCCTGGTCTTGGGACCAAAGCTGTCCCACTCCACTCTCCACTTGGCCCTGCTGGGCCAGTCATGCTGCTGGGTGATTCTCATGTCTCAGGCCAGAGAGAGAAAGAAAGCTGGACAGTCTGGAACTGTCGATGCACCACTGATCAGTAAGTGGATGGCTATTGACAAAGTGTCCAACCAGAGAGCTCGTAAGATACTACTCAACCTATTGATTCCCCATCTCCCCCTCCCCACTCTTCACCCACGATCAATGGGGTAACAGAGCCCAGCATGGAGGCAGCCAATCAACCACCTCGAGAGTGAGCCACCACATGTAACCTCTTCCGCTCCACTAGCCACAGCCAATCAGCTCATCAATGCAGCATCCAGGGCTGTGCTGCCCAGGGATGGGAAACTGAGGCCCAGGGCCAGAGGATCCCCCGGTGTACTAACTCCTGTCGGTCAGTATTGATCTTGGGCTCCTCCCAAGGGCACCTTTACCCTGTCTGGGATATGAGAACACCCAGTAGCTCCCTCTCACCTGTTATCTCTCCCAGAACTTGCTTGCTTCCTTCCTCCTGCCACTTCAGCTCCTTCCCTCTCCTTGTGTCCTAGGCAGAGAGAGAAAACCAGAAACCGCCCATGTCTTTACAAGTGCTTCTGGGAAGCATCCTGGTTCTCTCTATCTCATCTCCACTCCTCTCCTGCAGCCTTCTCCATTCACCTACGAATAGCCCCGCTTCTCACCTTCTTTCCCATCCACGCAGCTTTCCAAACCTGTCATTTCTACTCAAAAGACTCCCTTAAAGATCTTGAAAGTGCCCAGCCTGAACCGCCCAGCCCTGTATGGTGCTCCAAGCTGCGGAGTCCACCGCCACCGTCCCAGGGAGGCTGCCTCTCCTCCTAGGCCATGGCCATCTGTGCTCAGCGACCCCAGGGCCCCTCACAAGAGTGGACATTCCGCGGCTCTTGGGAGGGTCTAGGGAGAGTAGCTGAGCTCAGAGTCAGGATGTGGGCTTAGGGGAGATTTCACTGAGAGAATAGGAGGGCAAGTTGCCTGGTGGGGTAGGGGGGAGGGCGAGTTGGTGGAGAGGTATTGTTCAACATTCCCCAGCCAGATTCTCCTTCTTCCCTCCCTCACTTCCCTCCAGCCTCTGAATCAATACGTTTTGAATCTAATCTAATAACAGAGATTTAACGAGGGGATAATGCTTGTGGAGCGGTCAGGCGCTTTGTCTCTTCTTTCAAGCGGCAGCTGGGGCCCATTATCCGAGGACAATGTCCCATGCTAATCACTCCCTCTCTCCTCCGAGTGTTGGGGGACGGGTGGTGGGCAAGAGAGGGCAGCTCCTCCCCTGATTGGAGGGGAGTGGAGGGGTGGAAGAGGGGGGGAATAAGTCGAGAACGGTCTGGCCGGGGCCCCTCTCAATTGTCTTGACCTGACACCAACTCAGTGGCCTTCTCCCCGGCCCTCACTGTCCGTCCTGAGCAGTCAGGAGCCCTAACAGTGCACACACACAGCAGATAATTACCTATCAGCTGCAGTACCAGGGGTTGGGAGTTGGGTGGGTTTTTTTTTTTCTTCTTCTTCTTTCCTCTAACTTGGTCCTCTATAATTTAAGCTCTCCCATTAAGGCCTGTGATTGGCCAGCCCTGACTGTCACGGTTAGAGAATTAAACCCTGCTTTTAGAGACCAAGAATATCCTTCTCGGAAACAGAAGCCTGCTTCGCATCCTCTCTCTCTCCTATCTGGGACCTTATATCTGGGCTTGACCTGCAGGAGGAGGGGTGGAGATTAGACTGCAGGAAGAACTTCCTGAGAGCCATATTCCTGACATGAATTGAGATTGGGAGTCTGAAAGGGAAGGAATGGAACCTCATTCCCTAGAAGACTTTAAAGAGAGACTTTTATCTAGGTTGGGAAGGGGCAGAGCAGGGAGAAGATCTGCCTCAATTTCCACTGTCGAAGATCGAGTTGGGAGGGAGCCAGAGCTAGGACACCAGAAGCATGGCCACTCCCATTCCTTCTGCAATACATTTATTGGGTACAATATAAGAGTGCCATGTGGAGTGGGCCACCCTAGATTTGAATTTTGGCCCCATCACATGCTAGCTGTGAAATCTTGGACGAGCACTTAATTCCTCTGTGCCTCAACTTTCTTATCTGAAAAATGGGCGCACATTAGTACCTGCTCATAGGTGCTGTGGGGCACCACACTCCTAGTATGGGGCCAAAGCCCAGGGAAGTCATGAGGCTGGAGTAGAGGGATGTCTAGTGGCTTAGGGGCCCTTCCTTGGTCTGCTCACATCACATTCTGAATGGGTGGGAACATCTCCCTTTTCCTTGTTGTCTCCATTTTAGAGATGGGCAGGGTGAAGTGAGCTGGTCATTCACTATAAGGCCAGCAGGGGATAAAGTTCTGTCCACACCAGGCTGAATTCATATCTCTACGTCCCATACCTTCCTGCCCCTTTTTCTCCTATTACTACCCACTCAGACTCGCCCCTGTGCATTCCCGGGCTCCTTTGTACAGAGTTCCTCCCTAAAGCTACAGCTTTGAGTTCCTCCTCTGGGAAAGCATGTGAATACTGGGCATAACTTGGGGGGATCGTCCTCATCCTGGCTGGGTCTCTCCTATTCAATTCCACCTCCTGTGTCCCTGTCTGCAAAGAGACCTAAATTCCTGGCAGAGGCGCACATCATGAATATGACATCCAGGACCATGGGAGCCTAGGACTCACTTCCACGTGCCCGGGCGAACCCCACACTCAAGACTCAGAAAGAAGTACCACCCTGTAAGGCCCGGAATAAGATGTCAAACTTTGGCCAGGGACAGTCACAACCCGGTCCTTCTAAATTCTGTCCACAAGGTGGCAGCAAAGTCCAGCTATTCTATCGAGGGGATTAGGCAACCGTTTTTTGCCCCCTTCTCTCCCCCTTTCCCCCCCAAATGCCCCAACCCTCCTCAGGAGCCTCTGAGTCCCCTTTTCTCAAGGCCAGCCCCTTCCTTTTGGCCAGCACTAAGGATCATGTTTCAGACTGCTTGGTGCCCTGCTCTGATGCTCTGGGCGGAGGCTGTACCAATACTGATCCCTGAGCAACGGCCCCTCTTGTTTCTGTGCTCAGGCCTGGACCCCACACTAAGCTGCACACTTAGTTTATTTTCCCCCTTCTGCTTATGTGATGAAGATATTGATGCCTGATGGTGAAGGAGCTGTTTTACCCAAAACCCATACACGTAAGTTCCATGGATGAATCTCCGCCTTTCTCTTCTGCCCGTGTCTCTAGGGCCCCAACTCCATCCCCCCTCACACTGGCTCTGAGATGGTCCTCAATGGTCCTAGGAAAAGAAGAGTGAGAGTAAGGGGCTGCCCAGAGCAGCAGCGGGGAGGTGTGTGTAGGGGTGGGCGTGGGGGTCAGTAGTTAGATGAGGAAGGTGGGACCCTGGGAGACACTCGTCCAGTGGCTCTGGGGTAAGGACTGAAGAGATGATAGGTTAATGACATGATATCTTTACCCATCCCAGGGCAACACCCATAACTTTGCTGTTGCCCCATGCTAGCTGTGCGTACTAGTTTTCTGCTGCTGCTGTTACAAATTACCAATTTAAAAACACAAATTTATTATCCTGCAGTTCTGCAGGTCAGAAGTCCAAAATGGATTGACAGGGCTCTGTTCTTTCTGGAAGCTCTAGGGGAGAATCTGTTTCCTTGCCTTTCCTAGATTCTAGAGGTTGCCTGTATTCCTTGGCTCATGGCCCCTTTCCCCAGCTTTGAAGCCAGGAGTGTAATATCTATCAGATCTCTCTGCTTCATCACATCTCCTTCTCTGTCCGTTTTGCCTCCCTCTTTCCCTTATAAAGACCTTTGTGAATACACTGGACCCACCCAGATGATCCAGAATAAGCCCCCATCTCAAGATCTTTAAATTCATCACAACCGCAAAGACCCTTTTACCTTGTAATGCAACATAATCACAGGTTCTGGCTATTAGGAAGTAGTTATCTTTGAGGGGGGCCATCATTCTGCCTACTACCCTGTGAGATCTTGGGCAAAGTTGCTTAGCTTCTCTGTGCCTCAGTTTCCTCAACTGTAAAATAGACACACTAACAATACCTACCTTATGGCATTCTGGGGAGGAGTAAAAGAAGCAATGCAAGTAAAGGGTCCAGCGCAAAGTAAGTGCTTGATAAATTTTAACTACAGTATTCTTATTGCTTTTATGCGTAAATCTAGAAGCTTCCTGGCCAGGCCCTTGCACAGGAAAAATGAGGCGTGGTCCATTTCAGACCTATTTAATTAACACTATATAAGAAATAATACTCTCCATTAGGCAGTGTTCATTTGTGCAATAGCTTTATGGTGATGAGTTTGAGCTATTTTATGACCTTAGGGGTAGGGGATAGGAAAGCAATGAATCCAGGACCCCAGCCTGGCAGGAGATATAGGATCAGGCCAAGGCAGCACCTTCCCCAACGCCCGCAACTCCCAGAGTTTCCTCATCTTCCTGGGGCTTCTTGAGGCAAGAGGTGTTAAACCCAGAATGGGGTGCAGAATCATCTCCCTCCGAAGACTTCAACAGAGACACCCCCCCCCCTTCTCCTGATCCACCCTCTTTGAGAAAGCAGTACAGGCAGGGGGATGGATAGAATAAACTCTGGAGGACCTTCCCAGGTTAGGGTCCAGGAAATCCTGCCTTTCCATCTAGGTGACACTTCATCTTGGCCTGAGGCTCCAGCTCTGTGCTCTGTCCTTTTCTCTTTGCTGACATATCCACCCCCTGCCCTTTTCACCCAAGGACTCATTTTTCTGGCTCTCACTAATGAAACTCAAATCTATCTGCCAGATGGGTTTGTCACTGGGCTTAAAATTCCCACGAAAGGTTCACCCCTCAAAAGTCTTGTGAAGGTGAGCGGCGAGTTTCTCCCATTGCTAACCCCCCATCCCCGCCATTTCTTCACTCTCCCAAGAAGTGTGATGCATTTCTTTATTGTCAGGTGATTTGTTTAGCATTTATCTTGGCTCCCAGCCTGTAAGTTCCCAAAGGCCGGTATTTCTCATCCTATTCACCACTCACACTGAGCTGGCATGTAGTCCACACTTGGCATTTAGTGGGCAAATGAGTGGATGAGCTGCGGTGGGGGGAACAGACATCTGCTGTGCAGAACGGAGCTCTGACCTGCAACCCCTTCCCTAATCTACTCTTTACCTCTCCCGCCACTGCCAGTTTGGGTAAGACGCAGGGAGTAAGGCATAAGAGACACCCAGGCAGCCTAAAGGGCATGGGAAAATCTGGGCGGGAGGGTAAGCTTGCGGAGCTGGGTGGAGAATCTGGGGGGAGTGGCCTTAAGGAGGCTGATTGGCCATTGAAGTCCCTGATGTCACTTCCTCGGTGAACCTTCTCAGATCCTTTTTTTCTTTCTTTTTTTTTTAAAATTTATTTATTTATTTATTTATTTTTGGCTGTGTTGGGTCTTCGTTTCTGTGCGAGGGCTTTCTCCAGTTGCGGCAAGCGGGGGCCACTCTTCATCGCGGTGTGCGGGCCTCTCACCATCGCGGCCTCTCTTGTTGCGGAGCACAGGCTCCAGACGCGCAGGCTCAGTAGTCGTGGCTCACGGGCCCAGTTGCTCCGCGGCATGTGGGATCCTCCCAGACCAGGGCTCGAACCCGTGTCCCCTACATTGGCAGGCAGATTCTCAACCATGGCGCCACCAGGGAAGCCCTCAGATCCTTCAAGAGAATGAATCCCTTGCCCCCAGAACTTCCACATTGTGCCATAGCTGGTTTGGCGCTGTAGCTGCCAGAATCTGTGAGCTCCCACAGCCGGGACTGCCTGCCTCTTCATCTCCAGGGCCAGACCCGTGCCAGGCTCAGGGTGGAAGCTCAATATTTGAACGAATGAAGGGGGTGGTGGTGTGGATTCTATACGAGTCCCTTTCTGCTAGGATGATCCTGTAATTATCAGCCAGACCAGAGCATTTCTGTCCTGGAAATGGAGGCGCAATTATTAACTACACATGGACTGTCCCGGGCAAGCAGGATGCACGCATGCACCTTACCTCTTTATGGATTCCCTGGCCCCCTTCCATGGCTGAGACCTGACCTGGGCTGGTCGGCTGCGAATGCTTTCACCCCTGCCTGTTCCAGAGCTGAGCCCTCTTGGGCTGGGGGAGGGGAGGAGAGGCACAGCGCTGCCCTTTGTCCACTCTGGGGTCATGGTTTTCCTCCTGAGGTTTGCCTCAGAGGTTGGAAGGATTTCCTGTGGGGTCAGGGGTCAAATGCCGCATGTCCTCAGCAGAGCTATGCGGAGTCCTAGCTCGGCTTCTGCCCTCCTGCCCCCAGGAAGAAGGATGGGCTGATTCTGGAGCAGGAAGCGGTGCTGGGCAGGCAGAGGCAGGCCGGGAGGGGCTCCAAGGGTCCCCATCCCCACCATCTGAAGGGCTGAAGGGCAGGCCCTGGGGACTCCCTCCACCCCCGAAACAGGGGATGCTGCCTAGTGCCTATATGTGGGGTGGGGTGCAGTGTGGAGGGAGCGCTGCTGGCAGGGGATGTGCCCCATGGGGGTGGAAGTTGGCTAAATGGGGCTGGATTGACAAGGAATCCCGGGGTGAACCACTGCCTTAAAAGTTTACTTTTCGTTAATCATCCCGTTTGTGGAGGAGGAAACCCATATGTCCTCCTGCAGAGTAAAGAAAAAGAGCAATTGTATTGCTGAAGGGGGAAACGGATTTGGGCCTCTCCCTAGCTTCCTGACAGTTCCCTGGCGGTTCCCCAGAGTTTGGGAGTAGAACAGAAATCCCCTGGGGCCAGGCCACATTTAAGCAGTAGCACCCCTAAGGGGCCTGATATAAGGGAGGCGGTGGGAAATGGGGGTGGGTTGAGAGGTCCAACGCTGAAGGTCTACTGCGGTGCCTGCTGGGGTTTGGGACCAACCTCACCCTCCCTTGCATGCACCTGGGCCCCAGCTTCATAGGGTGCCTGCGTCAGGCTGCACAGGTTGTGCACTGTATAAACCCAGGGGCTCCATTTACACGGACCCCAATGTGTACCGCTCAGGAAGCTCTGGTCATGGGCCTTTATGCATGCTAGTCCCTCTGCCTAGTATGTCATTCTGGCGAGTTCCTACTCAACCCCAAGAGGCAGCTCAGACGTCATCTCCTCTGAGAGCTCCTAGAGCACCCATCACACCCACGCATACCTCTGTTCCACAGCACGTTACGTGGAATTGCCACGACCCTCTCCACCATTCTCAGAGCCTTAGCGCCCTCCCCGCTGCCGTCCTCACACGGTGCCTGGAATGTGGAGGCGCTGGGAGGACAGTGGCGACAGTACCGGAGCTGGAAGCACCTGCGAGGCCATCGTGCACGCTCTTCCTGGTTAAGAACATGCTGTGGCCCAGGGCGGCGAGATGGCTTGTCCACAGTCACTCTAGGTCTCTGCGGTAGTGAATGGGAATGTTGGACAGGCCCTCAGGCCCTCAGTACTGGGCACAGGCCTGCCTTGCAGGGGTGACAGTGGTCTCTCCTCTGAGACCACTTGGGGACTGGGGCCCAAACCCCTTCTGGCAGGTCACTCCGTCCTGTCCTTGTCCTCTCTCCCTCCCACTTTCCAATGTCGGGTATTTTAAAGGCTATTTTGACTCTCTCCGCTGTAATAAGAAACTAGCAGTTAACTATTATAAGGCTGTTTTACAATCGTGTGGAAGCCCCTTTTATCCACTTGGCTTTAAATGGTTATATCTTTTATCCCTAGTTTTCAGGAATATAAAACTTTACAGCATTTGCTGCAAACCTTCATACTTTGCTTTGCAGTTTATTGCTCCCTCTGTAGATATATCTTTCGCATAAATAAGACTTTCATCTGTACAGTACTGGGCTTGGGCCACTGTGGCTCTCTGCAGTTTCATCAGTGGAACTCAGCCTTGGACACAAGATGATTCACACTGAGCCATTGGCCTGGTTGGCCGCCCTCGGTTCCTTGTCCTCTGATGAGGGCTGGACCGGCAGCTCTGCCACAAAGGTCATGGACCCCAGGGAGAGGGAGACAGGATGGGGAATCCCTGAGGGGGCGTTCCCCACTCACTCTGTCCCTCATCTGAGGTTTGGGTCCCCGAAGACACCAGCCAAGAGTGTCCTGGCCTCTCCTGTGCTTGAGCAGGGAAATCTTCCCCGAAAGCAGCCAGGAAGCAGCAGCAATAAGCTTAGCCAGAGCTCCCCAAGGCATGCCTGGAGTAGAGCACAAGCCAAGTTCTTGGACAGCCCTGGCCTTCCTAGGGCACCAACCTGAAGGGCCTCTCTGAGCAGAGGCTCCATCTAGAAAAGCCACAGTGACAGAGAGGACCACACAGGCGATTCTGTCCCCAGGTGAATTCTCCAACTATGACCTGTTTTTTAATCTGGAGTGATTAGATTAAGTGCAAAAAAAAAAAAGGGCACTTCTTAGGGTAGCCATGAGAATGCCCTGCCCCTGGACTGCCAACTACGCTGAGGGTAATTGATCAAGGGCTCCAGGTGCTGCTCTGAAAGCAGTGTTGGTGCCAAGGCCACGCCTCCCAAGGGCTGCCCCTGGCCGGGGACTGAGAGTGGCAGGGATGCGAAGAGAGGCCCGTTCCTGGGAGGTGGGGATCCCTCTGATGAACAACGGGCTGGAGGACTCCCCGACAGCCTCGCCGAACCTTTCCTCCGCTGCATGGCAGTGCAGGAAGACTCCTCCCCTCATTCCTTCCCTCTCTCCTTCACTCAGACCAGACTTACTTACCCAGCAGTCTGACAGCTCTCCCCGCCATCCCTGTCTCCCTCCCCTGTTCCCCTCACGGGCATTCCCCCCAGTAAAATGCTTGCACACTTAACCCCATGTGGTCATCTGATTCTCAGAGGACCTGAACTAGCACACCTCTCATTTACAAAAGGAGAGAAAGTTGTATACATCAGTGTCGCCGATGGAGATTCTGTGCCTCCTTGTTGTTTATGCAGTAGCTGCTAGAAAGACATGTAGACAGGGAGAAAGGTGTGTGTATGTTTATATGCAATGCTAGAAACAAGTGTATCTCCAGGTATAGACGTGTAGGTGGGTATAAGTCAATGGCTATAAATATACTTTTTTAAAAGAAGAGTTATTTTAGAGCAGTTTTAGATTCACAGCAAAATGAAGTGGAAGGTACAGAGATTTCCCCTGTACCCCTCTACCCCCCCCACACACACATAACCTTCCCCATCATCAACATCCCCCAACAGAGTGGTACATTTGTTACAATCGATGAACTTACATTGGCACATCCCATACCCAGAGCCCACAGTTTGCCTCAGGCTTCACTCTTGCTGTTGTACATTCTCGGGGTTTGGACAGACGTATCCATCACTATAGTGTCCTACAAAGTAGTTTCACTGCCCTAAAAATTCTCTGTGTTCTGCCTATTCATTCCCCCCGCCATCCCTCCACAAGCCCTGGCAGCCACTGATCTTTTAATGTGGGAGGGAGCGTGGCCCTGATGACAGCTGATTTTAGACGTCTAGCCTCCAGAACTGTAAGACAAGTTTCTGTTGTTTGAAGCCATCCAATGTTTTCGACTTTGTTATGACAGCCCTAGGAAATGAACATAGGATCCTTTTCACCTATCAACCAACCCTACAGCCCCACCTTGAGACCACTTGTTATGCATAATAACAATTTTTCTTTATCATTCCATCTAGTTGGTTAGTGGTTTTTTTTTGTTTTGTTTTCGGCTTTGTTCTTTTTTAATTTTTTTATTTTTAAAATTTTATTTATTTTTGGCTGCATTGGGTCTTCATTGCTGTGCGCGGGCTTTCTCTAGTTGCGGCGAGCGGGGGTTACTCTTCGTTGCAGTGCGCGGGCTTCTCATTGTGGTGGTTTCTCTTATTGAGGAGCACAGGCTCTGGGGTGGGCGGGCTTCAGTAGTTGTGGCACATGGGCTCAGTAGTTATGGCTCACAGGCCTAGTTGCTCCACGGCGTGTAGGATCTTCCCAGACCGGGGATCAAACCCGTGTCCCCTGCACTGGCAGGCGGATTCTTCACCACTGCGCCACCAGGGAAGTCCCTTGGTTTTGTTTTTTAATTGCAATAGCTTTCAGACTGACAACAGATAGGTCTTTACGTTCCTCAGGCTTCTGTCCTTCGCCTCTTCTCTTCTGACGACGCTCCTTCCTGGGGGGATCTCAGCCACTCTCATAGCTTCAAACATCACTCAGTGGGCCCCTAACTCTTAAGTCTGTATCCCCAACCCACACTGCACGCCTGAACTACAGATCTAGTATCTATCTAACATCCGCCCTTGGAGCGTCCCCTCAAATTCAAGAGGTCAAATTTCAATTCCTATCAATCCCCTCCTTTAGCTGTACTTTCCATGCTCTCTGTTTCAGTGAATGTCACAACTACTGACCTAGGTGTCCAAGCAAGACACCCGAGCAAGGATGTCACTCCATCATCTTCCCTTCAAGTCTAGAACATCCACAAATTCTATTGATTCTGCCTTCTCTCCCTAATCTCTCTTCTAGCCGTCCTCTCTTTACCGTACCCATTTTCACTGAAAGAATGTAAGTCCACATCATTTTTGCCTGGGATCTTGTACTCTAACCTTGAACAATTCTCCACATTACTGATGATTTAAAATGCATCTCTTAAAGTTTGGTAAAATCGTCATCTGGGTCTATTGTTTTCTTTGTGGACAAACTTTTTTTAAATTACAGATTCACCTTCTTTAATAGATACAGGATTTCAAAATGTTTATTTCTTTTTGTGTCAATTTTGTAAGTGTGTTGCCCTAGGAATTTGTCTATTTCATTTAAATTTTTGAATTTATTAGAATAAAGTTGTTTGTTATAACATCTTTGTATTAGTTTCCTGGGGCTACTGTACCAAAATCTCACAAAATGGGTGGCTTAAAACAAAAGAAATTTACTATCTCACAGTCTGGAGGCTAGAAGTTGGAAATCAAGATGTCACCGGGTCCATGCTGCCTCTGAAACCTGTAGGGGAGAATCCTCCCTTGCCCCTTCCTAATTTGTGGTGGTCATCACCCTTTGATGTCCCTTGGCTTGCTGCTGCATCCCCCTATCTCTGCCTCCATTGTCACATGGCCTTCCCATTCTGTGTATCTGCTTTCTCCTCTTCTTATAAGAACCCCACTCATATTGGAGTAGGACCCACCCTACGTATTGGCCCACCCTACTCCAATCTGACCTTAGCTTAACCTGATTACATCTGCAAATACCCTATTTCTAAATAAGGTCACATTCTGAGGCACTGAGAGTTAGGACTTACACATATCTTTTGGGGGGCACAACTCAATCCATAACAATCTCATTATCCTTTTATTATCTTATTATATTTTAATGCACTTGTAAAAATGCTAAAAGCCAAGAAAATCTTGTACGAAGAAGAACAAAATTGTAAGATTTCCATTACAGGTTATCAAGACTTTTCACATAACTACGGTAATCAAGACAGACTGGAATAGGGGCAGTCACAGTACATATACTAATGGAACAAAATAGAAAATCCAGAAATACACACAAACATATATGTATACTTGATTTATGACAAAGATGGCACTGTATAGCAATGGTACAAGGATGATCTTCTTAATACATTGGGTGTCCACATAGGAAAGAAATGAATCTTGACTCCTACTTCACATCGATCACAAACATCCATTCCGGATGGATGGTAGATCTAAATGTGAAAGGGAAAACAGGGACTTCCCTGGCGGTCCAGTGGTTAAGACTCCGTGCTTCCACTGCAGGGGGTACGGGTTCGATCCCTGATCAGGGAACTAAGATCCTGCATGTCCGTGCTGTGTGGCAAAAAAAAAAAAAAAAGTAAAACAAAAAGCTTTAAAAATACAACATAAAATAACTTAATAATCTTGTAGCAGTCAATGATTTTTTAAGCTGGACATAAAAAGCATTAACAATTGTGGTGGTCTGGTACATTGGTGGTCCTCAATGAGCCATACCTGACTGTATTCATGCCTTTGTGTAGACCCTTCCCCTTAAATGTGAGCTGGGTTTGTGACTTTATTAATAATCAATAGAATGTGGTTGAAGTGATTTGATGCCTGTTCCCAGCCTCAGGAGGAGCTGTCATCCAGAACTCAGCTAAGGATTCAGGACCCTGGAATGAACTATCACCCACTTTCTTCTAGGGCTCTTCGCGGTAAATCCGATCACACCTCACATCCCTGCTTATTTTAGGAACCTCTAGAAGTCCAGGCTTCCTGGGTCATCCATTATCAGTGGATCACTGGTCCCCAAACTGCTGGTCGTATCTCCTAAACTAACCCATTTCATCTCTCTTCTGGAGCTTCCAATCTAGAAGCAGCTGACTCCCTTCCATCTTCACTTCCATCCTCTGAGGACACTATCCTCTTATGTAGTTCTGGGGTGGGGCTCCCAAATTGCATATCTAACAAGCTTCTGGGTGATGTAGATGCTGCTGATCTGGCAATCACACCTTGAGAACCACTGCCATGGCCCTTATTATAATTACTACTTTATATACATCCTCAACACTCCACTCAGCTCCCTGTCTAACACATTGGGTGTCCACATGGGAAAGAAATCAATCTTCACTCACCTGGTGAAGCCACAACCCCAGCTGAGTCCAGCCAGCCACATTCTCTGCTCCCACATCTGAGTAGTTGAATATTCTTGGAGAAAATCAAACTGAGCTGACTGGATTTACTATAAATCCATGGCTTCAAACTATAACAGACACTGAATGACCACCCCCTCCACCCCCAGCAAGCCTATATTTCTCTTTTAAGTTTGAGTTCTTACTCTCCAAATAATTATTATATTATTCTGGTTTTTTTTCCCCAACCCCCCACGTCTATTCCACTCTGCTTCTTGTCGATGACCTCATTCTTTCATTCACTGAGCCATCAGAAAGGAACCCCCTCACCTTCTGACCAGCAAATCCACAGATGGACCATACCTGTACCCAAGTTCTCACAGGTTAAGATGCAGGAAAGGGGGATCATTTCAAAGGCAACCCCGTCTCACATGCTCTGAGTCCTGCTCAAGAACTTTTGCTTTTGAGGTTATTTCCCCTTGCCTCTGCATCACCTAGCAACCAGGTCTGCTGGACCATCCTCATGAACAAACATATTTTAGTGTCTCTTATTATTAAGAAAGCACAAAGAAACTTCCCTTGAAACTGTTCCAAAGGGAAACTTCTCAAATAGTTTTTATATTTGCTTTTCCCAATTCCTCACCTTCAATTCTTTTTTAACTTCATCTGGTTTCAACAGATTCCCTTGACTCTGTCCTTGTGGAATTTACCAGTAGCTATATACAAATGGCCAATAAGCACATGAAATAGTCATTAGGGAAATGCAAATCGAAACCACAATGAGATACCATTTCACAGCCACTAGGATGGTTAAAATAAAAGACAGACAATAACAAGTGATGGTGAGGATGTGGCAAAATTAGAGCCCTCATACATTGCTGGTGAGGATATAAAATGGAGCCACCACTTTGGAAAACAGTTTGGTAATTTCTCAAGATGTTAAACATAGAATGACATGTTTAACATGACCTAGCAATTCCACTCTAGGTATCTACCCAAGAGAAATTAAAATGTATGTCCATAGAAAAGTTAGTACACAATGTTCACAGCAGCATTATTCATAATAGCAAAAAAGTGGAAACAATCCAAACTGTAATCAACTGAGGCATGATCAGAAAAGGTGGTATATCCATACAAGGGAATAATATTCAGTCATAAAAGGAATGGAGTACTGACACGTGCTATAATATGGAGGAAACCTGGAAACATTACGCTAAGTGAAAGAAGCCAGAGGCAAAGACCACATATTGTATGATTCCATTTATATGACATGTCCAGAATAGGCAAATCTATAGTGACATAAAGTAGATTAGTAGCTGCCTGGAGCTGGGATTGGGTAGGGAGTGGGAAGGGGAAAGGGGAGTACTGTTAATAGGTATGATGGAAGTGTTCTAAAATTAGACCGTGGTGGCAGTTGCTCCATTCTGTGAATATACGAAAAATCTGTACCATATACTTAAAATGGGCCAATTTTTGTGGCATGTGAATTGTATCTCGATAAACCTGTTGTTTTAAAAAGTCATTAAAAAAACACATCAGCAGCCTTCACATTGCCAATTCCAAAGGCTTCTTCTCCCTATCCCACTCTTCCTACACTTCCCAGCAGCCTAACAGTTGCCCACTCCCTCCTCTCTCTTGCCTTTCCTGACATCACTCCAGGTTCTCCCACCTCAATAGCCACACCTGCTCAGTCTCCTTTGCTGGCTCCTCCCCTTCCAACAGCCTCTAAATGCTGGAGGGCCCAAGGCTCTGTGTAGGGCCTTCTTATCACCTCTATCGATGTTATTCCTTTGGGAGTTTATCCAATCCTATCCCATGACTTTACCCTCTCACACGCTGATGACTCCAAATAAACTAGGACCTCTCCCGATTAGTCTCAGACTTCTCTATCTAACTGCTTATTCAATATCTCCCTTTAGTGATCTGAAGTTATCTCAAGCTTAATATGTTGAAATCTGAGCTTTCTAGTCTCAAATATGTTGAAATCTGAGCTTTCTAGTCTCAATCTCCCACCCTACCACCAATCCTATTTCTTCCCAGGTTTTCTGGTCCCAGTAAATCGTACCACTACTCACACAATTGCCCAAGTCAACCTTAATTTACATGTTTTCCTTCTGCCCTACACCTGATCATTCAGCATGTCCTATCTTCCACTTCCAAAATGTACCCCAAGCCCACCCTCTCTTTTTCATCTATTCACCATACAAGCCATCATAATCTTTCAAAGGCAACAGCTTCCTAACTGTTTTCTCTGTGTTCATTTATTATGTTACTTTCCCTATTAAGATCCCTCATTGACTTCCCATGACATGCCAAGCCCTGATCTGCCTCAGGGCCTTTGAACATGCTGTCCTTCTGCCTGAAACACTCAACGCTCCGTATGGACCATCCATTCTCTACCTTTCTCTCTCAGTTCATGTCACCTCTTCAGAGAAGCCTTCCCTGCAGACCTACCTGTGTTCTTCCCTCAGCTCAATTATTCTCTATTACTTCATGATGTCTTTTCCTTCAGTGCACTTACCACAACCAGTAATTATCCTCTGTATTTTACTTACACTGGTTAATTAATGCAATAAATATCTGTTGTGTCTCCTCTGTGCCAGGCACTGTAGTAGGTGCTAAGGATAAAGTCGTCATCAAGTAGACAGGGTCCAGTCCCAAAGCAGCATACAATTTAGTGGAAGATACAGGTATTAATCAAATAATCCTACAAATGACAAAATAACCACAAACTCTGATAAGTGCTTGAATGAAAAACTGTTAGAGGATCAAATTCCTAACATTTATTGGATGCTTATATGCCAGATACAGAACTAAATTAAAACCTATCAAACCAGGGACTTGTTATACGCAGTTGACTCGTGAGGAAACCAAGGCTGAGGGCACATAGGAAACCCAAAGTCACATAACTAGCTGGGGGCTGAGCTGAGGCCAAGCGCAGGTGTGTCTCCCTCAGAGCCAGAGCTCTGCGCTGCCATGTCTCATCTTGCTACAGCCTTTTTTGCTTTTTCCCTCCTGCCTTTATGACCGCTTTGGCCACAGTCTCCACCATCATATCTACCCCCTCTGATCATTCTCAAAACTCTGGTGCTTCCTTGGTTTCTGTTCTCAACCTTCTCTTCCCCGGGTGTCCCAGCTGGGCTGGAGCTGAAATGTATACATCAGTCACGAAGAGTCAGGCAAATTTTGGAAAGCAATCTGGTACTACTTACTTAAATAACAACCTGGTAATTCTGCTCCTGAGATCCCAAAGTAATTCTCCCAGCAGCTCTTGAGGCTCCCTGAACGAGGAGAATCACGACAGCATGATCCATGATGGGGTGAGGCTTGGCGCCTGGGTGTCCATCACCAAGTGGGCGCATCTGTGTCTGCGGTTGTTGCACGACACGGAGCATTTATTATGCATTCACTAGAAGCAACAGATTCGATGTAAACATGAACAGTGATTAATGGAAAAGGTAAGAAACAGAAATAGATCTATAGCAAAGTATCATTTATATAACGATGCATGTGCATAAAACAAAAATACACATTTTATAAAAATATATAAAAACGAAATGTACTAATTAGACAAAATAGGATGGCTGTTAGAGGGACACAGAAACGGACACAGAAATAAGCAGGGACCATATGTCCTGGTTTGCCTGCGGCTGTCCTGGATTACGGCTGTGATCCCAGCATAACGATTATTAAAATGCCTCTTTTTCTTCTCAAATGTGTTCTTTCTTGTATAATAAACATACAGTCACTCTAGGTATGGAAATAATAAGAAGAAATAAATAAGAGGGAGAACTTGCACAGATCTGGTGGCCGTAACATGGAATGAGGACTACGGTTACCTCAACCCTCCATACCTAAGATCCAAAGCAAAATCAAAGCATGAACAACTACAACAAAGCAAACAAAAAATCTAGACCAAAAAATACCACCCCGAGATTTGAACAATACTCATGTCCTTAAGCATCTATCTCCATGTACTGATCCATCGGGTTGAAGACCATTGGTGTGTGGGGACAGAGACTCGATCTGCATTTGGTTTCCAGGCTCATAAAGGCACGTCAGGTGCAGTGGGAGGGGTGGAGTGCAAGACTGGGGGTAGCTGGCAGAGGCCAAATCATAAGAACTTCCAGGCCTCCAGGAGAGAATTGACCACAAATGGAGACATTTAACATGATAAGGGACATCCGCCAAAAGTGCCCAGTGGTCATAGGAGGGCAGTGATCTAGGTACCGATCTAGGTTTTGCAGGGAAACTGGTATGGACAAACCCCCAGAACCTAGGGGATGGCAGGTATGCACCCCAGCAACAAGGACTCCAAGGGTGAAACTAGGAATATCATTGTAAAAGCTGTACGGTCTACGACAGCCTCATTGCCAGAGAGAAGGAGCTCCCCGCTCTGACCTCCCAGCAGGTGGCCACATGCATGTGCACAGCCTACAGTTTCTGCACACCTGGGCAGAGCTCCACTAGGCTGCTGGTGCCAATGAGAGGGGGGGCCCAGTGGATCTCTTGTTCTGCAGAGGTGGCGTCCATGACTGATGACTCAGATGGATTCATGAATGTGGGTAAGACTTTTTAAGATGCCAGGAGTTCTTTGGGAAAACTTTGCAAGGATCTGCAGGTGGGGCTTTGAGCCAATAATACTGATATTTAACTGTTAATGTGATAGCATTTGTCCCCATAAACTGGTGAAGCTAAGGGACAACAAGATGACACTCTCCCAGTAAAAAGAACCACCTTTCACTTAGTCTCCCCAAACCAAAACTCAGGTGTTATCATGGACCCTCTCCCCCATCTTTCAAGACTGACTGGTCACCAAATCCTGTTCAACTTGTTAACAATTTTCTAATCTGTAATTTCCACTGTTTGCCACTGTTCTCATCTAAGCCACTATCATTTCTCCTTTGTGTGATGGATAATTTTATGGGTCAGTTGACTGGGCCACAGGGTGCCCACACACATGGGCAAACATTATTCTGGGTGCGTCTGTGAGGGTGTTTCTGGATGAGATTAACTTCTGAATTGTTAGACTGAGTAAAGCAGATTGCCCTCCCTGATGGGGGTGGGCCTCATCCAATCTGTTGAAGGTTTGAATAGAACAAAAGGCTGACATTTCTGTGAGTAAGGGGGAATGCCTCCTGCCTGATTGCATGAGCTGAGACATTTATTTTTCTGATCTTCAGACTCAAACTGAAGCATCAGCTATTCCTAGATCTCCAGCCTGCTGGCTTTCCAACTAGAACTACACATCGGCTCTTCTGGGTCTCCAGCTTGACCAAAAATAAACAAATATATCAATCTCTTTATATATAGAAAAAGAGTGTAAGTCTCTGGAGAACTTGGATTACTGCAGTAGCCCCCTGAACAGTCTCCATGCCACTTTGACCTTCCACACTACTTTCAGAGTGATTTTCCCAAAACATAATCTAAGTACGCCTTTTACATATTTAGCTTTCTTCAATGACTTCCCATTGCCTCCAGGATAAAATTAAACTCTCTAGCATCTATTCAAAATCCTTCCTGATTAATCCCTTCCCTACTTCGCCATACCTTCTCTTACCTCTTTGCCCCAACACACACACTCCAGCCTCACTGAACTCCTAGTTGACCTTCGAAAGGGCCTCGCCACCTCCTCCCTAGGTCTTTGCTCAACCTGCCCCAAATGCCCCTCCTGCCCTGCAGGCTCACTCATTCTCTAGCTGTGTTGTCTTGGCCAAGCTACTCAATCCCTTAGTGCCTCAGTTTTCCCATCTGTAAAATGGTGATAATAACAGTACCCAAGTCATTGTTTATTGAGTCGATTAAATGCATCAGTACGTGAACAGTGGCCAGCATTTAGTATGCCGTGAATGGGTGATAGCAATAATCATCATGACTATCATTTTCTAGTGATGAGGTTTCCTCAGGCTAATATTCTCCCTGCTCAGTTGGGTTAAATTGCTCTGAGGCAGGAGCAGTTCTGGATTCCTGTTGGAGGATAGTAGGAGGGAAAGAATAGGCAAAGATGGATGGGTGTCTGGACTACGCACTGATCTCAGGGGTAATGATGCCTGCCCTCACCTTAGGGCCAGGAAGTTTCAGGAGACACAAGATCCTTGGGATTTCAGGCTGGCAATGCCCTGGGGAGATCTCTGTGGCCATCCCTCTGCCTCCAGACAGCTTTTTTTGTATTTCCTCGGAGAGATCTCTGTGGCCATCTCTCTGCCTCCAGACAGCTTTTTTTGTATTTCCTCTGCTAGGACGAGGCCTCGAAGAGCCAGGTGACAGCGAGTGTCTGCCAAGAAGCTTTATGGAGCCTCATGCTAGCTGTGACTTCTGTTTCAGGACCCACAAAGGTCAAAGTCAGTCCCTGCCTGCAGGAATGGCGAGATGCGTGCCAGGAGCAGCTGGGTTCCCCAGCCTCCTGGGTCCCACTAACCAGGAGGCACGAGCCTTGAATCCACCAAGCACAGGGGTTGACATAAACTCCAGCGCTGAGCCCCAAGGCGCTGCTTTGTACAGAATCCCCAGTGAGCCCCAAATGGAGAGCAATACAGCTTCTCACAGCTCATTCTGGGCCCTGCCTGCCTCTCCCTCCTCCCATCACTCAACCAATGAAGGAGCTGGGCTAACAATTAAATACGGTAGCAATTTAAAACTGGCCTGCGGTGGGGGCCCCTCTGCAAACCCTGCCCACCTGACCAGGCTGCTGTTTACTCTTGGTGGGCCTGGGCTCCCCCCGCGCCCCAGCCTGATGCTGGCACTGAAAACTGGCTCATAAAACACCCTGTAAAAGAAGCTCCAGGGGCCAGTGAGCCAGGATCATGACTGGGGCCACGTCCTGTCCTCAGACCTTCTCCCTTTCACGGGAGCTTGCTTTTGTTTTACCCCATTTCTCTGGGAGCCTTGTAGATTTACGGTGGTCCCAGCCGGTCGACTCGACTTCCAGGTATAGAGGTTTCAGGGCATTGATGGAGCTCCCACCCAGACACTGTGCAAAGGCACCAGCCGAGGTGGACAGGGAAGGAGAGCCTTGGGACCGGAAGCCTTGGGTTTCAATCCCTGGCCTGCCGCTTCCTTGCCGCGACCCTGGAAATCAGTGGTCCTCAGACTCTGGTCTCTGAGTAGCAGCATCCGTGTCGCTTAGGAACTTGTTGAAACGCCAGTTATCAGGCCCCACTCCAGACCCACTGAATCGGAGACTTAAGCTGGAGCCCAGACATCTGAGTTTTAACAAGCCCTCCAGGTGACGCCGGCGCTCGCTGAAGCTCCAACCACTGTCAAGTCATTTCCCCTGTCTGAGACTCACTTTCCTCATCTGGAGAATGGGGAGAAGACATCTGTTTTGCAGGGTTGTTGTATTTAATGAGACTGCAGTATGTGACAGAAAGCATCACCTTGTCACACAGAAGGTGCCCAGAGTGCTGCTGCTAGAGGGCTGAGAGTGCAGGGTACTTCTCCAATGCAGGAAGTAGCCTCTCACTCGGCCGCGGCGCTGAGGGATTCTAAAGCCAGACCTCATCCCACCAACCATCAGTGAGGCCGAGTAAGCTACGTGCATTGTCTTGCATACACGTTATCTGTTGTTTTTACCATAGCACTGAAGTCATCTTTGTTTTTCTTAGTGAGAAAAACTAAAGCTGAGAGAGGTCATGTAACCTGCCTGAGGGCACATGGGAAGGAGCAGGTCCAGAGTTTTAACCCGGTTCTCTCTATTTCCAATGCTCTTTCCACCATATTGGCCAGATATAAAGGTTTTCCCTGTATTACCACTCATTAATTCATTCAGTTAACATATATTTTTGAGTACCTGCTTTATGTCAAGCACTGTGCCAGCAGTACAGCTGAACGGAGTTCCGTCTATTTCTATATAGGCCAACTCTTGCTTATCCTTGCTATTAGGGAAAAAGATGCAAGCTGATCAACAAGTGATTATTTGGGGAGGGTTGAGTCAAATATGGGAACACGACAAGTCTGAAAAAAATTGTTTCAGGCCCTTAATTCTTTCTTGTTCGTTGCTCCACGCATCTCTCCACCGGGTTGAGAGAAAGATCAGAGTCATCTATGAAGAGAAGCGGGGATCATGGGAAGGTCTTCAAGGGCAAGGATGAGAGGATCATATACAAGGCACACTCCTAGTGTCTGGAGGTGTGTGAGACGTAATTTTATCTAAGTTTATCTAAATATCCCTCAACTAATGGGTGTTCCCAGTCCCTTCCCTTCCCATATCCTGGGAAAGAAAGAAAGGAAAGGAAAGGAAGGAAGGAAGGAAGGAAAGAAAGAAAGAAAGAAAGAAAGAAAGAAAGAAAGAAAGAAAGAAAGAAAGAAAGAAAGAAAGAAAAAGAAAGAAGGAAAGAAAGAAAGAAAGAAAGAAAAAGAAAAACTAGGATTAAGAGTTCCACAAGGGCCATCTATACTGGCCTGGAATCACTGGTCCCTTGGTGGAGACAAGTGACAGCTTTCCCTACTGTCTGCTGCTAATCTAAGTTTTATGTTCTCTTTCCTCTGGCACAACCCCCTAGGACTGCCCTAGGCCTTCAAGGGACTCTTTTTTTTTTTTTTTAACATCTTTATTGAAGTATAATTGCTTTACAATGGTGTGTTAGTTTCTGCTTTATAACAAATTGAATCAGCTATACATATACATATATCCCCATATCTCCTCCCTCTTGCACCTCCCTCTCACCCTCCCTATCCCACCCCTCTAGGTGGTCACAAAGCCCAGAGCTGATCTTCCTGCGCTATGCGGCTGCTTCCCACTAGCTATCTACTTAAAACATCCTTTCAAGTGTTGGCAATCTGTACATCTTCTTTGGAGAAATGTCTATTTAGGTCTTCTGCCCATTTTTGGATTGGGGTGTTTTTTTGATATTGAGCTGCATGAGCTGCTTGTAAATTTTGGAGATTAATCCTTTGTCAGTTGCTTCATTTGCAAATATTTTCTCCCATTCTGAAGGCTGTCTTTTCGTCTTGCTAATGTTTTCCTTTGCTGTGCAAAAGCTTTTAAGTTTCATTAGGTCCCATTTGTTTATTTTTGTTTTTATTTCCATTTCTCTAGGAGGTGGCTCAAAAAGGATCTTGCTGTGATTTATGTCATAGAGTGTTCTGCCTATGTTTTCCTCTAAGAGCTTTATAGTGTCTGGCCTTACATTTAGGTCTTTAATCCATCTTGAGTTTATTTTTGTGTATGGTGTTAGGTAGTGTTCTAATTTCATTCTTTTACATGTAGCTGTCCAGTTTTCCCAGCACCATTTACTGAAGAGGCTGTCTTTTCTCCATTGTATATTCTTGCCTCCTTTATCAAAGATAAGGTGACCATATGCGAGTGGGTTTATCTCTGGGCTTTCTAACCTGTTCCATTGATCTATATTTCTGTTTTTGTGCCAGTACCATACTCTCTTGATTAATTTAGCTTTGTAGTATAGTCTGAAGTCAGGGAGCCTGATTTCTCCAGCTCCATTCTTCTTTCTCAAGATTGCTTTGGCTATTCGGGGTCTTCTATGTTTCCATGCAAATTGTGAAATTTTTTGCTCCAGTTCTGTGAAAAATGCCATTGGTAATTTGATAGGGATTGCATTGAATCTGTAGATTGCTTTGGGTAGTATAATCATTTTCACAGTGTTGATTTTTCCAATCCAAGAACATTGTATATCTCTCCATCTATCTGTATCATCTTTAATTTCTTTCATCAGTGTCTTATAATTTTCTGCATACAGGTCTTTTGTCTCCTTAGGTAGGTTTATTCCTAGATATTTTATTCTTTTTGTTGCAATGATAAATGGGAGTGTTTTCTTAATTTCTCTTCCAGATTTTTGATCATTCGTGTATAGGAATGCAAGACATTCTGTGCATTAATTTTGTATCCTGCTACTTTACCAGATTCATTGATTAGCTCTAGTAGTTTTCTGGTAACATCTTTAGGATTCTCTATGTATAGTATCATGTCATCTGCAAACAGTGACAGCTTTACTTCTTCTTTTCCTATTTGGATTCCTTTTATTTCTTTTTCTTCTCTGATTGCTGTGGCTAAAACTTCCAAAACTATGTTAAATAATAATGGTGAGAGTGGACAACCTCTTCAAGGGACTCTTGACACTTAATCAAGAGGAGACAACATGGCAGATTTCTCCCCCATAATGCAACAAAGAACTACAGTAATGGGTCTTTTAGAGAAGACTTCAAATGTGCCATTGTTATGAAAGCAGGCTGGCTTGGCCATGGGCAATTTCACAGGCTTTTGGAGTTGGCCAGAGAAGGGGCCACTGGGAGCCCCATTTGGGTTGCCATTTCACACAGCTGCTCTCTGCTGTGGCTGGCTTCCCTCCATGCCTGAGGAAACCAGGTGGGGAGAGCTAATGAACCTCCTGGTGATTGACAGCCATCCATCCCTAGGCTGCCTGGCTCCTAAATGAAGAGGGTGAGTTTACTGAGGACCCCAAATAATGGGTAAAAGGCTCCTTTCTTCGCTCCATGACAGTGATAAACTTCCCTCAGTCCCTAAATTATATGTTCAAAGGGAGTGGGATTGAGATCCTGGTTGCCATGACTGTGTCCCCATGGAGACACTTAAGGAGAGAGGTCAGCAGAGGGCATTAGTAGAGGAACCTCTCTCCGGAGGATGAAGCTGGGAACCTGATATTAGAAGAAGCCCTCGGCATTTGGCCCCTTAAAAATGCCTACGGTGTAAGCCACAGATCCTGGACACTGCGGAAGTTTCAAAAAGACTGAGGACTGTGGTTGGTTGTGTGGATACTTGTTGCAATGACTGGTCTGTGACTGGAGCACTTGAATCTATTCATTTATTAAGTAACCACTTATGAGGTACCAGATATACATCCCTAAGATAGTCCATGCCTTTGAGATCTGAAGGGGCCACCTTCTAAACTTTCTCCGGGAAGAGGACCTTGAGTTCTTTTGTCTAAACCCATCTCCCTCTCTGGTTCTGTGTGTTTATGCTTCTCCCTCTCCAGATCTCACTAGGAAATTGGTGAAATTCCAATAAAGTCTACAGCTTAGCGATCAGTATTGTACCAACGTTAATGTCCTGGTCTTGATATCTGTGCCATGGTTGTATAAAAGGTTAACATTAGGGGAAGCTGGGTGAGCGGTATGTGGGAAGTCTCTGTACTGTTTTTTCAACTTTTCTGTAAGTCTAAAATTAGTTGGAAATAAGAAGTTAAAAAAAATAAGGAAGTCTCACTAGGAGTTTCACTGACTCTTCCTGACTGCTTCTTTTCCATCTCTCTTTTGACCTCTGTCATTCTCTACCTCTTTCTATAATCCTGTTAATATCTCTTTGCCTTTCCTCTCTGTCCACTTCCCTTTCTCAATCTCTGTCTCTGCCCTTCATTTCTCCTTCCCACAAAAATCTGCTCTCCTCCCCACACGTAAACACCTAATCAGTCACTGAATTCTCTTAATTAAACTTCCTGAATATCCATCAGCAATTCCCTCCTCTCTGGTGCTGCTTTCAAGGCTCCTGCGTTGTACCACCATCACCCACACCACACAATCACCCCGATTATTCCAGGGACCCCCTTCCATGGACTCACCACCTCGGGGATGGGCTCCAGCTAGTTCATTGTCCACACTGGGCAGCTCTGATTCACTCTAGCCCCTGATTCACACCATCACCGTATCTGCATTGCCTACTGAATAAAACCCAAGCAAGCATCGTCATACTCTGGTCCCTATTTTCCCAGCTTCAACTCCCCACCAGTGATTTCACTGAGTCCCAAAGCAAAGTCTAATAAGTGCTTCTACACATGACAGAAAGAACAGTGTTTCTTTTTCCTGAAGACAGTGAAGGAGTGTTATTACATGTGAAGTTGAGGTTCTTGGACTGTGTGCAGGGAGAGGAAGGGAGGGAAGGGGGAGAAGAGAGAGGTTTCCATTTCAGTATCGGCAGAGGACCCTGAAGGAGAGAAGGGAGGCATCTCAAGCCTTCTCAGGATCGTGGTCTTGATGGGCTTGGCTGCTGCTGTGCTGAGATTCCCAGAGGTGCCAGAGCAGCCTGTGTCTTCCAGGTGGATGAAAATATGGACCGGGGTCCAAGCAAAGACCATGGCCCCATCCCTCCACACCGGTATATTGTCCCTTTCATTCACCAGCTTTCAGCAATGCCACCTCCAACCTGTCAATGGAACCAGTTCAACACAGACGCTTTAAATGCCCACAGATCCTGTGAACGCAGCACGTGCATATTCCTAGCTTTATAGCGACCTACTCCCTCCTCAAGATTTTATGTTTCAACAGCACCAAACACATCACAGTGTGGTAGCCATTGGGGACAAAGGAGTCAGAGTGTTCAGAGGTTTGTGTCCATCAATCATTGGTTAAAGGCGACTCCCAGTGGGGTGGGAGTCTGCTACAAAAGGGGGGGCTGCCATATTAGATGGGGGGCCCAGGGAAGACCTCATGGAGAAGATCACATTTGAATCCAATCCTTCAGGAAGTGCAAGCGAACTACCCAGGTGGCCCCAATGTCCATCACAGCGCATGGCAAGTAGCAGACCCTCCGTATAGTTGGTTGAATAGATGAATGAATGAATGAACAATGAACGATGCTCTGTGTTCCTCTTCACCTGCATGGGAAGGGTGCCGGGCTCCTGGTCTCCACCCCAAGGTCCAGGTCTGATGTTACAGCATTCATTTGCAGGCCTCTTCCAGCTTCTCTCCTGCTGACTGCCCAGAGTCGGAAGAGGAATTAGCACCCCAGGCCCCAGAACATCCTCGTGAGGAAAGCACTTCAAGTGGTGGAGAGTGGCAAACTTGCTGGGTGCGTGTGGACTGCCTCGGGAGCAACAAATGGGCCTGTGCAGATGGTGCTGAGATAAACGGCGCCATCTTTTTACTGTAGCAGTACAGTCATAATTTTCCAGAGACATTTATTAAGCAACATCTCCCTTCTGCGGGATTGTGCTGTGGCTGGCGCACAGAGACCGCTGCCAGCAAGGTGGAGTGAGGGACCCGGTACTGATGGCATGATGTGTACCCAGATCGCTCCCATTCCTTTCCTCCCATCCTCGCTTCTGACAATTTAAAGGTTAGTTTGATGCTTGAGTAGCTGTGTCTCTCTAGAAATCTGTATTCTTTGCAGGTATTCCCTGCTGTGGCATATCCTAAGAGAACTCCATCAAATAATTATCTTCCCTTTTATTTATTCTCCTTTTTTTCACTGGATCTGCATCACTATAACATATTCGATGGTCTCCTCAAAGTAGGAAGCCTTCCCTGTGATTGTAAAGTGTATTTATGTACAGTGTTAAATCCATACCTGGCAGCTCTTCCTCTCAGGACTTGCTGGATCTGACAGGGCTCAGGGCCCATGGTGGGTTCCTACCACCTTCTGTTTGGGAGAGGGAGAGCTGGGGTCATTGAGGCCCTGGGCTCTGCCCTCTGGCCTCGAGGGAATGGAGAAGCCAGTCAAGCGCTTATTCCATTTGCACCCCCTGACCCTGAGGAAGCAGTTCTCCCCTCAGGGCCTGTGAACTCTTTGCCCAGGATCCCCAGGGACCCCCCTTTGCCACTGGGAGTCTTGGTCCAACTTGGTCCAACTTTCCCCACTTCTCAGAATCTGGAGAAAGTGAGGTTCACTGGGAGACCACAGCACTTGAGAGTCTGGGTCCCACCACTAGGGCTCAGGGGCCTGCTTGCCTTGGCATTCTCCATGTCTCTCAGGTGCACATTGCTTCTCTAACTTGACTGAAAGCTCCCTGTGGGCAGACACAATATCCTTGTTTTTCCCAAAGCCTCTAGCGCAGAGCTGGGTGATCAACTCACAATTAATAGTAAGCACTTACCACTTCCGAGTCCTTTTCTAGGAAGCATTCTCTGATAAGGTCCTTCCTTCCATAAACCCTACACTATCTTAACTTTAATAAACAGCTTTACGATTTTGTAAGAATCTCTCCAACTAGATGGTGAGCTCCTGCAGCATCTTACATTTTCCTCCTCTGGGAACCCTCTGTCCCCTTCATATCCAATATATGAACACGAATCCTAGATCTTCTTTTGCTCTTGTTTTATCTTCCCAGTGCCCAGAGTACACAGCTTGAAGGAAGAAAAAGCAAACTGTTCTAGAAAGAGCACACACTTAGGGTCAAGACACCTGGGTTCTAGTCAGTTTGCATACCGTCCTTCTGAGTAAGAATCACAGAACCTCTCTGGCCTTCATTCTCCTCATCTATAAATACGGAAATACCATCAAATTACAAACACCAAAGATCTGAAGGCCATTGTCATCACTCTGCCTCCAGATGTGTATCTATCTAACTGGAAAGGCCACCAGATGTGGAAATTCAACAACCTTACCTGTGCCCTTGACCCAGGGGTTGGTTAGCCGCCCTGGAGTTAAGATTGCCTTCCTTTTGCTTCTCCATCTTGCTCGCTGTTTAAGCAGAATCTCTGTGTTCTGTCAATCGCTTACCAGGGAGAGCGTATGTATTTCTCCTTCCACAGTCTGGAGCTGAGTGGGGAGGTCAGAGTGAGGATGAGGAACCGTGCAGAGAAATAGTTTTCTATCCAGTACTGTGTCCAGATCACCTGTGTAACTTTAAACACCTACTCTTAGATCTGCTGGATTAGAGTCTTTGGGGGTGGGGCTCCCCAGTTGATTCTGAAGTTCCATCAGGGTTAGAGAGGGCCTGTGGGAGTCCTGCGACCCTTTCTCAACTCCCCACCCCCAGAGGCAGGGTCTGGGAAAGACTTTAGGGTCTCAGCTTCTATCACCAAGCTCGGGAGGCAGGATTTATAGATAAGGCAGCTGACAGCATCCACTTCAGGGCCACACCCACGGCTGAGCACCACAGACCCGAGACAAGCCAGGGCAGCAGGGGATGTCCTGCACCAAGAGAAGGGCTGAGCGTGAGGCTGGTCCTACCCTCTCTAGCGGACCGTGAGGGTCTTAGACCCTGCCAGCGCTGCCTGGAGGACCTGTCACCCACCACAGCGACCGCCCGGCTGGTTGGATCGATACACGTGCTTCCTCTTCTGGTCCCCCGTGGAGTTTAGTCCTCTGAGATTCAACTCGTTCAACTTCCTAAGTGTGCGCAGGCTGGCTGCCAAGGTCAGTTTTCTTGCCTTCAAGAAGCTTACCACCTACGGTAATGCCTTATCCCCCATCTCACACCTGATGCCACAGCTCGTAAGGCCTGTGCCGTAAACCCTACTGCTGGGACTCCAGAGTGCACCCAACATCCCAGATGAGGCTGAATCTACCTTAGTCCACAGCAGGAAATGGGCTTTGTCCTAAGCTCCCTGGGAAGGAGCCATAAGGCCATATGTGGTCACCCCATCACGGGGTCTCATACCTGAGGCCAGGCCTGCCTCTGCCTCCTACCTGGTTCTAATGACCTTCCAGATTCTTCTGTACATTTTTGGTTTTACCAGCTTCTCCAACCTGAGCTTTTTCCATTGTCTTCTTGATTTATGGGAAGATTCCTTATTTCCAATACCCACTCTCACCTCTCAACCTGCCCCACTTGCCCTCTCCGAATGCAGGAGGGCCTAGCACATAGAGCTGTGCTAGGTTTCCCCTCTCTTTCACAGTGCTCTTCTGGAAAGGACATTTCTGAGCTGCTCTCCAAACCACAGCCTGGGCATCGCCATGGAACTTGGGCTGTGGACGGGGTGCCGCAGCCCCAAAGCATTCTCTCCCTCCACGCCTGGCTTCACCTGCTACGGTAGACTCTCTTTCTACGGCTGACCCTTCTCCATCCGGGCCAGAGCTGGTGGGTGGGCGAGGCTATTGCAAGCTCCAAAAGGGGGTGGGATCCTCTCCTCCAGCTCCTCTCCTTGTTGCCATGTGCCTCTCTCGCCCAGGGACCAGACACCACCGAAAGTTCAGCGGCAGCTGTTCGGCATTTACATTTTCCACAGTGCAAGGTTATTTGACTGCCACGATTTGATCTTCTCTAGTTAATAACCTTGACTTATGGAATAATAGCAGCAATGGCAAAGTTCCTTTTTCTGCCAGGTTTCCTGCTGCTGGGAGTGACGGTTGAGCACAGACCCCTGTCTCCAAGACCCTCTGTCATCCTGTCCCACAGGGAAAGGGACCCTGCAGGACTAGAGAAATCCAACACAGCGTGCCTGTGCCTAGGTCTCCTATCAGCATCTCTCCCACTTCCTCTCTTTGCAGACCAGGACCCCTGGCTCCGGTCCCTTTCTTCGGGTACCACCCCTTTCCTGCCTCTCACTGTCCTCCATCCAGAGCCACAGGTAGAATGGGTTGCAATCTTGATCCCTCTCCTCCCTGTGAGCCCTTCCTGGCAAGGGTTAACTGTGTGTATAAAATTGATTGTGATTTTAGTAATTCGGTATAATCACAGTCTACCAGCAGGTTGCTGTTCCAGCAGGAGGGTTTGGAATTATTTTCTGGAGTTTGCAATATAGAACTTAAATTAAGCCTCAGAAGTCAGGGGAGCTCCGCAGCATACTTAATGTGGTGCTAAATTCTCAGCAGCACAGTCTCTGTATTAAAGCCTCTGCTGGCAATTAGGTTCATTAACTATCACAATACCTTATTTATTACTCGTCGTGCCATATGGTTTCCCAGCTAAAGAATTGCGCCCGTTCTCCTACAGACCATTTGGCATCATAAAAATGTTAACAAATAATATTATGGCTCTCGGGGGCACAAGGCCTCACTGGGTTCTGGGTCTGAGCGGCGGGAGAGAATATGAAAACATTTTTCTTCCATGGTGAAATAAAACATTCCTCCAGGAGAGTATTCAAAGAATATAGCACTTGCATAACATAAATGGGAGTTTTATTTACTCCCGTAATGGTTAAGTCAATATTTGCATCAGCTAGGACTTTCACTCATCTTCCTCTCCACTCTCTTTTGGTGTTGTTTTCACTTCCGTGATCCCCCCTCTTCCTTCTCTACTTCCATGGCATGAGGCCAGCTCCAGCCGGCACCACCCAAGGAGACGGGGTGAGCTGCCCGTGCAGTGAGGGCTGTACTCGGGATTCTCCCATGATTCACCGGTTCTCACGCTCTATCGCAGCTCAGCCACCTGGGTGCAGCTGCCTTCTCTGCTCGAACCCGTCTTGGGGCTTCGCCTCCTAGTTCTATCTTCGGCGCGTGTTTTCAGCAGAAATCGGGAAGTGACGCAGGCGCCAGGGTTGGCCCACGATGCAAAGACATTCTGCTGCCCGGGCCTTGCCAGTCCTCCCACAGGGAAGGTGGGCATGGGGGTGGCCAGAGCAGGAAGTGAAACCTCAGGAGGATGGGAGAGATGTGCCTCAGAGGGCCAGTCTGAGAATGTCATCTCAAGAGGGCAAAGCATCCCGCTGTTCTTATCCTCTGGATGAGGGAGCGCCAGGCATATGCCTCGGGGCTACAAGCAAAAATTAAATAGAGGAGGAACTCCCTGTCGATTCTTTAGTGTGCAAAAAGCAAGTGCTCTGGCTGTGAGGGGCTCCCCTCTTCCAGGTCACGGTCTTCCTCTGAAATGGGCAGTATCCAATCCGGCCGGCTTCCAGAGACAACTTGGAAATTTACCTCCTCCCAAGTGGCTCCTTCCACCTGGACATAGACTTTCCTTGGGAAGCAATATAATTTAATGGTTAAAACTATAAACACTGGTTTATAATTTTGAATCCTAGCATTGCCACCTACCAGCTGTGTAACCTTTTATGGCTCAGTGTCTTCATCTGTAAAATGGGGGTTATATTAGTACCCACCCCCGCAGTGTTGTTCCAAAAACTAAATGAGTTGGTGTCTTGAAGGGTGCAGGACGGCAGCTGGCACTGTGCAGTGCTATGCAGGGGGCAGCTGTGATTCAAAGCCACTCTCTTGGGTTATCCCTTTTCTTTGCTCTGATATTGCCTTTTATCCCTTTGACGTATCTGGGGGAAGGTAACTCCATGACGACATTGCATTATCTGCACACCTGATTCTGACTCTGAGATCAAGCCACGTGGGCAGGGGCAGTGTCAGGATGACATATGCCCCCGTTCACACACCATTTCCTCCGCTGTGATGACACACTGTCATCTGAGACTCACAAATGCAATGACCGCCCCCCTGCACACTCTACCCAAGTTACCTACCGGCCACAGTGGGCCGTGGCTGATGAGACCTGATTAGAATCTTAGACTGAGAATGTCAGGCCGGATGGGACCTTAGAGCTGACCAGAGAAGGTAATGAGGTGGCCACGGCTGTCAGCTAGAAAAGGGCGGAAGCAAGTCCCTAGTCTAAATCCCCACCCCCAGCTCCATTCGGCAGATCAGTGAGGAAGGGAACAGGGTGCAGCAGAGGAGAACCCGAAATTGAACAAATTCCATTAAGTGTCACTTACACGAAAAGCACAGAAAGGATCTGGCCCCTTGCTGGAACCCCTGGATGAAGCTTTGGGATGAGCTGACTGAAGCATGGCAGCGCCAGGAGCGCTGCCCCTCAGGCTAAACAGCTGGGTCCCGGGGCCCCTAGAAAGAAACAGGCTAATCCAGGCAAGGACAGTGTCACGGGAAGCCTGCTCCTGTTCTCACGGGTCTGCTTCACAATTTGAGGTGTGGGTGGCCGACTGCCCCACCCTGTCGGCCCAGCTGGTTCCTCGGGAATTCCTCCCTCTGTCCAAAGGCACTTGGTTTCCCTTCCTGCTAGTTTTCTCCTAGTAGTTGCAGTGACTAATTTGTTTCCCCTTTACTTCTCCAAGAGGTGGCCTCCTTAGGGAAACTCTTCTAGGAGGAAGGGTGCAGGGTCTTCGGTTACACAGTGACAATGTGCAAGGACGTGTCTGTATGTGTGCATGTGTGTATAGGTGTGCATGGGTGTATGTACGTGTATATGTGTGCACATGTATGTGTGGATGTGTGTGTGGATGTGTGAATGTATATGTTTGCATGTGAGCATGTGTGTATATATGTATGTGTGTATATGTGTATGTATGCATGCGTTATGTGTGCATGTGTATGTATGTGTGTATGTGCGTATATGTGTGTTGTATTGTGTGTGTGCATGCATGTGTGTATGTGTATATATGTGTGTGTATGTGTATGTGTGTTGGGTGTGTGCATGCATGTGTATGTGTATGTGCATGTGTGTGCATATGTGTTTATGTGTATGTGTGCATATGTGTGTGTGTGCACACACACTCCCACATGCACAGAGACAAGCAAGCACTATGCCTCAGTATGGGCACCGCCCAGTGATACGTTCTCCCAGGACATGTGGTCAGATTTCTAGGGCTCATTTTTCACGTTCCAAGTCCCCCACTTACTGTGTGCCTTTGGGTACGTCTCCCAATACCTCTTTACCTTGTTTTCCTCATTTGTAAATGGGGATAATAAAAGGATTCGCCTCAGCACATTGCTGTGATGATTAAACAATACACGTAAAAAGCTTAAAACACGGTCCTGTAATGTGCCCTCAACCAGTGCTATTTATTATGTACTTATATAGCTATTACTATAATCAACACTATGTATGATCATCTACTGGGCAGGGTTCTGTCCATTATATATCTATATGTTACATACATACGTCTTGTCTACGTATTATCTAATTCAGTCTCTTCTCTGTTTTACGGAGGACGTGACTAAGGCTCAGAGGGGAGGTGAGCTGGCGACGGCGAGCACAGCACGTGAGCTCACAACCTCCACCCTTCTGGCGCTTGTTCTAACGTGGCTATTGCCCTTCCTCTGCTGCCTGGAAGGACGGGCATGGAGCGTGCAAGGCTCCACTCCCCTGGGACTCCGTGAGGGCTGAGCCACCCGCAGAGCCTGTCCCATTCCTGAGGGTCATGCTGCCCCTGATGCTGCCCCTGCCCAGCTCCCTGGGCAAGTCTGGGAAGGGTGGGTCTCACCAGGGCTGTGCCCTCCAGCCACGCCTACAGGGAGGAGGGGCAGAGCAACAGGAGTAAATATACCAAAAGCTGAGACTATGCGGAAGAGAAAAGAGTAGAAGTAGAGGATCAGGAGATTGTTTTCAGGAACATTAAACAGAGTCCGGCGAGAAGTGGGTAATTTTAATCCCATGCAGCTGCTGGAAATTAATTTAATTGTGCTGGTGCTGGTTCTTCTCCCTTCCAACCCATTTCATCGAGGGCCTGATGGAGCGCGGAGCCTGGAGAAATCGGCCCGGCGCGTCCAGGCAGCTGTGGGTACTGCAGCCCCAGGCCGACTTACCTACCCTGCAGTGCTACCAGAGCTGATAGGTAAACTAGCATTTTTTCATTCGAGATTTATCTCTTCTTGAGAGGGAACGGAGGTGAGACAACAGGAAGAACTTCCTAAGAGCAAAGAGTGTGAACTCTGTGAACACAGAAAAGGCTGTAAGAGATCGTCTCCGACTCTCAAGGACAAATTGACAGGACCTTTTGCTTCTTCTTTTTTATAAATTTATTTATTTATTTATTCTTGGCCGCGCTGGGTCTTCGTTGCTGCGTGCAGGCTTTTTCTAGTTGCAGCGAGCGGGGGTTACTCTTCGTTGGGGTGCGCGGACTTCTCATTGCGGTGGCTTCTCTTGTTGCGGAGCACGGGCTCTAGGCACGCGGGCTCAGTAGTTGAGGCACGCAGGCTCTAGAGCGCAGGCTCAGTAGTTGTGGCGCACGGGCTTAGTTGCTCCGCGGCATGTGGGATCTTCCCGGACCAGGGCTCCAACCCGTGTCCCCTGCATTGGCAGGCGGATTCTTAACCACTGCGCCACCAGGGAAGCCCCCCTTTGCTTCTTGAGTCTTTTCCTAGGGTCTGAGTTCCAGCCAGGTCTCTCACCCCATGCAGCCACACGCTCACGCACAGGACCCCCAGGGGTATTTTCAAAGGTCCCAAGTGATTCTACTGTGCAAAGCAAGGGTGAGAACGCGGTGGTTCCAGACAAACCCTGGCTTTCCACTCTGGCCCAGCGTCCTGTCAGTTCCATCGCGTGACCACTAGAGGTCAGCAGGGCTTGGAGGAAGTGGCCGCGGATGGGCGGCCAGGCCCCGCCCGGCTCTGGGATCTGGGCTCACTGCGGCGCGGAGGTTCAGCCTTCTCGCCCCCCGCCCCCGCGGCCTAGAGCGGATGGAGGTCCGGTCCCCGGCTAAGACCGGACACCGCGAGGGGGCGGAGGCGGACTGTTGGCTGGATCAGGGCCTGTGAGCCACGGAAAGTCAACTTAACTTAGAAGATTTTTAAAAAAGTATCCCTGATTAAAAGCTCTCAATCCAGGCCTCCCGCAGCGAGCGCGTCTCGGCACCAGGATTTCTCCACCTGGTCACCAGCGCGCTCCGATGCAGGTGGGTGCGCGCTGAAGGTGGGCACAGCCGTGCCCAGCACACCGAGGGCCTCCGTCAATAAAAGGAGAAATAGTTTGCCTTTTTGGTAGGAGGAGCCAGCGTTTGGATTCCAGAGGTTGTTTATTTTGACTCACTGTTGTTTTTGCTGGAGAAGAGTAAAGCAGAAAGTCCCTTTACTTTGGCTAATATGTAGTACGCAGAACCGCACAGAGCCCAAATTTCAGATAAGCAAATAGACGTAAACCCGTGGTTCACTCTCCTTTCATCATGTCCAAGAAGGATAATGTCAAGGTTGGGCAGAAAGGAGGCTTCCCCACATTTCAGTTTAAGAGGAAAGAAAGCCAGGGTAATCCACCTTCTGTCGACAACACTGGATCTCAAAAATGAAAAATGCAGAGGCGCCCCCCTGCTCCGCTTCCAGCTCCCCCTTCCTGTTCCCAGTTCCAGCTCCCAGACGCCCCTTGGCACACTGCACATGCGTGCTCCTAGGCTGCCCACAAGTCGGTGGGGTGATGGCTCTTTACAAAGTCCACCCAGCCCTCGAAACTGAGAGGCAGCCTGACGGCAGAATACGTTCCTAGCACATGGTAGGTGTACGATAAACATTTGTCAAGCCAAATGTTTGTTGCCAAACTTGTCTTCAGTCTAACTTGCATGGTATTTAAAATCAACCCACAGGGAAAATGTTCTAGATCCTTTTCTGTTCAACCCTAAAGACCCTCAAATGTTTGGGGGAAATCTGTTAAGAGTACAGGTTCCTGAGCCTCGTGCCCCTAAGAAACAAGGACTGAGCAGGTTTTGGGGTGGAGTTCAGGGACACGTATTTTTTTGACAAAAGCCTCAGGGTTTGAAATTGTCAGGCGGATGAGCCCTTCCCTCCTCCCATCCCCCCAGCTCCTGGCTGGGCTCTTTACCCAACCTTGACTTCAGGCTGGTCCAGGGTGGGTTTTATGCTCCCATAGGGACTTCAGTCTTCCATCCAGCCAGCAGGGGGAGCTGTGGAGTGCCCTCCTCATCAGCAGAGAGGACCTCAGATACTCTTTTTCTCTTCCACCTTGTCTGTTCACTCTCAACAGTGCAGTTTCTTCCTTTTCTCCTCCTATTTTATACGGTCCCTTCCTTGGATTCCCTTACTAACCTCAGCAGCAGGGGAAGGACAAACATGCCAGGCCCCCATCCCAGTATGGGGTAATGGTGGGGGGGGGGGGTCCTGGAAAACTGCACTTGGGGCCTGAACTTGGGGCCCCTGTAGATGTGGTTCTGGGTCTCAACCTGGACCTTAATGGAATGAAAAGATTTAGGGCAGTCAGAGGAGAGAGGAGTCTGAGGGCCTAGAGTTTAACCTGGTCCTACCTGGCCACTGCCTGGACCGCTACCAAAACCCTCTTCATGACCACTCAAGAGACATGATCAGGATGAGTTCTACAGCCCATTCTCCCTTCTCACAAAAACACTGCCAGAAGGACCACCCTGCAGGGAGCCATCACCATGAGTCCAATTAGGTTAGGGGAAAAAAAAGAAACTATAATAAAAACAGCTATTAAAACAGCTACAATATTAGACACTTAACTACATTGGACTAGGCACCTTACTATACATTACAGTAAAACTCATAACAACATTGGAGAGTAGCCACACATAGGCAGCACTCTCTCCATGTTACAGATGACACTGAGAGTTTTAGTAATTTCCAGGACGCACCTAGTAAGTGGCAGAGACAGGATCTAAACCCAGATGTGTCTGGGCCAGAGCTCCAAAGCTCCACCTCAAAAAAATAAATAAATAAATAATAAAAAAAATCAAGGTAGAGCCTCTGGTTACTCTGCCCAGGCTGTTTGTGCAGAGGCTTCCAGGCCAAGTGTCCAGGGCTGCCAAAGTTCAGCACCTGCGTGACACCCAAAACCCTGCACTGACGCCTAAACGCAAAAGGAAAATGACAAACTTTAAATGTTTAAAAACACTTATTTAAATGACGACAAAATAACAGTAGGTAACCACAGCTCACATTTCAGGTAGAGTTTTACACAAATGATGTTTATGAGGGCCTATGCACATTCTGATGTCGTAAAGGAGGAGAACCCAGGGGCTGTCTCCCACACCCGCCAAAACCTTCTGCCCGACCTGCCAGGCCCTACCCCTCTCTCAACACTGTCACCTGCCCAGGCTCCTGGGATAGAAATGGAAGGAACGCAGAGAGGACCAGAGTAGATGGCAGGAGATCCTGCTCTGAGCCATCTCCTGACAACCACTCTGATTTCCGTTTTCCTGCCTGCAGAACAGGGATATATATTTGTCCTGTGTAACTCCCCAATAGTCATCAGGCTCAAATAAAACCATCTTTTGAAAAGCATGACGTCCCCTAGTCTATCCAAAGAGCCTGGCTTGTAAAGGATGATTTATCTCTCAAAATAGAAGATACAGGTTCTCATCAGAGCAAGGAACATATAGATAATTTTCATATGTGAAAAACAATTCCCAGTGTCTTATGTAATTCTGTTCTATCCCAGATCTAGGGGGTCTCAGATTTCATAAAAATAATTACTAACACTTACCTAGCACCTCATATTCCTTAACCCGTTCAGCCATCCTAACCAGCTTATAAAATAAGGAGGACTAGCTCTCCTTATTTCTCTGTCACAGATGCAATTTAACTGAGATGCAGAGCGGTGAAGTGACCTGTTCAGGGTCTCCCAAATAGTAAGAGCTAAAGGCTGTAGGGCCAACCTAGACACCAGCCCTCCTTACTAGCTGTTTGACCTCAGGCTACTTATGCAACTCTCTGAGCTTCAACCTTCTCATTTGGAAATGGGTGTAATAGTAACCATCTTTAAAATGGGTATATAGCGATCATACCTAGGAGGTTAAATGAGAAAAAGCATAAAAAAATCACTCAGCACAGTTATTATGTAGTTAGTGCTCAGCAAATGTAGGTATCACTGTAATTTATTATTACTATATTTGTTATTATCCAGCCTGCATGGATATCCTTTCTTCTCCAAGCCTCTCCCAAACCAACACATGCATTAACTTTCTTTCCAGGAAAAAAGATCTCAGATCTGAGCTACTTGGGCAGACTGGGCCAAAATGTCAGCCTGACTTTGGATTGATTCTCAAGATCATGCAAAGAAGACAGAAAAGTTAGACACAGAGGAGGAAGGAAAACAAATAGATGAAAACTTAGACAATAAGTGGGGGTGGGAGGAGCCAGGCGGCAGGCTAGGCTTTGCGGTGCCCACGTATTAAAGCTGCAAACTAGTTAAACATCCCTGACCCTGGCAGCTTGGGAAGCTGGATGCCAAAGGGCAAAGTCGAAAAATAGGCCCTGGGTGAATGGGGAGGTTCCGGGGTACTTGGGAGCCTGGCTTCATTTCATTGCCAACAATTCGGATCCACATTATCACAGGAAAATATAAAGTTAGTTCAAAGGCTGGAGTCACACTGAGCGCGGCTGTGAAGTTAGCACTGCCCAGGCTGAGGGCTGGAGACAGCCTTCCTGGTACAGCCCCTGTTCGAGCAGAGACTGTGGGAAGGGGTCCTGGGAGGCCCTGACCACCCGGCTTGATGGCTCTCAGCCCTCTGCTTCGCACTCACCTCCTAGATCAGGTACCCTCTGGCCACTAGTGGTGAGCTGACTTCACATCAGCTTTGCTCCAAGTCTTTTTTTCTTAAGATTTTTCTTTAAATTATTGAATTTAATTAATTTATTTGGCCGCACCGCATGGCCTGCGGGATCCTAGTTCCCCAACCAGGGATCGAACCCGTATCCCCTGCAGTGGAAGTGCAGAGTCTTAACCACTGGACCGCCAGGGAAGTCCCTGCTCCAAGTCTTGAGCCATCTTGAATGTAAGTGACCTTGGAGTCAGACTTTGCAGGGTAAATGATGTTGGCCCAGACAGACCGGGCAGGGGTCCCCTGGGCAGAAGACACAGCCTGTCCAAAGCTGTGGACGCATGATAACATTCAGGAGGCAGAATGGTGCCAGCACATAAAGGTCTTAAAGGCCATGCCAAGTAGTTCAGGCCATAAAACAATGTAGGCATGAGAAGAGGCACCGGAGGGTTTGTGGTGGGGGAGTGACAGATCGATGCCTTAGAAAAGTCATTCCAGTGGCCAACTGGAGGGGAGCTTGCCAAGGGCTGGCAAAGTGAGCCGAATCCTTCCCAAAGCGCAATCTACCCTCTAGTCATTCTGATGGTATTTCTAGGCAAAGAAGTATCATATGACATGAGAGAAAAGGGCAGAAAACTTAAAGAAAACTCCAGTGAGCAGGGCCAGGACGAGATGAAGCAAGAGGTACACATGGGGTGCAAGATTTAACCAGGCATATCTCAGAATCATGTCAGAGCCTGGTGAGTGATGCCTCCTTAAACTCTGTACCTGTTCTCCGTGCCTCACCTGCCTCCTCTGGTCCTGGCCCTGCTAAGGAGCTTATTATTACCGGCCCCATCTGTAGGTGGGCGCTCATGACCTCTCCATCGGGGGGTGGGTATGGGGATCCAGCCAGCCTGTGTTCATTTGTAGAAATGGAAATGCAGAGGCAAGAGCACCGGCTGCAGACCTGGATCCAAGTCCTGACTCTAGACTTGATCTCAGTCAAGTTGTTGAGTCTTGTATGAGCTTGGGTGTCCCCATTTATGAAATGGCAAAATGGTGTGAAAGTTCTGGGGACAGTGCTGTACACATTCCAGGCGTTCCTGGAACGAATTCCACTCATCCCGCCTTCTCCTTGGCTGGCACAGCCTCAGAGAATGGGGACATCAGGATGCACGAGGAGTTTTCTTTTAGAAGCAGTATCAGTAAAAATAACTGCTGCCCCATCAGCCTTGCTACCTCAGAGGCTGTGGAAGGACAGCGTCCTCTTACTTCCCTGGCTGTTAATGATTTGGGCCTGAATCTCTCACTCTCAAGAACATGTTGCCTGTTTGTTTAAAAAAGTCTTCCTGGGGAGAGGAAAAAAAAAAAAGCACGTTTCTTGTTTTGTTCTTTCACTCTTTAAACAAATATTTACTAGGAGCCTACTATACCAGCATTGTCCTGGTGGTCTGGATATAGCAACCTGAAAGAGAGTCCAGCCCTCTGCCCTCAGGAAGCTTCCAGTAAGTAGAAGGGAGCTCTAGGGAGGCTTGGGAGGGGAGCCAGGAAATAAACAAGCTGTCCTATAAACAAAGGAAACGATTCTGGTAGTAACAAGTGCTGTGGAAACAATAAAGCAGGGCAGAGGGCCCAGGGGCAGGAGGCAGCTCCAGATAAGGCAGTTGTAGGGAGGATTTCTTTGCAGAAGAGCTGTTTGAATTACCTTGGAAACAAGTGTATTGTGTGATGGGAGGAAGGTTTGCAGGGGGGGGCGGAAGATGGTGGGGGGGGGGTGTGGATGGAGGGGAGACATCAAGTGCAAAGGCCCTGAGGTGGGAACTAGCAACCTTTAGTTATGTCATCTGCTTTGAGTCAGGCGTATATGGTTTGGGCAAGATTTCTGAACAAGAGAGGAACAAATGTGTTTCTAGACCTGATTCGAAGTAGCATATCTGTGTCTGTATCTAGATCTAATTCTCCATCCCCCTCTCTGTACCAAGGACACCTTATTTGGGTCACAGTTGAACCCTCCCTTAACTACAGCTGTCCCCCTCCCCCACTCCTTCCTCTATGACCTGGCTATGGCTTCCTTCCCTTTCTAGAACCACAGACAGTCATCACCGACAGAAGCACCTTACCATTTCCTGCCCAAGCCGAAGCCCAGCTCACCCTCCTCCATTTTGCCTGCTCCTTTGTGGAGGTAGAAAACTCCCCAACACCTGGGTCCCCTCATGCTGGGAATCGAAGTTATGATTAAGAGAGACCTCTTCCCTTAAACACACCCACATCATTCCTTCTCTCAATCAGAAGGTGCTGGCACTGAATTTCTGATATCTGATAGAGTTCACAGAGTATTACCGGATTTCATAGCTCGAGCTGGCAATTTTCATGTTTTCCACAAGGAAACTGAGGCCCCAAGGAGGGGGAAGTAACTTGCTCAAAGTCAGACAATAAGTTAGGGACAGGTCTTAGGGCTCTTCTCAAAGAACTGGGCAAGCACTTTAAATGGTCAGAGACATTTTCCATATAATACCTCTATTCTTACAGAGGGAAATATTGAAGCACAGAGAGGGTAAGTGACTTGCCTAGGGTTACACAGGAAGTGTTTGGCAAAGCTGGTGTTGAATTCAGGTCTTCTGACTTGAAATCATTGTTCTTATAATTTCACCATGCTCTCTTCAATCTGCCTCACCAAAAAAATCAACAAGTAAACATTCCAGAATGTTCCAAAGAAGTATTAGGGGAGAAGAAAATTTACCATCCTCCATGATTACTTTTTTCTTTGTTACTGAGGGCACTCAATCGGCAGTAAACTCAAAAGAAGGAAAATTCTCTTTCTGGGAAGATAGGATATTAAGTCTTTGAAAAGAACTTCCACACAGTCAAATATTGGTGCAGTTTATTTGAGGGCTTCTCCTTGAGAGGAGCTCCTACAGATGGGGCTTTAATAAATCAGAAAAATCCATGTCTTGCAGTAGACTCTGCAGTCAATTTATAGTCTTTCCTGCTTTTCACCAAATTTCTCTTCCTGGTAATATTTTTGGCATTTTAATTTTAGACATGGGTGAGGGATTGGGAGAGGCCTTTTTTTTTAAAACTGAAGTCTAACATATACATCAGTAGAATCATATGTGATCTTAACCTATTTGCTTCTTTCATACAGGTGTAAGAGATGGCTTTGAAAAGACAAGACTGGGCAGGGTACAGACCTCCCCTCCAATCTTACTCGTAGGGAATTGCCTTCTGCTTCCCTAAGCATGGGGTGCAGGCAGAGCGGCGTTCAGGAAAGAGGCAGTTTGGGGAATCCAATAGACCTAGGTTTACATCCCAGCTCTGTCCCTTACAAATTGTGGGATCATGGCCAAACTCCTTAACTTCTTTGAGGTTACAGAGACCTTAGGTATCCTCATTACATAGATGAGGAAACCGAGACTTGAGTCAAGAAATCTGCCAAATTTTATATCACTATGAAATGACAGATCTGGGTTTGAGACCCACATAGTCTGATTCCAAAGCCCAGATGACGTGGCATGCTGCTTCTCCATAAGATTGTCACCATTCTCCGTAAGATTGTCACCATTCTCCGTAAGATTGTCACCATTCTCCGTAAGATTGTCACCATTCTCCGTAAGATTGTCACCATTCTCCATAAGATTGTCACCATTCTCCGTAAGATTGTCACCATTCTCCGTAAGATTGTCACCATTCTCCGTAAGATTGTCACCATTCTCCGTAAGATTGTCACCATTCTCCGTAAGATTGTCACCATTCTCCGTAAGATTGTCACCATTCTCCGTAAGATTGTCACCATTCTCCGTAAGATTGTCACCATTCTCCGTAAGATTGTCACCATTCTCCGTAAGATTGTCACCATTCTCCGTAAGATTGTTCTCCAAAGCACCACAGTCATGGATTGTGCATATAGGAAACATGACTGTCAAATAACATTCAGTTTTAAACTATGTCAGAATGGATATATATGTATGTATATGTATATACACACACACACACAGATATAGATAGATAATGTGTCTCCAAATGTATATTATGTGCTTTTAACTGGTCACATTGGGAAAGATGATGTATTTCTTACAACTATATGGCTATTATTGCTGGGTCATGAGCCACAGGAGAATCTCAGTCTCGCTGCCCTCCAATCTCACGAGTTCTGACCTCAAATGTTCTTCTCCAGCTTCATCAGCTTCTTGAGCGGTTTGGAAAATCAAATCTTCACTCTTACGGGCAAGTTATGCCATAACCAAAGACTCAGAAGATTACTGCTATGAATCCCCATGAGGTGGGTACTGTTGTTATTCCCATTTTACAGCTGGGAATAAATGTTATTCCCATTTTACAGCTCAGAAACTGAGAGACTTTGAAGGTAATTTCACAGAATTTCCAAGAATGATTGAATGGCTCCAATGACATTCTCATGATTGCCCCCGAAAGGGCTCTGGTCCCAAGTCCTGGCTCTAACTGACCGCATGGCTTTGGGAACATTGTTCTGCCTCTCTGCTCTGCGTCCTCTCTTGTAAAATGGTGAGATTGGACTAGATGATATTTTAAATCCCTTTCAGGTTTCAGTCTATCGGGCGTTTTGCAGAGGGCTGCCATTATTTGGTTGTCTTAGCCCTAGAATGCTCATCCAAAAGTTAACTGTCTTGCCTTCTAGTCATGGCTAATGCATATGAATGGGCAGGAGGACCTCGTGGATCTTCATTCGGAAATCAATGCAACAGGTCCACCAGACTACCCATTTTTCCTATGAGCCCACTGCCTCATTTCTTCCCTTAACCCTAGAGGACACAGAGTGCGAAAGAAAAAGATCAGGCTGTACCATCTCCTTACAAGCAGCACCTTCACAGTCCTTTAACTACTTCCTTCAGGGACCTGGGCTCCCATCTCTTGCTTCCTGCAGTGTTACACTAGCTGCGTGAATATCTTTCCCTGAACTCTCTCACAGCTAAGGATGCTCCTTGGTAAGGCTCTTCCCCAACGTTTCCTCTTCTGCTTCCCCAATGGTTTATGCTGGAAGATTACTCTTCCCTAATTGCTTGTAGGGAATTGTAAAGAAAGTCAGATGGCGGGGAAAGCTTGTTAACAGACCTGCAGTCTTATTCCCCAGCAAGTGGGTGAGGGTCCCTGAGAAACTGACTCCCCCCCTACTTCTTTTTTTTTTTTTAATTATTATTATTTATTTTTATTTTTGGCTGTGTTGGGTCTTCGTTTCTGTGCGAGGGCTTTCTCTAGTTGTGGCAGGCGGGGGCCACTCTTCATCGCGGTGCGCGGGGCTCTCACTGTCGTGGCCTCTCTTGTTGCGGAGCACAGGCTCCAGACGCGCAGGCTCAGTAATTGTGGCTCACGGGCCCAGTTGCTCCGCGGCATGTGGGATCTTCCCAGACCAGGGCTCGAACCCGTGTCCCCTGCATTAGCAGGCGGATTCTCAACCACTGCGCCACCAGGGAAGCCCCTCCCCCCCCCCCTACTTCTAATGGCCTGGTGGTTAGATTGGAAAAGCTCTGTGGTTTACAAATCTGCTCAGTCCACCTCCTTCCCTTCTGGTGATGAAAGACCAAATGACTCTGCCACCAGGAATGGAAATTAACCCAGAGAGGAGCGGTACATGGCAGTGGTTCCAAACGTGGCTTCTGGAGGCTGGGAACTGGCTGCCTCCTCTTGTTAGCTGTGTGGCCAAAGGGAGGCTGCCTTCTCTCTCCAACTTAGTTTCTTTAGCTGTAAAATGGGAATAACAACAGTACCACCTCAGGGGATAATCTGAGGGAGTAAAGGAGATGGCCTGTGTCAGGGGTCAGCGCCCTTGCTTCTTCCCCGTGGTTATTACCTTGCAAGCAGTATTTGATAAAAAAATAAATTGAAGGCATGACTTAAATTTGTTTAAGCCTATCAAATACTGTAATATTCATTCTACATAAACTGCAGAGTTTATCATCCTGTTGGCAGGGCCCTCTCCAAGAGACTGGGGGAAGGGGCTTAACAAAATCACAGGAAATGGGAAGATCAGATTTGGGCTTCATTGGTTACTCTGTTATCTTTGCTCATAAGCAGGTTTTGTGCGGTGCTTGTCTACTCAAATGCCTCCCTCACACCACCCACTTTTATTTTGGGAAAAAAAAAAAAAAAAAAAAAAGCACTACTACAAGACCACCTGCCCCCAGCCCCTGCACCTCTCCTTTTTGATTCCAGCCTTGCTTATTACACTGTAACCATCTGAGGGCAGAAATATTTTTTCTTTGACTGCATACTTCACCCAGTAAGGGATCACAGATACACTTAGATTTTGAACAAAGAAGCGAAGCAAACACCTCAAGTCTCCGGGGTGGCCTCCTTTCTTCTTAGAGATTTTGCAGAGACTAAATTGTTAAGAAAAGCAAAGCAAGCTGCCCACGTTCGGGGATCTGCCATCCCTGCCAATTCCTGATTAATCAACAAGGAAGAAGGTTCCTTTAAGAAAAAGAAAAGAAATATGAACTGGAAGAGAGAGAGCTTGCTTATCACTTTCCTCCAGCCCTGCCACCCTCTGTGACGCTTGGTCTCCAGTACAATTATGCTAAATAGACATGCAACTGTCCCGGCAGGTAACAGCTGGATAACTTAGCGTCTGACTAATAAATATATGGCCAAGAGAAAAAAATCTGAATACCATGGCACCTCTAGAACAACTCTTTTCCAGATTTCCCACATCCCTTCCTATCCCCAGCCAAATGCAACAGACGACACCCTGCCATTTCACCATTTCCGCAGCACAAGAGATTACTCACCCCAGGCTGGTGGACCTGAGCCTCTTTGCAAGGCCAAAGAGAACAACGCAACCGGACTAGGCAGAGGTAGGTGGGTGGGCGTCTGCAGTCGGCACCTGCCTCATCCTGGGCTCCTCCGCAGACCCCCTGGTCTTGCGAGCGCAGTCCTAAAGCTTAATAATAATCACAACAGGCAGCCCATCATTGCCTCCCTGTCTGGCTCAGAGGTTTACAACTTAAACTTATGGCAGAGGGAGAAATTGGCTCAATCACTTGGAGTAATGGTACATGGAGAGCCAGTTGGGCATGACTGCTATTTAACTCGAGGAAACTGGGCTGCTGTGCTTAGCTTACGTACACGCTAATAAACACTAATCAACACGTCATGCTCCGAGGTGAAAATTAACACCTCCCCCTGCACTCCCCACTTCGCTCTCCCTTTGCCTTCTTGCCTCATCCTAACCGAATAGATGGGACAAGACTGGGAGAACAGGGCTACAAACAGATGCCCGCAGCTACCGGTATGTCAATAATCACAGGTCATCCTTCATTCTTTTCAAGAGATTTAAAGTTTATTTCTCACAGACCTTATACCAAATATTTATAATAAGGCATTTTGTAAGGGGGAGAGTGAAAAGAAAGAGAACCTGACATCATTGCTAATAATAGCTAACATTTTCAGAACTTTTACTGTGGCCAGGCACCTCTTGTGCATCTTCCTAGCAACTTTAGTGAGGTGGGTACCATTATTGTCCCCAGTTTACAGGTGAGGACATTGCAACTCAGGGAGTTTAAATAACGAACCCCAAATCACCCAGGACCTAGGAAATGGGAGGTGGTATTTGAAAACAGACCCATGTAAGTAAATCAGAGCCCAAGTTCTCAGCCTTTTTGCTACACTGGGTATTTATTGGACAAAGGAGAAAGTGGAGGAAGACACAATCATTGGCTTTACAGTGTTCTCAGCTAGTCCTAGTTTTATTTCTCAAATGCTTGGATAGGTCCACATTATGATGCCTTCCCATCTGCCCTTCCCCACCGGCCATGCAGCTTTTCCATCACAAATAAGAACTCAACTCTACCACTTGCCAAGTACTGCAGATATAGAGGTAAAGCCCACAATCATCTTTCTCCCCAAACTTACAGTCTAGTGGGAAAGGTAGCTAAAGAAAACTAGGTTCATAGGAAAAAGGGTGAACAAGAAGCTGTTGGGATCTTTCCTAGTTTTCCCCTTGGCCCTGTCCACACAGGATGCTCCGTTCTCAGTGGACCTGCCCTACATGTAACGTAATTGTCAAGAGGACCTGGGGTCAGCCCCTTGTCCCAGACCAGAATCCCAGTTCGGGTGCCATGGCCCTGCTGCTTCTGACAAATGAAACTAAGTGTACTAATTAAGGTAATGCTAGCTACTATAATCAACAAACTCTAAAATATATAATAGCTAAAGACTGGGGTTGCCAGATGGAGTAAAAACAAAGACATCAATTTAAATTTGAATTTCAAATAATTTTAGTATAACTACGTTCTGTGCAATATTTGGGACATACTTACATGAAAATTATTCATTATTTATCTGAAATTCAAATTTAACTGGGTGTCTTGCATTTTATTTGGCAAGCCTACTCAAGACATCAAAGGTTTATTTCTTGTTTATATAAAGTCCACAATGGGAGTTCTCAGTAGACAGGTAGCCGCCCTCCAAGTTGTGGTTTAGGGATCCAGGCTCCTTCCATCTTGGCTCCACCATCTTCCTCACTCAGTTTTCAAGGTTTCTGTAGGCTCGTGGGGTCATGTCACAGAAAGGGAAAGGGCTTGGAGATTTCCACATGGGAATGTTTATGGGGCATTCCCAGTAGCGGCACAATGGACCTCTGATCTCAATGCATTCATTGGCCATAACTCAATCACATGGCCCGTACCTAGCAGCAGGGTAAGCTGAAAAATGTAATCTGGTGTGTGCTCAGAAGACATTTGGAGAAGAGCTCTTGGAGTCTCTGCCAAACTGGATAATACTTCCTGTACTGGTGCCTAATCTCCTGTGCTAGTTCTGGACTCAGTCAGCAGTCTTCCACTCACTGAGGTTCCCAGCAGGAGATCAGATGCTTCCTCTCAGCCCTGGACCGGTTAACTAACAGCCATTCGGGATTGGGAGTACAGGGCCATTGTGAGAGTAATAGGTAGTATGGACTCATATGAATTCATTTCAATTCAATGCAATTTAATAAATATTTATTAGTGCTCCTAGGATATTGAGAAAAGCTTGGTTCTAGGCCGCTGAGGGAGACATAAACTGAACTAGAACCCAGTTATACCCTCAAGGAGCTGTATACAATTAAATGCAAGAGCTATCCTCAACCCTTATCTATATCCCTTTGATTTTTCAAAGGCAGGTGAAAAACCCACAGGGACAAAGAATTCTGCCCTAAATGTTAGGGTACAGAATGGTCCCTCCTCTCCCAGATTCCTCAAACCCTTGGTGTCTATGTCCATTCATTTATTCATGCATGTATGCATTCATTCAATTAGTTCATTCATGAACATTTATTGAGACCTACTCTGCTTGAAAGTATGCTGGCTCTGAGGACTGGGAGTGGGGATACCAAGTTGAACACGACTGAGATCAAGCCTTCCAGAAACTCACAATGGAGGGGGTGGTCAGAATGCACATAACTCAGTCAGATCCAAGGCAGATGGTGGTCAACACTATGATAAATGTTTAAACAGTGTGAACGGACTTATGGAGGAGGGAGACATTAATTCTGACTGGAGGGTGGGGTGGAGAAGATTACATCAAAGATCCAACAATGAACTTCCCAAAGAGATGAATGAACCTGCCCTGGTGAGGGAGCCTGAGTCAAAGTGTCTGGCTCAGAGCCCATAGCCATCTTCACCCACAGGGCAACCCCCAGTCTCCCACCCACTCCGCCCTAATGGGAAAAAGGCAGTGAGCTTTCCTCAAGGGAGAACTCCAAGGCAGTCTCTCATTTTATCTTAAAAATTCATACAAATTTTGAACTCCACTCCATAGGATACCAACGTTTGTTTTGCTGTAATAATTTTAACATAATTGGCTTAGATTACCTGTCACTGAGTAAAATCATTTCATCTTGTGGCTTGTGTACCCCCGACATACCACTTTTATTTGAAGAGTACCTTCTCCAGAAATTCCGCTTCCGAGAGCGTGGGACTGGAAGTTCAGTTTTCACTTATTTTATCCCTTCTCTTTTCTCCTTGTCAGGATAAAGGAAAGATTCTGCTTTAAGGACTCTGAGACTAGCCATATGCTTTGTGAATATACAACACAGTAACCATGGATGAAGCTTATATTAGATAAACACACTAGTTTTCAGATACTTCTCTGGAGTCAGGTGAGATATATATAGAATGATGCAACTCAGACATGAGTTGTATTTCTGGACGGTGGTGCTTCTGGGGACACCTTCAAGGAGCGTGACCCTCACCCTGCAGCCCCTTCCAGGTTGTGTACATAACCATGGCTGCTTCCTGTTGTAAAACAGCCGCCCTGGATTCAAATCTGCAACATTAAACACCTCACAAGTTAAACAGTTGGCTATTTACACGGCATAAGAAAATGTTACATACTTCCCTTCTTTCTGGCCTCCCCACAAAGAAATACCAAAGTGTTAAAAAAAAAAAAACCAGAAAAACAAAAAAAAAAAACCCTGTTTCTGATGAGGACTTGGGGGTTAATTTTCAGCGTGGTGCCTGGGGATTTCACTGTGGGACTCCCGTTACTTGCAATGGGAGTCACACTGCTTCATTTCATGCACACTATATGCACCCCTCGACAGCCGCAAGATTTGAATTTTGAAACTGAGGCCATCTTTCTCAGAAAAAATCAGATCGCAAGAAAACGCCCAAACTACTCGGTGTTGGTCTGGGGCCTGTGTGTTTGTGCTTGTGTATATCTGAAAGGGAGAAAATGTCTTTCTCTTGAGTGCAAATGCCCCTTCCACAGACAACAGCATGAAAACATTATGCCCAACAGCTGATAGTCATGGTTGCTGTGTCTCACCCCAAAGCTTTGTTAGGAACCCCATAAAGCCTGGCACATGGTTTGTGACACCACGTGAAACACCGTGCTTCTCCATAATAACCTGAGCCCTGCTGTCTGTCATTAAGGGACCTCTCTTACTAAGCATCTCTTTTTTAAATGGCTACCATCATCTGGTCCCAGTGTACATTAAATCCCATTATAATTATAAACACACTTCCCCATAACATCCATTGCAGATTTCATCCACACTGCCTACCCCCTCAGGGGATCTTTGCACTAATAACAACTCAGATTTGCTATTTGAGTTGACAACATTAGGTCCCAACACCATTTGCAATATGTTGGGGAGAGAGAGAGAGAAGAAAAAGCTTTCTCTTCCTCAATCACAAAGATCTTGGGGTCACAGTGACCCAAGGCCTCTGGGGCTAAAAGAAATAACCCCTCATCTTCTCCCTTTGAAATGTCACTCTCTGCCTTACAGAGGAGAAGGGCATACTTAGTACCTGGAAGAGATGCCCAGGTGTAAACATCACTAACCAGGTGTCCACGGGGGAAAAGGATGGCAATTACTAATCCAAGAAGCCATATTTTTATTTGGTTTTCTGGGCTCAACTAACCAGAACCCACACATCACCTGTTTATTTCCCCTTCTGTTTTTTGGAGGCGGCATGAAAGGAAGTGACACGGAAGAATTAAGTTAAAAAAAAAAAAAAAAAAAAAAGACAAACCTAAGAAAACTATCAACATATGTACTGAGGGCAAATTTGACTCTGCTTAGGTTTCTTTTTTTTCTGGCCGAGCCTCGTGGCTTGCAGGATCTTAGTTCCCTCACCAGGGATCCAGGGATCGATTTTAGGCCCCCTGCAGTGGAAGCTTGGAGTCCTAACCACTGGACTGCCAGGGAATTCCCGACTCTGCTTAGTTTTTTACATCATCTGTATCTATCTAGAAGATATCTCAATGATGACCTTGCAACATTATAAGATACTTTGACTCCCAAAATGGACACAATAGGCTTGCTATGTTTTCTCCCCAAGTCACCAGCGGGGTAAAGATCTGTGACATGTGACAACCTGGTGCATCTTCTGGTGGCAACCTGGAGTTCTCCATTGTGGAGGAGACTACTTTTTTCCATTCAGGGGCTTCTCTGCCTGCATCCCTCCCTCAAAATGTTTCATTCTCCATCACAAGGTTTTGGAGAAATGCACAGTAGCTTCTTCTCCCCCAAAGGTAGGAGTCCTTGATTTCATTTATCATGATAGGAAAGTTTACCTTTCACTTTTAAAACTATTTTCCAACTAAGGAGCTGGAACAAAAGGATTTGGAACATTTTCCTAACCTTCAAGCAGAATACTCAAAACAGCACAATCACCTTCTTCCTGGGCACCTACTTAATTGGAGTTTTACTGTAATTCAAAACTCCCTCCTCAACTTTTGCCTGAGGTTTTTTTTTTTTAGGCCACACCACGCGGCTTGCAGGTTCCCCGACCAGGGAGCAAACATGCCCCCCCAACACCGCAGTGGAGGTATGGAGTCCTAACCACTGGGCCGCCAGGGGATTCCCTTGCCTGAGCTTTTTGAGGAGGAAAGAAAGTGCAGAGATCCGGGCATCTAAGTCTGCTTACCTGGTGGCCTGATTCAATGGAGAACTGTTTGGTTCCCAGCTTGGCTGGCTGCTACAGAGACCTTGGCCTCTGTACAGTAAGAGGAGAAGGGAAATTAAAAGTCCTTGTTTCCTTTTCTCTATCCCACTGGAGGCTGTATAAACTAGAAGTTAAGATCATGAGTTTTGCAGTTGGAATGGTCTGATTTAAAGTCTCAGCTCTGATATTTAATAGCTCTACAGTCTTAACCTCTTTGAGCCCCAGGTTTCCCACCCACAGAAATGGGGGAAAGATGTACCTGCATTATGAGAGTCGTTATGAGGATTAAATAAAACAATATAGGTAATGTGTTCAGATTCACAGTCAGTGCTCAGAATGAGGTATTATCCCCACTGTCTCTTTCCTGTAAGATCGCTTTAGACCTGACATACCCTCCTTTTCCACAACCTGAGTACTGAAGGGCTGCTTCCAGCTGGAGGTATATGAGTAAAGGAGGAGATGAGGGAATAAGAAGATTTAGCAATGGAATTCCACCCAAAGGTCAACTCATCTCTTCTGTCTCCAAGATGACCTCTCTGTAAGACTGAAATCCTATTTTTAGGATCTGTCAAAACTAATGTCCCAGCTTCTCTTACCACACCCTTCAAGAAAAAAAGGAAAAAACAGAAACAAAAAACCTACTACAAATATATAAACATGAGAGAGAGAGAGCGCAAAAGAGAGCATATTTCTGTTGTAATTTTCCATCCTGCGGGTTTTTAGGTGCTGCCGTATGAAATCTCTGAACTGTGGATTCTCATCAGCCTTCCGGGGGCCCAAGGACATAGCTTTTGGTGGGGGAGCTGCAGCCGCCTTATCTGGGCCCAATACACCTTATCAAACTGCTGTGCAACCAGCCTTCAGCGCTAAGTGGAAACGCTTGGAGCCCCATGCTGGCACTCAGCCCATAGCCTTGCCTGCCTTCCTCCTTTTTGTTACCTTCTCCACCTCTTAAATTCGGGCATTAATCTCTCTTTAACACTTACGAACAAGGGCTGGGCTTTGTAATGGGCTGAGTTTATGAAGCAAGGGAGATTTTCACATAGCGTGAATATGGCATGGAGGTGGCGGGGGCGGGGGGGGGGCGGTCCAGGGCCATGGAGGGATGGTTCTTTCTTTCCCGTTGTTTCCAGAGAGTCTCCCTTTCTCTGATTTGAGGATTAATAGGAGATCAGATCAGGGGTTAATTGTGTGCTTTTGCTACTGCACTCAGGAGGGGCCGGTAGGTGGATGTGGGCAGCGAGGCAGCAACCTTCAACAGGTACCATCTAGGCAGAAGCGCAACACTTTAATGATTCTTTCTTCTTTCCATTTCCCTGGTGAGGCTCTAGGACTGTCTTCTCTCCTTATACCTCTCTCCTCTTGCTCTCTTTGCAGACCAGTTCTTTCTTTCTTTTTTTAAAATTGAAGTATAGTTGATTTACAATATTGTATTAGTTTCAGGCGTACAGCGAAGTGATTCAGTTATCCATATATGTGTATTTAGATTTTTCCCATTCTAGGTTATTACAAGATATTGACTATAGTCCTCTCTGCTACACAGTAAGTCCTTGCTATTTATCAGATCAGTGCTTTCTTCTTTTTTATTTATTATTATTATTTTTTTTAATTTGCCTAGGCCGCACTGCCCGTGGGATCTTAGTTCTCTGACCAGGGATCGAACCTGCATCTCCTGCATTGGAAGCGTGGAGTCTTAACCACTCAACTACCAGACCAGTTCTTTCTTAACTTTCTTTAAATTCCTTTCCTCTTACAGACTGTAGACCTTAGCTAGAAAAATAGTCCTTTCACAGTTTGTTCTTTATTGTTAATCTAATACCCAGGGACTGGGTGTTCCCAGGCACCTGTTAGACGTTGCTGTATTCTCTTCTATCAGAGGATAACTAACTCCCTTCTTTCACTTTCAAGTGGCTTCTCACGGGTCTTCCTCTCTCCCATGACTCCTGCAGGTCTGAGCACTTTCCCTGCGAGTAGGAGACAGGGGCGATGTTTGCTGGGATGGAATCGCCTGTCTTTGGGACCACCCCATTAGCAGCTCTTGTGAACCGTATCAGTTCTGATGTAAACTCCAGCCAAGTGGCCTTGTGAGGCTGGAAGTGGATTTTTGCCTCTAGTTGGCTTCTGCCACCTTCCATGACCCTTCAGTTCTTGGGACCTGACTCCTGGTCTGGGGCAGTGCCAGAGACGCGTAGCGGGATGCGTTCATACGTGAGTCTTGCGGGAAACCTCTGAACCACGCCGCGTGTCAGGGACTGACGGAGGGGACGCAGGACTCAGTGCCTGAAGACCCACCCGGGTTGCTAAGACTGTAGGACCTCCAGGGCTGACTGTCCGGAGACCCAGGGAGGGCGCTTTCCACCACCCCCCGCACCCCCACGACCCTGGCGATTAGCCGGCGGTCAAAGTTTGTGCCCAGAATAGCGTTTCCCACCTCTTGTCTCCTACCTCTGCCAAGCTCCAGGGTAAGGGCAGAGAAGGGGGCTCTCCGCAGCCCGCGGAAGGGCACATTGCTTCTGCTTGCTCTACCCTGGGATTACTGACCTCAACTCCACTCTCTTAAGTGGAGCGGCCGGCTGAGAGGAGGCACTTTTGGGGGCCTGAAGCTTTTTCAAGCTTTCATTCGCCCCCTGAAGACTTTGCCCTGAACTGACTGACCGCAGTTCTCGGGAACTGTTTCCAGCCAGGTTCCGGGGTGGGGGTGGGGGGCGGTGGGGGGGGGTGCGAAGCCCAGGAAATGCTCAAGACTGAGAGGAAGAAAAGTTTCCCTCGGGACTCGACCTTGGCCTCCAGGGGTCGTGACAGCTAAAATGGGGAGTCTCCCCTCGACCATAGATCCCCGCACACCCGCTGGCACCTGGTTCACCCGGGCCCGCGAACTCTGCACCTGGAGGCTAATCTGGATGGTCAGAAGGCCCGGAGGCACGAAAGGCCTGGGCTTGGGGCCCGGGAAAGCGACCTTCTAAAACCGATGTCGGGGTACAGGGGATGCCGCCCGGAGCCCGGAGAAAAAGTTAAAGGAGAGATGACACGCACTGAATGGGGCAAACATTGGAGCCGGAGACCAAACTCCGCGCCTGGAGCAGCAGGGGAAAAGAAAACCCGTTTCCAGTGGAAATTAAAAACCTGGGGTTGCAGGTGGGGGCTGCTCCTCGCCCCTCACCTCCACTGCCCCCACTAAAGGTTCCGAGGCCCTGGCACTCCTCTCCACGAGCTCCTTCTTTCCTCTCGGCTTGGCCGGTGAGCGGCAGCCGCCAGCGCCCCAGCAGCAGCTAGATGTCAGGCGAAGCCTGGAGCGCGGCGCGCGGGGAAGGGAGGGGAGGGAAGGGAAGCGGAGGGAAGGGGAGGGGAGGGGTGGGGCGGGGAGCGCGCGCGGGTTCGGCCAGTGCGGGTGGTGGGCGGGCTGAGCCCGGGGACAGGGCGGGAGGGGGGGGGAGGGAGGAGGGAAGGGGGGCAGCTGTGGGCAGGGAGCCGGGCTCGGCCGCCAGCACTAAAGATGGAGAGGCGCCGGGGCCTCGCAGGGGAGGGGGCTCGGCGTTGACGTGGGACGCGGCGGAGGCGCCGCAGCCGGTGGTGATTTGCTAACCTCGCAGCACAGAGGAGTTGAGGGCGATGAGAGCGGGTACTGCGAACTGCCGGGCGATGCCGCCGCTGCCGCCGTGATACCGAGAGCAACAGTTCCCCAGCAACACCCCTCCCCGACACAGGCACACACCCCCAAGAGGCACGCACACACACCCCACGGCGCCCGGCTCGGCAGTGGTGAGTGGGGGGCCGGGGAGGGGCGCACCGCCCAGCGATAGCCGCGCGCCGGGGCGCCCCGGGGCTGGAGAGGTCTGGGGGGCGCGCTCGCTTCGGCCACTCGGCCGCTGGGCTTGTGCCTTATTTTATTCGGCTTGTTCCCTTCCTGCTGCCGCAGCCGTCGCCAGCGGCGGTTGGGGTCTGCTAGAAGGGGGAGCCCCGGCTGTCAGCTTGGGCGCAGCTGCCTCCCCAGCCCTTCCGCTCCAGGGCACGGTCGGGGTGAGAGGTGGGAGGCAGAGCGGTCTGCGGGGGCTGAGGGCGCAAGCGGAGGGTTGGGAATCAGGAGGCTTTGTACCACCAGGGGCCGGTGGAGGAGCCGGCAGCCGGTGGGTGCTCATATGTATGCCGACCGGTGCGCGGGCGCGAGATAGGGCTGTGGTTTATTTGTGTGTTTATTCGCCCACCGGCTGGGAAGCTAGAATCGGAGGATACGAGGAGTGGATCTGGGTGCCGAGGGGAGCAGGACTGGGAGTCACTTGGGTTTTGTTTCTCTTTGAAAAACCTGGTGGGCTCTTTTTCTTGATTGGACTTAATCCCCTCGGTTTTGGAGGGAGGGGCTCCGTAGCGGAGCGCTGGAGTGTCTCCAGCGCTCCGGGCCCTCCTCGGCTCTCGGCTGGACCGGCCGTGGTGCCGGAGCTCGCTGTGCGCTCCCGGCCGCGCTCGGTGGGTGCTCGGCTCTGCACCTGATGCGTTCGGGATGGCTTTCCCATCCCGGCGCGCCGGCAGCTCGCTCGTACAGCCCCTGGAACACGCGCTCGAAATGCGCACTATCTCGCCGGCCCGCGGACCCACTGGAACGCACAGACGCGCTCGGCACCGACTCGCTCGCCTGCTCCCCGGGACGCTAGCAACGTGCCTGGGCCGGGCGCGCCGGCTGCTGGCGCCACCAGCCTGAGGCCGGGGACCTTGCCCGTCGCTCTCGGGGGTCATGGCCCAGGGTCGGAGAGGGAGGGCCCGCAGATTCCTTCTCGCTTTTCCTTCCACAACTCGCTGTCGGGCTTTTGTGCTTCCACTTCTCCGCAAGGCGGGTCCGCCTTCTCGCCGCTGTCGCCCAGGCGTCCGGCCCGCCCGGACTCTTGCCTTTCGTCCGGGTCTCTTTCGCTTTCCCTCTTCCCTAGCCCGGCTCCCTTTCTCTTTGCCGTCTGGCTTTCCCGGAAAAGTTGCTTCCCCAAGTTTGCTGAAGTCGTCTCCAAGTCTCCGTGGGGACGGCTGGGAACTGGGCGCGGGGGTGGGGGGCGGGCAGTGTGAGAGCGCGATCGATCCCCGGAGCTCGAGCGGGTTAGCGCCGGCTTTCTCCCGCGCCGCGGGGCTGGGCGCTGCAGCCAGCGCCAGCCGGATCGCGGGCGCCGAGCCGCGGGTGGCGGGGACGGCTGACCAGGGCACCCTGATTTCCCTCAGGACCCACGGAGCTTGTTTTTGGGGAGGAATTCGGGTAGCCCAGCTTACATTCTTCCGATTGCTCCCTCCTAGTTCTCTGGAACCCCGAAGTCTGCGGGGAAGCGCATGGTGGCAAGGCGCGGGTGAATGGTCACCTCTCCCAGCCCCTGCCCCACCCCCACCCCATGGCCTCAGTTCCCACCCCAGGGTGGGAGCAAAAGTGTCTTGATTAGTCGTCTTGTTAACCCTTTCCGAGTAAGATTTGTGGCTCTGGAGCCAATAGGGTTCCTTTTGGGGGCGGAGGCCAGCAGTGTTCCAAGAGCGAGCAGGAGCCCTTGCTCTGCGTTGCTCCCACTTCATTTCACCGCAATATTGGCCACAGCTAGGCAGAGACTGGGAGGCACCTGGGCCTGTGAGATCTTTCTGACACTCTTTAGACAGGTTTGTGAGTCTCAGAGCCCTGTTACCGATCCCAAACAGCGCTTTGGGAGAGTCCTTTGTCTCCAGCACTGTTTTCCCTTCATATTCAATGTAACTCACATCATAGATGCTGGTGCCAATATCACTTCTCGCACCTCCAAGCCATTAACAGTATCAATTACTGCTCCGGGTTACAGGACTTGCCCACTCCTGGGAGCCGGTGAGGTACACTTGGAGTTCATGTTCCCAGCATGTGCACTCCTGGCTTTAGGGGTGCATGTTTCCTAGGACCTCTCTATAGGTCCTTCATGACCTAGCCTACATATTACAGATCCTCCTGACTACTGGGCACTTGTGGGCAGGGGATAAGTGTGCCATATTATATAAGTGTGCACATGTGTTAAGTCTCTCTCCCTCTCTGGCTGGTGCATGCACACACGGTCGAGATTTTGGATTACATACACAATCACTCTGAGGTACCCATGGGCAGTGGGTAGAAGTGAGACAAGCTAGTACATGGGCTACGTGTGTGTATTTCTCTTAGTGCTAAAGGAGGTGGTTAGGGCATGGGTTCATCAGTCCTTTGCAGCTCTGAGAAGAGTGGAAGGACAGAGGTCCAGGAAGGCATTGGCTGAGGGTGAGGAGGTGGGCTGGAGGAGAAGAACTTTGCCCTTAGATTTCTGTGGGCTGCGACTCTAGGCTGCTAGCCCCAGCTAGGCTGGGTTTTGCTCCTGGGGCTACCAGGTGAGGCAGGATTTAGAAAAACTTTGTTTCCAAGATGAAGTTTGCTGCACAGGGTGTTGAGAGTGAAACTGAGTGCTTACACTGACCAGAGGAAGGGGTTAAATTCTTATTCTTTTAAATTAAGTGCTGGGCAACTTCTCATCATCAGTGTTGGCTTTGCATGGGAGCCCCCCACCCTCAGACTTAAAAGAAAGCCCAAGACTCACAAGACTCTATTGTAATTTTCATTTGACTTCGTCTAACAGATGTCAAAGAGCAGTGAGTTAGGCATGTGCTGTAGCAGAACCCTCTCTTTACCTTCATCATCCCTGGGCCTGTAAAGGCAGACATGTAGATTTCTAGGAAGCCACTTTCCCTCCATTAAAATCACCAAGACTGTCTTGCTGCAGGTTTGGGGGAGGTGCTATTGTTTGAATTCTTACTTTTAGGGACACTAACTAATCTTCCTTTTGTTCTTGCATCTCTTTTGCCTCTTTCTCCCTTTCTCCCTTTAGCCCTCTACATTGGCCCAGGAAACCCACCCTGCCCTGCCACGCAGAGCCAGGAAGGAAAGAGAGCCTCATGCCTAAGCCTCGGGGAGCACCATGGATCTGACAAAGATGGGCATGATCCAGCTGCAGAACCCCAGCCACCCCACGGGGCTCCTTTGCAAGGCCAACCAGATGCGGCTGGCCGGGACGCTGTGCGATGTGGTCATCATGGTGGACAGCCAGGAGTTCCACGCCCACCGGACTGTGCTGGCCTGCACCAGCAAGATGTTTGAGATCCTCTTCCACCGCAACAGCCAGCACTATACTCTGGACTTCCTCTCTCCGAAGACCTTCCAGCAGATTCTGGAGTATGCGTACACGGCCACGCTGCAAGCCAAGGCGGAGGACCTGGATGACCTGCTGTACGCAGCTGAGATCCTGGAGATCGAGTACCTGGAGGAGCAGTGCCTGAAGATCCTGGAGACCATCCAGGCCTCAGACGACAATGACACGGAGGCAACCATGGCGGATGGCGGGGCCGAGGAGGAAGAGGACCGCAAGGCTCGGTATCTCAAGAACATTTTCATCTCGAAGCATTCCAGCGAGGAGAGTGGGTATGCCCGCGTAGCTGCCCAGAGCCTCCCTGGGCCCATGGTGGACCAGAGCCCTTCCGTCTCCACCTCATTCGGCCTTTCAGCCATGAGTCCCACCAAGGCGGCGGTGGACAGTTTGATGACCATAGGACAGTCCCTCCTGCAGGGGGCCCTTCAGCTGCCTGCCGGGCCTGAGGAGCCGACTCTGGCTGGGGTTGGGCGGCACCCTGCGGTGGCCGAGGTGAAGCCGGAGATGATGCAGGTGGATGAGGTGCCCGGCCAGGACAGCCCTGGGGCAGCTGAGTCTAGCGTCTCAGCCGGGATGGGGGACAAGGTTGAGGAAAGGGGCAAGGAGGGACCCGGGACCCCAACTCGGAGCAGCGTCATCACCAGCGCTAGAGAGCTGCACTACGGACGTGAGGAGAGCGCCGAGCAGCTGCCGCCTCTAACCGAGGTTGGCCAGGGCCCCCCAGGCCGACCGGAGCCCCCCGCGCCCCCAGCTGAGAAACACCTGGGCATCTACTCCGTGCTGCCCAACCACAAGGCCGATGCCGTGTTGAGCATGCCGTCTTCGGTGACCTCGGGCCTCCACGTGCAGCCCACCCTGGCCGTCTCCATGGACTTCAGCACCTATGGGGGTCTGCTGCCCCAGGGCTTCATCCAGAGGGAGCTGTTCAGCAAGCTGGGTGAGCTGGCCGTGGGCATGAAGGCAGAGAGCCGCGCTGTCGGGGAGCAGTGCAGCGTCTGCGGGGTGGAGCTTCCTGACAACGAGGCCGTGGAGCAGCACAGGTAGGCCCCTCTGTACCCATCCCCCCGACCCTCAACTTCTGGCCTTGACCCTGCCTTCATACGCAGCTGTGCCCGAGTCCTGGGGCCTGGCTCCTCTGTTCTCTTTGCTATTTGTGAAAAACCACCTGTGGGGGGACACTTTTCAGGTGTGGTGAGGGGGCCTCGGGTCTTTCCTAAACACTGGGGAACTTACGCGCCCAGTTTCTTCTTTAAAAAATACGATTTTATTTTATTTATTTGTTTTTTTGGCCACGCTGTGCGGCTTGCGGGATCTTAGTTCCCCGACCAGGGATTGAACCCCACGCCCTCAGCAGTGGAAGCGCAGAGTCCTAACCACTGGACCGCCAGGGAAGTCCCTGTGCTCAGTTTCTTACTAGGCTCTTTCCTCTCTTTTTTGCATTTGGGCTCCCATTTTGCTTTTCCTGCTGTTGGGTCTGTTCTCCTTTGCCTGGAGTGACTCATCAAGTGGAGGGAGGGAGAAGTGGGGTGCGGAGGAAGGGCCCATGGCCTGGATCTGGCCACGTAGCCAGGTTTCAGGTACCTGAGTTCCCATGTGGTGGTTCCTGCCAAGGCAGCCTGTCTGCAGCTCTGGAGGATGGGAGGGGCTGGAGGCTGCTTAGATCACAAGAGCAGCTGCAGGTTCCAAACGTCATTCCTGGTGAACGTTCATCACCAGGAACATTGCTTCCTCTCTCTTCTCATTCTCTGTCCCTGTAAACACATTTCGAGGGAGTTGATTTAAATTCAAGGGGGAAGGATGGGTAGGAGAGACATTGGTTTTGCAGCGTGCGGCCTTACTTTTAACCCCTCCCTACTCACATTGAATTAAATACCACTTTGGGCTAGCACTGGCTTCCCTCTGGCTTCTGTTTCTTTCTCTGTGAAATAACTTTTATGACATGCCTGGTTCAAGTGCTTTTCATGGAGTCACGTTTTTGTTACAGCAGTTTTTCAAGGTGGATGACGTTCTTTTACATAGGAAGGTGCTAAGACCTTTTCCCAGGGTCATGTAGATACTGAGGCAGAGCTGGATTCAGATTCAGGTCTTAACCCTCTTGCACTTGGCTGCCTCTTGGAGTCATCAGTCCCGAAGAGGATCGTATCTACAGAACAGAGGGTTTTGAAAATTGCTTATCAGAAGTGGAGTAAACACAGAGGGAACCTTTAGTGAGTTTGGTGTTCATCTGCATCTGTCGTAAGGATATGCCCATCACATCACCCTGGGTTCCTGGGTCGGGTGAATGGTGTCAAGAAGTCCAGTTTCTCTTGCCATCTGTGATAACATTTCCCTGCACACCCTCTCGCCTGCTGTTTTGCTGATCTTGGGTGGATTCTTCACTTTTGCCCTCTTCTACCCTCCCCCCCATTCTTCTGTTGACCATTCAGGAGGGGGTGGGAAGGAGAGGGGGTGGGGGCATGGAGGTGGAGGCATTCGGCGGTCATCTGATTAGCCCAAGCTGAGCTGGAACCTGCTCCAACACCGCTTAATGGGGGGCTCTGAGACTTACCTTGTGGAAAGTGCTGCTGAGCTAAACATAGCCGATCCCTTTCCGGTCGGGTGCGAAAAATAACCGCCACTAAGGTGTGTCTTCGTGATGCTTGTACTGCTCAGAAATAGACCGAGGTTGTGTTTGTTTTTGCTCAAACTTTCCTAAAGAGGAAACCCTCTCCCCAAACTCGACCAGATAGATGATCATCTTTTCCGGACGTGAATTATTTCAGTTATGTGCTATGAGAAATGGGGTATAGTGGAAAGTAATTAAAAAATATATTTATTTATTTACTTATTTGGCTGTGCTGGGTCTTAGTTGCGGCATGCGGGATCTTTAGTTGCAGCATGCGAACTCTTAGTTGCGGTATGTGGGATCTAGTTCCCTGACCAGGGACTGAACCCGGGCCCCCTGCTTTGGGAGCGTGGAGTCTTAGCCACTGGACCACCAGGGAAGTCCCAGGAAAGTACTTTTTTAAATTGAGGTATAATTGACATGTAACAGCTTCAGGTATACAACGTAATGATTTGATTTTTGTATATTTTATGAAATGATCACTATGATAAGTCGACTTAGTTAAAATCCATCAACGAACATAGGAATTTTTTTTCCTTGAGCACTTCTTAAAGATCTACTACTCTCTTAGCAACTTTCATATATGTAATACAGTATTGTTAACTGTAGTCATCATGTTGTGTGTTATATCCCCAGGGCTTATTTATATTATAACTGGAAATTTGTACCTTTTGACTACCTTCACCCATTTCTCCCAACCCCTGTTCCCTGGAAAGCAGGGTGTTTTTCTGGGTTCTTGTTGGGTCTTGCTTGCTTCTTTTTACCTGAGAGGGCTGCAAAAGCTATTACTCTCCCAGGGGTTCCAAGTTCCCATTCTGTGGGACTCTTGTTCCTCTGGGGAGAGGCGGAGGACTGGCTGTGGTCTACCCCCTCAGATCATGGGTGGCAGAACTAGCCATATATACCAGTGAGAGCTTGGCAACGTTATGTAACCTTCTTGAGCCTTGTTTTACTCTCTTTAAAATGGAGGTGGTCTGTAGGGTGGGATGCTGAATTAACGAAGTAACATCCGGAAACCTCTGGAGCTGTGACTGGCACTTAGTAACCAGGAGCGTGAGGAATGGACCCTCAGACACTTCCATCTCACCTGGGTCTCATCTCTGCATCGCCCCACCTGGCTCTGAGTTCTAGCGTGTAGTGTCCACAGCACTGCCATCGACGGGTTGGGTTGGCCGTGAGGCAGTGCCGAGGATATCCCCGTCCTTGTGAGCTTGTGATGGCAAGCCGCCAGTCCTGGCGTCCTTGGCATCACGCTGTGGGCTGCTGACACGGAGACTGTGCTTTTGACTGAGGGTGGAAAGTAGGCTGCTGCAGCCCAAGAAGCTGGAGCCTAGGGCTGTGCCCTGGATGGAGAGCTGTGAGTTCTCAGGAAGTCAAGGGTGGAGAGAATGTTCCCGTGTACACTCCGCCCTCGCTCTGACGGGCAGCCCCTGGCTCCTGGTCAGGTGTGCTTTGGGGAGACTTCTCCTGTCTCTCTGTCTCTCAGACCTCCAGGATTAAGGTTTGAGAGACAGGGAGAGACTTCCCTATTTCCTACTGCTCTCTGTTCCTTCCCCCACATCACAAGTCCCAGCGTAGCACACACAAAAAAGGCAAGGCAGAGCAGCCAGAGTGGGAGATCTGATGTCAGGAGGCTGTGGAATTGGCTGTGAATATGACAGTGACGAACATGATGAAATAACAGGCTACACGATTTATTTTATTTTGTTGTTAAGCCAGTAGGCTGGTAGGTAAAGGTTAGGTGCTTGGTAGTTATTGTTGTCTTTCTTCTTGGTGAGGGGTAGAAGGGCATGGAGAGGAAGGAAGGGGAGAGTGTTAGGAAGGGATGCAGGAAGGAGGGTTTGATTCTACAACAAACCATCGGGAGCTTTCCTCGCGACTTGGTCCCAAGCTGGTGAGAGGGGAGCCTGCTGGCCCGACAGACAGTTTGAATGAAACTTCATAAAGCTGTGGTCCCTGCAGTGCATGGTGAGATGTAAAAGCAATGTCAGCTGTAGCCATGGATTGATGGAAAGCCCACAGAGATGCTATCTGGGTAAATCAAACAGGGCTTACCTGCCTAAAGGATCCAGAAGGCAGTCAGAACAATCAGAAGACCTGCTAGATGAGCAGATCTATCCAGGCAGATTTAGGAGTAAGTGCTGGACCCTAAAACCTTCCCAGGGGGCCCATGTTACAGAGGGTAATGTCTGAGGGAGGGAGGGTCACATCAGGAAGATTGGACTCTCCTTCCCTAGACTCAGTCTCTGTTCTGTCTCCCTCTCCGTGAAAGGCTGGGCCTGTTCTGCATGTAGCCTTGTCTGGATCTGGTCTAGGGACCAGCTCTACCAGGCCAGGTGCACCTTCTCCTTCTTAAGAGTTATATACATGGGATAAGATTACGGGGAACTGTGGTTGACTTAAGTGTCAACACTGCTCTCGTGGTCCTCAGTCTCCCCAGGCTCATATAGCCTGGTCTTAATATGTTTGTGAATTTAGTGCTGCAGAATCAGAGTGGGATCTGCTTTCCCGGGAGCCTCTGGGTCTTCTACAGACAAGCCCTTGGATCAGCTACAGTGTGTATCCTGCACACACACAGTAGGAACTCTTGCCTGGTTCTTGCAGGGGTGCTCAGGAACCACATGGGTGGGCTCAGCCTGCTTCCCCCACTCAGGTGTGCAGCCCTTCTCAGAGGCTTCCCAGGACCAGCTCTAGGGTACATGAGCCACATCGCTGAGATGTCAGGGTTCTGCCTGGCCCTTTGCCTTGGCCTCTTTCAGGTGGCCAGCTGCTCGGTGTTCAGTGGTTGACCATGTAGAGGATCAGTAGCCGTTGACCTTGGCCTAGGCCACTTGGGGAATTTAGAAGCTGCCCTGAACTCTTGGTCCTCTCTCATCATTCTGCCAGCTTTAGGCACCTCTGAGGTCAAACAAGATTCTATTTGGAAAAGAGTATGCAGTGAGATAATGATAGCAACAGCAGGAATATTAATAATGCCTCTTATTGGTTGTTCGGCTTTTTCCTTTGCAAAGCGCCTCTAATGACTTTATCTCTCTTAACCTCACAGCCTCCGCTCGGGGGTGCAGGTCCCTCATTCCATATCTGTGATGATGAAGTCTGAAAAGCTCTGAAAGCTAAAAGGCTCTGTGTAAGTTTGCAGCAAACTCATTTAGTAGCAAAACCTGATCTGAACTGATGTGAGGCTATATTTATCCTGCCTATTTTGAATATTCATATGTTTTGCTGCAAAAATATTAATGTGTTTGATTACAGAGTGCTTCCCTAGACTCCTCTGGGACTGGTGAACATTATAGGCCCCATAGTTCCTTTCTAAAATCTGAACAGTTTGGATTTCTGAAGCAGCCAAGGGTTTTGGGTAAGGGATTGTCACCGTTATCAGCCCCAACTTACAGATGAGGAAAATGAGCTTTGAGTGAATGACGTACCCAAGGTCACATAGCTATAAATGGCTAGAGCCAGGAGCTCGGCTCGCCTTCTAATTCACAGTCCTGGGTGCTCCGCGCCAGGCCATATAAGCACATGGGCATTGCTCTTCTGGGTCAGATCCATCTGACCTAGTCTTTGGGTGCCAACACCATCCCTAAGATACCACCGTTGGAGGCTACAGCTCTGTTCCTTGACGTCAATCCTAAAGGTCAGGTGGAGCCCAACTTCTCTTAATAGCTATTTATGGCTGCTCTGTCATTCACAGATTTGCCCAAATCCTTTCTGAAACCATTTCTATTTCCAGGAAGTATCCTTTTGGGGCGTGATGAATGACTTAAGTTTATAAGCTCGTGGGCTTCTGGAAATCTAGTCTGTTGGAGAGGTCATTGGTTGTGAAGAGAGGAAGATGGCTTTGTGGTGGTGTGTCCTGCCATTTTGGAGGTGGGGCCTCTACACTCAGCTCTGTATTTTTTGTTTTTAAACTCTGTCACTATTGTCGGTCTCTTTCTCATCCTGAGCTTTAACTTCTTCATTTGTAAAACCAGGCACTTGGATGAGCTATTTCTGGATTGTTGAACTCTTAAAAAAGTTCTCCTTTTGCCCCTTCTGCACTCACTTATATCTTCATGAAGCCCTTTTGGTTAATTGGATTTTGCTCTGGTTTGGCAGTCAGCCAGCTAAAATAGGGGGTCAGTTTGATTTGATTTTGTCTGCTCTGACTTCGTTTTTTAATACTTTAACCTGCTTAGGGTTACTGCGTCATCTGGGATCTAGACTGAACTCTTGGAAATTTTGAAGATGAGTTCTTTTATTTTCTTTCTCATGGAAGAAAGTTGCCTGCTCTTTCATCTCGATGAGAAGTCCCATTTTAATTTGCTGTCACTATTGGTGAGAGCTGCTAATTGCTGGAAGGAGAGGGGAAGAAAGCTTTAGTTCAGCAATACTTTTCCCCTCCTGCTTGTTCTAGGAAAACTATTTATGAATCTTTAAAATAGTGATTATCCTAAACTGTTAAAATCAAAACTCCATTCACAACTCTGATTTCTTGCTAATTCAGGGGAAAAACATTTCCCGTTATTTTAATTTTTAAAAATTAATGACTTTAAACCAAGTCCAACTGAAAGCCCACGTGTGAGACATACAAGTCTTGCTAAATGAATACGGGCGTGCCTCAATTTGCCCATTGGAGGGTTCTGGAATTTTCCACGTTAAGTAAAGGTTTTCTTAGTCAAGTTCTGTTTTGGTGGTTTTAGGTGAAAACCCTGACTCGGTGGTAGTTATTTTGTTAGAAAGGAAAATTTATCATGGCATCCCCTCTCCCCCACCTCCAACCCCATGCTTTTCGCATAGTAAATGGGCGTTTTGAGCAAATTAGACTGTGTGGGTCAGAATCCCGATTTCACCACTTACCAGCGGTGTGACTATGGTTACATGACTTAATCTCTCTGTGCCTGTTTGCTCATCTGTAAAATGGGAATAATAACAGTACCTACTCGCTGGGTTGTTACAGGAATTAATCAGTAAATATTTGTCACGTGCAAGGAAGGGTGGCAGAAAGTAAATGTTTGCTGTTGTATTTTCGCTGCCACTGTTGGTGTGAAGCTGGCAGTGCAGGGTAAAATTTGTGTTCGTGTTGGTTCAGGTCCTGCTTTCCCCCAGAGGTGTCCGTTTATGCAGCACCTAAGAACCGCTGCCTCTGGCTCCGTGTGTTTGGAGCTGATTCACAGTGAGCACCTGCATTTTCCCCCAAAAGCTGATCTTTTGTAGCACAGTGGCCAGGGTACTCTTTGTCCCATTGACCTGAAGCCTGATAAGTCATTCCAGCCCTCATTTAAATTTATCTAGGCAGCACTCCACCGTCATCAGTTCCAAATGCCGAGGCGGCTCACTGATGCAGTGTCCTATTGCCTGTGCACGTGGTCAGGCCAGCAAATCACTGTGGTCGGGGCAGAGACGGAGAGTACAAACACCTTCTCACCCAGAGAAGTCTGAGCTTGTGGATGCGGTGTGTTCCAGAGCCCCTTTCCTTTCCCACCCCACAGTGCGGGATGCTTCCAAGGGAGGATTCAGCAAACGTCGCTTTGAGTGCTTGATACGTGTCAGGTTCTGTGCTAAGTGCATTCATAATCAGAATCTTCTCAAACCCTCCAGCTGCCCTGTAGGGTGGATATTCATTTCCCATTCCCTGATGGGCAGAGGGAAGCCCGAGAGGTTAATGGACTGGTCCCTGGTAAGTCGGTGAAGGGTGGCACCAGGGTTTGTGCCCAGGTCTTCTGGCTTCATGTTCATGGTTCTTTCCATAATGTCCTGCTTGGATTTTCAGCCCCTGATGGAGTCAAAGGGAAGGAGGGACACAGGAAGGACCAACTCATGTTCCCTGCAGCTGCTGCCCAGGAGGCTCATTGCTTGGCCGGTTCTGGCCTCCTGGCTTCCTCCGGTGGCTTGAAAGGAGGGAGGGAGAGTGCAGCTTACCTCGAAGGGTGTGTGTCTTTGGGGGCTGGGGCCACATGGGTCCATCATCTCTTACAGACATACAGAGAGACCAGCTTCCAGTGATAGAGGCCTTTTATGCTGACTCCAAAAACAGAAAAAGGGAGAGAAAAAAAAAAACCCATTTACAAAAATAAAAATTCCATGCCGTTAATTTCATGCCAGCATAATCAGAAATTCCCCTTTCTACTGTTTCCCCTTAAAAGCCCCCGTGTCCTTATTATGCTGGCTCAGTCTGGAAAAACTCTGGTTGGGTTTTGACTACATGAGGCTTATCTCTGCAGCTGCAAAGAGGGGATCCGGTACTTTATCGTCAGCACGGAAACTTCGGCTAAGAACTCGCAGAAACCTGCTTAATTCCATATTCCTAGCTCACTTTCGGTTCTTGTCCTCAAGACCTGATTTTCTTGAGCAGGAAAAGATTGTGTTCAGCTTTGCAGTAGGAAGAATCCAGGTTAGATAAGAGAAGGAACTTCCTGAAACAGTGGGGCCTTACTGGCGAAATTATTAGAAGATGCAGTCACAGAAATTTTGGTGGGAGGAGGAGTTGTGTGCCAGTTGGAAGTGGTGTTTAGAGGTCTCCCCTCTTCAGGGCCATCTAGATCCCCCCAGGTGATAAGTAAGGACATATACACCAGGCATGCTAAGAATGAGACTCACACCATCACCCCTGTCTTTGCAGGGGGCGAGGTGTGTAGGGCAGGGGCACAAAGACCGATCTCAGGTAGACTTGGGTTTGAATGCTAGCGCCTGACTGTGAATTTGGGCAGATGGCGTCACCTGTCCGAACCGTCAGGCTCCTCTTCAGTGAAGTGAGGTTAGCGCCTTACCTCTCAATGTGATTCGACCATGTTAAATGAGGTACCATGTCACATAAAGCACACAGCAGGGACTTACATGTGAGGCCGCCTCCCTTGCTTCCCGCTTCTCCTGTGACCCGGCCTGACGAGGGAACCTCTCCCTCCCAGCCCCAAGCCACCCTCGCCTGGCATTGGTCTCTAAGTGGATTAGCTGAGTGTTGTGATCTTAATGCCATTAGGCCTGCTGGCACAATTCTCCTTGCCATAGTGAGAAGCAGATGTGGCCGACCGTAATGGCCTTCGGTGATCCATCAGGCCCGGAGCGCTGGGGGAAACATCATGGGTGTTAATTCGGGGGAGTCTTTTATGGTAGCTGGGGGAAGAGTGGAGGGATTGTTTGAAATGTATTTATTTAGGCCGTTCAGCAGGTTAGATGCTGCCGGGGGTCTACCGTAGCTAAAGTCCCCTCCTCCCCCCCCCGCGCCCTCCTCTTTAAAGAAGGCCCCTTCCCAGCCCTGAAGCCCAGGCCTGATTACTTCCAGAGTTGGAGAGACAACTTAGCAGGCTCTTGTTTCTTGCCGATGTACCTTATTAGTAGCACCTGGCATCATAACCCACTAATGGGAACCAGCGCTCTCCTCCTGCGTGGCCAGTGGCAAGTAGCCCTGTCAGCCGGAGCTCGCCATGCGAGGAAGTCCCTATTAGCTTTATGGTCAGGAGAACTTGTCCTGTTCAGGAAATGAATGCTGCCGCTAAAGGTCCGCGGCCCTGACCCTGGCAGCATAACCTGTGCGGGCCGGGGAGACCCCGCTCAGGATGCTTGGGATTTCAGCCCCTCTCTGGTTCTTGTCATATGTAAAGAGGGAATCACTGTGGTATGTTGCAGCCTTGAACTTTTGATTTATTCGGCGAGAGCGACTTAACCATTTCCATGCCTGGATGGCTGTGTGGTGACAGAGCTGAGGGTGTGTGCCTAGGTGTCTGGGGCGGAGGACGGAGCCCCTCATGCTGGCCGGGGTTGTCTCTGGGATTCAGGGGAGGATGCTTTGCTTGCTTTTGCCTTCCCGGAGTGTCAGGATGTTCTGGGGGAGGTTGTTGCCTGCAGAACGGTGGGAAGCTGGGTGGCGTCGCATCTGCAGTGGAAGCTGGGTTTGAATTTATCCTCTGCCTGTTTGGAGCTCCGCCATAGATACCTACCCACCTGCTTCCTCATTGCGAGGAAGTCAATTTCATACTTGCTGCCATGATGTTGTTCATAGGACGGTGCACACGGGACACCCAGGGCCATGCACGTGGCATGGTCTCAGGGCACAGTGTTGGAAAGGATGTGCGTTTCCTTTATTCTCATCATAAAATGTTTTTTTAAATGGAAAAGAATGGCAGAGCACTTTTTTTCCTTTTCACACATCAAGACCATTTTTCCCCCTCATCACAGCCTAGAATCTTTACGGAAAGACTACTTACTTAGGTGGCTTCTTCTTCTGTATTTTTTAGCCCGTGAGTAATGTTTCTAAATGTGATTTTCATGGAAAATAGCAGCGTTTGACCTCATTCTTGAGGGGAACTTTGGCCTGACTTTTTGAGAAGAGACGTTTGTGTGTTGTCTGGCAAACGGATGCGTCAGTTTTGCTGCTGTTGCTGCCGCTGCCTTTTTTAAAGGCCCCTGGTGACAAAGGAGTGAACTACACCGAGTGTCGCCAAGAAAGGGTGGGCCTGTGCGGGGAGGGCTTGGACAGGACACCTCCTTCAGGAACTTCAAAACAAAGCTGTTGCTCTGTCTCTGGCATTTATGGCATCGTTGACAGTAGTTCAAGGAGAAATAAAAATTAGTTCCTACCGAGTACGGGGATGGGTGCAAAGAGTAAAGGAGAGACGTGGTCAGCGGTGGCGGCAGCTGGACCTGGAGTCTTGGGGAATGGGACCCTGGCTCATCGCTGGGCACATACACACCCTCAGGAGGTATTTCTCACCCCCTCAGTCCTCTCCGCATCCTTTCAAATAAACAGCAGCTCTTGCCCCTCTGCGAGCAGGTGAAAGCTGCTTCGAGGGCGTTCACAGAGTAGGGATTGGAAACGTTCGCTGCAAAAGTGAAATCGTGACAGTTGTCCCCTCGATGCTCTGCTAAATTAAGGATCCGCTAACATTTCTGAGTCTACCTCCCCATATACCCCACCCCCGTCCCCTTGGCAGAAGGGATAACGACGGTACCTAAAAACAACGTGAAGCCGCTGCTAAATCGAGTGACTCTAAAAACATTTTTCTTCCTTGAAGTTGAGCGTGGAAAACCAGGGCTGGACTTGCAAGCACTGCAGACCCGTTTAGGGCCCAGCGCTGGCCCCTTCCTCAATTCCTAGCACAATGGTTTTCATCGCCACCGCTCCCCCTCCTTCCCCCCTTCATAATTATCCACTATTTTACTTTTTGTGTCCTGACAGCTACAGAGTGGGTTTTGTTTTTTGAGCTGAGTAGCTGCTAAATATTCCCCAGCAGCCAGATTCAATGGCTCGAGGGGGGGATAGGCCAAACCTTGGCATCCCCTGTTGCAAAAGTGAAAAATATTTCTGTTTGCAGTTAATTTTAGTGGCAAGCAGATCATGTTAACTGGATGTAATTGCTTCCAGATATGGCGGAGGGTTTTGTGTGTTGAGATGAAGGGTCTGGTAAGTGCTTACTTCCTGTGTAAATTAGCCTATTCCATTCAGGCTTTCATTCTGGCCAGCCCTGGATTCTGTCATTCTCCCATTTTCCCCCTCCCCAGCCCGCAGCCTGGTGTGAGAAGCAGCTTGCTCCGTCCGCCCGTCCGAGTGCAATTCTTTTGTCACTTGGAGCCACTAACCTCTTGGTGCTTGATGTGAATTTGCCCTTAAAATAATGAGAAGGATTTGAAAAGATGCCACCTGGACCCACTTCTTGCTGGGCAAAGGCAGATTTGCAGAGCCCAGGGGCAGCTAGTATCTCCTGGTCACGTGGATGGTGTCTCAGAACCCAGAACTCCCAGTTTTCCTTGGATTTTTTTTCCCTGCTGCCCTCTGACCCCTACTCCCACCTTGGAGAATACCTTTTTCTCCCTTTCTGAACAAAGCACATTCCAGCGGGTCTGAATCCCAGAAAAATGAAACGGCTGTTGCGAGGAGGAGAAGCTTGTGGCCATAGAGAGTTGTATTAGATACGAAGCCACCACTCTTGCAGAGCAGGTTGGACCAACACACACACCTGCCCCTTCCTGCAGAAGGGGAGAGGCAAATCCACCCAGGGGATCTTCTCCAGGTTCCTGTGGGTTTCCAGGGTTGGAACCGAGGAAAAGTGTTAAGATCCGAGTTCTCCTAAATTCCGATTTTGTCCTGTGGCCAGTCCCACATTCTTAGTGCTATTTGCATAAGAGATTGCTGTTTATCTTTCTATATCAACTCCACTGATAACCCCTGTGGTCTGTTTAACAATCTATGAGGAGTAGATGACTTGATAAATGCCAGTTTTTCCAATATGCAAAGATAAACTGTTGGGGTCAGGGTGAGGGGTGGTATTAGGAAGGAGAGATCAGGTGGGGAGCTAGGACCCTCTTTCAGATTGGGGTGGAGATGTGTGAAGGCACCTGATGGCAGAAAACAGGTATCTTGTAAGACACAGCAGCTGCATTTATCACACAGTTTATCAGCTTCCTGCCCTCCCCTACTTTTCTGCCCGTTCTTGTGGACACGCAGCCTCTGCGAACATTTCGCTGAGTGGGCTGTCAATGCCCGAGTTCATACAAGAGGGAGAAGGGTGTAGGCAATCTTTGCCTCTTCAGTTCCTGCTGTTTTCTCCCTTAATCCTCTCCCACCCCCACAGGTTGTTGGCCGATAAGTAATGTGTGCTTACTAAAAATACGTAAATCTGAAATCTTAAATGGGTGGACTTTTCCCACCTGCCCTGAATTTGCTTCTTTAAGCAGAGCGCCGGGTTCCGGAAGAAGCTAGGTGAAAAGAAAACTTCTGACCCCATCACCTAGTCAATAAGCTGTCTGAGAATCAAACAAAAGAGTTTGGACTGGCTGCTAAAGCTAGGAACCCAACTGATAGCTTTGTTTTGATGTCCTTGTAATGTTTGCAGATCACGGAGGGTGCTATTTAGAGCAGGGGGTATCTACCAGGACAGACTTACTGGGAAGTTGAAACAGCGAGCACAAAGTCCGGGAGATGCTAAAGATAGTGAAAATACAGCCCGGGAATTGGGGAGGGGATGACGGTTCCTCACGCAAGGAAAGAGGCTCTCTGGGACGTTACGGAGGTGGGATTTTCTAGGGACGGTGTGCAGTGATGGAAGAGTGCAGGCTTCAGAGTGAGGCATCCTGGATGAAAACCCAGGCTCCAGAATTTACTAACTGGATACCTTGAACAAGTTACTTGGCCTTTCTGAGCCCTCATTTCCTTGTTCTGTTAAAAAAATATGTGGCTAATACCTTTTAGGTGGTTATGTGAATAAAATATGTATAAAGAGGGAATTCCCTGGTGGTGCAGTGGTTGCCACTGGACGCTCTCACTGCTGTGGGCCCGGGTTCGATCCCTGGTCAGGGAACTAAGATCCCACAAGCCATGCGGTGCGGCCAAAAAAAAAAATTATAAAGTGCATAACACAGTGAAGGTAGTTTGTAAACGGGCACTACTGAGCTTTAGAACCTGCCCTTTTGGCCCAGGGGAGCAACTGTGAAAGGAACCAGTGAAATCTTTTGTTTTGGGCACTGCTAAACTGAGGATGGTACTGACCCTGTGCTAGCAGCCAGCAGGTGAAATAATAGGTGAATAAGTTGAGTGCATTGTGAATACAAAGGTCTCCATTTGTGAAGTGCTACTGCCCTTCTAAAGAAGCCTTCGTATCTAATGAGTGATCACTTAATCCTGTGATGCAGCCACGGCCCCAAGCACTTTAGAAATCTTTCGGAATCCTTTCCAAAGTCTGTGCTACATTCTTTTGACTTGTCCTTTGGGAGGGTAGATTTGACTTTTGGAAATGGTCGAAATAATTCCGCGACAAATCTGGTGAATATAGTGTGCGATGACATTGGTGACCGTGGGCTGACTCTGGAGGTAGATTTTTGGAAAGAGTGTGTAGAGAGGGCTTGTCAGCTCAGCCCCCGGGAGGTGCATGTTGGCCTTACTTCTTTGGGTGGGAGGTGAACAAGGCCAAGGGGCTTGTGATTTCCAACCGCTGTCCCAGGAGGAGTCGCTGTCGCTGATCCCCCCACCATCCCCCAACCCTGGGCCTGGGGCGGACTCCTCTCATTGCTGGTGTGTTTCTGCACTTGTGGTTTGGCCTCCTGTGAGTTTGGGCTCCCAAGAGGCACTTCTGGTGTTAAAAAATCTAGACCTCCACGAGTCAGTGTTGCTTGCAGTCAGGAAGGATGGATCGAGTTCTGACACATACCCTCCAAGGGGGTAGGCACAGGAGGCTTGGGGGCCTGAATGTGAATCCTGACTTTATCTCTTGGGGAGGCTCTGGCAGGTGAAAGGAGCTTGTGTGTTAAAATCCTAGCCTGGTACCCGGCACATCCTCAGCGTGATTAGTCCCCTTTTCTAACAACCTTACTTGTCCTGAACACCTGGAGGGTGGAGGCAGGAATATTTGTCTTTCCTCTCCGTGGGAACCACCACTGGGCTGTCAATTGAGCTCGGATTCACCTTGGGATTGTCCAGTCTGGATCTTTGGTGACCTGGCTGAGCAGGGGCATGGTGTTTAGACCCTCTCTCCCTCTCTCTCCTCTCTCTCTGCATTATTTATAGTAAACCATATTAGAACCGAGTGTTAAAGTGGAAGGATGAGTCATTCCATTGAAACCATTGATGACATAAATTAAAAGCGAAATGCTTACTATGTGTTTTGCCCAGTATTCAAGGCCAGGTTGTGCTAAGTTGAATGCTCCCAAACTGGATCTGTGAAAGTATACACATGTGGGAAAAAATTCAGGCCTAACCAGAGGGAAGTTAGTTATTGAAAATCCATTTTCGGTATCTGCTTTCTCCCTTCTATTTACTTCCGATCCATATTCAAATCCTGGCTGTCATCCTTCCTAATGAGATGGACTGGCTTATTCACTTCCTGGGGTTTGTTTGTTTTGGGAAGGTTGAGGAATAGTGCAAGGGGGGATTCTGCGTGCCCCCGACTTCATCCCTCTTCTCATCACCTGTTGAGGGAAAGCACTCAGAGCTCTGCATCTGCTTTGCAGCTGTGGGTTCTCAAGGTGACCAAGAAGCATAAACTGTTAGAGCTGGAAGAGCCCATAAAATTGTTTATTTCCACATGCTCATTTAGGGTGGAATAAGTGGAGGTCCAGAGAGGCTCTGTGATTCGCCCAAGGTCACACAGCAAATTAGTAAGGACTAGAACGCCTATCTCTCATTCCCTGCCTACGTTCCTTCACAAACCTCCCTGTGACTGCCCAGGTCTGCTCCCCACTTCCACCAAGGAGGAGATAAGAATAGAGTCTGACTTGAGAGCAGTCTCAAATCTTTGGATATGCTGGGTGGATTTTGGCATGGTGACTGGCCTCGTGGGGTACTCATTGACCTCTGTACTGCTCAGCCTCAGTGGACTGATGTGCATTGAGTCCTTTAGTTTTACCGGCAGTGCACTGCTGGGGGTTTAAGTATTCGTAAGACCTGGGACTTGCCCTTGAGGAGCTTATAATTTGAGCAGAGAGGAGCTAATACTTAAAATGTATATGTGTATGTTGATACCTATGAGAGAAAGTAGAAAATGGAAAGATTATGTTAGATATACAGAAAAAACACAAGGCGATTCAGAGATGAAATGCCTTCCACCTGGAGGGATTCATTTTTTAAAATATTTTTTTATCTATCAATTTTATTTTTTTGGCTGCATTGGGTCTTAGCTGCGGCACTCGGGATCTTCGCTGAGGCATGTGGGATCTTTCGTTGTGGCGGGTAGGCTACAGAGCGCGCGGGCTCTGTAGTTGCGGCACGCGGGCTTAGTTGCTGCACGGCATGTGGGATCTTAGTTCCCGGACCAGGGCTCGAACCCGTGTCCCCTGCATTGGAAGGCGGATTCTTAACCACTGGACCACCAGGGAGGTCCCTCATTTTTAATTTGAAAGAATTTGTTGAACACTTACTGCGTGCTGGCCATCAGGTTAGGCCCTGGGAATTCAGTGGGGAGTAAGAGAAACAGAGCCTCTGGCCTTGTGGGGCTTTCTGGATGGGGGAGAGGGAGATTTAGCTAGCGTTCCTATCGTTGCAATTGTGATAAATGCTAGGATCCTGGGTAATACAACTTCCTTTGGCTGGAATGAGGGTGATTAATGCTGGAATGGTAGGTTGGGGTCAGATGGAAGTGCCAAAAAATGCCAGACCAGGGGAGGGGACAAGGCAGGGTGGAGGGGTGACGAGAACGTGGGCGGACCTGAGGGCAGATTTTCATGCCGCCACTTGCAAACTCGGATCTTGGCCACATGCCTGAAACACTGTGAACCGTGGTTTCCTCATCCCTACGGTGGGGTTATCATGTGGGATATCACGGGGGCTAGCCTGAGGATTTCAGATAATGCAGTTAACACATTCTGCACGGTGCCTGGAACAAGGTAGTTGCTCAATAAGTATAACTGTTGTTAGTTTGGAGACTTTATCCTGGGGCAGTTGGGAGCCTTCAAAGGCGTTTGAGAAGGAGAGCGACGCGGCCCGAGCTCTCCATGCTGATTGTTTTGTCCACCTGCGTCCTGACAGCCTATATCCTGCTACCCCGGCTCTGTTTCTGCCTTCAAGAATCAGTTTGAAAAAAGAGGTTGTTTAGCGGGTGATCATCAGCCCCTCTTCCTGCATCTCGTATCCAGCGTCTACCGAGATGTGATGAAATGACAGGAGATGGACCCTTGTCGTCTCTTCTCGGTGGGCAGAGGGCCTGGGAGAGGAAGGGGGACTGGGGAGAGGGGACTCCAGCCGTGGGATCAAAGGAAATGACACCACGAAGCTGGCCAGCCAGACTGTTGTTACTGACTCTCTAACTCTCTTTTAATAGAAACCTGAAGGAAGGTCTGAGCTCAGCCTAACCGTCCGTCTCCCCGCTTGCCTCCCTGATAGCGAGTCGAGGGCCGGTATCTCCCGTGGGCCAGTCTGGGCTGTGGTTGGAGCCCGAGGCAGTGTCTGCAGAGCGACAGCGGCTCGGGGAGATAAGGGCCGCGTTGTGTAAGAGGGGCTCGGTCTGTTGGCCCCGCGGCTCCCGGCCCCTGGTTAACTGCTAACCTCAACGGAGGAGCAGGGCCCTTGCTGGGAAAGGCCGTTCCAGGGCCCCTCGCTGGTTCCACTGATGCCTTTTTGTGGTTGGATAAAGGAAGCTCATGTAGGCCGCCCACAGTGCACACTTGGGCTTGGGCTACGGGTGTTTGGTTGTTTTGTTTTTCTCCTTTGTCTTTCTTAAAAAAGAGAAGCTGAAAGGGGGGCAGTCTTGCTCGGCACCTACCCCCGGTAACCCGAAACAGCGAAAAACAAAGCAGTTCCTAAACCGGGTGGGAAAGATATCCTCCTTCCCTGCCTGACATCCCCTGGTCCCCAGAGGCCAGCTTGAAGAATTTGGTTTGGGAGACTCTGGGTCTTGAGTAGAAGCCCCTGTCCTGGAACCTCAATACCAGGCCAGCTTTTCTAATATCCCAGTAGCTGGGTCCGGGGAGCTGTGGTAGAAAGTACATTGTGCTTTACTTACCTTCTTCCTTCTGTCTTCCCCAGCCACTTTCAGAATGGATAAGTGAGCCATAGTGCTGTGTCCCCCGCCCTTTAAGGGGCGATGGAACCCAGTACCCTGGTTTCTGGCATTGCCCTGTTGTGATGGGCAGTGGGCTGGAAGGGACTTTGGCGGCCAGCCCCCATTCTGAGGCTCTCATGTGCTCCATGTCGCCTAGCCTCTTCCCAGGAGAGGGATGTTACTGTGCCCTGAGCAGCCAGTTCTGTTTCCAGAGGTTTCTTAACACCCCACCACTACTTCTGCTCTCTGGAGTCACAGAGACTGTGGGCCACAGCCCTGGAGATACTTGTAGGGTAGCTATGTGTCTTCCTTATTTAGGCAGTGGTTTCCCATATACCATGATTTTACTCCCTTTCACCATTCTCATAACCCTCTTTTAGGTACTTCCAGATTTGTAAATTTTACATCACTCCAGACATCAGCGGGATTACATGCAGTGACATAACCAGGTGGGTTTGACCAGTATGGGGAAGGACCAGACACTCACCTCCATTGTTTAAGATGTTATACTTCTGCTAATAGCTCGTCTGGTGTCTCCCTTCTGTTCTTTCCGTTGGATATCCTGAGGTTATCTCCCTTGCTCTCGGCTGTCTGATTGCTCCCAGAGATTGCAGTGATTTTTTTTTTTTTTTTTTTTTTTTGCAGGGGAGGGAAGTGGGGGGTGATTAAGAATCAGGAGTTGGATGGGAGATGATCTCGCTTTGAATATTAGCCTGAATGGATGGTCATTTGCAGGCTTGGTGGTTGCTCCATGCCCACTGCAGGGGTCTGGCTCAGGGATGGTCAGGGGACGGAAGGTGGTGATTTAAAAGATTCGAGGTGGTGGCTTATATTGATTTTTAGCTTATCTGACCCTTTAGCTAGAGGCTGCTCTTCCCTCAAAGTGTCTAACTAGCTGTGACTTAAAGCAACAGAGAAATGTATATCATCCCTTCCTTTGCATTAATTAGGGCTGGGAAATTCATTATGTAGAGGGATAAGTGCTTCTGAAGAGGGAGGCTTCTGAACCAATTTAGAGATCTGTGGCCAGACTGCGTGATTCCCAGGTAGCAGGTCGGGGTGGGGGAGAGTTGATGAGACATGAGTGGTGAAAGGAGTGATGGAGGGTCAGGAAGGCGAGGCACCCAGAGCCCTGAGCAGCCAATTCCGGATCAGATGCCCTCCTCCAAGGGGGCCCCAAGTTAGCAGTCCTGGGAGCAGGCTTACCCTGGATCTTCTAGGAATGTTGCTTTCTAGGTTTAAAATACATTGTTGAGATTAACTGCTGCTCAGGCACATGGTCTGGTTAACCAAGGGTTAAATCCTACATCCCCTTTAGTCGTAAAGCCAGTTACAAATCTGCCCTGGAGTCCTGCCTTCCTGCCTTGGTAGGCCAAGTCTAGAGGACCTACCAGAATGATTGGTGAGTGAGGACCCTACCACGGTGATTCTGTTCTGAAGCTGTAGAGGCATGGGCAAGTGAACGGAGCGTGTAGTACCCCTCACCCCCCCCAGGAATTCTCCAGAGGTTATGTTTTCGATGAAACCTGTGATAACTAGCTTTTTTATTTGCTAGTTTATCCTAGAACGGAGGGCCTGTGGCCCACAATGAACAGTACATTTTTCATCCTGACCCAGGGCGCGCACAAACATACCTGAAACCAGAGGTTCAATGGAACTCTATTTATCTGTACTATATGCTGTGGACTCTGATATTTTCTCTTCCGTTTTGTCTCTCCTATTTCATTTAAAAATGTTAATCAAGACCCACTAATGGATTGTCACGCATAGTTTAAAGAGCACCCCAATATAGTGAGGATTTAGCCATGGGTATTCAATTCAAAAAACATTTACTGAGCACCTACCATATGCTAGGTGGTTGCTAAATGCTGGGGGGTAGTGCACAGATATTAATAAAGCCCCTTAAGCGCTCACAGTGAAACAAATGATAGCCACACACACACACATATATATATGGCTATGTGTGTGTGTATATCAGACATATGCTCAATTATTATATTAGTGAGGTACTGGGGGAGCACAGGAGAGGAATTGAACGACTCTGATTGAAGCTCCAGGAGGGCGTCATGGAGGTGGTGGCATTTGTCTAGTCCTTGGAGGATGGCAAGGCTTTGGAGAAGTAGAGCTAGGCTCTGTCATTTCTAGTTAGGAGGTGAGAAAAGGTGTGACAGTGTATGAGTTGGGGTGGAGGGCCCGCAGACAGCTCAGTGTGCTGGAGTGGGGGATGGGTGTGGGATGGATGGGAGAGCAGGCGGGAAAAACGGATTGAGGCCAGGTCACAGAGTTCTTTGAATGCCGTGCTAGCAATTGTGGACCTTTTCAAGGCTCAGTCGGTTGGAGGTTGGGTAACTGAGATTTCCGTAGAAGACAGACCTGGGAGAGGTGAGGCCACATAGCCACGCTAAGCCCCCTCCGTTGCCATCCAGCCTTCTCTGAGTAGTTGGGGGTGGAGGTGGGAGTGGTGAAGAGCTTTGCAGGCAGCCTGGATGGGATGCTGACTCTTTTTCTGACATTCTTTCCCATGCTAACTCCTGCCCACGGTCCACGCCTCACTTTGGAGGAGAGAGCTGCCCGTGGAGCCCCCTGGCCAGCGACATTGAACGGGCCCCACTGGACCAGGCTCACACCTGTCCTTTCTCACATTCAGGCTCAACCCTTGGCAAACATGACGCAGCAGCGCAGTCTCAGCCCTGGGCCTCCCAGAAGTCAGGCCGCTTCCAGGAGAGCAGGGTTTGGAATGAAAGTGCTTTTGTTTTGGGCGTTTTCTACTCCCCCACCCCACCTGGGTTGTCCTTCTCTCTCTCCGTGGTCTCCAAGTCGGGCCTCTTTGGGAAGCCTCGTGTCACCGTTCGGCCCTCCGGCTTGCCCCTCGTTTGTCTCTGGCAGCGTTTCTAAGTGGGCACCATTTCATGATATGCTCCACTGCCTTCTTAGGCGGCTGTCTGGGCTTGTGTTTCGTCTCCCCAACTATGGCACAGGCTCTGTGAGGGTGGCGATCGTGGTTTATCCATCCTCTCTCCCCGCACTACCTGACGCCTTGCTGAACACACGGCAGGTATCGTAGCTAAGTGAGCACCCGCTCTGGACTAAGCCCTTCCTGTGCATTAGTACGCTCCATCCTCACAGCCACCCACGGGGTGGGTGCTACTGCCAGAATACTTGGGTGCTTAGAGGTTCACTCTCCCTAGCTTTGGACTTCAGTTCGTCTGCCCCAGGGTGCTCCTCGGACCATTTCAACCCAGCTTTCATCAGGGTGACTCTGTTGATGCTGTTCTTTCAAAGCTCGCCTGTGACCTCCTAGTTCTCGAAAGCAGTGTACCTTCCTGGACTCTTTACATCGATCCCCCTGCCCACCCCCCTCCATATTTCCTGAAACTCCCTCCCTAGAGGCAGTGTGATCTAGTGCATGGAGTTCTGCAGGATCTGTGCTTGCCTTTTTTTTTTTTTTAATCTTTATTGGTAAAGTTTTTTCATTAAAAATTTTTTTTAATTGAATTATAGTTGATTTACAGTGTTGTGTTAGTTTCAGGTGTACAGAAAAGTGATTCAGTTTTGTGTGTGTGTGTGTGTGTGTGTGTGTATATATATATATATATATATATATATATATATATATATATTTATATATATTCTTTTTCAGAGTCTTTTCCATTATAGGTTATTACAAGATGTTGAATATAGTTCCCTGTGCTATAAGTATGACCTTGTTGGTTCTCTAGTTTACGTATGTTTGCCTCTTGTTGAGGGGCAAACACTTTGGCTCCCATAGTCTATTTCCTCATCTGCAAAGTGCTGGTAGTTTCTCCTCTTCACAGGAGAGGTGGGGGGCTGTCAGTGTGTGTCTGTGGTCGCTGAATGTGACCCTGTCATCCCACAATGGAGGTGTTTCCTAAGATGATGTCCTTACTGTTTCTCCTCTCTCTCCAGTCTCTTTCTTGGCCATCTCATGGTTTCCGTGATCTCCTCCCTGTGGATGACTTCCAGATCTCGTCTCTAGTATTTTTGTCTTCCTTGTGTTGCCCACATGCCTTTCTAGCTGCCTGCTGGGTACACCAACCAGTCCTGCCAGAAACTAGAACTTGGTGTGCGTTGGGCTGAGTTCAGCAGTCCCTCTCGGATCTTCTCCTCTCTGTCCTCAGATTCTGCCAGAGGCTCTGCCCTCTTCTCCAGACCGTGGCATCGTCTGTGGCTCCTACCTTTGCCTTCCCCATAGCCCTTTGCCCTTCCAGCCCGTCTCCTCACTCTCACTTAACCCAGATGGTTATCCCAGTCTCCTAACCAGCCTTCCTGCAGTGCCCCCGACTGTGGCTTATCACCACATCCTCCCGAAGCAGAGCTCTGATCGCGTTGCTGCCCTGCTCAGAAACCCACAGTGGCCATTGCCTATTCCGGAGAATCAACTAGAGAATTCTTAGCTTGGTGTTCAGGGCCATCAAGGATCCTAGATTCCACCTACGTTTCTCTGCCTCTTCCCTTTCTCAGCATGTGCCTTACACCCCTCAGGAATAGGGACCATCTTTTTCATGTCTGTTTCATGTCTTTTAGTCCGTCATCCAGCATATGGCAGCTCAGTACAGTCTGCTGTTGTGTCAAACTCTTTCTTTCCTTCACTTGCCATGACTTCTCCACTCATCACAACAGGGCCAAAGCTTTCAAGCTCAAGCACCAATGCTGCCTCCTCACAACCTTTCTTGGTGCATCGTCCCCTTGGCTTCCAATGGGAAATAAAATGCCCTCCTTTGAACTCCCATCCAAAGGCGTATAGATAAAACTTGATCTTTATTATTGCCACTTCTGTCGATTTCTTCCCTCAGACACCTTAAGTTTCTGGGGGTAGGACCTCAGTGCTGTTCAGTTCCATAGCCGTCCCTACCCCACTCCTTCCTCCCCCAGAGCCCTGCGCCACGCCCTGGACATTGTAGGTGTTCCACGAATCTTGTCGCTTAGTGAATTGGAGGTTGTCTGATGGATGGTGGCATTATTATGAAGCACAGGTGGGCTGAGCTTTCTGAATATCTGCAATGCGGTACTAAGGGTTGGTTAACCACCGGGGTAAAGCTGGTAGGAAGGCGAATCCAGAAAGCAGGCTCAGGCCCGGGTATTATCAAAGCAGAACCATCTTTGCTTTGGAGCTTTTTCTTTTCTCTTTGCTTTTTTCTGTCCGCCCGCACCACCCCCCCCGCCCCGCTTTTTTGATCAGTGCCAAATTTGTCCTAATTGGCATCTTTATTATGGCAGGAGTAGGCCAGGCAGGAGCGAAGGGCTGGGGGAGTGTGCACGCTGTGTGAAGGGAGGTGGCTGGGGGCTGCACACACAGTGCCTTATTGTGCAGGCGCAGGTATTGCCGGGTGACAACTAGCAGGTTCCCTGGGCCACGAACCACGAGCCCCTGCCACTGGATACTCCCTCCCCTTTCCTTGCCCTCCAGCACTCCCAGAGGGGACCCACATTCCAATGAGAAGCAGTCCTTGGGGAAAAGGCGTCATGGAGAGCTTTGCTGGGAGGGGCGGCAGGGCTCAGGGGGCGAACGTTCGCTGGTTCCGCAGTCGGGGTCTCCCTGTGGGTTAAGGGAACCTCGGAGGGGCTGATCCTGAAGGGAAGGACTCAGAGAAGGACTTCTCATCTGCCCCTGCTCGCCTGGTGAGCGCGGTTGTACCACTGCATTGAATTCCATGCCGTCTCTTCAGTAAGACTGAGGGCTCTTTGAGGGCGGGGACTGTGGCTTGTTCTTTTCTTTACTCCAGTCCCCAACCTGGCACGAGATGATGACCCACGATGTGTTCAGCGGGTTGAGTTGTAGAGGGCACCTCTGATCCCCAAGACCCAGCGAGGGAATCAGGCCTCTGTGGCTCTTAGAAGTCTTCACCTCTCCAGACCAGGCTTGGACGGGGACAGGCAGAGGCTGCTGAGTTAGCTGGTGGGGAAGCAGAGGGGATGACGATCTAGCTACAGCCCTAAAGTGCCCACTGGGGAATCATCCAAATTTTGCATCTGTGCTTGTCAAAGTGCTGTGTGTTCTCTGCAGGATTCGTGGACGTGGCACAGGTATGAGCTGGATCCGGAGACCAGAGGGGCAGGGAGGCTGGGTTGCTCCTCCCCTTTTCCCTCCTTTAGACTCGGCAGGTAAATCCCAAGGTGTTTGCAGTGTAAAGGTCCAGGGGTTTTATAGGCACCCGGCTGGCAGGTGTGGGTCTATAGCTCCACTTGGGGCCTCCCTGGGGCAGCCAGCCAGGCTCAGGGCAGGAAATGGCTGATTCTGGGTCACTTGGCTGCTCTTGTTTGCTGCTGAGTTTGTTCCTGTAATCAAGATCTTAGATCTGGAAGGGACATGAGGAGATGATCTAGTTCAGCTCATGGCTTTCAGGCAAGAAAAGTGGTATTGATAGTCTCATGCCCATTTCATGGGCAGGTACCTGAAGGCCCAGAGTTGATGGAGTGGTCTTGTAAGTCATGAAACATGGCTGCCTCTGATCGTCTCTCCTGGTCCTGCCACGACATGTTGTGGACGGTTGCGGGGAGAGGTATCACCTCCCTGGTGAGGTGCATTTTCTGTGGGGTGAGGCCATCCTTGTCACTCAGGGCCTGAGAGGGCCAGGAAGAATGTCCTTGCTTTATTTCTAGGGGCCTGGTGCAGAGAGGGTGGCAGGAAGACAGGGTGGCCTCTTGAGCTTTGGGGTTTCTCTGAGTTGAGGCCTTGCCTGGCTGGCCCTGGGAGGCTCTTGGTGGCTTGAGAAGCGAAGTAGGAGGCCTGGCCTAGCCCTCCCCTGCACCGGCCCCGCATCACAGAAATGCCTGGACTTTCCGGCGGTGAGAAGGTAGTTTTGGAGAGCCTGTGTGCCTAAGGCCTCGTCTGGGGCTTGTCTGAGGTCTGGGTAAGGACTGTGACTTAGAGACCCAGCCTTCTTGTCCCTCAATCCTGGGAAACTCGTTTTCAAACTTAAAAAAAGGACTTCATTTTCTTGGATGCTGTGTGGGGTGGCCCTGGCCTGTCATGGACAGAGGTCTGAGACTTCCTCCGCCTTCCTATCCAAGATAGGGGTGTATGCCCTGTGGCTGCCCTGCCCTTTCTCATGAGATAGCTTGTATCCCTACCAGACTCTGAGATTGTTTCTGCTTTCTTCTGCAGCGTTTTATCTCTGTGGGAAATTTAAGCAAAATGTATCTGACCTTGTTGTTTCTGCTTGTTTGTTTTGTCCTCTTAAGTTTCAGATTTCACACCCCGCCCCCAAGGTGGAGTTACTGAAAATCACAGTGGGTGTTACAGGGCGGTTAAAGGTCCTTATATCCTCCTATCTGGCTGCGGAGAGGACAGGCAATAGACATTTAATAAAGGACCTTTCACCATATTCTCATGTCTTTCCCCGGCAACCCCTAAGCTTGGTCGAATAGTGGATAGATGTGAATTCTCAACTCCTAGCCTGTGCATGCCAACTTCCATAAATGCAGTGCTGACTGGCTATGGTCTGAGCAGCTCCAGGGGGGTTTGGCCTCTGTTTTCTTTACGTATGTGAGTTGGGTTGCTACTTCTGTACTTCTTTGTGCCTTTTTCCTTTTCCCCAGTCTTATCTTTCCTTCTTTCTTTGCTTTATGTTCTTTTGTAAGTATGTAGCTGTACCTAGTGTGATATGGTTCCTTTCTGCTTCTCCAGCTTGCTGAGACAGTGTCCCGGTGCCTGCGATCAGGGTGGACTCCAGTCTCTCTGCCAACTCCCCTTCTCCTTGCTTTTGTCCATTTGGCTGGACAAAGAGAACAAAACCAAATGGCCTCCCCTCCCCCTCTCCTCAACCAGTCACTCCGTGGTGTTCTGAGCTGATCTTCCTGCAGCCATTTAAACACGTGCTTAAATGCCTAAAAGTCATTGCGACTGGCCAGGCCCGTGCACCCCTCCTCCCTGACACCCCCAGACCAGCCAGGGCCTCATCCTTCTGTCTTCCTGCCCCATGGTGCCCAGCGGGCGCGGGGTGGTGGGGCAGAGCGGGGCCTCTGAGGCTGTGCTGACCAGCAGCTCTGTTACAGCAGAGGAGCAGGAGGGCTGGGGCCCGGGGCGGGTCAGACAGGCCTCTTTTATTTACAGTACTCTCTTTCACGGCCCCAGTGAAACAGGAGCCCCGAGAGGCTGCAGTGAAAGGGCACTGTGTTTGTGCACTCAGGCCTTCCAGGGCTTGCTACAAAAGGTGGGGACACCCGGAGCACTGAAGGGCTTTTTGTCACCGGCAGTTTGGCCTGGGGTGGCAGAGGGCGAGAGTGCAGGGGTCGCTGCTGGGATTGTGAGCGTGTGCGCGTGTAGACAGCTCTCAGCTGCTCCTTAGAGCTGATTCTGTGGTCTGGGGTTGCGGCGGGGAGGCACTGTGTCTTGATCCTCTCGATTTGTTGTAGCAAAGCATTCCTTTCTCCCTCATGTTTCTCCTGACGGTCCACTCGTCTCACATGAGCTACGGTTCAGGGTGTAAAGCGTAGAGGGGATCCCACTCTCCTCCCCTCCCTCTCCTCTCTGAAGAGCAGCTTCATGGGCAGCGATCAACTTCCGTGAGCTCTTGGATCCTTGTAGCTGCCATTTCCTGATTCCTCCTCCCACCCCCCCACCATGTTATCCCTCTGAGCCTTAGTTCGCCCATGTCTAAAATTGGGGCAATGTTAGCATTCACCTAATACATAGGGTTGTTGTATGGACCGCGTCCGATAACACGTGGGATTGGCTCGCACGGGGTTCTTTCAAACGAACCAGCCACAGTCTCTTTCTGAGTCTGAGGAGCCAAATTGGGGACCCCACTTTTGTAATGCCCCCAACATTCCTTCCATCCTCCTTGGCTCTTGGGGTACTTCATACTTGTCCCCCCTCTGGTCTGTGTTACGTGATAAAGGGAAGAGAAGTTTTCCAGAAGAACATTCAAAGCATTAAGGTTTGAGATTGTAGAACAGATGAAAACACACATATACCACACCACACCCCAAAATTACCCTTTCAAAAGAGATAAAAAACCACTAGGGCCTTCCCTGCATTGGTAAATTCTGGAAGCCTGACGGTGCTTTCTTCATTGACCTGCTGTGACTCCAGTGGCTGATTCCAGATGGGTGTGGAAGCCTCCAGTATTTTTGCCTTTGCCCCTTAAGTATATCTTTGAAACTGTATTTCCAGAACCAAAAAATCAGGGCCACAGCTTAGCAGTGGCACAGAATGGTTAAATTCAAGCCTGTTCTAGAGCTCCTCAGGCCATTTGGAAGCCCTGGGTGGTCCGTGCGGTGGGGAAGTCGCTGTCCCCCAGCTACAGAGGGGCCGTCTTCTTTTCAGCCTTTGTTTTCAGGCACCCCCTTCCTCCTCTAACTTACCACCCCAGCCGCTCCTGAGGGGGCAGCGCCCTCGTGTTCACGCCCATCTTCCTGAGAGGCAGTTAATAAACAGCCACAAGTAGAAGCAAGAAGACACCTAGAAGGAGGTGAGCGAAAGGCCCCGGATAAGGGTGGTGGAGCCTTGGCCTGAAATATAGACTTATAAAGCGCCTCAGAAAATCTCTTTACTGTGTACTCACCCCTCAGGCCATTTCCGTGTCCTGTCCAGCTGGAAGCAGAAAAAGATTGGAAAGACACAGTGAAGGAAGTTTTCCCATCTAGCCAGCACTGATTTCTCTGCTGCCTAGTTTCTCTGAGGGACTAATCTGTAAGAAAAATGGAGAACCTTATTTCTACCACTTAACCCATGTCCATTTTCTAGATGGCTTATAGAAAAGGCCTCACACTGGCTCTTTGAGACAGTTCGTCACACACTAGGAATGGTTCTGGATAGTTCTTGTGTTGTCAAGAGACACTTTTTCTTTCTGTCTTTGTGTGTATGGAATAGTGATGATGTCATTGGTTTATACTTTGAACCCTTCTCTGGTTAAACTCTTCAATAGAGGCCCTTAAAAATATACTTGTGGACTTTTCAGTAAAACAAACCTAATTAGTCCACTGATAGTATGAGATGCTTGTTCATTCACACAAGCCACTCGGAAAGGTTTCCTCTCCTCGTTGGTGAGGGCACAGGGCACCCCATGGATTGCAGTGCCGCGGCTGTTTGGGCACCCGGCTTCTGGGGGTCGGTGGGGAGCTTGGGCATGCAGACAATGGGAAGGGGCCTCCAGAGAGCCATTGCTGCTCAGGAAGTTTCTGTGTGGGCTCAAGCATGGCTGCTGGTACTCCACATGGTACTCTTCTATGTTAGAAAAGGTGCCCCTTTTCTAATGGATGGAATGGGGTGGGATTTTGCACCTGCTTGCCCCTCATTCGGGTACACAAGGTCCCGGGCCCAAGGGGGCTTCCATGCTTGGAGTGGTCCTGAAATGAAAGCTATTCTAACGAGATGTTTTGAGTCATCAGCCCATTGAGTGTCAGTGGGTGGGAACAAAGGTTTCCAAAGGCCAAGGCCTCCTGAGGGTTTCACTGATTCCTCAACCAGTCTGGGCGCTCCATCAGCCCAGAGCCGGCCAGGGCCCTACACCCACTGCGCCAGGCTGCAGGCCACTGCGGCTCAACTCCACAGGAGCCAGGGGCCTCTCTGCCTGTTCTGGCATCCTTAAAGCTGCCAGAAACATCAGGTGGAGTTTATGGCATCCTTATAGCATGACTGTCTTTTGTGACCGAGGCCAAGAAAAACAACAGGAAGGGGTAGGAGTGGTGACGCGCATGCACGCGGTCCGCAGTCCCTGGCACTGCAGTGTGTAGGGTTGAGCTTGGAAAAGCACAGCACCTTATGCAACCAGTTTCTTCGACATAGATATGGAGCTGAGAGAGGGAGACCCGTGAACAAGGCAGAATTCAGCCCTTTGCAAGAAGATCCGATTCCCTCACCCCTTTTCCTCATAGTTTTGCTCACCAAGGCTGGATCTTTCAAAAGCCACTGCTAGGCATAGACCTGCAGGAGAGTAAACCCTAGGTCCCTTTAGCCTGAGCACCCTTGGGTGCGGTGTTGACAAGACTCTGAAGGGCCCACTGTAAGTAGACCAGGGTCTGAGAATAATTTCCATTTAACTTATTATTATTCTTCGTCCAGTAGATTTGAAATCTATTTAACTTTTCAGGGTCCCATAGCCTTTTAAATGTTTCAAGTATATTCTCTCTGGTAGGTTACCTTTTCTCTCCCTGTAGGCTATAATTAGTGTCCTTTACACAAAATTGGCTTAGAATTGGATTTAGAGAAGATAAGAATCAAATTACCAGTATTTATCTTGTAAATTCCAAAAGATCTACTTTAAGACACTGTATTTAAAAAAAAAAAAAAAAAGGAGTTTAAAAGAAAAGTTTATTCTATGAAAAAATAAATTCCTCATAGTCTGAGCACCCAGGGCCACTTTAATATTAAAACTGCAACTTCCCTTGGAGGAACCTAAAATTGCCTTTTCCCTTGTCTCAGTTTTATCTCCAATTGAGCTGAAATATGTTGCCAGACTTTGGATGGTGGAGAGCTGATGTCGTCTGGGTTTTCATTAAAATTTGGAGGGTTTGGGTTATCTCTGATTCCTGATTTGTGGTTAAGACATAAACCTCTAAATATGTCTATCTTAAAAGATATATATGCAATTTTTTATCTTGGCATTTTAAGTTATTAAGCTTTTGGGAGATGGGAAAACAGATCTCTGAGGTCTCCTGCATGTTTGCATGACCTTAAATGTCAGCGTGCTAGTTTTCACATGTTGCCTAGTAGAGTAAGTCCCTAGCAGGTTTAAATAAGGTCGTATCAAAAAAATATGCCTGGGTTTTTAACACTGTTGGCTCATAAAGGTGCCAGGCAGTAATGGCATATTCAGATCGTTCATTAAACCATTCAGCTGCATTCCCTATACCCTGCAAATCCTTCCTTTATTCAGGCGCACATCTGGTGTTGAACTCAAAACTCTCACCCCTCAAGCGAGGAAGTGAAGGGTTTCAGCTGCAGCCCCTGGTTTGTGGCCAGGGTCATCCTTCACAGGCACATCCTTCACAGGCACATCCTTCACAGGCACTCTCTGCATGGCCTTCTGCTTCAGCAAGATTGTTGACTGCAGTTTTCCAAGTTGATTCTGCCTTTTTTTTGCTTCTGACGAAGGTGTTGGATGCCGAAGCACAAACAACGGATTCCTTTTAAGGGAACAAAAATGTATTTTGTGAGCAATTCCACTTCTGGGTATGGACCCAAAAGAATGGAAAGCAGGGACTTAGATAACTTGTACACCTGTGTTCATAGCAGCATTATTGACAATAACAAAAAGGTGGAAACAGCCCGAGTGTCCACTGACAGATGAAGGGATAGATAAACATGTGGTAAATGCACACAGTGGAATATTATTCAGCCTTAAAAAAGGAAGTTCTGACACAGACACTTGCTACAGCATGGATGACCTTTGAAGATGTTATTCTAAGTGAAATAAGCCAGACATAAAAGGTAAGTCTTGTATGGTTCCATTTATATGAAGTACCTATGCTTATAAGAAGCAAATTCATAGAGACAGCAAGTAGAATAGAGGTTACCGGGGGCTGGAGAGGGGGCGGAGTAGGGAGTTAGCGTTTAATGGGGACAGAGTTTCAGTTTGGGATGATGAAAAAGTTCTGTGGATGGATGATGGTGGTGGTTGCATAACAGTGTGAATGCACTTAATGCCACTGACCTGTACACTTAAAAATGGTTAAAATAGTACATTTTTATGTTATGTCTATTTTACCACTATAAAAAATTATATTAATTGCGATACCTGGCATTTGAGACAGAATTTCTTGGAAAACACTGAGGTTACCATACTGTTAAAAGCCCTTTGCTAAATGTTAAAGAAACAGTTACTGAGATACAGTCTTGGTTATCAGCCACCAATCTAGCACCCTTTAACCATCAGTATTGTTATTAGATGGATAAAATATTTTTATTAGATACTGCGTCTCAAGTGGTATGATTATTTGTTGAGGCCCTGTGCTTTTCTTACTCATATGATTCTAGAAAAGTCTCCCCTTTTTGGTTTTGAGACTTTCTCTGGTTGACCTCTTCCCAGAGAGAAAGCTGAGGAAAATCTTCCTCTCTGATTTTTTAGCATACGTCAATAATTTTTTTTAAATGTCTGTGGTTTTACAACACAGGGAGGTTTCAGTGCGGAAGGAAATTCACTCCAGGTTTGCAAAATTTCTGAAAATTGTGGAAGAGGTGTTTTTGCTTTTCGACTTTGTACCCATGTGGTCAGGTTTTTAGAAGCTTTTTGTTCCCCATCTGCGGTGTGCCTCGACCCCCCGCCACTGGTTGCAGAGATTTTGTGAGCTTCTGAACAGAAACTTTTCAGCTCCTCTTAGCTGGGTTTTTATTTAAATAAAAAATTTAAAACTCCTAAGGAAATTCACAGTGAAAAATCTATGCCCAAATAAGTTAGCATCTCAAGATGAAAATATCAGTTCTGGAAATGGAAGTTTCCTCTACCCTGTGGTGGCGTTGCAGCCAGCAGCGTCGTTCTGTGCTTCTGACGGTTTAATGGCCAGCATGTGAAGGTACGGGGCTCGCCATATATATAGTACCAGGCGTGTGGGCGCCTTGGCGCTGATCTGAAAAAGCTTAACTTTGGCATTTCTAGGTTTATTTTAAACCTACAACCTTTAACGCCAGACACAGAGCTGCTTTCCCACTTAATGTAACCATACATTGATTGCTTTTAATTAGCATTGGATCTTTTTTGGTGCTTTGCAGCTTGGGATATGTAAAAAGTCTGGCTTAAATTACAAAAAAAAAAAAAAAAGCAAACTCCGACATTCTCACAAGGCATGGGAGCTTTTGAAGTCCTCACGCCCCGGGTCCTCTTTATTTTTATCTTGAGTCAGGTGGGCTGAGAAGCAAGTGAAGGGTCCAATATAAGCCACGTAATAGATGGAGGTAATTTCCTTGTACTGTTTTGCCAGAAATTAAATGTCCGTATTTAAATAACAGCGGTGGTGAGCTAGATTTTCATAGCGTAAACAGAGTTGATGAAGATCAGTGGTGCCAGAGTAATGGGTTGTTGGCTAGGACGAGAGGGGTGTGGTCAAGCCTTTTCGTTCAACAGTTTGGAAATGCTAATGATCATTGTGGCTTCCAAGCCAGAATTCTTCATATTCGCTTGCACATCGCCACCCCTCGTGGGAAGCCTCCATGCCACCGCCGAATTCTCCAGTAAATATTCCAGGCACCCTGGGCCCTGCTCTCCTTCCCCTGCAGTAAATTACATATTAAAGTAGCCTGGTAACTGAGCACTGGTTGCTGTGAGATAAGGGCTGGGAAATCAATATGTTTGCCATGTGGCTGCTTGTTTATGACACCTGCCTCTGGAACAGTTGAGCAATGTTTTGTTTGTTAAGGCTGCATTTCAGAAGCTTGTATCTTCCTAAAACAACCGCGATCTTACTGGGGTTGGGGGGGGGAGAAGTGCTACAACAGATATTGATTTTAGTTTTTGTAAGTATGGAATTGCCCTTCTAAACAGTGGTCTCATAGCCTCATTTTTTTTTTTTCCCCTTGAAGAGGGGAGGTAGATACTCTGATCCTCTGAACATGTAGATCATAAATCTATTTTAGAATGTTTATGATGTGGTCAGTTAAAAGAAGGAATGTAGCTTATAATAAGGAAGTGTAGGTGTTGTTTAGATTTATCTCTTCTCCGGGTACCTGGCCCACACCAGTTCCGTTCTCTCCAAACTCCTGATGGTCCCCGATAAATGCTTTTCCAATGACAACAACAAAATGCAACAAGAAACATATCTGTAGCTGACAGTAAATAAGCATTTCAATCTAAGTCTCCAGTGGGATTGTATTTTAACTAATGGATAATACTATTGTTTTGTGACCCAGCCTGCTGGTGAGTTAATGGTTCTTAGAGCTGTGAGTTGTCAACTCAAGTGAGTGAAAGAGTGTGTGTGTGTGTGTGTGTGTGAGTGTGTACTGTAGGGTGAGGGGTCTGGGGGGGACAGCTTTGGAGAGAGTAGGGAGGCAGCCTGGATCCTCCACTTGGTCTTCCATTTTGGAAAAGAGCCGCAATGATACAGCTTCTCTCCTTGCCTTAGGGATTCAGTAGTTATAAAATATATTTCAAATACATTCGGTGGCGCAGTGGTTAAGAATCTACCTGCCAATGCAGGGGACCCGGATTCGATCCCTGGTCCGGGAAGATCCCACATGCCGCAGAGCAACTAAGCCCGTGCGCCACAACTACTGAGCCTGCGCTTTAGAGCCCGCGAGCCACAACTGCTGAAGCCTGCGCCCCTGGAGCCCGGGCTCCGCAACAAGAGAAGCCACCGCAATGAGAAGCCCGCGTGCAGCAACGAAGAGTAGCCCCCGCTCGCCGCAACTAGAGAAAGACCGCGCGCAGCAACGAAGACCCAGTGCAGCCAAAAATAAATAAATAAATGTTAAAAAAACCCACACACCCTCGGATGTGAGGGTGTAAAACGTGTATTGTGTTGGTGCGGTTGGGACGCCAATGGCCCGTGCCCTCTTAGTGTTCCTGCACCTAAGAAGTATTTCACTGTCTCCAGCCCAGGTAATGTTCTGTGACTTCAGATGCACTTATACGTAAACAGTCAGTCTGCTTTGTTTTGCCAAAAAGTGAGTTAAAGGTCTAAAAAGAAACACAGCTCCTTATTGAGCATCCCAGAGGCACTGCCGCTGAGCTGCCGCCCTGCACCAGGATCCTGTGCACTGGGGAGATGATCTCTTAATGACACAGAGGTATTCTGAGACCCGATTTTTGTTTGTTCGTGTGTTTTTTAACCCAGATTGTCAGGTCCTCCTTAATCAACAGTGGCAAAATGTCGCTTTCCTTTCTGTTTTCCACGTGATGGTAAGTGGCGTATCCAGTCATCTCTCTCTGCTCGTGTTCAGACCAAGGTGACACTTAAAACTGGACGGAGGTGATGTGGAGGAGGGCTTGGTGAGTTGAGCTGTACCAGCCCAAACCTAGGGTCAGCGAAGCTGGACCTGTGCAGCTGATTGAAAGACCAGTGACCCAGGGATTCACATCAAAAAACTCTTTCCCCACCACCCCCATACCCTTATTGCCTAATAATATAGTTGGCACGATAGTTGATGTATTCTGAGAAGGCTAATACATATTTGAGATTTATTTAATTTTGGTAATCCTGTCCTGGCTGGATGACAAAAGTGTTTAAACCAAAACTGATTCTAGCAAGTATTTCATCCTGCTGGTGATGGGTTGTAGTCATAGAGCATGTGCGGATTTGGGGGGGGGGGGGTGGTTGGTGAATTTCTTCTCTTCTCTTGAATTTGCTCAGCCGCTGATGGAAAAGGAAGAAACTCAATGAGGACCCTTCTAGTGATTTTAGTTTTCCAGAGATTTTTAATCACCGAGCAGTGCTGAGAACTGAAGCCACTCTGACCTTTCCGACAGACCCTTTTGTGAGATACGGCACATCTAGCTTTATGAAATTACTAACCTTTTATAAGACTGGGATAATTATAAACGTAGAGTGAGGCCAGACAACGGCTGTCGGATTTTTCACTTGGAAAGATCGGGTATTCACTGCGTTCACGAAACTCAGTACTGGTTTGGGAATCCAGAAGGACACTCGGGATGGGGAGAGACCCTAGAGTAGTTCTTAATGAGGAGATAGTCATGTGTCTAGCTTCTCGGGGGATCCAGAGGGACTCTTAAGGCCAGGAACATTGCAAGCTGGGTTGTAGGGGGTTTTGTGAGTGTTTATTTTGGACAGTTACCTCCTGGAAAGGGATTTAGAATATCCACTCCGTTATGACCCAGCCCTCCCTGTATCCTCCAGCTCAGCACTGATGTTCTTTGGGGCTATGCAGGCATGTTTTCCTAGGATCACTTCATTTGTCTACTTAACCAGATCTATTTGAGGGCTTCTACAGAACCTTGTGTGACTGAAGAGAGACATGTGATATGGTAGAAAGAGCCCAAATTTTAGAGTCAAGATAGACCTAGACTGAGAGAGAGGTTGGCCGCTTTTTAAATTGTGTGCCCTTAGACGCATCACTTACACGTTCCGTCGCCTAGCTTGTAAGGGTATGGTGAGGATCAAATGGAAAAACACATGTAGTTCTCCTTGCGATTATTGTAGTACCCAATAAATGTTAGTTCCCTTGTCCTCCTTTCTCTCCCTGAGAGCAGAGGACCTGCTTGTATTTCTTTGTTTTTTGTTTTTTTTTTTTTGGTGTCGTGGCACACAGTGGCGATGCATTCATGTATCTGTGGCTGTGTTTTGTATCCATCCTGGTGGTGATAAAGGAACTGGTGGCATCCCAAATGGGGGGGGGGGAACAGGCAAGCTTTTCCCAGTGGCTTTTCATTTCCTTAGGAAATTGGGGCCTGCTTCAGGGAATAGAAGACCTGGGACAGTCACATTTTCCCTTGCCTTTGGCCTCAGCATCAGGGACCTCTTTGGTTTGGTGGTCTGTGTCCTGCTCTGTTGTGGGTCTTGTCTGGCTTGTTGGGGTTGGCACTGAACACATTGCTGGCGGCTGTGTGTCCTCACTCACAGACCTCTGGGCCGTGGGCCTCAGCTGCAGACTTGCGATTTCCCTTTCCAGGAAAAAAAAAAATCCTTAAAAAATGCCTTGGGCAGGCTTTCTTATTATGGCTGTAAGGGGCTGGTGTGTTGTTGGCAGACAAGTTTGGCTTTGGATCTCCCTGGCGTTTGAGGCTGCTTAATGGCCGTTGCTGACATGCTGTTGCCTTTTTATGCGTGGACTGTCCTCGGGATCCTTGGTGAATGTTTCACTCTGGGACTTTCAGGAGAAAGGTTGGTCATTCGTCATCTTGCTCCTTATCCATCGCAGCTGCAGTAAGAGTGGTTCAAGGGAGAGTGTGGAATCAGTTGTTCAAATTTTTCCTTCTCCTTGGTAAGTCAGGCCCCATCCCCTGTCCCTCCCCCACCCCATCTTTCTGGAAGAGAACCAGTTGGGAAACGCTTGGGCCAGTATTTCTGGGATGATCCTGGCATATGTAGGAAGAGGGATGCTTTTTGCAGATAGCCCTGGGGTTGGTCCTGTATCCCTGAGGTGTGGTTTAGTAAGAGGTAGACAGTCACTTAAGTACTTATTGGGTGCCTACAAACTTTTATAGGCAGGAGAACCTAGGGCAATTCTAGAAAAAATGGCCAATCCCAGAGCTTTTTGTGCAGCTCCCTTCTTGGGCTTGAAACCTTTGATGCCCCCTGACATTCAGCACAGCCTCCAATGCCAACCAAGTGTCAGGCGGGGACAGTAGAGTCAGCCAAAGCTCACTGTTTTTGTGTGTCCGTATGAACCGAATCTAATCAAATGTAGGTGCCCTTCCAAACTGTTACATCTTGCCCCTCTCAGCTGCTGGGAACATTAAAAGACCTTATTTGAAGGCAAACATGACTATATCAAGGATGCTGGAACTAGAGGTCTGTAAAATAGCACTTCGTTGCATTGATGATTATTCCTGCTTTATGCCCTAATGCTTTGATTTTTGAGGTTAAAATGTAGGGGCCGAGAGAGACTTGAGGTCATCGAAAGCGGTCTCCTGCCTTTAGGCCGGGCCCTGTGCTGAAGGAGAGAGGGAGAAGTGTGGACCGTGCAGGGAGAAGAATCAGAAAATAACTGGAATTTGGGAGGCAGACCTCTTCACCCCTCAGCCTGGGTCCAAAGGACCGTTTAACCTAGAGATGAGCGCAGAGGGCAGGGGCTGTACCAGCACTGCGACACAGCTGAACATTCTGCTTAAATACACTTTTTTTTTTTTCATTTGTTTTTTAGTGTGTACCGTGTGCTAGGACTGAAGAGGTTTTCGTTGTTGTATTTTTGAACTTGGGGACACAGAAGTCTCTGCTTGCATTTGTGTTTTAGTAACCACATGTAACAGCCGGTGGAATCTTTCTTCTCTTTGCTTTCTCTGAACTTTCCAAAGAGTGGGCCCCTATCTCTTAGGGGATTAACTCCTCGTCGGCCATGTGTTGTTGGTGCTCCCCCACCCTGTGTCAGCATCTCAAGCTCTGTACGCAGGATGTTTTCTCTAGCGCTTATCAGATGGTTAGGAGATGTGGGGTGGAGATACAGGTAACGTTTAACCCATCTTGGATTCCTTTCACAAGTTGGGGCCCAAGATGAACTCAGCCGCAGAACAGAGGGGGACTTGGCTGGAGTGAATGATGCTGAGCTTTCTATCTCAAAGGGAGGTGTGGGTGCCTGTGGTGTTAAAGCACACAGGAGCTTCATTTCAGAGGCTTGTTTAACACCCCTCCCTGACACCACTGTGTGGGTTGGAGCCCGAGGAATCAAAGAGAAATCTAACAAACTATTCTTTCTTGTGTGTGGGCTGAATAATTGAATTTGTGGGTTATCCACACCAGTTTCTTCTCCTTTCTCATCCTCCTTCCTTCCTACTCAGACCAGCATTTTGGTCAAGGTGCCCAGTTTGAGCTCATTTGCTGAAGGGGAGCAGGGAAGGGAGCAGAAACCAAAGCAGGCACCTCTGCAACCATGAGAGGCTCTTTTCTACGTGGATGCATTTGGATTATATAGAGGTTGAGATTTTTTTTTATCTCAGGCTGAACATGCATGGAAAACTGGCACCTAACTATGTTCTCGTTTTCAGCCCCACAAGAGTTCCTACTTTGAAGGCAGAAAGGATGGAAGCAGACTAGGGAGTGGTTTAGCATGGCTCTTTAACAACCTTGCAAGCATGTGCTAGCCTGTAAACATGGCCCGCTAGCTGGTGAAGGACACAGCTGGTGAAAGATACCAACCTTTACCTCCAGCACCTAAGATTGAAGCATTTCTCACTCTTTCTGGGCCTGGCCATCTCTGCGTTGCCTTTTCGTCCCACCTACCCCTTTTTTCCATAGCAGGAAGGGAAAAGAAAGTACCCCAGAATAGCCAGTTGTCGGCACTGTCCCTAGCATGCTCCGTATTACCGGGGCGGAGAGTGAGCGGGGACGGGAGAGTGAATTGGCGCTGTTTTGCGGTGGTTTGCATGCATTTTCCAGAATCTTTCTGGGCATGGTTGTCAGATTCAGTGAAGGTGATGGACCTCCTGGAAACCAAGAAGGAGGCGATCTTGTGGCCTGGGAATCAGGAGGCCTGGAATCTGGGAGCAGCCCATCCTGGGATTCAGCCTACCCAGCCTCCAAAATAGAGAACATCCTTTTAGCTTCTGCAGCACGTTTCCACTGGAAAGCCATTCTGTTGAATGCATATTGACTCATTCATGCTTTTCTTCTTGCTGATACAAAAGAGAAAGGTAGTGCCTTTTATTATTGGGGCATTCTTATTAGAGGCACCAGAGTCATCTCAACCACTCTGAGTAGCAGAATTGAGTTCGTTTGAGCACCAGAAGGGGGTTTGCCATTCCTGCTTCCCCTGAGACCTGGGTTGGTCCCCACACTGCAACTGTACTTGCCTTTTCCTGACCTGTTTTGCCAGGTAAATTAGCAGTTTTTTCTCATAGCCATCCACCCACCTGGGCAAGACACATTTTAAAAAAAATTAGACCAGTTCGTGTTTGGCACCTGAGAGATAGACATAGCAGTACACCTGATAACTCATCTTAGTTTCTCTTGTGATCTGAATATACTTCTCTGATTCTTGCAGCACGCCTGTGAGCTGAGGCTGGCCAGACAGCTCCAAACTCTGGCTTAATTCTCATGGTTGAAACACTTGGTGCGGCTCTTTTTTGGTGGAGGTGACAAAGAGAGTTGGGGTATCTGTTAAAGCTTCCTTGGAGGCAGAGAGATCTGGCCTCTCTCTGGGTTCCCCTGTTTACTAGCTGTGCTTAGATGAGGTTTTTTTTCCCCTCTCACTGTTCTTTCCTTCTCCTCTTACCCTAACAGTCTCATAGGTAAACTTAGAAGGAAGACAAAAAACTTCTCAAACTGTCACCGAGGGGGCCATAAAAGAGACATTTGGACAGTGGTGCTGGGGAGACCCTTGTCTTTGCTTCCTGTTAATACAAAGGGATCGGGATAGCCCAGATCACCAGGGGAAGGCGGTTTTTCTTCATTTAGCTTTTAATTGCTTTCTTTCACTTTTATGTATAAAAGATTGTCCATTTACTTAACTCAAGAATGCAATTTCAAAAACACTAATGCTTTACACATGACGGCTTTTAAAGTAAAAGTAGCATTCTAATACTGCATAATGTTTTCCTCTCCTCTTCCTCCCTTCCCCCCACCTCCCCTCCAGTCCGTATTAACCTTTAATAGCCGAGGGTTGTTAGGAAGAAAATGCTAGTCTTGGCCGTGTGTCTGCTTCCACTTCCCACAGAGCAAGTACTCTCAGCAATGATAGGGCGGCCGCCCCTTTCTGAAGCGTTCTGTCTCTTCGATGAAGAGAAGGCAGCTCATGCCTTCCGCCTGGGCTCGTTTCGTGGCTCTGTTTACCCTCTTTTGAGGTCACAGGACCCTTACCTCTGTTCCTGACTTAAAAAAAAAAAATTATAGTGGGTTATATAGGAAAATGAAAAAGGAAATAAAATCCTAATGCTTCGCTTTGGTTTCTTTTGGACATTTCAGTAGAAGAAGCCTGAGTAAATTGGCCTGAGGGTTAATGATTTCACCGTCTTCTCTCCTCTGATTTCTCAGAGAGATCTAGCTCTTTCTCATGCCTTCTTACTCTCTTACCATGCGAATTCCCCACGTCTTTTGTCTTTCTTTCTGATCACAGTTTCTCAGAGCCCAGACTTTTCCCCTTCATATCAGCCCTCACAGCCCAGTCCCCACTCGATGGCTGTTTGAAAGCACAGTTGTATCTTCACCAACTGGGCTTGGGGAGGGACAGGCGTATACAGAGTGATTCACGCACATCCATACGCCCCTGAGAAAGACAGTCTTACCTGGTACAGCAAACCCAGCCTCGAGGTGGGAGGGATCCTGGTGATCCCTTTGATTTTGTCGGTGAGATAAGGGAGTGGAGCCCTGGAGGGTTCAATGACTTGTCCAAGGTCTCCCTGTCAATGAGGGTCATAGCCTGAATGAGATCTGCTTGCCTGGCTGATGGCTTAGCCTGTGTGCCTACTGCCTTCTTGGATTTTCTCTGCTGCGTTATGATCCAGGTCCTGGAAGGGACCTTTGGCATCATGTGACTCACTCACCTGCCTGGAAGCCTGCCTGGGTTCCCTCCTATTTTGGTTCTGATGATGTCCAGAGAAGAGCTCTCTAGACCTTGGAACAGCACCATATGTAAAACACTTTGTGTTTAGATCTAATGTAACTTTCTCAGATTAGCCTTGTTTTCTCAGCTCTGGCTTCCCTGGTGATGAAAGGCTTGGTCGTTCAGGGTAAATAAATCCAGCGGTTGCCAAGTATAGCAGCACTTTGCAGAGAGATCCTCTCTCCCATGGTGTCTCTGCTCCAGAACATGATATTTGAGCCTACCAAAGTGAGGGCAGTGCTAGATCTTCCACCCCGGAAGAACAGTTGTATAGCTTTTAGAAGGGACCGGAAGATTGTCTCTTTCCCTGGGGTTGGGTTTGTAGCCCTGACTCTTAGCTGTGTGATGTGGATATATACATACGCCTCTTGGGAGAACTGTATACTCTTGATTCCAGAATAAGTTGGTCAAACTGACCTCGGAGGTAGATGTTTTTCAAAGAGGAACAGTATGCTGGACTGAGAGAGGGCTAGAGCTTGGCGGCACTGTGCAGTCCAACTTTTTTTCTTCCTGTCTTACTTGGGAAGAGAGATTTTCTCATGAACCTGGAGAGAATAGAAGAATTTAGCAGGAGATTTGGGGCTAAGTTTTTTGTTTTTTGTTTTTTAAGTTGGCCTTCCTTGTAATGGGATCCCTTTTCTACCTCCTACCTTTATTATTATTATTATTGGTTTGTACTTAGGGAGCATTCATTGCGGAAGACGCAGGGAGGGTTTGAATGCTGCTTGGGAGAGGAGAGGTTGACGGAGACCATACGGCTTTATCATTCATTAATTCTTGGGTTCATTCATTGAGCTATTTAAACCTCTGTGTGTAAGACAGCAGCCCCAGATGGTCTTTGGGTGCCAGCTTTAGCTCTGAGCCCCCAGGCCCTGACAAAAGAGGGCACAAAGAACAGCTGAGTGTACAAAATATTCGCAGCCATTAGAAAGTCTGTTCCGGAGCTAGCTACAGCACCTATCATCTCTAGCATCTTAGGAATCTTTTTTTCTTAACTTTTTCCATTTTTTAAAAAAGCCCAGCGTGAATCAATGAGCCAGCTTTTATTATTGCAGAAGTGGTCACAGTCTGTCTCTGATTTTTAGAGTGGAATTGATGTCCGTGTGTTTATTCACAGATCTCCTCTGTCATAGCTCCCTACCTTCTGTTCTGGAAGGAGTTCGCTGTAACATCATGGTGAAACTTTTTTTTTTTTAAATAGATCTTTATTGGAGTATAATTGCTTCACAATACTTTGTTAGTTTCTGTTGTACACCAGAGTGAGTCAGCCATATGCATACATATGTCCCCATATCCCCTCCCTCTTGAGCCTCCCTCCCATCTTCCCTATCCTACCCCTCTAGGTCATCGCAAAGCACCGAGCTGATCCCCCTGTGCTACGCTGCTGCTTCCCACTAGCTATGTATCTTATATCTGGTAGTGTATATATGTCGATGCTACTCTCAATTCGCACCAGCTTCCCCCTCCCACCCCGTGTCCTCAAGTCCATTCTCTATGTCTGCATCTTTATTCCTGCCCTGCAACTAGGTTCATCAGTACCATTTTTTTTTTTTTAGATTCCATATGTATGCGTTAGAATACGGTATTTGTTTTTCTCTTTCTGACTTACTTTGAGCTCATCTCCCACTTTCCCTCTCCACCCACCCCCTTACCCACTCAGCTCACTACAAGACACCTCAGTGATTAGGAAATTGCCAGTAGGGGTTGAGGAGGGTAGCTGGTGGTGGTGACCGATTTCCTTAGGCATGGGAGAGGTGGCTCCCTTGGGTTGACCACCTAGGGTGCCGCGGGCTCTGAGCTCAGCGTTGGGTACACATTACCTCATTCAGTCCCCACGACAGACCTTTGGCATCCTGGTGTTACAGATGAGAAACCTCATTTGTACACAGGAGATGTTCGAAGAGAGGTTAGACTATTTAGTCCATGCTTTTAAGTTGGGTGGCTGAAAATCAAACCCAGGTCTGTCTAATTGCTTAGCCTGTGCTCTTAATGCCTTCTTGTATTTTCTCAGTGCACATTGGGATAGGCTGGCTTCCGGGTTGATGGTTAGGTGAGGGCACCCGGCCAGAACTGGCTTCACCAAACTGCGCTTATGCACCTCCTGTGTTTGCTTCTCTGGTGGGCCTGTCCCATTTGGGGTCTGAGGATGGGGCACATGTGTCACACTATCCCATGACAGGCTTAATTGTGCTGCGACCTGGCGCTGTGGGAGGGGAGGTTTGGGGGGGAGCCAGCCAGAGGAAGGAAAGAGTATGGGGCACGTCCCCATCCTTGAGAAACAATGTCTGTTTCTTCTTCTAGTGGAGTTGGCTTTGGCTTTTCATTAGCTCTCCATTTGAATGTGGCAGTTTTCTAAGGAACTTTGTCCCAGTACTGAACTGGCCTTCTGGAAAATGCTGTTTCCCCAGAAATAATGTTGTGGTGACTGCGATTGGTTCTTTGTGCATCGGGGTGGGACATCTTTGGCTGGGCCAGGTCTTTGCTAGACGAAAAATGTCTGCAGCTTCCCTGACATCCCAGACCCTGAAGCCAGGCCCCACTCACTCTTGGGGAGACCTGGAGGTTGATGGAGTGCCCCAAGGCTGGAGTTGGGAGCACAGAGAGGCCCAGATGTTTTGCATAGTTTTTTCCATTGCCCCCTCAGGAATGTGTTCCCTCAGGACGGGTTATGGCCTGGAAGTGAGCCTAATGTAAACATCCTTGCTGTGGCCAGTCCCCTTAATCGAATAGAATGGTTTGGGGATAAGCGGGCTTGGGGGAGGGAGGAAAGGGAAGGAGGGGAGGGGAGAGATTTAGTGACTGAATTCAGAGACGAGGCTGTCTGTCGGGGGCTGTTCTCCCAGTGGGTTCCAGGCTGATGCGGAGCAGGACCAGCCTTCCTGGAGCTGGTGCAGTGCAGACCTGGCCGGTTCTCTTGGGCAGTGGGAAATACTGAGGGCAAGCCTGGCAGCGGTGCTCAGCTGGGCAGAGCAGCGAGGGGTACAGAGGTGCGCCAGAAGAGCCAGGACTGGGGGCAGGAGTTGGAGGGGGCCACACGAGGACTTCTGGGGAGCCTGCTAATTCAAGTCCTTTGAAAGCCTTCAACATCATATTCAAAATTGTACTCTTTGAAACGCTATGTCTTGAGGGCACTAGACTCCCAGAGAAGGAGTGTGAAAACTGTGGCAGAGTTATGTGTGCGTGTGTGAGCAGGAGGATGGTGCTTAGGGCTCGTGGCAGGTAGCCTCAGCGTCCCAGAGGGGCTGACCCTCTTTACTGTGCCCGCACCCCCTTTTCCTCTCCCTTGGGGCTCAGGCTTTCTGGGAGATCCTGGTACCTCACCCAGACCTTAAAGCAGAAGACTGGACATAAAGCAGTCCTCTGCAGCAACCCGTGTGCAGAAAGCCCCCAACAGCAATAATCTGGGGTCATCAGGGGACGTTACACGTTAGAAATCTGACCTGGATGGTTTTCTCTTTGGTGGGGGCGGCTAGGCGCGCCCCAGGCAGCATCACAGCAACTGCTCTTGCCTGGCTAGTAAACTTTTAGGGCTTTTGCGTGAGGTTGATTTAAAACAGTTGGCAGAGATGCCAAGACTTGTGTGTTGGTTTCAGTGGTTCGGATTTTAGGAGTAAGAGTCAGGCCACCGGGGAGACCTCAGGATCTGGGAGGCGGTGGGAACCTTTCCCTTCTGACATCTTGGAACCTTGGTGCCTGAGGGTGCCAAGGAGAGGGGAAATGTAAACAAGTTAGTTTGCCTTCGGGATGCAGGATCTAATCTAAACATGATTGAGCTGATTTGATTTTATAGATTGGAATTTCTAAGTGATGGAAACTGATGGGGTTAACGTGAAATATTTACTTAATAAAAAGCCTCATTACCTGATGCTGAAGGGTAGGGGAAAAAGATTCTCGGTAATGCGTCTGATCTTTTGGAAATGAACTTGGGTTAAAGTTTTCTTGGTAAAAACTGAATTCTGTGATCTTGTTTTTACGCATGCTGTGCTTAAATATTAACACCAATTGAGCCAATTGCCTTTTAACTGCCTTTATTTGCTTTCATTAACAGTATAATTTAAAAGCGCAAGAATTTGCATAGAACCCGTTGTGCGTGTTGGGGGAGAGGCTATTCATTAATTAATTAATCGTGAGAATGTTATCTTTAAGGGAGGTCATGAAACACGAGCATGGTTTCTGAAAAGCAATGACATGTTTTTGCTGTTTCTTGGGGACTTGATGTACTTTTGGCCTAAAGATCTGTGTGTGTGTGTGTGTGTGTGTGTGTGTGTGTGTGTGTATGTGTGTGTGTGTAATAACTTGGCTGGATCAAGAAAAATTTTAATGACTGGACATGTTTGAAGTTCAGTTGAGTGAACCTAATTACACTGTAGTTTCCAGAGAGCTGAAGGCAATACCGTTGGTCTTTAAGCACTAGTTTCAAAATTGAAACCAACCTATATAATTGCCTGTGCTCCTGAAATTGTTTCTCTCCTCCCCTCTCCATCTCTGAACCAGCCCCCCCGCCCATTCACTTTCACACCAACAGGGAGAGAGAGAAAATGGCTGTTGCTGCTGTCCACAACATCATTCGTTCGTCCAGTGCATACCACGAACTGCATTGTCCTTCCCTGAAATGACTCTCAATACGTGAAGTTTCCAGAATGATTTCACTGAAATCAGTTGCTTCCTTCTGTACAGATGTGCCTGTGCTTTAGAACCTCCGCCAAGGCAAACATTATGAATGAGACCAAGACCACTGTGTCTTCTGATGGGCTGAAGTTCCCGGGGCGTCACTGTGCCCAAGCTCTTCTAACACCTCTGTTTTGACAGCGCTCAGCCTCTCATTCCCCTTTTCTCTCCCTCTCCTGGTGCTGTCGGTTTGTTGTGGGTGGTTTCCCTAATTAATTTAATCTGTAGTCTAGTTTTTCTGGGTCCACAGATGCCAGAATGCTGAATTTATTTATCTCTAGTGTTTTTGTTGGCTACTGTTGAGACACAGTTTTTCTTCTTCTCTTTACCCTAACTCTCTGTTCTTTTTGGAGGCTTCTAGACCCACTTCCATAAAGAATTTCTGTCTTGTGTGTGCTTGTCAGATATGTTTTCTTCAGTGTAGGGGGAAATATATATTTAAAATATTATAATACATATATATTTAAAAGATCATGTACAAAACCCAAAATATATAGAGTTTTACCTTTATGTACTTGACTACATCAAAAATTTTAAACATTTTGCGTGTTCTTCTGTTGGGTTTTTGTCTTTTCCTTAGATATTTGTTGGTTCTCTTTCCATATAAATCAGAAATACTCATCCTTTATTTGTTGAATGCGAAGGAAATATTTTTTCCAGTTATTCATTTATCCTGTAATTCTGATCATGGTTCCTTTTATCATATACCATTTTTATAATTTATCGAATTGTAAAATGTCACAATGATGTCTATAGAATGGAGAGTATAAAGCCTTTAATGGCTGAGGTTTAAAATTTGGATTCGTAGAGTATTCAGATACTGAGAGAGAGAGGGAGGGAGGGAAAGAGGGAAGAAGAAAAGAGAGGATAAAGTTAAAAGGTTGATTTTTTTTTTTTCCTATAAAGAAATCCATTGTGATCTGAGGACCCCTTCTCTCTAAGGGGAATATTGTTCTGTTTCCAGATCTCAGCGTGCACTTGCCTCCCAGAGGTTTCCCTATTCTGAAGAGACGCATCCTAAGAGTTGTCTATCCATAGAAGGCAGCTTCACCCCATTCTTTCTCCTAGTCTTCTTTCCTACCTAGTCTTTTTTCTTTTTTTAAATAAATTTATTTATTTTATTTATTTATTTTTGGCTGCGTTGGGTCTTCGTTGCTGCACGCGGGCTTTCTCTAGTTGCGGCGAGTGGGGGCTACTCTTCGTTGCGGTGCACGGGCTTCTCATTATGGTGGCTTCTCTTGTTGCGGAGCACGGGCTCTAGGTGCGCCTGCTTCAGTAATTGTGGCTCACGGGCTCCAGAGTGCAGGCTCAGTAGTTGTGGAGCACGGGCTTAGTTGCTCCGCGGCATGTGGGATCTTCCCGGACCAGGGCTCGAACCCTTGTCCCTTGCATTGGCAGGAGGATTCTTAACCACTGCGCCACCAGGGAAGCCCTCCTACCTAGTCTTTTAAGACCTAGTGGAAATGAAAATTCCATAAAGCCATCTCTGTTTCCATACACTTCATTTTGACCTCTCAAAGGACCTGCTGCTTCCTGGCTTACGGCAGAAATACTTCGGCATACCTAACCTTCCTTTTTAGACTTTGCTTGCGAGCAAAGACCCTCTTGTTCTGTCTTACTCATCTTTGAATTCTACACTGTCTTCAGCAGTCACTGTACAGTAATTATTTATGAGTAAGTAATTTACCAAACAGATCAACTCTCATCCATTCCTTTTTCCTACACACTCTCCTGAGACCAGTATATTCTTCAAAAGAGGCGTCTGGAGCCTCTTTTGAGGAAGTCTAACACTGCATGTATTTTGCATAAATAAGGTGGAGGTATTGACTTGGAAACTGGTTGGAGTTTTGGGAAGAAAAAAGGGGAGAGAAGAAGGAATTCCAGAGCTGCTAACATTGTCCTCAGGATATTCCCAATCTAAAACCCATCTAATCATGACCTTTTATTCCCCCAGAGCACCTGACAAGTGTTTTTGCTTTGAGTGAGATGATGGAGGACAAATAGAAATGTCATGATCTTTGCCCTTGTGAAGTATTCTCTAGTTTGAGATTTGTTTGGGAGAGGGGGTTACAAAAATGCAGACATTATATAAATGACCCTTTGTGTTATCCCTCATTCTGTTTTTATTTCCCATCCTCTCATTTCCTCTTCCTAAATGAAGCTGGTTGGGGCTTTTCAAAGCCGACTCTATTGAGGTTATTGGGGCGGCCATAGTTAGTTGTCCAGTGCCCAGATAGTCTTCACCTGAAACCTGGCGTTTATTCTTCTATTTGTGTATTCATTTATTCATTCGGTTAGTCGTTCAACAAAAAGTTGTTTAATCGATATCTGATTAGTCTAGTTTTAAGTACATGAAACGACTCAGCTCCCACTCTCTTTCTATTAAAAAGCTGATTTATTAATGGAAGTAGTGGATGGTAGGGATAAAACTGTTACTGAAAAACTCATCCTGGTGGCTGTCTTATGACCTCCAGGTGATTCAGTAGAAATAGTACTATTTCTGGCTCCATGACATACTTTCAGGAAATAAGTAGAAATACTATGGTTCTTCTCTTCAGAGTCTAGAGTAACCTGATATTTTAATTGGAGATGATTTCTGGAGAATGTGTTCCTGATACTTGGCACAATGTTTGTCACAAAGTAGGGGACCAAAAAATGTTTCTTGGAGGACAGATCAGTGGGTGAAGTCTGGAGAAGAGAAGAAGTTACTTTGGGATATGGGGATAGGAGGGAAAATCTGATTGGGAAGGGACACACAGGGGACTTCACTGTATATGGGTGGCTTGTTATATCATTCTTTAGACCTTGGAATGTCTGGAACATTAAAAAAATTCTTTCTATTCTCTCATCTGATTGATCTGTGTCTTTGCTGCTAAGTTGCAGCCTTAATGCTATGTTAGGAGCAGGGAGATGGTTTAAACTGTAGTGTTTGTAAAAAAACGTTTGCTTCAGTTCTTATCAGAGTTCTTTCCAGAAACAGAACGTATGTTATTTTACAGAATATACGTTATTTTTCAACACATGGGCTGGAATTCAGGGTGGAAATTAAGGTATTCCCTAGAATATTCCGGTCCTGAGCTGAGTTTCATTGAAGTCCTGCTGATGATTCCACATTGATGGGCTACAGGGGCACAGAAATAAAGATCTCAGGAGCACAGATCCATTCATTCATTCATTCATTCATTCTATCCTCCCCCCCTCCCTCCCTTTCCTTCTTTTGTTAAGGGGGAGGTAGGACCAGGCTATGTAAGGATGGAGTATCGCTGGAAACCTGTAGACCCCTTTAATTTCTGTACCTTCACCTGAGGAGATGAAGCTCTGTATTACTGTCTCTAGGAGAGACCTTCCAGAAGAAGGAACTGTTGCATTTATATGTGGACGTGACCAGAGTGCGGAGAGTGTGCGTCCCCCAGCACAGCTTAAAGTGTTTGGGGTCTGTCACCTCTCCAGAGGTCAAAGGTGAGATAGACTTTTTGTTGGTGTTATTCCCTCCCCCTCTTTTTTACTCCCTTTCCTTGTTATCTCAACTCCCAAACATCAGCTTTGATGTCTATTGTTGGGACTTCAAGAGGACTCTTAGCACATCGGCAGGTGTTGGTTTAGTGAGCAGGCGAGAGTCCCACATTCTTCTCAGGGAGGGGGTTGGGTCCCACAGGTCCCACCCATTCCTTCCCATGCCCTTTCCCCGAGGCAGCCCCAGGCCACACTCATCGGAGGTGGAGATGGGAGCAGGGGTCCCCGTTCCTGATGGGGTGGTGGGTGCACACCAGGACTTTCTCCCATTATTTTTAAAGCCTGTCTGAAGGGATCTGTCTTCCTTCAGAGCTGGTTAAGAGAGGTTGTGTAACAGCCGCGTATTAGGGTTTCATTAATCAAAGACACTTCCACTGCCCCTTTACAGAAACACAACTGCTTTGGCTGTCCTCTGCTGACAGGCCGCTAATTTATCTTTCCCGGAGGAAGGGAGGGAGAAGGACAGGGAGGCAGGCGGGGGGATGGCCACGCTGCCTCCCAGGGCGCACACGTGCGGTCACATGCTGCCTTTCACATGTGTGTTCAGAGCGGTGGGCCGCAGGCTGCATCCCCTCCCCGCCCTGCCCACGCAACACAGGATCACGGCTACTGGGAATATTCTGGATTGCATGGTCTTCTTTCTTTATTTGCCAGGAACATTTTTACTTCCAACTCCCAGGCGGTGTATGTGAGTGTGTGTGTGCTGAAACTGGGGGCAGAAAGACCTAGAAGAAAGAAATAAGAGTCTGCATGCGTGTGTTTAAGTGTGTTTAATGGACATTCTAGGAGAAGTGAGGGGTGAGAGGGCCGTTAATACCTGGGAGCCACTGACCTGCAATGTACAGTCTTCCTTGTCAGCTTTGCTGAACTTCTCCTCGTTCTCAGGTTGGAATCTGACCCTCTGTAACCCACAGCTCAGAAGATGGATTTTTGGATGTTTGGAAACCTCTCAGGGCCTCCTAAGTAGGTGATTCAGCATTGTGTGTGTGTGTGTGTGTGTGTGTGTGTGTGTGTGTGTGTGTGTGTGTGTGTTTAAAGCAGATCTCCACTGGAGAGTAGCTTTGAACTCACTTTATTCAATTCGTCAAATATTTACTGAATACCTACTAGATGTGTTTGGCTCTGTTGGAGAGGTAATGGTAAGGCATAAGCCTTTTCCTAGCTGTTAATTCGGGGTTACAACGAGTCCACAAATGGCTGTAATAGAAGATAGAGTAAAACACGTTCCCTAAGACAATTAGGAAATGCATTGGAAGCTCCAAGATGGGCACGGCCCCACCTGACTCATTCTTTCAACACGTATTTATTGAGTTCTGCTACATACCAGATGATGGGGATACAGGAGTCCAAAGACATGGTCCTCGTCTCCGAGAATCTGATCGGTTAGTAGGGGAGGTAAGTGCACAGACACACCAATACATAGAGCATAATAAAAGTGGTAATAAAACGAAGAACAAGGTATAGAGGGAATGGAGGCTGACAGTGGTTATGTTTTGGGAGGGACTGCAGATAAGACTTGGCGGAGAAGGTGACGTCTGAGCAGGGTTTGGGAAGGCAAGAGGAAGATCGCTAGTTAGGCAAGAGGGAAGGGCATTCCAGGGAGAAGAAACAGCACGTGCAAAGGCCCAGGGGAGGAAGGAGCAGAGAACGGCAGGCCACTGGGTCTCACTGGAGCTTGACATGTGTGATGAGGTAGGTAGAGGTGGTGGTCAGAGGTGATGCGGAGTCTGTCAGGAAGGCCTTGCTTGCTCAGCAAAAGGAAGTGAACTTTACTCTGTAAGTTTGGGGCAAGGTGTTGAAAGCTTTTAATCAAGAGAGGGAAATAATAGGAAATACATATTAGCAAGAGCCCTCCGAGTGTGGCATTGAGGATGAATATGTGGGCGTTAGCTTGGAGTCAGGGGCACCTCTTGGAAGCCTGGTGAGTGGCTTTGGTGAGAGGTAATGCAGGCTGAACTGTGGCGGCAGCGGGGCAGGTGGAGAGGGAAGGGTGCGTGGCTGGGCTAAGATGGGTAGGTCTTGCTCATCGGGCAGGATTGTGAGGAGGGAGTTGAGAGAGACCCCTGAGTTTCGGCTTGGGTAACTGGTGAATGGTGGGAATATAAAAGAAGTTCTGGGTGGTAAAATAATTAAGTTTATGTTTTGAACATGCTGTTGGAGGAGATCTTGGAAAAACCATGTAGAGGTTGTCTGTGTATTTGCAATGGGTCTTGAAGGAAAGATATTTTGACAAGCAGAAGTTGTCTGTATATGAATTCATTTGTGTTTATTGACTTGTGATGATGCTTTAGAGTGCATAAGAGTCAGAAGTATCTTAATTCCATGGCAGAAAATAGTATTTTTGGAGTCCCCTGAATAATGAGAAACGTTTTCATCAAAGACCTTTATTGGTGTGTGTGCTGACATCTGGAGAGCAGAGATAGATAGATATTTTCCTTAGGTCTGGATTCCAGAGCCATGGGCTCTTCCCTCGCTCCTAATTAATCCTTTGTAGTTAGTGACTGATGAAATCATGGCTCTATGAAATGTTAATCCTTGGCTGTATAGACACAACCAACTTTATCACAGGATCCCAGGTGTGTGTCTGAAATTAGTGGATTGAATCTATTGCATATTTGATGACTTTATAAAATCCACAAGATCTGGAGAAAACAGGCTAGAGTTTTGGGAAGATTTTATTATGATTATTTTGGTAGTCTCGAATAGTTCTCAAATGTATATCATGGAATCTTAGAACCTGGAGACCACACCATCAACTCCTCTGAGGAATCTTAGGCCCCGAGAGATGAAGTGACCGGAACCTTGGCCTCCTGCTTCATAGTTCATTTCTTCTGTCTCACCCCAAGGAGAACCGGTCAAAGAGAATGTCTGGAGTGAGGAGTTAGGAAGAGAAGAGTGTTTCTAATAAAAGCAGCGTGGGGCGTGTGGCTGTGTGTGTGTTCCAGCTCCTGTGGTTTTACTTGTCTCGGAGTAATGGACTCCGGGTTGGAGCAGCAAAAAAGAGGGGAGCACAGATCACTCAGACAGTGACTCCGAGTTCAGTTGACCTTTCATGTTGACCTTTGTGATGAAGGATTCAGGGGGTCATGTATGTGAGTGAATGAGTGACAGAGTGTGTGTAAGAGAGAGAGAGAGAGAGAGAGTGTGTGTGTGTGTGTGTGTGTGTACACACAGGTTCACTCTCCACCGCCTTCCCCTCTGGGAAGCCTGGACTTGCCTATAGGACTTTCTAGGAAGGATTCCTCTAGAGACCCGCTAATTCAGCCTCTGCCATGTTTCTGAATGATGCACAAGTGCCTCTCCCCATGAAGCTAGAAAACGAGAACTTTAGCAGTGCTGTGTGCGGGGACGGGGGCATGGGGCCACAGAGGTTTTGCGTTGGACAGTGTGATGGAAGGCTTCTGTCTGGTCCCACCTGGGTGTCTCCAGTGATGGGGGAGTGTGGGTTTCAACAGCAGCCAGAGCACCAGCTCTCCTCTCGTGAGTGCGCTGTCGTGTCATTCCTTGTGTGGGTGCTTCAAAAACCAGACTTTATTTAATCCTCACAGCAGTTTTGCAGTAAGTATCGTTATATCGGAGTACAGATGATAAAGTAAAGTGAAGCTCAGAGTGGTTACGTGCCTGGCCTGGTGACACACAGCTAGCAGGGGTGGGGCTGGGACCTTGACTGACAGCCCAGCTTCCCCGATGCCACACCTGCTGCTAGTGAGGAAAGCCCTCATCGCCGGGGTTGCTCCCTCGGGGCTGAGAAGCAGCTCTCTTTACAGGAGGTATTTCTCCAAAGAAGGATTACAGAGTCTTCTCTCACGATGACACAAAGGGCAGAGTCCTGTGGACAGAGCTGGAGGGTCTTGTCTGGAGGCAGTGGAATGAGCTGGGTGGCTTCCTGGGGCCTTTGCAGGAGGGAAGTCGCTGAGAGGCCAGCAGAGTCCATCTCTACTTTCCCAGGGACCAGAGAGGCCGTTGGAGCCACCCCCAAGCCCCTCTGTTTCCAAGGTTCTCTCAGGACTCTGGGGGCAGAGCCAGCACTTGCTAATGAGCAGGTACAAGGTACAGGGCCGCAGGTGGGGAGCAGGTGGGGAGCAGGTGGGGAAGAGGCTGTCCCCTCCCACCAAGCTTCTTTAGGGTCCCTACAGCTTCATTCACCTTGAACTCCTTCTCCTCGTCCCCTGTGTCATACTGTCTCCTTTGCATCCATCCATTCTGTATCTCATCCTTTAAAACTGAATTCTCGGGGCTTCCCTGGTGACACAGTGGTTGAGAATCTGCCTGCCAATGCAGGGAACACGGGTTCGAGCCCTGGTCTGGGAAGATCCCACATGCCGCGGAGCAACTGGGCCCGTGAGCCACAATTACTGAGCCTGCGCGTCTGGAGCCTGTGCTCTGCAACAAGAGAGGCCGTGATAGTGAGAGGCCCGCGCACCACGATGAAGAGTGGCCCCCGCTTGCCACAACTAGAGAAAGCCCTCGCACAGAAACGAAGACCCAACACAGCCATAAATAAATAAATAAAAATATTTATAATAAAAAACCTGAATTCTCTTTGTATCTGTAAGTTGCTATCCCCTGAAACAGGAGAAACTTTCCCTTCTAATTTGTCCCATTTTCTTCAATTCCTCTCCCTTTTGCTACCCACCACATATTCACCCCTGGAAACCACTGAGTTTGCATTCCTCTACATGCTTCCTCTGCATCTCTTTGATTGATTGATTGATTGATTGATTGATTGATTCTTGGCTGTGTTGGGTCTTCGTTGCGGTGCGCGGGCTTCTCATTGCAGTGGCTTCTCTTGTTGCGGAGGACGGGCTCTAGGTGCGCGGGCTTCAGTAGTTGTGGCTCACGGGCTCTAGAGCGCAGGCTCAGTAGTTGTGGCGCACGGGCTTAGTTGCTCCTCGGCATGTGGGATCTTCCCGGACCAGGGCTCGAACCCGTGTCGCCTCCACTGGCAGGCAGATTCTTAACCACTGCGCCACCAGGGAAGTCCCTGCATCTCTTTGGATGAGTTATTTCTTCAACTTGATCACAAGCTCTAAAGGGTGGCAGTGTCATGATAGAAACCAAGTCAGAGCCTTCTCTGGGACCTGAGAACTTCTGTCAGAGTCTGTAGATTATGGTGATGGTGAATGGTCTGGAGTTGGGGTGACGTGTGAGAATTGAACAAGGAAGAGGAAAAAGGGAAGGGCCAGCAGGGGCCCTAGGGTCCCTGTCTCCTCGTCAGCCTTCATCTCTAAATCTTTTGCCCGTCCTTCAGGTCTCTTCTTTCCTTCTCCTGGGAACCCGTGTAACCTCAGCCCCTCCAAGATGGTGCCTCCTCTGCAGGGCCTCATCAGGGAGCCAATCTACACAGTCTAACGGTTGGAGGAAAACTAGATGGGCTCTCAGGGATGCCCAGTTGCAGTTCTTGTGTCCTGTGACATCCTGCCTGGGAAACCTTAGGATTGTACAGAATCTTAGGTACTAAATGCTTTTCAGATCCCACTTTTCTGGTGAGGAGGCTTTTCCATTGATGCACAGGAAATGTTTAACAACTAATTCTGCAAGATGAAAAACACCTGATTTGTAGCATTTGCTAATTTCTGTGGTAGGAATACTCCCACCCTGGCTGATTTCAGGCTGCCAGTGTGGAGTCACTGAAGGCAGAGTTGGGAAGAGAGACGTAGTGGTGGGAGCTGGCCCCAGAAGACCACAGCTTCTGAATGCATTGATGTACTGGTACCCCTAGTCAGCCTCCAGAATGAACTCTAATCCTTGGTTGGCTGCCAGTAAGATGGGAAGGGTAGTTCCTCACCAAATCAGAACGTGAAATTTATGGCTCTGTTCTTTGTCTTGTCTGTTCCCATGTCTGGTTCTTGATTCTGTCCAGCACCATGGATATTTAGCAAACATACTGTGTACATTACTGCTATGAGTTGAATCCTTGTGTACGTTATCTCATTTAATCATTACAATAATCCCATGAAATAGGGACTATTATTATCTCCATTTTACAGATGAGGAAACTGAGACATGGAATGGGTAAGTATCTTGCTCAAGGCTATATAACCTCTAAGTGGTAGAGCCTGAATTTGAAACCAAGACTGTCTGATCCCAGATTCCAAGCCTTCACCCACTATATTATATTTCCAGTTTTATAGCATTTCACAGATGTCTCCGGATTTGGGTTTACTCCCAAGGGAGGGTCCTCGAACACAACCTTAGCTCCTGTTGGCAACTCTTTGCTTTGGACTGTCAAGATAGATTCTCAGAGACGTGAGGTGTCATGACCCCGTCTTTGGTCAGTTTGGTTGCAAGTTACTGGCTGTCCTCTAAGACACTTCCTGAGCACCAAGACCACAGATTTCACTGAGGACTGAGATGGCTGCATTCTTCATAGACACTGGGTTTGCCTGTTCCAAAAATGGTGATTTCTATAGCAACCATTTATTCTAGCAGATGTGTGCCTGGTATGGTTGGCAGAGGGTAGGATCAGAAATGGAAACGGCCTTTTATTCTTCGTTTGCTGAATGCACACCCTGTATGTGAGGCACATAAGAGGGGAAAATATGGCATCCTTAGAGTCTGTATAAGATCTGTGGCTGAGCAAAGAGGCAATTGTTGTTTAGGGCTGATTTTTGTCTGGAGTGTGAGTTGGGCCATATTTGGCTTCTGGTTCTTTAAGGAGCATTTTTTGGGCAGATGTACCTGTTGGTTTCAGTTCAATGGATGTTTGTCACTTTGGTTTCTGTAGAATGTGGACATTTACTTTGGGGGTAGGGCAGTTAAATAAACACGTAGAAGACATTGCCTTGTCTCTTAAAGATCTCAATGTCTAGGTTCATGCTTATTACTTAGGGCTTTTTTTGGTTGTAGGTTAAAAAAAAAAAAAAAGATTTGTGCTGGCTTAAAATAAACAAGACTATTTGTTGTCATAATACGGGAGTGTATCATGGCGCCCAAGTGTAGGGATACAGTCTACTTTTGAAAGGCAAGTGAATAGAACTGAAAAGTAGCTGTCAGAAACCCAGGCAGTGTTCTCTTTCTCTTTCTCATCCTCAGTTCAGCCTGTGCATCTAATTTCATTTTCATCTCTCTGCAGACCACAGGGTGAGTCTAAAAATGACCACCCCAAGACTCCCAGGTTTACATGTAACAAGACTTAATTGAACTTCTACTGTCTGTGTCCCAAATTCCAGAGAGGGAATCTGTTGATGCGTCTTGCATAGGCGTCTGCCCTTGGCCACTCACTCACTGAAGGCTTTGTGGTGAGTGTCCTGTCTGAGTCTGCTCGGGCCACTGTAACAAACTACCACAGACTGGGGTGGGGCGGGAGGGGCTTCGACAACAGTTAAGTTTCTCACAGTTCTGGAGGCTAGAAAGTGCAAAATCAAGGTCCAGCCAGCATGGTCAGGTTCTGGCGAAGGCCCTCTTCCTGGCTTTCAGATGGCCCCCTCCTTGCTGTGTCCTCACGTGGCGGAGAGAGAGGGGGAGAGAGAGAGAGAGGGAGGGAGAGAGGAAGGGAGGGAGATCAAGAAGGAGAGAGCAAGGGAGCTTTCTCTGTTGTTTCTTCTTCTTATAAGGGCACTAATCCTATTGGATGAGGACCCCACCTGTATGACCTAATTTAACATTAATTACCTCCTTAAGGCCCTGTCTCTAAACACAGTCAAACTGGGGGCCAGAGCTTCAAATATGAGTTTGGGGGTGGAGGGTATAGTATCCAGTCATGTAGTATAACATGGCTCTCAGAATCTACCCTTGAGCCTTGTGGATTAGAAGGGGGCTTTGTCAGGCCCCTCAGAAAGAGACCACCATAGATGGGAAGGCTGAACACGATGCTAAGACGACCCCACATGCCAGATTAGAATCTGAACCTCTTGTCAATACACTGTATTTGGGGTGGATGGCTCTGTGGTGTATATATATGCATGCATGGATGTTTGTGTGTGTATGTACATATACACACATATACATCTGTATATAAAACTAGAGAGGACTCTTTGGAGAAGGAATGAAGGAATGTTTGAGGACGGCCTTGCGTCCCTGTCATCTGTTAACACACTGTGATGAGCTGCTCTCCATATTGGTTTACACATGGAGTTTGAAATTAAGTATAAATTCCCATTTCTCACACTCATGGGTTCTCTGTCCCTCAGAGGGGCTGTCAAGAAAGAGCTGGATTTACAATTTGCCAGTCTCTTAGCTCTGTGTTCCAGAGGAATTAAGGCTCTCTTATTGACAATGGCCTTAACATAGAGTTTTTAATAAAATAGGTGCTGTGGGAGCACGCACTCCCGTCACCTGTGGCTAAACAGATGTATGGGTGCCGGACCGGTGCAGGGCGCCTTTTGCAGCATTAGGCTCCCAAGCCAGTGGGATACATGCTTCTACAGAGACCAGATGATGAATATATTTTTAAACTTGGAACCTATGAATCACTTATTATTTCTGAATTAGGAGTCAAAACATATGAATAATCTCAACAGGGTTTCAGCAGATGTATTTTGCCTTTAAGGTCACTTAGCTTTGGGGAGATGGTTGGGGGTGATAGGGAGCAAGGTCCAGCTTGATTCTGTCTGCGACTCTTAGGAATCCATGTCATGTCTGCTCAATTTACCAGTCATGGGGAGTGTTACGCGAGGTACATCGCCACGGGGTCAGGGTAACGCAGGGAAGCAAACAGCCTTCTTTATTTTTTAATACATCAGTGTCACCAGTGCTTACAGCAGAGTTGTGAGTGGGTGGGCTCTGGTAGCCGTGTGTTCACAGCTATGATGATTGAAGAGGCCGCCGCCTGCCACAGAGTTCTCAGGTTTGCCTCAGATGCTTCTCCCACCCTCCCTTCTCTCCGGGCATCTCTTCCCCAACCTCCTACCAAACAAGGTCCGGAACTGAGGTGTTCTGGAATGCCGCCCTGGCTAAGCTCTGGGATTAGGGCCGGTCGTTTTGGAAAGGGGGACGGTGGGAGAGGAAAAAATACCCAAACGTTAACCCCTTGAGCCCATAGCACTGAAGAGGCCTCACCGTTTCAGCCATGGGCAAATCAGCGTCTCTTGGCCACATCCCTGAAACCTGAGAGTCAAGCACCAGAAGGAGACAGTTAAGCCAAGCCAGGCTGATGAAAATCTCTCTGTCCTTAGTGACTCTGCCGGGCACACCTGCTCCAGCCTCTCACTCGCTCTCATTGTCAGATGGACCCAGGTATTGAATGACCACCCAATGCAGAGTACGGCTCAAGGGGGCCGTGGAGGAGGGGGGTCGTGAGCGAGAGCGAGGCCGGCTCTTGTCCTCAGGGAGCTTGCATGTGACTGGGGGCATGTTTAGGCTGACCGAGTGCTCAGGGAACGGCCAAGGCGGGGGGGGGGGGGGCAGGAGTCACCCTTAACTGACTCTACCCTGTGCCAGGCACATATCCTAGACCCTCTCCCTCCCCGTCTGCCTGTTTCCCCTTAAAATTTTGTTGGAGTTTAAAAAAAAAAAAAACGGGAACACACACACTCATTTTAAAAAATGAAGCAATACAGAGATATATTAAGAGTTAACAATATTGTTTATCCACCCTCCTCTAAGGCAACTAATGTGTATTTTATTTTTATGAAATAATTTTTTTTTTTTTTGGCCGCACCGCACAGTGTGCGGGATCTTAGTTCCCCGACCTGGGGATCAAACCTGTGCCCCCTTGCAGTGGAAGCGTGGAATCCTAACCACGAGGGAAGAAATACTTTCAAACTTACAGACAAGTTCCAAGAATAATACAGAGAACTCCCATATCACCTTTACCAATTTGGGGTTTACCAGTTTTTAACTTCTTGCCCCTGGGTTTCTTCCCTGATCTCATGGAACGATGCAGCAGCCTTTGGTGGTTGAAGGTGGGTGGGATTACTCTTTAGACATGAGGAAGCCACGGCCCAAAGTTGTGGAGCAATGCCCCCAAGGTCGCACAGCTGTCGGATGGTGTGGCCAGGATTCCCACACCGTTCCCCCATGACATCACCCGTGTTTTAATTTTGGTCGTTCCTCCTAGGACTTCTTTTTCAGTCAAGGCTGCAGAAAGTGCATCCATTTCCTTCACAAGGAGGAGATGGTAGGAAAATAGGAGGTAAAGCCTGAGTCCCTTTGTCCTCCCCCAGACCAGTGACCTCCCCTCCCCCATTCTGGGTTTGGGTGGTGGGAGGGGTCCAGGGCATGTGCTGCTTGCTGCAGGAGTGGCTCCTTGCTTCAGACCCTTTGGCTTCGGACAGCTAGGTGAGGTCTTTCAGGGCCAAACCTGACCCTCATCAAGGAAATTCACTCCACAAATGCATTTTTTTCCCATGAAGAGGCAACAGAGAACAAAACGAACAGAGTATCCCTTTTCATGGAGTGACGAATTTGCCATTGCCTTTTGGCTGGACCCGGCTTTACGCAAACTCTTGGGACTGACCGTGTCCTCCTGTGTAAAAGGAGAAGACCGCAGTGCGCTGGTGTCCCACCTCCTGTCCCTGCTCCATGTGTCCTCCTGGATGGAAAGTTTGGACAGGCTGAACCCAGAGGTTCTGCCATTTTAAGGATCTTTCTGGCTCTGAACCTTTTGCTCTGTGAGCTCTTACTGGAATCCCTCCCTTCTGCCCGGGCATGGATGGTGCTTTTATCTAATGCCAGCTCTGCCTCAGTTGGTCTTAAAACAAGGTGAATCCGCTGCTCTGCATTGAAATATCTAGAAGGGAGTCGCAAAACAGGAGCCTTGTGACCCTAGTCTCCCTAGTCCATTACCCATGCAGAGTTTTCCTGGCAGCTGCCCCCTCTGGCCTCGTTCCTGCCTGTGGGGACAGGTCAGGTTATTGGGGTGGTGGTGGCCCTGGGTAGGTGTGGGCCAGCCGACTCAGTTGGGTCCTTTGGGGTTGGTCCCAGGAAATCTGCCCACGAAGGAGCTGGACAGACAAGGTGGTGAGGCCCTTCACGTCTGATTCGGGGAACTGAGTGTTATTGCTGAGAGTGGCCCTGGCTTTGTCTTTGTCAAGAGTGGGGTTGGGCCCCTGGGCTGCAGTACAGCAGGGGGATGAGAGCTGGGGCGGCGGCAGGCAGACATTCTTGCCTCGTGAGGGAGGGTCTGAAAGCTTATTCCGTGGAGACCCTCACAGACTCGGCTGAAGCTAGAGGCCTAGGTCACATGACCTGGGAGGGAGGCCACTCCTGGCCTGAGGACCCCATGAGCCTCCTGTGCCTGTGAAGGGCCACCCTGGTCTCTCCACTTCCCAATCCACAGCAGAGTTCCTGCTTCACAAAATTATACTTATTTACTTTGCGACCAGCTATGGTGTTCCCCGATGATTCTGGGTGTGAGGGCTTCATCTCCCCCAGCGGGTCATAAGCCTCCTGAAGGCCAAGACCTTGTCCTTTGTTCTTCACCTGGGGCAGAGGCAGGGGGTGTGGGCTCCCGGACCCCACCTTGGGCCCTGCGGTTTTGACTCCCCGCCTCCTGGCTCCGGTTGCACGACGTTTTCTTGCCTGCCCCCTTCCCTGCACCCCTGCCCCTAGGAATCACACACCCTGGTGACCGCAGTGTCTTCCCAGGGTCAGGGCCTTCTCAGGACAAGGGGGATGCTGAGGTGCCCTCCTGGTGCAGCTCCTCTCATGAGATTCCCTGCGCGGGGTGGTTCTTCTCCACTGCAGCCCATAGATCAAGGGGTTCTCGGAGTGCCCCGTTGACCCACCTGTGTTGGAACCCCATGGGGCACGTGTGAAAATCTCTTGGCCCACAGGGATGGGCTGGAATCAGAACCCTGGAGTGGGAGTAGAAATCTGTATTAAATAAGTTCCCCAAATCATTCGGATGTGCACTGAAGTTAGAGAACCACTGTAGTGGTCTGAAGCCCCCATGCCCCACCCCTGTAAACACACAACACAGACACAGACAGACAGGCAGACAGACCCTTACACACCCTGTTAAGTGGCTGCTTCTGCTGCTGAGACACCTCTGCCTTCCAGGTATGTGGCTGGGTGGGCGGCAGTGCCCCAGGACGGAGTCGGGTGGGTTCTTGATTAGGACCCACGTCAGGGGTTAGAGGAAGGAAGGGGTATGAGGGGGATCTCAGAATGGGGTTCTTTGGGGCTGCTGGGGAGCCAGAAGGGCTCAAGGGGGCGACTGCTCCATCGCTGCGGAAGCCTGACGCTGCCACCCACGTGGCCAGCCCATGACCACACGGATCTCTGACTTGCTCATCAGGTGTCACGTGTGCCCGCTCGGCAGTCCTGAAGCAGGGTTTGGGAAGGGTTATGTGATTAATCTTGTGCCCTGGAGAATGCAGCTGAGCACGTGTCTTAGAATGGAGTTGCAGAATCCCGGTGGTGTCTCCTCTCGGACGGCTGAAGACTGGGTGCTGAGGATGGGAAGACCTCCCTCCCTCTCCTTACCTCCCGCCAGTATCACGAGTGATGGGAGGCAAGTTAATAAAGATCCGGCTGGAAGGACGCAGGGCTGGGACTCAGGCCTGCCTGGATCTAAGCCTTTCTTGCTTAGTTTTGATAAGACTTTGGACAATTTCTTTCCCTTTTTGGGAGCTTAATCTCCTGGCCCCTTGTATCCTGCCCCGTCTGGCACCTTGCTTTTTTAGTTCAGTGTCCACGTCGACAACAAAGAGTGAGAAATTTCTAGAGCTGCATGGCTTCCTTGGGGAGGCTGAGGATCCCGAGCTGTTCGTGATTCGGAGGCACGACGCTCCTGGGAGCTGCAGCGTCAGCTTGCCCTCATGCCTGCCCCATGCCAGCCTGAACAGCCAGAAGCACCTCTTCGGGGGATTCCTCCCAGGCCGAGGCAGGGCAGTCAGCAACTTAGCCTGCTCTTGCTTTATCAGTGGGCAGCCCCCCAGCTGCTTCTGCAGAGGCCACGTGAGCGGTGGTTGAGCCATGGTTCTGGCGAAGGGGGATGCCATCCACATGGGTGCAGCGCAAAGGGTGAAGATTTCAGCCCCCGGACTCGGGCAGTCCTGGGTTTGAATCTCGACTCCCCACGCTTTTTTAGCTGTAGAGTCTTAGACAGATTACTTAAACACCTGACCCTTAGTTTTCTCGCCTACAAAACGGGAGGCGAATACAGCAACGAGCTGCTAGGGTATGTGATGTTACGAGGATTTGGTGAGGTGGAGCCATGAAACCCTTCTTAGCACCTGGTCCGTGGTCAGCACGAAACGGGGGTGAGCAGCAGTTGTGAGCCTGGGTGTGTTCCCAAGACACTCGTGAGCTTGTAACCTGAAGCTTAGGTCCTCAGAGATAACCAGCATCTGACTTGGGGTCTGGCTGTTGGAACCCTGGGCTGGCTTAGAAGGGGCCTGAGTTGGTGCAGTTTGCCTTCCCCGGAAGTGGGCACCCACCTGTCATCTGCCCCTGATGTGCCATTTGTCCTACCCAGGCTCCCTCCACCGGGGCCCTGGAGCAGCAAAGGGAGGGACGTGGCGACAGGACCCAGGGTGCATCCAGGTGCCAAGAATCTGTCCAGCAGCCTTGACTTTTAGCCTGGGGTCTGGATGGGAGGTGGGGGGGCGCTGCAGCCCCAAACCCGTTTGGAGCCCCATACGGTTCACTCTGCAGCTCTGGGACCACTTACTTCTCTCTTCTTTACTTCGCTTTGAAAAGAGTCAGCAAAATCCTTGTTTCCATAAGCATTTTTCTGGCTGTAAAAAGCTGAAGCCCAAACCTGTTATTATAGCTGTTCATGCTATTTTAATCTGCTCTGTTTAGAGGTAAGAGGGTAGCAGTGACTCTGCAATTACCGAGTACATTTGATCCACGGCGCAGCTACCGGAGCCGGTGGAGAGCCCTCCGAGTGGGATGGTGCCATGTGTGGCAAATCACTTTCAAATTTACTAAAAATATGCCCCTCTGCAGCCGTGCAGATATCATAATTTTCCTCCCTGAGGCTTATTGAAATTCCCGTTTGCTTCCTGCCATCCGCTCGCGCCCAGCACGTGTCCCGTGGCCCTCCTGCCTGTTCCCTTTCATTCTTTGTCTTGGCCAGATTCTGTCTGGTCTCCCTTGCCCTCCACCCCACCCCACCTGCTTTTTCTTCCTCCCTCTTCATTTCCTGCTCACAAATATTTTATATTCTACTGACTGGCACGCTAGTGAAACCATTTGCGTTTGCCATCGTCAGAAGAAAAATACTTAGCATTCTAAATCTATCAACTATTTCAAATTTAAACAAGCCGGCCCGGCGCTGCGCCTCCTCCATACCGTAATTGTTGCATCCCCAGGCTCCCTGTTCTATCTCTGTTCCGATTTCATTCACTTTTCTGTTTGCAGCTGGCGCAGCATACGGGCTTCTCCCCCTCCCTGCCTCCTGCAGCCCGCTTTGTAACCAGTGACCTTGGCTTTCCCGAGGGCTGCACTGTAAATGAAATGTGGCATCGCCACATGTATCTTGATAAAATATATCAGTGGATGAATTGCTTTTCATATTGATTTCCTTGGACGAGCAAGGTGTGTGTGGAAATCGTGTGTCTTAGTGAGAGTCCTAGAGAGAGGCAGGATGCCGAAGGAAGGGCAGGCTTTGTTTTTCTCTCACTTAGGAAAAGTTTCTGCTTGTTAGCTTGGGAGAGAGGCCTCTTGGCTCTGTAAGCTCATCCTCTTTGTAGGAGGAAAAAGCAAATGTCACCAGGGCGTGGCCTGTCACCAGGGAGGGCCGTGCCATCCCGGTGACTGCCTGGGTCTTTGGGGCGAGCGTGCATCTGGATGACCCCAGCTACTTTGTTATTGGAGAGAGCTGAGAAACTCTCTAGCCCTACTGGGGTCCCAGCGGCGTGGAGGGTCGTGGATGGGCAGATGTATTTGTATGTGATCTTTATACCCTCCCCCTGGCCACTTTCCACTTTCATGTGTCAGGTTAGTTGAGATGTGGCACTTTTGAATCCAGGGCTGACGCTGTGGCCCAAGGGAGCCATGGGGTTGTGCTTGACCAGGTGTAATTCATGTGTCAGCATCAATGCGTGGGCGTGCATCAGTGCGTGTGCTTGCACGTACGTGCACATAAAGAGCTGTGTGAGCCTTGCGTTTGGGCTGAGTGTGAATGCAGATAGACAGCAGTCTCCAGGCTTGCGGTGGCTGTTATTAGCGAGCTCTGGACAACAGAAAGGACAGTATCCAGCGAGGTGATCAAAACTTGATTTTCTCTCCTCTGCAATTGCCTTCCCAATTCCCTCTCCCAACTGCTCCTAAATAAAATAGATGTGTTCAGCTCTCTATTCGATCCAAGAAGTGAGCTGATAGTTGAATCTTTTTATGAGGCTAAATAAGCATAGCTTAAGGTGATACTGTGTGTGCATGTGTATGCTCATGTAATAAAACGCAGTTAACTGGAATATTTGGGGATAAAGCTATGGTAATTCATTACATTTTCTGGCTAACTGAGGCTTAACTAGAAAATCCTTTTGGTTATAAGCTCTGCTGAAATGCTTTGCAAAACCAGAGCAGTACATTTTCCTTTGTAAGCACCAGGTAGTAAAGTAATTGAATCCTTCGACATTTCATGATCTTGCAGCATATGAGGGCTAGCTAGTCTTTGGTTATCACTTAAGATTGTACGTGTCGTATGGAAGGTGTAGAACTGGTTTGAATTAATGTGTACCCCAAGAAGGTGGTTCTCACCCGGGGACAATTTTGTCTCCCAGGGCACATCCAGCAATGTATGGAGACATTTTTTGTTGTTACACTAAGGGAAGCTGTTACTGGTATGTAATAGGTAGAAGCCACAGACACTTCTAAGCTCCCTACAGCCATCAGGACAATCCCTTTCCCCAACCCCGCCCCGCTACAAATAATTATTTGATCTAAAATGTCAGTAGTGCTGAGATTGAGAAACGCCAGTTTAGGATATAATTTTAAACATTTTTGTCCCCAAATTTTTACTTAATTCTTGCACACAAAATATTTTGTTTTCACGGGTCTGGCTTTTCCAAAGAATCAGGTGCTGGAAGTGTTCTGAATTATTGAAGCCTCTAATTCATTGACATTTATTGTTCCACAGAACAAATAGGGAAGCCTGCCAGTTTGCAGATAGGCAGGCCTGTCCCCAGATGGCCTGCCAGTGAATGCCCAGATTCATTGAATCATTTAGGACCATTAAAAACCATTAGGGCCACACTAGCTTTAGATTGAACTAAGCAGAATAAATAATCCCAGAAGGGGCTGTAGTTTACCCTTTTCACTTTGTCTTTGCAACCCAAACTAAATTCCCAGAGACTTACCAGAACTTTCTGATGAGACACAGTTTATTCTACTTACTGCAGGTCAGGGACAATCTGGGATTGGCATACTTAAAAGTGCTTCCGGAGTACGTAGACATGTTCGTTGGTTTTGAGTGGCCCTGAGTGAGCCTCTGCAGTGTCTGTCTGGTTTGGGTTTGGTGGGTGTACCCGAGGGCAGATGGGGTGGGGATTTTGCATACTCTGCATCTTTGACTCTCTTTGAAGACATCATTGGAAGTCCGTGGATTCATATACTAAAAAGTCTCTTAAGCAAAATCTAACTGGTTTGGGGGAGTTAGGAAAATTTTAGGGCCTCCCTTATTAGAGTAAAGGAAAAGCTTTTACTGTGAACTTAATCTCAAATGAAACTTCGGTGTCAAATGTTCTGGAACTATTACGTGTCATTTTATTAACCCATACCCTTTCTGTCTAGAACGCTCTAAGAGTCTAGTTAAATGAAGTCTGTGTGTCTGGTGAATGCGTGTGAGTGGTTGAAGAAAAGATGTTCAATGCTTGGTTTAATGTGCAAATTACCAATCCATGGTGACCTCTGGCAGGGGTTCATTATTTCATGTAAACTAAAAAGGAAAAAGCTGTCCCTGCAAGACACAGGGGGCGGAGTCGTGCAGCTGAAGCATGGGGTCATCTCTCAAGTGGAATTTTAGAGATTTGTCTTACAGTGTTCATCAGAAGGGGCGGCTGCAGGGAAAGAGGTCTGGAGATGGAGTTAGGTGTCCAAGCGTCTTGGCCTGGTAATGCTGCCTTCTGGCTGTGTGACCTTGGACAAGTTGCTTAACCTTCCTGAGGCTCATAAGGACAACAGCACCCATCCTGCCCTGTGCAGACTTATTTGGGGAATCAAGGGATGGGAAAGCACTCTGTAAATTGCAAATAGCTGAGTAAACATCAGGCACTTGGGACATTGTTCCATCGTTAAGCAAGAGCAATGCCATTTGTAAACCAGGTTTCGAGTACATCTCGAGCATTTTTTGTGAGAGGAGTCCGGGCTTCTCTGCACGCACTCCTAAGGAGGTCGGGTACCATGGATCTCTCCATCTGCTGTTTTCTAGCTGAGATGCTAAATAGAGTCATGGGTGTACCTGGGGTCTTTCTCGTTCCAGTGTAGCCTCTGAGGGGGGCTAGATGTGTCTCCCTTCCTCTCTCTCAGATGGAATTGCATTTATAGCCTGGTATAAATACAATCAGAAGGTTCCTATAAAACTGTTATTACTGCAGCACAAAGTTAGACATGCTTGAGGTTTCGGCTTCTTGGCTCTTCCATGTGGCAATGAATATTTTATGGGAAAGGAAATACTTAGTGTCTGACTCTTTTTATAGTGCAGCTACTCACAGGGCTGGTAACCTTCCAGATCTCTCCAAAATCAAAAGCGTTGCCTGTCCATCTCTCTGCTCCTTTCTTCCCAAAATCCATCGCTGCTCTGCTTTGCTGAAGTGTCCGAGTTCTCTTGGTGAATGGGTCGATTTACGCAATGTGTGGGGTACACTTTCCGATCCTAATTAATGCCCTAAACCAGAGGAGTTGGCCACTCACCAGCTCTGCCCCACCCCTCCTGGCACTTCGTGGCTCTGGTCGGCCCTGGGGGAGGTGTGCTGGCGGGTTGCCCTCTGGGCTGTCAACTTGAAGGCCTCCGTCTGCATTTCCTTCCATGCTGCCTTTGCCGAGTGCCCGGTAGCCACCAGAGGATGTGGCCAGCCTCTCCAAAGTCTACTCTGATCTTGGAATTCAAAAAGTAATCGGTGAGTTTGAAGTCCAGCAGAACCCAAGAGCTTCTTCCCTTTCAAGGCCTGAGCTTGGGGCTGGAGGCTTTACCGTGGGCAGCCATCAGGTTGATGAGATTTCCCTCTCAGGCCCTCTTACTGCAGTCCCTTCAGTGACCCCACGTGTAAGGCTGGAAAATGGGGCCTGGGCGGTCTTGGCCCTGACTTGCTAGGTCCAGGACTTTCAGTAGAGGAAAGGGGTCTCCTGGCAGGTCAGCGTCCATGGAAATTGCTCCTCTGGCAGCCTGAGGGCATCCTGGTCCGGGTGATCAGCTGGATTGGCCTGATGGTCCTCAGACACGTGTCATGACTCCAGCGGCACTGCAGACCAGGTTTATGGCCAGATGACAGTGCCTCAGGTAGATAGCTCATGGGGCCCTTCCCAGAGGCCCTCACAGGCTGGAAAAGTACTTAGGTCTCCCATGGGTGTGGGCAAAGCAGCCTGGGTCTTCTGCCAGTGCCCAGGGGGCCCCAGCGTGAAGAGCATGGCGGGGTCAAGTGCAGCTTCTGAGACACAGGAGCAGGGCTGTCTGGGCCTCACCACTGGCTCAGGACAGTTTTTTCGTAGCAAGGGTGGGTCTGTGAAAAATGCTTCACATGATCTGCATAGGGACCCCACACTTCGTTTAATGGGGCCCCGGACATGCGGCATTTCACCGTATCTGTCTTCTGCTCTGTGCCTGGTGTTTGTCTTGGCGCCAAAGTAGGTCCAGGGAGAGAGTGATTTGCAAACCTCCGGCGACTTTGGTTTGTTCTCCCAACTCTGATTGTGTTACCGCCAAATAGAACTGTATTTCCTCACTACAGCTTTGTACTGGGTTTTCCTCTGTCCTCTTTTTCCCCTTCATCTTTCCTCTTTTTTGGTCTTTAGACCTTGGTGGCACAGGGTGGGCACGGAGTAGAGGGCTTCTGGGCTTGTAGGCTCACAAGCTCAGTTGTGTCTTCAGTTGTGAAGGTGAAGAATGGGTTATTTTGGGCTTCCCTGGTGGCGCAGTGGTTAAGAATCTGCCTGCCAATGCAGGGGACGTGGGTTCGAGCCCTGGTCCGGGAAGATCCCACATGCCGCGGAACAACTAAGCCTGTGTGCCACAACTACTGAGCCTGCAGACTAGAGCCTGTGAGCCACAACTGCTGAGCCCACATGCCACAACTACTGAAGCCCGTGCACCTATAGCCCATGCTTCACAACAAGAGAAGCCACCGCAATGAGAAGTCTACGCACCGCAATGAAGAGTAGCCCCCGCTCACCGCAACTGGAGAAAGCCCGCACACAGCAACGAAGACCTAACACAGCCAAAAATAAATAAAATAAATAATAATAAATATAAATATTTAAATAAAATAAATATAAATATTATTAATAATATTAATAATATTTATTATTAATAAATATTATTAATATTTATAATATAATAAATATAATTAATATTATATTATAATAATATTATAATATTATATTATTATATTGTTATAATATTATATTATATTAATATAATATAATTATAATATAATATAATATTATATTATATATTATACTATTATATTATATTATATATTATAATATTATATTATAAATATTATAATATTTATATATTAATAACTTTATTCATAATAAATAATAAATAAATAAATATTTTAAAAATGGGTTATTTCTTATTTTTAATAGTTTGGAGTGGGATCAGCAGATGACTCTCTGGAGAAACTGAGCACAGCATTTTCCACCTGGGATCAGCTACACAGTGAGGGCATTTAACACAAGTCAACATTTAGGGTTCACCAGGTTGATGGGAGGGATGGATATAGGCGAGGCTAGAAGAACTGAAACCTCAAATGTTCTAAAGGCGTCATTATTGGTCTTTACTCGTATTTTAAGTAGCCCTCCCCACCTGTGAAATAAACGATGAAGTTGGATAAAAGAAATGTAACCAGAGAGAGAATAAAGAGGGGAAACTTTTACTAAGTATCTGTTGTATAACAGACATTGCCTTGTGCTTTTAAATGAATACCTTTCAGGTTAATTCCAAAGCTAAAATTCAGCAGTTCCCTGGTTCTGGGATCTGGGTAATCCATAGATGGGATCATTGGTCCTGGGATCAGATAGCACACCAGTACTGAGCGTCTCATTCCATGTCTAGAGATGTGCCAGGTACCATGGAAGATTCAAAGATGTACATGCTGTAATCCCATCTCTCAGGGGTTAAGGCCACACACCACACACACACGTATGTACACACACATGTACATGCACAGAGGTAGACACATGTTAGAGCAGCTCTACATTCCAGTGCTCCAGAAAATCACAGGGCACTGTGTCCTGGGTATCAAGAAGGTGACATGAGGCACTCTTCCTCCTTAGCAAAGCCTTATGGGCTGCCTTGATGGAAAGTGTGGGCACCAGCAGAAGGTTAGGACAGAAAAACTCTCTCTTCAGAATGTATGGTTAGGACTTCCCTGGCGGTCCAGTGGTTAAGACTTTGCCTTCCAATGCAGGGGGTGCAGGTTTGATTCCCAGTCGGGGAGCTAAGGTCCCACATGCTTTGGGGCCAAAAAACCAAAGCATAAAACAGAAACGATATTGTAAGAAATTCAATAAAGACTTTAAAAATGGTCCACATCAAAAAATCTTTAGGGGCTTCCCTGGTGGTGCAGTGGTTGGGAATCTGCCTGCCGGTGCAGGGGCCACGGGTTCGAGCCCTGGTCTGGGAGGATCCCACGTGCCGCGGAGCGGCTGGGCCCGTGCGCCACAATTACTGAGCCTGCGCGTCTGGAGCCTGTGCTCCGCAACAAGAGAGGCCGCGATGGTGAGAGGCCCGCGCACCGCGATGAGGAGTGGCCCCCGCTCGCCGCAGCTGGAGGGAGCCCTCGCACAGAAACGAAGACCCAGCACAGCCAAAATAAATAAATAATTAAAAAAAAAAATCTTTAAAAATCAAAAATAAAGATGTATGGTTAATAAATGTGGTAGGCAGAATAGTGCTTCCGCATCCTCCAAGATGTCCATGTCCTAATCCCTGGAACCTGTGAAGATGTTACTGGCAGGAGGGAATTAAGATTGTTAATCAACTGACTTTGAGACAGAGAAGTATCTTGGATGATCCAGGTGGGTCCAGTGTAATCACAAAGTTCTTTAGATGTGGAAAAGGGAGTAAGAAGAGTCAGTGTCAGAGTCAGAAAAGGAGATGTGAGGATGGAAGCAGAGAGCCAGAGAGACAGCTGCCTGGGAGAAACTCTGCCTGGTGTTGCTGGCTTTGAAGATGGAGGAAGGGACCACGGGCCAAGGAATGAGAGCAACCTCTAGATGCTGAAAAAGGTGAGGGCACAGATTCTTCCCTAGACCCTCCAGAAGGAACACGGGCCTGCCCACACCTTGATTTTAGCCCAATGAGACCCACTTTGAACTTCCTGCCTACAGAACTGTGAGATAATATATTTGTTTTGTCTTAAGCTGCTAACTTGGTGGTAATTTGTTATAGCAGCAAAAGGAAACTAATACAGCGAGGTGGAAGAAATTGGAATGGCTGGTCCTCAGGGGAAAGGGGACCAGTGCTCTTCCTTTTACTGTTCTCAGGAGGTCCTGCAACACGAAGTGATTCTTTTTATCCCTCCCCAGAAAGCCAGGCAGGACTGTCCCTTATCCCTCCCAGCTTCTTGTGCGGCTCAAAGCAAAACAACCCTGCCCTTCCCTGTACCTCACTTCCTTCTGTGGGATGGCTCCTCTCTTCCCTGCAGCACCGTGAATTCACTTTGTGGGTACAGATTCTCAAAGAGGGACTCCGGCTAAAGATGGAAGAGGGTTGCATGGAATTCGGTTGAAGTCTTTCTGCCTTGAGAGACAGGCTTGGACCCTGGCCAGCGTGGTGTCTGGGTTCTGATGTCATTCTCCACCTTCCTTCGCTCAGGTTCTTCTTCTTCTTTTTTTTTTTTTTTAATAAATTTATTTATTTATTTATTTATTTATTTATTTATTTATTTAGGGCTGTGTTGGGTCTTCGTTTCTGTGCGAGGGCTTTCTCCAGTTGCGGCGAGCGGGGGCCTCTCTTCATCGCGGTGCGCGGGCCTCTCACTGTCGTGGCCTCTCCCGTTGCGGAGCACAAGCTCCAGACGCGCAAGCTCAGTAGTTGTGGCTCACGGGCTTAGTTGCTCCGCGGCATGTGGGATCTTCCCAGACCAGGGCTCGAACCCGTGTCCTCTGCATTGGCAGGCAGATTCTTAACCACTGCGCCACCAGGGAAGCCCAAGGTTCTTCTTTTAACTTGTCTTCCTTGTGTGAAAACCTGGGTGAAGTTTTTAAAATAAGTTCTCCCAAGAAGGACTAAAAATAGCATTAGTTTTCAAGTCTTGGCATTTTATGAAGGTTATTTACCGCTGTTTGGAGGGTAAAGTGCTCTGTGTAGGGCCACCCAAGAGTAGCTGTGGAAATGAGGTCTTTTCCCCATAAAGGAGAGGGCTGTGAGTCCATTGATCACAGATCTGTCCATAGGCTGTCAGAGTCAGGAGGAACATCCTCATTTTACAGATGGGGAAACTGAGGCTTAGGGAGCTTACATGGTCCATGGAAGAGCTTGCAAGTTTGTGACCGTCTGAGAGCTTTTCCCCTTACTAGCTCTGCTAGTATTGCCAGTTTGGGGGCTGTGGGTGAATTGTGGTGGTGACAGAGATCAGTTTTCCAGTGTTGCCCCCAAGAGATGAATGAAACTAATCAGATAGACTATTGCCTGCCAAGGGTTTGGTTTGGGAGGTTTTACCCTCTATCATGGAACCTGAGAATAATGTCTATTGAGGATGACTTTATCTTGGGTGTTTCAGTTTTATTTTTAAGATTCAGGTGTAGGTTTAAGTGAAGGGCATCATCCTCTTTGAAGGTCATATCATGCTGTCTCTGGAGTTTATGACTTAGCTCTTTTCGCTGGGTAACGTGTCTGTACTTTCTCTTATTATCCTATTCTTCTGCCTCCCAGATCTCCACAATTGTGCCACGTTCTTTGTGACATTTCTTTTCTGGAAGTCTTTAAAAATATTCTAGGTTTTTTGTCTGTAATGCTTGAGTACATTTATTCCTGGATACAGAGAAGGCCCAAGGACCTCCCAGGCTCTCTAAGTCCTCTGATTCTTAGAAGGTTAAACTATTACGGAAACTGCATCTGTGTCTTCTCTTATTTCCTGCATGCAGGGGTGACCTTTGGGGGTTACATTGTTCAGATCAACCATTATCTCCCATTTGAAGTCTGCTACTCTCATCTCTCTACCAAAAGAGGAACTAAACCTCATTGTCATGGTTAAGGTCATAGCCGACAGCCATCTAAAGAAGTCAATGCTCCCCACTCACACTGCTCCCCCACTCCCCAGCTCTCCCATCCTCTCTAAGATGCAAGTGTCTTGGGAAAGAAAGGGAGTAGAGGGTAAACAAGAAAGATGAAAAGGCTACCTGTGGTCCTTTCCATCTCTCAGCCTCACTGGAGAAGGAACTTGGCTGGGTATAGTAAAGTGACATGATGTGGGTGTTCAGATGGCAATTAAGTATTTATTTGACCAGATCCGAGGATTTCCAGGCACCTCCAAATCCTTCCAGCCTGCTTGCAGTGAGAGGCCTGGAGGCTTCCAGCAAGACAATTAGGGCGTGAATTAGATTGTGTCTTCTGGAAGGGAGCTGAAGTTCCTTGCCCACTCTGTTGTGGTTTATTTCATTAAGGTTGACCATGTCCTTCTCTTTGGGCAGAGAAAATGAAGATGGGTTCCATGGAGAAGACAGTGAAGCAATGGCAATGGAGAATGACTCCATCGATGGTAGGGGGCTTTCTGAGACCCTGATGGAGTCTCCCTCCTCCCCCCAGTGAATGGTGCAGAGCTGGGGGAAGACCCTACCTGGCTGTTTGGAGCGCATCACCCCCTTCTGGTGATGAGTGCGGCGAGCCCTGTGCTTTGCACATGAGTGGTGCACAGGGGACCGCTCAGGTGAGCGCTGCTCTCCTGGTTGGCTCACACAGAAGGCAGCAAGCGAGGAGTGGCTTGTGGGGCCCTTGGAAGGAGCCTGTCAGGAACCAGGATGAAAGGGTGCCCAGGAGCAGTTGACAGGCCCACCTACGAGTCCTCTGTTCCCAAGCTGGAAAGAAAAGCAGGTAGCAGGGAGAGGAGGAGGCAATTCTTAGGGTCGGGATGGGGTTTAACCCTGGGAGCTGCCCTTTCAGAGCATGACAGCCCATGTGACTGAAGAGTGGGTAGGGTTAGTATCCCCAGCTTGACAAACCACAGAATTTGGAACCAGGAGAGGATGTAAGAGCCAAGGGAGGGATGCCTGGAGATTTAGAAATGGGTGCGGTATTTCCAGATAACAATAAACCTTAGAGAAGGTGCTCTCTTCAGCTTTGTTGTTTGGAGCCTATATGCAAAACTTGTAGCACCCTTCATCTGGCCTTCAGCCTTGCATCTCCCCTGTGTTGTTAGCTTTTTACATGCTTATGTCTTGTGTTCCCTACTAAGTTTTAAGGTCCTTGAAGGTACAGCCTATGTATTACATTTCTTTGAACCTTTCCACAGGGGCTAACACCATGCCTTGCATTTAGTAGGCAATAACTATCTCAACTTTGAGTGAATGGGACTACCGCTCCCTGTTCCCTTCCTCTTAGGGGAGCTACTTACTCATATTCCTGTGGTCTTACTCATCACCTGTCCCCCAGCCAGCTTTCTGTCTCAAAAAGAAGCTGATGCTAGCCTCTTCCTCCTCCAGAGGTGCTTTGGTGAGGATTTATAAGATGAAAATCATGGGACGTAAATGGCAGCCTTAGAACAGAGGGGTCCCTGGAACCACACTTCTGAAACCTGATGGAGACCCTTCTCCAGGCTGTCACTGTTGATTCGTGGATTTCCCACCTCATTGGTTAAGCTGATCCTCTGTCCTGAAGGGGAAAGGGGGGCCGCCTGTAATTCCCTGGAATCTCCAGTTATTATTTTTACCGTCCTTCCTTCCTTCCTGCTCCTCGCCAAACTCTTTCATTTGCCAGCTCTGCCAGCGTGTTCAGTGTGATTGTTCCAGCTTTATTTGGAAACTGGAAGCCTCATTTTACTATAATAGTTCCTTAATGATTTTCTAAATGAAACTTGCATACTTCCTCTGCTCCCCCACTTTTCAGATATTAAACAAATATCTCCAAGAGGTTTTCTTTTCTTTTTTTACCTTTTTTCTCAGAGACCAGCAGCTTGCTCAGCCACGTGGTGAGAGATGGGGCGTGTTGTGGGGACATGCCCGCTTGTGCACGTGTGTGTAGTGGGGGATTCTTAGGCAGGGTGTGGTTTCTGCCCAGTGTTTTCTTGTCTTGCTGGCATCCAGCTAGGGAGCAAGACAGAGCACCCTGGCAAGTGACCAAAACAGAGTGTGTGGCAGGAAGGTCCCGTCGCCCTGATATTCCTGTGAGGATCCACTTGTCCATGAAGGGGAGGCTGTGCAGGAGGTCGGAGAGCAAGTGTCTGGCCAGTCTCCAAGGCCAGATGTTCTTTAGTGCCATGTGTCATGATAGGAGGGCTTCTAGGATACATCAGACCTCTGCTGTTGAACCACCATCATCTTGTGTCCCCCCCGCTACCCCGTCAGGGGCCCACAATGGCGCCCTCTGTGTCTGCTTTCCGACCTCACCTTGTCCCCCATTAGCTTTCTTATCTAACTTCTCCCGTGCACCACCATAGCACTCACTCAGCCCCCGCTCGCCTGTCTCCCAGTTGGCTGCCCTTCGCTCAGGAATGATGTGATTCTTGTGTCTGCTTTGCCCTCATCTGAAATGCCTCTCCTCTTCTCTGCCTGCTACACCCTTGTTGCCTTCTGGGCTCAGCCTGGAGCCCACTCCTCAGGGGGCCCCTGAGTTTGTGATTCCCACTGACTCTGGGTGTGGAGATTTCAGTCAGGACCTGACATCTAAGCATGGGAGTAAGAACTGGTTTATATGATTTTGTGTATTGTCTTCTCTCTTCAACTAGACGGCAAGCTTTAGGGAGGCAGGTGGTGTCCTGCGCTTTTGTTGCATCTTTCACTGTGCCAATACCTGATTGATTCTCAACCTGTCTGGGCTGGAGAGAGAGAAAGGGGACTTGGATATTTTTGCCCCCCACCGTACTGAGTTGGTAACCAGCTCAAGATGACTGAGAGGAAGAAGTGGCACAGTGTAGCTCCTCCATTGCATGTTCTTGTTGCCATCTGCATTCTCATCAGTAGATGATGGTCTGTTTGATTGGATGGTCTTTGGAAATGTCCTCATTCTCAGTACAGAATTAGGGCACTTCTTTCTGTCCCTCTCCTTCCATGGTCCCTGCCCACACCGAGCCTTCCACTCCTAGCCAGCTCTGTTGTTTGTTTCAGGGAGGGTTTTGGTGACTGGTCAATGGCTGCAGTGCTGAGATCAAAGTCAGCCTGTGTCACAGGACGCCGCACAATCCAGCCCTCGCTACGACCTCTGCAACCCACTTCTTCACCTGACCCCTCTGGGTAGGCCAGCCAGACTCCCAGCGGCTGGTCCAGCATTGACTTGGCAAGTTTTGGCTCATGTGATGCCTCCATCACATGGAACTTTCTCCCTTATCTGAGGCCTTTCCATTCTTAATATTCCCTAACATGGGTAGATAGAGCTTCAGAGCTTACAAAGGCCCTGAAAGGACCAGCTCTATCTCACCATGCCCTCAAGCCATCTCTAGCCACACCACCAACCTTTTAGCTGCTCCTCTTCTGCACACCTGCAACATGGATTATTTGTTGGCATTTTGGCACGTAACCACATCTTCCTTTTGGGATTTTTTCTCTGTCTGTTTCTCACCAGCTACGTGATGAACCAACCAGAGGACCAGGGTCTATCTTTCTTCTTTTTCAGGCTTATACGAGCTAACACTTATTTAACACATTATATTCTCAACACTGTGCTGAGTCTTTTACATGCACGATCTCATTTTTCTATCCTCTGGGGTCATGATGTCATTATCCCACTTGACAGATGAGATAACCGAGGCTTAGAGAATCCCAGCATCTTAAAACTAGTAAGTCGTGGACCTGGAATTTACGATGAGGGCTGATGACAGAGTCTGAGTTTTGTTTTTGTTTTTTTTTTCTTTTGAATTTATTTAATTAATTAATTTAGTTATTTTTGGTTGCGTTGGGTCTTCATTGCTGCGTGTGGGCTTTTTCTAGTTGCGGTGAGCGGGGGCGACTCTTCGTTGCTGTGCGCGAGCTTCTCATTGCAGTGGCTTCTCTTGTTGCGGAGCACGGGCTCTAGGCGCGCGGGCTTCAGCAGTTGTGGCTCGCGGGCTCTAGAGCGCAGGCTCAGTAGTTGTGGCGCACGAGCTTAGTTGCTCCGCGACATGTGGGATCTTCCCGGACCAGGGCTCGAACCCGTGTTCCCTGGATTGGCAGGCGGATTCTTAACCACTGCGCCACCCGGGAAGTCTCTGAGTTTTTAAACTGTTGTCTCTGCCAACTAGAATGTATCAGGCTCTGCCACTTACCAACTTGATGACCTCAGACAAGTTGTTTACTTCCTTATTCCTCAGTTTCCTCCTGGCAAAACAGAAATAAAAATAATACCTGCCCAGTAGAGCTGTTCTGAGAATTGGATGAGACAGTGCATGAAAATGCACAGAATAGTGCCGGGAACATAGTAAGTGTTCAAATATGTCTTGTACACCATTCTTCGGATTCGTCTTCATTATCAGCCTCATCTTAATATTGTTGTTTGTGCCTCAATATCACCTCCCGGGTCTCAGGTATCATCTTAGCACCTAAGATAAGGTTATTCACGTGGCTTGTGCTCAGAAAATGCTTGATTAATGAATGAGAAGGCACTTGGGTTTCCAGAGGTGACTTGGTGGGAAGTACTCGGTATGATGCTGTCTGTGTGGCAGGTACTGATTACGAGGCTGTCTTTGCTAGCGTGCAGCCTTGGCAGGTTGTTGTGGTGGGGGGGATGGGTTGGTGTTGGGGAGGGGTAAGGCATGGTAGGGTGTGATGGACACTGCAGTCGAGAACCTTCCTGTAGCCTAAAACCTTTTTTTCCTTCCCACCCCCTTCCCCAGTAGCTCTGAGCCCTGCCAAGTCTGTGCACGAGCCTTGAAATGACAAAGTACCCTTTAGTTAATTGCACAACGGATTGCCTAGAGTTAAAAGTTCTGATTTATATGACTATAGCTCTAACTGCTCAATAACACAGGCCTGTAATCTACTTTCATTTCAAACAGAACGGTGATTTATAGGACAGCATGCCGCTTTAGCTCAGAAATGAGGTGTTCAACATATGCTCTGTTGACATAAATTTGGAATTTATCGCTGTTGTCAAAACTGCCTGTTGGACAAAGGTGGGTATTAAGGCAATAAATGGCTCAGAATAGTTCTCTGTCACATTTCCTAACCATTGTATTCAGTCTATTTGAGGGAAAATATATATACTTAAAAGCGATCAAATGTCCAAAATCCATGCATCTTGTTTTGAATGGTGAGAAGGGAGGATGGTGGGCTGCGGGGGCTTGTAGAGGGGCGGGAGTGGGTCGGGGTGTTGTCGAGGAGAACGGTTTTCATGAAGTTATGGCCCATTTTTAAAAGATTCCACTTTGCTTCCTCTCCCCCATCCCCATTAGGAGGTGGACTTTCTCATTTACAGAGAAGGGGAGGAAAATGAAAACTCATTAAATAAAAGTAGTAAAGGACATTTTTATGTGTGGGCTTAAAGGCGGCAATGTCAGGGAGGAGTTAGTGAATGGGACTGGGAGGAAGGAGAGTACAATTTTGCTTATGGGGAAATAAGGCCACCAGCTCGCGTTGGCGTCGGTTTCTCTGCCACCCCGGCGAGCACAGGCTTGCTTCCACCTTCCTTCTGTGGACTCTCAGGCTCCCGTGGGCCACGTGACCTCTCGACTGCCTGATGAGGGTTAAGAAGAGTTGGGTACCAGGCTCTGCACAACATGTTGTATGCACCCCATCCTGGTCCTGCTTATTTATTACCCACAGGATGGCCAAGACGCTTCCACCCACTCACCCATTCCCCAGAACATGTCCTGAGCATCCATTGATCCAGGCCCTTTGCGAGGCTGGAGACTACAGAGAAGTGAGGCTGAGTCTGTCTTCGGGTAGTTTTCCATGTAGTTAAAGAGTCCAGGGAAGCAAGCAGACGCAGCCCCCAGCGCTACTGGTGCAGCAGTAGACGCACACGCAAAGGATGGGGTCAAACGGAGGCCTGATCAGCTTTGGGGGTGGAGGGACCATGGAGGCTCCCTAGGGGTGGAGGCTAGCTCTCCTGCCTGGTGAGATGTCCCTTTGTGACTGTTAGATCCCACAGGGAGAAGACAGAAAAACAAAACAAAACAAAACCCTAGTGATAGGCTTTTTAATAAAATGATGTGCGGTGTTGTGGTCAGGTGATCGCCAACGTGTGTCAGTGTGGGTTTTCTGTGCTGTGTGTTATAAAAGTGAGGCCAGGGTCCCTGTGCATCAAGGCTGCCACCTCCATTGTAACGTGCATCAGCTCCACACCGTGGACTGGTCACCGCATCTCCTGAGTGCAGGCAGGTAGCATGGAGGATTTAGCGAATGTGGTCAGAGTCAAGGTTAAGAATCTCTCTCTTTTTCTCCATCCTCTGTTTTCGGATAACGTAGCTTGTGGTCTGTGGTCCTAAGTGTGTGTCTCTGGGAGATGGAAAGTATGAGCGTATCCAGAGGGCCGGCTGTGCGGTGGCTGTTAGTTGGGTCCAGAGTCCCAGGTATTATGCATTTCCTGCACGCCTGGCTCGGCAGGCTTACAAGTTAGGAGCTGGAGGAGTGAGCAAGCCGCCTGGTACTTCTCCCTGTGAAAACAAGGCCCAGCAGGGGGAGAGGATGCATATTTGGTGCTTTTATTTTATTTCTCCTTTTATCTCCATGCCCACACGCTTGGAGCATCTCGGCGTTGATAAATGTACTCTCACACACATGCACACCGTCCCCCTTTCTCTTGCCCGCGTGTGTGACACACACATGCACACTCCCCCCCCCCCCCCACAGTCCTGCGCACACCCGACGTGGACACCATTGTAAGCCTCCTCTGTGTGGTTCACCCTCCCTTTGCCACCAACCCCTGTCCTTTTCACACAAAGCTCCCCGTTGGGAAAACTCATAATTTTTACACCACACAGCCTTGACTGGCCATTGCTGGAATTACTGTCTCTTTGAAGTGCTTTCTGCTGGGGCATTTACAGGCCGTTTTAATTACCTGCAGCTTGCAAGGGGCCTTGCTCTGTCCCAGCCTTTGTTTGTTTGTTCTTTGCAAGGAGTCTGTGCAGAAAGAATACGCTGCCTTCTTTTACAGAGAAAGAAAAGGGGAGAAAAGGAAGTTTGAGGAGCTCTTCGCAAAGCTTCTTCCCCCAGCTTTGGGACACCCCGCCTCCTCGAACAAGCGCAGGAAGAGAGGCCAGACTTGCTCTTGGCTCGCCTGGGCTCTCAGCTCCGTGGGTCCCTCTCCTAGGGTTTGCCTGGGATAGTTTTGTTTGTGTGTGTTGAGTTTAAGTATTATTAAGTGTATTTTCAAACTTCCCGTCATAGACAAGCAGGGCTGTCAAATAAAGCTGCTCTCACTGCTGAACAAATCAAAGTCAGCTGCAGTTGAGCTGGGATCCTGCTCATATTTTTTCAACTAAATTTGTTTAAGGCATGTGTGTTATTAAATTATTGAGTCTGGACACGGGGGTTGAAATCATATGCGAAGGTAGAACCTACTTTAAGCTGTCTGAGGTTTTATTTTCCTTGTCTTCAATTTTTATTCGATTCTCTCTCTCTAGAATGAACTAAATATAAATAGCCTTCTTTGGGGTTTCTGTTAAACACGAGTGGGGCATGTCATGTCTGCAGATGAAGAGGCTAGCTTACCACAGGAGCCTTGGAAATGTATCCCCTTCTCTGCAGGCTTTTAGAGTAGAAGGAATCTTCATTTATTCATTTAGCCCAAAAATGTACTGAGAAATCGGAAACCTCATACATTGTTGATGGGAATGTAAAATGGTACAGCTGCCTTGGAAAAGAGTCTGGCGGGTCCTCAAAAGGTTACACATAGAGGTACCAGCAATTCTACTCCTAGGTGTATACCCAGGAGAATTGAAAGCAGATGTCCACAGATAAAACTTGTACATACATGTTCGTAGCCAAAGCATAATAATACTTCAAAAGGTGGAAGCAACCAAAAGTCTATTGACTGATGAATGGATAAATTAGATGTGGTATATATACATACAATGGAATAAAAAGGAATGAAGTACTGATACATGCTGCAAAGTGGATGAACCTTGAAAACATTATGCTAAGTAAAAGAAGCCAGGTACAAAAGTCTTCTTGTATGATTCCATTTCATGAATGTACAGAAGAGGCAAATGCATTGAGAAGATAGATGAATGGTTGCCAGAGACTGGGGGTTAGGAGAATGGGGAATGACTGCTAATAGGTAAGGGGTTTCTTTCTGGGGTGATGGAAATGTTCTGGAATTAGATAATGGTGATGGTTGCACAGCTCTGTGAATACACAAAAAACCATCAAAAGGTACACTGTAAAAGGGTGAATTTTACGGTATGTAGATAATCTCAATAAAGCTGTTATTTTAGAAAATGTTTTTGAATGCCTACTCTGTACCAGGCACTGTACCAGACTCAGGCTACAGCAGATGCCTTCTACTTTCATGTAGCTTAAAGTCTAGTGGAGATAAAGAACAGTCGCAAAAACCCAATATATACCTGTCCATTGTGTTAAGGAAATGTGCTATAAAGGAAATTGATAGAGTATAATGATGGAGAATAATGTGATGTAGGACCTACCCAGATGGACTGCTGCTCACGTGTAGTCTTACTTCCCCAGAACCGGGCACACAGTAGGTGCTTAACAGATACTAAACAGCAGTAGTGGGTGAGGCTGTGTGCCTTCCCTGCGGTCATCCCAGTAGGAGGTGATGAAGATCCTTTGAGACCCAGCCTGCCGTGGACTCTGGGTGCCGTCATTGGGCTCACCTGTGTTCTGTTCCTGCTCCTTTCTGATTCGGGTCCTGCGAATCCTGGGTGTACTCTCAGTGTCTCCCCTCTTGCTGGTTGTTTTCTGGTGCCTTTAGGGGAAGGCAGTGAGGGGATGTTATGGGTGGGGTGGGTGTTCTTTCAGGTGGGCAAGTGTGAATGTGGATCTGGAGGTGAGAAGTCTGGAGACTTCCGCCTTCTTCACGGGAAGGCAAGTCACTCAGCCTCATCGACAAAATGGGGACTGTACTCCCTTCCCCAGACATGAGACGGTTGAGATGATCCTCAGCAAACCCTTTCAGAGTCAGATGTGATATATCAATGCATTAGCCTTGTTATTATAAAACCTTTGTGGACTAGATTTTTTTTTTTTTGCATTTTTCTAGAAGAAAAAAAGAACCAGCAAAGAAGTGGCTATCTGGTGGGTTTTTGCCTTTTTCCTTTAATAAAATGACAATGACTTTCACAGTGTGATTGGATGTCCTTACAGGTTCATCTGTGTATTCTCCTATCTTGTGTTCATAACTGATGTTCAGAATGGTGGCTCTAAAGCTCAGAATCCTCATAGAAAAGTAGTTCAATTTTCAGTGTGCTAAAGCAGAAAGAACGAGGCAATATACATTAAGAAGATTTTCAGAGGGGTTTAATTCCACAGGAGCTTTCTTCTCAGGTCCTTAATAAACCTCAGTTATTTTCAGTAGTCTCTGAGGATCCAAGGCTGGTCTGTGGGATTTGAAGGTAGCGTTTTGGCTGCCTGGCTAAAGTGAGAACATGTCAAAATGAGCCTAGATAACTAGGAGACGATGTTTCCTGCCCACACCCAGGCAAAACAGGAAGATTAAGGAGGAATCTATAGCTTTTTGAAAGGGTTTTCCCAGAAATTGGCTATCTGTGCTGGTTGAAAGCCTCATGTGGGAGAGAGAGAGAAAGCAAAAATGCTGTTCCTCCGTAACCATAGTTCAATTCCCTTATAGGGCCTTTTAGGATCTGGAGAGAATATTTTGGATTTATTTTTGTTTCCCTTGGGATGACATCATCAAGCATGCATCATGGTGCCCTGTTTGGGGTTTGGAAAAAGCTCTAAGAAGCTATAAATCTTAAGGCATTTTACTCCTTTTCCTCTTCCCTTTTCTAAAAGCACAACTTTTCTGGTTTCTTTAAAAAAAAAAAAAAAAAGAAGAAAGAAACTACAAAAGTGTGTATTGATCCCTTTCCCTCAGATCTTAACTGCCCAGGCTGTAATACCTTGCTTACATCTGCCAGGTTTTTGTGCAGTTTTGCAACATCTCCTTAATCCAGTGAGCATAAATAGAACATTTCAATCATATTTGGCTACCAGGAACTTCGCAGATAAGCACGCTAAGACCTTGTTGAAAGAGACAGTATGAGATTGTGTGTGATAAGATCATCCTATAGCCTGGTGCACAAATGAAAAACTTTTGTTCTTGGTGAAATTTGTTGATAGAGATATTTCAAATAAATGACTTAGGAGAACTGGGTATTTTAAAACAAAGGGCCGGTGACATAAGAGCCCGAAGCCCAGGCCTCCTGGTACGGGGCAGCCACGGAGATCCTTCTCTGAGCAGTTGCTGGGGGAGATTAGCATGGCCCTTTATCATTTCTGACGTTGTATTTTAACACTCTCGGGCAGCCTTATCTGAAAGCACTGTACTTGGTGTGGTTATGGGCGCGGGGAATGCCATTGTCCTTCCTCATATTTTCAAGGCTCAGGACGGCTCCTACCACCCTTCAGTCAGCTCCAGGTTGGCCTCCATCCCAGGCCAAGGCAGAATGCACTGCTTTCTTTCTAAGAACCCCAGGGAGGTCTTCTCTTTTGGACAATAGGGACAACTGTTCTTTTTTTTTTTTTTTTAATTTATTTTATCGAAGTATAGTTGATTTACAATGTTGTGTTAATTTCTCCCGTACAGCAAAGTGACTCAGTTATACATATATATACATTCTTTTTCATATTCTTTTCCATTATGATGTATCACAGACTATTGAATATAGTTCTCTGTGCTATACAGTAGGACCTTGTTGTTTATCCATGCTATATATAATAGTTTGCATCCGCTAATCCCGAACTCCCAATCCTTACCCCCCAACCCCCCTCGCCCTTGGCAACCACAAGTCTGTTTTCTGTGTCTGTGAATCTGTTTCTGTTTTGTAGATAAGTTCATTTGTGTCATATTTTAGATTCCACATATAAGTGATATCATGTGGTATTTGTTTTTCTCTTTCTGACTTACTTCACTTAGTATGATGATCTCTAAGTCCGTCCATGTTGCTGCAAATGGCATTATTTCATTCTTTTTTATGTCTGAGTAGTATACCATTGTGTGTGTGTGTATATATGTATATGTATATGTATATATATATATATATATATATATATATATATATATACATATACATATATACACACACACACACACACACACACACACCCCACATCTTCTTTATCCATTCATCTGTTGATGGACATTTAGGTTGTTTTCATATCTTGGCTATTGTAAATAGTGCTACTATAAACATTGGGGTGCATGTATCTTTTCAAATTATGGTTTTCTCTGGATATATGCCCAGGAGTGGGATTGCTGGATCATATGGTAATTCTATTCTTAGTTTTCTGAGGAACCTGCATATTGTTTCATAATGGCTGCACCAATTTACATTCCCACTAACAGTGTAGGAGGGTTCCCTTTTCTCCACACCCTCTCCAGCATCTGTTATTTGTAGACTTTTTAATGATGGTCATTCTAACCAGTGTGAGGTGGTACCTCAGTGTAGGTTTGATTTGCATTTCTCTAATAATTAACGATGCTGAGCATCTTTCCATGTGCCCTGTTGGCCATCTGTAGGGACAGCTGTTCTTGTACTGGGTTGTGTGTGTGGGGGGGGAGGGGGTGTGGTGTGTGTGTGGGGGGTGTGTGTGTGTGTGTGTGTGGGTGTATAGAGGCAGTGGGGGAGTTTTCAGCCTCTACATTTTCTCTCCTTGAATTCCCTTTCATGTTTGTTTGTTCATTCATTCAACAAAGAGGCACTGAGTCCCTCCTGTGTTCTGGGCTCAATAACAGAGGCTGAGGGGATGGATCTGGCATGGATTCTTCACGAAGGAGGGTATAGTCTGGCTAGCACAGGCCCCTGTCAACCCCACAGCCTTTCGGTGTCATAAACATGATTGGAAAGGACCTAGGAAATCATCTAACTCAATTCTTGCATTGTTGCAAAGCTGCAGGGTGAAATCTAGAGAGGGTAAGTGGTTTGACCAAGGTCACCTGGATGGTTCCTGGCAGAGCTGGGGTGAACACTGAGCCCCCCACCACTAGTCTAGTGTTTCGGTCAGTCAGTATACCACACTTCTCATCTACATTCTTGAGAAAACATGCCTCCTTTGGTATTCTCTCTCCTCCCTTTAAAAGGCTCTGAAACAACCAAATGGCCACCATCTTCCATGGCCCACAGGCCTGGATTCCCAGCAAAGGGACACTCGGTGCAGGCCTGCCCCCCATTCAGCAGCACGGAAGGTGTTAACTAGCACTCTGTTCGTTCTTGGTTGCCTTTTTTAATCTGTTGTTTGAAATCCTTGCCTTTTATTGGTATATTTACTTTATGACATACATAAAGAGCTGTATTAAAAAATAAATAGTGTTGTAAAAGCATTCGGTAATGTTTATTAATATTGACTAGTCAGAGAGCAGCGAACTCTATTGCTAGAAGGATAATTTGTGGTAATATCAGCTAAGCATTCGCAGCTTGTCAAATGACTGTCTAATCTCAACATTTAAAAAAAGTGGGTAAAAGGATAATTTCCCTTATTTATGCCTTGAGAAAATGAACATGACCCATTTCCTAGCCAATATTAGAACTATTATTTTCTTTTTCTCCCTGGGGGCACCAGACCTTCTCTCTGAGTCCAGGCAGTCTCAGGGCTGGATTTCAGTGTCAAGTATCCCTTTGTCTTGGGGTGTTTGGTGGCTGCTTCGCTAGCGGTAGCCTCTCGTGGGTCTGCTCTGGCTGCCTGCATCTGTGCTGAGGGATTGGGAGGTGGAAATGGAGACTTGGTTCCTGTCCTCTGGGAACTTATAGTTTTGAAGAACTTATAAAGGGCTTAGTCCAGAATCAGGAACTTGATACTCCAAGGAAGTACATAAGGAGAATGGTACTGGGTGTGATTGTTGACCCACGGGGACTGATATATGTCACTCACCGTTGGTGGCATTAAGAGATGCTCCTTGAGAAGATACCGTGTCACCCTTAGAAGGGAGGGGACATTCCCTGAGCATCCCAGATGTCCTGTGGATGACCTGCTCTGGCTTAGGGTGGAGGCCTCTAGTGGAACAGACTCGGTTCAGAGGATTCCTTCGCCACAAAAAGGCACGTGGAGAAAGTACAGGAGGCTGGACCATGTATGGAAACACCCTGCAGTCTCCCTGGAAGTTGCTTTTGGTGATAAATCCCTGGTAACCTAATGGCTTTTCATTCATCTCTTCCTCTTAAAATTCAAGCCCAGAATGGCATTGACTATTTGGCCTTCCTCTTGTTATTCGAATTGAAGGTAAGTGGACATTGAAGGTACATTGTGAACTTAATGGTCTGGGGAAGAAGAGTGAGCCCGTTGCTGAAGTACATAAGCTTTTTCCTCTGTCAGTTCCGTTTCGACTCGGAGAGGTGAGCGAGGCCAGGTGAGGTCCTCTTACCACTGGGTTTAAGGGTTATTTACTGCTTTGAAGACAGAGCATTGTCAGAGCCTGTGAAGGGACCCGCCTCATACAGTGCCCACATGGGGAGACAAGGTAGCACGTCAGGGCCAGCGGGCAGGTCCTGATCAAGAGTGGGGCAAGAGGTTTGCAGGGGGCTGGATTCCCATGGTAAGTAGAGGGCCTTAGAGAGTATTGATTCCCATGGGGCAGCAGGCTTTTGAGAAAGTAGGATCATTTAGACCATCGTTGGGAGCTGACTCACAGACTCTCCTGTCTTGTCCTTGTCTGTTCTGAGTACCCCTAGAAGCACTGTATAGGTCAAGTTGACTGTCACGGGATCAGAAAGCAAGCAAAAGATCAAGCATTGGGGTGACTTCTGCATGTGGGGCAGCTCAGACCAAGTAGAGGGGGTGAGTTGGAAAGACCTTCAGAGCTGCTGGAGCTGGAGTGTTGGTGGGAGCAAGGGATAGAGTCACTTAGGGTGAGAACAAAGAACACGTTATCTTATAAAGGCCCTTCCTTATAGGATGGCTTCCCCACTGCGTCTTTCCTCATGCAAAAGTGGGTAGTTCCCTCCACTCACTTTCCCTCATAACAGATCCTAGTTTTCAGTGCTGGTGTGGTGTGCTCAGCAAAACTCATAGGGCAGGCACTTCCATCTCCCCAGGGGCACAGCGAAGAAGGGCAGCCCTTGGGTTATTGGAACAGAATTTCCTCTCTAGACTTTCTTACCTATTGGTCTGTTCTCACTGCCATTTGTCTCCAGGCAGAGAACTTGGGAAGAAATGGAACACTGGTGGTGCTGGGCCTTGAACCCCTCTCTCTCAGACAAACAGCGCTGCTGGCCCTTCTAGAATTCTCCCCTTAGTCCTTGGCTGTGTGGGATACAGGAAGGCCTAGCTTCTCCTGCAAGGTGTAGTACAGAGGGCACTCCTTAGGGAACAGCTGTTGTAGTCAGCTGTCCCTGGAGGCTGAGGGTGGGGAGGATGGAGTCTGGCGTGAGTCTCTCCCTGCTGCCACTTTTTCTGCTGTTGTCTTCTAGCGGGCTGGGGAGACGAAGACTCATCCCGAGGGTGAGGTTGGTCTGAAGCTCAGGCTTTATGCGGCTATGAGGTTGCCATTGGCCTTCCTTGTGTGGACTTCAGGGGCACAGGATGGGGTTGGAGGCTGCCCATGAAGCTCTTGTGCTTGGACTAGTGTTCAGATGAGAGGAGGGTGCCTGGACCCCACCTCAGATCGAGGAATTTCTTTAGCAGCATTGAGTAGTCACTTCTAAACTAGGCCCTATAAATAAAAGGAAAGGTAAACACGGCTTCTGCTATTATATAGTTACAGTCTGAAGCAGATGAGTTTTTATGAACTTTCAGACTCACAGCAGTGGTTTGAACGAGTGTGTAGCTTGCTAGCTTGGTCTTACGAGTGAGAGTTGTGTGGTTGAGAATCAGTGAGAAGGAATGTGTCCTTCCCTCCAGTTACTTGTTAAAAGGTTCGTATTTGCTTACCTCTGATTTCCCATAATGATTCAGTTCTCTTGAGAAAATAGCTAGAAACCCATTAGAGGTTAATTTTTTCTTTGTCTTTTTGGACAAAATTGAAAACGTGTTACCTTCAGGATGAGTTTACCCAGTGGGCCAGGTGTGGTCGTAGTTGGGGAGCACCTGAGCCTGCTCCCCAAGAGCGGGTGGTGGGGCCCTGAAGCCTATGGGGAATGGACGTTCCTCTGAGTCCAGCATGGAGTTGCTTGGGCCATCTAGAACTGGGTTACTTTCAAAACAGTGTTCAACACTATTGCCTCTCAGAGAAGAGAGTGTGAAAACCAAGGCAGCATATGTAGAAAGGTGCAAAGATGTCCCCAGCTGTCCTCCTTTCCTGTGTTATCGTGGAGGCTGATGACCTCAGATGACCATGAGTAGTTTGACCTTGTGAAAAGGCGGGGCCGTCCTGGGAAAGTATGAGTGTGTGTGGTAAGGAAGAAGGAGGCGGACGGAATTTCCATTTTCATCAGAACGCGTTGCAGCGGCATAGTGTGGCGGCAGAGGTGGTAAGGGTTGGGGTCTAGGGTGACAGACCCTGAGTTCCTGCAGTTTGTACTTTCCCTCTGGAAACCAGTTGCGATTCTGTTTCCACATTGGCCATTCCTCAGCCCGTGCCATAGAAAGTCTGTTGGGGGTCCTCGAAGGCACTCAGATTCTTCTCTGCCATTTCCCTTTGCTTTGAATTAGAAGTCTCTACCTCTTCACATCCATCCCTTGGTGTCTGAACAATAATGACAGGGATGGGCGAACCGGCACTGGTCTCAGCTGAGCTCCAGGCCTGTGAGGTGTTCCCTTTTTCTCTCCTGAACTTTGTGTGCTTTGCCCTGGTCCCTCCGCCAGTGAGGCAGGACCTTTGTCCTCGAACTACATGTGGGATCACTTGGATGCCATGCTCGCCTCTGGGAACCCGTGCAGGGCACTGAGTTAGTGGGTCAGGTGCAAGGCAGTCTCCTTACCCCAAGGATTGGGCAGGAGAGGACCACCCATGTCTCTGAAGGCTGGAAGATGCACGGCAGCAGAATGGTTCCAAAGAAAGACTGGTCATGAGTTCTGGAAGTTTCTTTCACTGAAAGATCACAGGTGAGTAAAGGAGGGAACTCAGGTCATCTGGATTAGAAGGTTTCAAAATGAGTAGATATCTGAGAATGGGTGTCAGTGTTTTGCTTGGGCTGTCCTAGCCTGACTTCCCTGGTGTCATTAGACATCACACAGTGGAACGTGACTCAGAGAGATAATAGTGCCCCTCAGAGGAATTCCTTGGAGGCTGGGCAAAAGGACATGGGTAAGACTTTGGAATAATAAAGTTTTGGCACCATGAGAAACCAGAACCTTAGATATCACCCATCACTTTACAGGTGAAAAAATGCAGACAGATCGTGATAACGTGATTTATCTAAGGTCACAAAGCAAGTTAATGGCCAAGTTAGGACAAAAATCCAGGTCTTCTGGCTGCTCAGCTGGCATCCTTCCCCGGATCCTGTTCCCTCTGTAGTAGAGGGCAAGAGTGCATCACCTTACACACCACGCCAATCCAGTTGGTCAAGAAAGCCACTGACACCAGTTGCCAGGCAAATCCATTTGCACCAAACAAAACAAAACAAAACAGTAGGGTTACCCAGAGAGTGTTCATCACGGTGAGAGACTTGATCTGAAACCGGCAGGGGGAAGAGATGGGAGTCCAAGAGCCGGGGTGAGGATGCTTATCCTGGTGCTGACTGCTGAAACCTGAAGCCCGGCCACTCCAGTGTCCTTTGGGAAAACAAATCTGAGTGGGTGTTTGTCCTCCTCTTCCTCCTGACAGCCACCCCAGAGGTGGGCACCCCTGGAAGCTAAGAAAGCATTAGTGAAGGGACTTCCCTGGTGGTCCAGTGGTTAAGACTCCACGCTCCCAATGCAGGGGGCCCAGGTTTGATCCCTGGTCAGGGAACTAGATCCTGCGTGCCGCAACTAAAAGATCCTGCATGCTGCAACAAAGATCCCACGTGCTGCAGCTAAGACCCAGTGCAGCCAAATAAATAAATAAATATTAAAAAAAAAAAAAGCATTAGTGAAGAAAAAGATGGAGATAAATAAGACTGGAACCCACACGCTGCCATCCACCTGACCTGACCATGAACTTGTGTACGAGGGTCACCTGTGGAACCACTTGTGAATAGAGCTTTTGCTGCTCCATGGAACAGCTCTTAGGAGAGCAAACCTTTGTCACGCCCAGGCAAGTGACAGGCATACTCAGCTACAGTTGTGTGCACATGCATGCGTGCACGCACACATGAACATGCCTGGGTACATATTTTAAACCATGCTTTGCCCAGAATGCTATTAGGACATGTCCCATTGCCCAGCATTGTGAAATATGTTTAGAGTTGAGAATGTTCAGTGAAAATGTTCTGTACCGTTACTATTTCTCAATTGGGATGGATCAGCCTCGGCCGGGGTTCAGATAACATGGGGGTGGGGCGCACGACAGTGTCATGGATGAGGGTGTGTGTGCTCTTGTGATTGAGAAATCATTTGTTGTCTTTGGCAGAGGGGTAAAGGGAAAGCAAGCAAACACGACTGTGATTGAGAAAGAGTTCTGTGCAGGGGGCTGGGCCTGATCATCGTCAGAAGCTGCACACAGTGGACCCCGTATGCTGTCTTCAAGCCGCTAGACTGGCGCCCATACTCATCCCGGGGCCCACAGGGTATTGACGCACCTGTGGGTTCTTGTGGGATTTGGAAGGTGCTGGCAGTGGGTGGCTTGGTTTAGTTCTGTGATCTGGACAGCTGATCCGGGCACCACTGGCTTGAGTGTATAATACTCCCCTTCCCCACCTGCATTCATCTAATATCAGTACCGGCAGCCCTCCAGCCTTTGACTGTGGTCCTAACACATCAACATCCTGACCGCAATGGGCTGTTGGCTCTAAGGGTGCCCACCTGCCGGCCCTATTGCCCTCAGCTCCTTCCTCAGGGCTGAGGCCCCTGGGGAGGCGGCAGGCAAGGCGCAGAGACAGGGTGGGGTGGATCCTGTATCTGGCAGAGGCATGTAAAGGCCTGAGAACAGGAGTGTGGGTGGGAGGAAAAGCAGAGTTCTGGGCCAGATGGCCCCCTGGCCAGCCCGCGGCCCAGACTCTCCCAGAACTCCCCCACTAGCCGCCTGCTTCCCTGCCTCTGACCAGCTCTGTTGCTGGCTCCTGACCGAGTGGCGGGGTCTGGTGGGAGAGGCCCCAGGTTGGGAGTTGTGGTCGGAAGAGGGTTGCAGGCTGGGCCTGTGACCAGGGGTGACCAGGGCCTGTGTCTTCCTGGGGTGGTCATGGGTGCCAGGTTCACCTCACAGAATAAATGAGATAACGTACATGGAAGTTCTTTGGAAAGCCGAAACCGACGACTACCACCTTCTGTTTATAGAGTGATGTTATCTGGTTTCTTCAAACCTTTCTTTCTGCCAGGGCTCATCCTCTGGCCAGACGTAGAGGGAAAACACTTTAAGAGCTGGGCCTTTGGGGAAGGTTTTGTGGGTTGGAGAGTGACTGCAGTTTTGAGAACCTCTGGATGCCCCGAGAGGGGAGCATCTTTTGTCCATGAAGGCATCAGTTCACTAATAAGCTGCACCGTGTGGGTGCTGGGGTATGAGAGAGAGCAGGTACGGGGCAGCCCTCCCGGGTCAGTGGTCTCTTGGGGGAGCCAGGTATATGCACAACGCAGCACAGTGAGGGCCGGGCTATGAGTGAAGTAAGCAGAGGCACCTCTGCCTCCACGTATGGTGTGTGCTAGTTTGTGAGGATTATGTCTGTCTAACTGGCCTGGTGCTTCCTCTTTCCTCTCTCCACAATTGAATCTGATTTTTCTTCTTGGTCTGTGTGCCAGTGGATGAAGAAGTAGGAAGTGCCCTATTCTTCTAGCCCCCTTGGACAAGACCGGGAATAGATGCTTCCTTGGCAGCCTTCCATGGGAAAGGGGGCTTCCGGCTGTCATGGATCGAGGGATATGTCTCCGTCAGTGCCCACCTCCAGCTCCCCTGCCCTCCATCTCCCTTCCTCCTGCTCACCTGCCACAGGGATGGCTGCAAAGCCCCCAGGTAGGGGTGGGCATGCTTCCTGTCCAGCCAGAGCAGCAGCAACCTGTCTTTTCCTTTCCCCTACAGGAAGCTGCACAGTGGGATGAAGACGTACGGGTGTGAGCTCTGCGGAAAGCGGTTCCTGGATAGTTTGCGACTGAGAATGCACTTACTGGCTCATTCAGGTAGGCGAGGATGCCCTGACTGGCCCGTTGGAGCACGGGCACCCACCTCCTGCCCACTTTCACCCCCACTCAGAGCATGGATATATCCCCACTTCCAGCCGGGCCTCGGTCCACCTCGTCCCGTGGTTGCTCCCTCCAGGCTCCTGGAGCAAAAAGTCCATCCTGACCATGTGACCGTCTGGATGAACCCATCCTCCCGCTCTCCTGGGCTTCCTGGGGCTTTGTTGGTACCCAGTGCCCTGTGTGATCCACCTTCCAAAGTAGATGCAGTTTCATTAGCAGAACAGTTGCGGAATTAGGTTCTCGCTGTCTAATGAATCTGACTCTTGGGTTCACTAATTATACAGGAGCCTTTAATTAAATAGATATAGAAAGGTTGGAACACAAAGCTAGTTACAGCGTGCTGTCTTTTGCAAGTTAATTTTATCCAACTCTAGTGGGGTCGACTCGGCGGCTGCTGGTATTTTTGCTCGTGTGTGAGCAAAGCTTCTCTGCCCCATGAGGCGTGGAGAGGGGGAAAGCACTGACATGCAGCGTGCCCAGGCGTTCTCGGTGGAGGGGAGGGTACAGCAGGCCCAGTGCTGCTGCTTCGAGGCCAAGCCGTCGCCTGGGCTCAGTCGGAGAGGCCACCGCACTTCCTTGCCGGGGCCAGCGCTCTTTTCCAGTTCCCTTGCCTTTCCACCTTGGAGTCACGTTTTGGGGGACAAGAGAGGGCTGTCTTCTTATTCGGTCTTGCTGTCTCCTGTCTAGTCCATGGTCAGTGTCTGCTCTTCTTTCCCATTTTGCCTCCAACAGGTGGCCCTCCAGGCGGTTGGTGGTTCAGGTGTTTGTGAAATGAGCCTGCTTTGGGGTTGGGCAGATCTCCATCGGTGTGACCTCGGGCAGGTTTGTCTTCTGAACCCCCAGTTTCTGTATCTGCAAAGGGCAGGTGTTGCAAACTCAACATCAGTTAGGTAACAGAATATATGACGAAGGCGTCTGTAGTACACTCCTTACCGTACAGTGGCTGCTTCTGCTGCCACCGCCCTCCCTTCCCCCAGTTCTGAAGTTGTCGTTCGGGAGCGTTCCCATCACCGTACTCCCGTTGAGGACAGTCTGGCTGCGTATAGTCTGTCCTCGCTGCCTCCGTCGCCTTGGTCACGGAAATGCCATTTGGTAGCTCTGTACGCTTCCGCTCGCCGCCACCTCACTGCAGAGCCCCTGTGCCTCTGCGCTGCGTGGGGTGCCGTCGCTCTCCCTGGTCTTCATGGCCCTTCGTCAAGTGTCCTAACTCCTTCTCACTTCCCAGTCTTCCCTCTTCCAGATCCAAAGATTGGGCCGCACCGGGCCACTGTCTGTCTCGCTGTACCCCGCGTCTTCGTGTTCCATTTCTCCTCCCCGTGGGGCCTCCCCTCCCCGACACCTGGCCCCTCAGAGCCATCCTCATCCCCCACCTGCCCCACGTTGGCCCGGAGTCCTGGGTCCAGGCGTTCCTGCGCTTGGCATCTGCTTGGTACCCATGCACTCTTTCTATTTCTATGACTTGCACCTCCAGTCTTCTTGCTCCCCCTTCACCTTTGCAGGTCGTTCAGGGTTTAGTGGGGGGAGTTTCGTGAGCTGTCTGCCCACAGCTCAGTCACCCTCCCCCAGAGCGGAGTGTGGGTCTTGCATTTCATTTGCTCCCTGCTCCAGCCCCCTGTGTGGTCTCTGACCGCGTGTGCCGTTGGACACTTCCACGCGGGGAGTACAGACTGCGGTTAACGCTTCCTCACCTCTCAGTAACTCAGCCTGGTAAGCACCCTTTCTCCTTACTGTCTCCTTGAGTCTCGTGCACTAGCCAGACTCGTGTACTTGTCGGTGTGCTCTGTGTGTGGACCAGCACAGCTCTCTTTCCAGGCTCTGCGGCTTTGTTCACCCCCTTCCCTCTGCGAGGAATAACCCATCCCCAGTCTTCCCAGATCTTCCAAGGTCCCTTCCATGATGCCATCCTCAACTGTTCCTCACCTCCGGCCAGAAGCAATTGAGCCTTCTCCTGGGGTCCATATTTCTTTATCCGAAGCTGTCTTTGGACCCAATCTTTCTTCTCTGTATTATCGTTATTAATGGAATTGCCTGATCTCCTCTTGCTTGGGAATCAGGGTTAGGAATTTGGGCATCTACCTCCTGACCCTGTGACCTTGGGCAAGAAATGTAAACCCTCTGAGCCTCCAAACGGAAGACTCCCGTTAGACACTTTGCACTCTGCCCGACACACGATGGGCTCTCAGTAAATGTAACTTCCCTTTCCCTCTGTTCCCCTAATAGACTGGAATAAGCTACTTGGGGACAGGGTCTGTCCCCATTATGTGCAGCACATTACCTGGCACATTATTGGAGTCTATAGATATTGGTTGAACGGATGACTGCAGCCTGGGAGGCCGGGCAACTCAAGGAAACTCCAGTCTCCCACCGGGTCTCTCCTGCAATAGGAAGTGTTTAGACTGTGTCCCAGGGGTTCACTGGAGGGCAGCCAGGAGCCCGCTGGCTAAGTGTGAGTTAGCCGAGGTCTCCGTCGTGAAGCCCAACACTTCAGCAGTGTTGGTAGGGCCGGTGGGGTGGCAGAGAGAGGAAGAGCTGCTTACGCACATTCAGGGGGTGCAGGGCCCCCGCTTCCGACAAGATGAGTGACTTCGCGCCACCCCGTGACCGAGATGCTAGTTCAAGGTCCCACAGTCTTGTATGGATACCCTGGCAGCTTTGGGAGCTGGGGCCTATTTTCTTAACTTTTCCTGTCTGTCCCTGAAGTCCGTGCAAATGATTTGTCCCTCTGAAATTCACTTGCCACTGCCCTTGTAAAAGAGGATTCGGTGATGGGGGAGGTATGATGGGTCACAGCAGGGCCTTAATTCACCCTTGCAGATAGCTCATAGCCTGCTTCAACTCTGATATTTCTGTGCTCTGTTTTTTCTTTCTCTGGTCCCATATATCTCTCACCCCTGTGCCAGGATGGCTTGAAAATAAAGCAGCAGCAAGGGCTTCGTGAGGCTAGATCCCGAACTGTTTGCCCCCCTGTTAAACAGTGAAGGCCCTGAGGCCTCTGTAGAGACCTGACCATGTCAGGGAGGTGGGGTCAGAGGGCTGGGCTGGCGGTGCCAGGTCTTCTCCAGGATTCCAGTAGCAGAAGTTGGGTTTTACCTGTTCCAGTTCCTCCCCCAGTTGCACAGTAACAGACCTATGTGAGGTCTTAGAGGAGCCGTTTGATTAGATGACATGAGATTTTCTTGCTGCTCCGTTTTGAAGGCTGCATGCAGGGAGCCGACAGCCAGGATGGCCCCCGAGGGTCTGTAGTGCAGACCCACCTTACACAAGATCACCAGGGGTTGGAGCAGCGGTGCAGAGCATCACGGAACAAGAGTCGCTCCACAGCCCTGGGGACTGTTTTAAGAAGGGGTCGGGCCGTGGTGAAGGGAGTCTGGGCTCTGGGTCGGGGTCAGGGAGCTCCTGGCTTCCCCTAAATGTTGTCACATTTGTCAATGTTGTCAGTGAGCCCAGGAGAGGCTCATTCCTGCCGTGTCTCCTTCTTCGCAGAGCTGCACGGGCTCTGCGTGCCTGCTGCCCTACCCCCTCTTGGCGAGCGTGGCCTGTGTTTGTTATTGTAGTTCTGGCGCTGGGCCAGGCCTGGCTGGGTGCCAGCCTTGTGGGTACAGTGTGTACAGTGAGTGCTGAGCCAAGTTTGTCATCATACACGATTAATTTTTTTTTCTCATCTGGTAGGGGTGGGGTGAAGGAGGAGGCAAGAAGGAGTTTCTCTGATGCTTGAGTACAGGCCTCATTGGATTCTGCGGAGATATTATTTCTCAAAGGATAAAACGCTCTGGCTCACTCTTCCCCCCCAGCTTTCCTCTTTCTTGAACTGTCTTCCTCCTCTCCTCCATGTTTCCCTATCCAAGGAAATCAGCCTGAAGATCGACACTGTGAGGCCTTATTTTCAGTGACTGGAATACCAAATTTATACTCTTAAATCAGTTTTCATTGTGTTGAAATTGACAATTTGTTTAATTAGAAGTTTGCCCTGTAGGAGGCCCTTCTTAGAGACAATTCTTTCTCTTTCTCTCTCTCTCTCTCTCTCTTTCTTTTTTCTTTTTTAAGACCCTAAATGGTAGTAGCGAATGTTCAGCTTAAGTGAAGTTTTGATTTCGATTTGAATGCGTTAACTAACCAAATGTTTATGAGATATACCTGATGATAACAATACGTTTAAATTAACTAACTACAACAATAACCTAACTCACTCGCTAATGAGATTGATCTGGCCAGACCCTGCATTCTCAGAGGTGGTTTGGGGATCAGGAGGGTCTGAGCGTTGAGAAAGAGATTTGGGGTGAGAAAAGTGACCCCTGGAACACTTTGCAAAGCTGCCCCTTCTTCTGGAGCATGAGTCTTGGGTGGAAGATAGTGCAGGGAGCCGGGGAAGAATCCCAGCCCCTCTGCATCCCCGGATCACTCTGAAGTCTCCTGCCCATCCTTTGCTGCCCCATCCCTTGTGGGAGCATCTGTGACCCTCTGTCTCTTTGCCACTCCTTGTTCTTACTTAAGAGAACATCCTAGCTCTGGATGTCCACGCAGAAACCACAGACTCGGGCGATGACTCGAGTTGGTCCTGCGATTTGCTCGGGTAAGGTTTCCCATTAGGTAGTATTTCCCGCAGCTTGGCCTCATGTGCTGTTGGATTATGACTGAGCACACCCAGAACCGCTTGCCCCTATTTTTGCCTTGGCCGCATAGTGTTCAGAGGCTTGCATATTTCTGTGGCCTGCTTCTGTTCTGGGAGTGTCATTCATTTTTCGAGCCAGCAGATGCATCAGGCTCTGTGTACTTAACACTGCAGAACAGGCAGCACCCCTACCCTCCGGGCGCTTATGTCTAGTAGGAGAGATGTTTGACTGTAAAGTTATGATAAAAGAAGGTGGTGTGTGCTGAGCGCCAAGAAAGAGTTCTAGGAGGAATTCAAGGAGGAAGGGGGCTCCTGGGAGAAGGTGGTAGAATGGATTTCTGAGAGCACCTGGTCGGGGCAGCCCACGCCGCCTGGGGTGATGTGCAGTATAGCTGGGCCTGTAGGCTGGGCGTGGGGGGAGGGGGCAGGGTTTAGAAGGGAGGAGCCGGGCAAGATTGCAAGGTCCTCCAGTAGCAAAATGATTTGCATTTTACCTAGGGCACTCAAAAGCCGCTGAAAGATTGGATGAGGAAGGGACACTTTCATTCCTCTGGAATAGAAAGGACTGTTGGGCTTTTTGATGCACACTAGGCTGGAGTATAGGGTGCATAAGACTCTTGGGGAAATGGCGTGACTGGCAGTCAGTCCCGGGGCGTGGCTGGAGGGGGGCGTGGCCTGTGCCTCTTGCAGTGGTTAGGGGCACACAGCCTTTCTTTGGGGGGGGTCCCATCCTGCATGCTCACTCCTCCTCACCCTTCTCCAGGCACTGTGAGCCATGGCTATTGAGAAACACCCCGATACCAGACTCCTCCCCACAGTCAGAGCCACCAGGAAGGAACATGGTCTTTGGCTGACAGATCTTCTGATTCCAGCAGCAGCATGGTGTGGCCAGGGCATATCATCGGGGGTCAGGTCACCGTGTGGCGGGGAAAAGGGCAGGAGAGGTTGGGGTCAGAAACCAGATTGGTTCTCTCATGCTTTCCCCTGATCAGATGGAAGAAACAAAATTTCACGAGATGTCAAAGATCTGTGGGTTGTACTTGTCCTCCTTTTTTTTTCTTTTGGGAACACTAAGCTTTGGGGTTCAGGGTCCTTCTTCCCAAAGACAGAGAACGTGTGGGGGAACGGGGTAACTGGATTATGCCCTGTGACTGCGAGGCGGGGATATGAGCTGGTCCCCGTGACGATGATGGAGAGGAATCTCAGGATGCAAAGATGGCTTCTCCTGACCTTGCAGCTTCTTCGTCTCACTCCCCTCTCTCTTCCCAGATCAGGCATCTGCTAAAAGCAAGAGACTGGGGTTATCCAGGCAGCTTGGAACCCAGGGTCCATTTGCTCCCTCTCTGCTCGCTCCCTCCTTCTGGTTGGCCTTCTGCCATCAGGGTAAAACCAGGAGATAACCAAGAAGAAACTTCTCAGGACCTCAACCTCACTCAGCATGCCTGCAGAGCTGGGCACGATGGAGGGTTTGGGTTGAGATAGGTTGTGAGTGGCTCAGAGCCTGCCTTCCCCTTGGTCCCCTTGGGTGATGGGGGCACAGGAAGAGGGAAGAGAAGCCACGTTCCCTGGCTCTCTCTCCAGCACGCTCCCCTCTCTCCCTCCCTGCTCTGAACCTGGCCTGCTTCCCGAACTTTTTCCCAGAGTGGTGTCGTCACCGGCCTGCCGGCAGGTCTGGATGTTCTGCCAGCATTCCAGAGAGTTTATGATCGCTTGCAGATGTGCCTCCAAGAACACACTGTACCCAAAGCAGAAATTAACGCAGCCTTGACTGCTGTCCAAGCCCGTACACGGGAGAGACGAGAAAGAAAACAAAAACTGTTTAGTGCTGTTTATAAATTATATACTGGCTGATGAAAAATACATTTCTTCCCCCTCTCCTCCCTGTTCCACGCCGTCCCCCACCCCCGCCCCTTCTCCCTTTCTGCCTCAAGAGCCTAAACGGAGACCAGAATATGGCTTTGCCTTTTAGCTCCCGTTTTGGCGGAGAACCGAAACCCCGCTGCTGATTCACAGCCAGGGTATTTTTCCCCTTTACCTGATGAAATATACTGGTGTTTCCAGCCCAGATGGGGTGTTTTTGGTTTTGTTTTCTGGGTTGGTTTTTTTTTTTTTTTGGCCAGGGATGTTGTTTACAGCAAGTTACAGGTCCTGTGATGGCATTGGGTGCGATGCTGGCCCCGGGGCAGATAAAGCCCACCCATCTCCCCACCGCAATGCTGCTGGAGGCGTGTGCCTGGGTCCCCCGGCCCTGAAGATGTCACGTCGGGCCAGCTGTACAGAGAAAGTTTGGAAAGTTCATCGCAGGTCATTGTATTAAACAGTGTTTTCACCACTTCTCTCCCACCCCTTCACCTACAGCCCCTGTGTGAAAAGGGGGTTCACATAGCCCTCGCCCCAAATACACATGTCTCTCCCTCCATATGGTGCCTTAGCAGGGGTTTGGGAAGCTCGTGCATCTAACCCTCTGGAGCCCAGCCTCTCCCCCTAGGCTTGAGTCCCCCCTCCCAGTTTATTCTATAAATTCGTTTCCACATTATGTCTATCCATTTACATGGCTTTTGTGTTTTTTAATACCGCTAATGTTTATCATTTGCCCAACAGGCTCGACAGATTTTGCTTCCTGTAGAGCATCGAGGCTTTAGAGCCCCCTCGTTGCTAAGTAGCAGTCTCCCTGTACTGTAATGGGCTGATTTTGTATTCTGTTCAGCGCTGTATCTTATTTTTGTATGCAAGACAAAGTGTTTTGATGGAGGACGATTGCGGCAGTGTCTGGAGGCTGTTTGGAGTTTTATGGGCTGTACAGTACACTGTGTGCTCTCCGAACAGAACACAGGCTGTTGAATTTTGGATTGGATTTGTCATTTTTCCCCCCTAAGAGAGGGGCCTGTCAGAACATTAAGGGTGGAGGGAAGAAAGTGGAAATTATGTAATAACCTTCTTTCTCCCTCTGTTTCTCTCTCTCTGATTTTTCTATCCCAAAATAGGGTGGTTTCTCCCCCCCACACTCCCTTTCGTACCATATGATTCTGTCAAGCAAGATAATGACGTTCCTGTCAGGAAATGAATGGCCCTCGAGAGATGGATGCTGGGACATCCCGTCTGTCTATCTGTTCTCCTGTTCTCTCTTTCCCTCTCCCTCGCTCCCACTGTCCTTCTACATTCTGGGCTGCTTTGCTGGCCCTATTTTTGTCTGAGGATGGACGGCTAACGAGGTTGCAGGGTAGGATGTTGGTGTGGGATCCACCCGAAGGTGATGGCATTTTCTTATTTCCGGGATCTTTTCACCTTCCCGGATGTGCACACTGCCAGGATTCCTAGGTGGTCCTCCCTTGCCCTCTTCTCTCCTCAGCCCTCGTGCCCTTGCTCTCTACCCAGGCTGTGCCTGGGTCCCAGTGTCCAGGGCTGTGCCCGAGAGACCAGCTGCCTCCAGACCATGTAGTGACGGCTCTCTCTGCTGGCTGTTCTTCTCGGCGCTGTCTTCTGAGCTCTCTCTGGTGGCAGGTGTTTATTTTTCCGCTCTGCTTTTTTCCTCGCTTCCATTTTTTCCCCAGTCTCCTTTCATCTCACTCCATCTCTTCATCCTTGTCTTTGCATCTGTGTTGGCCTGGGCCTTTTCTCAATGCTCCTGTGCATTTTGTGTCTTCCTTCTTGTGTCTTCATTAGACTTTGTCTCCCTCCATCTTGGTTGACCTTGTCTCTCACAGCTCAGAGTTTCTTAGCTTGGAAGTTGGGCGGTGGTTGAGGTGGGGAACAAATTGTTACTCTGTCCCAGAAGGCCTGGGGAAGACTCCAGAGTGCTCCCAGCACTCCTGTCCCTTTCCTCTCAGGGGCCAGAGTGGGGCTTCTCTGGCTTGGTTCCTGCTTTTCCTAGGTCCCTGGATGTTTTCTTAAGTTGAGCTGTGCATGGGCAAGTGGATGAGCAGGGTTAGGTTTTGCAAGATTCTTATCGGACTTTGCCACTAAAAAGTACACCTTGCTGGCATGGTGCGTTCAGAGGTCTGTATCATGCACCTGAGTACAGAGCCCACCAGGCACCTGGGAGAGTGTTCACCCCCACACCCCAATGGCCTGGCATGGTGCCCAGCACATAGAAGGCTTTTGATGAGTACTTGTTGAACAAGGGAATACGCTGTTGCTAAATTCTTTGTACTTCTGGGGAACATCTGGGTTTGGTGGGGCCTGAGGCTTCCACAATTTGTGGTGCCCACTCTCAGAAAAAGATTATGGGAGACTGGTTCAAGATGGTGCGGTAGAAGGACATGCATTCACTCCCTCGTGCGAGAGCACCAGAATTACAACTAACTGCTGAACAATCATCGACAGGAAGACACTGGAACTCACCAAAAAAGATACCCCACATCCAAAGACAAAGGAGAAGCCGCAGTGAGATGGTAGGAGGGCCGCAATCACAGTAAAATCAAATCCCATAACTGCTGGATGGGTGACTCACAAACTGGAGAACAATTATACCACAGAAGTCCACCCACTGGACTGAAGGTTCTGAGCCTTACGTCAGGCTTCCCAACCTGGGGTTCCGGCAACGGGAGGGGGAATTCCCAGAGAATCAGACTTTGAAGGCGAGCGGGATTTGATTGCAGGACTTTGACAGGACTGGGGGAAACAGAGACTCCACTCTTGGAGGCCACACACAAAGTAGTGTGCACATCATGACCCAGGGGGAAGGAGCAGTGACCCCGTAGGAGACTGAGCCAGACCTACCTGCTAGTGTTGGAGGGTCTCCTGCAGAGGCGGGGGGTGGCTGTGGCTCACCACAGGGACAAGGACACGGGAAGCAGAAGTTCTGGGAAGTACTCCTTGGCCTGAGCCCTCCCAGAGTCTACCATTAGCCCCACCAAAGAGCCTCTAGGCTCCAGTGCTGGGTTGCCTCAGGCCAAACAGCCAACAGGGAGGGAACTCAGCCCCACCCATCAGCAGACAAGTGGATTAAAGTTTTACTGAGCTCTGCCCACCAGAGCAACACCCAGCTCTACCCACCACCAGTCCCTCCCATCAGGAAGCTTGCACAAGCCTCTTAGATAGCCTCATCCACCAGAGGCAGACAGCAGAAGCAAGAAGAACTACAATCCTGGAGCTTGTGGAATGAAAACCACATTCACAGAAAGATAGACAAAATGAAAAGTCAGACGACTATGTACCAGATAAGGAACAAGATAAAACCCCACAAAAACAACTAAATGAATTGGAAATAGGCAACCTTCCAGAAAAAGAATTCAGAATAATGATAGTGAAGATGATCCAGGACCTTGGAAAAAGAATGGAGGCAAAGATCGAGAAGATGCAAGAAATGTTTAACAAAGACCCAGAAGAATTAAAGAACAAACAAACAGTGCTTCCCTGGTGGAGCAGTGGTTGGGAATCCACCTGCCAATGCAGGGGACATGGGTTCGATCCCTGGCCTGGGAAGATCCCACATGCCGCGGAGCAACTAAGCCCTCACAACTAAGTTATGAGCCACAACTACTAAGCCTGTGTTCTAGAGCCCGTGTTCCACAACACCTGAAACCTGCACTCCTAGAGCCCGTGCTCTGCAACAAGAGAAGCCACGACAATGAGAAGCCCGTGCACCGCTCGCTGCAACTAGAGAAAGCCCTCACACAGAATGAAGACCCAGCACAGCCAAAAATAAAAACAAATAAATAAATTAATTTAAAAAAAAAAGAACAAATGAACAGAGATGAACAATACAATAACTGAAATGAAAAATACACTAGAAGGAATCAATTGCAGAATAACTGAGGCAGAAGAACGGATAAGAGACCTGGAAGACAGAATGGTGGAATTCACTGCTGCCAAACAGAATAAAGAAAAAAGAATGAAAAGAAATGAAGACAGCCCAAGAGACCTCTGGGACAACATTAAACGCACCAACATTTGCATTATAGGGGTCCCAGAAGGAGGAGAGAGAGAAAGGACCTGAGAAAATATTTGAAGAGATTATAGTCGAAAACATCCCTAACATGGCAAAGGAAATAGCCAACCAAGTCCAGGAATCACAGAGAGTCCCAGGCAGGATAAACCCAAGGAAAAACATACCGAGACACATAGTAATCAAATTGACAAAAATTAAAGACAAAGAAAAATTATTAAAAGCAGCAAGGGAAAAATGATGAATAACATACCAGGGAACTCCCATAAGGTTAACAGCTGATTTCTCAGCAGAAACTCTACAAGCCAGAAGGGAGTGGCACGATATATTTAAAGTGATGAAAGGGAAGAACCTACAACCAAGATTACTCTAGCTGGCAAAGATCTCATTCAGACTTGATGGAGAAATCAAACCTTTACAGACAAGCAAAAGCTAAGAGAATTCAGCACCATCAAACCAGCTCTACAACAAATGCTAAAGGAACTTCTCTAGGCAGGAAACACAAGAGAAGGAAAAGACCTACAAAAACAAAGGCCAAACAATTAAGAAAATGGTAATAGGAACACACGTATCGATAATTACCTTAAATGTGAATGGATTAAATGCTCCAACCAAAAGGCATAGGCTTGCTGAATGGATACAAAAACAAGATCCATGTATGTGCTGTCTACAAGAGACCGACTTCAGACCGAGGGACACATACAGACTGAAAGTGAGGGTATGGAAAAGGATATTCCATGCAAATGGAAATCAAAAGAAAGCTGGAGTAGCAATACTCATATCACATAAAATAGACTTTAAAATAAAGAATGTTACAAGAGACAAGGAAGGACACTACATAATGATCAAGGGATCAATCCAAGAAGAAGATATAACAATTATAAATATATATGCACCCAACATAGGAGCACCTCAATACATAAGGCAAATACTAACAGCTATGAAAGAGGAAATCGACATTAACACAATAATAGTGGGCGACTTTAACACCTCACTTACACCAAAAGACAGATCATCCAAACAGAAAATTAATAAGGAAACACAAGCTTTAAATGACACAATAGACCAGATAGATTTAATTGATATTTGTTTATTTATTTATTTTAAATGTAATTTTATTCATTTTTTTATACAGCAGGTTCTTATTAGTTATCCATTTTATACATATTAGTGTATATATGTCAATCCCAATCTCCCAATTCATCACACCACCACCTCCCCACCACCACTTTCCCCACTTGGTGTTCATACGTTTGTTCTCTACATCTGTGTCTCTATTGCTTCTTGCAAACTCATTTGTCTGTACCATTTTTCGAGGTTCCATATATATGCATTAATATACGATATTTGTTTTTCTCTTTCTGACTTACTTCACTCTGTATGACAGTCTCTAGATCCATCCACGTCTCAACGAATGACCCAATTTCGTTCCGTTTTATGGCTGAGTAATATTCCATTATATATATGTACCACATCTTCTTTATCCATTCGTCTGTTGATGGGCATTTAGGTTGCTTCCATGACCTGGCTATTGTAAATAGCACTGCAGTGAACATTGGGGTGCATGTGTCTTTTTGAATCATGGTTTTCTCTGGGTATATGCCCAGTAGTGGGATTGCTGGGTATTACGGTAATTCTATTTTTAGTTTTTTAAGGAACCTCCATACTGTTCTCCATAGTGGCTGCATCAATTTACATTCCCACCAACAGTTTAAGAGGGTTCCCTTTTCTCCACACCCTCTCCAGCATTTATTGTTTGTAGATTTTTTGATGATGGCCATTCTGACAGGTGTGCGGTGACACCTCATTGTTGTTTTCATTTGCATTTCTGTAATGATTAAGGATGTTGAGCATTCTTTCACGTGTTTGTTGGTGACCTGTATATCTTCTTTGGAGAAATGTCTATTTAGGTCTTCTGCCCATTTTTGGTTTGGGTTGTTATAGGGCATTCCATCCAAAAACAACATATTACACTTTCTTCTCAAGTGCACACAAAACATTCTCCAGGATAGATCACATCTTGGGTCACAAATCAAGCCTCGGTAAATTTAAGAAAATTGAAATCATATCAAGCATCTTTTCCGACCACAATACTATGAGATTAGAAATAAATTACAGGGAAAAAAACTGTAAAAAACACAAACACATGCAGGATAAACAATACGTTACTAAATAACCAAAAGATTACTGAAGAAATCAAGGAGGAAAACACCTAGAGACAAATGACAATGAAGACACGATAATCCAAAACCTATGGGATGCAGCAAAAGCAGTTCCAAGAGGGAAGTTTACAGCAATACAATCCTACCTCAATAAACAAGAAAAATCTCAAATAAACAATCTAACCTTACACATAAAGGAACAGAGAAAGAAGAACAAACAAAACCCAGAATTAGTAGAAGGAAAGAAATCATAAAGATCAGAGCAAAAATAAATGAAATAGAAACAAAACGATAGCAAAGATCAATAAAACTAAAAGCTGGTTCTTTGAGAAGATAAACAAAATTGTTAAACCTTTAGCCAAACTCATCAAGAAAAAGAGGGAGAGGACTCAAATCAATACAATTAGAAATGAAAAAGGAGAAGTTACAGCGGACACTGCAGAAATACAAAGCATCATAAGAGACTACTACAAGCAACTCTATATCAATAAAATGGACAACCTGGAAGAAATGAACAAATTCTTGGAAAGGTATAACCTTCCAAGCCTGAACCAGGAAGAAATAGAAAATATGAACAGACCAATCACAAGTAATGACATTGAAACTGTGATTAAAAGTCTTCCAACAAACCAAAGCCCAGAACCAGATGGCCTCACAGGTGAATTCTGTCAAACATTTAGAGAAGAGCTAACACCCATCCTTCTCAAACTCTTCCAAAAAATTGCAGAGGAAGGAACACTCCCGAACTCATTCTACGAGGCCACCATCACCCTGATACCAAAACCAGACAGAGATACTTCAAAAAAAGAAAATTACGGACCAATATCACTGATGAACATAGATGCAAAAGTCCTCAACAAAATACTAGCAACAGAATCCAACAACACATTAAAAGGATCATACACCACGATCAAGTGGGATGTATCCCAGGGATGCAAGGCTTCTTCAATATACGCAAATCAATCAATGTGATACACCATATTAATAGACTGAACAATATAAATCATGTGATCATCTCAATAGATGCAGAAAAAGCTTTTGACAAAATTCCGCACCCATTTATGATAAAAACTCTCCAGAAAGTGGGCATAGAGGGAACCTACCTCAACATAATAAAGCCCATATACGACAAACCCACAGCAAACATCATTGTCAATGGTGAAAAACTGAAAGCATTTCCTCTAAGACAAGGATGTCCACTATCACCACTATTATTCAACATAGTTTTGGAAGTCCTAGCCACGGCAATCAGAGAAGAACAAGAAATAAAAGGAATCCAAATTGGAAAAGAAGAAGTAAAACTGTTACTGTTTGCAGATGATATGTTACTAGACACAGATAATCCTAAAGATGCCACCAGAAAACTACTAGAGCTAATCAATGAATTTGGTAAAGTTGCAGGATACAAAATTAATGTACAGAAGGCTCTTGCATTCCTATACACTAACAACAAAAGATCAGAAAGAGGAATTAAGGAAACAATCCCATACACCACTGCAACAAAAAGAATAAAATACCTAGGAATACACCTACCTAAGGAGGTAAAAGACCTGTACTCAGAAAACTATAAGACACTGATGAAAGAAATCAAAGATGACACAAACAGATGGAGAGGTATACCGTGGTCTTGGATTGGAAGACTCAATATTGTGAAAATGCCTATACTACCCAAAGCAATTTACAGATTCAATGCAATCCCTGTCAAATTACCAATGGCAGTTTTTACAGAACTAGAACAAAAAAATCTTAAAATTTGTATGGAGACCCAAAAGACCCTGAATAGCCAAAGCAAACTTGAGGGAAAAAAACGGAGCTGGAGGAATCAGACTCCCTGACTTCAGACTATGCTACAAAGCTACAGTAATCAAGACAATATGGTACTGGCACAAAAACAGAAATATAGACCAATGAAACAGGATAGAAAGCCCAGAGATAAACCCAAGCACCTATGGTCAACTAATCTATGACAAAAGAGGCAAGGATATACAATGGAGAAAAGACAGTCTCTTCAATAAGCGGCGCTGGAAAAACTGGACAGCTACATGTAAAAGAATGAAATTAGAACACTCCGTAACACTATACACAAAAATAAACTCCAAATGGATTAAAAATCTAAATGTAAGGCCAGACACTATAAAACTCTTAGGGGAAAACACAGGCAGAACACTCTTTGACATAAATCACAGCAAGATCTTTTTTGACTCACCTCCTAGAGTAATGGAAATAAAAACAAAAATAAACAAATGGGACCTAATGAAACTTAAAAGCTTTTTCACAGCAAAGGAAACTGTAAACAAGATGAAAAGACAACCCTCAGAATGGGAGAAAATATTTGCAAATGATTCAACAAAGGATTAATCTCCAAAATATATAAACAGCTCGTGTAGCTCAATATTAAAAAAACAAACAACCTAATCAAAAAATGGGCAGAAGACCTTAATAGACATCTCTCCAAAGAAGACATACAGATGGCCAAGAGGCATATGAAAAGCTGCTCAACATCACTAATTATTAAAGAAATGCAAATCAAAACTGCAATGAGGTATCACCTCACACTGGTTAGAATGGGCATCATCAGAAAATCTACAAACAACAAATGCTGGAGAGGGTGTGGAGAAAAGGGAACCCTCTTAACACTGTTGGTGGGAATGTAAATTGATACAGCCACTATAGAGAACAGTATGGAGGTTCCTTAAAAAACTAAAAATAGAATTACCATAATACCTAGCAATCCCACTACGGGGCATATACCCAGAGAAAACCATGATTCAAAAAGACACATGCACCCCAATGTTCACTGCAGCGCTATTTACAATAGCCAGGTCATGGAAGCAACCTAAATGCCCATCGACAGATGAATGGATAAAGAAGATGTGGTACATATATACAATGGAATATTACTCAGCCATAGAAAGGAACAAAATTGGGTCATTTGTAGAGAAGTGGATGGATCTAGAGACTGTCATACAGAGTGAAGTAAGTCAGAAAGAGAAAAACAAATATCGTATATTAATGCATATATATGGAACCTAGAAAAATGGTACAGATGAACTGGTTTGTAGGGCAGAAATAGAGACACAGATGTAGAGAACAAATATATGGACACTAAGGAGGGAAAGCTGGGGGAGTGGGGGGTGGTGGTGGATGAACTGGGAAATTGGGATTGACATATATACACTAATATGCATAAGATAGGTAAGTACTAAGAACCTGTGGTATAAAAAAATAAATAAAATTCAAAAACAAAAAAGAAAAAAATAAAAAGGTTATGAATATCAAATGTGAGAGCCCCTCCCAGGGAATAGGCCCATGCAGTATCGGGGTGGGGTGGGTGCTGAAGCTTCTGTTTTATGAGCTTCAGGGAGAAGGGTCCTCCATAAACACCATGAAGAGCTGCCAGTTGAGGCCCCCAGAGTTGGAGCCACTGAGTGGAGAAATTCAAGGCTAAGGATAGGATGGTGACATCGGCCCTGCTCTGGGGACCCTCAGAGCACGGGGCAGCTGTGTTTGCAGGCCTCAGGTTTGCATTGTACAGGGGTCAGGACAAATCCTCCCGCCTTTGGTAAATTGCCATTGGTCCCATCGGACCTGGTGGACGCCTCTGTATTTCATTCCCTCTTCTCAATGAGGCTGGCTGGGAGCCACAGACCAACCCTAAGTCCCATCTCACCCAGAGACGCCAGGTAGATCAGTACACACGGCGGCATCCTGCCTGCACCCTGGCCTTCAGGGACTCTCCGTGAGACAACATGGTAGCCACTCCTTTCCTAGGTGCTCCGTCTGCCTGGGCCGTAGAGTTGTGTCTGACTGGGGCAAAGCACTGGTCCTCTCACTGTCTGTACGCGTGCGTGTGTGTGTGCACGTGCGCGCGCGTGTGTCTTGGAGAGGAACCAGGAAGGTGAGGGGTCCTGGAGGTGATGGGAAGTGTACCCTAGAGGTCTAGGGGTCTGTTCTGCTGAGCTTCCAGACTCATCCATTAATTAGGGTCGGGGGGGAGGAAGTAGGATTGGACAGTTTTTTGGCAAGGACACTACTTACTCCTTGGAAGATGTGGGAAAGCTACAGTTATGGTCCCAGTAATGAGGGGCAGCTGTGTGTGTATGTGTGCGCGCACGTGTTTGTGGGTGCACACGTGAAGAAAAAGAGATTGAGAAGAAACGTTTACATGAAATACTCGAAATTGTTCCTTTGCTGTGATGGCTCCGCACAGACCATTACCTTGCAGATTTAAAAACTAAATGAGCTCATCATATCTAGTGACTTCCCCCGACATTCATGCCTGATTGCAAAGCCTGCGTTACCTTTGAATTTCAGCTTCATTGTTTGTTATTAATTCTCAGCTATGGGTGGTATGTTTCCCTCTCTTGGATTCAACCATGAACATGTTGATTTGGTGTGATGGATGGAAATGTTTCTCAACAGGACCCCACTCAAGAACCTCTTTATTTTAAAAAATAGCCCCATGAGCTCTAGGATCGAGTCTAGAGTTTCCGAGGAATCCAGTGGGCTGAGGTGGGACATGGGGTTGACTTTGGAGGGGGCAGAAGTCTTGCATTTTTTAATGTAATAATTTGGGTTTCCTATGAATGGTTCTGCGTTCCGTGCAATACTCTGCATTTTCATAACTGTCTCTTCCACTTTGGGCAGAGGAAGGGAGGGAAGAAATAACAGCAGCAGTATTCTGTGGGCAAAGGAAGAAAACAAGAGAATGGGGCAGAGAACAGGCTAAATTTAAAATTGTAATTGGCTGACTTCCACTGGCTTGCGGGTGTTTTAATGACTCATAATAACTTCATTTAAAACCAGCTGAGCAGAAAATAGATTGGAGAGGAGCCTCGGGCCATTATGGATTTGTTTTTTTTGACAAGCTCGGTGTTCGGCAGCCAGGAAGGCTCTCAGAGAGGGCTTGGCTGTGTTCTCTCCATCTCTCTCTCTCTCAGGGTTGGTGGTCTGCCCGGAAGAGATTGTATAGAAACCCAGGGCTGCTTTATTTTCCACCCCCCCCCCATTTTTTTAACTGATTAAAAATAGACGCCTTGAGGTATTATTTTAGCATCAGTACAATTTTTTCTTTAACTTTTGATGTGGTAAATGGAACATAAATAAAATTGTTTTTGAAATTACCGAATTAATTAGGTAGTAAAGCCACTACGGTGCATAAATTTCCCTTGCCGGTTGCCCTGATCCATATTTGGGGGGCGTTTCCCTTTTTTCTCAATCCCCTCCTCCTCTCCCCCACCAGCTCCACCTTCCCCCCCATGCGGACCCTCCCTTTGAATGGCAGGGTTCTTTTATCATCCCGGCAACAGCTAAATGATTTTTTTTAAAGATCTGTAGGATTTTGACAGGATTGGGTCTGTCCCGCTATCCAGTCAGCTCGAGGAAGCACGAGTTTTGGGAATTGCCAGAAAAGGCTCTAACCTGCCTCTAGCCATTTTAAATAGATCTTGCCTGTTTCCCGTGCTAGGAACGGTGCCAGCCGGGCGAGTGATCCTTTCTCTCTTCTCTTTCTAAAGTCAGCCGGCTCAGCCATGGGCTGCATCTGTCTGGGCAGGACAAGAGGCCACCCCCCCCCCCACATCTGATTGCCCACAGCCATTTATCTATCCCCCCTTATGGCACCTGTCACCTTCTTTGTGTCATCGCTACTTATTTGCTTGTCCTTTTTCGCCTACTAGACTCTAAGCTTCTTCAGAACATGTGATTTATTTATGTCTCCCATACTACCTAGCAGAGTGACCTGCAAGGTGGTTATAACTCAGTTGTTTGAATAAACTAATGGGTGAGTGGACGAGTGTGTGGTGAGGCGCCTGGTGGGGAACAGCCCCAAAGCGCTGCCCTGTATCCTTCCAGCCCTGGGGGGTCAGCCGTCTGGACGAGGAGACAGGAGAGGGGGCAGGACCTCATCGGTGGCGTTCTCGGTGGCACCCCCACAGCCTGACACACAGCAGGCTCTCAGTAAATACTGTTGAAGAAATGAGTGGCTCTGGAGGCATGGCTGGGCCAGGGGGAGGAAAGAAAAGTCACTACAGTGTGTGCACCGGATGCCTCCTGTGTTCCGGGAATGGTGCTTGGCCCTCTCCATGTCTGAACTCACTTATCGTGCGCTGACCTCGGAAGGTAGTTGTGCTGATCCCATTTTACTGGTGAGGACCCTAAGGCTTAAAGAATTGAAGTAACTTGGGGAAGGTCGCACAGCCAGGAGTGCCGAAGCTGGATTCCTAGCCAGGGCTCGCTGCCCCTTACTTTTCCAGGATACCACACTGCGGTGCTGGCCCAAAGGCTTGCTTTCCTGTGTGTAAAGATAACCAGTGTCTCAGTGACTGGGGGGCTGAGACAGGGAGAGCCAGTAAGTTTCTGTCCCCAGGGGTCCTGCGGGTGGGATGGGGTCATTGGGTACTGCTCAGGGCCTTGCATCTGGGCCACCAGGAGCAGGTGTGAGGCTTATGAGCCTCTTCCTGCTCTGCCCGAGTCACGTGTGTTCAGTTGTAGCTGCTGTGGTGGCTGTTAGCCCTCCCCATCACCTTGCAGGGTAGTGGGTAGGGTGGTTCTGGGAGCACTGCTGGAGGGTCTGTGGGTATTTGGCCCCCCTACCCAGGTGAGAGCTTGGCTCTGTCATTTGCCCGTTCCTACACCCCACTGCCGCGCCACACAGGAGGGGCAGGACCAGGGAGCCGGCACTGGTGCTCTCATCTGCATGGAGACCCAGCTGGGTGCTCTGCTCCTGGGGGGAGGCTCTCTGCTCAGTGATGCCGAATCAGGAGTGAAAGGGGCAGCTGACCAATACTGCATCCCCGCAATGTGGGACCTGTGATGATTCGGGGTGTCACTCGCTCCTCAGACTTCAGTTTTGGAGTGAGACGCGGCAGGAAGATCACGGCCTCCCTGATCTTTCGGATTCTGTCCAGTGGAGCTGGACCACTTGGCATGAGACTCATTCTGTCTGTTCTGCAGCAACCCCATCTTCACAGCCGGACCATAAACATCAACCAAATGGGAACCAGATGGTGAAGGCCTGGGGCAGCAGAGAAACCTCAGTGACTATCCTGGGTCACTAGATGGGACTATCTTTGGGGGTAAAATTGTTCATGAATGAGTTCAGCAGTTAGCTGATGGCCAGTGAGGGCCAGTTGATGCAAAGCCTGGCAGGACAGACAGAGGGGCTGCAGCCAGGGTCCTTACCTTCCAGGGGCTGTCGGTCTGGCTGAGAGGATGATGTGAGCCCCCAGCAAGGCTGGGTGTGCCCCCATCACCACAAGGGGAAAGAGTGAGTGCAGCAGTTTACAGGAGGGAGAAACTCCCAAGGACTAGGGTGATGAGGAATGGCTTCAGGAAGGAGGTTCCTGGGATTTTCATGGGCTGTTTGCTGTAATGTCCACATGGAGCTTTGGTGGTGGGCAGTGGATCTGCTTCTCTGGGCAAGAGGAAGCAAGAACTTCTGTGAGCAAGAGCCAGTCGGGCAGGTGTCTCTTCCCTCCCCTTCCTCCTCCTCCTCTGCCCGTAGCTGTCTTGAAGAGGCTTAAAGCCCACTTTCTCATACTGGAGAATCCTCAGAGTTCTAAGGATGTTATGACCCTCCTTGGGCTGCAGGTTGAGAAACACTGCATTAAAAATGAAAAGCTGGGGGCTTCCCTGGTGGCACAGTGGTTGAGAATCTGCCTGCCAATGCAGGGGATACGGGTTCGAGCCCTGGTCTGGGAATATCCCACATGCCGCGGAGCAACTGGGCCCGTGAGCCACAACTACTGAGCCTGCGCGTCTGGAGCCTGTGCTCCACAACAAGAGAGGCTGCGATAGTGAGAGGCCCGTGCACCGCGATGAAGAGTGGCCCCCGCTCGCCACAACTAGAGAAAGCCCTCGCACAGAAACGAAGACCCAACACAGCCATAAATAAATAAATAAAATTTTTTAAAAAATGAAAAGCTGGCACTTCAGATGGTCCCTCCATTTTGAGGTGTCCACAAAACAAACACAAATGTGAAAGTGGGGTTTCAAGCTGGATGCAGATCCAGAATATACTATGTTTCTCATGCAAGACTAGGTGAACTCCAGAATATGTCGCGAGTGCCCAGGCTCCGCGAAGCCCAGGTTGAGAACACATAGCTTAGAGGGCTGCGCCTCTGAGGTTGAGGACAGAGACTTGGCCGCCCTGGAGGGTATGGAGGAAGGGGGAGGAATTTCTTAGGCTGAGGCCGCCAGGGCCCCGCCCGCCTTCTCAGACCACGTGGTGAAACCCCTGTGTGTGCGGCGTGAAGGCGGAGGTTGGCGCTGCTTCCCTTGGGTCCTCTCCAGGATTCAACCTCACGAAGGCATCTCTTCTAGACTTTTCCCCGGTAGTTAACACGCTCCCTCCTCCTCCCGACCAACCATCTTATTTTGATTGGAATTCTTTTGCTTGCCTGAAAAAAGGAAAAAAAAAAAGGAAGTTCTAAACTTTTCATTAGGTCGTTGGGATAAGAAGTCTTCTGGGGTAGTCGGATTAAAGCTCGGTGGCTCTCGCTGACTATTACAAGCTAATGGAGTACTGGGAGCTCATTGGCGGCTGCAATGAGCATTTTGCTGGAGTAATTATACAAGGCCATGGTGGTTTTCAGTAACAAGGTAACTCCAGGTAAGGAGAGAACTCCCTGAAACTTTTGATTTGCTGGAATCCTCTTCGTTTTATTTCTTCATTAAGAGGAGCCCAGGAGAGACAAAGGCCTCGAGAGCAGCTCTTCTGGGAGGCTGCTCTCAGTCGGGGATTTCTGCCTGAACAGCCCCGATTGCCTGGTCCCTTTGTTGGGGCCTGATGAGAACAACCCGGCTCACCTGGGAGAGCCCTGATGGGCCAGGTTTACATGGATTGAGATTTGGGGTCCAGAGTCAGACGCTCTGGACTATAGGATGGAGAGAGATGGGTACAGGCATCGGAAGCCTGGGGACAGCTGACCAGGAGGCAGGGAGACTCACAGGCCAGCATCTTCATGGCTGACGTGTGCGCTGAGAGCAGGCCTGACCGCAGGTAACGAGGCTGGAATCGCACCCTCTGTCTCAACTGGGGTCTGTCCATCCTGGGTGGGTGAGGTGTGGGCCTGCGTAAATACAGTCTTTTCTGTCCCAGAGGATTCTTTATGGTGCAACTTTCTTAGACACGCTACCCTCCCTGGTACCACACCGCCAGCCAGAGTCGTAATCAGGAGGTCGGGGCCTGAGCCTGCCACCCGCAGGTCTGGGCTAAGCGGGCCTGGGAAGGACTTTTCAGCGCCCTTGGCAAGGCCCTGGGGCCTTGCCAAGCCGACCTTGTCCTCTGGGTGGCCCTGCCGGGCCTCTGGCCGGCCGCCCACCTGCATTGAATCATGCCCCTCAGAGGACAGCATGTAACTGTGCTTCCAGATATAGCCCCCGGCCCCCCGGGGGGGCAGGGAGGGTCATTGTCACAGAGCTCTATGTCTTTCTGACACCGCATGCCCTGCGTGGCTTTCTTCCCTAACTTCTCAGCCTGGCACAGCCTAGGATTCTGCTCTGTGAGCAAATGTAGAGCTATTTTGTTTAAAAAGTATGTGGCCCGTTTTTTCTCTTCTCCATCTCCTGCTTCAGTTTTCAGGACTCTGCCTTCAGTCTCTGGCCTGGCCCTTCTTCTTTCTCCATCGCACAGTTATAAATTTGTCCCAGTCAGAGGCTGGCTGCATCGAGGCAGGAATGTGTTGTTTGGTTAAATTGTAAAATTAGCTGGGAAACTTAATGAGGCATTCCGCCTCTGCCTTCTGAAGAACAGGAAGTTTATGAAGGTGCCTCGAGCCCCTTGCCTAGGAAGGAAGGAAAGAAAGGGAGGGAGCGGCCCAGGAATGTGGAAGAGCCTTGGCCAGGTGAGTTTGCAGGCCTAGGACCCGACTGTGGCCTGTTTAGCTGGGAGGGGCCTGAGAAGTCATCCCTCAAAGCCTCAGCTTTGGGGCAGCCTCTGTCAGCCACCGTGAACCCACAGGGGCTCCCTCCCTCGTGTCCAAGGACCTTGAGGCTGCACAGCTGGCTATGGTTAGCTGTTTTAGTGCCAGATTCCTTTTTTGTGGTTGTGCAAGGCTGAAGAGACAAAGACCAAACGCTTCGTCTTAGAGGGTGCCCACGGCAGAAGGGAGAAGGCCAAAGGCAACAGTTATAAGGGTGGCCGACATTTACTGAGGGCTGACAGTTGCCCGGGACTGTGCCAGACACTTTATTCCATGATCTCACGTGATCCCCACCAGACCCCTATGACGACCCCTATTGTTATGTCCACTTTATGGATGAAGAAACTGAGTTTACTTGCCCAGGATTGCCCAGCAAGGAGGAGGCAGAGTGGGGCTGTAAACGCAGGTCTGCCTGCCTCCAAAGCCCCTGGTCTTAACCTCGGAGGTAAAATTCCAGCTTCCAGTTCTTTCCTGTTTCCAGTCCTTTCCTGGCTGCCCACTTCTCCCAGCCCCTAGCTCATGCGGCACAGACTGCATGCTTGCAAAAGCTCACCCTGAAGTTTTGGAAGAGCTGCCAACAGCCTATATTCTGCACTCACCAAATTCTCAGGTCCTCCAATGACACCAAACAAACCTTGCAGTTTTCAAGCAGCAATTCGATGCCATTTTAGTTGTCAGATGCACTTTAATAAGGCTTAACATGGGAAATATTTACCCTGCCTGGACTTTTTGCATGAGGTCAGCCAGAAAAGGCGAGGGGTTTTTTTCTTGGGGGCGGTGGGGTTGATGGCTCATGTTAAGAATGGGCATGAAGTGCGACAGGCAGTGTTGCTGTTTGGAAAAGTGTGGAGTCTTAAGGCTCCTGAATTTTAAGCCTGGAACTGTCAATGCCGTGGCTGTAACGTAACACCTCAATTATGGTGCAGGGGGTAAGGAAGAAAGACTCTGAAACCTGCAAGCTTCTTTAGATCCACAGCCTGAGCCACAATTAAGGTTTCAGAAACACCAAAGGCAAACCAGTGAGTGTCATTTTTAACCAGTTTGAACATTTTACTACTTCCTAACATCAGAAGCACCCGGGCTGGAGAGCCTGCTTCTTGCCCTCAATAAAGTGATTAAGCTGAATGGGTGTTGGGGAGTATTATTAGGCTGAGAAGTGCTAAAAATAGACATGCTCTGTTTTCTGAAAGCCACAGCAGGCCTGAAGAGACTGGCAGCCTCGAGGTGCCACTGAGGGGCCTGAGGAAGGGGAGGGAGGGTGGCAGTCCCCGGGGCCCCCGGTGGTCTGAGATGGGGTGTGGTGGGTGTCATGACGGGCAAGCCAGGTGATGGGCCTCTTTCCCAGCTGTTCATCAAGAATAGAGTGACAGTGGAAGCTGTGGATTGGTTGCTTCTGCCTTGGTTTTGAAGAACACCCCTCCGCCCCCAAGATGTATGTGTGTGTGTGTGTGTGTGTGTGTGTGTGTGTGTGTGTGTGTGTGTATTAATGAATTTAAAGTAACTGACAATGCTGGAGTCTAGGATGGACACCTTACCCTAAAATTTACACATTCAGCCCTAAACTAATTGGGTTTACCTGCTACTCTTGGTGGGGGGGGATCTAATTCGGGCAGTGAGTAAAGGGCAAATTATAGGGGCACATGCAGACAGAGCTGGGGAAGGGGAGAGACCTCAGAGCCAAGGTTGAGCATCTGCTCTGTCGGGCCTGGATTAGCTAGGATGCTCAGGGAAGATGGAAGAAAGGGACTTTTTGGTTAACCGAAGGTCAACCTAGAAAACCTTGTCTATTTCATTCTTTGTAGTTTGCTGTCATTCATCAATGTGAGAGGCCATTTTTCTACCTTAAGTGAATACAGTTGATTGTTTTTTATGATAAAATATCTTGCTGGCTTAGAAGCCAAAAGGAGAATGTCCAGGAAGGGAGCCAATCATGGAAGGATATTCCCAACTGTGGTTTTATTGGAAGTCAGCCTTGAAGATCGGTGGTACCTTTTTCTTCTGTCAAGCCCTGCACATTTTCATATCTTGAACTCATTCCTCCCCCTAACAGCTTTAGGTGGCGGTGCGGGGGGGGGCGGGGCGGCGGGAACACGATGTCCATTTTACAGATGGAGAAACAGAGGCCGAGTAGTACATCAGCGTCCACAGCACAGCCAGATCAGTCCAGGCCCTGTCTGATGGACAGCGGTGGCGCATTCCTGGACCAAGAGGGGAGGGTTGTTCTTTAAAGAAGAGGGATGAACTGAGGAGGTGGCCTCAGAGATTGTGGGAAAGATCTCCTACCTCCAGGGATGAGCCAGAGTATGGAGAACAGCAGAGGCCTCGAGCACATTGCCTCTGGGACCTTTTTCTACTCCCCTTAATGTGAACTTCTTACTCTTTAACCTTTTATATAATCAGAGGCCCTGATGGTTAGGTGGGCTTCCCATGCTGTGACCCTGATTGAGTTTGTTTCTCTTTCTTTACACTTACTGGCTATGAGACCTTGGACCAGTGAACTAAGCTTTTCAAACCTCAATTTTCACCTCTATAAAATGGGGATAATCTTAGAATTGATGGCAGAGTTAAGTGGTATGTGGCACATAAAGTAGTTAGTATGGCGCTTATTTATTTTGTAATAAATGTTCACTAAGTGTTATTTATCAGTGCTCTTCTTATTACCGTCAGTGCTGCAGCAGCAGTAGCGTCGTTGTTCCTCATCGCAGGGCAGCCCTTGCGGGACCCCTAGCATCCTGGGGAGGGAAGAGTTAGGGTGCAGTTGCCAAACACCAGTTCCCGTTGCTGGGCACCTTCACGTGCATCATCTCATGTGAACTTCCTAACAAGCTTGTGGCCTCATTTCTGGCTGAGTGGTGCCCCCTGGAGTTGTGCGATTTCACAGTCCCCCTTGTAGGATACAAGGGATGTACCATTACCTCTTTAGCAGGTGAGGAAACCGAGGCCCAGAGAGGTTAGACTGCTTCTGCTCTTGATGCAGCTGGTGGGCACCTGAGCTGGAATCTGTCGACATCAAAGCCAGGGATAGACTTGACAATGACTGAATCCTGCCTCTTCCCAGCAGCCTGGCCGGATGTCTGTGAGGGCTGTGGCATGGCTTCCTGGTGGGGCTCTCAGGAGAAGAGAAGTTCCTGTCTGCAGGGCTCTTACAGGTCACAGCCAAGGGAATAGTCAACAGACACTTGTATGCAGATCCCTGCCCGCTGGTTGTCACACTGTGACAGCATTTGAAGCCCTCTGAAATGCTTTGTTCCTTGTCACCTGTTGAAATATGATTGCCTAAGGGTATTTTAACTTAAAAACAAAATACACACACACACACACACACACACACACACACACACACACACACACACGGTTGCAAGTGGAATTGGAGAAAGGTGCCAGGCGTTGAGAGAGAGCAGGGGATTCTGAAAGGAGTGGGGATAAAGGAATTCCCTCTATACAGATCCCGAAGAGATCCCAGGGCTGTGAGAGGCCTTGGCATGCTTTTCAGTCAGTGAGAAATGAGGGAGGAAGGATCCTGCGAGGAGAAAGGGAGGGAGGGCCAGAATGCAGTTAGGGCTGATCAAGGCTGCCCTCCCTTTTCTCTGAAAGCACCTCAAGGGAAAATTTAATTGGAGGGAGTATCAGGGCATGTTAGGGGACTGGAGTGGTGGTAGACATCAGCTTGTGATTTGTGGGTAGGCAGGGTTTTGATTCTGGCCATCACCCCTGCAGTGGCCTGGTTTTACTTTTCCCCATCATCCAGGCAGTACTCATGACCCTTAACCCTGGGAGGCAGGGGTGCGTCCCCTCCATGCCAGATTTCGGGTGAAGGCCCGTGACAGGGAACTCCGGAGGTGCTTCAGTAGAAGGAGGAAGGTAATTGAGGTTGAGAGCAGGAGGCCAAAGGCTTAGGTCCCAAAAAGTGCTTTGAGGCTGCTAGATGCCAGCAGCAAGCCCTCTTTCCATTATGATCCTATCACCTGAGAATCCCCAAGTGGGGACCAGGGAGGAAGACGATTGTTGGTGACCAAGGGTTGAGGGGATATCCAGTAAAATCATGGCGAAAATCCCCACTGGGGTTTTTCTGGCCTTTTTACTTAGTTTCTTAACAAAAGCCAAGACTGCAGTGCTACAGGACGAAGCCATGAACACCTGAAAGCTTGGGTTTTCCCTGGAACTCAGGGGTCAGCCTCTGCCTCGCTGGCTCAGGCCAGCTCTCTCTGGCTAATGATAGTCTCAGTGTCTGGACTGTCCGTCCCACTTTGCCCGCCTGATAGAGAAAGGTCTTCCCCTGGGGAGGGAACCCCCTGACTGGATCCAGCCCCAGCTTGATCCAGCCACCATCGTCCCATAACCAAGGGTTGTAAGCATTTGAGCCCCTTTTTCAGCCGTGCTTAGCCTTCTTTGCCATGTGCTTCCAGCTGCTTCTCCAACAACACCCTGTCATCTTTTCTTCTCCCTTAGGTCTCAACTAAAAACTTGTCATTTATAGATGGGGAAATGAAGTGACTCACCCAAGGCCACACAGCTCAGGCACGGACAGTCAGGGCTCTGGGTCCATTTCTCTCTGTGCTGCTGCAGGAAAGCTGGGTACCCCTGGGTGCCCCTGGCCAGCAGACCCCTCCTCGAGCCAGCTGTCCACCTGCCTCATCTTGGGGGGGGGGTGGTTCTTCTCTCGTCCCAAACAGCTGAAGCCCATGCATTCAAGAGCCCCAGAGAATGCAGTGTCTCACCTTTCTGGGCCATATACTCATTGCAGGTGGGCCTTCTCCCAGGAGCTGTGGGGCTGGAGTATTACGGGAGTAATAAAGGCTAAAGGCTCAGGCCAAAGGCTGGTCTCTTGGAGCTCATCAACTTGATGAAGTGAAATTATTCCATAATCATAATAAGTATCTTGGCACTTACTGGGTGCCAGGTACTTCATACCGGTTCTTGTTCACACTGTCTTAGGAGGACAGATAACCCCATTTTAAGGAGGGAAGTAAGGCCACAAAGTTGATGCCAGGCCCATACCACCAGTGAATGGCAGAACCCCAAAGCCGTATCTAGCTACTAGCCACTGTAGGGCTTTACCTCGGGGAGATCTCTGAGTTGGCACGGTGTGTCTGGAAGAAAGTCTACTGCATCACAGCAAGGGCTGACATTCCCACGGTAAGAGAGGTTTTTGTGCCATGGCACTGATTCCCACCATACTTTGATTAGCCAATCATGAAAGTTGCCTGGGCAAGAAAGGGATTAAAGGCAGTGGTAAGGTGAACCCCTAAATCAGCGCTCTTAGATTTCAGGAAGATTTGTATGTTGTTTTCATTGCAACAGATTTACCATCCAACTTGTATTTTATTTAAAATAATTCACCTTAAATAGGTTTGCACTCATCTCAGTAGGAGGATGGTAATGCCCGTCAAAACTTGGCCGTGAGTGTTGGGAGCTGAGGGGAGATGGGCCATTTCTTTACTTGTACGTTGTTGGTTTGTACGGGGGTGTCTTGGGGGTGCACAACCATCATAGTCATTTGCCTTTCTTTATCTTCCACTCCCCAGAGAAAGTCTGCTGAAGACTTACCCAGAGTGGGAGTCTCTCCTCCTTCCTTTTTTCTCTTTGTGTTTGGTCTGGGGTGGTAAGAATATTTTAAATGTTATGATATGTTTATTGCATGCATTTGACGTCTCTGTGGGTTCCAGACATTGACACTGGGGGAGGAAGCAATGGTAATAAAGATGATGTTAGGGACAAGTAGCTTTTACTGAGCAGTTGCTGGATGCCGGACGTGGTGGGAAAGACTTTACATACACTATTTAAATGAATCACCACTCAACCCTGTGAAGTAGATATTCTGTCCCCAGTTTTTACAGGTGAAGAAACAGGTCCAGAGAAGATAATTAGTTTACCCAGGGTGGTAGCTAGAAATGGTAGAACCCAGGACTTGAACCTGTGTTTGTTTGTTTCCAGAACGAGGGTTCTTCTCTACTAGGCAGCTGTATATTGAGTGTGTGTGTTTCTGCTGGCCATAGACTGTGTTTCTAAGCCTATTGGGTTACCTGCTGGTGCTAAAAGTGGCAACAAAGGAGTTTTCTAAGCCCCTCTGGGCTGCGAACTGAGTGGCAGGGATAAGGGACAAGGTGGACCTCTGTTTTCTCTGTGAGATATGAGAGCAGGAACAGTGAAAGCCAAGGGTGCCAGGGTACCCTAGAACCTCCTGGTAGTATGATGTTTATTAGGTAGGCTAAGAAATGGTCTCCCAGACTAGAGATGCCTCAGCCCTTCCTTTTGACCCATTCCGAGATCTCATCTTCTACAGAATGGACTTTTAGCCAGATGTGAGGTGTCTGGCACTTACCAGGTCATTGATGGGAGATTGACCTCCAGAGATCGGAAAGCCTGCTGCCTGAAATCCCCAGTCATTCAATGATCTCTGTCGCCCGGCCAGGGAGACTGTCCTGGTGGCTTTCTCAGTCCTACCTTTGATTGAGGTCCTGTGTCATTAGTTCATCCCCCCACCCCCATCCTGTAGTGAGGCCAGGCCCTGAGGACCTTTCTCCTCCTTCGTTGTCACGGAGAACTACCCTTGAACCATATTCTGAGCCGATCAGTAGGGCTGGTTGTTTTCCAGGCAACCCACATCTGCCCACCTGCTTTCCCTCTTCCCTCTCCCCTGAATCTGTGTATCTTACGGAGGTGCTGGTTTTGTATCAGTTTCTGTTTTGTTGATAAAGGTGAAAGAGAGAAAGAGCGTGTTAGAGAGAGAGCAGGCCTTCCAGCTCCTCTGAGGGAGTACACATCTCCTTGAGTGAAAGAACACGCAGTGCTGGCCTTTGGAATTGGCAGCCAGTGTACTGTTCTCTGTCAGATAAGAGGTACTGTAAATAAAACTGTACACCATGGCCCGTTGTAAAATGCCCGGCGTCTGTACTCATTGTTCTGACAGCTTATGCTTTTTTTGGGTCTGCTGTTTTGGTACACTCTGTACTTCCTTATGTAAGCAGGCATGCATATCTCATCAGAACAGTCAAGATGTTTATTTTAAAATCTCAAGGAATTAAAAGAAAAAGGACACAGTACTCAACATCAGATGCTGGCAAACGTTAGGTGTTTTTTCAGTGGTTCCTTCCCCCCACCCCCTTCTTGTTAGCACGGGGGTGGGAGAAGTTTTGGAGGGGGAGGGATTTTGCTATTGTTTTCTTCTCTCATTGGCTTCTGCCTTATTTACTTCAGAGAGACTCCGGCCCACATCTGATTGTGTTCAGTATCTTCTCATCCCCTTCCTAGATGCTCGGGACCCCCCCACCCCATTTCTGGGCAGTAAGGCCAGTAGGGAGGAAGGTTCTATACTCTGCCAAGGGGGAGAAGCCAGAGGTAGTGGCTGAGGAGGAACACAGCTGCGGGGAGACTGCCTGACATGCTTCCACTGGATTTCAGCTCTGTTGCTGCTGGAATGCTGGGCATTTGATAGAAAGCTTTATGGTTTTGAAAGTGCTTTTCTGGCATGTCTCTCCTTTGATTCCTGCGATCCTTAGCCCAGAGTGAAGTGGCTCCCACACACGGAGGCCTTACACCGGCTCCAGCCTCCATGTGGGCTGTGGCGACTGCCTCCTTTCTTTTCACCCAGCCTTAACCTGCTGTGAACCCTCCTCCTTCCTCTGGCCCCCGGTTAACTTTCTGGAGGCATCAGGAAGTCAGGGGGAAAGGGGAGAATTCAGAATGGTCAGGCAGCTCCTGCTTCCCCCGGTGCAGCAGCCCTGGGAGACTGGCAGGGGCGAGAATGTCTGTCTGTCTGTCTTTCCCTTCACACTGACTCTCAGATGAACCCAGTGCCTGGGCCGGGAGTGGGATCACCAGCAGACCTCTGCCAGCCGGTGAAGGGTCCACTCGGGCTGACCGGAGCCCCCTGAATGTCCTGGAGGAGGGCTTGCTTGTTTGCTGCGGGGCTGTGAGTCCTGGGCGGCTGGGCGAGGAGCGGAGGGCCGACGAAAGGGACATCCTGCTCCGCAGGAAGCAGACAGCTCCACTTTCTAAGCTTTCCTTTCCTTCTCCCCCAAACTGCCTGAGTTCCAGCCAGAGACCATTTCCTTGAGTTTTGAAAAAGGGACAGCAGAGAACCCAGGGTGTGTAGAAGGACTCTGCCACCCCCTAGGGGACAGCCTGTCAGTGCCCCCTTCCCAGGCCAGTTCTGTGCCCGGGGAACCTACCCAAGGGTTTCTTTGTTTATCGGGCAATCAGTGACCACCAACTGTGTGTCAGGCACAGAGTGGAGAACTGGGAATGGAGAAGAGGACAAGACTGATGCCAGCCCTGCTCTCACGGAGCTTACAGTCTGCTGGGGAGACAGAAGAGAGGAAAGGAGCCCAGAAGGCAGCACAGGACCTGTGAATGGGGCTCCTGGGGCTTGTCAGGTTCGGATGTAAAAGCTGGGGGAGGGGGTGCCGTGGGAGGGAGGAAGAGCTGCCAATACTGACATGCTGGTCGTATGACCCATCTTCCTGCTCCTTCGACAAGACAATCACTCACGTTTAAATTAGCAGGACAAGGGGTGGGTGTGTGTGTGCGCGTGCGTGCGATTATAGTGAAATATGTCTTTACAAATGTGAGACTCACTTTACACAAGATAAATGGCCTCCAAATAGCTGTACACTGAATTTCAGTAAAAATCAATCATACTTTGCACAAAGGAGTTCTTGAAAGGAGTCCTGGCTCCGAGCCTGCCTGGTTTGATGGTCAACGCCACTGACCGGTTCTGTGGCTCTGCCCCCATGCATGGCCCCAGCGCTTTCCCCACCTTGTCACGACCCCTTTGGGACTGTCTCTCGCTATTCCCATTTTACAGATGGAGCGACAGCCTCACTGAGGTGAGGCAACTCGCTGAGGGGCACAGCTGGTGATTAGCTTGGCTGGGATTTGAACTGGGATCTGTCTTACCCGAATCCTGAGCTCTTAACCACATTCCTCTGCTCACCGCCGCTGCCCCCGGAAGTATCAAGAACATTAGTAATCTCATAGCCACAGAGTGCCTGGCAATTGACAAGTTTTGTGGTTGTTAATATCCACTGTCTCCTTCAATCCTGACAGCCTCCAGTGAGGCACACGGATCCAATCATTCCCATTTCACAGACGGGGACACAGGCACGTTGAGGTGTGGTGAAGTGTGTGAGGTCCACAGCAGGGAGCGGCTGAGCCAGGCCCGGGACCCAGTTCTCCCCACGTTGGATCTTACCATGACCTCCTCTAGTTCACTCAGATCTGTAATTGCTGGGGAGGATGCGTGGGTCTAGCCCACTTTATCATGGTATAGTTCTGCCTCTTTGCTATTTAATTTCTCTCCCTGCAATCCATACCCCATCTCTCCCTCTCCCCTCTCTTATGCTATACCAACCGGCCAGCCTCCTCGCTCTTCCTTTGCCTGGAACGGGCTTTCTTAGAGAGTGGGCTTACCTTCTCATTCTCCCTTCAGATGTCAGATCATCCCATATAAAATAGCAGCCCCCGCCCTCTCTGTCTGTCTTCACTTATTTCTCTCTTTATCGCTTATTGCCACCTATTTTGTATTTACCTGACTTTTATTTTTTAAATTAAACAATTTTTTTTGGCCGCACTGTGCAGCATGCGGGATCTTACTCGGACCAGGGATCGAACACCGTGCCCCCTGCAGTGGGAGTGCAGAGTCTTAACCACTGGACCACCAGGGAAGTCCCTTACTTGACGTTTAAAAATGTGCCTTCCCCTCTAGAATATAAGCTCTTTGAGGGCAGGGATTTGTCTCTTTAGTCCATTTGCTGTAAGCCCCCCCTTGGTATCTACTTAACAGACATTCCAAAAACATCGTCTTTGTGTAGGAACGAGATGGGGAGGAATGTCTGTCCCTGAGCCGTGCCCTGGACTTCTCCCCACTCCAGGATGAGCCCCAGGAAATATTGGGGGTGGGGTGGTAAATGCAGCTGATATGTCCGTACGTGCCCATTGTGTTCAACTGGCATGACCTCCTTCCTTCCCCCCCGACCCCCTTGCACTGATGCTTTATAAATATATTAGTGGCTGAATGATGTCACCGTAATGCATTTTGGGAACGGCGGTGTGGTTTATGCACACTTGAGTGACTCTGAATGCAAACCTGACATCATACTGAAGGCAGCAGCGAACAACATATGCACAGTAAACAGGCCAAGACTGTCTTATTGATTAACAGATGAGGCCTCTATTATTGATCAAAGCTCGGTGAGGAAATTTATCACTTTTAATTTCAGGGCTGCCAAATATTTCTGCCTCTGAGCCAGCCATTACAGAGACAATTTAAAGGCACATGCCTCCTTGCGAGAGGGGGATCTCTGCCTCTCTCTGCTTGGCTCTTGTGTCCTGGAACTGCCCGTCCTTGCTGTTGGGCTGGGGGTTTGGGGGGAGTCTGGGTGGGGGTGGGGAGTGCGGAGGCTTCATGAATGGGGGCTGGCGTGGGAGGGGGGTTGTCACCCACAGTCCCTGAAGACAGGGGACTTTCACACACTCAGCTCAGTTTTGTGACTTCAGCAAGGCAGGGGTGGAGCGGGGAGGACTTTGAGGGCATCCAGATGTGGTCAGGCCAGGGCCAAGCCGGCAGCCTTGCCGAGATCCTGTGTGCTAATTTGCTTTATCTTCATCTGAGCTTGTATGATGGCATACATCCGGCCCTTGACTGCCTACCTGCACTCCTTCCTTTCTCCCTGCTTCTCAGTCATTAAAGCAGATGCTCCTGCAGCCACATGCATGGCTGTTTTCTAAGAAACCTACCCCCCCCCCAGCCCTTTGAAGCTGTGGCACGAGTAGGTTCCTCACCCAGAGGCAGGGCTCCAGCACCATGGCGATGGCGATGGTGATGGCGAGTCCACGGGGCACCCTCCCCTTTGCAGTTCCTGCTTCCCTCCTCAGGCCCCTCCTCCCCCTTTCTTCTTTAGGGAGCCATGAGAACCGGTGGGATATAGAAATAAAGAAATAAATACAGTTAAAATCCGATCCCTTACAGATCGGCAGAAAATCATTGCTGGCTAATGATTTGGAACTGGGGAAAGTTTCTCACTATGACGGGGCTTCGAGTTCATCCACCCCCAGTCTTCCCACCTCTGCCCTTTGAGGTACTTGCTGCATTTCCATTATAAATGGATGGAAAGTGGCTTGGCTGTCTCTAGTGTGAACACAAGTTGTGACTGCTTTGCCTTCGAGTTCCCTGGCTCTTTCTCTGAAGCTCTAGAAGCTGCTGACAGGTCCTTAGCCCTAGGAAGCCCTGCAACTTGTAGGGACACCTGGAGGGGATCATGGTATTCTCCCTGCCTTGAGGCGAAATTCAACTCCAGCCGCCTAAGACAAATGACAATATTTATTTTTAAAGTGCTTAAGGAAAAGTGATTTCATATCTTTACTGGGGTACTTTATCACTCATTTATTTATTTAGTCAACTGATATTTATTGAGCATCTAATAGAGGGTATATCCTGCTCCTCATTAGGAATGTAGACAAGATCAATGCCCTAAATGTTTATTAGTGTTTAAGTCTATACTTAGTACAACTTGTATTCTGAGTTCTCGCCCTTAATGTGCTAAATACTCCAAGGCCAAGATTTTAAAACTATTTAAAAAGTAGTGGAACCCTTTTTTCCAAATAGAATTTTACAAAACCTTGATGTATAAAAGCATAAATTGGATTTTAATTTTTTTTATTTGGGGAAAGGGAGTTCAGAGCCCAACTTCATATTCATGAAGCATCTTTGCAGATGGACCCCTAGGGAGGCTGAAGGGTATAGGGATTAAGAGCAAAGGCTCTGAAGTCAGGCTCCCTGGGTTTGAATCCACCTCTGTGGTTACCCACTGTGTGACATTGGGAAAGCTATTTAACCTCTCTGATCTTGAGTTGTCTCATCTGCTAAATGGGTATGTTCATACTATGTCCTTTAAAAGGTAGTTAGGATTAAATGAAATGATACATCCTAAATACTTAGCCTCCTTCCTGGTATACGCCACAGCCTCAGGAAATCTGAGATGGTTTGAAAACAGCACTAGACTGCTTTCTACTACAAATATGTGGAAGAAGTAGTTCTGTCTCTTACAAGACTCCGATATGAAACTAAAACACAGGTACACTTAAAGAAATGCTCAGACGTGTTGAAAGGTACGCAGTGCAGCTGCAGATTGGAAAGGGTAGAGCAGTGTGGGGGCCGGCGTGCTTGGCGCATGCGTACTCCGGTCTTGGAAATCGACTAGGACCGGAGCGGACAGGAATGAGGCGGGGCGTTGCTCGGGCACAGAGACCCACCGAGGGTCGAGCGGCGCCCACAGGGGGCCAGTGAGGACAGCTCCCAGTGGAGCTGGACAGACAACTGGGTCAGGTTATGGAAGGCCTTGAAGCCAAGAAGAGGAATTTAGAATCAGTGCAAATTGTGAGCCGCTGTACTTTTTTTTTAACTTTTAATTTTATATTGGCGTATAGCCGATTAACAATGTTGTAATAGTTTCAGGTGCACAGCAAAGTGACTCAGCCATACATATACATGTATCCATTCTCCTGCAAACTCCCCTCCCATCCAGGCTGCCACGTAACATTGAGCAGAGTTCCCTGTGCTATACAGTAGGTCCTCATTGGTTATCCTTTTTAAATATAGCAGTGTGTACATGTCAATCCCAAACTCCCTAACTCTCCCTTCCTTCCCCCCCTCCCCGCCGTAACCATAAGTTCATTCTCTAAGTCTGTTTCTGTTTTGTAAATACATTTATTTGTATCATTTCTTTTTAGATTCTGCATATAAGCGGTATCATACGATATTTCTCTTTCTCTGTCCGACTTCACTCGATATGACAATCTCTAGGTCCATCCGTGTTGCTGCAAATGGCATGATTTCATTCTTTTTTATGGCTGAGTAATATTCCATTGTATATATGTACCACATCTTCTTTACCCATTCCTCTGTTGATGGACGTTTAGGTTGCTTCCATGTCTTGAGCCATGGTATCTTTTTGAGCAAGGAAACGTGAGGAATCAAGTGGCCTTCAAGGAACCTGCCTCTGTTGGGTGGATCAGAGGGTGGCTGATGGTGTGGCAGCCCTCCTGAGTCATTGGGTCATTCTGGACATGACCCAACAAGGGCCTCGGTAGGGGCAGTGGTTATCGACATTCAGTGAAAGAGATGCATCTAGAAGACATTTTGAGGGAAAACTGCCAAGGCTTGTGACAGGCGCCCCCTGGACGAGATAACAGAGCCTTGAAGGCTGTTAGCAAGTGGTAGAACGTCATCTTCACATTGTGACACTGTCGCTTTGAGGCTTGTAAATATGGTTCCAGAAAAGTCGATCAAATTGAATTGCATTGAATTGACTTTGTTTATTCCACAGATATGTATAGTAATACGTTCCCACTGGGTGTCAGGCAAATGCAGCTGTGCATAAGATGACATATTCCCTCCCTCGGGGAGCTGGAAATGGAGCCACAGGCATTTAGTAGACACCCTGGTGAGGCCGTGACCCAGAATGTACAGGGTGCTGTGGGAGCACAGAGAAGGGCTACCTCACCCAGACACGGGGCAAGGGTTTGGGAGCTGAGGCATGAATGATGAAGCGGGGCTAGCCGTACTGTGGGGCTGGGGAGAGGGGCAGGAGTGTCAGAGCCAGAGGAGGTACAGAAGGATGCTTGGAGACCTTGCAGTGAGGAAGCAAAGGGCTGGAGACCAGGGAACAAGGATGAGGAGAGAGAAGAAGCAGGAAAGAGAAGTGCAAGAAGGGCTTTGTGAGTCACCGTGTAGAGTTTGGACTTTATCCTGAAGGCACTGGGAAGTCATTCAGAGGTTTTAAATGGTCAGGTACAGGAGGTGGCCGGGTAGACAGTTTAGTTTTAGATGCACTGAGTTAGGGGTTTATCCAGGTAGTGATATGTCAGCAATTCCTATCTTCCTGTAAAGTATAATCTGGGCAACAGGGCACGTTACTCCTCATTGGATCATATACTCCTTTCCATATCTCATGTGGAGCCAGCCCCCCAGAATCCCCCTTCTTCTTGGGCATCTCTCCTGGACCCCATCTCTGTTTGCCTTGGTTTTGCTGGTTCTGTTCCCTCTTCTGTCTGGGAGAGCCCTCGGTGGGGGCATTCGGAGCTCAGTTGGGTGGGTGATCACATCTTGGAGGAGGGTCTGGGCTGGCTGCTGGGACCATGAGTTATTCCTGACTTGGGATCTTCATAGGTGTTAAGCCCCCTCCCACAGGGTCCACCTGCAAGATTTTGGCCCACGACCCCCTTTCCTAATGCAATATCACTCTTGATAATAAGGTAACTGCCTCCCCTTTCTTTCAGCGGGTGCCAAAGCCTTTGTCTGTGATCAGTGTGGTGCCCAGTTTTCGAAGGAGGACGCCCTGGAGACACACAGGCAGACCCATACTGGTGAGTGACTGATCCCCACCCCCCAGGTCCTCCGCAGTGCGACGGCGCATGGACGTGAGTATCTTGTTTCCCCAGGGGAGCTGTGAGTGGGGATGGCTTGTGCCATGCTCAGCTACCCTTGCTTGTGGGGCTGGCTGGGCAGGAATTTTTGTGTGTGACTTTGCCCCAGAAGAACAGCTGCCCTGGATTAGGCCAAGACCTCTGTCTCTAATAGGCCACTTAGATCCTGTCTTCATGGAGACTCTAGTACATTCTTGTGGAGGCCTTAGGAAGTCCGTGATGTTATCCAAGCATCCCCTTCCCTTGGTGAAGGGTCAGGAAACCTCCTGCACCCCATCTGACTAACTCTGAAACTGTCATGTAGTGGGCTGGTCCTCTCTCTGCAACAGTCTAGTCATTGTCTGAAAGAAAGCAGTCTGTCCACAGGGATGCGTTTGAACAATATTAACGAACAATGATATTGCTGTGATTTCACAGCATCAGTGTCATCTCATCGTGGTAACTGGCGCCGTCATCATCATCATCATCAATGTGGCTCACACTTAACTGAACGTTCACAGTGTGCCAGGTACTGTTCTCGGTGCTTTACCTGATCTCATTTGTCCAGTCTTTCCATAACTTTGTAAGGTAGGAGGCTACTCTCATGTCATAGATGAGGAAACCGAGGTTCAAAGGAAGGAAAGTGACTTGCTGAAGTGAACACTGGGGACAGGAGTGGTATGGCTTAGACTGCCTGGTTTAATCCTGACTCTGCCACTTACTATTTGTGGGACCATGGATCAGTTACTTAAGCTCTCTTAATTTGGGTTTGCTCGTCTGTTAGAAAAGTGGAGTAATAATGGCACCTACCTCATAGCATAGATTTTTGGGGGAGCTTAAATAAGATATTTAATTAAATAAGATTAAATAAGATACTTTATTTGAAGTGCTTTGGAGAATGCCTGGCTCATAATAAACATTCAATAAATAGTAGTAGGTGCATTTAATTTAATAAATATTTATTCAGTTCCTATAATGTGCTCTGCGCTGTTGGGGTCTTTAGATAGCATTCTTCATGGAACTGAGATTCTACAAGGGAGACAGGATACGCAAATAATTGTGCAATATAATGCCAGGTCATAATAAGTGCTAGTGAGAAAAAATATAGCAGGATAGAGAGAAAAGTGGTGTTTTAGATCATATGGTCAGGCTTCTCTGAGAAGGAGACATCTGAGTAGAGTCTTAAATTTGGGAAGTGAGTCATTCAAAGGTTTCAGGGAGGAAGGTCTGAGCAAAGGGAACAAGCACTTGCAAAAGCCCTGAGGCTGTGCTGAACTTCACAAGTTCAAGGAAGAACATGAAGAGCAGTGTGGTGGGGGGTGGGGGTGGGGAGTGAGGTACAGAGAGTGGTGGGAGGTGAGATTGGAAATCAGGTGGGTCTCTCAACCCTGGCAAGGAATTTGGATTTTATTCTGCATGTGCCAAGAGTCCTCGGGAGGGGGATAAAAATATTTGCAAATCATACATCTGATAAGAAACTTTTGGTTTGAAAATGTAAAGAACCCTTAGGACTCAATAATAAAAATACAGATAACCTAAATAAAAAATGTGCTAAGGATCTGAATAGACATTTCTCCAAAAATAGACATATGGTCACTGAGCACACGAAAAGATGTTTGACATCATTAGCCATCAGGGAAATACAAATCAAAATCACAGTGAGATACTACTTGACACCCATCAAGATGTAGCTCTAATAAAATACAGGCAGTAGGAAGTGATGTTGAGAATGTGGGACAGTCAGAACCCTCACACACGGCTGGTGGGAGCGTAAAATGCTGCAGCCACTTTGGAAAACAGTCGAGCAGTTCCTCAGAAAGTTAAACAGTTACCATGTGACCCAGCAATTCCACTCCTACGTGTGTGAAAACATGTATCTACACAAAAACTTTCACGTAAGTGTTCATAACAGCATATTATTTATAATGGCCAAAAAGGTAGAGATAACTCAACATCCACCTACTGATGAATGGATAAACAAAATGTAATTTATCCATACAATGGCGTATTATTCATCTATAAAAAGGAATGAAGTATTGACACATTCTGTAACAGGGATGAATCTTTAAAACATCATGCTCAGTGGAAGAAGCCAGTCACAAAAGGCCACATATTGTATGATTCTGCTTATATGAAACATCCAGAATAGACAAATTATAGAGATAGAAAGTAAATTAGTAAATGCCAGGGGCTGGGAGATTTGGGAGGAAATAGGGAGTGACTGCAAGGTATGGGGTTTCTTTTTGGGGTGATGAAAATGTTCTAAAATCGACTGTGGTAATGATTATGCATCTCTGAATATATTAAAAACTACTGACTTTATACTTTAAAATCATGAACTGTGTATTATATGGTATATGAATTATGTCTCAGTAAAGCTGCATATACCTGCACACACAAACATTTATAGAAAAGGGGGAATATAGTCCATTGGAGGGTGTTGAATGGGAGGATGGCATGACTTGATTTATGGGTTTAAAATATCACCCTGGTTCCTGTGTTGAGAACTGACCATAGGAATGTTTCAGTTATCAATTGCTGTAGAAGAAACCACTCCAACAGTAGATTAAAGCCACGACGTGTTATTATCTCAGACAGTTCTGCAGTTGACTGTGCTCAGCTGGGCAGTTTTCACTTGGGGGTCTCTCACGTGTTTGCAGTCAGATGGTGTCTGGGACGGGAGGCGTCTGCAGGCTCGATAGGGCTGGGTGTCCACGATGGCTTCCTCGTTCATATATCTGCCTCCCTGTCCACCCCATGGCCTCTCTCTACAACAGAGCAGCCTGGACTTCTCACCTGCCTGCTCAGGACTCCCAAGAGTCAGGAAGCAGAAGCTGCCAGCCCTCTTAAAAGCTAGGCTGGAAACACATAGCATCACTTCCGCCGTATTTCATTGCTCTCAGCAGGCACAGGGCAGCCCCAGATTCAAAGGATGGAAGAGTAGACCCCCCTTCTCGGGGGGGAATGACAGACACTTAGGGGAAGAGGAACTGGGACAGCCATCTGTGGAGAGAAGCCACTAAGCGACCACAGGGACCGCAGGGGAAGAAGGAAGGTCAGTCAACTGCTGCTGCTGTTACAGTTATCGTCAATATCTTCTTGTCCTTCTGCCTCACAAAATCAGCCTCTCTGAGTGGCAGACATACGTCCTAGCCCTGGTATCAAGGGCTTTGGGCTGGTGCTGCCCTGGCCTGTGGCACTAGGAGGAGAACTTTCTAGGTGAGCTGTCATTCCAGCCAGTGACCCCCTGGCTTTGTTAGAGAAGGGAACTTTGCAAGATTTTGCCCAGAGTTCCAGAGCTGGTCATCTTCAAAGCCAGGGGAGGACGTAGGTCTCCCAGGCTCCCAGCCAGTTTCTTATTGCTGGACCACATACGTAACCAACAATCCTAGTCTGAGAATTCCAGCTAGGGGGCTGAGGAGACTGAGATCTGAGCCAGCTTCGCCAAGCAGCTTAATTCTGTCCCTCCAGATTAAATTTGCAGCAGAAGGGAGCAAGCTGCCCTCACAGCCAGGGCCAGGGCGAGAGGCTGAGTCCCCCGCTGGGTGAGCAGATAGGGATATTGTTCACAAGCAGACTCCACACACTTATTGAGCACCTTCTGTGTGCCTGGCACCCACTGGGGATATGGCGGTGAGCAACCCAGATGTGCTCCCTGTATTTCTTTATCAAACAACTTTATTGAGATATAATTTACATCCTGTTCACCTGTTTAAAGTATCCAGTTCAATGGCTTTTGATATATTAGTGTATTTTTAAAACGGTTGTAAAAGATATATACATAAAATCTGCCATTTTAACTATTTTAAAGTGTACAATTCAGAGGAATTAATGATAGTCCAACCTGTTTTTAGAGTTTGGTATTGATTCAGCTTTGAAAGTCAGGAGGCATCTTAGGACCAGTGCCCTTCCAGGATTTATTAAGTCAGTGAGGACTTGAAAGTGATCAACACTTTGCAAAAAAGGATATTAGTTTCAGGTAGGATTGGAAAGAACCTGGAGTTTGAGTCAGAAGCTGAGGAGGGGGCATCTGACTCCACTGTCTAGCAGGTAAATAACCTTGTTTCTCATCCTTTCTGACCTTCAAGTCTCCTCCCCTGCCAAGGACTGTAGTGCCCATCCTTCCTGTAACAGAGGTGGGTCCCAGCCCATTCAGACTTACTTTTGCTTTATCTCCAAGTTGAATCCGGATTGTGGAGGAGAGACCAAGGTGGATGCTTTGAGAAAGGCCCCCTCCCCACCTGGCTGTGAGCTCAAGGCAAGCTCCCTCTGAGTGAGGGACTTCGGCCACGCCCTGGTGTGGGGCAGGGTGGAACAGCCTTATCCTCAGCATTGGGTTGGCAACGAGGCAGCTCTTCTGACGCCCGTTTATCATCTATAGTGCTGTTTCCTGCAAAACCCAGGTAGATCCTTAGACTCTTTTAATAATCAATGAAAGCACACAACTTGAAATCTAGTTGCCATCTCTATTCTAAGACAGGGGGCCTCTGAGGAAGAGAGAGGCCTGGTTATGAGGAATGCTGAAAGTGATGCTAATGTTATTGGACTGGGAAAAGCCGGTGGGGTACCAGGTATCGTTGGAGAGCCAGCAGGAGGGCAGAGAGAGAACTCTGTAAAGGAAAAGCAATCGAGACCCTGGGAGAGTAAAGTCATGGTAATGCCACCTTTATATATATATATATATATTTTTGGCCACGCCACGTGGCATGTAGGATCTTAGTTCCCCGACCAGGGATCAAACCTGTGCCCCCCTGCAGCGGAAGCGTGGAGTCTTAACCGCTGAACCGTCAGGGAAGTCCCCACCTTATATTTCTGATACCTTTGTTTATCAAACACTTTCCTCTGTTATACCCATTTAACAGATGAGGACATGGAGGCCTAGAAGCCCCCCCTAGGAAGTGAAGAGCTGGAACTTGATCCAACTCTAACTTCAGTGCCCTTTCCACCAGCCCCCAGCTGCCTGCACATTGACTTACTGTTGTCCGTGGGTTGTGTGACTGAACGGTTTAGGGAGAGATCGTGTAGGTCATGACCCTGTCCTGGGCAGGGCTCTTTTGGATCCCTGTGACCCATTTAACTAAGAGTCCTCAACACCCTGATGCCCATGTCCCCCTTGGGAGATAGGATACAATTTCCCTGAAACAGATCAGGTCTGGGAGTTCCATGCCCAACGCCGCCCGCCATGTCGGAATTCACAGAGCTGATGTGTGGAATGGCATCAGATGAGTGATCAGGGTGCCTCACAGGTATTCTTGACACTGAAAAATGAATTTAGTAGAAAGTATTTCCAATTCTGTTTTCGTCAAACAAACGTCATCTTCACGTCGCATCCTTTCGACCCCACTTACCCTGGATTTCTGTCCTGGTGTGTGTGACCCTTCCCTGTGCCCTCCCTCCAGGATCTTTTTTTTTAATATATAAATTTATTTATTTATTTTTGGCTGCATTGGGTCTTTGCTGCTGAGCGCGGGCTTTTCTCTAGTTGCGGCGAGCGGGGCTACTCTTCGTTGTGGTGCACGGGCTTCTCATCGCGGTGGCTTCTCTTGTTGCGGAGCACGGGCTCTAGGCGTGCGGGCTTCAGTAGTTGTGGCTCGCGGGCTCTAGAGCGCAGGCTCAGTAGTTGTGGCGCAAGTGCTTAGTTGCTCCACGGCATGTGGGATCTTCCCGGACCAGGGCTCGAACCCATGTTCCCTGCATTGGCAGGCGGATTCTTAACCACTGCGCCACCAGGGAAGCCCTCCCTCCAGGATCTTGGTGGGCTCCGGCTGGTGCTCAGGGAGGACACACTTATGGTTGGGTTGGGCTTAGGCTTCGTTGTCACACTTCAGTTTTCTGTTTTGCTACAGCGAAGACTTTGAGGAGATAAACAGAGTCGCTTTACACCTTTTATATTATGACAAATACATATTGCAAAACACTGCTGCTTCCAAAATGTTTGGGTTGCAGAGCAGTGAGGAATTAACAGCTCTGCAGCTCCCCAAGATGCTTGTACTTCATTTACACATCAGAATTTTTTTACACTGTTCAGTAAAATAAAAAGTGAGAAAACACACATCCACGCACGTGTACACACACACTTCCACTGCACCACTTGGGTTCTATATCAGGAATGTCTTAAATTAGTAAGTAGTTCTTTAAAGTCCAGATAAACTGATAAATACCATTAATGGCTTAATTTATACTCCGGGTTTGAAATCTGACACATGGACACTATCTTGGCTCAGGAAACGCAAGTGGTTTTGTGCCAGAGGTTTTAATGACCGATCAGTAATATAAATTGCTGCATCACTGAACAGAAATAGCTTCTCTGTGTCATTTGATCTGGAAACTTCTCCGGCCAGGCAGCAGTTAATAAATTTAAAAATAATTACCCTCTTCATTCAAAGTCAAACTAATTAGGGGTGGGTTTTACAAATCATAATGTTGTCCAAGCCACTGTACGTCCCCGTTTGGGATTTGAACAGGCCTGGGGGGCAACGGCTGGGATCAGGTGGCATTAATTAGAAGGCAGGGGAGATACCACAGCTGCTGAGCTGAAGGTGAGGGGGTTGGGACAGTCTGCAGTGTGCCCTGTGGGGGAGGGAGTGAGGAGAGCTCAATGGCGCAGCCTTGGGGTTGAGCTGTAGGAACCTACAGCTCTTTTAATCCATATGTAAGGCACTCAGAGCGCCTGCCTCTGTGTGATCTGAGCATGGGGGAGATGAGGCCAATGCTAGTGTTTGGGGGCCAGGCCTGAGACACTATGAGAACCCCAAAAGCAGGAAAGGCAGATGTGCTGTTGGCTACTTGGGGAGGATGGACCTGCCTAAAGGCAGGGGAGTGGGGAGGAGGACCTCCCGAGGGCTTTATTCACTAGGCAAGTTGGGGCCCTGATAGCATGGGTCAGGTTTGTCTTGCAGGCTTCAGGGAAGAGGGACCATTGGAGCCTGATGTCTGAGTGTGACATTCAGGGTATTCGGAGCATAGTGACACCCAGAACTTGGGATCTGGTGTCAGACTGTCTAGATTCAAATCCTAGTCCCATCACTTCCACGTTTTATGAGCTTGGGCAGGTTGCTTCACTTCCCTAAGCCTCCACTTCCTCCTTGGTAACATGATGGCCATGATGCTATCGTACAAGGGACATTGTGAGGATTTAATTTGATGATCCATGGAAAGCACTGAGCACAGGCCTTACGTGGAGTAAACTCTCAGTAAATGGTGGTGGTGGTTACTAACACTGAACCGTCATGGTCTTCACCAGAGGTCTTGGAGGGTACCTATTCCCCTGACTAAGTAGGTGAGAGGGGAAGGGCCAGGTTGATGGTAATGGTGGTGGAGGAATGGGAATGGTGTACAGCTGCTTTTCCAAGGTGATGGGATCTTTGAGGATCCCTGACTTGGCCTCCGGCCAAGAGGACGTTTCCAGCATGCCCAGAGAGCTAACAGCCCCTGGAGCCCTCTAAGTGCAGTAGGGAGAGGTGAGGGCAGAATGAAGTTCTGCATGTTGAATAATCTCACAGAGCAGATTTGGTAGATCTTATTTAAGGCCCTAGCTAGAATGCTCAAAGCTGCCCAGGGGGACCACCCTCTACCAATAATTAAGCAAATGATGTATACAGCTAGGCCAGACAAGCTACAGAGCTGGGAAAAGCATGAAGCAGGTGCTCCCCCTTCCAGGAGCAGCAGGGACATGCCCTGCCACATCTTAGAGGATACCTCGTTGGTTGGTGCCCTTGAAGGCTGAGGAATCTTGAGTCCCCTTCTGGTGTCCTGGCCCATGTCTGTTACCATTAGGAACCTGGGTATTCTGGAAATATAAATAAGACCTTCTATGTGATGCCTCCTTATCCCCTCTTAGTGCCCTGGTAAGGAAAAGAGGCTAAAGTCATTCCTAGGTTTAGGAGTTCTGGGGCTAGGAAGCTTCAGAGAAGCCTTAGAGGCCAGGACACTAGGTTGAACTAGATCACCAGACTTGCCCCAAAGCAATTCCGTTCTCTCCTCCAGCCCCCACCCTGCCCCACCAGGTCAGCCAGGTTAGTGACTTGGGTTTGCTACAGATCAGAATAGCCTATGCAGCTGGTTTGTCCCATCATTCCTTCATTCATTTATTCCCTAAGTTTTAAAGTACCTTCTATGTGCAACAGGCTTTGTGGACCCAGTGCCTAATGGTGAAGAAAACTTGGTGCCTGCCTTCCTAAAGACTACAGTGTTGTGGAAGAACTGAACACGTAGGGCAAATTTGCCTTGGGTACAGATAATATAATAGCTCTACTCAATTGGATACTTTGGAGATATAATTTTAAGTCCTCATTACAGTCCTAAAACATAGACATTTTTCCTCCCTATTCTTTGCTAGAGAAAACGGAGACAGGTTAAGGACGGCCTGTCCAGGGTGGGTAGAATGTGTGCCTCGGGCTCCTGCACCCCAGAGCCCATGTTTTACTGCTGCCTTCCCTCCCCATGTGGGCCTGGGCATTGTACCTAATGTGCAGCCTGGGGGCTCAGCTCTGCCCGTTCAACAGCCTAGGAAACTAGGGCTCAGAAGCCCATATTTGAAAAAGGGGGTCAGTTAAGAACAAACAAGCCAAACTAGAATTAGGACCCACGAGTTCTTACTTCCAGTCCAAAGTTCTCTCCACTCTGACTGCAAAATAAGGACTTTCTTTCACTGGCCTAGAAAAAATTGCTTCATTTCCACCTTCCTGCGTCACAGAGGAAGCCACTCAAGCAGATGCAAATGCTGGTTCTCATCCTCTCCGTGTCCGCTGCAGGAGGGTCCTGCGGTCCAGGAACAGCTAACATGCCTGGTGGTCAAGGGCATCCGTGCTGCGGGACCTGCCCTCCCCTGATAGCAGGGAGCAGGTGCTGGAGGGCACCCTGCCCCAGGGCCCTCTCCTTTTCAGTGTGAAGGAGGCTAGGAGGCACACTGTTGTGGCTTTGGAAGGAGAAGGCAATGAGAAAACACTCTCTCTCTCACACACACACACACACACACACACACACACACACACACACACACACTGCAGCTCAGTAACCACCCCCCCTTTGAACGCACAGCGCTATACCCCCGCCTTGATGGCGTCGGCTGGCTACCTGCTTGCACTGGCCCCTCTCTCCCTCCTGGTACATTAACGATGCTTGGAAAAAGCTTTGGGGGCAGTCTCCGGCCCTGAACTTCAGAGGAGAAAATGAAGTCCTTGTCTGCAGGACTTTCGGTGGTAGATGGGCAGGCAGTTCAGAGACTTGAAAGGGTGAGTAGCATTCCTTCCCTCGGGGTGGTGCCGGCCTTGCCCCCCTCCTGTCCCGGGCCTGGCACGAGGGGCGGCACTGGGCACGGAGGAGCCGCGTCAGGGTGGCTGGCCCCTGTCCTCCAGCAGTAGGAAAACCAGCAACTGTTCTGGCTCCTCCTCCCAAGGGCAGCCTCTGGGTGCCCAGCCGCAGAGGATGGGGGAGGGAAAGGGAGAAGGGCCAGCGGACAAGAAAGAACTTCATCTACCCAAAACTTGACGTGGAAAAAAGGCAGAGCGAGCCTCACACCCCTGCCCACGCTGGAGGGCACGCGCAGGACAGGGCAGGGGGTCATCGGACGGACACGTGGACTCCACTTAGGTTGGCATGACCTCCCCATTGAAAACATAATAGCTTTCGACTTTTATAAATATCAGGGGTGATTTGTATAGCATTTCACGTGGCGTGCCAGGGAATTGAACCTGAGAAAGCCCGAGCTCGGAACGGCTGCCGAACGTCATGGGCACTTCGGGAGGGAGAGTCATGTGCTGCTGTTTGTACAGTCAATTCACCAGCATAGACTTACTCTTGACCTCATTTCATGCTGTTACTATAATGGCATGTTTGATGCCTAATATAGAGTTTTATTTTCCAAGCCCAGGGCTCTCGGCTCTGTTGGAGCTGCTTGCTGTGGCGTAGGGAAGGACAACCCAGCTGTCACCTGCTGGCCCAGACAAGCCATCCTTCTGCACCGTTCACCCTAGTGGCACCCAGGGTCCCTCTGGGCTCCTTCTGGATGGACCCCCAGTGCTTCTTTTTAATTAATAAATTTTGTTGGGTTTTTTTTTTTTTTTTGAGTGATTTTAGATTTACAGCAAAATTGAGTGGAAAGTAGAGAGACTCCCATGTACCCTCTGCTCCCCACCCCACCCCAACTCCCCCACTGTGAACATCCCCCATCAGAGTGGTGTATTTGTTACAACTGATGAAACTACATTGACACATCATTATCACGCAAAGTTTATGTTAACGGGTCATTCTTGTTGTAAATTCTCTGGGCTTTGATAAATGTATAGTGAGGTGCATCCACCATTGTATCATACAGAAGAGTTTCACTGCGCTACAGATCCTCTGTGCTCTGCCCATCCATCACCCCAGTGCTTTTTATGTGAAGCATTGCTGCTTTGAGAGGTTTGGCTCTCTTGGGATTGGAGAGGAAAATTGACCCGAGGTTGATTTGGGGTTAGAAAAGGTTGAAGCTCATTCACTCAATAGACATCTTGAGCATCTGCTTTGTGCTGGACATTGATGCTGGGTCCTGGAATAGGGATACAGCAGCGAACAGGACTGGTCCCCGCCTTCACCAACCTCCCATCGTAGTGGAAATGATGAACGTTATTGTGTGACAGCCGCATGGTATTTGGAAAAACAATAATGAATTAGGAGAAAGGAGAACTGAGTTCTTATCCTGGCTCTGTCACAGGCTTGCTTTATGACATGGGACAAATTGCTTTGTTTCTCTGCCTCTCTCAAATGTGGGGAGTGGGAATTAGGTAAGAAAAATTGCTGTTTGAGGGGTTCCACGGTTCCAAGCGCAGCCTGAGATTCCAATCTTGTATGGATGGTCTACATTTTTCTCAACTTTAACATATTTGTAAACTATGATTAATATGATCTTTGGATGTTTACAGTTTCTGTCTCTCACCAGTTAGCAAGCATTTCTTTCATTTTATTTAGATGCTTATTCAATAAAAAGTTAAATGCAAACTGTGTGTGAAGAAGAGATTAAAGGTGAAGATCTTTTGCCTTTTAAAAACTATTCCAGAAGTTTGAGGGGAATGATAGTGTTTGGATCTTTTTTTAAATCATGATGATATTTTTAATTGAAAATTTCAAATATACAGAAAAATTACAGATTACTAAAAGAAATTCCCATATATATCCTTCACCTAGATTTGCCAATTAACATTTTTCCATATTTTTTATTTTTCTCTTTTTCACACACACACACACACACCCACACACACACACCCTAAAGAGAAACATAAAGCAATATCTCTATCGTCTGTCTATCTTTCTATCATGTACATCTAATTTTTTGAACAATGGTGATAAATTATTTAAAATTTTCAGACCAAATGTTATAGTGTTTTGATCTTTGAGGACTATTGTTCAGAACTTGGACTGTGCCGGCACTGGTGCTTTTATATATTATCTGATAGAGCCAGCATCACCCCGCTAAGAGGCAGGTTCACTGCCTGTATCACTGCTGAGGAGTCGCCGGCTCAGAGAGGTTTAAGTAACATGACTCGTTCAGTGGAAGGACTGGGATTCAAGTTCAGGGCTCCCGGTGGTGAGTCTGATGGGACTTTGGGGTCACCTGTCGTCCTCCTGTTCAGAGTTACCCCTTCCCTTTCACGTGGTCCTCATGCCAGATCCCCCATGATCAGCTTCAGCCCCCAACCCTGGGTTCCCACTCACCTCTCCTACCTCCCATCCCCACCCCCCGTCTGTGTCTCCTTTATCTTTTCAACTCCTACCCCTTCCTCTCTGGCTGTGCTCCCTTCTCCCTCATGACACCATGGCTGCCCAATGACAGAAAGGAGTTAATAAAAACCAATGTGTAACTGAAACTTGAAAAGCCATAAATCGCCTTGTTTTTTCTAGGATGTTGGTAGCATTTTGATTTAATAGTTGGACAAACACAAGGGCCTATTTTATTCAGAGTTTACAGGCCTCAAGGCTGTTATTCCTCCAAATTTAATAGCATTGAAATTGCAGGGTTTGCTATAATTTGCCTATCGCTTTCTGCTCCACCATTGATGTTTATTGTCAGCGGGATGGAATCTCAATCCGACTCACTTAGATAACATGTCTGTTAAACATTTAGATAATTGTACCATCATTAACTTGTCACATTATTTTAGAGATTCAAAACAGAAGCAGGGTAAGTAGAGGTACTAAGGGGGGTAGGAGGGAAGGAGGAGGAGGAAGAGAAAATCTCTCCTGAGTTAAACAACCAAGAGATGAGAGAGTTGATTTCACACCCTTGACATTTCATCGGAGGTGTCTGAGTAAGGAGGGGTGTGCTGTAGAGCTGGGCCGGCAACCCAGGGCAGGCCACCCCTGTGACAGCGCCACAGATGCTCAGAGACCCTCGGTGTTTCATGCCCAGCTTTGGCCTTCATGCACCAAAGATCAATTTTTTTAGCTTCCCTTAGAGATGCTGATTGCAACATTATATGTAATTACAAAGCATTGAGAACAACCTACATGTCCAAAGGTAAAGACTCTGTTAATTATGGTACCTGCATGGAAAGAGGTCCACGATGTTTTGTGTGATAAAAGGTGGTTAGGGAAAAAGGCTGTATAGTGTGATCTTCTTTAATATAAAATACGGAAGCCATCCTGTAAGATTCTATAAGGCTCTATACCTATTAACAGTGATTGTCTTTAGAGAATGGGATTACAGAGCAAAGCAGGTTTTACTTTCTGCTTTATCTATTTCTGAATAATAATAATTAGTATTTATTTTCTTTATTGTTATATAATAATTATTATATTATGTATTGGCATGTATTACTTATATAATTTTTAAAATTAAGGTCACATTATAAATAATAAAAATATTACCTTTGAGCCTCATTCTTTCCATGGAGGAGGATTTCTAAAAATAAAAGGCTACAAGTGCAAGTAAATGGGTTTTGAGGAAGATATAGGACGTTAATATCTCAGCTACGCTGGTAGGCGCCTCAGTCTCCCACTGTTAAGACAGGTAACTGCCAGATGGAGAGCTCGGTACCCTGGGAGGCTTGTGCCAGCGCTCACGGGTCACAACCACTGTCTCTGTTTACAAGGGCCTGGCACAGGAAGTGGGTAGCAGGAGAGATTTTCATCACACCTAAGTGAGGACTGAGGTCACACCTGGAGGGGTGACCCAGGCCAGGGATCAGTAGGAATGAACTCCCATTCCTCAGAGGGGAGATTCTGGGAGCAGCTAAATGTCAACACTAGTGGGCCACTGAGCTTGGCATCCAGAACTGCCCCCCGGAAATTCTATGGTATATGCCCTCTGGTCCCATGGGGGTGACAGGTGTGACCAGTTCTATCCATCTGGCTTTGGACACCATGTTAGCTCCTGCATCCGCAGGGTGTGCTCTGTGACTTGGGCAAGAGAACCCACTATTGCCTCTTCTCATGGCTGTGCACACCCAGTGACTCTGGAAATAGGGGAAAATGCACAAGTCAAAAAACAAGGGTTAGGGGCTTCCCTGGTGGCGCAGTGGTTGAGAGTCTGCCTGCCAATGCAGGGGACACGGGTTCGAGCCCTGGTCTGGGAGGATCCCACATGCCGCGGAGCAACAGGGCCCGTGAGCCACAACTACTGAGCCTGCGCGTCTGGAGCCTGTGCTCCGCAACAAGAGAGGCCGCGATAGTGAGAGGCCCGCGTACCGCGATGAAGAGTGGCCCCCGCTCGCCGCAACTGGGGAAAGCCCTCGCACAGAAACGAAGACCCAGCACAGCTAAAAATAAATAAATTAATTAAAAACAAAAAAAAAACAAGGGTTACGCGCACTGCAACAAAGAGTAGCCCCTGCTCGCCGCAACTAGAGAAAGCCCACGTGTGGCAACGAAGACCCAACACAGCAATCAATCAATCAGTCAATCAATAAACAAGGGTTAATGTTTCCCTGATTGTACTGTAAATAATGCAGATATTTGGGGGTGGGAGGGACAAACAATGTAAATATTTTATTGACTGTAGGCTAAATAATGTATATATTTAGAAAAACAGCTTAAATATTTCATATGCTACAGCGCAGATTTTTGCTTAGAGGATGAACAGGGCTGGTGGAGCCCATGGGGTAAAGATGGCAGCGCCATGGCCCCCGGGGTGCAGGGGCAGAGGAGTTGCAATAAAAGTACGTGTGTGGGATTGCGGATCAACACGGACCCACAGCTGTCAGTTTCTTGGAACCCAAGTAGTTGAAAGTCTCAGACTTTTCAAACCATCTTTTAAATATCCTGTACTTTTTTTCTTTTTTGATATGTGAGGGAGACAAATGACAAGCTAATAATGAGAATTTATCAATACTTTTAAAAAGCAGCTTCCAGCCCAGGAGAATTGAAAACACCCATCCACACAAAAACGTGTACAATGTTCATAGCAGCATTATTTAAAACAGCCAAAAAATAGAAACTGGAACCCACCTGTCCATCAGCTGATGAATGGGTAGGCAAAATGTGGTATATTTGCATGATAGAATATTACCCAGCCATAAAAAGGAATGAAGTGCACTTACATGCTACACCATGGATGAATATTGAAACCGACATGAAAGAAGCCAGGCACAAAAGGCTATATATTGTATGATTCCATTTATGCAAAATGTTCAGAATAGGCAGATCTACAGAAACAGCAGATTAGTAGTTGCTAGAGGCTGAGCGGAGGGGAAAATAGAGAGTGACAAGTAATGGGTATGGAGTTTCTTTTTTGGGGTGATGAAAATGTTCTGGAGTTAGTGTTCATGATGGTTGTACAACTTTCTGAGTACATTAAAAACCATTGGATTGTGTATTTTATAAGGGTGTGTTTCATACTTTATGAATTATATCTCCACTAAAATGAAAAGCAACTTCCAGGTCTGTTGTTGTGTTTTACAGACTCAGCCCAATCCCCTTTACCTGCTGCATCCCAGGATTTTCTAGATAAGTAGCAGTTTGCAGAATAGTGACCATTCAGACAATGCAAGAGGCTGTGGTGCCTTTGGAATCATTGTGTTCACAGAAGGCAGCAAGGAGTAGTATTGCTCAGAGATCCCCTCCCCTCATGCCTCCATTTTCAGAACCGGGAAGGAAGGAAGAAAGAAAGAATCAGGTCAGGACCCTCGACAGGTGAAGGATGTGAATCTGACATCCGTAGTCAGGAGGAGACTGGGAGTTGCCGTGTGTGTTGCAGATCTCCAGAACAACAGCCAGACCTTCTCATGCCTGGGAGGAGTCACTCTCACCAAAGACAGGACATGGATAGCATGGACCCAGGCAGCCTGTTTTAAGAAAAGAATCACACAAGTAATATATGTGCTCCGTATGGGGAAATTAGAAGATACATGTACACAAAAGAAATGTGTCTCCTGTAGTCCCACCGTCTTTTTCTGTTTTGTTTTAAGCAACATTGGGGCAATAATATGCAATGCATGCCATTTTGTAATCTGTTGCTTGCATGCCAACAAACCTGCATCTTGATGATTATTGTAATGCTTCTCTAGTATTCTCCCCTACCCCATGTTTTTCTGTAAGCCCTGATGTGCCTTACTTTGTGCACTGGGATGCCCCCTTTGCCCTCCATGCTTTGGCAGGGGGGGTGGGGAGCCAGCCCCCATACGTGAAGGAGCTTCCGGGGGCTGCTGGCGGGAGAAGTGTCTAACAAAGATGCAGCACGTTATCACCTCTTACCTATCGCGTCTTCTGTCAACAAGATGAACTGGGCTGGCCAGGCACTTCTGCAGCAGCTGTTTACTTGGCCATTCCAGGCAAGCTTGAGATGCTGGGAACATAGCCAGTCCTCACATTTGATCTTCTTAGAAGCTGTTTGCCTTTGGTTTTCTCCAGCCTTGCAAATGGCCAGTCGCCCTGGGCAGGATCTGGGCAGGTAATTTACCTTCTCTACTAACTTAACGGATGGCACTGCCTGGGGGCTGGGCAGACCAAAGAAAATCTAGGCATCGATTTATTTGCCAAGTTAAAGCCCAGAGTGAAGTAGCAAGGTAATTAAGCACCTCCATACGTTAAGTGTCCCAGGCCTAACTAGAGAAGATTTCCTATCAAAGAAGAGCCCCAAACAGGTGTTAGGAAAAAGGCTTTTCTTTTGGCATTTCCTTCTCTGAGCATTAGGAAAAGTTACCTGACGGAGGGATTGCAGGTTTGGGTCAGATGAAATGTTCCCTGCCCCCACTAGGAGAAGATCCATTACAGATTGGAAATGACTTTGTCTCTAAGTGCCCATTGTCAGATGGGATGCACATTCCCCTCAACCAAACAAATATAAAATGCTTCCAGCCTCAGCCTCGGATTTTCTATTACTGTTTCACAGGACTCCAGAGAGTTTTAAGATAGCAATTTGATTAAGCTTATGGGGAAGATCCCATCAGATAACATTCTTTTTCTGCCGGTGGAGATAATGTGTTGAAGTATTAAGTATGTTTTAAAGGTAATTATCTTTTCCATATTCATTTTAGTTACAGGAATTGAAAAGGGGGAGACTTTGCATCTGAAAGCTGCCCCTTGGGCCCTGGAGTCGTTCTGACTTCTCTCCTCTGGGAAACACACTTGAGGTTTTTGACAAATGAAGGAGCACCAAGTGTTTCTCTGTTTTGAAATGACTTGGGATCCCTTGTCTCCAGAGAGGTTGTCTGAAAGGCGGGGTCTTGGCCACTGCCCTCACCAGGCTCCTTGTCCTGGGATGCTTTCTGGGCTCCCCATCTTGAGCTCCCGGATGTTGGAAGGGGGCCTGGCTGCTGCTCAGAAAGAGGACTTGGCCTCATCCAACCGTGAGTCATAGTGTTACAGCCCCACCTTCCAAAATAGAACCTTGGAATCACCATTGACATATATTAGGCCCAGTTTGGGGGTATTCAAATTGGAAGAGGCTAATTCAAGGTCTCGATTCTAACATTTGTAGTCTTCAGAACTGGAGCAAGAGGCATTAAGGAGGGAGATCCTGAGCCTCAGAGAGGTTCAGTGATTTGCTCAGGATCACACAGCAAGTTAGACATACTGTGGGCTAGAACCCCAGGAATTCTGGTCTTGGACCACTCCTCCTGTCCCCCAGGATATCTACAACTCTGCCATCTCCAGAAAATAATCCTCTTCCCTTTTCCTGGAAGTCTCCAGAGTAGGAGATTCTGTCCACGTGGCCTTCGTTGGTTATCCGTTTGTCAGGGTCTGCACTGAGAGCTGCCAGGGCGTCTGAAGGTCTGAGAAGAGCAAGCACAGTGCAGATGCCCTGGACTTCCTCAGACCTCACTCGCCTGCCAGCGCTAGTGTTCTAAGAGCTTTTTGCAAAATAGAAGAATCAGACCCGAATCCTACCTTCAGAAAGCTGACCATTGCTAGGGAGGAAAGCATAGGTGTATCTTAAAAGCTAATGGATGATACAAGGTACTTGAATAAGATACCTACTGTGGGGATCCAGGGGTGGCGATGGGAGTATCTCTCATCCCAGCGTCTACCTGAAATCCTGTCTGCTGCAGCCAGAAACCCGTAGTTCCTGCACACAGTATCCCCCATGTTACATCCCTTCTCTGCCTGATCGCCCAGGAGCACGTGATTAGACTGCAGCTCGCTGGTCTGAAGGCAGCTGACTCTGGGAAAGGACCCCAGGTGATAGGTTTATCATTTAAGACCCGGATGGTGACATGCAGAGCCCCATTGTCTCCAGATCCCTGACCCAGTTCTGTCAGATAGAGGTGGCAGTGGAGGATAGGTGAGAAGTTGGTGGCTCCAGCCTGGGTTTAGGGCTTGGCCTCATGCACTATAGCTCAGGGAAGGATGGCTCTGGCATCTGAAATGCACACCCAGTATTGCCTCTCCCATGCTTATCCCTCAGAAGATCCTCATTGTCTTACACCAGCTACACATGAAAATCATTTGGAGGAGCTTTTTAAAAAAATAGCAAGAAAGGGCTCCCATCCCAAACCAGCTGAATCAGAATCTCCGGCATGGGGCCCAGGCATGGATGCTTTCTAAAGCTCCCCAGAAGATTCACATGTAAAACCAAGGTTGAGAACTTCTGGATGTGATAAGATCAGACTCCACTGCTTGGCCCAGAAAGTGCCTCCAATCAGTATCAGGCCATCTCATGCCACCACCTGCAGTGTGTTCATCCTGAGTCACTTATAATTTCCTATTCTCTCCTTGCTGGTTTTCTTCTCCATGTATCTTCCCCTAAATCCCAGACTTTGTGTCTTGTCTGCCTAGACCATTTCGTCTCAGCTCCATTGTTTATGTTATGTAAATGTTTCTGTCTGCCCCCCCCTCCCCGCTCCCCACCCCGATTCTTATGTTGAAGGCCTAACCTTCAATGTGATGGTATTTGGAGGCGGAGCCTTGGGCAGGTTTAAATGAGGTCATGAGGATGGAGCCCCCATAATGGGATTGGCATCCTTATAAGAGGAGGAAGAGACTAGAGCTCTCTCTCTCCTGCTCTGTGAGGACACAGATAGAAGGCGACCACCTGCAAGCCAGGAAGAGCCCTCACCAGAAATCCAGCCATGCCAGCATGCTGATCTCGGACTTCCAGCTTCCAGAACTATGAGAAATAAATGTCTGTTGGTTAAGCCGCTCAGTCATAGCATTTTGCTATAGCAGCCCGAGCAGACTGAGACAGTGTCCTTCTCTGTCACACCTTTCCCCCAGACAAGCAGTGGAAAGTGTCTCCTTCTTTTCGTCTCCTGCACCACGGAGCTACCCCACTTGTAGCATTTGGCCATCTTGTGCCTCCACGTGTTAGGGGCAGGGCGTCTGAACCATCTTTGGGTCCCTGGACGCTTTGACTCAATAAATATTCGTTGTACGGTTAACCAAAAGCAGTGAAAGGAGCTTCCTGGTTAGAAGCAGGAAAGGGGAATCTGTTCTTGTCTGAATTCATGTTTCTGCTCTTTGCTTGCCAACTGTATGGCCTTGGACAAGTCACTCAACCTCTGCAGGTCTCAGATTCCTTACCTGAAGAATGAGAACTCCATACTTGCCCCATTTACCTCAAAGAGGGGTGTGAGGCCCAGAATGATCTTAGGAAGAAGTGACGTCCTTGTAAGGTGAAAGGCACAATTCACATTTAAGGTACTGTTATAATTGTGACATCTCTTGAGACCCTTGGGGGCTATGGTTTCTGCCCTTTGGATACCCAGTCTGTGCCCGCTGCAGCAAATCCTCCCCCCCGCCAGCTCTTCCTGACCTTTTCCTTCCCTGGCTTCCTCTTTTGCACCTGCCGTGCTCTGCCTTGCATGTGCGTGAATACTGTATGAAAGCACGTCAAATACTATTATCATATATTTTGAATTACAGAGAAAATAATGAGGGAAGAAGGCTGGTCCATCCAGTGATTAAGTATTCAGTGTAACACGATGGGCAGCAGTTAGAGGGAGAGGTATCCTAGGATTTTTGACTAAATATGATCTGAATGGGTCAATGAGACAGATTGCACGTGCAAGCCATCCCAGATCCATAATCTCTAGTGTGGAGAAAGTTCCAGAAGGAACCTTAACTCTGTCATTTCTTCCTCATTCATGCCCTGTGATTGGAGCACCAAGCACGGGCATGGGTGCCAGCATCCGAGGATAGGCCGCCTCGCCTACCCCCCAGGAGCTTGCAGGCAAGAGGAGGGCTGTGACAGGCGTTCCCGGGAGCGCAGGAGGGCAGGTGTCCAGCTCTGATGAGGGCAGAGGGCAGGGAAGGCTTGGAGGCAGGAGGAGGTGCTCAGCCTGAGTTTTCTTCTCATCCTGCTTTAGGGTAAATTTACCTTGTGGGGTTGGCACCTGAGTTGCTCGCCACGTCTCATAGCATAAACCTTCGTGTGTAGGCTTGCAGACGCAGGCTTTACTAATCCCCTTCCTTTCTTGGTCTCCTGTCTCTGAGGTTGGTGGTGTCTGGCATTTGTGGAGGGAAGAAGGATATAAAAGGGCAAGACAGCAGACCCCGGTGGCTGGATTCAGAGCTGCCGCCTTCCGGGACCCCGCAGAGGCCCCTCTCCCTGGACCCTTCAGCTCGAGAAAACCATTGTGCTCCGTCCTGGCCTCTGACCCCGAGGCTCTGGGAAGCAGCAGGTTGTTGACACTTGCACGGTCATTTCTTGCAGGGCCATTGCTTCCCTTGGGAGCTCCCCTCTCTGCCTTAGGGTGGTGACTGCTCCCCCAGCCGGGAAGGGGGCAGTGAAGGAGGAGGGAAATGAGCTCCCGGTCAGAGTGGGAGGAACAGAGGGGACACCTCCACGGCAGCCGCCACTTCCAGGCAGCCCCCCAGGTTGCGTCCACGTACGTTCCTCTCTCACCTGCCAGTTCAGTGGTACCCCCTCCCTGGGGGTGGGGGGCAGCTTTGAGGAAATGCATCCAGGAGACATGTTTCTGGCCCGAATTCCTTCTGGCCTTTTGTTGTGGGTCTCTGGTTTGTTGGGGAGCCCCGTATTTCTTCATGGAAGGGTGCCTGTCTGTATGTCTCCTTGCGGTCACAACAACAAAGACTATTTCTAGCCCTGGTGTTGCTGCTTATTAGAAGCAAGACTCTGGGCAAGTCGCTTGCCCTTTTAGACGGTCAGCTTCTGCATTGGTAGGAAGGGGTCCTAAAAACCCACTTACCAACGGGGCTGCTGTGAACCTCAGTGAAATAATATGAATGGAGTGCTCGGTTCCCTGTGAAGCAAATGTCTGGTGTCTTGTTACGGTTTCTCTCAGAAGCAGAGTTTGCTGGCAGTTTGCATGTGTGATTCTCACAATTTTTCTCCCCCTCTTCTTTCTTGGGTATCTCAGGAAGCATTATTCAGAAGAGGGTGGAGCTGGACAGAGGGACGGTTACATTTTTAAGTGCCACTTTGCATTCCTTTCACCTCGTCTTAATAATAAATAACTCTGACCGAGCGACCAGAACCTGGGATGTTCTGTCCAAATAAATGCAAGAATGTCTCCAACAGCCAGGCGCCCCCATTTGGTGGGCTTGCTCAGGAGCATTTCTCCAACCATGAGAAAAGCCCTCTTGCTAAGCTACAGAAAAATCTCCCCTGTGCTTTAATTCTGGAAGAAGCGGATTAGTGTGGCCATATTTAACCTTTGACCCTGACACAGAAGCATTATCAAAATTAGTCACCAAGAGGCTCTGTCTTCCTTTCCCTGCCCCCCACCTCCCTGTTTGCTGGGGCTGGTTTAGGACCTTGGTAAACCCCTCTGAGCAAAAGCAAAGGTTCAGAAGACCGTTGTTGCCTTAGAGACATCCGGGCCTGGCGCTGGCTGTCCAAGCTCGTGGGGTCCAAGGTGAGCTAAAGGGCAGAGCTGAGAGTCTTGCACTACCGTGGGGGTCAGAATTTATGAGCTGGATTGAAAAACTCTTTCTCCTCTGGAACCAGTTCTCGGCTATCTTGGAAATTGAACACCATTCAGATGATCTATTGATTTTTAGACCCACATTCGTCAGAACTTTTTTAATGCCTCTTTCCATCCAGCTGCTGTATGATCTTGAAGTACTGGTTGATCTAAAGGCTTGATTTCCAACATTTCCCCCTTCCAGGCAGAAATCCATGGACTTGGAGGTTGGAGCAGAGTGGGTATCTTGACCTGAGTCATTTCTCTGGGTGTAAATCCCTCCCAGTCATTTAGTCACTAAATGGGCAATTTATTTGAACTCTGAGCTCCACTTCCTCATCTATAAAATGGGCACATTCATGACAGTGCCTACCTCCTAGAGTTATTTTTGAGGATAGATAATAGGATACATGTGAAGAGCCTAGAATGGTGTATGGCACCTCAGTGCACCCACCAAGTGTTTACAGACATTAGCTACTGCTATTCCTGTTGTCATCAGTATTATTACTGATTCTTCATCACTTCCCCAGGCCCTGCATGGCTCCTGTCACACACACCCATCCCTCCCAGTCCCCAGCACACTGGGGTTTGATGGGTGACCTGCCCCATTTGTGGGTCCTCTAACCTAGCTTCCTTTGCGGTTATTTTCAGAGTCCCCTCTCAGATGGGGGGTGGGGGTGGGTGAGGACCGGCTTCATTTCATACCAGAAGTCCAACTTTCAGTGGGGGATTGGGAGGGAAAAGCGCTTTATAAGCTTGCGATGAAAGCTGTAAAACGAGATGGTCAAGGATCTGGCCGGGCCCGGTTCAGGATTATGGCCGGCCCCTGGAATGCCGAGGGGGCCTCTCGTAAGAAGCCAGTGTCTATTTACAGTGTATCTCTCATAAACCCCAGCGCTGGGGCGAGGGCAGGGGGACTCGCCCTCCTGGCATGTGATTGATTATCTGGTATTTATGCCATTGAGGACTTGTCAGCGGTTTGGGGTCAAAGGGTCATCTCATGTGTCTTGCCGCCAATCCACCTCCTTTTGTACAGTGCGGACTGGGGGAGCCGTGCACAAAACAGCTTTTTCTTTGCCTTGGGAAAAGGGGGAGGGGGTGGGGGGGAGTGTCAATGAAATTTTTTTTCAACCTTTTCTGAATAGTGTCTTTTTAATTCTAAAGAACTTTTAATTAAAAGTAGCAGGAAAATTCATCTTGAGAAGGTTTAACTTACCTTAACAGACACTTTTGTGTCCCGAGAAGCTGGGAGTGACTTTGAAAAAAAAAAAAAGAAAGAAAGAAAGAAAGAAAGGAAAGGGTTTTGTTGTGTCTCTCCCCCTCCCCAGACACGTTCGAGGATCACTGGAGTTTCCTTGCACTCCCTGCCTAAGTGTGGCCCCAGCTTGGGCAAGCAGGAAGGAAAGAGGTGGTCCTTCAACTGTAGCATAGCTGTAAAAACCTAGAAAGGGACTTCAGTCCCTCTGCTGCCATGTTCCCCGGTTTCAGGTGAGGAAACGGAGCCTCAGCAGGTGGAAAGACTTACTCAGAGTCACGTAGCTGGTTGGTTGTAGGGTCTGGTATTGGGCTCCGTTCTCCTGGCCCTCCTTCTGCTACTCCTTGTAGCACGTGGAGTTGCTTCTCGAAGTTTCGGATGCCAAGTAAAGATAACGTGATGTTACTCTTGTTGCTTTTATTATTTATCTGTTTGTTTGGCCACACCACGCGGCTTGCGGGATCTTAGTTCCCCGACCAGGGATCGAACCCCAGGCCCCCGGAAGTGTTAAGCGTGGAGTCCTAACCACTGGACCGCCAGGGAATTCTCTGTTGTTGCTTTTAAATCCTAGATATTTGAGACTTGAGGGCCACTCCTAGGTTCCTTGGGCTGGAGGGACGCCCCGGCCTCTGAATAGACAGTGTGTGCTCACATGGCACAAAAGAGTGACTCCGTGGCCCCCTTCCTGCAAATCTACAGAGAGAAGGGCTCTGTGTCCTCTGCTTGGTAGAAAATAGCAGCATCCCTCCCCCGAGTCCTTGTCTCTCTGATGGTCTGGAGGTCCTTCTGAACAGTTAGTTTTCCCCCGAGCTGAGCTCAGGAGTGGCCTGAGTGGAGTGTCTCTCTCCGTCCACCCGTGGGGAGAGGGGCCACCCAGAGCTGGGACAGGCCAGGACACCTCGTTGTATGTACCGTGCTGCTCTGCTGTGGCCTCCCTGCTGCAGGGGCGCGTTTAACCCTCGAAGTCTTACCTAGGCGACTTACCTGGTGATGCCCCAGGACAGCGAAGAGAGACGTTACTGGGGCACCCTGCGTGTGCCTCTCAGCTCATCGAACAACGCTGGAAAGCCAGGCAGAGAAATTATTTGCCTAGAGTAGTTATTTGCGGGAGTCACATGAAACTCCTGTCGCCATATTCCTGATTTTGTCCTTCTCGCGCCCACTTTAAAAAATACAATGCAAAGAATTGTCTTCTCAGGAGTTGCTTTAGAAATCCCAATTCCTTTCTATTCCCTTCTTTCCTATTCCAGTTAAATTAGTGAATGCTAATTTGGGCTGGTGGGGCACCACTGTGAGAAAGACGCTAAAATGGTGTGAGACCTGGTTCTTGTTCGTGAGAGGAGAAACCAGCATTTACTGAATTCTGATAGAATTTGCTGAGTGCCAGGCACTGTGCTAATGCTTAACTTCGATCATTTTGTTTAGTCCTTGTATCAACTTTTCAAGGTGAACGTTCTTGTTTCCAGATGAGGAAGACATGAACAACTTTCCCTGGGCTATATATCTGATAACCATTATAGCTAAAACTGATTGAACATTTGCTTTATGCCGCGTAGTTCTAAATACTTTAAACACATGATCTTCTTCGATCTATGTAAAACCGCTGTGAAGTAGGTACTGTTACCATCCTGGTTTTACAGAGTCTGAAACAGGAACCGAGGAGTTAGGTAACTTGCCCAAGGTTACACAGCAGTAGTTAAGTGGCCAAGCTGGATTTGAGCCCCAGCGATTGGCTACAGAGTTCATCCTTAAACCGCGTTAACCACTCTGATTCTTTAGGTCTCAGAGCTGGGCTGGAACGCAGGGTTTCAGATGCCAGCGCTCATGTTGTTGTTTTTTTCCCACTATCCTAACATAAATTTGCTGGGTGACACTATATATAGACATATATAAATCAACCAGAGACCAGCAGAAGGTCACTGTGTAATCAGATGCCAGCCTGGGTGGTGCATGGAGAGGAATTTAGAGGAAGATTATGTTAACGAGGATACACCGAGTCTCCTCTCTGGGCTCCCATAGTAAGGGCGCTGTGCCTTATTCATCGCTCCATTGCCAGACCTAACCCAGGGCTGGTACACGTTAGCTCTTCTGTAAATGCCGATTAAATTACTAGGAAAGACTGAGTAGGGGAGGTGGGGTTGAAATGAATTTGTTTTAGGAAATTATGCTGATAACTATCTCGCTTTCATTGCGTGCTGACCAGGTACCAGCGACTCTGCTAGGTATATTATTATTTTTTTTTAAATTAATTTATTTATTTACATATTTTTAATTTTTGGCTGTGTTGGGTCTTCGTTTCTGTGCGAGGGCTTTCTCCAGTTGCGGCGAGCGGGGGCCACTCTTCATCGCGGTGCGCGGGCCTCTCGCTATCGCGGCCTCTCCTGTTGCGGAGCACAGGCTCCAGATGCGCCGGCTCAGTAATTGTGGCTCACGGGCCTAGTCGCTCCGCAGCATGTGGGATCTTCCCAGACCAGGGCTTGAACCCGTGTCCCCTGCATTGGCAGGCAGATTCCCAACCACTGCACCACCAGGGAAGCCCCCTAGGTATATTATTTATGCTGCGCTTTAACCCTTACAACAGCTCTCTGGCTATTATTATCCCCAGAGTGAACTGAGGCTGAACAGAGAGGCTCTGTATCTTGACCGAGAATTCAAAGCCTTTTCTCCCCAGGATTTCAAAATCCATTTCCTTTCCCAAGGCCAAGAAAAAGTTACAAGCAAAGGGGAAAAAAGCAGAAGTGAGTGAGGAAGACTGCAGAGAGACTGCTCAGTTGGCACTGGGGACCTGGAACGCCAGCGGGGGAGAGCATGTCCTCTTTTTTTTTCTGCTCATGGTTGGGAGTTGCCTCTTTGATACAAGCATATCTAGATCTATGAAGTTTAACTGTGTCCGGTTAATTGAATTTATAATTCAGCACCCAAATGCTGAAAAGAATTGTCTTTTATGTTCCTTAATGAGTGCTATAAAAACAAGTGGTGCGTCTAATTTTATGAATGATCCTTTATGACTTACCTGATAACTAGTAGTTGTTCAACACAAAGGACTCATAACTCAGTCCGGGCCTAAGATGGCTGCCTGCAGTAAGAGAACTTGTTTTAAAGTTGCCATCTTGTTCCTCTTGAGTGGCCTTGGAATTCAGCCGTTCCCTCGTCCACTATCTCCTCCGGTAGAGGATGGGGCTCAGGCTCCTCATTCTGGGGGATTGTGGAGAAGGGTTACCTGGCCTGCCAGCCCGAGATGACCGAGAACTCTCACCTCTCCGAGTTGGTTCCTACCAAGAAGGGAAAGGGAACAACATGACGGCCCGTCCCAATCTCTCTCTACTGGCAGATACTGAGTCCACTTAGTTGTTGCCAGCTGTGCTAAGGAAGAGAATAGAAACATAGAGAAAGAGGTACACGGGCTGTAAAAAGGAATTTCTTTTATCTTCACCCTACAACAAAGACAATGAGCCTGGAAAAAAAAATAAGGAGAAGAAACTTCAGTTAGACGCTGGTGAGAACTTCCTGAACTGAAAAGACGTTCTCAAAAGCGACTGCGGCATCTCCATCTCTAGAGTGTGCACACATACATGTGCTGTTCGTTTTTTATAGTTTTTCAACATTTTTTATTTTTTAGAAGTTGCATTTAAATGATTTTGTGATTACACACCTTAAGAGTAATAGATGTTGGCCACAAAATTCAAGCATCCTCCACGAATAGAATTGAAGAAAGGTTGGCTACTCCCATCTGGTAAGTCAGAGGCAGGGGGCTGGACTCAGCGGCCAGTGCCCTGCCCATGGTGCTAACCCAGAACAGGAAGGGCTTTGGGAGTGAAGTCCTTGAACAGAGCAGCCAGGGCGGGGGTGTGGGTACGTCATGAAGGAAGGCCAAGATAAGGGTGTGGTTTCCATTGCTTATCACCTTTCCCACTTTATCTCAAGTAAGAACAAGGTAAGAACAGGCCCTGCAGCCCTGAGTGAACCTTTCCATGCGGCTGCTGAGCTGGGAAGAGGACACTCCTCCCTGTCTCCCCACACCCCTCTCCCTTGTACACACTGCGCCTGTAAAGGCTGCAGCTTTAGTATGATGGGTGTGGGGAAAAATGCAAAAGAAGTCCCTGATCTGGGCGCTGATGACTTCCTAGCAGAGTGAGGGATGGAGTGGGGACACTTGTTGCCATGATTTGAGTCTTACCTCAGCTGTCCTTGTGCCCGGGCTGTCTGGTGGGCCTTCCTTCCTCTTGTCCCCGCCTTCCCTCCCTTGCCCCACCCTCACCAGGCTGATGAATTGCTCTTGGAGTCAGTAGTGGCTCTGACTTGGCTGTTACCTTCGGTCTGAAGGAGTCTGGGCGAAAGGATAGGGAGAACTATTGCTCCAGCCCTACATTTGGAGACTGATGAACTTTGGCAGGGGAATGCCCACCCAGCTGGTCTGGAAGAATCTGTTTGGGCCCCAGAGAAACCTGAGAAAACTGGGTGCTATCAGCCTAAAAACATGTACACTGAAGGCAGCCTAGAGCACACACGTTCCCTCCGCTTAAGAGCCGGAGATGAAGGATGTGTGAAGCATCACTGCCCCTTCCCTGTACCAAATCCAGATTCTCACTGAGCTGGCATGTCACTAAAGGACCGCCCACCCCCGACCCCGAGCCCGCCCCGCTCCTAGAATTTTCAGAAGCAAAACAGCTGGTCATTCATTCATTCAGCATTCATTGCGTGCCTACCATGTGCTAAATGCTGGGGATACAAGGATCGGTAACTCCTGGTGTCTTGATTCAGGGAACTCAGAGGTGGGAAGACAGACACGTAAGCAGGTAATTATAACAGACAATGCTGGGTGCAGTGATGGAGATGTTTGTACAGAGGGTACTGTGGGCACCCGGAGGAAGGGTGCGCCGTAGATACCGAGGGGACAGATAAGACTTCCTGGAGAAGAAGAAGTCATAAGGTTTAAAGAAGAAGTAGAAATTAGCCAAGATGAAGGGAGAGCTGGACAGAAGAAACAGAGCCATGCGTGCTCGGAAACGGTGGTGGTACGGCCTAAGCATCACATCTGAGACAGATGGGGCAGGTGAGGTTGGAGGGGAAGGCAGGCCCAGACCACAGAGGTCTTGCTAGGCTGTCTTAAGGAGCCTCGATTTTATCTGTAGGTGATGGAGGGTCCTGGGAAGCCTTTAAATGGAAGTTACAAGATCAGATCAGTTTGCAGTAGGCCACTCTGGCAGTTGTGTGGGGGAAGGTCTCGGGGAGACGGGCTGTGTTCAGGAGGCTCTCGCGGGAATCCTGGTGGGGATGCTGGTGTCTGGGACGAGGCAGTGCCTTTCTGGGAGGACAAGGAGGGGACACGTATGGGAAGGTCTTAGGTACTCAACATTCGCCCAATTGGGATGCAGGAGCGGCAGACAAGAAGCCTCTGGGATGACACCCAGGCATCTAGGCTGGGTGACGGAGTGGGTGATGGTGCTGACAACTGAGACAGAGATCCAGGAAGGGGGGCGGGATTGGGAGCAGAGGGTATGGGTTTCGGGCTTGGACACGTTGAGTAGAAGTGCCTGTGGAATGTCCTGGGGGCACTTGGATTTATGGATTTTGCGCTCAGAACAGAAGTCTGTCTGGAGGCGTGGTTAGTAGCTTCTGAGGGTCACTGAGACTAGGAGAGGAGAGTTCCCAGGGACAGACTGGGGGGAGGGGGCATCATGAGCTGAACACCGTGAGGGCAAAAGGCCCCGTTTAGCTGAGGAGGGCCTCAGCCCCCGACAGCCTCAGGCTTCGCAGGAAGAAGTACGGGCCTGGGCTGTAGAGGGCCGTCTCTGGAGGGCCCTCCAGGCGTGGCCTCTGCAGGGATTCCCACAGACGAGAGGTGAGGAGGAGCTCCAGGGGCCCCGCACCTGGCATTCTTGAACCCCAGGGAGCTCCCTTGACCAGTGCCTTGACCTGGGGCGGGAGAGAAGAGGCTGTCAGGCTGAAGGAATAATCTCGGAACTGCTGGGGCCTTAAGGGGTGACAGGTCTCCCCTCCTGCTCCCGGGGGTGGGACGTTCAGTCCTCCGTGCAGTTCTGGAAGGTTCTCAGACCAGGCCTTGCCCTGCTGCACAGCCCTTCCTGGAAGTCTCGTCCGGCTGAACCCTTACAGCTGGTCCCGCTGCCCCACGCCCCATCCCTTTGCACGTGTGTCTCTTTTCTGAGGTTTATGATGCTTGGTTGTGTCTCATTTTCTAGAGGGAATATAAGCACCCTGACTTCCTTCCAGAGGAAGCCAAGAACATGGCCCCATTTGGGTTTGACCTTCCCAAAAACCCCGACCTCCACTTTCCCTCTCCCACACCGATCCCTGAATGAACATTTCACTGGGGATGTGGGTCCCACTTTCCCTCGACGCCCTCCTCTGGTGGCTTGGCATTTTGGGACCAGCTGCCAGAGTGATTGACATAAAGCCAATCTATAAATAAAGACTTTTTCTTTTCTCATAAAGACTTTGAGGTTGAGTTTGCCTTCAAGGTCAAGATCAGACCTTTCTAAATAAACACATATCAAAGGATCATTAGCAAAGCAGCACTGTTAAATTGAGATATTAACTTCTGTCAACTGCTTGCTTCTTTTTTGTTCTGTAACTCATGACTGCAGTAGGTTTTTATTATTTTGTCCTTAGGCAGTAGCATCTGGCTTCTGTAGAGACTGTAAAAATTAAAAAGCAACACAAATCATTGCAAGAGAAAAGCAGTAAATCCAATGATAAGAATTTAAAATTAAAATGTTTCAGTGCTTTTATATTCTGCAAAACATGAAATGAATGAGTTTGCTGCCTGTTGCCATAAACCTAACCCAGCTAATTGTCTGCTTGAGTTTTTTCCTGTCTCCTTTGCTCATCACCATCAATTCTGCCTTGGCACAAGGCGAGACATAAACTGAAAGCCGTGTGTGTGTGTGTGTGTGTGTGTGTATGGAGTGGTAGCGTTGGGGCAAAGTGACAGAATGCACTGAGACCTGCCTCATCTGAATGGCAGAGACAAGAATGGGGGTTGTGTGTAGTGGGAACTGGAGTGGGGAATGAGAATTGGAGATTTGCATGTCCCCATGGACCAGAATTCTCTTTTTAATTCACTCTCTCTAGTTAAGCACTAGAAACAAAACAACAAAACCACCATGACAGAACCCACAGGTCACAAACATCAACAGCATCTTGTAGCATCCAAGTGAAATTCTATTGATAAAAAGGAAGTTATTTCCTGAGCAGGTATATGATGTTGGATTAGGGGTCTGAACAGGTGCTGGCTCCTTCCCATCCCAGAGAAACCCAGGCCCTCCCTTGGGTAGAGTGCCGGGAGGTGGGATGAGGCTGCATTTGAAACTCTTTAAAATTCAGCCCGAAGATTCAGGGTTTCTGTGTTGGGGGTCATTCATTCTTACTGCAGAATCGAGCTGTGACACTGGACCTTGCTATTGCTAGGCCATAAGGGAGATCAAAATAGAAGATTGTTTTTCTTCCCTGCTCTGGAGTAAATGTAGCTTAACACCATAATGGAAAAAAATACATGTATAACTGAGTCACTTTGCTGTACAGCAGAAATTAACACGTTGTGAATCAACTGTACTTCAATAAAATTTAAAAAAGAAAAAGAAAAGAAAAAATAGATACGATGCTTCCTATGTTAAACAGCTAGAGGACAATTTAAGGCAGATGTGGGTAAGGATGTGACGGTGTTGGACAAGCCACACGTCCAAGCGCTGGGGAGCATGTGGGTTCTCAGAACAGAGTGGGGCCAGTTCCAGGAGAGCTTTTAGGACATGAGTTGCTAATGGACATGAGAGCTAATTCTCAAGTCCATCTGGCTTGGGGCCTGGGAGCCCTGGGCAGCCTGGGGTGAGCATTGTTGGGGGAGTTTATCCCCATGTCCAAACAGGGCACTGGGGGCCAGGAGAGTTGTGGGGGGGAGCTTTTCATCCAGCCTGTCCCAGTTTGACTGCTGGACCCACAGGCACGAAGGCGGAGCTCTTTGTCCTGGACAAACTTCTCCAGCCTAGGGAGAGGTGAGAAAAGAGAGCCAGTCCTTGGCCTCCGTCAAAGGGAATGAAGGAAAGTGTGAAGATTAGGGGATGGAGGGGTCGAGTTAAGAGGGTATGACTAATACGGCTGGTCATTCAGATAGGAGAGCACATTGTTCTCCGAGCCCAGATGGTCCTTGGAATAAATCAGCTCAGGCAGAAGCAGACTTCCAGGACAAGACGTTGGAGCAACTGCTTGCCTGCAGTTCTACAGCGACATAACCCAGGCCCCGGCCCGGAATAGCAGACATTCATATCTCTGCTGTGGGTGTGGGAATAGGGGGCGTGTGTGTGTATATGAAAATATGTCATTTTATAGCCTCTTAAAGAAGAGTGTATGAGTCCGTGTTGTGAGGGGCAGACGTTGGGAGACTTCACGTGGAGCCTGATTTCTTCTCGACCTTACATTCCAATCTTGAGAGTTTTATCAGTTGTAACGCTAGTTTGTCTCCTTCTGTAGACAGGAGGCTCTCCGAGGGCAGGGACCGTATCTGTCTGATTCTTCAGCATCTCCCCAAGACCCACATAGCACAGCAGCTGGTTCCTACAAGGTGCCTAATAAATATAAACATGAGGAAAGTTCTAGCAGCATTCTTATTTTTCTCTATTGCCTCGTGGTAGCCACCCATTAATTAATTAAACTAATAATTAGTACATGAGTCAATCAGCCCATCAGTAATCCTGGTGGTCCTCACATGGTTCCCATCTGGGGACAGTTATGAGGACTGAATGCGATGGTGTCTCAGGGACACCCACCAGAGAGAGCTGTCACTTAGAAGGTTTGGGGTGGCGCAGGACTTTCTGTCATAAACATTTTCCAGGTAGATGTCTCCCGAGTTTCCCACATTGACAATTCGCAGGCATACGTGGACATAGAATATACGTAAGCATCACGATCCTTGGTGGCAGCTTTTCCAGCCTGGAGGCCCACATGCAACAGAAGAATCAACCCGCTCTCCTTCTTGCCCTAGAATCTCCATCCAAAGGCTGTACTGCTTCCTCTCCCTTCACAGAATCCATTTAGGCTCCTTAGGATTTAGGGGAGAGAACAAACACGCAGCAAAATCACTCAGTAAATAGGAATAATCCAACAGATACTCCCTGGAGAGTTTTCTTTCTATGAAGATGTTAATTAATATGAACACTCTGTTCTCGCATTCAGAGGCAGCCCTTCTGTGCAGATGGTACATGACTGCCCATCTAGCCCCGAGTACGTTGTCTCGTTGGGGTCTTCATCTTTTGGAGAATGAACTTTTTGGGGGGAATCATGCCAAATTCTGCCCGTTCAGAGATGAAAGAAGTTGCTTTGTCTGAAGTTAAGCCCATCATAAAAAAATCACAGTAGAAATAGAAAAAGACACGTTGGCCCCGGATGCAGTTGAGTTAGAAAATGTTGCAAGGAGTCCACATGTGTCCCCCATCCTCCTCTCAGGCCGTCCTGGTTGTCCACCACCCTCACTGCGTTTCAGAAGACCCAAAGCTCATAAGCTGCCCAGGTGTCAGAGTTGGAAGATTTGGGGGCTGTTTCTGTCCCGTCCATATCTGAGGTTTGTACAGTCCTCATGGCCATCTCCTGAGTGCATCGTTCTCCAGGCCCCTCAGATCAAGAGGTGGCCATTAGCTTTCTCTGTGCTAGTATTACTAACAAACTACGGTCTTATCTCAATAGGGCATTGTTTCCAAAAAACAACTGACATGAGGAGGAGGAGGAAGGAAGGAGGAGGGAGAGGGGGTGGGATGTATGGCCCAGGGAGCGTTTGGAGAATGGAGGGGCCAGGGAGGAATAAGAAATTGGTAAGTGCCCCGAGGAGACTCATGCTATGCAAAGGAGTGGGTGTGAAGAAAGATGTCCATCCGGGGTTGTAGTTGATGTTCCCTGCGTGGAGAACACTCATGGAACCAGACAGTCCTGCGTGAGCAGTGGTAGGGAACGCTTCTTGATGTCAGCATCTTTGGAAAGATAAGGGCTTTCTTGCTGGTCCTTGCCACTGATCCCAGAGGCTTCAAAAACTCCACGGTGCTTCCATCTGGGCTCAAATGGGAACATTTTGACAATTCCTCACTCCTTTCAATGACCTTTGCCAGAATCCTGCACACCCACAACTACTCTAACCTGAACGAACAGAAAGCATCAGTATTTGCTAATTCTCAAAGGCCCCTAGCACTAGCCTAAAAAATCATAGCTTCCCACCACCCCCCCCCCCAAAAAAAGTTCGGAAAGGCGCATAACGATGATGGAGTAAACACTGCTTTCTCACTGCCAAAGGTGCTGAGGGGTGCGGTGGGAAGGCAGGTGTGGGCAAGGTGTCCGGAAAAACGAAGGGATCTGAATGGATGTGGCCAGGGCCAGGGCCTCTTAGCCTGGGACCTGGTATATCCGGGGGGCTACCTGTGTTGTCACATTTGCTTACAAGGACACCTGGTACTACGTACTTACTACTGGTAGGTCATCCCTAGAGCCACAAGAGCCTGGGTCTTTGGTCAGGTCAGAGAGCAAAGCCGGACTCAAATCTGACAAAAGCCTGTTGAACTCTTTAAGAAAAATCCATCTTGATTTTCCTAGCAGGATGGTACTGAAGGTCACAATTTATGTGTGTGGTAGTGACACGACTTTTGGCATTTCCATTAGCAGCTCTGCTTTAAGGATTTTCCATCTGCTGTAGAGATCGAATCTCAGAATAGTATAATATACATCATCACCATCTGAAGAGGGATGAAAGCCCACTAAGAGTGTGATTTGGGACAGCTCATTGCCCGGGTGTAGAGGGCTCTATCCTGTGGGCAGCTCAGAGCAGGTCCTGCAGGAAGAGCTGAGGGCCTGCTCTGGTCTCAGAGGAGATAGATGTAGGAAGCGGATACCAGGGGCATCTGTAGCCTTGGGTCCATGTTCTGCCAGCGACCAGGAGGAGTTGCCAGTTTTAACTTCAGGTTCCAAACGGTGGTTGCTTGTTGGCTGCCAGCTCACAGCTTTGGCCAGGGGGTAATATCTGGGAACTCCATTCTGCAGCCCTTTTATTCAAAGATCTAGATCCTCCATTGATGTGAATGACTCTCCATCTTGAAGAGATGTCTGCACTGGGTACCACGTGGATGAGTACTTCCAGGTTGGGAGGAGAAACCAAGCCCAGGAGAGCCCATGCCCGGTTCTAAAGCACATGGATATGAATGCATACCTCACAGTCAGACAAGTTAAAGGTATAGGAACATACAGGCCCAGAAGCCTGCAACTCACAGGGAATCTGGGCTGGTTGCGGGGTGGCTGGAGAGGGTAAGGAGACATGTTTACTTGAAGTTGATGAGTCAAATATTAATGGTTTGGGCTTTAGAAATCATAACTTGCCAAAGACTGTGGTCCAAACTCACAGAGATATTAATAGGTTAAGTTTTTATGTACTCATTTGTTTATCCATTTAGTAAATATTTATTGAACACCCATTGTGTACCTAGTAGTATATTAGGCTCTGGGAATATAGTGGTAAGCAAAACAGAATTCCTGTCCTCATGGGGCTCATGTCTTAAAGGGAGAGAGATAAGTAAGCAAGTCATATACAGGATAAATATTGTTATAGTGGAGGCATAAGATGTTATAAGAACACACATGTAGGCCTCTAACTTGGATGGGGAATTGGGGAGGCTTCTTGGAGGTGGTGTCATCTAAAATATGAGACGTTATTATTATTATTTTTTTTACATTGGACTTTCTTCAACATTCCTCCTCATTTTCCTCATAGCATTTGTTTTTTTGTTTTTTGTTTTTTTTAGCTTTTTGGGTTTGTTTATTTATTTATTTATTTATTTATTTATGGCTGTGTTGGGTCTTCGTTTCTGTGCGAGGGCTTTCTCTAGTTGCGGCAAGCGGGGGCCACTCTTCATCGCGGTGCGCGGACCTCTCACTGTCGCGGCCTCTCTTGTCGCGGAGCACAGGCTCCAGACGCGCAGGCTCAGTAGTTGTGGCTCACGGGCCTAGTTGCTCCGCGGCATGTGGGATCTTCCCAGACCAGGGCTCGAACCCGTGTCGCCTGCATTGGCAGGCAGATTCTCAACCACTGCGCCACCAGGGAAGCCCAAGACGTTATTAAGTAAAGAAAATGGGGTACTGGGGGAGGAAAGGAAGAATGCCAGGCTGAGGTCAATGTGGGTCAGTGCCCATGCTGGGAGAGAATAAGGCAGATTCATGGAACTGAAAATGGGAGAGGGAAAGAAGGCTGAGACCTGAGACTGGAGAGATGGATGGGCATTACGTGTGAAAGACCCCTAACAGCCACTTTAAGTAGCTCTGCCTTTTTCCTGAGAGTGACGGGGAGCCATTAAAAGGTCTCAGTCAGGAGAGTGACATCAAATTATGTTTTAGAAAAATGACCTGGACTACACAGTTGTGAATAGATTGGAGGGGTTTAAATTGAAGGCAGGGAGATTAGTTAGGACAGTATTGCCATAATCTAGGAAAGAAATTATGGTAGCTTGAACCAGTGTAGTTGCAGTGGGGCTGGATAAGAAATGGAAAAAATTTAAGATATTTAGGAGGCTGGAGAACTTTTTTTTTTTTTTTTTTTTTTTATTTATTTATTTTTGGCTGCGTTGGGTCTTGTGGCGAGCGGGGGCCACTCTTCATCACGGTGCGCGGGCCTCTCACTATCGCGGCCTCTCTTGTTGCGGAGCACAGGCTCCAGACGCGCAGGCTCAGTAGTTGTGGTGCATGGGCCTAGTTGCTCCGTGGCATGGGGGATCTTCCCAGACCAGGGCTCGAACCCGTGTCCCCTGCATAGGCAGGCAGATTCTCAACCACTGCGCCACCAGGGAAACCCTGGAGAACTTTGATAATTGATCTGTTGTGGGAGGTGAGAGAGAAAGAAAATCAAGGATGATGGCCCCTTTTCTTGTTTGGGGCCCAGTGGGTGACAGTGGATCTCTTTACTGAAATGGGGACCACAGGAGGAGAAGCAGAGCTTTATTGTTGCTGTTGTTAAGAGGATGAACAGTTTTGGTATCACAGTAGTGAGGCTTGTGTGACATCCAGTGGGGACCTATCCAAGAGGCATTTGGATACACAGCTATGTCTGGAATTCGGGAAAGAGAGAGACTTGCTGGCCATGTAAATGTTGGAGTCATCAGCATCTAAATGATCCTTGAAGCCCTGAAAGTGGGTGAGTTTACAAAACAGGAGTGGAGAGCAAGAGAGGAGAGCTTGGAACAGAATCCAGAGGAACTCCAACACACTGTGTGCCCTCCAGGACAATCCCAATGCATCACGGAGATTCAGAAGGAGTTGCTGGAAGAAATAGGATGGAGACCAGGAGAAGTGTGGTGTCATGGAGCTAAAGGAAGAGGTTTCAAAAAGGAAAAAGTAGTCATCAATCTTAATGCTGCTGTTAAGTCCCCTAAGAGGAAGACTAGAAACGTCTGTTGGATTTAGTGACCTGGGGGTCATCGGTTATCAGAGGCGAACAGTTTTGGTGCTCATGGAATGATGGAAGCAGGGATGAGACATGGTGGGTTGAGGAGTGAATGAGCACGTGGGAAGCAGAGGCAGTGTGTGTAGGCAGCTCTAGGGGTGGAGGAGGCCAGGAGTCAGACTGACCCAAGTTTAGCACTTGGCAGGGGTGGTACAATGGAAGGATAATGGGCAAGGGAGTTCAGGAATTGGCCAGGAGGCAGCTGGGAGTTGAACCATGGGCCTTGAAGTATGGGCTGATGGAGAAAGAAGCAAGGAAAGGAAGGACATGCTGGGAGCGGTTAGGGATCAGAGAATGGTTCTGGTGAGAGTAACTGGATGGGAGAACTGGGAGGGTGGGAAGGAGATTTCAATTGAATACTTTAGAGGAATAGCTCTTACTGGTGATGAAGGGCCTGGAGTGTTCTCTATCAGCATCTCCTGGAGTGGGCCTGCTCATTTCAGGGTATCTAAGTTCAAACACCACGACCCACTTATTTACATACCTGTCTCTCTATGGCCCTCAACCAGGCCCCTGGATCCCTGTTCTAATCAGCTACCATTTCTCCACTCCGTACCATCTGGCACTGTGGTAGACACTTTCATATATTATCTCAAATCCTCCCAGCGACCTTGCGTGGTGGGTGTTATGACTCTAATAAAGATAAAGAAGCCAAGGCCCAGAGATATTAGGAAATTTGCATATGATTCTCTAGCTAGGAAGTAAATGGCAGAGCCAGGTTCTGTCTGACTTCAGAGTCCAGGCTTCTTGCTCTCCACTTCTTAGTCTGTAAGCTTCATAGGGGCAAGAAGTGTCTTCTTCACATTGAAGCCTTGGTATTTGATGCCTATGCCGAATGGAGCGCAAACACTGGGTGCCTGAGTGCACGAGAAAACGAGTGAATGGTGCTAAAAGTGACACTCCAGTGCTGTCTCCCAAGGGGAATAGAAGTGCCGCCACCCAAAGAGAGAAACGAAGATAATTGGAAAGAGAACGGATGGGAAGATTTGGCAATCAAGTGGCACTAGTGTTGGATAAATAGAACAGAGGTGTCTTCTCGGGCTCTTTGTGACCAAGGTGCTGGACACCTGACTGTGGCCTGAGAGAGTCGGCCATCGGCTTTCCCGTCTGCTCTGGGGCCAAGCTCACGCTCCAGTCTTGGCCCAGAAACTCCAGAGGAGGAACTGAAAGGGGAGGCACCTAGGAAACAACCCACACAGGAGAAAGGAGAACCCCCAACCACTCTGTGACATTTCACTTTGTGAAAATTTCACTTTTTAGAATGTGAGGCTGCGGTTTCTCTCCAGACCTTCCTTCAGGGTGTCAAGGGACGTGTGTGTGTGTGTGTGTGTGTGCGCGCGTGCGCGCGTGCGGGGATGGGCGGGGGAGGACCAAATTGCCCATCAGTTGTCTGAAGAGCATGCACGCTACCTAAGCCGGGCTTGAGGCCCATGCTTGTGTTTGCTGGATGGCTACCCCATCTCCTTTCCCGGGGAAAGATTTAGTGAGTCAGGTACACAGCCTGCTTGGAAGGAGGGGAGTTCCAGGTTTGGGGGAAGTGGGAAAGGCTAGTGGACAATGTGTTTTGGTTTTTGTGCTTGACCGCTAATTTCTCTCCCACCCTCCCTGAATAGCAAAAAGGCTTTAAAAGCCATTCCATGCTGCCTGATACTCTATCAAAGACTCTTCCTCTGGCCTCCGTGCCTCCCTCTTGTTGCCTGTCTGTTCAGCAAGTCTATACATTCACCATCCTCCCTCTCCCAGTGTCATCACCAGCCCGTTTCTTCTCTGTGTGGCAGTGCCTGAGGTCCAGAGGAAAGTCGTGGGGCCCGAGGGCAGTGGCCCATCACCCTCAGTATCCACATCAGGCGTGCCCCTGCCGCAGCCCGTCCCCCACCTGTGCACACGCACCACCTGCTATCTACTTCCGAGGGCTGCGCTCTGGAGGGCAAAGTGTGGGCAATAGGTAGGGGAGGTGGTAAGCAGATGGAGCCCCATGGGGCCTGCAGGAGCTTTAGAGGATCACAGAGCCTATCCTCTTTACGTCACAGATGAGATTGAGGGCCAGAGAGAGAAAATTCATTTGTTTAATCCTTCGTCTGCCCAAGCATCCTTCCCTCCATCCAGTAAAGATTCATCACACACCTGTCAGGTCCAAGAGACACAGCAGTGTATAAGAGAAATGAGGTCCCTGCTCTCGAGCAGCTTTTGTTCTGATGGGGAGAGGGAGATGGTAAACCTTGAACTTGAAGCAACTCCGCCAAGGCTAGTTGGCGGCCACAGAGCTGAGCAGTGAGCCTGGACCTCCTGCAGTGCCCTTTCCAGGACCCGTGCAGGGTGACTCCCTGCTTCCTCGGAGCCTGAGCTTCAGTTCTCCTTCAAACAGCAGAGAGAAACATTTAGAAGGAATGAAACTGGATTTTAGCCTCTGTACTTCTGGGCAGCAGAGGGATTGTAGAAGTACGAGTAACTTAAGACCAGCTGAGACTAAGGATTCTTTTTGTTACTTGGGTAAAATATATATGTAACATAGAATTTACCATTTTAACCATTTTTAAGAGTACAGTTCAGTGGCATTAAGTACGATCACATTGTTGTGCAACTGTCACCACCATCCTCCCACAGAACTTTTTCATCTTCCCAAACTGAAACTCTGTCCGCATTGAACAATAACTCCGCCTCCCTCCCCTGAGCCCCTAGACCAGGAATTCTTAACATTTTGTGCCATGGGCCCCTTGGGAAATCTGGTGAAACCTATGAACCCCTCCTCAGAATAATGTCTTTAGAGGCATAAGGTGAAGTATATAAGATTACAAATGGAAATTTTAAATACAGATAGCAAAATATTTTTAAACCATTTGTAATACAGTATACGTGTGATTCTTTGTTACCCTGTTGACAGGCTCAAGCAGTGGTCAGCTACCTACAGTTTGCATAAATATTTCGAGGTGACTGCAGCATTTCTTCCAACGTGGTATGAAAACGTCTAGCTGCCCGTGGATGACCAAGTCACAGGTGCAGCTCATGTGACCGCTTTGTTGCTTTCATTCCCCATTGAAGGAACTGCTAAATTTCAGTTAGAGGCTGGTAGAAATAAAGATGTAATATTTTTACCCTCCAAGTTTACCGGCCTCCTGAATTCTATCCCTGGATTGCTTGGGGGTTTCATGGCCTCAGGGTTAAGAGGCCCTGCCAAGACAGTTTGCCCTACCTTTTCTGCCTAGAAGGGCGGTGCCCGGGACCAGAAGCGTGCTCACGAGTAGGACATGGTGACAGAAACCCTCCCTGTGCACGGGGCTTTGCGGGAGGGAAGGCAGGAACATCACGGGAACCCAGCCAATGTGGGGGGGTGGGGGTGGGGAAGGTGCCCCCATTCTCCCCAAGCTGCCAGCCTGCTGTCTGAGGTGGGCGGGGCTGGTGCCCCCTGGAAGTGTGCCTTCTGGCAGCTTCCCCGCCCCCCTTCCACCCCTTGTCCGAAGGTTCAATGCAGAAGGGAGCCATATGGTCCTTTGTGGACACATTTTCCCTAGTACAGTATCTTCCCGGTGTGAATGCGGGGCCTGGTTCCCCAGTGTCAGCTGTCTGTCCCCTCCCCCGCTGCCCATTCCCCGAAGCCAGCCCAGAGCAGAGCAGGCTGTCAGGGGCAAGCTCGCCGAGTTGGGGAGCCCTGCAGAGTCGGGGGCGAGTGAGGAGTCTTTTAGTAACACCCACCCACACACACTCACACAGAAACTGTTGAAGTGAAGTCAAATGTCTCAAAGTCAGATCCCTTTTTAGTATGAATTTGCTGTGTCTCATTCTGAGCACTAATTCCAATTTAATTGCAAGTGGCCTGAAGCCTCTTCAATAGGAGTAACAAATGGTTTGATTTTGTAAACTTCATCAGACTGCATTTTAAATGCGACACAGTAGCCCAACTCGAATGCCAATGAAGCACTGGAGTAGCTCTCTGTTTACTAATTATCCGTTTTTACTCCAAGCCACGCTGGCTGGCTTGTCTGATTAAATCGGATTTGTGGGATAGAGAACAGCTAGCAGAGTTTTCTCTATAGTAAACGAGATTGAAACTATGGGCCGCCTGGCTGCACACTGTAAATTATATTTCCTTTTAAAGGGGACGTGTCTCTTTTATTTCTGTGTCGCTCCTCCTGCATATTAAACTTAGGGCACAGAAATGTACCCGGCTCCTTCTAAATCCAGCCTCCTCTCTCCCTCCACCTGGTTGCCAGCTCGCTTCTGTTGCTTTCCATCTTCCTCTCTGAAGGACTGAAAAGGAAATTGGTGGCTACAGCCCGTATTCCCCACGCCACACTCCTTTTCTTTTTTAATCCTTGCTTTTCTCCCCTTTATCCTGGGTGTGAGTTTTCATTATTCTAGAAGGTCCCTGTGATGATATGGGTTCTTAGAATCCATTTTAAGTTGGCTAACACAGAGTTCTAGCAATAAAATTTGCTGAGACCCAACATGGAGTGGGGTTTAGCCTTTCAGAAAGACATGAATATTGGCGGTATTGGCTGGGTGGGTTAGGGTGGGCAATGAAAGAGTCAGTTTCTGGAGACTTAAAATTTGTTCTTTGGTCCACCCTGGAATGAAATCCTTTCCTCTCACCAGAGTGAAATTCAGATCACCTGGTTCCTACCTGTGGTCCAGCAGAGAAGGCCATGGCTCAGGCACTGGAGGGGTGGACCAGTGCCCACTGTGAAGCCCAGGTTGGGGCATCTGGTGTGTCCTCTACCCATTCCCTGGGGTCTGGAGTCTGGGGTCTTGCCTAGAACTCCTGGGCTCTCTTAATTGTTTATTCCTCTGTCCCCAGAAAAGCCACCTCCACCCTTCATCCTTCCTGTACTAAACACACACACACACACACACACACACACACACACACACACACACGCACACACACAGTACATAAACCAAATGCAAGGCAGCCCCTGAATAAGGTGTAATCAGGCTGTGCTTACACTCTGCTGTTGCTAAGACTAACTCCACGAGCTTGACCTGCCTGCCCAGCCCTCACTCTTGGTGTCCATCTTTGTGCCAGGAGCTTTTTATATTTTAATTTGCTTCTGAACGTCCTGCAGAATTCATGGTGTGCGGACTTTTCCTTCTTTGGCCATTGTGTGCGGTACAGTACGGGTAGGCCTGGAGGTGCCTCACATAGCCTGGTTACCGTGGGAATGAATGGCCACCACACTCTCAGGCTCACAGCCCTCCTTTTAATTGTTGACAGTAAAAAGCATTTAAATGCTGCTTAATTTGTAATCATCTTCCGGCGGGGGGGTGGGGGTGGGGGGGCGGGGGGGGGAAGGAGAGGAACCGTTAAAATGTCAGTAAAATGAATATATCCTTCTCTCTCTTTTTTTGGCTTGTTTTTGTTTATTTATATGGGGTAGTTTTTCTTTTCAGTGCCCAGTGTTTGTCTGATATTTAAATGGCTCTGAGACAATAGGTATTTCATTTTATTTTGAATTTCTGTCTCCCCCAGCCCCTGCTCCCCTCCCCACCCCATCCTATCTCTGGGTCTTTGTCTTGCAAAGGTCTGCCTGTCTCCTTGTCTGTCCCTTCTCTTCTAGGTGGGCCTCCTCCTGCCTCCTCCTCCTCATCTCTGAAATACATTGGGGTTTACAGGACATTTTAGATAGGACCCCAGCTGAGTTGCTATCTTTTTTCCAGAGATCCCTCTCCTGGGCTCCAGTTCCTGCCCAGGCACCTCAGGATGCCTTTGAGGATGCCTGGATCTAGGGAAATGAACTCTCTATTGACAATGTCTTGTACACTTAAAGAAGACGAGAGAGGGAGAGGCCTGGTAATAAGTTATTGTACAATAAGGAAATTGGGTCTCATCTTCAGGCGGAACCTCAGTGCCCTCTTGTGATGCTTTGGACACACTGCTTAAAATTGAAGTGCCTACTGTGTGTTGGGCAACGTGCTAAGGAAATGAGGCCACTGGATTCAGGGGGTCTGGTTCTCTGACCCATCATCTTGGTTGTTTTTTTTCTGTCATCCTGGTGCTGGGGGCAGGGGAGAGAGAACCCCTGCTCCCCTCTCCCCACCCCATCACCTGGCCCTTGCCCAGCACAGAGAGGCAGGCAGGTACCCTCAGACCCAGTGACTCAAGAATTGCCCTTCTGGGACTTCTCTGGTGGTGCAGTGGTTAAGAATCCGCCTGCCGATGCAGGGGACACAGGTTCGAGCCCTGGTCCGGGAAGATCCCCACCAGATCCACTTCAACTGGGAGCAGCTAAGCCCATGCGCCACAACTACTGAGCCTGCGCTCTAGAGTCCGCGAGCCACAACTACTGAGCCCATGTGCCACAACTACTGAAGCCCGTGCACCTAGAGCCCGTGCTCCGCAACAAGAGAAGCCAGTGTGATGAGAAGCCCGCACACCGCAACGAAGAGTAGCCCCCACTCGCCGCAACTAGAGAAAGCCCGCGCGCAACAATGAAGACCCAATGCAGCCAAAAATAAGTAAATAAAATTAAATTAAAAGAAAAAAAGAATTGCCCTTCTGGGTGTATGGCCAGTTCTAGGAGGTACTAGCCGGTAACTGGTGGCCCCTTGAGAGAAAGGACCTAGCAGGTTCTCTTGAGTCTTGCTTTCCTTATCTTTCTAAACACCCCATCTCTCAGGGCTGCTTGAGGGTTCAGAGGAAGAGACCTGGATAGCCCAAAGCAAATGATCAGTCAGGCTTAGATCTCTTCTGTGTCTCTCCTGGGACTGTCCCTCTGTGAGCCAAAGACAGTGGTTCCCAGTGGAGCCCTGAGATTCTCTTTAACTAAAAGAAGGCTATCAAGTGAGATTTTGAAGGAGAAATGCCTGAAGTGCATATCAGTGGGAGAAAGACCTTCCAGTCTTCCAGCATCCTCTTCAAGTAGGCCTAGAATTATTGACTGTTAGAATGGGGGGAACCTTTTAAGATCATTTACTTCCACCTTCATTTTTCTGATGAGGATACTGAGGCCCAGAGAAGTCCAGTAACCTACCTGAGAGTGCACAGCAAGTTAGCCACTGAGCCAGGACTTGAGGACAGGCCTTCCGGCTGAAGACTCCAGTGCTTTCTACTCTTCCAGTCCTCTTCAACTGGGAGCCAATAGTGAGAAGTCACAGGAAAGGGTAGGGCAAGAGGACAATGGCGGGACGATTACCCTGGCCTGTCCTTTCACACACCATACTGACTTCCCATCACACATTTCAGGGCTTCTTTCCCGGAAGTCTCAGGACCAGCTTCTTACAGGCCAGCTCTCATGCAGCCTTGCAGAGACCTGCAGGCTTACCGCAGTGGTTATAGGCCAAGGGCACAGAGCTGAACACATGCCAGGGAGGCTGGATTGAGGAAGGAACCCATTGTAGTTCTGTGTTGATTTGCACCCACCTACCCCCAAAGGAAGAAATCTGGGAGCCCTTTGGTTTCAGGAACCCTCGGGGTAGACAGGTGCCTGCCTCTCTCTTTTGAGCTTTAGTCCTACAGAACAAGCAGTGTAGAGAAACTGAGGAACTCAGTCCTTCTCTGCGTCTTGGGAGGAGAAACTGGGTACCGGTCCTTCAAGGCAGCAAGAGGCCCACTGGCCCACCACCACCCGCTCCTCTCCCAGGCGGCCCCATCTCAAAGGTCCCATCTCCCACTGCCAGAGTGGGCAGTACCTGAGAGCCCTTCCCATTTCAGACCCCCAGGGCTGGGCCGGGCAGGCTCTACAGAGCCAGGCTAGGTTAAGGGACTGCGGGCCACCCCTCTCCACTCAGGGCTGTTGAAGTTGGTCCAATTTTTCAATCGTGGGCCAATTAGTTTCACAAATGGGGGCCCCCGTGGTGCCAGGGCACATTTGTTCCGGGCCTGCGCACTGGCCGGACCCCATTGTCCTGCCTCCCACCCCCGTGTGGGCCCATTGTCCTCGCCCCCAGCGGGTGCTGCTTATGGCTGATTTATACGGGCAGGCGTCCTGCGGGCTCTGGGCCGCACTGCCACAGCTGGCGGAGGTGCTTAAGGCCTTGGACCCCGTGACCTTTGCCCCAGTCCTGCTGTCATTTTGAAAGTTACAGACCAGAGGGCTGCATACCTCTCCGGATTTACTCTCCACCCCAAACCCCCCACTACACGCACACACCGTCTCCCTTCCCTTTTTCCTCCCTCTGCTCTTGTGGTGGACGTTTGGATTCATTCTGGAATGGCTGGAAGGGTCCGGGAGCTGGGCTGGAAAGGGGCTGTGGTGTGGGTGGGAGACTCCAGGGGAGGCAACGAGTCTCTTCTGACGTGGAGGCTACTGCTACTTCCTCCAGGGGGGCTCTGCATCCTCGATTCCTTAGTTCCCTCTCTGATGCCAGGGATACGGGACTTGGTTGGACATCTTGCCATTGAGTTTGCCCTTGACACTGTCCCACCACGGGACCCGTGCACCCCAGACAGGATGGCCCAGCGTGAGGTAGATGGAACGGGGAGGCCGTCGTGTAACCAGGCAGCAAAGCACAGATCCGGCCCCATCTTAACCCGTTAACCCTCTCTTGCAAACCAAACTCAACTTTCTTCTTCCTTTTTACCTCTTTTCCTTTCTTTTCCACCCCTGCTCTTGTCCCCTTCCCCCAGTTTCTCCCCCTCTTTGGCTCGTTTGTTGGAGTGATTGACAAAATTAGTACATCCATTCAGGTTACTTTTATTGTGCAGGTCTCAATAAATCCCCCGTGTCCGGGGTGCACCTTAATGAGCTAGTGAGCTGACAAATTTGTTTACTGTAGCTGGAGGTGCCGAGTAATGAAATGCACTTGTGTCTGCAGCTCACTGCTAAACAAATACACAGTTTCTGGGAGCCAGCATTGCTAGCTGCTGCTGCCTGAGGCTGTGGCCACATTCCCCAGGAGACTGAGAGGGGTGGGTGAGCAAGTGTGTGTGTGTGTGTGTGTGTGTGTGCGCGCGCGCGCGCGCGCGCACGCGCATGCGCACGTGCACACACGCGTATACGCACGTGCACACACGCGTATACATGCACAGGTGTGTGCTCTGAGACATGTAATCACTCACCCATCCATGGCTTAGTTTTAAAACAAATTTGAATCAGCTGTTCCAGCTCCTCCCCATTTGGTTATTCATTGAGAACTCTCTGCTCCCTGGACTACTGATATAAAACCCTAACATTCCCTCTTTCCCTTGTGGAAGTGGAAGGTTATATTGATATATGGGTGCCTTCCGAGATTCTAAGCAGATGAGAAAGAAAGGAAAAAGGGGTAGGGAGGCCTGGATAAGGAGACTGGAATTGACAAGACTGAAATTGACAAGAAGGCTAGATGCTAAGGTTTTTAGCTCCTGGCTTGGTTTGGGAAGACATAACTGAGCAGATGATTAAAAGTGCTCCAGCAGTAGGTGACTATATGTTGGAGACAAGCACTGGAGCACAGACTTGTGGCTAATTTGGTTTGAGGCAAGCCTTGCAAAGATGTTTTCTCAGCCTTCTCTACCCTTCCTGGGAGAAAGGCTGTAGGCAGTAAACAGTGGGACTTGTCTACCACTCTCCAGCAGCTGTCATTCCCGGGGTGGGGTGCGGAGTCAGTGGGCTGACATTTTCCTGGGCTGGGTAGACTGGGCCCTCTTTGTGCATGTAGCTAGCCTTCTGAGGAAGGCTGGGAGTTCAGGACTCAGCCCGAATGATGCTGCAACTTATGCCCAGAAGGAGAGCTAGAGAGGGATCGTTTGACGCTTTCTTCAGTAGATCCCTTGAAAAGGAGCCAAGCCCTAAGTGATAGCACAGGAGGCATCAAAAGGGAGGCACCCCTGCCAGTGTTATGAGCTGAGCTTTTGCTTCCTTTCTTCTGCTCCCTGTCCTGTCCCCCCCTTCCCCACCACCTCCAGCCTCTTGAGATGCAGACAGAGCCTTCCTGCCTTCAGTGTGAGTCAGCCCTGGGCTGCTTTGTCTCTGTCTGTCTTTTCCTCCTGCACAGTGGATGATGCAGCTCTGCCACTTTTTTAGCAATGACCTGGGGGGAAGGAAGAGAAAGACGGGGAAGAGGAAGAGGTGGCAGTTTCTGTGACAGTTTTGGTGTGTGGTTACAAGGCTTCACAGGACTGGAAATGGTGTCTTAGGAAAGAGGAATCCTGAGGGTCGGAGGAAGTAGAAAGGCATGTCTGAGGATTTGGAGCGGGGAGGTGGTTCCAGTGTAAGTCAAGGTTTTCACACCTCCTAAATTTGCTATTTTCTTCCTCTGGAGAGAAGTTGCAGGGGGGCGGGGAAGCAGCTCTTCCTTTCTTGGGTGAGGTTGGATGGAATTGGACATGCGAAGCCCATCCTTGGTCCATGTGCAAGGACACACTTACACACACGCATACACATGTAACAGTCACAGCCGGCTTACCAAAAAAAAAAAGCCCGAGTATATTTAGATCACTCTGCTCTTTTGATTAAGAAACTGCTTATATCTAGGGATAATAAGAACCTTGCTCCAAGAAGGTGTAGCACCTGAACATCTTCTCCGGCTGTGTACCCCTCTGATCCTGTTCCTTCCTTTCTATTAAAGAGCTCATTGGTATGGAAATGGCACAGGTGTAAACATGAGGGTTTTTGTGTCTCGTAATTTCAGACCCAGTCATCACCTGGGTGAAATAAATACCCTGGGTTTGTGTCACCCCTCCTGCCTCCTGTTCCACCCTAGCCTTGGCTTTCTCCCATTTTTGGGCTAAAATTAAACTTGTTTTAAATTGGGAATCTGTGAGTCGTACGTGCCCTGCAGCCAAGATTGGCTGTGCTGCCCTTGGGGGTGGAAGGTGGGTGTGGTGGGGTCACCATCTCCAGATAGAACTGATGGAAGTGAGGGTACAGTTATTTGCATGGCCCTTCCGCACGTTACCTAGGCCCTCTCTCCATCAACCCTGCCACACCCACTCCCTCTTTCTAGTGCAAATTCCCTTCAGGCAGACACCCTTGGGGTCCAGCCTGACACTGATGTATCTGATTTACATTGAAATTTACAGATTGATTGAAAACAATACACTTGTAGGGTTTACATACTCAATAACGTTTGCCAGTTGCCTCCTAACAGCACTATGAAGTTGTTATTGGAAAGGGCAGCTTAGTCATGAATACCATTTCCTAGATGAAGAAATGAGGCCAAGGGCAGCAGCTATCTGGCTCAGAGTCACAGAGCCGGGAAGGGCTGCACCTGTGGGCTAGAACCAGGGTCTTCTGTTTCACTGCATGGTGTGGTAAAACTGGTCCTTCTTCTATGGGCTGGGTCTCCGCTTCTGAGCAACAGAGCTCAGACGTGGAGCCAGAACTGGGGGGTCCTGTTCAGCCCACCAGACAGACAAGAGAGGCCCCAAAGAGATCAGCTGTCTGGGGGTTACTGGCCATTACTAATTTCCAAGGAGAGCCTTGTTGGAAGCTCCCGGTAATGGCTGCATTTGGTCTGGGCTTCCCCCAGCTCTAGCCATCCATCGCTCTGTACCATGACTTTCCCTGCCCTGTTTGCCCCCTTAGTCCTTTGTGATTGTCCCTCAGCTCCTTATTTATTCTTGAATGCAACATGCAGTTATTGAGCACCTGCTATATGCCAGGCCCTGTGCTTGATCTTGGGGGGATATAACAATGAAGAAGATAGTCCCTGTTTGGGCGGGCTTACCATCTACTAGACAGAGCTGAATGTCAAAAATGAGTACAACAAAGGGTTTAATAATTGTGCTGGAAGCATGAGCGCTCAGAGGAAGAAGGTGTTCTTGGCACTGAGTCCTAAATGGTGTCACTCATCCAAGATGCCTTCTCCAGGGTCAGTTCCCTGGAAGAAGCAGCCCAGAGTCGAGAAAACAACTTAGGCTTGTGTATTGTGCAGGGCGGCCATGATCTGTATCCAGGGTGTTCACTGCAGGAGGATGCCCAGCCGAGGGAGAAACGGAGGCTGGAGTCCAGCCGTCTTTGCTTGCAGAGCTGTGTGCCCAGGCGAGGATCTGTGTCTGCCCAGAGGAAGAGGCATGATTTTCTAATTCAGACAAAGGCATCGTCTGGGCTGGTATTGGCTTTGCTACCGCTTCATGGCTAAAAAGCTTTTTCGCTTGGGTATCTCATTGGATGCGCTCAACAACCACAAGCCATGTGGCAAACGACGGGCAAACTCTGGTCCAGAGAAGTTCAGCAACTTGCTCCGGGTCACAAGACAAGTAAGTGGCAGAGCCAGGACCCATGTGCTTCTTTGGTCTCCCTTGTGGCATGCTGACCATCTGATTTCTGAATGTCTTTTGCAACCAGTGGAGGCTCCTTCCCTCTCCCCAGTGGTGTCAGGCATGAGGTCTCCCCACAGCAGAGGTGGGAGCAGTGAGCCTCTCAGGGGCTCAGGCGTCGCAGGGAGCAAAGTGCTGGCGCTGCCGGACCCCCTTGCCTCGCCGAACGTCTCACTGCAGCTAATGAATTGCTAATACAATTTTCTAGATAATTTTATTTCCATAGTCCCACATTTTAATGTGTTTCCAAAAGCTAGCATTTATTTGCTTAATCTCCCAGTGTAATAGAATCTGCCCTGACTCATCATACATGCGAACAATCAGCTAGGCAGAAACTGCGGCAAATTGTTTAATAACTCAGATCTCGTCTCTAGATTTTTAACTTGCATGCACCAATAGCTTTTCTTGTGCCGTCCCCCACCCCCGCTCTTGCCTTTTTCCTTTAAAAATATTTTTCCATCTTCTCAGCTGCTGGTCTCCAAACAGAAGAATGGAGAGTGGATGTGGGGTCTCAGAGACCCCGTCTCTTCATCTCTGAGCCTGGGGCAGTGTCTCGATGGCCAGGGAGAGCCCCTGTGCCCTGTGGGATGTCCCAGGAAGGGGAGAGAGACCACTGTAGAGACACTGTAGCATTTCCTTTCCAGGTGGTCACTGCATAACGTTAAACTTGTCACCAAGGTACAGAGCTGGCGTCCAGGACTACAAATGCCTCACGCTTCCTGACTCGAGCCCAGGCTGAGGGTCCTGTCCTGCCACTGCCCTGGATTCCACTTCTCCAGTCCTCCTCCGGTCCTCCCAGCCCCTACCCTAGACTGGTCCCCACTCTCCTCCAGTGGTAGCACAGAAGCCGTCATCTCTCTCCCTGCTTTCAGCCACTTGCCACTGCTGTTGGTGCCCTTGCAGCCCCCAGGGGCATTGCCCTCACATACTGCTTGGATCATGCTAGTACCCGCCCCCTTCTTTTCGTGGCACCGCATTGCCTGTGGAATGAAATCTAATCTGTCCCACCAGGTGATACGGCCCTCTGCCATCCAAACCCCCATAACCTTCCCTGCTCATCTTCATCCTCAGGGTCTGTCCTCTGCCCCTGCCTGCTCTGAAATTTGCTTGCGGTGTTTCTAGCCTGGCGCCCGTGCCCCCCTCTGGTCCTCGGCTTCTCAGGCCACTTCATTTCTTAAAACCTAACTCAGAATCTCCGAAGCACTCTTGGCATCAGCCTGTCATATCCTCTGGCTGGTCGTTGGCTTGTCTGTGTCCCCGATTAATCTGGGACCCTATTTCTCTGGCTGATCTCAGCATTCCCTCTTGTCACCTATCACAGTGCCTACACTAGGTGATATTCACCAAGTCAGCTGAATGGACACGAAATGGGTTCAGGCATTCCTGAGAAGAAGGGACCACATAGTGGGGCAGCTTTGGGGCCCTAGGAAGATGGGGAGGGGTGAGGTTGCAGGGTTCTCAGTCCGCCCTGCAGTGGTACTGACCCTCAGAGCTCCTCCGGGCCTGGTTTTTTTAAAAGAACGTATATGCAATTTCCTTTCTTTCTTTCTTTCTTTCTTTCTTTCTTTCTTTCTTTCTTTCTTTCTTTCTTCCTTTCTTCCTTCCTTCCTTCCTTCCTTCCTTCCTCCCTCCCTCCTTCCTTTCTTCCCTTCCTTCCATCCTTCCTTCCTTCTTTCTTTCTTTCCTTCCTTCCCTCCTTCCCTCCTTTCCTTCCTCCTTCCCTCCTTTCCTTCCTTCTTCCCTCCTTTCCTTCTTTCTTTCTTTCTTCCTTCCCTTCCGTTCCCTTTCCTCCTTTCCTCCTTCCTTCCTTCCTTCTTTTCTTTCTTTCTTTCTTTCTTCTTCCCTTCCTTCCTTCATTCCTTCCTTCCTTCCTTCTTCCTTTCTTTCTTCCTTCCTTCCTTCTTCTTTCCTTCCTTTCTTTCTTTCTTTCTTCTTCCCTTCCTTCCTTCCTTCTTCCTTTCTTTCTTCCTTCCTTCCTTCTTCCTTCCTTTCTTTCTTTCTCTCTCTCTCTTTCTCCCCTTCCCTTCCCTTCCCTCCTTCTTTCTTTCCTCCTTCCCTCCTTTCCTTCCTTCTTTCCTTCTTTCTTCCTTCCTTCCTTCTTCCTTCCTTCCTCCTTCCTTCCTTCTTCCTTCCTTCCTTCCTCCTTCCTTCCTTCCTTCTTCCTTCCTTCCTTCCTTCCTTTCTTTCTTTCTTTCTTTCTTTCTTCTTCATTTCCTTCCTTCTTTCTTTCTCTCCTCCCTCCCTCCTTCCCTCCCTCCCTCCCTTCCATCCTTCCCACAAGGTATGTGGGAATCTTAGTTCCCCAACCAGGGATTGAACCCGCATCCCCTGCATTGGAAGCATGGAGTCCTAACCACTGGACCACCAGGGAAGTCCCTGGGCCTGGCTTTTTAGGCTCGGGTGTCCTACTGGGAATGTCATTCATGTTCCCTCTGACGCAGACTCCTTCCACACTTAGGATTTCGGGGGATGCATAAGGGGAAACCTGGGCTCTTAAAGGGCATGGTTTGCCCAGGAAACCTGCTCCGTCTTACTGATAAAAGGCAGATGTTTGATGTCTGGCTTCATCGGGGCTCTCTGTGGGGTGAGGTTAGGGCCAGAGAGGGGGCTGGTGCTGGGGGCCCTCAGGATGAAGCAGCCACGACATGCCGTGTCACAGGACATGTTGCAGACGGACTCCATTCTGGGGCATGCTGGCCAGGCCAGACTGGGCTTGAGGACTCACTGTCAGCCGTCATCTGCTTCTGTTGGGCAGATCACTCCCATCAGTGTGCCCCCTCAGTCAAATGGAGCCAGCACCCCAGTACCTTGCAGAGGTCTTGCTGGCTCCCAGTGGAGTAGGAAGGCTTCAGAGAGCTTTACCTTGTGACTCGGCTTCCACCACACGCCTCCTGGCCCAGGTTCTCCAGCTGTTGCTAGGGTGGGCCCTGCATGCACCTGGGGCTCCTGAACCAGCTGGGTTGGAGCTGCCTCGCTGGTGTCATTACTGTGCCTCTTCCCAGAGAAGCCCATGCAGACAGGTGGCAGATCCAGAGGTAGACGTGAGCCCAGCTCTGTGGTTTCTGAAATCAGACGTACTGAAGCATTTAACAATCCCAGCTCTGCTTCTTTCTAACTGTGTGACCTTAGGCAAGTTACTTAATCACTCTGTTTTCCCATTTGTAAAAAGGGGCACGAGAATCCTGCCTTGCACGTCTTAAATGAGATGACAGCATAGATAAAGCACCTAGCACACGGCCTGTAGTAGTTCCCCTTCCCCTCTGCTCTTTGAGCCCAGGAGCAAATCTGTGCCCTTGCTGGTATTCCACCTCCCCTGCTCAGCCTTCCCTGGACCTGGATGCAGGCGACGTCTGTCTGCAGGTGGGATGAGCGTGGCTGAAGGTGCTGTGAGGGGTGGGGGGCTGGGGGCAATGAGAGGCCGTCTTTGCCTTCCGCCAGTCCATTGCAAACCCAGCCATGAATGGGACTGAGTTGTCCAGAACGGGCCTTCCATTTGCTATCTCTGTTGATGGACCCCGGAGGCCACAGGCTCTCCTGCTGTCCTTCTTGTCACCCTCTTGCCACCGGGAGCTCCCTGATGCCACACCGAGCAGCCCCACGACTTGCCACAGCCAAAGCTCTGCTGCACCTTCCACTCTGGGCTGCCAGGCGCTGGGCCTGACCCCCTTTCCTGCTTGTGTCCTTGACACGGGGGAGGCAGCGCTGGGCTGACCACAGGTGATAATGCCCAGATGCCGGCAGAGAGAGGCGAGCAGATGGGGAGCTTCCCGGGGCAGGGAGCTGACATGCTTAGGAAAATGGAATCCAATACGGTGGGCAAGGAGCTACTGGTGAGGACTTGGAAGGTTTAGATGCTTCCTCCTGTGGTGCTGAACCCCGCAAGGCCGTGGTCCCAGAGCAGCATCAGGAAGGGGGTTGATAACAGACAGAAAATGGCAGCCTGTCTTTGTAGGGTACCATGGGGTACCCACCCGTGCTTCTGATCGGCGCAGGGAACGACCAGACAGAGTTAAATGAGAATCTCATGTCCCTCATTAGTTTAAAATCCCTTGACAGTTGCCCGTTGGTCTTGGGATGAAGCCTAAAGATCTTAACATGGTTTCCAAGACCCCGTACGAGCTGGCCCTGCCTACTTCTTTGACCTCCGCTCTACTTTCTTTCTGCCTTCCCAGGTGACCTGTTCTGTCTTATCCTCTGACCCATCACATTTCTCTCCAGTTCACAGATACTATTCCATCTTCTTGGAATGCTCTCCTCATGTCCCAGTGTGCTGGGTAACATCTATGATGAGGGCAGGCACTTTGTACGGTTTTCCGTGGCTACATCCCCAGGGCCAAAAAAGAGAGTCCTCCTTATAGAAGATACTAAAATAATATTTGCTGAATGAATGGACCCTTAAGATTTACGCATTAATGAATGGAGACGTGGTTAAGAGAATCAGGTCTGTAGCTCGCATTAGGAGCAGGTCAAATCCAGGTTGCCTGGGTTTGAATCCCAGCCCTGTTTGCTTGTGAACTAACTCTGTGCTACTTCGGACAAGTGACTCAATCTCTCTGTGCCTCCTTCTCCTTATCTGAAGGGTGAGGATGCAGAGCCCGCCTTTTGGAGGTGGGATTTTTAAGTTAGTTACGCTTGCATGACGGCTGGCATGTATCATCTCCGTTACTGTGATTCCTCACAGAGGCCGGCCTGATGCCCCACCTCCTGTGCCAGGCTCTGAAAGTCCCTTTGATAGATGCCTTCTCGGTACCCTGCCTTTGACACAGACCTCCATACGATTGCAGACTCATTTGCTGCTCTGATGTGTTTGATTAATGTCTTTCTCCCACTAGACTTCAGGTTCCACGAGGGCAGGAAGTAAGTGGATTCTGTCCACCGTTGGAGCCGCACACCGGGGGCTCCAGCAGCATCGCGTGGCCTGCACCACCTCTGGGTTTGCCACCGAGGGTGGGGCCCGGGGGTGCTGGCCTGACGCTGGCTCTGGCTCCAGCCTAGCTGGGTGAAGAAGGCCTGTGTCCAGCCCTGAGGCTTTCCCCCGCTGTGTCCTGCAGGCACGGACATGGCTGTCTTCTGTCTGCTGTGCGGGAAGCGTTTCCAGGCCCAGAGTGCGCTCCAGCAGCACATGGAGGTCCACGCGGGCGTGCGCAGCTACATCTGCAGCGAGTGCAACCGTACCTTCCCCAGCCACACAGCCCTCAAACGCCACCTGCGCTCACACACAGGTAGGCCAGGCCGGGGACGGGCAGGGCAGGGTCTCTGGGAACCGCTGTCTGCATTTCCCTCCAAACACATCAGGCGGAGGTGCCCTCAGCCCTCCTCTGCTCAAGCGTCGGGCATGCAGTGGCCTCCGAGGTGCAGGTCAACGTGGACGGTTCTTATCCTGTCCCACCCTGGGCACCTGTGGTTCTCAATCTCTCTGTGCCCAACAGAGAGGGTACTCATTAGAAATGCAGGCTCCTGGGTCCCATCTTCAGAAACTTCCATTCAGTGGGTGCAGGTGGGATCCGAGACTCAACATTGTTAGTAAATATTCCCCAGGGATTCTGATGCAGGTGGACCCAAGACGAATTTTGAGAAAAACCTGCCTTCTTGGTCTCTGTCTCTGCCTTTCCCCCTCCCACTGCTGGCCCACTACACACACACACACACACACTGTGCACACACACTCCTGAGGTCGGCCTTGGGCTCTCAAGGGAACGTGGCAGAAGTGGTCCTGCTTATTCCACAATAACAGAAGCACGTGTTCTATACTTGGGCCTTAGCCCTGTTTAGGGGAGACAGTGAGGTCGTATAAACAGTGAGCCTTGAAACATCCCTGCTTAGCCAGTTGCAGATGCTGGGGGAGGAGAGTAGTTGTGAGTCAAGGGGTCTGGGATGGGATACTTGGTCCTGAGAGCCAAGAGGCATTTGCTTCCTTGAAGCAGCCCCTGACCCTTTAGCAAGGTCATGGGTGACTTGAAAGCCTTCCTTTCTCTGGCTGTACATGGATAAAAGGATTGCCTGTTTCTGAGTCTGCATGCGTCTTTGCTTGTGTGTGTTCTGTCCTGCTTTTGGGGTGAGAGGTGGGTGATGGAACCAGGGAGACAGAGAGGCAGACTCTCGTTCTGAGTATGTAACAGGGTATGTTCTCATGTCTGCTGGAGAGGGTATAAAAAACTCTGTGTGCCTCATGACAGAATTGGCAGGACCCTTTCCTCATTCTTGGGTCTTATCGTGCTCTGGGATTAAATGGCAGGCTCTGCTGAATACGGGAGGGGCTTTGTTTATCACGGACCGAGCTGGCCTGGCCTGCCAGCGGTGGGCATCCTCGCCAAGGACCCTGCCTGGACTCTTGCTTCTGGATGCTGTTCCGTTCAGGGGAGCGTATTGCCTTAGCATCACCAGATTTGCTTAGAACTTTTTAGATTTGCTGGCTTCGGACAAGGGGAGGTCTCAGAGGGGAAGGCCCGACAAGAAGGGCAGAGGAGGAAGGGATGCTGACAAGGGCTTTCTCTGTAGTGACCGCATAAGCATCCCCTGCAGGCATTGGGGTGGCCAAAAAGTTCACTCGGGTTTTTGGCAAGATGTTACAGACAAACCCGAACGAACTTTTTGGCCAACCCAATACATGCACCTTCCTGTCAACACCTCCCCCACTGGGCCCCCAAGTTCAGCCTTATCAAAGGTGGCCAGTTACCTTTCAGCCACTTCTGAGCATTCTGCTGCTGGGTCCCATCAGTTGGATTCATGGGACTGGAACCATCCCGGTCCTGTTAAGTCCACCCAGGGTACGCCCTGCCCTGCCCACACTAGCTCCTAAGAGCTCAGATATCAAAATGCCCCCGGCCCCTGTGTCAGTCATGGCTCAGACCCTTGGGGAGGGACTATTTCCAGACATCGTTTAGGAGAAGTGCTTGCTTTTAACCTAGGCAACGTGGAGCATGTGTGCTGCCTACACCAACGCCCATCGATCTCACACCAGCGAGGCCCTGTGCGCACAGCCCTGCACAGGCTGAGCACACCCCGCACAGTGCCTCATTAATATTCCCTTGTCCTCGGCCCATTTGCTGCTGCGGCCGGGTGTTCAGCGTCAGCAGCTGTGTTGGGTAGGTTAGTCCAGCCGCGCTCTTGGCATTGATGGATCCCTGATTCACACGGCTCATCGTATAATAAACTCTCCGCTGTGTTGAGTGGGGGAGCTGAGGAGCCCACAGGATGGGGCTGGGGTGGGGACGATGACACTGGCCTTGGCCAGTGCCAGGGAAGCCACCAGGTGAGGACAGACCGCTGGGGTCACAGGTGCGCTGGGCAAGCCGGAGGGGGGGCTCTCATTAGTCTCGTTTGTCCTGTACTTAATGTCAAGCTCATTAAAGAGGCTACAGAGTTAATCAACATACCACAAATTGGATTTTGAGTTCTGCAGCCAGTTTTGTGTACATTATAGCAACACTGACACGATTAACTCTCAGGGTGAGGATTTTAGGCCAGGTGCTTGCCATGTTTCAAAATCCGTGTGTGTGTGTGTGTGTTGGTGTCTTTTTTTTCCCCCCCCCTAACTTTTTATTCCTTTCCCTGGGCTGACTCGAGAGATTTCATATTTAAAGTCATGTAACATGTGACCCACTGCCATAATTAAATTCATAAAAATCGGATCAAACCAACCTCTCTGCCTTAACCTTTTGTTTTTTAAACTCTTAGGGCCCCCCTCTGGAGGGGAAAGGCACAGACAGACAGCGGTGCCCACCCCCCAACCCACCGTGTGGCTGCCGATATACGTTTTCATTACCGGCTCCGCTGAAGTCTCACGTGGCCCTTGCTTTATTTATTTATTTATATCTTAACGAGGATACTGAATTCTCGATTAAAGTTGTAATCGTTGCCGATCCAGTAAGGAGGGGGAGTCGGATGTCAGACGGGGCTGTGTGTGCAGATGTCTACACGCAGAGAGGGTGGCACGCGGGCCCAGGCGTGCACAGACCAACCCTCACTCTGTTAGACACACAGCTAATTAGGAGCAGGGTCTGCATGGGCCTCTCCTTCCCTGGGGTTGGATGGGGCTGGCGGCTGGGGACCGGCCGGTCTGCACAGCCCCCGGCAGCGAGGGCGCGGGCAGGTGCCAGGAACTCAGGAATCTGCTCATCCCCAGATCTGCACGTGGAGGCTCTCCTCTGAGCCCAGGGCAGGGCCCCCTAGAGTGGCTCTGCTCTTGGAGCTTCTTCCATCCTACCCCTCCGATGGAAGCGCTCCCACCCGCCCGTCTACACCCTCGGAGCATCTTGCAAACCTTCCACCCGTGAGAGAGCCCGCCAGGGAACAGACCGCAACATCCTTTCCCCACGGAGCCTTAAAAACCCTTCAGAGCCATCAGAAGAGATGAGAATGCATGTGGGTGCAGGGGCTTGCGTTCGAGAAGGGGGAGGTTTGGTTAGCGGCCTGAGGAGGGGAGAGAGAGAAGAGAGTAAAATATCATTTTAAAGAGGAAGTGAAGGCGCAGGCATGCAAGTCTATAACGAGAAGGACAATTTATGCCCAGGCACGAGCGCAGTTTGACATGGGGATAATGAAAAAACGTAGGTCATTGTGGATGACTTAAACCTTCAGCAGCTGAAGAAAATGTATGAAATGCAGAGGACATTACACGGTTGGCAGCCCCGCACATCTGCAGAGGGACAAGTGAAATACAGTGGGCCATTCTTTACCATAAACTATGGCTGTTGGAGATGCAGCCCAGAGAAATTGTAATTACAGTGACAAGACGAATCAGCGATATTTAAATATTCATGAACGAAGTCTGGGGTGATCAATCTATCTTTATTGTCTGTGCCTTCACTCCTGTAATAAATAAGTAGCTGAAGTCCTCACCTTTCATCCCCACAAAGCCCCCACTTTGGCTACAAAGGGAAAGATGGTTAATCCCCGCACCCCAGCCTCAGAAAGGAAGCTGCTGGGCCTGGATTCCAGGCCGGGGAAAGTCAGTTCTCCCCAAGTTTCATATACTGACATTTCCCGAGCGTCTGCTTAGGGTTTACTCTGTGTTGCGTGCTGAGGCTGCAGGGATGAACAAGGTTCCCTTCTTGGCCTCACGGTGCTTCTAGTCTGTGGGCACGGTGGGTGTCACAGCCGATGCAACACAGCATGTCAGAAGTCTGGTAAGTATCCAGTGTCCAGATTCTGGCACCAGATCTGCATCCCAACTCAGCTCCTTATTAGCTCTTTGACCTTAGGGACCATGTTTAAGCATCTCTAAACATCTCATTTTTCTCTTCTGTAAAATGAGAACGATACTGTCTTTCTCGTAAGGTTGTTGTGACGATTACGTGATACGATTGATCCACGTGGAGTTCTTAACACAGTAGTGAGCACTCAACAAATGTGGGCCATTTTAATTAAAAAGCGCCATAAAAAGTGTACTACTACTACTACTAAAAGGACAAAATGCTGGACATTTCTTCTCTCTGGGGACAGAGGAGAAAGTGACTCAATTTGCCTGAGCAGGGGGCGGGGGGCAGGTAGCGCTAAAGGGAAACTTCCAAACCGTGGTGACATGTGAGCTGGACTTTGATGGGTGACTAGGAGTTCGCCAAGGAGAGAAGAGGAAATCACGCAGAAAAAACGGTTGCATAAGCCTGTGGAGGAGGGGAAGAGCAGGAGGAATTTGGGGGACAGTGAGAACATTGGAGGGATTGTTTTGAGGGTAGGGGAGTCAGGCTGGAATGGCTTTTGCCCCTGACCTAGAGGAAAGGAAGCTGGGGGAAGGGTCTCGAAGCCCCTGCGTCTGCTCTGCCCTCAGGGGGACCTGCTTTCTGGTGGCTCTGTTCATCCCTGAACCAAACGGGCTCTCTTTTCCCGAGACTGGCCCTTGAGGCGTGGATGGCCGCTGGGCCACGGTAAAGTATGGACACGTGTGGACAGGTGTGCTCCCTGTCGATGCTAAGGGGCTGGCAGGGGCTGGCTCAGTCATCTCTGGAGGTGGTGACAATAGGCAGCCTCTTCCTCCCGGTGCACTGAACCTGCCCTACTGTCCCCTGGAGAGGGGGCCGGGGGAGGTGGGGGCCTGATCCAGCCCCTTGTCCCCACAGGTGACCACCCGTACGAGTGTGAGTTCTGTGGCAGCTGCTTCCGGGATGAGAGCACGCTCAAGAGCCACAAGCGCATCCACACGGGCGAGAAGCCCTATGAGTGCAATGGCTGCGGCAAGAAGTTCAGCCTCAAGCACCAGCTGGAGACACACTATCGAGTGCATACAGGTACTGAGGACACACAGCTGGCTCCGGGGCGGGGGGGTGGGCAGGGGCAGGTGGGTCCGCAGAGAAGCCCGGGTGCCCACGGTCCCAGGCTGAACCGAAGAGTGGAACCGCTTCTGTTAAGGGTTAGTACGGTGACCTGCGTGCCACTTCCTCCCTGCAAGGGCGAGGCGGACTTTGCTAGTCAATCACAGCACTCTTTCCGGGAGCCCAGACTAGCCTTCCAGGCGGCCATACCAAGAGCTCACAGAGGATATCCGTTCCTGAATCCTGAATGGGGGGTCAGTTGGCCTGATTAGCTGAAAGTGAAGGCTAAGGTGATTTCACATGACTTGAGGGTTACAGTAAGAACTAGGTGACATTAAGTTAGGTTATGATGAGGGTTGGGAAAAATTGTACGTTAGATTGAGTCCGGTTCAACGATTAGAGAAGCAGTTGGATTTACTAACCCCTCTACATGTATAATATTTTACCATTTCAAAGGGCCTTCATGTTCCTTTTTACATAAAAGTAATGTGAGCAACTGTTTTCTTGGGGCCTGAGGACAGAACAGGTGGAAGTGGTCCCGATATCCAGAGTTGCCAGAGTTGGGGGCAGTGGATGCTGGAGCCAGCCCGAGCCTGCCTGGGAAAGCCATTGTGCACATCTCTTTGCAGCCCCATGTTCTGTGTCATCACCTTGGTTGCTTAAAATTGGCTACAGTGGGAGGGTTCACAACATGGCCATCAGCAAATGCTACAAAATCAGGGCTTTTTGGAGAGCCAGTTGTTAAACATTTACAGCACACTGCCAGTTGGGGGGTAGATATTCAGAAGGACTTCCTGTGAGGATGAGACATAGTGGAAGGTAGTGGAATGTGGCAAAGTAGGAAGGCTCCCTTGATCAGGGGAAACAGCTGCCTGAGCAGAGGAATGGGGAGAGGTGATCAGACAGGTCCTGCTGGCCCAGGGGAGAGAGTGTGTTTTCCCGGGAGGGGAGGTGGGCAGAGGGAGCAGTAAGTAGAGGATACATGTTGTCATGGCTCTGCTTTGGGCCACAAGGAGAGGACGGGGTGCTTGTTGCTGACAACTAGAGTGACCCCCAGGATTTCCCAGAGCCCCTTGTCGGAGATGTGACCTGCCGGGTGTATCATTAAGCGCGCTGGCGCTGACTATCGTAAATAGCTGGTCGATAGTTAGATCACTTTGGCTGTTCATTACTTCATTATTTGCAGGGGCCTCTGCACGGAGGAGTATCGATAGCGAGATGGCTGGCCAGTTAATTACTGTATCAGAGCAAGGTTCCCTCACATCCTCTGCTCAGCTCCAGGGGGCTGTAACAGAGGGTGGGCGGGTCGCAGCTTGGGCGTGGCCGTGCCCTACCAGGTTTTCTGTCCCTCCCCCATTCTGGCCCCAGAGGGGAAGGCAGGGTCCAGGGCAGGCTCTAGAGCCTTAGGGGAGTAGCCATTCCCAGGTGTAGCATGTTTGCAGGATGGGGTCCCCTCAGTTTTACCCCACCTCTGTTCCCCACCGTCTGTAGCCCTGTAAGGACCCCATCCCCTTGCTCCCCTGGAAGGAACTGTGCGCTGAAGAGCCACCCTTAGCATTTGAGGGGCCTCGCGGACCCTTTTCTAGACCTCCCTTTCCTTCCTTAGGAAGGGGAGAGTCCGTGCCCCTGAGAGAGTTAAGAATAAGTCCAGGGGCTGGAGCTGCCCCACATCATGGCCACTAGCTACGTGTGGCTATTTATGTTAGTTACAGTGAACAAGATTAAGGGTGTAATCCGTTGGAAACCAACACACTATTGTAAATCAACTATACTTCAATTAAAAAAAAAAAAAAAAAAAAAGAATGTAGTTCCCAGTCGCACTCAGGAGCCAGATGTGACTCGCGGCTGCCACGCTGGATGGTGCATCCATTGCCGTGGAGAGAGCTGACCTAGAGGGATGGGAGCCTCCAGCAAGCCCGAGGGGGCGCTGAGGGTGCAGAACATCCCTGGGGCGGCTCTCACAGCGCCCTCCCTCTGTCCTGGCCTTCTCCCACCCTCCCCCCACAGGTGAGAAGCCCTTTGAGTGTAAGCTGTGCCACCAGCGTTCCCGGGACTACTCGGCCATGATCAAGCACCTGCGAACGCACAACGGCGCCTCGCCTTACCAGTGCACGATCTGCACGGAGTACTGCCCCAGCCTGTCCTCCATGCAGAAGCACATGAAGGGCCACAAGCCCGAGGAGATCCCGCCCGACTGGAGGATAGAGAAGACTTACCTCTACCTGTGCTACGTGTGAGGCGGCTGCGGCGGGGGAGCGGGGAGCAAGAGGAGAAGAGAGGGAGCGGGATGAAGTCCAGGAGGACTGTGCAAAAAAAACCACAACAAAAAACAAACAAACAAACAAAAACAAAGAAAAAAGAGAGAGAGAAGGGAAAAGGAAACCTGGGGGCTGTCGGGCTCTGGGTTGTCTCTGGGGCTCCAGGTGACCCGGATGCCTGTCTGAGCCCCTCCCCTCGGGCCCTCCACCCCTCCTTTCCTGGCTGGAGCTCGGCCTGCTCTTCTTGGATGGGGTGGAGGGGCCTTTTGTTCAGCTCGGATGGTGGGATGTTCTTCTCTTCCCTCCGCCCAGATCCTCCTTTTGTGTCCGGAAATGGAGACGAGGAAGGGGGGAGGGCTCCTCCAGTCAGAGCCAAACCACCTCTGCCTGCCGTGCTCTCACTGATCCCTCGGGAGGTGGGGGCTGACGGATGGGTGGGCTGGGGGTGCAGAAGGGGGGCCTGCAGATGCTGGGGCTGGGCAGGGTCACTGGCTGACACAGACGACGGCAGCTCTAGCTTGCTGGGGGCAGACTGGGGCAGGGAGGGGTTCTCCTGCCCTTCCCATCGCTCAGTTCATCTGTTGCTTTCTTCTGCTCCGCCATACCTGGGTGCCCCCTCATGGTCTTCAGGAGCCTCAGGGCTCTTAGCCCCTTCCCCAGCTCCCGGCTGCCCGGCTCCCCTTGACTTCTGTCCTCTCAGTCCCCCATGGATCCGGGTGTCTCCCTCCTCCTCCAGCTCCCTGTTGGGGAAGCTGCGTCTGACTCCAGAGCCCCTACTTGCACCCTTAGCTTTCTGAGAATGCAGACGAAGTAAATGGAATGGCCCATCCCAGTCTAGCCCTGTCCTAAGCCAGATTCCTGCTCAGCTGCTTTTGCTTCCAAAATGGAAAAAGGAAACAACTAAATACACACTATCCCACCAAACGAACACACACAAACACAAACCCCCTATGGCCCTCCTTCAGCCCCTATGAGGAGGAATCCATCAAAGGGCTCATTGCCCATGGAGGGACGTGCCCTACACCTGGAGGGGGGACCCCTGCCCCGGGAGGGTGTTGGTGAGTCATGCTGGGGACCCTTTGAACACACGGGACCCCAGACCTGGTGAGCTCTGTGGGAGAACCCAGGTCCAAAGGGCAGTACAGAACTCCTGGCTCCCAGGGCCCCCCCAGTCCACAGGGAGGAGGTGGAGGAGGAAGAGTTGAGAGCGCTTTGCCTTGTGTTACGTTTTGCTTCTTTTCTGTGTCCTCTGTTCACCTGTTAGCACATTGTACTTGAATTACCTCAGTTTTTTGTGACCTCATGAGCTTTTTTGACCCCTGCCTGTATCTCTTTTTTGGTTGGGGGTTGGAAGGATGGGGAGAGCGTTCTTTTCTGTTTCTTGTGTAAGTTAATGGCTAGTTTAATAGGCTTCGGCTGGCCAAGGCCCTCCCCGTGTCCCCTAGCGACGAGCCTCGCAGCTGGAGGGAGCTGTGCGGAAGGAGCTGAGTACTCAGGATCCGAGTGGGAGGCCCCGGGCAGAAGGTGGGTGCCTGCCGGGGACGGGGTGCCGGGGGCACGGCAGAATCACAGCCGGCTCGGCCCAGGCGTGATGTCATCCTGCCTGAAACCCTCTGGAGAGAATCCCACCTTTCTTACAGTTTGCTGGGTCATCCGGGTCTGGGCGCCTGTGTTCTTCAGATCCCTGCAAAGGCGCGACCCCACCTCTGTGTGCATTATCATTGCCAAAACTGGTCTCTTTTCAGGGCTGGCTGGGGACAAGCCAGCCTGTGTGTTGTTGCGATGGGGCGGGGGTGTTGTTTTTCTAAAAGCTACCTCTTATGTTTGTCCAGTTCTTTCGTTCCCTTCATGCCTCCCATCCTGCTGCTCTGCTTCCCCCCCACTTCTCCCAGCCTCCCCTCCCTGAATTTTTGGAAAGCACATTTGCAATATTTGTGTTCGCTTTGGGACGGGTCTTCCCGTTTCACCTCATGCTTTATTTGTAAGAGTTGTGGGTTGTGTTTTTTTTTTTTTTTTTTTTTTCTCTTTCCTTTCTCTCTCTGAGAAAGTTGTGGCTGCGTTTTTATCTTAGGTTTTAAAAAGTGGTTTAGGGAAGCGGTTTTGGGGAGAAGGGTTGTGAGGCATACAGGGAAGTCGGAGGGATGGGTGCTGCTGTGACCACCCCCCTGTCCCTCGGCCCCATCCCTCCTGCCCTCCCCTGTAATCTCGCCCACCAAATCTGAAGGCCTTAAAAGTTGTGTGTTGGGGGGATATAGACTGGGGGGGGCTGTGTCACTAGACCGTTGATTGGGGATGGTAATGTAGGAAGGATGCTACTTTGCAACTATAATAATGACTTAGTGCTTTGGAAAGGAAAAAAAAAAAAGTTAAACTTGAAATATGTAACTAGAGCAGTTGTCATGTTTATAATGTGAAAAGAGTGGAATCGTTGGGGGAGGGGCCGTCTGGAAGAAATCTTTGTGCACTATTGCCGCCTCCCCCAATCTGGGAAGAAGAGGGGGCAGGCTGGCCCTCAGGGGATCTGTAAATCCCAGAAAACAGTATTGGAACAGCAAGATGTCATTCAACTTTGGTGGGGAAGGAAAAAAAAAAAATCAAACTATTCCATAGACCTAGCTGACCCCTCTCCGTCTCCCCTACCCTTCCCACACAGCCGGGTCTCCTCCGCTGTTCGTAAAAGCTGAGAGGGTTGAGCTAATATTTACAAATTGTAATATTTTTGTAATATTTGTTAGTTCCTTCATCAGTTCTACCGGACCTTGCCCTTTCCTTTCGTAATGTGAATAGGAAAAAAAAAAAAGACAAAAAAAAATTCACCACCACCACCAACAGAATATCCCTTTGTACGTGCGTGTGTGTGCGTGTGCTTGCTGTGTGCGGTTGTGTGTTAAATCATGCAGTATTGTTGTAATCTGGTGTTGCAGCGTTGGATGGTACCTAATCAGCCCCTGCCTGCCCCCACCATCCCGGAGGGATGGATCCTGGTCGAGAGGTAGGGAGAGAGGGTCGGGGCATGGGGTCTCTGAAGGATGCTGAGTGGGGAGACCTCTGTACCGGGCTCTCCCCTCCTCTCCCATGAAGCCCCGGACACCCTGAAGAGACTCCCAACATGTCTCTTTCCCAACTTCCTGCTCACAAAGACAAAAGAATTCTGACCTTGCCAAGGTGGCCAGGCCTAATGGCTAAGGTGAGGGTCAGAAATTATCTGGAGGCTTTAGATGTGTCTGCACAAAGAGGGCTAAGGAGACGAGGAGGGTGGAGACTGCCCTCTCCCCAGGTGAGATCCCTCTTCTTTGCCATCTGGCCCCTTGGTCACCCTGCTGCCTTTGGCTGTGGTACTGCTGACAACTGTACTTGCTACTGCCTTATCCAGCACAGTGAGCTTTCTCCAGCCTGGAAAGTCCAAGTGGATTAATAGTTCCTTTCCTATGTTCAGCTCCTATAAGCGTGTCCCTTAATGCTTTTGGTGACATTTCCCCCTCACTCATGTGCTCTTTCCCTATTCACTCCTTCACTCATTCAAAGCATTAAAATCCTATGTGTATATAGGATAGACAAATATATAGAGAAATATATATATAGCAAGAGAGAGATATAAAATAGTACATATCATTGCTGCTTTGGGCTGCTTTGGAGGAGGCCACGAATACGGGGAAGGGAGATCTGGGGTATAGGGGTGGGAAGGGAGGCTGGGGGACCCAGTGATTCTGTACAATCCAGGGATGCAACGCGGGCTTGTTTAATCTTTGTGCCTGAACAGTTTTTCCATGTTTAGAAAAGAAAAAAAGAAAAAAAAGAAAACCTGCTGCAATTTTTCACAAGTGTCTGGTACCCTTCCGGATGCTATTGGTACAACTGGCTGCTGGGGTGTTGAGGCCTTGGAGGGACGGGGCCCTTTGGCTCATCTGCTTACAGGGGAGTGACCAGTGGCGGGGGCAGCCTTCTGACTCTGGGGGGACTGGGGGAGATTTGTGGCCAATTCCCTGCAAGCCCAACGAGGGTGAAAGCTGGGGGCACGGGACATCGGACAGAAAAGGGGGGAAAGATCGGACTGTGTTCGTTCTTCCCAGGGCTACGTTAAATCTTTTTTCCCCTCCCATCTTGTTTCCTCCTTCCTGGAGCTTCGTGGCGGCACTTACCTGGATATTTCAGTAGGAGGGAAGAAGGCCAGACTATCCCTATGCAGTGGGACTGATGGGTGGAGGAGAAAGGCACAGCCGACCAGGAGGAGTGCAAGACAGACCAGGGGAGTTGGGTCAGGGGAAGAGGGCTGGGGAGAGGGGGTTCAGGCCTGTTAGCCTGAAGCCCCGCCTCCCTGAGTCCTTGGCATCCCACTTTGCAGACAGGGTACCAGCCTCCTGGTGTGTGTCATAGGAGTTGTTCATAGTGTTATGCATGATCTTTGTAAGGTTAAGAGGCCGTGGTGGTGCACCATGACATCCGACCCATATATATAAAGATAAATATATATATATATGTATGTAAATTATAGCACTGAGGGCCCTGCCGCCCTGCTGGACCAAGCAAAACTAAGCCTTTTGGTTTGGGTATTATGTTTTGTTTTGTTATCTGTTTGTTTTCATGGCTTGTCTTCTGTCGTGACAGCACAAGTGCCAGTCCAATTGCTCTGTATTACAGAATAGTGTTTTTAATTAATTGATGTTCTAGTTCATGTCTACCTCAGCACCTCCTCTTAGCCTAATTTTAGGAGGTTGCCCAATTTTGTTTCTTCAATTTTACTGGTTACTTTTTGTACAAATCTCTCTCTCTCTCTCTTCTCTTTCTCTCCCCTCTTCTCTCGCCCTCCCTCCCTCCCTCCTCCCTTCCCTCCCCTCTCACTTCTGTTTGTTTCATTCTCTCTTTCACTCTCCCCTTCTTCTTGCCCCCTCTGGCCCCAGCCCAGCCCTGCGACCCTGCATTATGCTTGCCAGCCCTATCTGTCCTAGCCCCGAAGCAGTTCACCCGAACTTGTGCGGTCCTGGTTGCAGCTTTCCGCATCTGCCTTCGTTTCGTGTAGATTGACGCGTTTCTTTGTAATTTCAGTGTTTCTGACAAGGTTTAAAAAGAAAAAGAAAAAAAAAAAAAAGAATTTACTGCTGCAGGTTTTTTTCTCTCTCCATGTGTCACTAAGTGAAGTTTGTGCCTTCTATAGCAAAGAGAATATTTTTTACATCCTACTAACAGTAGATTTTTTTGTAGTGAACATTTTTTGTATTTTTATTTATAAGTCTCATAAGAAAAATAGCAATGTTCAGTTGTATACCTTGAATCTGCAGTTAGAAGAGAATAAAGTTAATTCAGTTGTCTCTGGCTTGAAGTGTCCCCCCTTTTTAAAAAGTGCTTTGCCCCTTCTGCCTTTTCTTGGGTGGGGAGGATCCGAGATTTCTGTCTGGGGATGGGAAAGAGAATACATTACACCCTAGCCTCACTTATGTGGCACTTTTATGCCACATTTGTGAGGTGCATACCCACTTTCATGACATATTTATCGAATAAGTTTTAGTTTAAAAAATAGCATTAAATACACAAATAGCATTTGATCCTTGGTACAATGAATGTATGAAGCAGGCACTTATCCATTTATCCCTTCAACATGGGCATTCATCCATTAACTTGCACAGTTACCGTTGTCTTAAGCCTTGGGAATACAACGGGAATAGAGCAGACAACTCCCTGCCCTCAGGAGCTGACATTCTAAGCCACTGGGTTGGAATGTTTGCTTAGGTTATAACACGTTCCGATCACACAGCTGGTGAGTGGCAGACTCAGAACCTGCATCTAGATCTCTTGATTCCAAATCAGGTTCATTCTTTCCTGACTCCAGAGGCAGGGGGCTCCTGTCTGGTCTTTATTATACAGATATTTTCTTCTTCTTCCTCGCAGCCAAGTGAGTTTCATCAATTTCTCACCAAGAAGCTGCCACCCAGTTAAAGGTCCTCGGGTCTGGCAGCTGGCCCGAGTGGAGAAAGGAGGTGGAGCTGGGGGAGCAAGCCCAGCATCACCACTCGCAGAATAAAGCATTTGCACAAAATGTGATGGGCTCGACTCCTCCCGCCCCCGCCATCTCAGGGCCCAGCCTGCTTCTCTGGGTGTGTCTCCTCTCCTCTCCCTGGGGATGGGAGCATTGCCCTTGCTGGTAAATGTAGCCGGAAAGCCAATTCCACCCAATCTCGGACACGCTGGCTCAACACCTCTGCCCGAGGCCGTCCGACCTGCCCAGCGCTGACCAGAATAATCAAAATAATCCGTCTTGTCACCAAGACTTAGGAACACAGCAGGGAGTGTGGCAACGGCCCCTCCAGGGTGTGAAACCAGTGCCAGGCCTCAGGGGCCAGCCTGGCCTCCAGCATCATCCAGGAGTCACTGGGAACCATCCTCCACGTGATACCCTCCGGGCGCCAGCCTGCAGGGAGGCCCGATTCCCTGCCTAACCTGCCCGCTCTGGGTGCTGACTGGAAGAGGGGCCTTTCAGCCCCTGTGCTCTGGGACCCTGGGCTGGGGTCTGTGTGACCCTAGGGTTGTGAGCTGCAAACCACCTGGAGCTACACTTGCCTCCCTGGATGGGCGACAGTCCCGCTGCCGGTGGCTGCTCTGTCCCGCTGTACTTTCTTGTCTCCTCTCTTCTCCTGGTCTCTGTGCTCTGCTCTGTCATTTTTCCTTCACCTCACCTCTCTCTGTTCCTCTCACCCAATCTTTCTGCCTTCTCTCCACTCCTCTCCCCTTCTCTCTCTCTCTCATTTCTCCTGGGGTTTTCTTTTGGCCTTTGCGTCTCTCCAGTATTCTTTTCCTCTCCCCACATTTCTCATCTTGGGAAAGCAATCCTTTGCCCAAAATATATTTGGTTTGATTTTGAGCCTCTGCCCCATTCCTCCAAGCCATCCATCCAGCCCTTTCTTCTCCGGGTCCCCGCTTGTTCCCCACGCCTCTTCCCGGTTCCCTACATCCCCTCCTCCCCCTCAGGCCTCAGCTTTCTCCTGACAGATGGGAGGGCAGTGAGCACTCCCTCTTTAAAACAACATTTAATCGCCGTTTTCTGTTCTTGGACATCAAAGCTGGAGCTTAGGCGCTGCGCTGGGGTCGCAGTGCGCGGTCTCTGAGGGAGAGGAGGTGAGTGAATAGGGGCCGGGCTGAATGGGCTTTGTGTGGCCGCTGGGGTCCGCCTGCTTTACATGCTCTTTGACCCAGATATGATCTCATGGAGAGAAAGGGGCCCTGGCCAGGCCAGCCTGAGAACGCTCCCTGGCCTGACTCAATCCCCCAGCCCGCCCCCTGCCCACCCCCCGCCAGCCCAGGAGCAGCTGCCCTCTGCCCCAGTCCTCCGAGATGGGCAGCCTCCTCCAGGACCGGACTTGCCAAGAGGGCGCTCTGCTGGGGTCCGAGGAGGGGCCGGGCCGCCGAGGGAGGGGCTGCATCCCTCTTGGATGCGTCTCCAGGGACTTAGGTGGGATCCCACCCAGCCCCACACCGAGGCACGACGTCCCTGCCTGGCCGAGGCTCCTGGGGTTCTGGCGGGCACTGGGGTCACACGTATCAGCCTTAACAGCTCTCCTTCCAGCCGCTCTGAGGGGCCCCCCTCCCACCAGAGGTGGGAGAGCCCAGGGGCAGAGCCAGCGGAGACTTGCTAAAGACTCCAGCAAGTTGCGGCAGGTGGGCAGACAGATGTCCAGCTGAGTCCAAGGCCACAGCCTTCTCCATCCAGCTCAACACTGCCAGGGCTCCCCACCTGGCTGGCCCGGAGCCCCTCACACCGCCTCCCCCCACCAGGAAGGGGAGAGAACAGAGAGGTACTGACCCCAGGTCCTCTCCCTCCCTGTGTCCACCCTCTGCTTTGCAGCAGCCAGAGGGATTTCCCAGAAATGCAAATAGCATCATGTCACTCCTTTAATTAAAGTCCCTCATTACTCTTCAGATAGAATTCAGACTCCTGAACAAGGCTTACAGGACCCTCCATGATAAAAACCCCTGCCCACCACCCCAGCCTCATCTCAGGATCACCACCCTCTGCAAGTGTCCCCAGCCACCCCCCACCCTGTGCTCCTGGCCGCAGATGGTTTCCGGAAGACACCGAGCTCGTCCCCTGTGGGCCTTTGCATGTGCTGTTTCCTCTTCTAGGAACTGCATCACCGCTACACACTCACCTCCCTTTGGTCTCAGCTTCTCATTGTTCAGGTCTCAGAGCAAACCCTAGTCTCTCAGGAAAGCGTCCCCTGGTCGCCCAGAGGCTGAATTCGGTGCCCCTCTGGTCCCATTGTCCTAGTGCGCTGTGATCACCCACTTTCTTAACTGTCACCATTAACCCAACGTTAAGTTCCCTGAGACCAGGAATTGTGTGTTGTGTATCTTCATATTCCCAGAGCCTAGCGCTGTCTGGCACACAGTCGGCACCCAATAAATCTTTGTTGAATAAACAGATGGGAGAAAGACGGGGAGAAAGAGGGAAGGAGAGGCAGTTAGTATCAGGGGCTGAGGTCGGAGTTGCCAGGGACGGTGGAACTGGGTAAGTAAATGCACATCACCTGCCATCCGGGCACCTCTACGCGTGCGTGTCCCTGGCTGCGTACAGACCTCAGCAGAGGCGGCCCTGCCTCCCCTCACACGTGCCCATGTCAGTTCATAGAGACGCCTGAAGTGTGATTGTCATGTGCAAAGGGAGGAGCCAGCCCAGGATTGCAGAGCATCTCAGGCAGGCAGCCGCCTGGGCATCGCTCTGTGTGCATGGGGGTGTGTGTGTGTGTGTGCACGTGTACATGCGTGTGTAGACACCTGGTCCCGGGCCATGATGGGGGGGGCGGGGCCAGCCCCCAACTCTCTCTGTGGCTCTGGACCCCGCCATCCCCACCCCCAGCCCTCGCCCCTCGTGGGCTGGCAGGAGTGGGGGCTCCTCTCTGGGCTATGTTTTCTGCTCCCCCGGGGGCGTCTCAGTGCAAGTGAACTCACTCATTTAAACCTGACTCTGCAACCCCGCAGCCCCCTGCAGCGCTAATTACCCTGTAGTTCTAAACTGATTGCTGTACACTAAGCTTGAGCCCTCCTTTACTTATTTACTGACTACATTAATAGCAAAGCTGCTGCTTTCTGCTGCTCACGACTGTACCGGCTGGCTGCACCCGACGTTCTTCTGCCTCTCCCCAGGGGGCGGGTGCAGAGATGCAGCCTGGCACCCAGCCCCCAAGTCTGTCCCCTCATGGAGCCCCCGGGGCTGGACAACAATGAGAAAGTCATGGCCTTCGCCCTACGTACTCCCTGACCCAAGGGAGAGGCTCCTTCTTTGGTTCTGATTCTTCAGTAGGGCAGGAGCACTCGACACCCCTCCGTGCACCCCCAGAGGGATCTGCTATCTGGGGGACTCTTGGAAGCCTCCCTTCTGTCTTCACAGCTCCTGTGAGGTGCTGAGCACTGGCCACATTTTACAGATGGGTAAACTGAGCCTGTGACTCTAAGCGGTCGGTGGTGAACGTGGGGCTTGAAGCCAAGACTTCTCATTCCATCAGCTCTGTGCTTTTCTCCCCGCCAGGCCGCCTGTCCAGGAGATATCCTCCCCTGGGTGTCCCAACCCACCCAGGTTTGACAATTTCCTTTCAGGTGTATGTTCTCACAGCTTCCACTCCTTGTAATGAGGCGGGAAGTCTTGTGTTGAATCAAAGCCTCCATCTCCCGGCTTCTTCTGCCTCGTTCACATTCCTGCCCAGAATTTGCTGGAAACTTGGGCACGAGAGCCTTTCCTTCACTCTCAGTAGCCTTTCCCAGGGCAGACCTAAGTCCACCCTCGGCCACAGGCCCACCCCCTCCACCACTCACACCTGGGCAGGTCTGGAGAGCGGGGCCAGCTGCAGGCTTCTGCAAGGTAGTGTCACCATGCTGCCTGGCACCGTGTGCTTCTCTGAGTGCCCTCAAGTCCCATGAGGCAGAGCTGGGCCCTGGCCTTGGGGCCTGGCAGCATGTTGAAGCCCAGATGGGCCCCATCAGGGTGCGGCCTATGGACGCGTGGAATCAAGGATCCAGCTCTGCTCTGATTGACGGCGTGATGGCTGCTGTGCTGGGCACCCCCTAAGGAACAGGGGCAGCTGAGTTCTGGCTGAAGGAACCTGATGTCGAGAGTCAAGGGAACCTGAGTCTGAGGCCAGTCTGCCATTCACCGTGTGACCTTTGTAACTCAAAACTGCTCTGAGGTCCTTTTTCCTCAATTGTAAAATGGGGTACAGTAATGCCTGCCCTGTCTACCTTCAGGACATTGTCAGCTGAAGCAGGCATGTGAATCAGCTTTCTACACGCCACAGTGCTATAAAAATGAAAGCAATAAATTGGCGGGGTAGGCGGACAGGCTCAGGGCTGGCCTGAAATGGGGGGCCGGTGGCCTAGACATTCATTTCCAGGGCTGGAGGGAGCCCTCATAACCAGGATCCAGGAGCCTCTGCTGGCATCACTGGGACTCTGTCACCACCTAGTGGACACTAGCTGCAGGTGCCTCTACTGCTCTGGCAGGTCTGGAAAGGCGCTGGGAAAGCACATCCCCTTGTAAGGGACTTTGGTTCCTTTGGGGGTCCCTGCTATACCAGGTCGGGCTGTGTAAGGGGAAAATGTGGTCCAGATTTACGCCAGAAAAGAACCACCTTAAACTATTCGGGAGAAAGTTCACTTGCACTTTCCAGAAGTTCTCCTGAGTCAATGTTTCTATCCTGACCCTTTTTCTCCCAGCTGTGCCCCTACTGACCAACTGGCCTTGTCAAATCCTGCTCCTCCCATCCCAAAAGGCTGGATGGGAAGATGCTGTCAGCCAGCCCAAACCCCAGGGATCCATGGGGCCTCATCTTACACTGAGGGAAGATCAGCCTCGGGGAAATCCAGCTCCTCAAAAGCTTTGCTACTGGGAGAGAGGCAGGCAGGCCAAGGGAGGGGTGCACAGGAGCTCAGGGGGCCCAAGTTCCATCACTGAGGGCCTGAGAGGTGACAGCAGGAGGTGGGGGCAATGGGACCAACTCTTACTTCCTGAGAACCTTCAGAGAGCCTAGGAAAGCCATAATGGAAGGCTGCTAAAGTCAGCTCCTGTCTCTAATTAGAACTTCCCTTTTAATACAGCAGGTGAGCCCATGCCTGTCCCCAAACCCTCCACAGAATTCTCCAGGAGGCAGTGGACTCTCCCATGCCTTGGACATTTGGGTCTACAAATGATTTGATTGGAAGTGGTCTTAGGCCGGGTCATTTTGTCTCTCTCCACGCCTCTTGGCACCTCTGGCCATCTCAAATGGATTCAACTGAAGGGTTTGGAAGACCCTTCCCAACGCTAAACTTCTAAGATTCTATGACTCTTGCCAACTGGAAAGATCCTCAGAGCAAAGGATACCTCTGGCTCCACATCACTGTTAGCACTTGTTTAAGAAGCAGCATTTCACTTGAGTTTCTCCCTCCACCTGGATCAGTGTGAGGGCCAGCTTAGAGTGATTTTCTAGTGACACTAGGTGGTGAGAAGGGGGAAATGCATGCATGATGGTTGGTCTGATGGGCAGAGAAAGGAAAAGGCTTTTCCTAATAAATCCCCATCTGGGAAGGGAGGGAGCCACAAAGTGGTGGGAGTAGGGGTAGGGGTGGGGATTGGACCATGCAAGTTTAATTTGATTGATATCCACCTAATTCTCAGAAATCTCTTGCCATTTAGCCTTCTTCCTTAACACTGGTTATCCCAAGCCCTGGCACTTGACCTTTCCCTTAATTCCCCGGAGCACAGCTGAGACCAGCCTGGAACATTTAAATTAGATTTCTCGGAAGTCTCAAGGACAACGAAAGAAAATAAGCACCAAGAACAACATAACATTAGCCCAGATCTCTGCCTGCCTGCCTGCCTGCCTTCATGAGACCAGGCCATCTTTAATCCCTACGACCAAGAAGCCCAATAAAGTGAGACCCAGAGTGACGCGTCTAATGGATTCTCTGTCCATCCTCCTATCAAAGGTCAACTGCTCCTCCTGGCCTCTGGGTCTCATCCTCCCTATCTTTCCAAACTCTTTGCTTCCATGCTTTTCTCTCTTCGGCATCCATTTCTCCCTTTCAACCAAATTATTCCCATCAGCTTTACAAATACCTGCCATTTTAACAAACTTTCCCTGACCCAACGTCCCTCTTTAGTTAACACTGAAATCCTCCTTTGAACAGCAAAATTCTAGAGAGAGCTGTCTATACACACTGTCTTCTTTCATTTTTCTTACAACATTTTCTGATCTGGGTTTTATCTCTTTTACTCCATTGAAATTGTCTTATCAAGGTCATCAGTGGCTCCATCTTCCAAAATATTGATACCATGGCTACTTTGCTGTCTTCACTTTGCTTGATCTCTCTCAGCAGCTTTCTAGATCCCTGCCTCCTTTTGGAAACACTTACTCTCCTGGTTTTACCCCCTACCCTAAGGGCTGCTACTTCTCAGTCTCATTGGCTGGCTCCTTCATCTTCTTCTACTGAACTTTGGGTATTATATTAGACTATCTCCGAATGCTTCCCTGATCCTCTGACCTTAACTATATACTTCTCCCTGTGGTGTCTACTTCTGTCACTTTTATACGTGCTAATGACTCCTGAATTTTTCTCTCTCGTCTTGAGTTTTCCGCTGAGTTCCAGACGCAGCTGCTTAGCTGACACATACATTTTAATGTCAAGCAGGCGTCTCAAACGTACCATGCCATTTTCAGAAGACCTGTCCACACATAGCCATGCCTGTCTCTTCCATTGGGGATGTAGGATAACGCTAGCTGCTATAACAAACAGATCCAAAGTACACAATGCCTCGAATATAATAGAAGTTTATTTCTCACTCCTTCAGCTATCCAAGGTAGATGTTTTTGGTTGACAGGTGGCTCTTCTCTACATCCTGTGGTTCTGCCATCCCTGGAGGTCCTGTCATCCTCTTCATCTTCCAGAAGAAGGGGAGACAGAGTTTGAAGGGGACGTGCCGGCTTTTTAAAAACCTTGGCCCACTAATGATATGTATCTTTCCTGCTTTCGTTCCCTTGGATTGTACTCCATCACATGGCCACATCTAACTGCAAGGGGGACAGGAAAATGTCTTCCAGCTATGTTCAGAGGAAGGAGAGATTGAGTGTTGGTGAAGAACTAGCGATTTCTGCCACAGTCCGTCCTTCTGGTCAACAAATATCTGTTTACACTCTTCTTCCCACACTTGGAACATTCTCACTCCCAAAGAGAAATAACTTCAAATTCCATCCTGTCATTGTATCTGTTTCAAAATTTGTGGGTCTCTGGGTGACACGCAGTCCTCACCATCAGTTCTTTGAACGAAAAGCAAGTTACCTGTATCCCACCCCCATCCACGGGTATACAGCTAAATTAAATGACAGCAGTCCCATGCTGGGCAGCGTGGAAACATTTAGTAAAACCACTTTCTGCAGTAATCAGTTTTCTGCCCTTTCTTGGTATAAATTAAGGTTATATTTCTCTTGCAGTTAGGTGTGGCCGGGTGACTCATTTCTAACAATCGTGTGAGCAGGGGTCATTTGTATTATTGTTGGGAAGAGGTTTGTAAAAGGCAGTATCCCCTGCATCACTTTCCTAAGGCTATCATGACAAGTCGCCACAACTTGAGGGCTTCAACCAACAGAAACTTGTTTTGTCACAGGTGTAGAAGCCAGAAATCCAAAACCAAGGTGTCAGTAGGGCCACATTCCCTCTGAAGACTCTAGGGGAGGATTTTTTTCTTGTCTCTTTTAGCCCCTGGGGCTCCTGGCATTCCCTGGCTTGTGGCAGCATCCCTGCCTCTGTCTTTACCTGGCCTTCTTCCCTGTGTGTCTCTGTGTGTTGTTTCTGTCTCTTTTAAGGACATTCTCATTGGATATCGGGTCCTCCCTAATCCACTATGAGTTCATCTCAATCCTTACCTTAACCACATCTGCAAAGACCCCATTTCCAAGTAAGGTCATATGCTGAGGTTACAGTGGACATGAATTTGGGGAAGACACCATCCAATCCACTACAGCCTTCTTTACAATAAAAATCACCTTTTACCATGGGAAGAATGGGACACATCCAAGTCCATAGTCCACAGGGACGGTGGAGCCCTTGTACACAGATTCTCATGAAGACCCCCTGCCCTGGCAATGGGGAAAGTTCTGAATCTCCGGTCTGGGAGGAACCCCCTTGTCCGTTGTTCTCTGAAACCCCTGGCTCCAGCCTCTTGGAAATCATTTCTTGACTGTTATGTGTCCTGGCCCATCTGAAGTGGGTTCTGGGAGGTGGGCCTCCCTCAGGACAGCACAGCTTTCACCACCAGCCTGATTCCTACTTGTACAAGTTCAGGGGCTGAGTGTAATTTTAAGCTCCAACCTTCCAAGGCCTTTACTGGAACAGGTTCATAGGTTTTTTTTGGCAATTCAATTTCTTAAAAAACAACCTTTAGATCTATTTGCTTCCAATCCATTCCTCATGCTGGTAACCACACTCAAAATTCTTTCCTACACATAGTTGTCAAAACTGCTTTTATCATTGGTATTATTAGTAGTAATTTTTCTTCTTCCTCAAATCCAAGCCTCCTTGTCAACTTCCTAGTGGCTACCTTGGGGCCATCTGAAAGAGCTGGCTTGGGTGGAATCATAACACTCTTAATTTGATGTTTGCCGCGGAAATGAATCCCTTTGTAAGAGAATTTTTAATAATGAGCCTTTATTTTTTGAAGCCTTTTCCAGTCTTATTTCCTGTAATTATTCAATACATAGGGCATAGCAACAGTCAACTTACGTACATCCAAAAAAGAACAAAACAAACAAACACACAAATGTCTGGATACACTGTATTTTCTTTTATTTCCTCTTGGAAACTTGTCATTTTTTTCCTGAACTCATCTCAATAATATCTTGCTACAAATGCTGGAGTATAACCTACATACACTACCATTCTGGTCCTTTCCCCAAAGTTTCTCTTAGAGCTATAGGCTCAGTATATATTTGGTCTGTCTTTCAAGTTATCACAAGCAAGACTTTTCCTAATTGTATTATTCCTGCCTACCATGGGACTACATCTTTCTAGCCATCCATACCTCTCTCCTTGCTGGCCACTGTCTACTTCCCTGACCCATCTTCTCCCACTTTCCTTTACTAGTGTATCCAGCCTCACTGCCTTCTATCTCTTCCCAGACAGAACAGGTTTTTGCCTATGCTGTTCTCTCTGCCTAAATCTTTGCTTGGCTGCCTCCTTCACCTATAATTCAGGTCCTGGTTCAAATATTGCCACTTAGTGGGGTCTTCCCAGACTGTCCCATTTAAGTTTGTTTCTTCATAGCATTTACCACCATCTGATATTATCTTCTTTACCTGTTTACTTATCATGGTCCAGGCCCCACTCCCCTTGCACGTGGGCTATGTGAGAACCAGGATCCTGTTGGCCGTGTTTGCCACTGCATCGTTAGTGTTAAGAACTGTGCTTGCCACACAACTGTTATGACAACAAATGCCAATATTAATATATTACTGTGTGCCAGACACTGTTTTATCTCTTTGTTGAAAACTTCTTAATGAAAAATTTCAAAGATACACAAAAGTAGAATAATATGATGAACCTCATAAAGCCCGTCACCCAGATTCAACATTATCAAGATTTGGCCACACTCGCTTCTTCTTTCTTTCCTTCTTTCTCCTTCTTTCACTTCTCTTTCCTTTTCTTTGTTTCTGTTGAAATATTCTACAGAAAATCTCAGGCATCATGTCATTTCCCTTCTCTGCCCCACTACATCCTTCAGTGTCTACTTTTTTTAAAAATGAATTTTCTTGATAAATAACAAGGTCCTACTGTATGGCACAGAGAACTATATTCAATATCCTGTAATAAACCATAATGGAAGACAACATGAAAAAGAATATGTATATATATATGTATGACTGAATCACTTTGCTGTATACCAGACAGCAAACATTGTGAATCAACTATACTTCAGTTTTTTAAAAAAGAATTTTTCTTATGTAACTTCAATGCCATTTGTATGCCTTAAAAAATTAGAAATGATTTCTTGGTATCATCACTCAGTCCATATTCGTATTTCCCTGATTGCCTCAAAAATAACTTTTAAATGTTGATCTGTTTGAATTAAGCGCCAAACCAGGTTCAAACATTGCATCAGTTCATTATTTCTCTTAACTCTCCTTCCCACCTGTCCTGCTGCTGATCTGTTGAAGAAAGGGGTGATTATTATTAACTTTTCAGTTATGAGATGATGAGGGCCCAAAATGGGGCTGGATGATAGGGATGAAAAGGAGGAAATGTTCTGAAGAGACTTTGTGGAGTAGGGTCATCTGGTCGACCCTACTTTAGGTCCATAGAGTGGTGATACCACTGCCCACTCAGAAGCACTCAGGAGCTATGAGAGTAACAATCGCCTTGCTCCCTCTTACAGGGTCCCTGGTGTGACGGCTGAAAGGAACCCTCAGATCAGCTAACTGTATCTCGTGTTTTAGTCCCTTGCCCAGCCTCTCCCACCTGAACAGAACATCTGTACAATTCTCCCACTTCTTCACAAAATTCCCTCTTTATCTTGCAGCTTCTGAAGCTTGTCAGTCACTGTACTTGCTGTGGTTCCCACACCAGCTGTGCACCAAAACTCATGGAGTTTTTTCTGCTTATTTAAAAATACACTCAAATATCTGATTACCTATCCCAGACCTTCCGAATGAGAAGCTGTAGGTGTGGTACCTGGGAATATGTATTTTCAAACCACTTTCTGGATGATCATGATGCTAATTTCAACAGCCAGATCATCTTAGAGTCTGTATCCATTGACAGCTTTTATTTTCATGGGTAATATTTTCCTGCTTTTTGGCCTATGTAGTGATTTTTTTGTTGTAGGCTAGATATTGTGGGTGATCTATCTGAAGGAGTCTGGATTATGCTGTTCTCCTTTAAAGAGTGTTGTGTTTTGTTTTGGTGGGTAATTAACTTATCAGAGACTTTCCTTGCCCCGTCAAGGCTTGGTTTTAGGCTTTGTTAGGGTGAGTCTAAAGTAGCCTTTATTTTAGGGCATAATCCTTCTTCCCAAAGCAGAACTTTCTAGTGTCTCAGCCGAATACTGAGACAGTACATCCTGTAACAAGAAGATCTCTCCACTCTGGCTTGAACACTGACTTGCAGCATCATGTGATCTCTAATATTTCCATTCTGCTCTCAACTCTATAGCAGCCAGTTTCTTACAAAGTCTCACCCTGTGCATGTGCAGCCTGTTTGTTGACCAAAAACTGACAGGGAACCCTTGTTATGGGTTAAATTGTGTTCCCCCAAAAGATACGTTGACGTCTGAACCCCTAACACTTCATAATGTGACCTTTATTTGGAAATAGGGTCTTCATAAAGGTAATTAAGTTAAAATGAGGTCATCAGAGTGAGGTCATCTATCAAATCCAATAGAAGTGGTGTCCTTTATAAAAAAAAGACATTGAACACAGAGACATATGCACAAAGAGAAAGCCATGTGAAGATGAAGGGAGAGATCAAGGTGATACATCTTCAAGCCAATGAATGTCAAGGATTGACAGTAAACCACCGGACACCAGTGGGGAGGCATGGAACACATTCTCCCTCACAGCTCTCAGAAGACACCAACCCCACTGACACCTTGATTTCAGACTTCCAGCCTCCAGGATTATGAGAGAATAAATTTCTGTTGTTTAAGCCACCCAGTTAGTGGTACTTTGTTATGACAGCCCTGGCAAATGAATAGATGCCCACATAGACTTCTGGAGCCCCCTCTATATAACTTCCTCCTCCCTGACAGCCAGCCCCACGAGTTCCATTTGCTCTAATAGCAGCTCTAAACTCCGATCTTCGCTTTCTCAGCTCAGCAGGACTGTTGGACTCTTCCTGGTTTCCAGCTTCTTGTGCTCACTTTATGTGTTTTCCTTCTCTGAGGGCTTGCAGCTGTGTACTATCTATTGTCCAAAGCCTTAAAACAGTTGTGTCATTTTGTCTAGTTTTGTAGCTGTTTATGGTGAAAGGCAACTCCAGTATTTGTTACTGGCCAGAAGTGAAATTTCTTTTCTTTTTTTTTAATATTTATTTATTTATTTGGTTGCACCAGGTCTTAGTTGTGGCAGGCGGGCTCCTTAGTTGCAGTTCCAGGGCTCCTTTAGTTGCGGCTCGCTGGCTCCTTAGTTGCGGCACAGGGGCTCCTTAGTTGTGGCATGAGAACTCTTGGTTGAGGCATGCATGTGGGATCTAGTTCCCTGACCAGGGATTGAACCTGGGCCCCCCTGCATTGGGAGCATGGAGTCTTATCCACTGCAGCACCAGGGAAGTCCCCAGAAGTGAAATTTCTGTTCTAAGTTCTTCGAATCAACTCATTTAATCTTCTCAACAACTCCATGAGGTAAGTTACTGTCTTCATGAGTTCCAGATTAAAAAAACAGAGGCAAAAAAGAAAAAAAAGATGAAATAACGTGTCCAAGGATACATCTTATAAATGGTGGAGCTAGATTTTGAATCTAGACAGTTTAGCTGCAGAGTCTATGCTCTTAAACATTAACCTATTATCTGACATAATAGGTGTTCAATGAATGCATTTTCAATAAGTGAATATATGACTGTTTCTTCTAACTTTTACCATTTAGCCTTCTGCTCCACCTGCTTAGGAAAATTCCAACATTAAATCAACCCACTATCTTCACTTTTCCTGCACCCAGACTTTTAAGCACTCTGGAGAAAACCACCTTCTGGGAAGAATGAACTCCTACCCGGTTTTCCAGGTTTTTGAAAATACCTAATAATTCTGTATGTCTCTAGTCTTTGCTCTCCATTTGCTGTTGGTTCTCACCTCAAATTTCAAATATCTGTACCTCCATACTTGTTATTTTCAGAAAAAAATACAATTTCCAGCCGTGAACTCTTAGTTTCTTGCTCATTCCTATCAGTCTGACTTGTATTGGCACCCATCCTTGCCTTTCCTCTACTGTCAAAATATTTAACATTTCTATTTCTATCTAAGGCTCATCCACTTTTAGCTGCTGCCCACTGTCTTTCTTCCCTTTCACAGCCAAGCTTTTGAAGTGTTGTTTAAATCCTGTCTGCATTTCTTCATCTCCCTTTCACCGAGCTCAATCTGGCTTCTGTACTTATTACTTCGTTCATTTATTAACGTTAGCTTTTATTTTTATCAATTTCATCCTTTTGCTTTCTTTAAATGTATTGATTTTTTTTTAATTAATTTATTTTATTTTTATTTATTTACTTTTGGCTGTGTTGGGTCTTCGTTGTGGCGCGCGGGCTTCTCATTGCAGTGGCTTCTCTTGTTGCGGAGCACGGGCTCTAGGCACACGCGGGCTTCAGTAGTTGTGGCTGGTGGCCTCTAGAGCGCAGACTCAGTAGTTGTGGCGCACGGGCTTATTCGCTCTGTGGCATGTGGGATCTTCCCGGACCAGGGCTTGAACCCGTATCCCCTGCATTGGCAGGTGGATTCTTAACCACTGTGCCACCAGGGAAGCCCCATATTGATTCTTTTTTAATTCCTTAGTTTAAATGCTTAATTCATTATTTGTTCTATCTATCAATATAAATATTTAAGATCCCCTTTTGCACACTTCCCCTGCTTTATCTGTGTCTTATAGATTCTTATCTGCAGAATTCCTTTCTATATAGTTTCTTTTTTCTTTTTTCTTTTTTTCTATAGAGTTTAAAATTTTTGTTTTTGTTTTCTCATTATTCCAAAAGTGTTTATCAGAAAATTTAAAAATTTTCTGTATGGTAGAGTCTCTTGTTTTCTAGTTTTGTAATTAGTATCTATTTTATGGCATTTTAAACAGTATATTATTTTATATTATTTCTACTTTGGGGAAATTTCTCTGTGGTTTTATATACAGTCAATTTTTGAATATTCCATGGAAAACTTAAAAAAAAAGATTTACTTTCTGTTTCAGATTACAGAGTTCAACATATTAAAAAAAAACAAATTTGTATTATTAATTATATTTTTATTTCTCCTCTATCCTTATTTATTTAGGAAACCATGAACATAGGAAACTATGCCTGTTCTGTGAGTATGGGCTAGAAAGTGTTGAGACTTGTCCCTATTCTCAACACGGTGCAGGAGAAGGAGAGATGTGATGGTTTCACAGCCCAGAACATCCCAAGGAACAGAAGAGTGATTTCCCTTGCTCCTGAGTGGGGAATGGAAATGGGGCAGAGAGAGAGATACAGGCATGGAGGTTGAGAAAAGAGGATGTTGCAACCTTTGTTAATCAGTGATCTGGGACCAGATTATACAGCGTAATCTCAGTGGGTGCCAGGAGCATGGACAAAAATAAGTGCCAGCCCCTGTGCCTGGCACCAAGTAAGTTCCCCACTCCCACCCCTGGTGAAGGAAGGCTCTAGGTGACTGAGATATAATGTCTACCACCCATTTCCATGGGACTTGAAGAAGAAATTCAGTTCAGTCATAGGACAATTTTGCACACTCATCCCACAACATCTGTAGCTCCAGCTGAGATCTCTCTATGAGTTCCAGACTTCTATCCAGGTTATATTAGATTTTTCTGTTTCAAGTTGAGCATGCTCAAAATGAAACCCATCTCCTAGCGTCTTCTTACCCTCCTCAATCCTCAACTAAAACCCATTCTTCTTCTTGTCTTCCCTGTTTTACTAAATATTATCAACATTCGTTCAGTTGTCTAGGACAGAAACCAGGGTGTTGTGTGGGGGGGTGTAGTTCAGAAAATGCTAAAACTTAAAAGCCAACTAAGGCATCTCCATCCTATTATCACTCATCTATACTGGGGCTTCACTGGCGATTTAGTTTAAAAATTAGGCACGCTCTTTAAATGGTTTGAAAAATCACTGTAGAAGAGGATGCAGTAAATGGAGCAAAAGAGACTAGAAACCCTTCCGTACAAGCCAAAGCCACTGAAAAGCCTGGGGGCTGGGGTAGGGAATTGGAGAGATGAGTGTGACAGAGGTGAGTGGCCAAAGGGAGGCAGGTTCAGGAAACGACCTTCATTGGCTGTTTTGGTCTTCATCCCAGTGTGTGTTCTGGGGGGATGGGGAAGGACGAAGCTTGAGCCCCATCAAGAAGGGCCCAAGGGGACTTCCCTGGTGGTGCAGTAGATAAGAATCCGCCTGCCAATGCAGGAGACACAGGTTCGAGCCCTGGTCCGGGAAGACCCCACATGCCGTGGAGCAACTAAGCCCGTGCACCACAACTACTGAGCTTGCGCTCTAGAGCCCACGAGCCACAACTACTGAGCCCGCGAGCCACAACTACTGAAGCCCGCGCACCTAGAGCCCGTGCTCCACAACAAGAGAAGCCACCGCGATGAGAAGCCTGCGCACCACAACGAAGAGTAGCCCCCGCTCGCTGCAACTAGAGAAAGCCTGTGCGCAGCAATGAAGACCCAACACAGATGTAAATAAATAAATAAATAAATAAATAAATAAATTTATGGGGAAAAAACAAAAAAAAAAGAAGGGCCCAGGGAATCAGATTGCCTGCTGCTCCCTCCTGGACAAAGCTTACTGCTCTCCATGGCCCTTCAGGAATCCAAGGAGCCTGATGTCCATCAGGAGAAATTTGAACCCACGTCCTACCAGGACTACTTCAAGATGAACCAGGATCCCTTGGGTGATGAAGTCCTCCACCTCCTGCTAAAACACTACAATGTCACTTTTAAACCAGGTGCAGGTCTCCTTCACCTCTGAGGGGAGAGATGGGGGAGTGTGGGAGGAGGGGTGGCCATGCAACTTTTAAATCAGATGCTGGTCTTCTTTAATCGTAGGGCAGGCTTAGGGTGGGTCTGGGGAGGGGTGGCCAGACCATGAGCAGCAACTTTGGATCTTCAGAGTATGTGGAACTCCCCCTACGGGAAGACTTTAGATACACTTGATGTATGTATGGTACATGGTGGGATGCCCTCAAAGTTTGTGAGGTCAGACTTTCTCCTCCCATAAAATCTAAGAGCTGTGGTCTCTGGTGGTCCTGAGTGGGCCTGTCTTCTCCCTCTCACTGGCTAAAGAAACTACAAGGGCATCAGAAAGCGTAAAAAGCCTTGCTCCAAATTCAGCATTACCACTCTTCTGCCTGCTTACCACGGTAGCCCATGAAAACAGGTGCTAGGCCAGCTGGACCACTAAAATCAAATAATGGGTATCTTTTCATTATTCACATGAGAATAAAACATAACCTGATAGCCAGAATTTTCCCAATTAAAATTTTCTGCCATCAAATTTTCTTAAGCCTTTGATGCCTGCTTCAATTTATTTGCTACTGTACCCTACGAATACAACAACAAACAGACAAACAAAATGTAGCAGCAGAACCCAGGAGCAAGCGAGCAGGCTAAGTTTAGCAGTCAGCTAGGACCCCTGGGTCCAGCTCGTTTTCTCTCCTCTCAGCCTTGTTGTTTATCTTGGAAGCCCCTTGCCAGGGTCCAAATGCTATTGATATTTTGTGTCAACACAATCTCTTGTGGCTGAAGAGAAGCAAGACAGGAAGGGAAGACCAAGGGCTCTGTAAGCAGGCCCTGAATTCTCCTTTTAGTCCCCATACTGCCAAGCGAGTTTCTGGAATACAGTTGGTACTCAATAAATGTTTGCTGATTGACCTTTGGAATGTTACAAATGGTCTCAGTGGGGCCATAGGGCACGTCAACAAAGAGTGCTTGGAATAGGGAAACCATTGTACTCAGGAATGTGATTAGATTTCTTCTCTGGACACTTCTTTTTTTTTTTTTTAAAGTATTGTCCCCACCCCAGATCTACAGAGTCAGAGACTCTGAGGGTGAAGCCCAATAATCTTGGGGTTGTTTTTGTTTTTTTTTTTAAATTAATAGCTACTCTATTTATTTATTTATTTATTTATTTATTTATTTTTAGCTGTGTTGGGTCTTCGTTTCGTGCGAGGGCCTTCTCTAGTTGCAGCAAGCGGGGCCACTCTTCATCGTGGTGCGGGGGCCACTCTTCATCGCGGTGCGCGGGCCTCTCACTATCGCGGCCCCTCCCGTTGCGGGGCACAGGCTCCAGACGCGCAGGCTCAGTAGTTGTGGCTCACGGACCCAGTTGCTCCGCGGCATGTGGGATCTTCCCAGACCAGGGCTCGAACCTGTGTCCCCTGCATTAGCAGGCAGACTCTCAACCACTGCACCACCAGGGAAGCCCTCTGGACACTTCTTTACAGTGGTAAATTGGCAGGTGAAATGTCAAAGCTGGTTCTCTAACACCCAGCCACCAAACAAACTCCCCTGCTCCTAACACTTACCTCCTTCCAAAACTCTCCATGCTCAGTGAGCAGGGGCGGTTACTACAGGCAAAGTTCCCAGTCCTGGAGTTTACATTCCCAGATGGTCGACTCCCTGTAGCCTCTCCCACTGGGACAAGGAAAGTGGAGCCTTTTGGGAAATGTGGACTTCAGAGCCCTGCCTTGGTACTGATGATTCAGAACATTCCTGTTCTAAAACAGGTGGGCTGGAAGGAAAACTCCTGATTGACCTCAGCTCTGGGCCCACCATCTACCAGCTCCTCTCTGCCTGTGAGTCTTTCAAAGAGATCATTGCCATCAACTACCCAGACAAAAACTGCCAGGAGCTGGAGAAGTGGCTAAAGAAGATGCCAGGGGCGTTTGACTGGTCTCGGTGGTGAAATATGTGTGTGAACTTGAGGGGAACAGGTAAGGGGGTTATTGTTTGTTTTTGAGTCTTCGTGATACCAGGAGCTTCACTTAGCTCCCGAATCAAGAATTTTCCATGGGGCTCATCTAGAAATGACAAGGCAGATGGAGACAAAGAAGGAAGGAAGTCAGTGGGGCCCCAAGAAGAAAGGAGGAAGAGTGAGATATGAATCCTATAAAGACCAAAAGAGGGAACAGAAAGAGCTGGCTAGAGACAAACCTGGAGCTGGAAGAAACATCACCAAGGTCCACGTGGAATGCCAAGGTCTGAGCCCAAGCAAATGGAGAACCCGCTGGACTGCCTCCATTCTGATTGGCTGGTGCCTCTGTTGTTCCAGTTACAAGCTCCAGGGGGCTCTAAACTTGTGGAATCTTTTCATGGATCCCAGGAGATAGGGGTTAGGATTAAGACAATCTTGCACTGCAAATGGAACAGAATTTACTTACCTTGTGTATTTTCATTCAATTTCGGGGCATCAGGAAGGTCCACCATAGCCCTTCCACTCCCCAAATAGCACCCTCCCTAGTTAGGTAAGATAGTTGAGGTTGTACGTTAGATTCTTATTCCTTTTGCTTAAGACTATAGCTTTTTTTTTTTTTTTTTTTGCTTTTTTAAAATTGAGGTATAGTTAATTTACAATGTTGTGTTAGTTTCAAGTGTAGAGCAAAGTGATTCAGTTATACATATATATATTCTCTTTCAGATCTTTTCCATTACAGGTTATTACAAGATATTGAGTATAGTTCCCTGTGCTGTAAGTAGGTCCTTGTTGTTTATCTATTTTATATATAGTAGTGTGTATATGTTAAGACTATGACTTTTAAAAAAATACAGAGCAGGAAAGAGTAAGCCTTTAAGTACTAGTCCTTATTCATACAATAATACGAATGCAGCCCGCATCCTAAGAACAGGTATAGGTAAGAAGGAAATGCATGAGGTGATGAGGAGGTTGAGTGGAGTGGCCAGGGGACAAAGGGAGGGAAAGGTAATGGAGAGACTGGGGGCCCCAACAAAGTGCCCCAAGCTCACTTAATAGTTTTGCTCAGCTGATTCCAGGCCGACTTTCCGTTTCTGGAGGCACTTGTCTGGGTCGTGTTAAACACAGACTAGCAGAAAGAGAATGGACTAACTGCCAGGGGTGCATTGCCGACAGAGGGCCTGCAGGTAGACAGAGCGCTGATCTCAGGGTCAGCAGGTCCTGGGCTTGACTTTGTCCACAGCTGGTTCAGGACCAGGTCTCTCTCTGGGACTCAGTTTCTTCATCCGTAAAACCGGCGACCTGCTGTTCTGGGAGCCTGTGCGCCAAGCAGAGAATGGCCAGGAGTGATGTGCGTGGTCTACGCGATGAGTATGACCCAGCTGGTCCCTCTTTCCTTTTCCCTCCACTCCAGAGACAGGGGGGCCGAGAAGGAGGAGCGCTTAAGGAGAGCCATCCGCCAGGTGCTCAAGTGTGACATCCTGAAAGAACGGCCCCTGGAACCTGCGGTCCTGCCCCGGCCCAGGGGCCATCTGGTGCTGAGCGGGGACTTTGAGGCCAGCTTCTTCATGGTGGGGGTCAAGAGGTTCTCCGCACTGCCCCTGGACGAGAAATTCCTGCGGGAGGCCCTGCAGGAGACCTGCTTCATCACTGAGAAGCTGGAGGAGTTTCCGCAGGCCACTGAGACCCGCTTGGATAACTGCTCCGACTACACAAGGTTCTTCTTCCTGGTGGCCCGGAGAAGGGACCGAGGCAGCGACCTGGAGGAATGGGCAGCAAGCAGGGCAGGGCTCCATCATCGCTCTGCCACCTCATTCGCGTTCCTCTCCATGTAGTCAGCTTTACGTAGAACCCTTACCAGCAAATGATTGCCAGGTAAATAGGGATGCTTATCTCAAACAGAGAGGTTTATAATATGCTTCACTAACGGCCCAGGGTTGGGAAAAAGAATTGGACCAGAGAAATAAAGCTGTGCCTCCTTCGTGTTGAGGGCTCTCCAGGGTTGCGTGGAATGAAGGGGAAGAGTCCCTTCCCGCTCCCCTATTTTAGGCAATTCAGAACCTCAGTTTTCCTATCTCTGCAATGGAAATCATCACACCCTTCCCCAGGGTTATTGAGACACCCCAAAGATATAACATGAATACACTTGGTAAATAACCACGTGAGCAACTTCGTGTGTTTTTTAAGTTTGGCTGACCTTATAGATGCATATCATAAGCAGTTCTAAAAAGAGCAAGAGAAGTTGTTTTCCTTCTTTGTCCAGTGAAACCCACCTAACCCAGTTGGGGGCAGGGATGGGACACTTGGAAAAGACTTTTTGAAAGAAGTAGCAAGCAAATCAGTGAGATCTAAAGGGTGACCAAGAGTAAGCCAGGTGAAGGAATCGGGGGTGGAAGGCAGGAACTTCTAGTACAGGTACTGAGACCCAGAGGGGAGATAACATACTGTGTTTGGTGAACTTCAAGAAAAACTGAAGACATTTGGGTACCAAGATTGCGGCCCTATCCCTCTAGGGCACTGCTAATACATCAGGCACCTGGCATGGTAGAACAGGCCAGCGCTTCAAGGGGACAGAGGAGTGTCAAATCAGCGACCGTGGGTGGCGTTAGAGGTGGGCACGCAAGCAATTTAGTCATTCAACAAATATTTGTTGAATGCCTGCGTCAAGCTGGACACTGTGAGGAGTGTCAGAACCTTTGCCCAGGGTTGGTCTTCACACTAAACATGATTGCAACATCTAAGCCCTTGAGCACATTCTACACCGTGTGTGTATCTGGGAATATTCTCGTGTGTGTATGTGGGCATGTGCACACGTGTGTGTGTATGTGTGTGTGTGTGTGTTTATGCTGAGGATGGTAGTAGAGATGGGTCAGTTCTATCCCTGGTGCCACCACATGAGTTATAGGTGAGGCTGACTCCCAAAGGCTGAGGTCAGATCAAGATTAGCTACCAGGACTTGCTTGCAGTAGATGGACCCTGAGGCTGAGTGCTAACGCTCCATCCCAAGAGAGCTCCAAGGATACACTGGCATGTGCGGCCACAAAGCTGGGCTGGGCTGGGAAAGCATAAGGCAAAGAGCAAGGTGGGAGGGCATATATGGAGGGTGCCCAGGGCGGGAGCTCTTGGCGGGATTGAGGTGCCCAGTCTCTGCCTTCCTGCAGGAAGTGTGGACGTGCACCTGGGGAAGTTTCTTCCGGGGTCCTAGTGTTAGTTACACGAGTTTTCACATTGGGAGCTATTGGCTTCTTGACATGACACTCAAGTTACCGTGTATGCTTTATGGGCTGCCTGTGAATGGGCATTTGAGTGTCTAGCTTCATGGCAGATGAGAGATACCAATGTGTGTGAGCTGTGGCTGGTGACTGGAGAAGGTTTACAATTTGCTGAGATAACGGGCAGCACATTTCTATTAAGTTCTACAATGAGGCAGAATTAGCTCGGGAGGGGGACGACGATGGGAAGCACAGAAGAGAGAGGGATTAGTTCCTGCTCAGGAACTGAGGAAGGTTTCATGGAGGAAGTGGCAGCCAAGATGCGTTTTTTTTTTTTTTTTTAAAGACAAAGTGAGTATCTTTTAATGTGACGTATATGTTTTTTTTAAATTAATTAATTAATTAATTTATGGCTGTGTTGGGTCTTCGTTTCTGTGCGAGGGCTTTCTCTAGTTGCGGCAAGTGGGGGCCACTCTTCATCGCGGTGCGCGGGCCTCTCACTATCGCGGGCTCTCTTGTTGCGGAGCACAGACTCCAGACGCGCAGGCTCAGTAGTTGTGGCTCACGGACCTAGTTGCTCCGCGGCATGTGGGATCCTCCCAGACCAGGGCTCGAACCCGTGTCCCCTGCATTGGCAGGCAGATTCTCAACCACTGCGCCACCAGGGAAGCCCCAAGATGCGTTTTAAAGGAGGATGATGGTTGGAAAAGCATTCCCACTGGAGGAAACAGTACTGTTACAAAACATGGCCTCGGGAAGATGCTGAGTGAATGATGTGATGTTTCCATTGCCTAGAGTGTGGGCTCCCTATGCGAGAGCAGAGGGAGGTGAGGCCAGGAGGGCAGCTCGGGGCATTGGGCTCTGTGAGCCTCTGCAGTGGGCATCAGAGTTCATCAATAAATATTTGTTTAGCATCTGCCATCTGCCAGGCACTGAGAACGCAAGAACAAATATGATACAATTCTTGCCGGGCTCACAGACAGTTATGACAGCCGTTATAGGAAGTGAGGGAACACAGAAGGAAACGGCCTAATTTGGGAGAGGTCAGGGAGGCATCACAAAGAGGTAATGTTTAAAGTGAGCCTTGAACTAACTGTAAATATCAGGTTGCCGGGCAGAGAGTGAGGTGGGGGTGGGGGTGGGATGGGGTGATGAAGGCGTTTCAGGAGGAGGAAGCAGCTTGGCCCAGACGGGAACCATGGGTGGACATCGGGCATGTGTGGGGAACTTCGATCGGGAAACACGTGCTCAGTGGCTGCTCCCTGCGGGGCCTGTTCTGTATTCTGGGGATGCAGTGAGTGAGTCCAACAAGGCCCTGCCCTCATTCTACTTGGGAGGGGCAGGGCAGGCAGGCAATAGTAGAGTAGACCAAAACAAGAGTGTGAGAAGCCCCAAGAAGGAAACAACCAGGGCGATGCTGTAATGGGCAGAGGGGGTGGGAGGAGATGCCTGGGATGAGCAGACCTACCTGGGGCCCCGCACAGCCGGTGGTGTGAGAGCAGGAGCTCCTGGGGGAAGGGCGCCAAGCCCAGCAGCCCCCCTTCTTTATGACGGAGCTCCCCAAAACTAGTGCGGAGAAGGTCTCCGGAAGCAAAACCAACAGGCAGACAGAAACTGCCAGCCTGCCTGTTGGGTATCTTGTCTGCAGCCCTCCCACAGAGAAGCCCCCTTTATTTATGTATGTATGTATGTATGTATGTATTTATTTATTTTTAAAAGATAAATCAAACATCTTTATTTAGTGTTTTAGGCATTCAGTTGTTTTTATTTTATTTATTTATTTATTTATTTATTTATTTTTTAAAAGGTCTTTTTTTTGTTTAATTTATTTTTGGTTGTGTTGGGTCTTCGTTTCTGTGCGAGGGTTTTCTCTAGTTGTGGCAAGCGGGGCCCACTCTTCATCGCGGTGCGCGGCCCTCTCACTATCGCGGCCTCTCTTGTTGCGGAGCACAGGCTCCAGACGCGCAGGCTCAGTAGTTGTGGCTCACGGGCCTAGTTGCTCCGCGGCATGTGGGATCTTCCCAGACCAGGGCTCGAACCCGTGTCCCCTGCATTGGCAGGCAGATTTTCAACCACTGCGCCGCCAGGGAAGCCCGGTTTTATTTTTTTTCCCCTGGTACAAACAATGTTTCAAGGAATTATTTTCCATTCTATTTCCCCGCATATAAATGCTTTAATATTACAAGGTAGATTTCTAAAAAATGGCTTTTGAGTCAAGAGACAATTTAAAAATTAATCTATGTTTCCATACTACCCATAATTTTTTTTTTTTTTTGGCCACGTGTTATGCAAGATCTTAGCTCCCCCGACCAAGGATCGAACCCATGCCCCCTGCAGTGGAAGCACAGAGTCCTAACCACTGGACCACCAGGGAATTCCCACTACCCATAAAATTGAAAGCAATTTGTTGCTCCACCGCTAAATTCATTGTATAGAAATAAAACTTTGTACAATCTGTTCCTTGCATAGTATTGCCCAAGGCAATGATTTGTTACATTTAAGGACATCGATTTCCGTGCCATTGGTATCAAGCAGAGGGATGCCATTACAAAGGATGTTGTAGGACAGTCTTTGTTTTATTTCCAGGGATTGAGGACCTATAGGAGCTCTTTGGCACATTTTCAGAGAGTTTCTAAACATCATGAAATGATGTTTATGATAGTGAAATAAAGTTCATATTTTATGGCAAAACAAGAAAAGTTTAAATGCAAAAAATTCTCCTCTGCACTTTGGCCTCCCCTCTCCCCCCACTGTGCATGGTGTATCTGCATTACCCATTGACCAACCCTCCCCCATCAGCAGGAATACCTTCCCCAGCCATAGAGAGCAACGTTCTCCTAGCACCAACAAGACAACTCAGATGATAACATTCCTTCTGGATATCGTAAGGGGTCACACGACCTACCACGGTGACCCTTAGATCTGGATTATGTAAACTCAATAATACTTCATTTGTTGGACAGCCCTCTGTCTCAAAAATTTATATAACTGTGCCTTGAGTTCTAACGGGCCGGACAGTTCTCAGAGCGTCCTGAGATGCTCTTCCGGGGTTATAATCCTCAAATTTGGCTCAAATAAAATTTTCCATTTCTTTTTAAAAAAAATTTATTTATTTTTGGCTGCGTTGGGACTTCGTTGCTGTACGCGGGCTTTCTCTAGTTGTGGCGAGCGGGGGCTACTCTTCGTTGCAGTGCGTGGGCTTATTGTGGTGGAGAAGCCCGCTTTATTAATTAATTGATTTATTTATTTATGGCTGCATTGGGTCCTAGCTGCGGCACACGGGCTCTTCGTTGCGGTGTGCAGGCTCCTATCTAGTTGTGGCGTGCGGGTTACAGAGCATGTGGGCTTGGTAGGTGCGGTGCACGGGCTTAGTTGCCCTGCGGCACGTGGGATCTTAGTTCCCCGACCAGGGATCGAACCCGCGTGCCCTGCATTGGAAGGTGGATTTTAAACCACTCGCCCACCAGGGAAGTCCCGAAAAGCCCCCTTTAAAATGTTCAAGGCCTTCCCTTCCAGAGGAGGATCCCAGGCCCTCAGGCCTCCAGGACAAAAACCAGCAGTGAGTGGGGTGGGCAGTGCACTGCTGGGGGACAGCGTAGGTGGCCCTGCTGAATGTGAGTCCCCGTGTGTGGGTGCCCTTGGGGAGAAGGAGGCAAGACTGCTGGGTGGCTCCTAGGGGACCAGTCCTAGCCCAGTTTAGGATTAAGTTTCCCTTGTCCTTCACTCTGTGGACACAAGGGGGCAGCCGAGCCTTGAGCTTGGCAGGCTGCAGGGCCAATGGGGCGGGAGGACTCTCTTCCCTCAATTTTTTTTTTTCAGTCTTTATTTTTGGCTGCGCTGCATGGCTTCTGGGATCTTAGTTCCCCGACCAGGGATCAAACCCACGCCCTCGGCAGTGAAAGTGTGGAGTCCTAACCACTGGACCACCAGGGAATCCCCTCTTGCCTCCATCTTGCTTGTCCACGGACTGCTCATCGTCTGAGGCCTGCTCTCCCGTCCAACCTGACCTCTGAATGCAGGAATCAGGAAGAGGAGGGCCACTGCCAGGACAAAGAGTCCTGATCTCCACTGACCTTCGCTTAACCACATATAATTTGCACAGGCCCTGCCCCATCCACAATACAGGCTAAGGCCCAGGAAAGCTAACTCAGATCTGCCCTCTCCAGGGCCCGGCTAGAGACTGGCCCATAAGCAGCCTGGACACGCAGACCAACGGAGAGACACCCCACCTGACCTCTGGAAGGGTGTCCTTCTGGGGCCTCTCTGCTGTAATGAAAACCTCCCCAAAGCCCATGAAGCTGGGGCAGGAAGGCCAAGTACCGTGGACAGGGCATAGTAAGCCCATCAGATCCATCCAACAGCTGTTATGCATGTGTTAAGGTCCCGAGCTAGTGCTAGGAGTACAAAGGGGAATTGGATTCAGATTCTTCCCAAAAGTTCACTATCAGGTAGGCAAATGGCCATTGCAATGTAGTGTGGTAAGTTCAGTGAGAGTTGTGCAAGGCTCAGAAGTGCATTCACCTAGATGTGGGCGTGGGGTGGAGCGAGGTCAGAGAAGGCTTCCTGGAAGTAATGCCCAGGTTAAGACTTAAGGATAAGAAGGTTTAACCAAGCAAAGGTAGAGAGGGCTTTTCAGGCAAGGGAAAAGTGTAAGCAAGAGATTGAAGAAACAACATGGGAGAGAGGTTCAAAGAAACTCTAATGTGTCTGAGAAAGTTCCACCCTAATACCCTTTAATGCTGCAACCATCTTATCAGGCTCAGGCTCTGTGATCTGGCTCTTGCCCACCTCTCCTGCCAGTTGAAATGGTTTCCTGAGCAGTTCTGTACATTTGCATAGGAGCTTTGGAGGACTGAGTTTTTCTAGGCCAGAGCCTACAGGATTAGGGGGAAATGGATGCTGGAAGGGAGACTTGGGGGCTGGGTAATTAGCCTCTGGGTGAGCCTTTCCCTCTGGGGACCTTCCACATCCCTGTCCTTAACAAGTGACCTCCTTGCAAATTGGGGACTGATGGGGAAACTGACAAAGGAAGTAGTGACAGAGTGCTTTCAAGAGGAATCCAGAGGTTAAGACTGTAAACAAACAACAAACACAATCTTAAAAATAAAAAATGTAAGACTAAAAATTGATTGACTAGTTCACATAAAAATTAGTTTCCTGATTGGTGAAAGACCCCCATAGCCAAAGTGATCAGGCAGACAGATTGGTAGAATTACTTGCAATGATAAAACCAATGCGGGGGGGGGCTTCCCTGGTGGCACAGTGGTTAAGAATCCTCCTGCCAATGCAGGAGACATGGGTTCGAGCCCTGGTCCGGGAAGATCCCACATGTCACAGAGCAACTAAGCCTGTGAGCCACAACTACTGAGCCCACGTGCCACAACTACTGAAACCCATGCACCTAGAGCCCATGCTCCGCAGCAAGAGAAGCCACTGCAGTGAGAAGCCCGAGCACTGCAACCAAGAGTAGCCCCCTCTCACCACAACTAGAGAAAGCCCACACAAAGCAACGAAGACCCAATGCAGCCAAAAATAAATAAATAAATAAATTTATTTTAAAAATTAAAAACTCCTTTAAAACAAACAAACAAACATCAATGGGGAGGGACTTCCCTGGTGGTCCAGTGGTAAAGAATCCACCTTCCAATGCAGAGGTCCTGGGTTCGATCCCTGGTCAGGGAACTAAGATCCCACATGCCGTGGGGCAACTAAGCCTGCACGCCACAACTACTGAGCTTGTGCGCCTCAACGAGAGAGCCCGTGTACCACAAACCATGCACCCTGGAGCCCTCGCTCCACAACTAGAGAGAGAAAACCTGCACACCATAACTAGAGAGAAGCCTGCGTGCTGCAACTAGAGAGAAATCCGTGTGCTGCAATGAAGACCCAACGCAGCCAAAAAAAGAAAGAAAGAAAATAAATAAATATTTTTTTAAAAATCCCAATAGGGAATCAATACCTTCTAGAATACACAATGAATACACAAATGAATAACAATGACAGGAGGAAGTCTGAAAAAAAAAAAAAGGAACAAGGATATGATGAGGAAATTTATAGAAAGGGAAACCGCAAAAGTCACAAACAGCTTGGGGCAGAGATTGTCTACTTCTTCACCAATTGCCATATCCTCTTTTCTTTGGCACACAGGGGCACCAGGCATTTCTCTGGCCAAGGAATGTGACTGCATCTGTGCGTGGCACTACAAACCTCCCGTGCCATTCTCCGAGGGCTCTCTCTTCCCTCCCCTGCTGGCTGGAGGCAGAGAATCCAGCAGAGGACCCTGAGGCCCTAGGAAATGACGGAGCTACACAGTAGAAGCCTGCCCATCTGGAGTAGTACTCCGCCCTTGACCCCCACTACACTGAAATGTGATGTGAACCAAAAATAAACATTTGTTTTGTTAAGCCACTGAGATTTGGGGTTTGTTATATCACTTAGCTTACTCACTGATACGCATATTTAGATGTGCTCAAGCTCACCAGAGAAAGGCAAAGTTAAAAAAGGTGTATGTACCACTTCACTTGTTCTCATGAGACTGGCAAAAATTGGTAAAGTAGATCATTCCAAAAAGTGTGCTAGGGCTTGAAGGTGTGCGTGTGCATATGGTAACCCAGGAACTCCCACGCACTGCTGGTAGGGAGGTAGACTGGTGAAGCCTTGCTGGGGGCAATCGGGTGGTTCTTAGTAAAATTAAATATGTGGCTATCTTGTGGCTCAGCATTCCTACTCCTGGGGATATATCCTGTGAAAAGGCTCACACGGGTCTATATAGAGGAGACATAGATATCTACAGAATGTTGTGCTGGGGAGTTGGGGGCAATTTGGGTGTCCATCACTGGGGGAATAGATAATAAGCGAAGGGGATGCAAGTCATGGAGAGTGCAGTGGTCAGAAGTAATGGACCCCATGGGCACATAGCAATGAGAATGGGCCTTCAAAACATAGTGGAAATGGTGTAAATAAAAGTAGATGCATATGGCACTGTTTACAATAGCCAAGACATGGAAACAACCTAAATGTCCATCGACAGATGAATGGATAAAGAAGATGTGGTACATATAAACAACAGAATATTACTCAGCCATTAAAAAGAATGAAATAAAGCCATTTGCAGCAACATGGATGGACCTAGAGATTATCATGCTAAGTGAAGTAAGTCAGGCAGAGAAAGACAAATATCATATGATAAAACTTGCACGTGGAATCTAAAAAAAAAAGATACGAATGAACTTATTTACAAAACAGAAACAGACTCACAGACTTAGAGAACGAACTGATGGTTACCAGTGGGGCAGGGGAAGGGGGAGGGATAGATTGGGATTTGGGATTGACATGTACACAATGCTACATTTAAAATAGATAACCAACAAAGACATGTGTATACATGTGTATGTATAACTGAATCACTTTGCTGTACACCTGAAACTAACACAACATTGTTAATCAGCTATGCTCCAATATAAAATAAAAATCAAAAAAATGCATATGGAACAACAGTACATATTTTACAAAAATACACATAAAGAATATACATTAAACACCTGGGAATGGTTGCCTATGGGGAGAATGAGAGTGGAAAATGGGAGGGAAAAAAGAAAATAGAATTGAATGTGTGAATTCATTTGCACTACACAGATTCTTCCTTTCAAAAGCTTTCTGACAAGAGATTGAAGACTGACAGTCACGGCTTTTGACTTCTGAGGCTTGGTTTCCTTTACGAAATCTGATTTCCATGAGGTTATTACATGTCTCTTCAAGTTTTTAAAAAGCCCACGTTCAGCTTTCACTGTGCTTTTTTCCAATTTCACAAGCATTCTCTTTTAATCTCCCGACCTCTTGCTTTTTAAAAAACTAAACAATAAAGAGGAACAGAATTATAAGATCCAGTCTTAGTCCAAAGAGCTCTTACTCAGAACATGAAACGATTTGCTTTTTACATATGTAATAAACAGAGGGAGAAAAGAATGAAATACATTGTGCTCATATTTGTATAGCATTATTAGTGACAGGACGGGTATCCTAAATATATATATATTATAACATTACAATAATTAGTAGGAAACAAGAAAAAGATCAGTGGAACAGAGAAGATAGCCCTAATCAGGTCTTAGTAAGTATCTTAAGGAAGCATGTGTCAAAGGAGCATCACGCCGAAGAGGAAAGGAAACAAAGCAAAAGAATCCAAAGAGCGCAGAAGCCACTAAAGTTGTCAGCTTTTGCCAGGTGGGTGTCGTGGGAGCTCCACCCTGATTTCCAGCCTCACTGCACTTCGATCGGCATGACATCTGCTGGGTGCACGCTGATCTCCAGCAAGCTGGCCCCCTGATACAGCAAAGCCACTGGTCCTGGGCTCTGCCAGAAGCCCCAAATGCCATCTCCCTGCAGTTCACAAGCCGTGTAATGGGGATGGGTAGGGGCTGGATGCCTCTTGGCTGGATGATGAAGTTGGCTGAGGCTGAGGCTCAGGAATCTTGTTCTTTTCTGAGCAGCCCTCCCTGCCCCGTCTCCAATGTCTTTTGTCTCCCCTCACTCTCCTTCCTGTAGCCAAGCAGCTCGCCACTCACATCTTCCTCTCCTTCCCCTCCTTGACATCCTTCGCAAAGCCTTCTGCAAGCTGGGCAATGGATTCAGTGGCCAGTTTAAAATTTGGACACTCATGAGTATAGATAACCAGGGAGATAACCGGGTAACCAGAGTTTCTAACCGAATCAGTGTCTGTGGCTGTGGGTTTTCAACTCAAAGCTCTGTGAGAGGATGCGCTGTTAGAGCCACAGGAAACAAAATGCAGCTCTCTACACTCACACTGTCCCTCTCGTGGTCTGACGGAACAGCCTCCTTTCTTCCCCACAGGTAGGAGGACTCTCAACAAAAGAGGGAAGTCGAGAGGTGGTGGGCTTTAAGAAAAACCTCCCGGGGGCTTCCCTAGTGGCGCAGTGGTTGAGACTCTGCCTGCCAATGCAGGGGACACGGGTTCGAGCCCTGGTCCGGGAAGATCCCACATGCCGCGGAGCAACTAAGCCCATGCGCCACAGCTACTGAGCCTGCGCTCTAGAGCCTACGAGCCACAATTACTGAGCCCACATGCCACAACTACTGAAGCCTGCATGCCTAGAGCCTGTGCTCCACAACAAGAGAGGCCACCGCAGTGAGAAGCTCGCACACTGCAACGAAGAGCAGCCCCCACTCACTGCAACTAGAGAAAGCTTGCACACAGCAGTAAAGACCCAACGCAGCCAAAACTAAATAAATTAATAAATAAATTATTTTAAAAAAGAAAAACCTCCCGGGGCTTCCCTGGTGGTCCAGTGGGTAAGACTCCACGCTCCCAATGCAGGGGGCCCAGGTTCGATCCCTGGTCCGGGAACTAAGATCCCGCATGCATGCTGCAACTAAAGAGTTTGCATGCCACAACTGAAGATCCCGCATGCCTCAGCTAAAGGTCCCACATGCCACAATTAAAGATCCCACAGACCACAACGATGATCCTGTGTGCCGCAACTAAGACCTGGTGCAGCCAAACTAAATAAATAAATAAGTAAATAAATAGAAAAAGAATAACCTCCCCTTGTCCCTGTAATTGAGGCTCCCATTAACCATCCCTGGCCTCACCGTATGTATTCATTAGAATCTCAAGCAGGCCCTGTGTGACCAAATTAAATTTGATGAATTATCATTCTGCTTGTAATTTTGTTTATTTCTTATTAATTACCAAGCGCATGAAAGGCTCCCAAGTTGCCGGTTCCTCTGACGGCAGGAGTTGCTTCATTCGGCTCTGCCTGGGATTCTGACCTGGGAGCTCACACCCGGCCTCAGGTCTGGTTTAGCAAAGAACCAGGAAGAGACTCAGTAGACGTGCTTCTCTGCCACATAAGCGAGACCTGTCCCCCACGGCAGCAGGCGGAGGTGATGGGAGCAGGCTCCTAATTGCTGCGGCATACCTGGGCTTCCACCGCTTTCTTGGATATAAGCAGAAGCCATGAAGTGTAAACGGAGAGATCACTGCTGACTGGGGTCTGAACCATCTCTGGAGCATCCTGGGCCTCTGATCTAAAGTAAGCCTTGATGTCTGAAGCACAGAAGGACTTCTTCCAGAATTGGAAAGACAAGCTTGGGGGGAAACTTGAGTGGCAGTTTCTGCAATGTTCCCCGCCATTCTTGCCCTATTTTGTTGCGATAGTCGTTTATCCTTTAGTGCCCTTGAGTGATTTAACCCCATTGGATTAAATTGAGTAAAAAGAGACTCGCTGAGGCCTGCCTCACAGAGGAAACTTGGGAAAACCTATATGATCAAGTACTCTTGATCTCTAAATCTGTGCTTGTTTTGAAAGTGACTCTGCATCTAGATGTGTAGGATGTGTTTTAAAATCGTGAGATACAGCATACATAGAAAAATGTTCATAAAATATTTACATACGGTGTAACGATTAGTATAAAATGAACACCAGGTGACCACCCCCAAGTCAAGAAACAGAACACTACAGAATCTTCTTCCACCTGAGCACAGCCCCTTTCTTTCCCTCCAGAGACAACCATTATCTTGACATCTAAAGTAATCATTTCACTGTTTTTCTTTACAGTTCACCACACGTTTAGGCATCACTAAATGATATTGTTTACTGTTGCATGTTTTGAACTTTATATAATGGAGTAAAAACATAGGTCTTCTTTATGACTTGCTTCTTTCACTCTGTATCATTTGGAAACACATCCTTATTGATGCTTATAGCTGTAATTGGTCCATTTTCATTGCTGTACACTTCAATTTATTTATTCTATGCTGCTGGACATTTAGGTTGTTTCTAGTTGGGGGCTATTTCAGATAATGCTGCTAAGAACATTCTGTGTATCTGCAGATTTTTCTCTATGTAAGTCCCTGGGCATGCAATTGCTGGGCATGGAGTATGCACAAACTCAACTTTACTTGTTAATACTATTCTACTATTTTCCAGAATGGTATGCCAATTTATATGCTCACTAGAGAATATCTGTTGGTCAGGGTCTTTGGTGCTGGTCAGGTGTTATTTTTGCCATTTGATGGCTGTGTAATAGTATCTTACTGTGGTTTAATTTACATTTTACTGATGAGATTAAACATCTTTTCATAGGTTTATTGGCCATTTGGATTTCCTTTCTTATAAAAGATCTGTTCAAATCTTCTGTGTTGTTCTTTATTTTATATTTTGATTCACAGAAGTTCTTTATAAATTCCGGATCCTAGTCCTTTGTCACTTTTATATATTGTAGTTAGTATCATTTCCCTCTCTGACTTGTCCCTTTACTCTCTTAATGTGCCTTGGTTGGACAGACATTCTTAATTGTAACATACTCAAATTTACAAATCTTTCACTTACTGTGAATGGTTTTTTACCCAGTTTAAGAAATCCTTCTCTACCCCCAAGGTCATGAAGATATTCTTCTATATTATCTTCTAATATAGAATATATACATATTCTTCATATATAGTTTTTGAATCCACCTGAATTAATTTCTCTGTACTATATTGCCAAGAGAGGCAATTTTCTAATTCCATTTTCTCCCCTATGGATACTCAATTATGCCAGCACTATTTATTGAAAAGACTATCTTTTTTGCCATTGACCTGGGATGTCACCTCTGTTGTATAGCAAATGTTCATAGAGGTGTAGGTCTCTTTATGGGTTCTCTACTCTGTTTCACTGGTCTATTTGTCAATCCTTGTCCCAATACCACACGGTCTTAATTACTATCGCTTTATAGTAAGTATTATATCTGATAGAGCAAGTCCTCCTACTTTATTTTTCTTCTTCAGGAGTAGCTACTCTTGGCCCTTGGCGCTGTCATATAAATTTTAGAGCTGGCTTGTCAAGTTCGAACAAAAACCTATTGGGATTTTAATTGGGATTTACTGAGTCTGTAAATCAATTTGGAGAGAAATGACACCTTTACAATGTTGAGTCCTCCAGTACATGAACTGGTATATTTCTCCATTTATTTAGGTCTTCTTTATTGTCTCTTAATAAAATTTTATAATTTTTTCCATTAATGTCTTGTACATACTTTGTAGGATTTATTCCCAGGTAGTTTGCATTTTTTAATGCTTTTGTGAATGAAGACTGTTTTAAATTTCATTTTATAACTGCTGCTGGTGAGAAACAAACCTAACTTTTTTTATATTGATTTTGTATCCAGAAACTTTGCTAAGCTCTTGTATTAATTCTAGTAATTCATTTGTAGAGTATTTTTCATTTTCTATATATATCATCATTATATGTTCATAATAATAGTTTTATCTTTTTCCTTTCCAATCCTTGTACATTTTATTTATTTTTCTTATCTACTGTGCTGTCCAAGATCTAGTAGAATGCTGAATAAAATTAGTAATTGGTAGCATTCTTTTCTCGGTTCTCAAGTCAAAGGGAAAGATTTTAAATGTGTCATTATTAAGTATGTTGTTTCCTGAAGTTTTTGTAGATAATCCTTATCACATTAAGGAAGTTGCGTTTTATTCCCAGTTTGCCAAGAGCTGTTTTTATTGTGAATGGATGTTGAATTTGAGCTTTTTTTCCTCTCTATGTCTATTGACCAGATCTATTTTTCCTTTAATGTGTAAATGTAATGATTTACACTAATTAATGTTTGAATGTTAAATCGCCTTGTGTTTGGGTGATAAGCCCACCTCAGTTACAGTGTAACTACTAAAAGAATGGATGTATGAGTTAGACTGCTTAGGTCTGAAACCCAGCCATACCACAATATGGGAGTGACCTGGGCAAGTTACTTAACCTCTCTGTGTCTCCATTTTCTCATATGCTGAAATGAGAATAATAATAGTACTTAGGAACTTCCCTGGTGTTCCAGTGGTTAAGAATCTGCCTTCCAATGCAGAGGACGCAGGTCTGATCCCTGGTCAGGGAACTAAGATTCCACATGCCACGGGGTAACTAAGCCCTCACGCCGCAACTAGAGAGTCCACACGCCAAAAATAAAAACAAATAAATATTTTTTTAAAAAGTACCTAAATCACAGAACTATTGTAAAGTTTAGTAATATGTCCAGAATGCTTAAACCAATGCCTAGAACATAGTAAGCATCCTAAAAGCGTTTGCTATTTTATTGACTAGACAATAATTTGTTTAGGATTTTTGTACTTGTGTTCATGAGTGAGTTTAGCTTGTAATCTTTCTTTCTCATAAATAACCTTGGTATTATGGTTTGGCTAAACTTATCAAATGAGTTGAGGAGTGTTTTTCTCTTTTTCTTTCCTCTGAGTTTGTGTAATATTACAATGATTGATTCCTTGAATATATGGTAGAACTCACCTGTGAAGCCATCTACTCTAAAGGTTTTGTGTGGGAAAATTTTTCAATTTAAGTCTATGTTGGTTATAGGTCCGTTCAGGTTTTGTATGTGCTTTACATTTACTTAGGAATTTGTAAATCTAAATTTTTAAAATATTGGCATAAAGTTATTCATAGTATCTTGTTGTTATCTTTTAAAGTCTGTAGCATCTGCCATGAGGTTCTCTTTTTCATTTCTTATTTATAACCACATATGACATTATTTTTAATATGTTTGTTAGATTTACCCACCAATTACCCACCAGTTCATTCTTACTTGCGTCTCAGACCTTCCATCTGGGTTCACATTCCTTCTGTCTGAAAGATATTATTAGGATTTCCATTAGAGAGGACCTACTTGTGGCAAACTTTTTTTTTTTGAGATTTCTTTTTTTTAACATCTTTATTGGAGTATAATAGCTTTACAATGGTGTGTTAGTTTCTGCTTTATAACAAAGTGAATCAGTTATACATATACATATGTCCCCATATCTCTTCCCTCTTGCATCTCCCTCCCTCCCCCCCTCCCTATCCCACCGCTCTAGGTGGTCACAAAGCACCGAGCTGATCTCCCTGTGCTATGAGACTGCTTCCCACTAGTTATCTATTTTACATTTTGTAGTGTATATATGTCCATGCCACTCTCTCACTTTGTCCCAGCTTACCCTTCCTCCTCCCCATATCCTCAAGTCCATTCTCTAGTAGGTCTGCATCTTTATTCCCGTCTTGCCCCTAGGTTCTTCTCACCATTTTTTTCTTTTTTTTTTTAGATTCCATATATATGTGTATATGGAATCAAACTTTCTTTTTTGTCTCAAAATGTCTTTATTTTTTTCAAATTCTTGAAAGATTTTTTTTTGTTATAGAATTCTAATCTGACAGGGACTCTTTTCAGCCTATCGACAAGATTGTTCTCCTGTCTTCTGGCTTCCCTTTTTTGCCCTGCAACATCAGTTCTTAGTGTAACTGTCACTCTTTGAAGATAATCTGTGTTTTTTTCTCTGGATGTTTTCAACATCTTCTTATAGTCTTTGGTGTTCTGCAGTTACAGCAATAAAATGTCTAGCAGCAGGTTACTTTTACATATCTTGCTTGGGAGTTACTGGACTTCTAAATGCAGTTTTTCATAGAACTGTTACAAGGATTAAATGAGTTAATATTTGTAAAGTACGTAGAACAGTAGCTGCACAAAATAAGTTGCTCCATAAATGTTACCTATGATTGTTTCTGTGTATTGATAGCTGTGCCTGTTATAAATTCATTGCTTCACAGCTCCATCCCACCCTTCTGTATTTTGTGATGTGAGAGCTAGATTCTGCAAACACAGTTGTCCTTTGCCAACTGCCTCTTTGTTATGTTCTGCCAGCGGGGGATGCTGGAGAGACACACAAGGCTTGAGAAGGAGGAAGAGACTTGCTATTTCCTGGGGTTTATTTCCTGAGGTCTGGTTGTGGGCTTGTGATCCAGAGAACAGTCTCTAGCAATGACTGTCTTCACTGAGCTAGAGGCCCAGTTCCTGTCTGATCCGTATAGTGGCATTTCTTGGATTCCTGAGCTGGACACCATCCGTGCAGCAGCTGTGCTTTCTCATCAGAGCTGTGACTCTCAGTTCTATGGCCTGTACTCTAAATTTCCAACTTTGTCCCTGGTTCCCTTCATCCCCAGTGGCTTTTTACATTTGCCACCTCTGTAACTCTAAGGTATACATTAGAGTTCTTTTTTACCCTCTTAGTAGTTAACCATTTTTAAACTTAGTTAATAATTCTTTATATTAAACTTATATTAAATTTTTCCAGTTCAAATTTCTGTCTCTTGACTAAACTCTGATATAGTGCTTTCATCAGTTCTGGAAAATTCTCTGTTTTTACCTCTTCAAATGTTACTCTGATTCATTGTATATCTCTTTTCCATCAGGGACTCTAATTTAATGTGTTAGACCTTTTCACTTCATACTCTTTCTTTTTCATATTTTCCATTTCTCTTTCTCTCTCTTGTATACATTTTGGATAATATCTTTTAGCCTATCTTTCAATTTACAAATTCTCTCTTCAGTTATATCTTGGGGGTTTCCCTGGTGGCACTGTGATTAAGAATCCACCTGCCAATGCAGGGGACACGGGTTCGAGCCCTGGTCCGGGAAGATCCCACATGCCGCAGAGCAACTAAGCCCATGCGCCACAACTACTGAGCCTGCGCTCTAGAGCCTGCGAGCCACAACTACGGAAGCCCGTGTGCCTAGAGCCCGTGCTCTGCAACAAGAGAAGCCACCGCAATGAGAAGACTGCACACTGCAACGAAGAGTAGCCGCCCACTTGCTGAAACTAAAGAAAGCCCTCACATAGCAACAAAGACCCAACACAGCCAAAAATTAATTAATTAATTAATTAATTTAAAAAATTATATCTTGTAGTTGGTTAAACTTCTCTACTGTTATATATATATATATACACACACACACACACATATATATAATAAAATGTATAAAAATATGATATATCTGTATCTACAATAATACTTTTAGTGGTTTTCAGAAAGAGGGTATGTCTTGAGAGATAGTCAGACCTATTACTGGAAACTGATATGTCAATATGTAGAATCTTTTTTCTAAAAAAAAATGTAAACAATGTTTATGTTTTGGGTTTGTATAGTATATTCTAGGAAGAGAGTTGATCTAGCCTCTGGAGTCTAGGGTATGGTATTTTGGGAAAGAGTGCCCCACTACTTTGATTTTTTTGTGCACGAAATATTATAGAACTATTTTCTCATGAGGTCATGACCTGAGATAATGAACCAAATACTTTATCAGCTGACCACATGCGAAGAGAAGCTACCAGTGGACCAAGCTCCCAGATTAGATAGGAATGGCATATTTTCTTTCTTTCTGTCATTTCTCCTTCCTTCCCACCCTTTCACTCTCCCTTCTTTCTTCTCTTCCTCTTTCCTTCTTGATCGTTGTTTCTTCCTGTATACGTGCATTCAAACATTCATAATTATAACAAACATTCATGTAAGAGTGGGTAGAGAGCCATTATGAGGAAACAGATTTCAGTCTATAGTGAAATCTGATTCTGACTATCAACCTTGGTGGCTTCTGAAAAGGATGGGAAAAATGAATTATGAGGTGAAGAGGAAAGGGGTACAACAGTATCAAGGCCACATATAAGCTATAGAACCATTATTATTTATTTATTTTTTAACTTTGGGTTTATTTATTTATTTATTTATTTATTTTTGGCTGTGTTGGATCTTTGTTTCTGTGCGAGGGCTTCCTCTAGCTGCGGCGAGCGGGGGCCACTCTTCATCGCGGCGCGCGGGCCTCTCATTATCGCGGCCTCTCCTGTTGCGGAGCACAAGCTCCAGACGCGCAGGCTCAGTAATTGTGGCTCACGGGCCCAGTTGCTCCATGGCATGTGGGATCTTCCCAGACCAGGGCTCGAACCCGTGTCCCCTGCACTGGCAGGCAGATTCTCAACCACTGCGCCACCAGGGAAGCCCCTATAGAACCATTATTTTTAAAGCTCCCTGGTAAATTGATCCATCAGTGGGCATAGGGTACATTTCCCAATGTAAGGATTCAATGTAAGGGAAGCTATGATTTAAATTTCTCAATACCTTGAACAGGGAACTGTGAATAGGACAGATACTATTGAAGGAAACCAAAATATATCACCCTAAAATATACCACTTTGGCATATTCATTATTTTGAATTAAAGGCACTTAAGAAACAGCAGGTACAGGACTTCCCTGGTGGCGCAGTGGTTAAGAATCTGCCTGCCAATGCAGGGGACACAGGTTTAAGCCCTGGTCTGGGAAGATCCCACATGCCACGAAGCAACTAAGCCGTGCTCCACAAATACTGAGCCTGCGCTCGAGAGCCGTTAGCCACAACTACTGAGCCCTTGTGCCACAACTACTGAAGCCCGCACGCCTAGAGCCCATGCTCCACAACAAGAGAAGCCACCGCAATGAGAAGCCCACGCACCGCAACGAAGAGTAGCCCCAGCTCGCCACAACTAGAGAAAGCCCGCACACAGCAACAAAAACCCAACACAGCCATAAATAAAATAAATAAATTTATTTTTTAAAAAAAGAAACAGCAGGTACAAGGATACTCTGACCCTTCTTTTTCTTCCTGAAAGCAGGAGATAAAACTCCCATATGAAAGATACCCTCCCTATACCAGGAGGAAAGAAGACATTTCAATCACCAGAGACAGGGAATTTGGGGCTGAGAAATCTGTACAAACAAAGTTTGTTGAACCAACATTTACCTTCTTAGTTACTTCTTTACCATTTAGTATCCCACCCCAAACGGCTTTGTCTTGTCAATTTTTCACAAATTTATTATTTCTTTGTCTAAAAGTTCTAAAAGCTCCCTGCTCTGGTCACGTCTTCAGGTCTTCATTCTCTTGTGAAGACACCCTTGTACATGTAAAAAAATTAATTAAATGTATATTCTTTTCTCCTGTTAACCTGTCTTATGTCCATTTAATTCTTAGGTCCAGAAAGAGACCCTAAGGGGGTAGAGGAGAATTTTTTCCTCCCTTATTATCCCCACTTTACACACCCAAACTGAGGTTTAAGAATCTCAAAAGTTAGTTTTTCTAACTGCCATTTTCATACAAGTTGTTGGTAGCAAATCAGGATGGCAATTTCTGTCTTTTGGCTGAGTTCTGGATGCTTCCTGCTGTATTCCATCCCCAGGGCAGTCAGGAGAAGCAGGAAGTACCAGTGGTGCAACAGCCCCTCAGAACCACTCCCAAAGACACCTTGTTTTGATTCTACATCCTTCAAGTCTGTGATTTGACTTTTGAAGATCCAGCAGTTGCAATAACCTGAGACAATTTGTCTGTCCCATCTCAGTTGCTGAAATGGGCGGCGAAAAGATCCTTTACTCCCCCCACCACAATGCAGACATCGTCAGCCAGCTGTGAGGAGATGAGTCAGAAGGTTCTCTAAGCTCAGGGGCAGGGCCACCATATGGAATGGCCAGAATGGAGCCATGTGTATAGTGGATGATCAAAAGAAGAAGCCAGTTTCCACAGAAGGGAGTGGGGGAGAGAGAGAGAAGAGGAGGAGGAAGAAGAAGAAGAAGAAGAAGAAGAAGGAGAAGAAGAAGAAGGAGGAGAAGAAGGAGAAGAAGGAGAAGAAGGAGAAGAAGAAGAAGAAGAAGAAGAAGAAGAAGAAGAAGAAGAAGAAGAGGAAGAAGAAGAGGAAGAAGAAGAAGAGGAAGAAGAAGAAGAAGAAGAAGAGGAAGAGGAAGAAGAAGAAGAAGAAGGAGAAGAAGGGGAAGAAGCAGAAGAAGAAGGAAAGAAGAGGAGGAGGAAGAAGAAGAAGATGATGAAGAAAATGAAGGGGAAGAAAGAGAGAGAGATTAGCTGCCTAATGATTTTTTTGGTCCATGAGACCCAGTTAGATACCCTGCAATTTATTTCCATTATAGTCTCCTATTAATAATTCCCTTTTAATTCCCTGAGCTTCTTTGTGTGAGTCTCTTTGCCTTGTAACCAAATGGGCTCTTACTAAGTCATCACCCATGGAATACCGTGCATTCGCTGCAATTGCATTTGGTACAATATGACAACAGTCAACTAATTGCTCAATGTTTTGAACACCTATTAGGTAGACCCCCCCCCCCCCCCCAGTGATTTGCAGTAGGGGTTATAAAGAGAACTGAGCCATGGTCCTTGATCTAAAGGAGGTGTTTTTTTTAGTGCATCATACATGTAAAATTTAGTTTGGGAAGTAAAATTGACACAGACAAAACCAGGAACAAATACATGACACCACAAAATCAAGTGCTTGGCTAGTTGAACTAATTCTAAGGGCAGTATGAGTTCAGAATCGGGAATTTAAGGAATTCTTAAAGGAAGTACGGGGCTTAAAGTTCACTTTGAAAGGACTGTCAGGATATGGATTGACATGAAAGAGTGGGGGGTTGGGGAGGAGGTGCTTGCCAGTTGCTGAGAAATGGCACTGGGGGGGATGGTGAAGCTGCAGACAACAGAGAGGGGATGAAGGGGTGTGTGGAGTACAAGGAGAGAGTTAATTGATCTAGTTTTAAAAAACTGCTCTTTTACTCTCTTTCCAGACTTCATCTGAGATTCCTTCTTTAGCCAACATACTTTAACCCTGAGCACATTTCCTCTCTTCATCTTTCCCTTTTTTCTTTTTCTTTTCTTTTTTCTTCTTAAGTTGTTTAAATTTAAACCATTATTTGTGACTCTCTTTCCTGGGAGAATCACTGCAAGAAGAATGATGGTGCCACGGGAAGGTGACCCGTCTGTCTGAACCTAGAGGTTCTTCTATGAGTTAAATAACTTCCCTGGTGAGCCCAGGCGAGTCATCTTGTCTCTAATCCCTTGCAGCTGAACTTCACCCCTTGGCCCAGCGTTGCATACAGCTCACAGCCCTCCCCCTTCCCCTTCCCCCTTCTTTTAGGTTCCCTTCCCCAGGAATTTCATCACTTCCTAGAACTGCCAAAACATTTTTGGTATATTTCTCTCAGTTAGTGTTTAACTAAACATCTACCTCTAAGGGATGGGCTGAACTGGTGGAAGAAATATTGATAGCCAGAGACTCAGGAAGACAGTTTCTGCAGGGTGCCTCCCTGGCTTCTGGAGGGGAGAGAAGGAGGGCAGTGGACCGCTGGCACAGGAGTGAGACACAATGGAATCTGGCTTCACCTCCAAGGACACTTATCTGAGCCATTTTAACCCTCAGGCTTATCTAGAAAAATATTATAACTTTGGGTCCAGACACTCTGCAGAAAAACAGATTCTTAGGCATCTTCTGAAAAATCTTTTCAAGATATTTTGCCTAGGTAAGTTTACCTGTTGTCTGTGTGTCTCCCCTCCAAATGTGAGTCATATAGAGAGAGTCTCAGGGCATGACTCTTTTGTGTCTAATCATAGTTATTTGACAGCCCTTTTGGCATCACCCATTCATTTAACTAGGATAAAAACTAACATTGGGGTGGATATTTTACAGTTTACAGAGTGCTTTTATATCCATTATCTCCTTTGGCCCTGCAAGAGGGTAATCCAAAAACTGGAGTTCTGTCCTTGATTCTACATTGGTTTGCTAGGTCACTAGCCAGACATTTCACTTAAGAAATGGAGATTCTAGGGACTTTCCTGGTGGTCCAGTGGTTTAAGACTTTGCCTTCCAAAGCAGGGGGTGTGGGTTCAATCCCTGATTGGGGAGATAGGATCCCACATGCTCATGGCCAAAAAACCAAAACATAAAACAGAAGCAAAATATTGTAACGAATTCAATAAAGACTTTAAAACTGGTCCACATCAAAAAGAAAATCTTAAAAAAAAAAAAAGAAATGGAGATTCTAGTAATTATTCTATTCCTAACTCAAAGGAATGTTGTGAATGTGCATGAGATAAAGACCTCCCATGAAGGGAGGATGCTTTTTGAAGAACTGGATGCTTTTTGGAGAAAGACATTATAAAAACTCAATTTTTAAAAAATTTTAACTTTCTCTCAAAGCATTCCTTAATAGTTTTTACATTATCTGTGTAGCAGTCTTTCTGGATCAGGGGTCTGTACACCAGATGCAGATCTTTTTTTCCTTCCTCCTAGACCTAAAAATATACCAGCCACATGCTCCACCCTTAAATGGGGAATGGAAAGTAAAAAATATTTTAAAAAGAGACATTGAGGGAAGAGGCCTGACTAGAGAGATGGTCTGTCTTTGGGGCTCTCCTTGGGGCTCCCCAGGATAGTCCTGGCAAACAGAGTGCAAATCAGCTCTATCTGCCACCCTATGTTGCCTGACCCCCTTCCTCATTCTCTCCTCTAAACCAGATGGTGTGAAGGGAGACCTCCTGATCGACATTGGCTCTGGCCCCACCATCTATCAGCTCCTCTCTGCTTGTGAATCCTTCAAGGAGATCATCGCCACTGACTATACTGATCGGAACCTGCAGGAGCTGGAGAAGTGGCTGAAGAAGGAGCCCGGGGCCTTCGACTGGTCCCCAGTGGTGACCTATGTGTGTGAGCTTGAAGGGAACAGGTAGAGAAACTCGGGTCCGCTTCCTGGCTTTCTTAGGGTACCTGGGTGCCAGTTCATTTTTCAGAACCAAAAATTATCCTTAGAGTCCAAGTTGAAAGGCAAAGGAAACAGAGAGAGAGGGAGGGACCAAAGAGAAATCCAAATGGAGGAAGAGAGAGCTAGAGAGAGAGAATGAGAGTGAAGCACACGCGTGTTGTGCGCGCGTGTGCACCTGTGTGTGTATATGTGCACCAGAACAGCAGAAGACATAGCTGAAAAAACTGAAGAGTTGGTTACTGAGCCAAGATGAGTGGTCACAAAACCTTTCCAGGCCTGTGTATGGATGCATTGTGCAGGCCAGATACTGTAGGACCTTGTTTTAGGAAAACGTCAAGTAAGAGGCCAAACCAGCTCCTCGCTAGAAGGTTTCAGGTCGGGGCTTGCTGCCCTAGTGACACTCGTTGCTAGCCATCCAAATGCATAGATCTCTGCTGTGAAAGTGGCTAATGCTGACACCACCAGATACAACAAAAAGCTGACTAGGTTTTTTGTTTTGTTTTGTTTTGTTTTTTTAATTCTTGATGTGGACCATTTTCAAAGTCTTCACCAAATCCGTTACAACATTGCCTCTGTTTTTTATGTTTTGGTTTCTTGGCCGCGAGGCATGCGGGATCCTAGCTCCCCATCCAGGGATCGAACCCGCACCCCCTGCATTGGAAGGCAAAGTCCCAACCACTGGACCGCCAGGGAAGTCCCGCTGACTAGGTTTTTAAACTGAGATTAGCAGCATAAAGGAATTATTCGAAAAGAATTTGTTACTCACCATTCATAAAATTAGGGCTTTACATATCAACAACTAACGATCAAAATCTTATAGTACCCTATCTATAAGTAAATTTATGCAAACAAAGTTTGTTTAAATTACTAATTTCTCCCCACGCAAGAAATTGGCAATAGACTACCAGCCAGAGGTGAAGAGTCGAGCACTTCACTTTGTTATTCCCTTGTCCTGATGTGCCTCCCATTCTACAGCCCAGCCGACCATCAGTGCCTGGAGCATCATGGCTTTGCTGCTATGAATATTGCCAAGACCCCACAGACTCCTTTGTAAATGGCACAAAAAGACCACTTTGGTGTTCTAGAGTTTATCAGAGGAGATCCCTTGTCTCCTAGAGCTCACATCAGGGAAGGCAGGCACATGCCAAATCATTTAGGGCCTTCAAGGCCAAGTTAATGCTTGTGGACTTCAAGTGTAACAAGAAGACATCAGAGGTATAACTAGGAGTGTGATGTGACCCAATTTACATTTACAAAGATCTCTCTGCTATTGTGTAGAGAATGGATTGGAGGTTTAGAGAACAAGAGATGCAGAAGGAAGAGATGTTGGTGGCTTGGACTAGGTGATGGAGAGAGATAGAAGATTTTAAGGTGAATTTTTGAGAGAGAATGATTGAGAGTTGGTAGCGATTGGTTAGTGGGAATGAGGAAAGGGAGGTATCAAGGATGACTCCCATGTTTCTGAACTCAAAACAGGGGAATTGAGGTAACATTCCTGAATCCCAAGTATAAATATAAAATCATGTGGTCTCAACACATCCCTCAGGAGTATGCCTACCTCCATGTTCTTCTGGAGTGATTGATGGTCAATTCATTTTTCTATACTTGCACTTATATTTGATTCCCATCTATTTACCAACTTTTGTTTATTCCTGAGTCAAGTTCTCTTCTGAAAATTTCTCTTAAGTCTGCTTCTATTTCTTTAACCCTCCCATTTTCTTTTAAAGGTCTGCTGACTTTAGCTTATTAGGAGTATTCTAAACTGTATATTCATTTTCTTACGTACTGTTGCTACATTGTCTTAATGGTAGTAAATGTGGATTGTCAAATGTAAGTTATCAATATGACTCATTGGTGGTACAATTCCTTATGGTACAGAAGTATGAATAAACTAGAAGTTTTATCTTGTGTTCCCAATTAAACTTTTTGGTATCATGTGGAGTCACTAAACTTCCACTGGGTTTTGTTGGTCTTTTATTCCCTTTACCAGGGATAGTAAGTATTGAAATCAGATAGTTTGAGTCCTTCAACTTTGTTCTTTGCAAGATTATTTTGGTAAATTTAGTGCCATTACTTTTAGAATAAACTTGTAAATTTCTTCAAAAAAAGTTTACTGAGATTTTATTGTAATTTCTTTGAATTTACAAATCAATTTAGGAGAATGGATATATTGCATCTCTAGTCCATGAACATGGTTTATCTCTACATTTAGTTAGGACTTCAGTTTCTCTCAGTTCTCATATTTTGCATATATTTTGTTAAAATGTCCCTGTGTTTCATGTTTTTTAATGCTACTGTTGATTGTATCTTTTAAATTTCATTTCTATTTCATTTTATTAGTTTCATTTGCTAGTATATAGATGTACAATTTATTTTTTGTATATTAGATCTTGCTGACTTCACTAATTTCATTTTTTATTTTATTTTTTATATTGAAATATAGTTGATTTACAATACTTCTGTTGGTTTCAGGTGTACAGCAAAGTGATTCATTTAACATATATATGTATATATCTATATTCTTTTTTCTATTCTTTTCCATTATAGTTTATTACAAAATATTGCACTAATTAATTTTAATCATTTTTGGTAGATTCCATAGTATTTTCTATGTACATTCTTATATCATCTACAAATAAAAATACTTTTACTTCTTCTATTTCAACTTTATGCCTTTATTTATTTTTTATGCCCTATTACATTGACTAAGACCACCAAAACAATGTTGAACAAAAATGATAAGAACAGACATTTGTACCTTTTTCCATATCTTAGGAAAAAATGTTCAATGATTCATCATTAAGAATGACATTATTTATAGGTTTTTCATAGAAATTCTTTATCAGACTAAGTTCCCTTGTATTTCTAGTTTCTTGGGGGGTTTTAATCAAATGTTAAAATTCGTCAAAAATTTTTTTTGCATTTACTGAGATGGTCATGTGATGTTTCTGCATATTCTGAGAACATGAATTATGTTGGATGATTTTTGGTATTTAAACCAAACTGGCATAAACCCCTTGGTCATGAAGTAGTAATCTTTTTATGTATCTCTGGATGTGATTTGCCAATATTTTGCTAAGGATTTTTGCATCTATATTTATGAGGGATATTGAGCTATAAATTTATTTTCTTGTTATATGCTTGGCAGATTTTGATATCAGCATGATGCTAATTCATATAATAATTTGGAAGTGTTTCTTCCTCCCCTATTTTTTGAAGGCGTTTGTATTATTTCTTCCTTACATGATTGATAGAATTCACCAGTGAAGCTATCTGAACCTGAAGGTTTCTTCCTGGGTGAGGAGGTTTTTTATTAAGAAGAATTATTCCTTTAATGACTGTTTGGATTGTCTATTTCTTCTTTTGTCTGTTTTGATAAGTACTATTTTTCAAGGAATTTGTCCTTTACATCTTGGTTGTCAACTTTATTGTCATAAAGTTTTTTTTTACAATATCCCTTTATTACTCTTTTAATGTCTGTAGGATCTTTGGTGATTGTCCCTCTTTCATTCTTAAAATTGGCAATTTGTCTTTTTCTTTTAATCTTGATTGATCTTGTTAGAGATTGATACATTTTATTAATCTTTTCAAAGAACCAGCTTTTGGCTTTGTTGATTTTCTCAGTTGTCCATTGTGTATTCCTTTGATTTCTGCTCTTACTTTTCTTATTTTCTGTCTTCCACTTACTTTAGTTTTAATATGCTCTTCTTTTTCTAGCTTCTTGAGATGGAAGCTTAGGTCATTTATTCTCACACTTTCCTTCAGCACTCTTTTAGCTGCATCCCATGACTTTTGATGTGTCATATTTTTGTTATTATCCAATTCAGCATATATTCTAATTTTCTTTGTGATTTCTTCTTTGACCATAAATTATTTGTAATTGTGTTGCTTAATTTCCAAAATTGTTGGGATTTTTTTTTCTAGATATTGTTACTGGTTTCTAATTAAATTTCATTGTAGTCAGAGGTTTATTTTGTGACCCAGCATATGATCTATTTGGTGAACATTCTATGTGTTCTACATTGAAAAGAATGTATATTGTCCAGTTGTTGGTGTCGTTTCTATAAATATTAATTCAGTCAGGTAGATTGATAATATTGTTCAAATTCTCTACATGATTTTTTGTTTACTTATTCTATCAATTACTGGGAGAGAGAGATGTTAAAAATCTCAAATTATGATTGTGGATTCATCCCTAACTCCTCATAGTTCTGCCAACATTTTCTTCATGCATTTTGAAGCTTTGTTATTAGCGGCATATACTTTTAGGGTTGTTATGTCTTCTTGATGAATTGACTATTTTATCATTATATCTCCCTTTACATCCAGTAATACACTTTGTTTTGAGGTCGACTTTGATATTAATATAGCCACACCAGCCTTCTTATTCTTGGTGATGGCATAAGGTGGTAGGGACCTCTAAGATGGTCCCCACTAATCTTCACTTCAGGTATTCACGCTCTTGCTTAATTCTCTCCCCATGAGTGTCCATTGGATTTAATGACTGGATTCTAACAAATATGGTGCTGTAGAGTGATGGGACATCAATTCTGAGATTAGGATACAAAGAGACTACAGCTTCCCTATTGGGTGCTCTCTCTTACAGTCACTCACTTGTCCTAAGGAGTGAGTTTGGAAGCAAATTTACCCCCAGGTGGGCCTTCAGATGACACTGGACAATTCTGAGAGTGGCCAACACTACAGTCTCATGAGGGACCTTGCACCAGAGACACTCAGCTAATCTGTACCCAAGTATCTGACCTGCAGAAACTGTGAGATGAATGTTTGTCATTTTAAATTGCTAAGTTTGGGGGTAATTTATTATGTAACAATAGATAAATAACATACATGGTATAGCTTTTTCTACCCTTTTGTTTTCAACCTGTCCGTGTTTTTATATTTAAAATGACTTTTTTTCAAATAACATGTAGTAGGTCTTGCTTTTCAATCCAACCTGACAATTTCTACATTTTAACTGGATTGTTTACTCAATTTACATTTAATGTAATTAGTGATATTGTATGGCTGAGTCTAAATCTACCATCTTGGTATATATTTTCTATTTGTCCCATCTGTCTGGTGTTCATTTGTACCTTTGTCCTGCTTCTTGTTGGTGAATGAAATAATTTTTGTTTTTCCATTTATATAGTATAATTATACACATTTTTAGTATGCCTTTATCTCCTCTATTGACTTTTTTCTCCTCTATTGACCTCTTTTGTGTTTTGTGTGTGTGTATGTGCACGCGTGCGCATGACTTTTCTAGAAATTACATAATATATTTGCAACGTCTCATGAACAATGTAAGATATTACAACAGTGTAATTCCTTTAACCCACTCTCCTGCCCCTTATACACTTGTTGTCATATATTTATTCTGTATAAACTATAACACTATAATACACTGTTATAATTTTTGCTTTAAGCAGTCAGTGCTTTTATTTTCTTTATTGTTTTATTTTTAATTTTGGTTAAGAAAACACACATCATAAAATTTATCACCTTAATTCTTTAAGTGTACAGTTTTGTAGTTTTAAGTATATTCACATCAGTCAGTAGTATTTTCAATAAATATATATAAAGTCTCCTGTGTTTATCCACAAATCTGTCCTGTCTAGTATTCTTCACTCCTTTCTGCAGATCTAGGCTTCTATCTGACATCATTTCCCTTCACCTGGAGGACTTCTTTTAGTGTTTTTGTATAATGCATTTCTGCTGGAGACAAATTCTCTCAGCTTATCAATATCAGGTAAGAATCAATAATTCTTTTCTTCCTCGTAATATGAGGGATTTAACAATTTTTGACACCCAAAGTCCTTCTGGCATCTTCCTTCCCAGTGTTTATTGTTAAACTTTGAGATTTTAAATCCAAATATTGTAATTTAAAGTATTATTTTTATATTTTCTTTCAACATCATATGCTCTCAGTTTGTAATCATATTTGCAATTATGTGGATGTATTTTATGCTCATTTTATATGATTTTTTTAGTTGTTGAGTTTTAAATTCCGATTCATGTCATAGTCAACTGAATAGGTCTTTGGACCTTTTTCAAGAAGAACACAAAGATGACATATTTTCTACGCCCATGAATATTGGGAAGGTATTTTTGGTGCCCTTACTCATGAGCCACTTTGTAAAATTGTTTAGTATTGCTTAAACATTGCTCCATGTTTTTCCCCCGCATTAAGTAAGAAATCAAGAGAGGCTATTTTCACATGCCATTTTAACCTGTAAACCCCTTACTTAGAATTTTATGCTGGCTAGAGCCTTCAAACTTCAGATATGTTCTTCAAGATAACAGTAATTTCAAACTTTTTAAATGGACTATGTGATTTCACAGAATGAAATTGACATTAACTAGAAGAAAACTGCAGTGATGAGGATTTAGACAATATTCAAAATTATTAAATAAGGAATTTCCCAGGACTTATAGAATATCAGGGAAAGTTTATCAAAAAGTTCTTAGTCGTTGTCAGACAGCACATCTTTCCAAGGTCCAAATCATGCTTCAAGAGGCTTTTAGAACTTTGTTCTCAATTTCTCTAGCTATCACAAGCCTTTGCATCTTATTCAGAAATGAACCCTTGGGCTTCCCCTGTGGCGCAGTGGCTGAGAATCTGCCTGCCAATGCAGGGCACACGGGTTCGAGCCCTGGTCTGGGAAAATCCCACATGCCACGGAGCCTCTAGGCCCGTGAGCCACAACTACTGAGCCTGTGCGTCTGGAGCCTGTGCTCCCAACAAGAGAGGCCGCGATAGTGAGAGCCCCGCGCACCGCGATGAAGAGTGGCCCCCGCTTGCCACAACTAAAGAAAGCCCTCGCACAGAAACGAAGACCCAACACAGCCAAAAATAAATAAATTAAAAAAAAAAAAAAGAAATGAACCCTTAACATCTAGCAGGATACTGAAAGCATTACTTATCTCAAGCCAGAATCATCAGCTCGTAGCAATTGTTCCTGAGACACTGTCCCTTCCCAATCACTCTGTCAGACTAAGGAACTGTATTTTGGGCAGTAAAATTCTGCATTCTCACCCTTATCCTTCTGCTAGATCTTGTGGCTTCAACTGTTTTGAGAATGATTGTGATCCCATTCAACTAATGTCTTTCTTGCATCTTCAAGTTCCTCTATCAACCCACAACCTATTTCCCCTGAGATTATTTCTTCTTTATCTGAAGCTATTTCTTATGTTGACTGCTGCAAGAGACAATTTGAGCTGTCTCCTTTTCCTCCTGTTCCTCTGGAGTGTGACTCAGACATTTAGATACCATTCATTTTTACAATTATCTGAAAAGTTGTAAGACACTGGTACCAAATTCTTGTCTCACACTATACATATTCATCAAGTCAGCAAGTCAAATACTAAGATATAACTAACTACTCAAGCACAAACCAAGGAAAATGAGCATTACCTTAAGAAATCCTAGAAGCAGCATTAATTTACCTCTGGCACCTGGAACCTGGAACACATTGCCTTGTGGTCCACAGACGAGCAGCTTCCATATCATCTGGGAACTTATTAGGAATGCAGATTCTCAGGCCTACCTTCAGAATCTGCATTTTAACAAGATCTGCAGGGGACTGTATGCATTTTACAGTTTGAGAAGCACTGGTGTCTGGAACGGAGCTCCCCAACAGGTATGTCAGGACATGCTAGTGGGGATGAGTTAGAGGTGTGCTCTGCAGGTTCTCCTCAGCCCTCGGCCCTTGGGCCAGCAGGGAGGGGTCTGGGGAGGTTGGAGCCCCTCCTGGTTGCCTCTACAGACGGCAGCTCCTCCACTTACCTCCGTGTACCTGACAGGAGAAAGCTTGAGCACCTGTAGAGGTGGCGGTTCTCTGAAATAAATGCTTTCCATACAAAGATGTTCGTATCTATTGAAAAAGATGTTTGTCTAGGGCCCCAAATAGACATACCTGTGCCAAATTTGTTCTGTGAACTAGTGAACTGCTTCTATCCCAAAGCATCTCTGTATTCCCAAGTCTTGTAAAAGATTGATATTCCTTCTCAAACCTGCGATCTTGGTGGTCATGATGATTGCCTCAGGGATGCCTAGGAAAAACTTCTGCCTTTTACAAGGATGTCTTTCTCTTGAACACGGGCTCTCACTGCATTATCTCTTGGGGGAAATTAACAGGACAGGTTGAAAAACCTTCAACTGTCCATTTCTTCAAATGGTAAACATTTCTATTCCTGTGTGTCAAAGCATCTCAAACTTAACGTGCCCAAAATAGAGCTATGATCTTCCCCAAATCTGCTTTATTTCCGGTATTCTTATCTCCTTGAATGGCACCATCATATAATTAATTGGAGAAGCCAGAAACCTGGAAGTCAGTCCTGTCATCTCCCTGTCAGTCATGTTTCATGACCAGCAACAAGTTCTGTCCACTTCACTTCCTGAGTTCCTCTTAAACCAGTATATTTCTTCCAGTATTTTCCATGCAAGCTGTTTTCTTGGTCCAAGCTACCATCCTCTCCTTCCTAACTGGCCTCCCACCTCCATTCTTGTCCCAAATTGATTGCCTCAAAGTATAAATCTGATCATATCACTCCTTTCCTTAGCACCCCCTTAATATCTCCCCACGGCCTTTAGGATAAAAAGCAAAATTCTTAACATGGTCCACAAAGCCCTGTCTAGTCTGGCACCTGCCTTGTGGTCCCCAGACTAGCAGCTTCCATGTCAACTGGTGGGCGCTTACCTTTTTGCCTCCCGTTCAGCCATGCGCTGCTTCGTTTCCTGAGGTTCAGCCACACTGGCTTTCTCCTCTCCATGTTTCTTCCCACCAAAGGGCCTTTGCTCTTGCTATTTCCTCTTACTGGAGTATCCTCCTCCCTCCCTCCTCTCTTTGGTCCAGTTCACTCCTACTTATTTATCGTCTGTTTCTCTGCTCACCTGACTCCTTTCCGGAGGAGCTTTCCCTCATGCTTCTACACTGAGTCAAGCTCCCAGTATTCTTCTCTTAGTGCCGTGTGCCCCTCCTGCCTGGCAATCATCACAGCTTTAATGTTTCAGTTTTGTGGATGATCATTGGATTACGTCTTCCTCCCCCACCGGACTGTAATCTCCATGAGGATAGGATTTGTTTCTCATCCGTCCCACCTTAGGTCTCCACTGCCCGGTGCTCTTCCTGGCACACAATAGAAGGTCAAAAAATATTTATAAAAGAAGTGACTGCATGCATTTTGCTTTCCAGACGCTGCCTCCTAGTGTCACTCAGCTGTGGCCTGTATCGAAGGTTCACCAGTGATGAGTCCTTTCGCTCTTACAATTCTCACGTTGACATCCAAGCTTATTCAGCTTTTCACTTCCTTTACACGTCTTGATGGTTTTCCCTCAGGAGGGCCTGCTGGAACCTCTGGGGATGGGGCTTGGGGAGGTAAGTGTAATGGAAAAAAGCTTGTCCAGGGGGTTCTGATTCACCACCCGCCTTGCAGCGTCAGGGCAGGAAGATCCTGCTTTAAATCTCAGGATAACTACCTGGGGTCTGGAAAGACAATCTTACAAAGTGTTCTTCCCAGGAGTCTCACTCTATCCTTTCCTCCCCCTCTCCCTCCCCAGTTCCTTCAGGCTTTTATAGACAGCATATTTACAGGGGATGTGGCTCTTTTTTTTTTTTTTTTTTTTTTTTTACATATTGATTCCTTTGAAAGGCTAGATCTTTAGAGCTAGAGAAACGGCCACACGGTGGTTAGCTTTCTGTAAAACTGCATAACGTTTTTCTGGTGTGTATTTATTCCCTACCCCTTGAGCTAAACATGAGGCTGAGTGGTAACTGCCTGTGTCTCCAGGCGAGGCCATTTCATTGCAGGTGTATCACAGGCCCCGAGGAGCCCTGAGGTGTAATCTTTACATAGCTGCCTTGGCAACTGAGTTCACCAATGCTTGTAGTGCACCCGAGGACAAGCAGGTATCCCGACAGTGGGTGTTTCTAACAAATTTCCCTCTCAAATTGGCACCTTCTCTGCCAGCTTTCCAGACTTCACAGTGTGTCTCACAGTTTGGGAACAATTTCCATCATCATCTGACTGGCAAGTACTAGTTCTGTGGCAACTTGTGTTTTTAAAATAGCTTCATACACAGTAGGGTCCAGAGGTCCAACCTGCCTCTGACGTAATCACTTAAATACACATTACCGTAATGTTCCCAAGAGACAGCATCGTCTTTGGACACGTTCAAAAGAACACTACGTTGTCACTTGTTTAGCTTTTTGTATACACTTAAGTTATCCATAGGTGAAGATAGGTTATTTGAATTTTTTCTATTCTAGATTAATTTACCTCTTCAAAGCCATGTTTCACACAGACTTTCATAATGTTGAGTTATTATTTTTTATTCTTAAAATGATCTGTCAAATTATGCACGTTCTGTCAGGCGGGGTGGAAGCTTTGTAACTGATTTCCCTATTTTTAGAACGACTAACCCTCCCGGTTTGTCCAGGACTGAGACGGGTTCCCAGGACATGGGATTTTCAGTGCAAAAACCAGAAAAGTCCAGACCACTGGGGCAAATTTGTCACCCTACTACCATTTCTACCCCAATAAGAGGAACAGGTAGACCCAGTCAAAGGCAATTATCATTCCTGTATCTCCCAGTTTATCCCTGAAAGTAATATCTTGCAAAGCTTCTTTTTTTTTCTCTCTCTCTCTCTTTTTTTAAAAAAAAATTTTATTTATTTATTGGTTGCACTGGGTCTTTGTTGCTGTGTGTGGGCTTTCTCTAATTGCGGCGAGCAGGGGCTACTCTTTGTTGTGGTGCATGGGCTTCTCATTGCAGTGGCTTCTATTGTTGCCGAGCACAGGCTCTAGGCGCGCGGACTTCAGTAGTTGTGGCTCACGGACTCTAGAGCGCAGGCTCAGTAGTTGTGGCGCACAGGCTTAGTTTCTTCGCGGCATGTGGGATCTTCCTAGACCAGGGCTCGAACCCGTGTTCCCTGCATTGGCAGGCGGATTCTTAACCACTGCGCCACCAGGAACCTCCTCTCTCTCTCTCTCTCTCTCCCTCTCCCTCTCTCTCTCTCTCTCTCTCTCTCTCTCTCTCTCTCCCTCTCTCTCTCTCTCTCTCTCTCCCCCCCTCTCTCCCTCTCTCGCTCTCTCTCTCCTCTCTCTCTCTCTCTCCCTCTCTCCCTCCCTCCCTCCCTCCATCTCTCTCTTTTAATAGAACACCTTTATTGAGATAAAGTTCACATAACATACGATTCACGCATGTAAAGTGTGCCATTCAGTAGCTCTTAGTATGTTCACAGAATTGCGTGATCCTCAGCACGATTTTAGAACATTTCATAACTCCCCAAAGAAACCCTATACCCACCAGCGGTCATTCTCCTTTCCCCCAGTCCTCTCAGCCCCTAGCAACCACTGGTCTGCTTTCGGTCTCTACAGATTTGTCTTTTCTAGATATTTCATATAAATGGAATCATACAATATGCGGCCTTTTGTGCCTGGCTTCTGTCACTGAGCATCATGTTTTCAAGGTTCTTCCATGTTGTAGCCTGTGTCAGTTGTTCGTTCCTTTTTATTACTGAACAATATTCCATTGTATGGATAGACCACATTTTATTTATCTATTCATAATTTCATGGACATTTGGGTTGTTCCCATCTTTTGGCTATTATGAATAATGCTGCTATAAATACTCATGGACAAGTTTTTGTGTGGACACATGTTTTCATTTCTCTTGGGTATAATCCTATGATTAGAATTCCTGAGTCATAGAGTCTGCCATACAGAGTGAAGTAAGTCAGAAAGAGAAAAACAAATACCGTATGCTAACACATATATATGGAATCTAAGAAAAAAAATGGTTATGAAGAACCTAGGGGCAGGACAGGAATAAAGACACAGATGTAGAGAATAGTCTTGAGGACACGGGGAGGGGGAAGGGTAAGCTGGGATGAAGTGAGAGAGTGGCATGGACATATATACACTACCAAATGTAAAATAGATAGCTAGTGGGAAGCAGCCACACAGCACAGGGAGATCAGCTCAGTGCTTTGTGACCACCTAGAGGGGTGGGATAAGGAGGGTGGGAGGGAGACGCAAGAGGGAGGAGATATGGGGATATATGTGTATGTATAGCTGATTCACTTTGTTATAAAGCAGAAACTAACACACCAGTGTAAAGCAATTATACACCAATAAAGATGTTAAAAAAAAAAACAGAATTCCTGGGTCATGTTAAATCTCTATGTTAAACCTTTTTTTTTTTTTTTTTTGGGAACTTCCAGACTGTTTTCCAAAGTAGCTGGACCATTTTACCATCTCACCAGCAGTGTATGTAGGTTCCAGTTTCTCCACGTCCTTGCCAACACTTAGTTATTATCTGTCATTTTTATTATAATCATCCTAGTTGGTTCGAAGTGGTATCTCATGGTTTGATTTTCATTTCTCTGATGTCAGCGATATTGAGCATCTTTTCATATGCTTATTAAGCTTCTTAAATGGAAAATTATAACACAATTAAAGGATGTTTGTAAATAACTGATTATACACACTAGGCTTAAGATTTTAACTAAATATTTAAATAGGATGTCCACAGCTAATTGCTATTATCTCAAATCATTCTACCTGGAGGTAAATCTCCAAGTTTTCTTTAAACCATCAACTTTTCCTCATGAACGGAAATGGTCCCAGTATAAATCTCTCTCACTTGCTCTGATGTTGGGCCATCCTCTGTTCTCTCTATCAAGCATTGTTGCCTGAGTGGCTGTTTTCTTCTGGAGCCAGTGACTGTGTGTTCCTTGCACATAAGCCTGGATTTGCACCCCTGGTGCTTTGTTGATTAACTTCCTCAAAGTGTTGGATACTCAATCATCACTCATACAATTTGGGCTCAGTGGCCTTCTGGGCACTTTATACACTCAGCAATTCCTCTCTTTGTCTTACCTCTCTGATTTTCTGCTACTTCTTTTCCTTTGTCTGTTCCCTTTCTGCAGTTTCTCTTGTTCACTCTATGTGTTTATTTAATTTCGTTCATTGGTTAGTTTGTTCCTTTATTCCTCCACTAATAAATTCCAAAAGGATCTGAGGCACTGGATTCCATCTCCTGCCCTTGCCTTTTCTCCTTCTGTCATTAACGAATTTTCTCTCAAGAAACCCCATTGATTTGGCAGAAAATGTTAGGATTCCTAGCAAGGCTACCAAGAAAACTATCTCCATCAGGAAACATACTCCCTACCTGCAATATCTTTTGGAGCCTGAGAATGGAAACAAGGAGTTTTCATCTTTCTAGAACGGCCCTGGTCACAGTTGTGTGACATGATCAACAGTTTCTACGAATGTCTATGGATGACCTCCTATTGATCAGCAACTACTACAAAGATACCATTTCTGCATTTAAACCCATTATTGCTTGATATATGTGGCCAAACAGTCACTACCTTACAGTTTGGCACAGGGAACAAGGGTAATAATAATAATAATAACAATAATAAATGATCTAGGCACTATTCTAAGCAGTAGAAGAAGAATAATTTCATGGGGGCAGTCCACTGTAGAAGCAGGCAACTAGGTATTTTTATTATCATTTCCATATTATTATTTACTTTGTAAAAAAGATTTAACCCAGCGCAAGGTAATATGGTCACATTCAGATACCAGAATGGTCCCTCATTTCTTCTTTCTCTGTTTTTACAACAGGGATGGCCCTAAGGTTATAACGTTTGGGACAACACTGCCATTTTCATTCCTGACCTAAGAGATCTGGGGTTCCCATGAGTGGGGTAGCCAGCGATCTTTGTCGGTTTGTGTGTTTCAGAGTCAAGGGGCCAGAGAAGGAGGAGAAGTTGAGGCGGGCGCTCAAGCAGGTCCTGAAGTGTGACGTGACTCAGAGCTGGCCGCTGGGGGCTGTCCCACTGCCCCTGGCCGACTGCCTGCTCAGCACATTGTGCCTGGACGCCGCCTGTCCGGACCTCTCTGCCTACCGCACGGCCCTCAGGAACCTCGGCAGCCTGCTGAAGCCGGGGGGCTTCCTGGTGCTCGTGGATGCTCTGAAGAGCAGCTACTACATGATCGGCGAGCAGAGGTTCTCCAGCCTCTGCCTGGGCCGGGAGGCAGTGGAGGCTGCCGTGAGGGAGGCCGGCTACACCATTGAACAGTTTGAAGTGATCTCCCAAAGTTATTCTTCTGACATGGCCAACAACGAAGGGCTTTTCTCCCTGGTGGGGCGGAAGCTGAGCACATCTGTATGATACCTTGGGGTCGCCAATTAAAGCAATTCCTCTGGCTTGCCCAGTTGACTTCAATCCTTGGTTCCAACTGCCATGGTCATTGTTCTGAGTAGAGGCTAATGGCTGGGGCCCAGTGGTTCATCTAGGGCAGGGTTGGAGTGGTCAGTCTGCCTAGGAACCATTAGTTGACCACCTACTCTGTGCTCCCCATGTGTGCTGGTGTTATAAGGACTCCAACATGACAAATGGGCATGTCTAGTCTTCACTGCCTATGATTACAAAAGAATACCTCATTTTCCTTGAATATCCCAGTTATGATGGCTTAAGCCCACACATGCCTACAGAGAAGTGTCTGCAGTTATTCACTCCTCATTTCCTGGGGGGCCCTGATGCCTTCTTCTCTCCCAGGAACAGACTTCTCCTGTTCTTCACTTCTTGTCTTCTCTGGGGACCATGTCCTCCTCTGGGGTCTACTGGTGCTACCACCACCCAGGGTCAGAGAACAGCTGTCACTTTTGCCTCTTGGTCTCAAGAATGGGGTAGGCCTTTCTTTTACTTCCCTCAACACACCTGAGCCAAGGCTGTGACTTTTATACCTGAATAGAAATTTAGGAGTTAGTAAGAGAGAAAAGAGACCCTGTCTTACAGGTGCTATTAGAAACGAGTATCTTTGGGAATTCCCTGGTGGTCCAGTGGTGAGGACTCCACGCTTTCACTGCTGAGGGCCTGGATTCAGTCCATGGTCAGGGAACTAAGATCCTGAAAGGCACGCTGTGTGGCCAAAAAAGAAAAAAAAAAAAAAAGAAAGCAACAAGTATCTCAGAGCCCACATCCGTAGAGGGTCCTGGAAGGTAGCCTGTTGGCATAGCTTTTGGCCAAGCATCTACTTATCTACTTGGAGTTAGCATACCTCCATATGGCACGGCCACCCTTTCTGGGTCCTATGCCCATCACCCCGAGGCTCTAAAACAGAAGTTGACAAACTACGACCCAGGAGCCAAATCCAGCCTGCTGCCCATTTTGTAAAGTTTTATTGGAACATAGTCATGGCCATTCATTTGCGTACTGTCTATGGTTGTTTTCCTGCTGTGATGGCAGAACTGAGTAATTACGAGAGCAACTGTATGTATAGCCTGAAAAGCCTAAAATATCTATTATTGGATCTTTGTAAAAAAAAGTTTGCCTCCCCCTACCCGAGAGAGAGAAGGAGTTTCCTCCTCACCCCGGTCTGAGGCCCCTTTCTCTAGTCTTCATTTCTCATCCCAAGATTTCTCTCTTCCTAGGATTACTGACAGTGGACATTTCTGCTTCTCACAAGGGAGAGTCCTTCCTCCCCACTCCCCAGACATGCAATGACAGTCACATTAGGGCACGAGAGTCCAACACCAGTACATTTTTGTTTACTTGGTTGTAAATAACACAGTATTGGTCCATTTCCGAGACATTTCCAATTGTTCAGTTATCCTAGGACACTCACATCACAACATTCTAACCTGCTTACGAGTTCTAGAGATTCTGTCCTGAAGGCCACTAACAGGCCAGTCCAGGCTGCATCAAGAAGGCCAAGTCCAGCTCTGTTCCTGTAAGCAGGTGGGGAGGGTCAGACATGTGCATCCTTTCTCCAAATAACTGTTCCCAGAAGGCAGCACACTTAGCTCCCCAGGAGCCAGCACCAGTCACCCAGGCCCGAAGGAAGCTACAAAGTCTGTGGAGACTGGGCTCTCCCAAAACTGTGCCATCTGCCTCCACCCAGAATGAAGGTCACAGCGTCTGAAAACGTCTGCATTTGGTTACCCCCCTAGCCCACCCAAGGCAATGGCCCTTGCTTACATTTGCATAACAGCAAAGAAAAACATAAGCCTACTTTTAAAACAGGATTTCCTGGTTTCAACCTCTTTTAAAAACAGCAATTTCTTTTTAAAACAAGCTTTCAACTGATGATAGGTTTTCTACTTTGACCTATGCAATTTTGGCTGGGTGGGGGGGAGGAGCGGGGTGGATGCCAGCGGAAGAAGCTGAGACCAGATTGCCCACAACAGCTTTGTAAGGCACAGTCCCTGAGCAGATTAGTCTTCTGTGATTTCACCTCTAAGATGACATTTATGGTAACACTTTTTGTTTCCCCACTGAACTGTGAGCCTCTTGGGTTTATATTTGGATTCCCCAACCCTTTGGCCAGACATGGTCTAGGCTCTGGGCACAGAGCAGTGAATAGCGGAGGTTAGAACCCTGTTCTGGGAGTTTATGTTCTAGAAGAGGAAGTGGGGGGACAGGAAGATAAGGAAACTAATCGATCAATGAATGAGATACTTTCTGATAGCGATCAGAGCTATGAAGGCACTATAACAGGATAATGGGCTGGAGACTGTCTGATTGACAGAACATCTGACTAAAAAATGGTTTAAAAAATAGGGGTTTATTAATCTCACAAGGAAGAAACTCAGAGGTAGGCACTTGCAGGAGAAAGTGGGGGGTCTACAGCATGATCAGACATCCCGGTCATATCCATCTTTCTACTCTGCCTGTGCCTGCGAGTGGAGTTTTCATGGGAGGAAATCTGTTTCAGAAGCCCCAGCAGGCTTCCTACCTCTTACTGACCAGACTAACATGCCCACCTCTAGACCAATTGCAGACAAAACAGAAAAGACACAGGGCACACTTCTAAAGATTTGTTAAATGAATGAATAAATTCTTAGGTGACAGCAAAAAGAAAAAAGAAAACTCACTGGATTCAGTGAACAAGCCAGCAGCTCTGACAATCTCAGCATCCAATTTTTTTTTCTACAAAGATCATCCCATTTCCAACATCTGGCTCTGCTGCTTACTAGCTGTTTCTCCTTGGGCAAGTTACATAACCTCTCTGTGTCTGCCTCCTTATTTGTCAAATGAGATTAAAATAGAATTTCCTATCAAAAGAATACAAATGAATCGCTACATATAAAGGACCTAGAATAAATGCTTGGCACTTGATAAGCACGCAATATTTATTTATTGTTAGCTATAATATTATTATCTTTGATATTAGTTGCCAAAGCAGCTGAGAAAAGATATCTTGAGCTCTAAGTAAGAGAGAGGATTGCAGTTCTGGGCTGCAGGCAACCAGGCTCTTTACTACTGGCATTGCCTTCCAGAGGGGCTGTGATAAAACTCAGTTTCTACACTGCATGCCACCAATTCCTTTCTCATTTAAGAAATATTCAGCAAACGTTTGTTTAGCACCCTCCAAGTACCTTTCCTACTCCAGGCACTGAGAATGCAAATGAAGCCCTGTGTCAGCTGGCTCGCAGGTCCTCATCTCTGCAGTCACAGTGATACACCTAGTGCTTCCCGGTGCTTCCAAAGGCAGTACTGCAGCCTGCAGCAGTGGTCCCCACCCAGAATCCACGCTGTTCAGCTTCTCCTGCTCAGGCTGTGCTGCTGGTGGTCCACGTCCACAGCCGGCAAATGCTGGGGGAAGAATGACGTGGCCTGTCTTGAGAAAGGTACTCCAGGGTATGCCCAGGGTTCTGCCTTGGATGCCTCAGAGCCATGCCAGTTTCCTCCAGGAGAAGTAGAAAACACTTTCCATCTACACCCGGCGTCAGCAAACGTTTCCTGCAAAAGGACCAGATGGTAAATATTTTTGACGTTGTAGGTCATAGGATCTTTTTAAAAAATATATTTATTTATTTTTAAAATTTATTGTCTTTATTTTTTTGGCTGCATCGGGTCTTAGATGTGGCATGCAGGATCTTTTGTGGCGGCGCACGGGCTTCTCTCTAGTTGTGGCATGCGGGTTGCCTCTTTTCTAGTTGTGGCACGTGGGTTCCAGAGCGTGTGGGCTCTGTAGTTTGCGACACGTGGGCTCTCTCATTGAGGCGCAGAGCTCAATAGTTGTGGCGCACGGGCTTAGTTGCCACGCGGCATGTGGGATCTGAGTTCCCTGACCAGGGATCGAACCCAAGTCCCCTGCATTGGAAGGCAGATTCTTTACCACTGGACCACCAGGGAAGTCCTGGTCATAGGATCTTGATCTATTCAAGTCTGCAGTTATAGGGAAAGCAGCCCTAGACAATATGCAAATTAATGTGTGTGGCTCTGTTCCAATAAAACTTTATTTACAAAAACAGGTGAACAGGTTGATTTGGCCCAAAGTTTGTAGTGTACAGATTCCTGATCTAGACCCTGAAGCAGCCTTACTTGTGCCTGAAGTTTTATAAGGTTTCTCTAGTTAATTTCAAATACTCCGTTTTACTTATAGGAGCTCAAACCCAAATCCGAGGGGCTGAAAGGGGAATACAGAGAACACTGTTTCCTCCGTGCTCCATCTGTGCTCCATCCCTCTCTTTCCTGCTGCATCCCGCAGTCAGAACTCCTTACTCCTCCCCCAGGGTGAAGCATTCAATAAATAATGACAGAAGATGGAGGTGGGGGTGGGGATGGGGGGGCAGGTGAAATCAACTACACTAATAGTTCTCAAACTGCAAGTTGACATTCATTCATTAAAATCAAATTAGTGCATCACAATAAACATTTGGAAAAATAATACAGAATGAACTAGAAAAAAAATCCCAGATATTAGCACTCCGTATAGTCTTATTTTGTGAAGTTTTGTTTTAGTTTTATTAAAAACTACATGTAGGGGCTTCCTACATTGACATGTAAACAGTTAAAATTCAGGGTGATAAGGGCTCTGAGATGAGTAAGCCCGGGGTGCTTTGGAAGGCGGACGTCAGGAAAGCTGGCATTGGCTCTGGGTCTTGCTGGCTGCCTAGAGGTGTTGTCTGGCAGTTGAGGAATAAAAGGGCAACATGAGGAACGTCCCGTACAAAGGCACGAAGCAACTCCTCTTACCGTCACCCTCCTCACGGGTTTGTTCTCTCAGTGAAGCCAGGACCTAAGCAAACATTTGGCTGCTGGGCTTTCGTTTGCTTTCCCCGAAATCAAACAGACCAACCAAGTCACTAGCAAACACTGACTAGGGGTCACTCCGGTCCTAACGTATAAATCTCTTTGACCGCTGACCCAGCGCAGGTGTTTTTCAGTCTGCTTTCTGGGGAAGTGTTCCACAGTCTCGCCCTGAGCAAACTTGCATGACGACGCAAGTCGGTGTGTAATGTCCTGGACAACCACCAGGGAAGAGAAAGCCATTTACAGGGTTGTTCACCCAGTTGGTGCAGGCGGCCCGGCCAGCCCAGCCTTTGTAATTCCCATCACCTGGCTGTCACCAGTAATAAGAGAAGATGTCCGTGATATGACTTACTAGGCTGGTCTTTAAAAGCTGTGACTGCCCCGTCTAATTTTAGCCTCAGCCCACTCGGAGAATGGGAGGGGACCATTAAATCTCACGGAGACTAGGAGGAGGGGGGGAAAAGCTCTGGACTGGGGGACAGAAGCCATGTGTGGATTTTTGTCTTATGACTTGATTGCCATGAAAGCAGCAGTCCACCTTTGTCAGGCTCAGGGCTACCTCTGTAAAAGAGGAGGAAGGATCATTTCGAAGGACTATTGAGATCAACTGAGATTCCTGTGAAGGCACCGTGTAACCTGTGAAGTGATTCATAGCTCTTAGATGACTTGGATATTATTAACCCCTTCTAGGGCAGCCGCTGAGCCATGTGGTGCTACATTCATGAAGGTTCCCTTCACAAACAGAGTAAGGATGGCCTTCATAAGCTCTTTAAAGAGCTCTCAGCCTTGCCATGGACAGGTTCCAGCCATGACTAGGGAAACCTGTCCTGCCTGTGCTCAGTATCTAAGTCAGCAGCACAGGCACCTTGAATCCAGAGTCTTCCTCACAGCTAGTCATTCATTTGGCAGATATTTATTACACCCCTGTTACAGGGGCTGAAGATGCTATACTGAGGGTGATACAGCCTCTGGCCTCATGGGACTTATTTCCCTGAGAAGGAGACCAGAAAGTAATGCATTTGTACAGAACCTTAGAATAAATACTAGATTGTTTGATTCTCAGGTCAAGCCTGTCAGGAACCTTTGCCCTTTCTGACAGAGCTCACCAAAATGAGACAAACCAAGCCTTTCTTAAAGCCGTACCTGTCCATTTATAGATCAGCTTTGCTCAAAAAAAACTTTTTGAGCTACAGATAAGGTGTTTAAGGAAGATTATCACAAAGAAAAACCCCACTGTGCTGTGTTCCTATTTTCCAGCGGAAGCAGTGATTTAACCTTTTGGAGTCTCCCTTTCTCTCTTCCTTGCTGGCAGCACTTCTGCCCAGAATCACTGAATTGGAAATGCTTTCCTTAGCCCTCTGATCGCCAGCAGAGGGCACACACAGCTCTTGTTGGAGACCTTCATTCCTGAAATTACCCATTTATACAGCAAGGAATTTAAATTGAGTTAAATTCTCCAAAACAAGAAGCTTCTCCCCAGCATTGCCTTTTGTACACTCCACTTCTCAGGTTGCTAGAGAAAAAGGAAGGAGAATTCAGCCTACTTTTCTTTAACAAAAAGTACGTATAATTATTTTTATAGATACTTACATTAAAATTTTTCCCTCTTAGGTCTATACACAAAATGCAAATTTTAATAAACCACACAGAGGCTCTTGGCCAGATTAGCATAAGAAATGTTAACTATTAGATTATGCGGTTAACTCACCATTACCCTCTATTTCCTGTTTATTCAAAGTAGGAAAAAGAAGTTTTTGTGCTTTTTCAAAACCCAGTTTTTTAAAAAATGGAGAAGTCTTCCTATGGTTGCTGGCCAAATCATGATACTTAAAACTTTAATGTTTATTTAATAGTGTCTGATGAATTCACAGGAAGACTTTTGGGGTTGAGTTTCAAACCCTCCACAAATAGTTATGAGTTAATATTGCCTTTGTTCCAACTTCAATGTTGAGGACCAGGAAGTATTTTCTTCCCTGGTAGATTATTGTCTCTCTCATCTCAGAGAAAAGCTCTTGAACATTTAAACAGAAGAGGACTTAAAGAGTTGTTATTTTTTGTTTTTTTTTTTAATTATTTTTTATTGTTGAGTTTCAAGTAAGTTTTTTTTTTAAATAAATAAATTTATTTATTTATTTACTTATTTTTGGCTGCGTTGGGTTTTTGCTGCTGCGCGCGAGCTTTCTCTCTAGTTGTGGTAAGCGAGGGCTACTCTTCATTGCGGTGCACAGGCTTCTCATGGCGGTGGCCTCTCCCGTTGCAGAGCACGGGCTCTAGGAGCACGGGCTTCAGTAGTTGCAGCACATGGGCTCAGTAGTTGTGTCTCACAGGCTCTAGAGCACAGGCTTGGTAGTTGTGGCCCACAGGCTTAGTTGCTCCGTGGCATGTGGGATCCTCCCAGACCAGGGCTCAAACCCGTGTCCCCTGCATTGACAGGCAGACTCCCAACCACTGCGCCACCAGGGAAACCCCGGAGTTAAAGAATCGTAAACACTAGTTAGGTTGCTCTTCAGAAACATCAGTAATAGTAGGAACAACTCACTTATCTTCAGCTTACCACCCTGTTGACTGGTAGTCTCCTTAAGAGCGGAGAGTTAAGCACTCCATGTGCAGCAAGAGGAGGAAGATATTTCTAGAAGGAGGAGGGTAAGCTGTTAGTTTATCCCTCCCTTTCTTCTCAAGGGTCAATTTCTGTCACCTTTCCACCACCTTCCACTATTCATTAAATGTTACGGAAATCCCATTTATTTGATGTGACCCTTGCCCTAGTGGAATTTATGATCTTACTTGTGAGTTAAGATTTACAAAATCTGAAGTCCAAACCTCCTATTTTATAGGTGAAGAAACTGAGATGGTGATCCGGGATAAGGAACTTCATCTTTCCACGCCTCGGTCTCTGGTGTGACGTGCGGGGTTGAATCAGGTGGCTACGAGGGCCAACAGTTTATGATTTCTGAATTAGAGAACAATAGTTGTTAAAATAGAATTTTAATATAGGTGCCATCTGAGGTAATCAAGTGATTACCTCTAATGTGGTAATCACTTTAAGATTCAAGTGAACCCGTGCTTCCTCTAATGTGTCAGGGAATTTGGAGGGGCAGTGACTTATATTCCCCCTGGATCTGAGCTCCTGCTGGCACTGAGTTTCAGTTTGTGAATCATCTCACTTCAAGCATATGCTGATTCTTTTCTTATCACATGACCCCTGACCAGACTCTTCCTGATCCTTTCATTCTCTGAAATTCCACTGACCCTAAAATGTATGAGTAGCTGAAGGTTCAAGACAATGGAAGTGGTTCACGCCCTAGGACTACAGCAACCTAAGATATTCGAAACCCTTGCTTTTAACCTTATGGGGGATTTCTCAGCGACTCACTTTCTCTAATTGTCCCTCACCATGCTGTTCTGCTGTCTCCCCTCCCATCTCTGGTCTTCAGCCCCCTCCTCATTGGCTTCTTGCCTCCCTTCCCAGACACCCGTACCCATCTCTTCATTTCACTTGCTTCAAGTGCAGATCCCACCCTGGGGCTTCACTTCCCTCAAGCCTTCAAGGTTCCTTAAAAGGAACTTTGCTGCTTGTACTTAGAATTAGAAAATTCACTCTTTTTACTTAATTGGGGACTTGGGCTCTGAGCTTCCTAGAACCCAAAGCAAAGAGGGGGAATATCCATTACAAGGTTCACTGTGCTTATGAATTCAAAATAGACCAGCAGTTGTTCAACATAAGCACAACGTTTTCTGGCTCTGAAAACTCTCCTGCAGTTCATGATAATGGGGGGGATAGTGTAGCTATCACTACCCCCTACCTGCCTCTACTGTGGTATACCTAGCTCAATTAGTGACTTTTTTTCAAGTTTAAATCCTCTGGAAGAGCATTATCGACACTAAAAGCCTTTACTCAGTGCCAGGAATAATGGTTCAAAATGCTGGATAGAGAAGAACACAAGACAGAGATGGTCCCTGGCCTCCTAAGCTTACAGTCGAGGTGGGCAGGGGTAAGCAGGAGGTCAGCTTTGATGCATAATGTGGTGTAAATGGGAAAACACAGGAGAGCCTTGACTAGTCTTGAAGGGTTGGCAAAGGCTTCCTGGAGGAAGTGATACTTAAGATGAGGCTTAAAGGGGAAGTAAGATTTATCTGAGCAAAAAGAGGGGAAATGAGTTCCAGGCAGAGAGAAGAGCCTGGGCAAGATGCCTAGAGGTGAGAGGGACGATACCTAGGATTAGGGACTGTAGCAGATGCCGTCGTGAGGCACCCAGATCCCCTTCTCCAGGACAGCACATCCAGGCCCCGCTGCTGCTGCTGTGGTGTTGGCTGCTAAGGGCCCAGCTGCCCCCTTCCCAGGGGAGTTGCTCTTAGCTGACAGGAGGCACCTCATCTGGGAAGTTACAGGCCACTGCCCCCTTCCGCACCCCAGGTCAGCCCACAGCCAATGAATGACTAATACAGGGATTCCAAAGGCTGGTCCTCCTGCCTGGGGGTCGGGGGTGGGGAGGGGTGGGGATTGTGGCTGTGTGCTTGAGCTAAGACAGAGGCAAAGGGAAATGGTTGAGACTGAAATCTCCAGATGCATTTGGTCCAAATGTGAGCCCCATCCCATTAGCAAGTTAGGGCTCTCCTGACTTAGTTACTGCTGTTTTCAATAAAAATTCTCATGAGTTCTATCCATTTAGATTTCTGATGACTAGGGTCACAGTTCATAAAACTCGACCCTGACTTCATCCAACTTTCTGAACTTGTAATTAAGAAGACCAAAGACTCAGCAAATCATGACATTTGGGTAAAATCCCTCTGAGCCTCAGTCTCTTTGAAAAGTGGGAATAATAATCCACGCTCTCTCTGCTTGATCGGGGTACAGCTGGAATAACACACACCTCAAGAATATCTCACGTCCTTTGACCTTCTGGGATATGAGGACAGGAATGCCTAGATGACAACCACCAATATCCCCAATTCTGACAATGCACCCTCCTCCCACCAAGTGAGAAGAGTCTGCTTTCTGGTTATGGCTCAGTCTCTGATGAGTCTGATCATTGTGAATCAGTGAAGAGACCAGCCATGGATGCAGTGACAAGTGAAGTTTCTGAACCTACAAGACCAGACGCTAAATCAAGACACTGACACTCTCAGAGACTAACCTGGAATAGTCTCCTGTTTTCCTCTCTCCCTTCATCCCCTAGAGATCAGGGCAAATGACCTGCCATAGTAGAACAGGATGGGGGCTGGATCTTGAAGGGTGAGTGGAAAGAACTCCAACAAGACCCACTTCAAAGCAAAGAAGCAGAATATCTCCCCACCAATACAGTATACTTTTTAGCTTCTTGCTCCCAGGCAATAAGCATAAACCATGAATTAAAGTTAGTTAGTGTCCTTCTAGAAAATGCGACTGTACTTATAGACATTTAAGTGCCTGTAATGCATTGGAGGAGGATCAATGGTTTCACAGTCCACAGAGGGTCCTGCTGGCTGGAGGGTAAACTCAGCGCCTCCAGTAACTTGATAATCATTAGAAGTGCATGGGGCTTCAGGAAATCTGGATCTCGGGAGACCATGCGTTCCCCACAGTGGAGAATGGAACATTCAACCTTCAGCGTAGTGGAAAACCCCGGGACTTCATAGTGAGCTGGATGTCAAAGTCCCCTGGGGTAAACCTGTTCTTTCCTTGCCTTTGGTCTCACAGGCACCTTCTAAGTGCCAGGCACTAGGTAGGAGGGCTACAGACAGTAAATCAGACATACACGGTTCCTGCCTTCTCAGAGCTTATGGTCTATTTGGCAAGGATGGACAATAAATCAAGCAAAACAAGTCAGTGTGGAAAGTGTCATATAGGGAATGTGCGTGGCTATGATTTCCTGGAGAAAGTGACTTTTAATCTGAGACCTAGAGGGTGAAGAGAGTAAACAAAGCGTGTTACAGGCAGAGGGCTGAGGGGAAGGGAAACTATAATCCAGGCAAAACACAGCAAAACCTGGAGACAAGAGAGAGCACGGCTCATGGAAGGATAAGAGGAGTTCTGTGTGGCTGGTGTGGAAGGTGTGAGAAGGAAGTGGCCAGAGGTGGACTAAGGAGGGAAACAGAGGCTGAGTCAGAGAGGCTGATGGCATTTGTACTGAAATCTCAGCACAATGACAGATCCTGGATGGTGTTACCTAAGCAAATAACAAAACCTCGCTTTGAGAAACGTAGAGACTTCTACTGTCCTCTAGTATTTCCAGGGAAGGAAATGTAGCTTCCTTGGGTTGTTTAGTCTACTGTGTAACTAAAAGGAAGCATTTAGCTTTACCCAAGACTTTTGCTCTTGGCCACCTTGGGTCAATACACACTCCTGCCTTAAAGGCCTGGGATTAATTCCAGCCCTTAGTGTGGCACCCAGGGCTTTTCTCTACCTCTGCCTCCCACACCTCTACCCACTCCCACACCGCAAGTCTCAGCCCTCAGTCCTGCATGCCTGACACTCAGGAGGTGCTCAATAAATATTTTCAAATGAAAGGAGGATGGATTGCCTCTGGGCTTCTATCTCAGCCGCTCACAAACGTGCCTCCAGGCCTCCGAGCTCTGCGTGTGTTGAGCCCCCTCTCTCTTCACACCAGCCCTTGGACCCACAGAAGCTCTCACTGTTCTTTTGCCAAGTGGGCTCAGAAATCTCTCCTCTAAGAAGCCGTTTCCTCTGGCAGAGCTGATAGATCCTCCTCTGGGTTCTCTGGGCTCTTTCTACACACAGTTGATTCTTGTTGCTCGCAGTAGGTAGATTGTATAAAGTCTTCTCGAACACTGGATTAGTGATCACCCAACCATGGCTTCCAGGGGAAATACGGGGTTAGTTTTCTGTGAGCCTCTGGTCACAACATCTTCATCAACCCATCAATGCATAACTTTGTTTTACGTGTTGCTATTTAAAGATAACTTATTTAATCAATATTGTTGATTCATTAACACTGAACTCACAGCCAATAGCACTACAACTCGTGCTTGAATGAAGCTTGTGTAACATACGTATTTTCCACTTAAGGCATATCATAGCCTTCTTACGCTTAAAGAACAGTAGCGCTTCAACACCACGTTTGGGGACCATTTTAAACAGCGAAATTGATCTCAGAGAGGCAGCAGTGAGTGGTGGTGTGAAGCGAGATCTTAATTCCCTGCCCAGGAATTGAACCTGGGTAGCCTGGATGAAAACCAGGAATCCTAGCCACTACACCCCCTGGCTCTTGCCCCCAGTGAAAAATGCCTTTCTCACGCAGGCAGAACTGTAAAAACAGGTACAAAGTTTATTATTAGAGCCACAGCACACAACAAGTGGGAGAGCACACAGAGAAACAGTTTGTTTACTGAAGATAGAAGCAAGGCAGAGATGCACACCTGGAGAGGAAGGGTGTGGGCGTCCCCCCTAATGAGGAGGAGTGCAGTAAAGAGGGGGTTAAGTCATTTATACAGGGCGGTTCTTCCGGGTCTTTGTTTACTTTTGGCCAATTATCTGGTTTCTTTTTCCACACCTGCCCTGCCCTAGGACCCTCCTCAACATGCCTGCGCAACTTTTCCCCAAGATGGATTACAGCCCAGAGGCCTTTGCATCACACGGCCTTAGCATCACATATTATGGGGTGGTGCCCCCTCCTTTTTGATCCCCAAGCTGCAATGTTTCCCTTGCCCCAAGGGTGGGAAATGTATGACCTCTTGATCTTTTAACAGGGTTTAGTCCCACTCTGTCCCTGCCATAAAAATGTCCAATGTCTGGTTATTTACCCTATTTCTGTCGCTGGTATTTATATCGAGGTGCAGATCTTGAAATATAGACAGGAGTCCGGTCATAAATATGTAGTCCTGAAGCCCGTTTGTCTCTTGCTTCAGGAAATGTAAACAGGAGGCTGGTAATGAATGTCCGGCCTGGAGCCCATCTTCTTCTCACCCCAGGAAGTGTGAACAGGAAGTCAGTTGTAAATGTCTAGCCTGGAGCCCATCTAGCTCCTGCCTCAAAATCACCAACAAAAAGCACAAAAACGTGAAAAATGTAACACTTAATAGATCATGAAAAGCACACTGCATACAGTAGGATTGCTGAAGCAAGAAGGTAGAGAGAGTTTGCCTTGCTCAACCCCAGCTAAGAATGTGTGTGTTGACAACTCACATTTTTCACTACTCTGTGCATGTCTAGGAGTGATCACAAAAGCACTGCAAGTCCTGATTTTAGGGTCACAAATAAATTTTAGGGAATAGGCGAATCCACAAATGTGGAATCTGTGAATATTGAGAATTGACTGTATCTTTATTATTCTGAATTGAAGTTAGTAATTGATATTCACCTCTTTTCTTCCAGAAGTGTGTAGTGACTACACTGTGAGCTTTTTGAGGATTTAGCATATAATAGGAAATAATGACAACAACGAACATGGAGAATTTAATATGAGGTGTGCATTTTCTCATTCAGTTCTCACAAGAATTCTCTGAATTATGTACTATTATTATTCTCACTTTACACATGGGGAAACTAAGGCTTAGTGGTGATAGTAACATTTGCCTATGGTAACATAGTAAGTAGTAAAGGCTGGATTTGTGCACAGGCTATCTGACTTGGGAGCCCACGTGCTTAATTGCTGGGCTATCCTGCCTGTGAATTTAAGTCCTTGTGGAGAACTGCCTGAAAAGGAAACACGAAACCTTCAGCATAATCTTCTGGTCAGCCCCTGAGAGTGGCAGTCAACCCATCAGGAGAGGAAGGAGTGGCTTTTAGGAGGAAGCAGAGACGATGGCAGGAGCACTCATGGGTGGTCCCCCAGATGACTGAATTCACTCATTGATTTTGATGTGGAATCCGGCCTCTGTACGCTGACACCGAATTAAATCTCAGAGACAGAGTTTTGGGTGAAGTAGAAAAGAATAGCTTTATTGTTTTGCTAGGCAAAGGAGGCCACAGGGGGCTAATGCCCTCAAAACTGTGTGTCCCAACCTGGAGGGGGTGGTGAGGAGTTTTACAGTAATGGTTCAAAGAGGAGGGCATGATCAGCTCGTGGACATTCTTCTGATTGGTTGGTGGGGAGGTAAATGGGAGTCGGCATCGAAGCCTTCTGGTTCCAACTGGTCTGGAGTCTACCTGCTTGTGGGCAGCATGCTGTTAATTTCTCCCACCTGGTGGGGGAATAACTGCAAAATAGCTCAAAGATATTGTTATGTATATTCCTTGAGGGGGAACCAGGACCCTGCCCCAAGGCTGCACTATTGTTTCTTGACTGTTCCTCCCATGTCTCCGTGTCCCCTCCCTTCCCTTATTAACAACTGTTTGAACCTGCCTGTTGGAACTCAGGGAAGGTCATGGAGGCTGAATGAAGCCTATTTCCTGTAATCAAGAAATGGGGGACACAGAAAGGCTTCTGTGCCCAGGAGCCCTACAGGGTCCTGCTCGGTTTCAGTTTGAGGAGACAAGTGGCCAAGGCTGTTGTCTGGAAAGAACGGTTTCTGCTTATGGGTGAAAAGTCTGTACTTACCTGTGACAGTGAATTGTCCAGATTGGACCTATTTGCCTCAAGGCAGTGGCATAGGCAGTGCACGGGCCTTGCTGGGGACAAGGCAGCACTAGCATGATAAAGCTGGTACCCAGACAGCAAAGTTTGGGGCCCAGAGGGAGCATGACTTTGGAGTATGAAGGTCTTTCAGGTAGCAGCCTGGTACCTGGTTATGTCAGAAGTGGTAAGATGGTGCTTCCACTACGCAAGGTCTAGGAGGCCATGTTTAGCCTGAGAGAAGCCTCTGTAGGGCAGACACCTCAGCGATCATCTCCCATGCTCTCTAGGATCAGAGTGGGGTACTCGGACCAGGCCAGAGCCCTAGTTGTTGGGTCATTGGCCATTATCTGGCTGACAGTGTGACCAGGCTGCTGGGTCTTGAGGAAATGGCTTAGGGAATAAATGAGTATAAAAAGAAATATCATGTTGGGTACAGGGCCATCCATAACTCCTTCCCTCTCGGAGGGAACTAACGTCCAAAGTCCTGTTTGTGGCCTGGATGTTCTGATTCTGGTATAACTGCGCTCTGCTCTCAACACACATTTGTACCACTCACACGCTGAGCTGCTCACAGTCTTCCTGTGAGTCCTTCCAATGGTCACGGGAGCCAGGGAGCCGGCTTAGACTGTGTGTGGTTGGAAGAAGACTCTGGAATGTCTCCAGTGAGAGCAATTTACGTACTTCAGAGCAAGTTGTCAGATGTTTCCAGGAACAGAAAGGCCAAGATCTCTAGAGAAGGGACGAAGGGACGGCCACTGCCTGTGCAGATTCTCCTTCTGCCCAAGGGAGCCCTGGCCTTTGTCTCAATCCCCCCCACAAGATGCATAAAGCGCCAACTCTGCCCAGCCTTTCCCTCATGGCCCCCTGCCACCTGCCATCGTTCTGATGACTTCATCTTGGCGAAAAACCAACCTCCTCCCCACCCCCAGCATTTCTCAAGGAACTGACCCTCTCAAGGACCATCACTCCTCTCTCTCCCTCCTTCAAGGGGGGCATGTGAGGATAGGGTCAGGGTGGGTACTGCCCCCAGCAGGGGACGTTTCCACCTTTAATGAATTTTCCCTTGATCATAATTTATATTAGCTAGGTCTAATCTAATTTCTCCAGGGTCTTAGCCTATGGACTTGTGATCATTTGTACAACGAGAGTGGATCTGGTCCAAATGAAGAAGTGGGTGAAATCTATCTCCATTAACCTGGACCATACAGTTCTCTTACTTCTCCAGACACTTCCCACTCCCAATCTGCTGTTCCCTGTGCCTTCATTTTTCTCCCACGCAGGTTCCTTTGACTGTTTTGGGTGCTGGACCCTCGGGGCTTTCACGATTAGGAAACAGTGTATGAATACATAACCCAAATAAAATGAGTGACCAACCTCCACCAATATTACCTTAACATGAAAAAAACCAATCTGACTCCAAAAGCATTGAAAAGTAACACAGGCGTGTTCAGAGGTGTCCTGAAGCAGCTGTGTGTTATATTGTACCACATAGAGAAAGACTGCCAAAAAATTCTCCTTTTGAATCTCTTTCTTTAGTCCCATTCCTCACAACAGCAGATTTTCTCTCCTCTCCCCAGAACTTTTCTGCCCCAAGCACCTGGCTGTCACTTATGCCTCATGGTCCAGCCACCCCACTGTGGGGATACCTTTTCCTGCCTCCTGGATATTCTTCCCTCTGTAGCCCCGTAAACTGCTGCATCTTCTGGGCTTCTTCAGTTTTGCATTTTCATCCTTTTTCCCACTTGTCACAATAAAAGCCTGGGAATAGAGCAACAGAAAGAGATGTTTTGAGGTAGTAAGGAAGGCGATAAGAGGAATGGGTCACAGCCATGGCGTTATCTGGCTAAGATGCTTCTTCTCTAATGCATGTGTTGGGGGGAGGTATGCAAAGTGTTTTGTCCCATTCAAAATCCTTGGCTCCTTTGAGCTGTGCTAGTATTTCAGATCGGTGAACAGAGCAGGGGCTTCATTTTAGGAAAATCTTCTACCATTCTTAAAACCATCCAGCGAGCATGCATCTTCTAAGGTTTCAAGCTATCTTGCAAATGGATCAGTTCAGAATCTGGCTCCTGACTTCTGTTCTAGTATTACCTCTATCTACTTGCCCACGTTTCCTTCACTCTAACCTTGTTTGATTACTAGCAACTGTCTTAATGCATCATGTCATTTTATGTCAGAATGCCCTCAATCCCTCCCTTCTCTATCCTATGCTCTCTACAGTAATTGTCAGTCACTTCTCTGATTTCCCACTAGATTGTTAACTCCCAGTTCCTAAGGAAACTGACAGATAATGGGTTCTTAAAGATATTTCTTGTATGGATGAATGAAAGAATTAATGAATGAAGAGTTATAAAAAGACTACAGTATATTTCTTTTTTTAATATTTTAATTTTATTGGAGTACATTTGATTTATAGTGTGTTAGTTTCAGGTGTACAGCAAAGTGATTCAGTTATACATATATTCATTCTTTTTTCGATTCTTTTCTCATATAAGTTATCAAAGAATACTGAGTAGAGTTCCCTGTGCTATACATAACAGTGTATTTCTAAGCTTTGGTCAAAATTTTTTTAAAAATCATTATAGTGAAAATTATGACTGCAAGTAAACCAGTACAATGAATGACTTTTTCAAGTCTAAGGATTAATGTCATTCTTTAATTTTGGAAAATTGTCAGTTTATAATCTTATAGTATTTTCTCTCCCCCATTTTAACTATTCTCACCAGTTGGGGCACCAATTATACATATGTTGCACCTTCTCAGTCTATCCTCTATAACTTCATTTTCATTTTTCTATGTATTTATCTTGTTTCATTGCATTCAGGGTGATTTATTGTCTTTTCGGGATAGGCTGCGCTATGCTGCACACCAAATAGACTCAGAAGGCAGAACAAAAGTTTATTTCTTGCATATGTCACAATCTGAAGCAGGCTGGTGGTCTCTTTTGACAGGTATCCTCCAAGATATGACTTTCTTCTTGTGATGCTGTCATCAACATGTGGTCTTATGATCTCCAAGGGAGGAGATGGTCACCCAGGTTGTTTTGTGGCCAGGCCAAAAAATGACACACTTTACTTTCATTCACATTCCAACCACATGGCCCTGATCTCACTGCAAGGGCATCCAGGAAATATGGTTTTCCTATGTGCTCAGGAAGAGGAAATGGAATGGGTGAGCATGTAGTCAGTCTCTGCCACATTCATTTAGTTCTCTTTCCAATATACTGATTCTCTTTTACCTTATCTAGTCTATTATTATCACACTACTATTTTTTGACTCAATTTTTAAATTTTCAATAGTTTTTGGTTCATTTTTATATATAACTTTTCCAATTTAATAACCTGTTGTCATTTTAAGTATGCTATTTCTTCACTTATTTCTTTGAGGATTCTAAACAAACTTGTTTTAAATACCTGGGCTAGTCACTCCTTTTTTTTTTTTTTAATTTCCTTAGGTGTGATTTGTCCTACTTGTTGGATCTGCCAACCAGCTCTTATTACGGTTGATGTCATTATGTGCTTTGTAATTTTTGTATGAAAGCTGATCGTGCATGGGAATTTTTTCCCACGCTTGCTCTTCCCTATTGAATGATTCCATTGTAGCCTCAGCCTGATCCTCTGAGATGCACAGCTCTGACCTGAGTTTTTGTATAAAGATTTAAGCATTTTGACCCATTATGTATAGTATATCAGCTTGATCCAATATTTGATCCATTATATATAGCACCATTTTTGGATGCCATACATAGGCCCCATTCCTGTCACTCCAAACAGAAAAGTTCTAAAAATTTAGTTATACTATCTTAGTCCCATTTCACTGGTGGATACCTTTGGCTTGGCCCCAGGATTCAGGCAGGAGCTGGATTCTGACTCCCTTCCACTCCCAGGATGCTCTTGGCACCTTTCTCACTGAACGACTGAAGCCCTGGCCTCCACACCTTCTAGCTGGCCCAGTTTTGCTTGTACTGCATGGCTTCAGCTCCTGCTTACTTTTTAATAAAGGCTTTCTCTATCTTCTCAAACAGAAATAAATGTGCCCTCTTCTGTGTTACGCAGCACACATTATATTATGATTATTTATGTATAGCCCTGTCATCTTAACTAGACTGTAGGCACATTGAAGGTAGAGATTATGCCCTATTTGTCTTGCTGCCCCAGTGCCTAGCACAACAGCTGTAGATTAGTGAAACTGAATTTGAGGGGTTTTAGGGCCTCTTAAGAAACCCAATTTTTTACTGTAACCCAGAAATGAGTCTCCAATGATATAACACGACGTTTGTGGAAGACAATTTACAGACATAACCAAAAGGCATGCATCTGGACTCTGAAAATGATGTTCTGATCTGCCTGTTGGTGTGCTAACTTGGGCAAGGCTTTTTATTTGCTCTCATTTTGCTCCTTTGAAGATATAATTGCTTCTTGGTTCCATATTTCTATTGCTCATTACACTGTTCCATACCATTTCATTCTGAAAAATAAAACAAAATAGGATATTTAAAATTAATGATGTGGAGCACAGCTTTTTTTTCTCTCTCTCTCTACCTCTAGGCAGAATTAGCAAATGGCTTCAACACCAGCCATTCTCTTTATTGGAAGCATCTGGGTTTCATTAGAGTAAGAAAAATCACTGATTACAAGGGGAGAGGCCCCAGACCTATGTTTCAAAGGATCACCGGGATGTTTATCTATTCCTATCACCTCCTTCCGTTGTCCAGCAGGCTTGGGGTGGCTACTTCTGTTTCCAAGCAAGTTGAAGAGACATCCTCATTGGTTTTGGAATTTGGAGGTTCCTAGTATAAGGCTTTCCACATTGGCTTCATTTTCAAAGATTCAGAAAATGAACAGTTTCTTGGATGACACAAGATCCTAGGTGGCAAAGCTCTGTATCTTTTGTGACTGTCCCTGTTCATGAAGAAACTAAAGTATCAGTGGGGGTCTACTGATCATGTTTTCTAACTTATGAAGGTAGTTGAAGGTTTGTCCTTTCCCCCCAGGCACCATAACTAATTTAAAATGGAATTTGCAAAGACACACAATGGAGCCACCATATTAGGGGATGGAACACTCAGTGAGGGGTGTTACAAGCATACTACTACTAACAATAATAATAGTATTTAGCTTTGATCATGAGTTTATATACCAGGCCCTTTACTTATCCTATTTCATTTGGACATGTGTGTGTTGGAAGAATGTTATTAAAGATCTTTCTGTTTTCTTAAGCTTGGTTCTCTCTTCCCTCCCACCTGACTGATGTAGGAAAATCTGACTTTCTACTCTGGCGATCACCTTGCCCTTGGAAAACTTTAGCAGGATTAGGGGAAACAGTGGAATAGGATCCCTTTATAGACTTGTGTGTTGCGGTTCATATTAATTATAAATCGGCAATTGCTGAAAATGCAACTCAAATTGGCTTAAACATGAAAGGGAAGGTACTGGTTCACATGCTGAAAGGACTGGAAACACCAGGCTTCAGTCAAGGCTTTACCCAGCAACTCAGGTTAACACGGAGGATCCAGTTGTTTTTTTTTCCTCCTCTTTGCCTTCCTCAACTTGTACTTCCCTAAATGGCCACAAGATGGCTGTAAGTAGCTTTGAGCACTAAGGACTTGTTCAAATCCAAAAGAAAAAGAAGGATCTTCGGGACGTTTCAAAGGAAGAGTGAAGCCATTTTCCCCCGGAATCCTTCAGAAAATGTGTCTTTGTTTTGATTGACCCTAATTAGGTCAGATGTTCATCCCTGAACCAGTCACGGTGGTGGGGGAGGGGTGGAACCTACGGATTGCTTTAAGTCAGTCAGGGTCCATCCCTTGAATCAGTGTGTGGTCAGCTTTCCCTCAAGCACATGAGCTGCGTGAGGGAGGGATGGACATCCAAATGGAAATCAAGACACTGAGTCAGAGGGACCGGATGGCAGGTGCTCCCAAACAGCATATTTCTTCAGGAGAGAAGTGTCTTCACGTTCCCTTCTCTGGGCTCGGAGGGTAAAGAACTGGGGACTCAGTCAGGACACGAATGAGGCCCCAGGAAAGGAAGCCCGGAGTAGGCCAGCCTCTAGTCTAGCCCCGGGGTTGGAGAGACAAAAAGGCTCACCTGTGTCCTCCCAGCTCACCTGGTTAAGACCCTCCCTAGTAACAGTGTGCATTGGCCAGGATTCCTCGTCCATGGGGCGTCACGTGGATTAGCCCAGTAGGCAGCTGGTAGGCAGGGGGTGGGGAGATTCAGGATGTCGGCCACCTTCTCGCATTTATCACCACTAACCGTGAAAGAAGCATCAGCAGATCAATACGAATATTCACCAGTTTTATGATAATAACCCAATCAGTGAACTTCCCTGTTCCTTCATTTCTTCATCTGTAAAATGAGGATAATGGGATCCTGGTAACCGCCTTGTGTATTTTATGTTGAGGATTTCAAGAGGGAACGTTTCTGCTCTTTGTCCCATGTTTTAGTCTTGGCCCATAACGGTGGGAACTTCCACCCCACACCCACCTCCTCTGGCTTCTCTTTCTTCCTCCGTGCTAGCCCTTCCCAAGGGAAGGCGGAGTCACACATTTGATTGGTCAGCCATCTATCACTCATAAGTTACACTGGAGGGCGGGGTTATGTATGAAGGTGGTGAAGGTCCGCTCGCATACTTGGTGCAGCCCCTTGCTGTGGGTGAGTGGACCAGTCAGGACCTGTCCTGGCACACCCAGACATCCTTCCCCATCACTTCTTGTAGTGAAATTGGTAAGCAGAGCCCTTGGGGGAATCCAGTCAGCTCTCTAGCCTCAGGTGCCCTGAGGGTGCAGCTCTTGCATTTGGATATGAGTTTGGAGAGAGGAGACCCCACTTTGACGTGAGCTCATGGCCCCCCATTCAGCATTTACCAGACCTTTGCATTAGAATATTAGCTTCTTGTCCTGCCAACTGTAAAAACTAGTGCTCTTTCCCAGTTGGCTATTGACCTTTGTGCATGGGTGCCTTTGGCAGGAACCCAGGTTAAGGCTTGAGGATAATGGGCAAGGGAGGAGAGAAGATAGAAGTAGGTATCAAGGCCTAGCCTATTCCTCTAATGCCCTATTAGGGAAGTCGTACCAATGACATGAAATTCTATATTTGAAAGTATCTGAGAAGTTAAACCAAGCACAAATGTAAGGTAGCACTAGGCCCCAGTTGATAATGTCAGGAGTGATACTCTCTCCTGGGAATTGGCCTTATACAGATGTCAGTTCTGTAAGAAACATTTCTACTCCAAGCACCGGAACCTTGATTGTTAGCTGGGAGATTTTTCCCCTCCAGATGTGCTTGAATAAAAATATATTATAGTACTCCCCTCTTATCTGCAAGGGATATGTTCGAAGACCCCCAGTGGCTGCCTGAAACTGTGGATAGTACCAAATCCTAGATATACTATGTTTTTCCTCTACATACATACTTATGATAAAGTTTATGTATAAATTAGGCACAGAGAGAATACTGGAATTACCAGCATCACTACTCTTATACTTTGGGGCCATTATTAAGTAAAATAAAGGTACCTAAACACAAGCACTGCAATACCATAACAGTGGATCTGACAAATAGACAGCTACTAAGTGACTAATGGGTGGAATTCGCTGGACAAAGGGAGGATTCACCTCCTGGGTGGGACAGAGCTGGACAGTGAGAGATATTATCATGCAACTCAAAACAGCACTCAATTTAAAACTTATGAGTTGTTTATTTCTGGAACTGTCCATGTAATATTTTCGGACCACGGTTGAACACGGGTAATTGAAACCACGGAAATACAAAGGGGGCATATACTGTTGTGGCATAAGATATAGGCACTGCTCGGAAGTTGACTGATGTCCCCCACTTGGATGAACAATGCGTAGTAGATCTTTTCTTCTTCCTCCTCTATGAGAAAACACATCTTCTTGCTAAGTCTATTTCCTTACAATGTGCTTTGAATTTTAGAGTCTCCTGGGACTTTGGTTTCTCTACAAAGAACTCTTCCATCTTGAAAGATATCTTGTCTTCACTCTGTCTTTCCCTTGAGTTACTGCTCACCCTTTTTCTTTTCACTTCCCTTTACTACCCACCCACATATTCCTTCATCCCAGGATGATTTTCATGCCCATGGCTATGCTAAGTTGCTCTGTCTAAAGTCACCAACGATGTCACAATCACCACATTCAAATTCAAAAGTCTATACTGTATAGCACAGGGAACACTGCTCAAGATTCTGTAATAACCTAAATGGGAAAAGAATTTGAAAAAAATAGATACATGTATATGTATAACTGAATCACTTTGCTGTACACCTGAAACTAACATGACATTGTTAATCAACTATGCTTCAATATAAAATAAAAAATTTTTTTAATTCATAAGTTTTTTCTTAGCTCTCACCCTCCTTGACATCCCTTCATTGTTGTTCACCATTTCTTTCAAAATTATTTAATATTCCAATAACTTATTTTTAAAAGCATAGCCCCAATTTTACCATAATGCAACTACTTATATATTTTTTATCTCTTCTAGTCTTTAACCATATTTATAGTTTGCTAAACAAAGTTGGAAACAATATACAAAGAATTATTTGTTCTTTCATTTAATATTATTTATAGACATATCATACAAGAGTAAAGCTGGAAAAAGCCTACAGATAGGGCATATTCCCTATGTTTTACAGATGAGAAAACTAAGGTTCGTTGGGCATGCCTGATGGAAAGCTGTGGCCAGGAGCACCCGTACCCAGATCCCAGTCAGCCCTCCACCTTGGCAATAGGGCCCACAGAAGGGCTTCTCTAAATATGGAGAAAGCACCTGGGGGTGTTTGTTAAAAATGTAATTTCCGGGACTTCCCTGGTGGCGCAGTGGTTAAGAATCCGCCTGCCAATGCAGGGAACACGGGTTCGAGCCCTGGTCCGGGAAGATCCCACGTGCCGCAGAGCAACCAAGCCCTTGCGCCACAACTACTAAGCCTGCGCCCTGGAGCCCGCGAGCCACAACTACTGAGCCCACGTGCCACAACTACTGAAGCCTGCGTGCCTAGAGCCTGTGCTCCGCAACAAGAGAAGCCACCACAATGAGAAGCCCACGCACCGCAAAGAAGAGTAGCCCCTGCTCGCCACAACTAGAGAAAGCCCGTGCGCAGCAACGAAGACCCAACGCAGCCAAAAATAAATAAATAAAATAAATATATTTATTTAAAAAAAATGTAATTTCCAGGACCCTACCACATTGTTTTTTTTTTTTTTTTTTGGCTGCGTGGCCTGCAGGATTTTAGTTCCCCGAGCAGGGATCTAACTTGTGCCCCCTGCAGTGGAAGCGCAAAGTCTTAACCACTGGACCACTGGGGAAGTCCCCCTACCACATCTCAGAATCAGACTCTACATCAATGGGACACAGCATTTGCAACTATAGCAAATACCTAGGTGATTCTTAAGTATATTAAAATTTGAGAACCACTGTTTTGGAAAGCTTAAGTCATAGAAGACCCATAGACAAATTTCAGCACTCCCAACTGGAGCTTCTGAGCTGGGCTAGACAAGCACAGATTTTGCCCCAACTTGAGGCTGAATGAGCAGCCAGGTCCTTGTCTGATCAGTACCCGTCAGGCCTGTCCAACTGCAACCAACCCAGCAGAAACAGATGCATTTGTTCCATGTGACTTTGTATAAGTATGTCATATGGTTCCTGGGTTTTGAGCTATAGAAGGGAGAAGAGGGAAGGAAGAAATGGCCTAAGAGCGGTTCAAGATAGCTGTTAACACCATCTGAGAAGCAATTTACCCAGTACCGTTGCATTAAAAATCACTCTGCTTCCTGACATGTATGTCCAATACCTAATGGGGTATAAGAGTTGCACGCCTACTACAATTACTGCCATGCATGGTTGCATTCTGGCCATGACCTTTACTGGAGCTTCCTGTGGGTATATTGTGTGTGTGTGTGCTTGGGGGAGACTGGGGATGTTGGAGGGAAGGGTGGGAGAAAGGGAGGGGGTAAACTTTGAGCACACCTATAAATCAGCCTGGTGTTTTATGAACTGCTGGTTGTGATAGATTAGTAGGTTTTCAAACAATTCGGTGACCAGCATTTTAAAATGGGGTGGAAAGGAATGAAGTATAGAATAGCATGGAATAGAATAGACCACCGTGTTTTAATCACAGTGGGGGGGTCGGGAGGGGAGTACAGTAAATCAGAATGTAAAATTTCTTAATTTTGATAGTGGTCAAAACGTTTGAAAACTGCGCTGATAAAAAACTAACAAAGTTTAGAAAGTCTGAATCCTTAGCGGAAGGTCACTTAGTTTCAGGCCTCCTGACTCCAAATCCAGTACTTTTTCCCCCTTACATTTCAATGCAGCATACAGCTCCCTTGGTCTACAGAATCTTCATGCATTTTCATTTCTAATGACTGAATATTAGGTTAATATAACTTTGTTTTACTACTTCCCTACTATTGAGTATTTTGGTAATTTCATTTGTTAGCTATCATAAATAATTCTGCTATAAATATTTTTATAATTATAGGTTTGTTCTTCTTATGAATTACTTATATGGGATACATTTTCTGGTATGATCATTTTTATGGCTCTTAATGAAAAAAAAAAAAAAAAACAACCAATTTACACTTCTGCCAACAACCATCTCCCACTAGTCTCCCAGGTACTAAATGTTATCATTCTTCCTTATACTGTTATCTAATATGTGTTAAACTGTCCCTTATAATTGTTTTCATTTGGATTTCCTTAATTACTTTTGAGGTTTAGTGTTTCAGTGCTGGTTTATGTTGGTGTTCCTGATGTATGTACTGCCTGTGTGTGTCCCAGACTTTGTCTCCACTGGGAACCTCGTTTGAATGACTCGATACATTTTAAACTTTACATATGCTGCCATATTTATGGGAAACATTGACAGCAAACATTTTTCTTATTCTGTTACACCTCTTTTTGCTTTAATTTTGAAAAAATCCCTTACTTCGCAGTTCTACATTTTTAGATACATAATTCTATCCATCATTATTTTTTACTTTGAATTTCTTCCATGTTTTAAATCATAAAAAGAAATAATCTAATAGTTAGAAAAAGCATTCTGTTTTCATTTTCTTGTAATATGATTTTTAATTCTGTTGTACATGTGCAAAATGAAAAATCCCTCACTTTTGTGGAATGTGAGGGTGTAAGTCAAGAACAGAGTTGTTATAGTAAGTCTTTTTGCTGTTCTTCTAAATCAGTCATTCTCAACGAGTGGTCCCAGACCAGCAGCATCACATCACCTAGGAACTTGTTAGAAATGTAAATTCTCAGGCCCCAACTCGACCTACTGAATAGAAACTCTGGTGGTAATCTGTGTGTTTTTTTTTTTTTTTTTTAAAGAATTTCACTTATTTATTTATTTATTTATTTATTTATTTATTTATTTATTTTTGGCTGTGTTGGGTCTTTGTTTCTGTGCGAGGGCTTTCTCTAGTTGTGGCGAGCGGGGGCCACTCTTCATCGCGGTGCGCAGGCCTCTCACTATCGCGGCCTCTCTTGCTGCGGAGCACAGGCTCCAGACGCGCAGGCTCAGTAGTTGTGGCGCACGGGCTTGGTTGCTCCGCGGCATGTGGGATCCTCCCAGACCAGGGCTCGAACCCGTGTCCCCTGCATTGGCAGGCAGATTCTCAACCACTGCGTCACCAGGGAAGCCCCTAATCTGTGTTTTCATAAGTCCTCCACGTGTTGCTTACTCTCTATTCTAATTCAATCCTAACGCATTTTTACATTAGGTACAAAAGTCGGGTACAAACTCAGCGCAGCCAGCTACACTCACTTCTAACTTTTAATGAATTGATAGTAGAAACCATCTGCCTTTGCTAGTCAATTCTCTTGAAGCCCGCAGAGCATTTCTCCAGGTTATCAAAATGTCTAACTACAATGTCCCCTCCACCTTCCCCCCTTTATTAGTACAGCCAATTATATGCCCAAACCTTCACTTTGTGGTTTTGCTTGTAACTCTCCTCCACTCAACACCCCCATCACTACTTTATACTTTTTAAGGTTGCATGAAGCTGTTCTCTCAGCTACCCTCCTGGGTTATTAGCTTTGAGATACTATGTGCATTTTTATCTTTGCTCATGGAGAATTTCTCAGCTGTGCTTTCTGATTATTTCCTGCTCTGCTGGGTCTATGCCTAGTGGCTTTACTGCTGATCTTCTTCCTTCTCCCAAGGTCAGTTTTCAAGCACCCTTCAATAATAAATGTAAGATTGGCAAAAGATAACATTCTTAAAATATTGTTCTAAGATGTCAAAGGAAATTTCAGAATTTTTCAGGAAGAAAATAGGAAATATCAATGTTGTTAACCAGGAATGCCATTAGGTGCACAGGCGGACTTTCAAAGGACAGGATGTTGATGGTGTCATAAGAAGTAATTCAGGTATGGTCCTAGTTCTAGATATTCACAAAATACATTCAATCAATTTATCTGGAGTTGATCAGGCTCCCAAGAAGCTGGCCAATAAGAGTGAGTGTCCAACAACCAACACTATTTGAGACGTTCTCTAGGACCCTCCTTTTCCTGATGTATTTCATTGCTAATTATCCCCATCTATGAAGACTTGCCTTAATTAGTCAACCATTCCTGCTATACTTGGCCTAAGCAGATGCCACTCTTCATAACTCAACTGACCTCCAGTCTGAGATGGATTCAGTGGAATAGGAACTGTATTCCTACCAGAGCCAGCACCAGCCCCATCACCTCATGCAGTGGAGAGGGCTTTATCCAAAGAGTGATCCTGGGAACCAGCAACTGCCTTCAGGATACCTCACAGTGCATCACAAACATTGACTGGGAGAGCCTGGGGTTGTTTCAAAACCTTGCCAGGCAGAGGGTGTTTGAGAATGTTTAACCAGACTTGGATCCATAAGTGGGACAAGCACATCCATATTCCATGCCTCAGGCAACTGATGAAGTTAAGTTGTGAACATCTCAGTGCTTTTCAAAGCAATGGTCCAGGCTTCTCATCACTTTTCCCAACTTGCTGCTATTGTAATCCCCTCAAAGACAATGGCTCAGACTCTACCCCAGACTTTCCCATTCTACACCTTCGCAGGCAGAATTTCACACTCATATGGTCCCTCGGGATGCAGTGCACACAGGAAGAAGCCTTGGGTGTCTTCCCAGGAGAGTTCTGGGAGGTTGTAGATATTTATCACACATATCCATTCCAGAGCCACTCCTACATGGAAGCAGTAAAAGATTTAGGTGTGCTGCAGTCCCAGTACCTGATAAACAGGGTGCAGCAGAGAAAGCCAGCTCTGTGGGCAGGTGCCACCATAACTAGATAATTAGTGGAAGTGAGGACCTGGCCTCTGCACTCACAGGTTCTGCTCCTCACATCATTTGTGGAAACTTCAGGGTAATCGTTACTCCCAAACCACTTTAAGATAGTTTAGAACAATTCCCTATCTTCCTCATACAGCTACAGATCATAATATTTGTAGCCAGGGTCTATGATTTTGGAGGGAAGTGAAGAAATGGGTTATTTCATGCTTGAGATATAGCAATGCCCTGTCTATGGGTTACTTAGGACTTCTGGACTTCATCTGGCCTGAGGGCCCCACATAGGAGAACTGTCACCCAGAAGCTCACTCAGGGATGGGACCAGGTAACTGGAGCCACCAATTTGAGGATGCTGCCTTAGAAGCTGTCCTGGAAATCTCACCTGCACAGTATAGTTCTGAGACAGACACAAGAGGATTCTGAGAGGTGAACAAGTCCAGAACCCTGAGCATGATAGCTCCCTTCCCCTTCTTAACTGGCACCTCAGGAAGGACTTTTCTGGCCCTCCCCTGAAAATGAGAGATTTAGGCATTCATACAATCTTTCTTATCTACCACAGAATACTGATTTATTAACTTACAGTGGTGGCTATACTTTTCTAGTGACTGAAAATGACTAAATTCCAAGGAACCCATTCACAGTACTGAATACCTGGACACCCATATCAATGGTCAAAAGACTGCTCCGTGGGCAAATTAATCAGAGTTTACAGCTTGCATGGTCTTGAGGGATTTCATTCAGGCCACGAAGGCCCACTGAAGCCATTCCCACTCTGCAGGAAGAAGAGTGGTAGGAAAATTTGTGCCCACCAGGTATGGTCATTCTCCTTTGAAATATACTACATGAACACTAACACATTCTTACTACTCAACTGCCTTTCTTATAAAAACTAACTACATTTTTCTGATAATGATAGAACAATTCCAATAATTATGAAATATTAATTGATTGGATTAATCGTGCTTATATTATTAACAATTGCATTCCATTTATATTCATGCATCCATTCATTTAGCAAGTATTTATTGAGCCGCTTCTTTGTATCAGATACTATTCTAGGCACTGCTGATATGGTTTTGGAAAAGATAAGAAAGATTCCTGTACTCAAGGAGCTTATATTTTGTGTTCTATATTATTCAGGAAACATACTGTTGGCTCTCCTTGGATGTGGGTTTTTGTCAGGACATCTCAGAATGATGTTAGAGATCACTTTTTGAGGGTGACTTTCCCCAGTTTGAGGTCACCTATACATGGACCACATTTGTTGAAAAGAAATGCAGTTTCCTTTGGTAATATCTGACGAGTATTTTCTAGTTAAACATTTTTTTCTTTGGCAGCAAATAGCAATCAATAAATGAGATTATCAACAACACATAAACAAATATGGCAGAATTCATGAGTAGGCTAGGGTTTTGTTTTGTTTTTTTGGTGACATGTAGGAAGCATAGTACTTAATTTCAAGAGAATATTTTGAGTTTTTAAATGCAATTTGACAGGGTTTGGAGAGTCTTCCTTGAAAATGCTTATCTTGAAATAGCCATACATCTCACATGGTATATGTATTTTATGAACACACAGAAAGAAAGGAAGAAAGGAAGGAAGGAAGGAAGGAAAGAAAAAATAAAGAAAAGAATGATTCCATGATTTCATGGAAGATACAGCAAGAGTCTCCCTTCAATACCTGAGTGCTATTCACCTTTGTTAACACGTGCATTCCCTTTGTAATAATATCATATTTGCATCATTGTGGCAGCCATTGTTGGTTCCCTACTCAACAGCATCCCTTTCTTTCTTGATACCAGAATCGTTATTTCCTTTGGGTGGTTTCTTCTGAACCCAGAAGGTGAATCGTGATTAGTCTATGATCTCATCCTCCTTGCCGGAGATTGGTTTAGGCGTGAATATTTGATGTAATCTGGCCAATGAGAGATGAGGAGAAATCTGGGTAGGGGCTTCTGGGTAGGGTTCTCATTCATAAATGAGGCAGACAAGGAGAAACCCGTTTTCTTCCTGCCTTTGAATATTATGGGATGAGGATGGGATGCTTCGAGTTTCTATACTGCAGACGTGAGAGGACAGATTAAGGACAAAAAATAAAACCATACAGAGAATGGCAGAGCCTTAAAATGAAAAGAACTTGAGTCTTTGTGATATCCTTTGGCCATTGAATTAACCGTCTTGGAATCTCTCTAACCTTACTGGAGTTAATAAATCCCCTATAATTTGAGCTAGTCATCTCCAAAATGGAAGGAAGAAAATAATAGGACATCTATTTCTATTTACATTTTGGCACACACATTTTAAAAAACTTATTTAAAATAGACAGTTTGAAATCAGTCGCTTTATTCAGTCCATATTCAGTCCATCATTTGTCAGATGCTGTGTCTGCAGACCGACCCTGGAGACAGGAGTGGGAGTTAGACAAAACAGAACGATTTTTTCTTTGTTTGCTTGTTTATTTCCAGCATATTGTGACATACTATAATTTATACATACCCTGTTAAGTGGATTCAAGGATTGTATTACCCTAAATAATAGAACTTTTACAAAACCTTGGGAGAGAATTTTCTAAAATTGATGTTTGGAAGTGTTTAAATTATTATGTATTTTGTTGATAAAAATTATGTCAGTGTGTTATCACCAATAAGAACATAGTTAACCATCTTAAAAAAAAAAAAAACTTCTTTAATGGAGCATTTCAATAGGTTTTGAACCCATTTCTTAAAAATTAAAACTAAAATTCCAGTTGGTTTAGAAGAACAATAGCTTTCATTAGGGAAGTTGGTAATGTATTGCCCAGTTCCACAGTTTGGGTCTCGGACTGGCATAGGGTATCATGCTTTAGAAAGCACAGCCAGTTATGAACGTCTATGATCATCTGTGAGGGATCTTTTTCTATACTGATAGCCACCAAAATCTAGTATAAAAACAAACAACTTGGGCTTCCCTGGTGGCTCAGTGGTTAAGAATCCACCTGCCAATGCAGGGGACACGGGTTTGAGCCCTGGTCCGGGAAGATCCCACATGCCGTGGAGCAACTAAGCTCGTGTGCCACAGCTACTGAACCAGTGCTCTAGAGCCCACGAGCCACAACTACTGAAGTCCACGTGCCTAGAGCCCATGGTCCACAACAAGAGAATCCACCGCAATGAGAAACCCGCACGCCACAAAGAAGAGTAGCCCCCACTCACTGCAACTAGAGAAAGCCTGCCCGAAGCAATGAAGACCCAACGCAGCCAAAAATAAATAAATTAAATAAATAAATTTTTAAAAAATTATAAAAAAACAACTTAAAATGAGACATCCAAATTGAGTTTTCACAAATTTCAAAATAATATTTTCAAGTTTCAAAAATAATAAAGCACAGTGTTCCTGCTAAAAATACTAGTAATAAAATATAATTATTTTAAAAAATTATTTATTATATCTTTTACTTATATTGTTAAAATTTCCACCTTTGCATACATTTATAAAATGTGCAGAATACATTGGTATGGGTAATGTATATACTTCATATACAAATAAATACATATTCATTGTATAAACTGAGTACATTCTCATACTTTTTTTACCGTTAGGAATGGACAATCAAAAGATATATAAACCACCACTGATTTAAGCTACTTTTAATTACGTCTTCTGTTACTTGCAGCCAAAATATCCTCATATAGTGCTTTACTTCGAAATGGCTTTCACATACACTTTTTAAAAATTAATAGACTTTACTTTTGAGAGCAGTTCTACAATTACAAAAGATTGAGCAGAAAGTACAGAGAGTTCCCATACAGCACCCTATGTCCCCCATCCCACACAGTTTTCCTTATTATTACATCTTGCATTACTGTGATATATTTGTTACAAGTGATGAGCCAATATTGATACACTATTGTTAACTAAAGTCCAAAGTTTACATTAAGGATCACTTTTTGTGTTGTACAGTCTATGGATATTGACCAATGTATGGCATGTGTTCATTATGGTATCATACAGAATAGTTTCACTGCCCTAAAATTCTCCTGTGTTCTACCTACTCATCCCTCCCTCTTAATCACTGGCAACCACTGATCTTTGTACTGTCTCCGTAGTTTTGCCTGAACCAGGATATCATGCAGTTGGAATCTCAAAGTATGTAGCCTTTTCAGATTGTCTTCTTTCACTTAGCAATACGCATTTAAGTCTCTCCCTGTCTTTTTGTGGCTTGATATCTCATTTCTTTTCATCGCTGAATAATATTCTATTGTCTATATATAATAATATTCTATTGTCTAATAATATTAATAATAATATTCTATTATCTAATATTCTATTGTCTATTAATGTACAAATTTGTTTATCTATACACCTGTTGGAAGACATCTTGGTTGCCTCTAAGTTTTGGCAATTACGAATAAAGTTGCTGTAAACATTTGTGTGCAGGTTTTTATGTGGACGTATGTTTTCAACTCCTTTCGGTAAATACCAGGAAGCATGACTGTGGGATAATATGGTAAAAGTATGTTTAGTTTTGTAGAAAACTGCCAAACTGTCTTCCAAAGTGGCTGTACCATGTTGTACTCCCACCAGCAATGAGTGAAAGTTCCTGTTGCTCCACTTACGCTCCAGCATTTGTTGTCAGTGTTTTGGATTTCTGCCATTTTAATAAGTGTGTAGTGATATCTCATTGTTCTTTTTAATTTGCCATTTCCTAATAACATATGATGTTGAGCATCTTTTCATATGCCATTTGCCACTTGTATGTATTCTTTGGTGATATGTCTATTCAGATCTTTTGCACATTTTTTTTTTTTTTTTTTTTTTTTTTTAATTTATTTTATTTATTTATTTATTTTTGGCTGTGTTGGGTCTTCGTTTCTGTGCGAGGGCTTTCTCTAGTTGCGGCGAGCGGGGGCCACTCTTCATCGCGGTGCGCGGGCCTCTCACTATCGCGGCCTCTCTCGTTGCGGAGCACAGGCTCCAGACGCGCAGGCTCAGTAGTTGTGGCTCACGGGCCCAGTTGCTCCGCGGCATGTGGGATCTTCCCAGACCAGGGCTCGAACCCGTGTACCCTGCATTGGCAGGCAGATTCTCAACCACTGCGCCACCAGGGAAGCCCCCTTTTGCACATTTTTAATTGAGTTGTTTTCTTATTGTTGTATTTTAAGAATTATTTGTATAATTTGGATAACAGTCTTTTATCAGATATGCATTTTGCAAATACTTTATCCTAGTTGGAGGCTTTCATTTTCTTAACAGTGTCTTTCACAGAGCAGAAGTTTTAGTTTTAATGAAGTCCAAATTATCCATTTTTTTTGTTTCATGGATCCTGCTTCTGTTGTTGTACCTGAAAAGTTGTTGCCAAACTCAAGGTCACTAAAGTTTTCTCCTATGTTGTTTTCTTTATTTTTTTCTTTTTGGCTAGGCCACACAGCATATGGGATCTTAGTTCCCTGACCAGGGATCGAACCCATGCCCCCTGCAGTGGAAGCGTGGAGCCTTAACCACTGGACAACCAGGGAAATCCATCTCCTATGTTGTTTTCTAGTAGTTTCATAACTTTTCATCTTACATTTAGGTCTATGATCCATTTTGAGTTAATTTTTGTGTAGGGTGTGAGGTCTGTGTTAGGATTCTATTTTTTTTTTTTTTTGCATGTGGACACCCATTTTGTCCCAGGGCCGTTTGTTGAAAAGATATCCATTCTCCATGGCATTTACTTTGTTCCTTTGTCAAAGATCAGTTGCCTTTATTTGTGCGAGTCTATTTCTGGGCTGTCTATTCTGTTTCATTGACCTACTTGTCTATTCTTTCTCCAATACACGCTGTGTTAATTACTGACGTTTATAGTAAGTTGTGAAATTACATAGTGTCAGTCCTCTGACTGTGCTCTTCTTCAGTGTTGTGTTGGCTATTCTGGGTTTTTTGTTTTTCCATATAAAATTTAGAATCTGTTTGTCAATATCACACAGAGACTTGAAATTCACAACAATTCTGCCACTGAGGTATGGAAAAGATCATTTAATTTACTCACTCCTAGATGAGCTGGGTGAGGCCCTGGGCAGTTAGGAATTTGCCCATTGTCATGCAGATGCTCACATCCAGGTCTTCCACTGCGGAGCCCCCAGTGTTTTTCTCACCCCTGTATAGATACTGTTTATAGATACTGTCTAGATAGCAGGATCAAACATGTGTATGTACTGGCTTCAAAATGAGCTGATTGTCTAGAGTACGCCTGGCCTGTGTGCAAAACAGTATCCAGTATTTATCAGGGGCACAGGTCTCATGCACAGCTTCCTGCTTACAAAGCTACCAACAGTGCAGAGCTACTGGGGAACGTGTAGTGTTCAGAGGCCTGGGAGTGGGGAAGTTGGCAGCCCTACATGCCAGCAATGAGAGTGGTCAAGCTGTTAGGATGTGGCTACTTGAACCTTCCTTCAAAAACCAAACTTAGTTCATGGGAACTATCACCGAAATACTAAGAGACCAAGTAAGTTGTCTGTACTGAAACACAGCTATCCCTTGATCTTACATCCCTGGCTGTTTCACAAGTATATCTCGAAAGCCGAGTGGAAAATTATTCTCTTGTAGTATATATGACATGTGACACGTGTCTCAAACCAAGTCTAAAAAAATCTATTTTAAAATATTTTCTCTTATTAGAAAAATAATATAGGTTTTAAAAAGGAATTTAAAAGTACAGAAAACTCTAAGAAGAAAAACAAATCACATATATTCTTCTTACTACACGGAGATAGCCTCCCTTACCAGTTTAGTAATTCCCTTCCAGCATTTATTCTATGCATATATCTGGTATCTGAGGGTTGTTCATTCGACTACTTTTAATTAATTATTTTTCATTGAGCCACCATATTTGAATGTATGTGTATCTGGATTATTTGGTTACATTTTCTTATGTGTGCTTCCTATAACATTGCATATACTTCAGGGATATGACTTTCAGTGGTTGCATTATATCCTATCATATGGCTCTACAATTATTTATTTAACAATTCTGCTACTGTTAGAAAATTTGCTATCATAACTGTATTCTCAAAGCCCAGCCTTGTACATATATCTCTGTCCATATTTCTGATTTCAAAATTGTTCTTCTTAAGTAAGGACGAGGTCGCTTTTTGTCTTAGGAGGCAGACCTCTTCAAAGATTTTGTGTCAGTTTTGTCAATATATGTGTTTTTAAACATTAGTGCCATATTCTGCCCACTGTCTTCACATCTGAAAACAATGTGAGACACTTATCTTGTCTCTTTTCCATCAATTTGTTTTTATCCTTCTGATAGTTCTTAGCCAGATGTAAGTATCTTTTTTCCTCCCAGTTAAGACAGTGATGTGGGATAGTGGCCTTTAAAAGGAGGTCCTCAAATGAAAACTAAACCAAGAACTGTCAAAAAAAACCCATCGAGAATTGTCACTAATAAGGATCTGCCAGCCAGAATTTGCCAATGGTTTAGATACTTCTCTGCATAAGGATTACTGAGATGACCCAAAACTTTCTCTTCCCATCCCAATAAGTTGAATTTCCTCATTTTGACATTTAGAAATCTAAATGCAAGAAAATGATAATAAAATGGGGGGGGTCATTTATCTATCTATTTATCTATCTATCCATCCATCTATCCATCTGGCTGAATCTTTTGTTTTGCCAATTTAGTGACATTTGTATGCCTGATTTATCAAACTGCTGTGCAGTCAGTTGGGTTGAGTCATTGAAATCACCTAAGACACTTCACCAGCTATATATATATATATATTTTTTTTACTTTTTAAAAATTTCCCTGTTTTTTTTTTTTTATTAATTAATTAATTAATTTTATTTATGGCTGTGTTGGGTCTTCGTTTCTGTGCGAGGGCTTTCTCTAGTTGCGGCGAGTGAGGGCCACTCTTCATCGCGATGCGCGGGCCTCTCACTATCGCGGCCTCTCTTGTTGTGGAGCACAGGCTCCAGACGCGCAGGCTCAGTAATTGTGGCTCACGGGCCTAATCGCTCCGAGGCATGTGGGATCTTCCCAGACCAGGGCTCGAACCCGTGTCCCCTGCATTGGCAGGCAGATTCTCAACCACTGTGCCACCAGGGAAGCCCCCACCAGCTGTATTTTTATAGCAATGTTTAAGCAAATAAAATGTGTCTCAGAGTAGAGGGGCTGATTAATTGTCTACTGGTATAATTTGAGAATCACCAAAAAGTACACCAACCTCAATATACCTCCCCACAGGCCCAGGCACTTCTGTATTACTTATTCACAAAAATGTAGCCCTTATTACAAGAAAAGAAAACTAAAGACTAAAATTCCTCTTACAAAAATCCTCAAAAATATTAACAAATCAGATCTGGCAATAAATGTAAAAGATAATACATAATGACAAAGTGGGGTTCAGTCTAGGAATACTGATGTTAGTTTAACATTTGAAATCAATCAGTGTAATCCAGTGTAATCTGTTAATATGATAACAGAATAAAGTAGACACACACTATGATCATCTCAGTAGATGGAGGAAAAAGCAATTAGCAAAATTCAACATTCATTTATGATAAAAAAAATTCCTAGAAAACTGGGAATGAAAGAAAATTCATCAATCTGATGAAAGGCATCTATGAAAAACTTACAGCTAACATCAAATTAGCTGAATTCTGAGCTTTCCCACTAAGACTGGGAACAAGGCAAGGATGGCTGCTCTCACCACTTCCATTCGACGTTGTACCAGAGGTTCTAACCAGTGCAAAAAATCAAGAAGAAGAAAGAAATGACACAAACATTGGAAAAGAAGAAGTGAAGCATTCTCTATTTGCAGACAACGTGATTGTTTATGTAGGAAGTCCTAAGGATTCAAAATTTAAAAATTGCTAGACCTAAAACATTAAGTTGAACAAGGTCTCAAGATAACAAGGTCAACACATAAAATCAATTATATTTCTATGTACTAGCAGCGAATAATTGAGAAAAATTTTAATTCATTTACAATAGTGTCAAAAAGAAATAAAATATTCAGGGATAAATGTAGTAAAAGGCATGCAAAATATCTCTGTTGAAAACTATAAAACATGAATGAGAAATTAAAGAAGACCCAAACAAATGGAGACATATAGCATATTCATGGAGCAGAAACTCAATAGTTTAAAGTCTTAATCCAGGTGCTCTAAGGCCTAACCATCTGTCTCAAAGTCCTCTTGATAATTTCTCCCAGTATAATGTAGATTTATAAGCTCCTACATTAGGTCCTTATGCAAACAGGCCTCTAAATTGTCCATCCTAGAATGTCAGAATTTCTTAACTGAGTATGTAGATACAGCTTCCCAGATGACAGGATTATAGATCTGTAAGAAACCAAGTGGACTTCTCCTCAGCCAGTAGACTTTGACAGAGAGGTTGGGTGACTTGTAATGATCTACAACTGGAAGGAGAACTAGAATTAGAGTGTCTTATCTCCCAGCCCAGAATTAAGAGGCTTATCTATAAAGATGTGTTGTTATTCAGGATTTTTTATTTGAAAGAAAGAAAAGAAACCCAATGAAAAGTAGCTTAAGCCCAAAATGGAATATATTGGAAGGATACTGAGGTAGTTCACAGAATCAAGGAACAATCTCTGGATTCAAGGATGCGCTAGACACCACGGGAACTAGAAATGTGGACTCAAATACTGTCGATAGGCTATGTCTTTCCTCTCATTTTTGTTCTTTTCTTTCAGTGAGGGTTCCCCAGAAATTTGACACTAATGATAAAGTCTTTGAGATTGCAGATGTGTTTTTTTTGTTTTTTTGTTTTTTAATTTTATTTATTTATTTACTTATTATTATTATTATTTTTTTTTGGCTGTGTTGGGTCTTCGTTTCTGTGCGAGGGCTTTCTCTAGTTGTGGCAAGCGGGGGCCACTCTTCATCGCGGTGCGCGGGCCTCTCACTATCGTGGCCTCTCTTGTTGCGGAGCACAGGCTCCAGACGCGCAGGCTCAGTAGTTGTGGCTCACAGGCCCAGTTGCTCCGCGGCATGTGGGATCTTCCCAGACCAGGGCTCGAACCCGTGTCCCCTGCATTGGCAGGCAGATTCTCAACCACTGCGCCACCAGGGAAGCCCTGCAGATGTGTTTTAAAACTAAATTAGAGAGGATTACAGCCAGGGTGCTCTGAGGGGCTGGGAGGGCAAGACTTGGCTCCCAAAGAGGGTGGTGATCAGGGGGCTCCCAGACAAGGGGGCCCCTCCCCACTCAGCCCCGCTTCCTGCACATAGTTTCTCCTCTGGATCAAACACATAATAAAGAGAATGTCTGGAATCTGAAAAAATAAATAAATACAAAAAATGAGAGAGGATTCATGGTTACTCTTTTAAACTCATCAGAATTACGTATATTTGTATTATAGTGCACAGATTTTTCTCTCTTTTCTTTTCCCTGATGGGTATTACTGTTGGAAAATTTACTATTAAAAATCATTGTAAAAGGCATTCTTGATAATTAATTGTATATTTTTCCTGAGGCAGAACTTTCCTGCCCTGATTTCAGTCTGTCTTCCACTGGTTTATTTATTAGATTCCTCCACTAGATAGTATCTCTTCCAGCTTTGGATAAAACACTCCCCGCGAGTATCACTGCCTCTGTCCTCACCAGCTAGGAAGCCTACATTGAACTTCACTTTCTGTTGTTTATATTACGAAAAAAATTAATATCTTTTTCAAATGTATCCTGCCCACCAACTTACCACTCATTGGTGTGGGGGAATGATGGGAAAGGCAGTCATGTGTAATTTGCTACACCCTCGCATGGCTGCATAAGAGTGTGCCTTGGGCCTGGAACATTTCCTTATGTGGAGATAAGGAGTCCTCATGGCCTCGCTTGGGAGAATCTTTCCCTGTTCTGGGGCTTGATGTGTACTCCTTTGTTCTGCCTACGCACGTGTGTTATATGGCACCGGGCTAATCCCACTGCTATATCTTTTGCTAGTGGGAGGCAACGGGGTCCTTTGCCTGCAGACAAGAGGGGTGCACGCAGACCATCTCCCTGCTATGGGATGAGACCTGCCAGCCATGGGAGACTGACCCACACTCTTGAACCTGATCTTGCTCTGTCTGTTCTCTAGGTGAATAAAGCATCATTCCATCCAGTGCCTGTGTGAGTCGTGTCTTTCTTGGCGACCCTGACACCTGCAAACCATGCAGTGGGTTGGCATCCGGGACTTAACGCTCCTAGTGGCAGGGATCATTATGCTTTTTACTAGCCTCCACTCAGTGGGACACCTCCCCTGGAGGCACTAACAGGTGTCACTTGCTTAACAGGGGAGAATATTGAGTGACACTTGAGAAACACTATCTTAAAAACATGTTTATTGTTCTAATCTCTCCCCATTCCTAGCCCATAACAGATGCTCAATACGTGTGTTGAACAGAGTTGGCCGGTAACAAACATCACCCCAAAGATCCCGCTGTGCAACCCTGGAGAGCAGCAGCTGCACCCCTAGAGTGGTTCCTGTGGCACCTTCTCTAGGGACAGAGGAGGTTGCTCCCTCACCAGGGCCCTGTGTCCCCAGGGACAAAGGGGGCTCGCCCGAGGCAGCCAGCCCACACTGACCACCGCCGCTGTTGCTGGAAACGGAGCCATTGACCTAAAGAGGACAAGAGTGAGGTGTTTAAGCCCCTCACCACCACTGCATTTTCTGTGACAAACAGGACTGGATTTTTGTTTGATTCTAGCCAAGTTCTGATCCAGTAGCACATCCAGAAACTTGGCCCAGGCGAAGCATCTGTACTGAGGATGATAATGAAATCAATCAGTGACCCGCTTTTCAGCGCAATCCTTACTTGCTTGTCCAGTAGATTAGAATGAAGAGGGCTGAAACACCAACACTTGACAATTCTAGATCATCTTGTACGTGGAGTGCAAACCACGTACAAGGAGGTGCATGCCTCCCCCTTCTTAACTCGTTAGATTTTGTTACGTGGATACGGCTCTGTTTATGCCTGTATAGCCCTCATTTTCTAACTCAAAACTATCTTTCTTCTTCCAACCACAGATGCATGACTTACTTGCTAGAACAAATCGTGGAGCCCATATACAAATGCCTTGCTAGAAGTTTGCACAGGAAGACAAAAAAGGCTCTTTCCCTGCTCAGCGCAGGTGTCAGCCAGCACAGCACCCGAGCATTCAGAGAACGGGATGGAAATTGCATATACAGAAAAGTACGCTCTTAGTGTATTAGCTAGGGTGACCTATCCTTTTAGGTTATTCAGAGAAATAACGGTCATTTGCAGTGGTTTTTGTCAACTGCGCTCTCTATCATTTTGTGTAATTAGGGACAGTCTCTTTTCTGAGAGTGGCAAAACATGCAGAGATTCAGGTTTTCCTTTTTTTTCTCCCTAACCCCCAGCCCCCGGCCCCATAGAACAGCTCCATTTCTGGAGCCCGCAGAACTGTAATGGTCTTTGGGCAGAATAAGTCACTGAGGCAGCAGTATCAACATGGAACATGCGGGTAGCTAAGCAGAGAGACAGGCACAGATGACATATGCAGTCAGCTCCACGGAAGGAGGAAAGATGAACGACAGAGCTGTTTCCTGAATGTCCTACCTCTCCATCACTTGGTACCAAAATGCCCTCTTGGCTATCCAGCTTCTTATTTTTTTCCACTGGAGAACAGAGGCCCTAAGGACGCAAAAGCTTATGTATTTTGACATGTCAGAGGAGAAAGCGATAAAATAAAATTTTCCTGCCACACAGGGTGAAGGGAATTTAAATATGTAATTGTTTTCAGCTGCTTTGTTCTAGCCCTGCCCTCTTATCTACTGCTCTTAGAAATGACTTCATTTAGCCAAACTCTCCCTCTCCCCCCTCCACCACAGGCATTTTCAAAGCACGAGCCACATGCCTCCGCTTCATTAGCACCTTTGTGTCCCAGCATCCTTGATGATATCAGTTATAGCTCTGGGAGTTTGGTTTGTTCATACATTAACCATCATTAGGAACAAACAGCAAACAGTTTCTCTCAGGAGCAAAGCCCATTCCCTGCACTGACACTTAGAGCCTAAGAAACAGTGCCCTTCTAGAATACTGTTTATGCCTGATATGTAAGTTTTCTCTTACACTAACTCTGGTGTATTCTCCTGAGTTTACACAACGAGTCCCCTAGACCAGTGCAAAAAGAGTTGTTGATTTTTTTGTAAGATTCACAAACAGTATCCTTGTCATGGCCAGTACCCAGGAAGTCCCAGAGTTTTTACTTTTCATGCTTTTTAGCTGAATTGGGTTGTCATTATGTCATGGACAATCTTTTCTGTGGCATCCTGAGACTAAGTGAAGTCTTGGTTCTCAGTATTTCAATTTATACAGCTAAATTTAAAATAAAGAACATACATTAAAAAAACTGATCTCTTGTTGTAGATCTGTGATCTAATAAATGATGGATTTGTTACAATAAAAATGAAACCACTCTATTACTAACGTTTGAGAGATGTGATTAAGAACAATTCCAATGGTGGTTACTTTTCAAGTGAATTTCCTGTGGTTTTATTTACCTGAGTGCTGAAGGACCAACTTCTCAGGAGTCCCAGACTATGGATATGGCACCACTGAATTAAGTCCTTCAGCTGGTTCACTTTCCCAATCACCCAAAGGTCACACCGCCTGGCAATCCATCAGTTACTGAATCATCAATCCTTTTTGGCAATGAACTCATATTTGCTTTCTGTTTGATTGATTTCTTAGGCCAAGGCCATTGAGAAAAAAAAAAGACTCTAAAACAGTAGATTCCCTGAAACACGCACAGGTGTGGCCAAAAGCCTCACTTCCTCTCTTTCCAGTTTATCTTTGATCATCTGTAAACAGTGGTGGAACACTTTATCTGTGATCTGAAGTGTCCTATTAATAAATGACCCAGAGAAAGGCTGAGGCATGTTTTTTCTAGTCTGATACCTCAGGTACCATAATAATGACAGGAGCAAACCTTCCTTCTGCCAAAAGTCCATTTCTGCTCCAACTCTTCCTTACATGTGGTCCAAGCAGAAGATCACTGTCCTGTGACTGATAGCCTGCAGACTGAATATGAAAGAGGTCCTTAGGGAGAACCTTCCCAGACTCAGGGAAAAACCTGGGTTGGTGCAGAACTCTCTCTGCAATTTACCAGTTGCTGGAGTAGCTCTCCTCCCAAGGAGAAGCCAGTGGCTGGGGACAACCGATGTTTGTGTTCCCTGCCACAGTGTCAAAGCCTTAACCTGTGGTGGTGTGCTGTCTGCCTCAAGTTTGCAGGTTTGTCCTCGCAAGGCTTAATTTTCTGAGGTTACCTGATTCATCCTAGATTTGATGTCTACAATTCAGCCAAGTTATTGGCAGGCAAGGAGTGGTCTAGACCAGGAGTTAGCAAACTTTTTCTGTAAAGGACCTAATAGTAAATATTTTCAGTTTTGTGGAGCATTTAGCTTCTGTCACAACTATTCAGTTCTGCCGTTGTCGTGTGTAAGTAGAAACACACATCGAATGAGTGTAGCTGTGTTGCAATTAATTTTATTTGCAAAAATAGGCAGTGGGCTGGATTGGGCCCATGGGAGATGGTTTGCCAACCCCTGCTCTATAGGAGTTATCTCTAATGTTCTTGATTATGTACGCTATCAGTTCAAACAAAGCAAAACACACATTAAAACCTGAAACACTTTAAAATATATACTCACGGTAAATGTTTATTTATGTATAAATTATATACAAGGACAAATGTGCTAATATATTTTGTATATTATAAAACTTATACAGGGGGTTTCCCTGGTGGCGCAGTGGTTAAGAATCCGCCTGCCAATGCAGGGGACATGGGTTCGAGCCCTGTTCTGTGAAGATCCCACATGCCACGGAGCAACTAAGCCCGTGTGCCACAACTACTGAGCCTGTACTCTAGAGGTCACGAGCCACAACTACTGAAGCCCGTGTGCCTAGAGCCCGGGCTCCACAACCAGAGAAGCCACCACAATGAGAAGCCCTCGCACCGCAACAAAGAGTAGACCCCTCTCGCCACAACTAGAGAAAGCCTGCACGCAGCAACGAAGACCCAACGCAGCCAAAAACAAATAAATAAAATAAATAAATTGATAAAACAAAACAAACAAAAACATACACAGGGACTTCCCTAGTGGTCTAGTGGGTAAGACTCTGTGCTCCCAATGTAGGGGGCCCGTGTTCAATCCCTGGATGGGGAACTAGATCCCGCATGCATGCCGCAACTGAGAGTCCGCATGCTGCAGCTAAAGAGCCTGCACGCCAGCACGATGATCCCATGTACCGCAACTAAGATCTGGCACGGCCAAAATAAATAAATAAATAAATAATAAGTAAATAAATAAATATTTTTTAAAAATAAATAAAAATAAAATAAAACATATACAAAAATAGAACTTTAAAAAATGAGATATAGATACAATAGTGATTTCAAGTACAATTTTAATTGTGATGACTTCATACTATCATTAGCTAAGATCTAAAAGTACACTATATACTGAGGGCTAGGTTCACGGTTAATGACAGTGGATTTAAATCCATAATTTAAATGGTCTTCCTGGTAATTTCAAGATTGTTTGGCTAACTTTTTATTAGACCCAAGTAGATCTTTATTTATGTCTTGTAATGTTACTGGCAAAGAATTCAAACTATTTTTCACTTTAACAAGCTCATATTGTTTGCACTCTGCTAAGCACTCTCCTAAGTGTTCCAAAAATGTTATTTAATTCTCATGAAAGCCCTATGGGGTGAGTACTATCATTACGCATTTTCACACAGAGAGTTTAGGTAAATTGCCTAAAGTCACACCTTTGCTAAGCGGCTGGCTCCAGAATCCTTGTTCTTATCCACTGAACTAGGCTGCCTCTCCCACTTTTTTGCTGTTCCCTTAAATTTTCACTATTATAATTAAACTTCAGTCCACACTTTCTTTTTAGGAATATTTGAAAGATACTTGTCTATTTAGGGTATGGTGACCTTAGGTAAAACTAAGTAATATGGTCCAAAAATCCACTTAACCAGACACATGCAATATACTAGAGTATATTGCCATCTAATGAATGGGACAGAGTGAATGAGGGCTCCACTGTTAAACCCCTCACCTTATGGAATTCCCACTTTCCTTCTAGGAAACCAGAGAAACGTGTCCATTGACAGATGGACTAACCAAAGATGCCAGGGTCCATTTGCATATTAAGAATAAATTCTTTTTTTTTTTTTTAAGATAGGTAAGTCCTAACATATTCTTTCAGTCCCCGAATAGAAGATCTTGCACACCTCCAGGAATATGCCACCTCTGCTTGTCTAAAAGAATGACTTTATGTCCTAATTACATTATACTATGTCCCTAATAAAATATTGACCTAGTTTATACTAATAAACATGATAAGGCTAATCTATAATAACTATGATTGCCATTATATTACAATAATTCGATATACAAAGATACAGTTAGATGCCATTGCACTAATCTTCAGCTGTTATTAATCATTCTGTTAACTTAAAACTCTGCTTCTTTGTTCTGACTTAAAGAGAAAATAATCTTCAAAGCTCTGAACTTCACTTCTGGTCAAATTTTGTTGTGAAATGCCCCACTCAGCAATATTCCTCTTGCCTTTAATTTCTCAGTTTGTGAACTGATGCTTAGCTCTCTCTACATCAGTGGTTCCCAAATTTTCATGCACATCAGGATCACCTGGAGGGCTTATTATAACACAGATTGCTGGGCTTTGGCCTCAAATTTCTCATTCAGTTGGTCTGGGGTGGGGCCCGAGAATTTGCATTTCTAATACCTGGGGCCAGCTGTTGCTGGTCCAGGAAATGACTGCTCTGGATAACTATTGGTCTTGCTCTTTCCAGGAAGCAGATATTGGCTTTCTGTTGTGCATGTGGTTTCCTATGCCATGTGACTTTGCTATTACCCAGAAATCTTGATGCTGCAATCCAACCCCATATCCCTAGCTAGACCACTTAGGGCTTATCCCTGCTGTTAGCTTTTATCCCACGCCAGTTCTGCTTCAGTCCTTACTCAACAACTACGTACCACCAAACCCACCCTCAATAATTCTTGGCCTGTCCTGGAACAGAGGCTGGCATTAATTATGAGAAGAATTATACAAGGTTGTATCCTTTTCCTTCTTTTTACTCTATGTTCTTTCTCTGACCAATTTCATATGGTCACTCCCATGTTTCAATTGTCACCTTAAGATGATGATTTTTCAACAATATGTCTATAGCTCTGACCTCTCTCCTGAGCTGCAGACCACCACACCTCGACTGCCCATTGGACATCTCTACCTTGATGGGACATAGGTATCTGAAACTCACTGTTATAAGTTGAACTGAGTTCCCTAAAACGATATGTTGAAGTCCTAACCTCCAGTATGTATAAACGTGACCTTATTTGGAAATAGGGTCATTATAGATATAATTAGTTCAGATGAGGTCATATTGGAGTAGGTTGGGCCCTCAATCCAATTGTCTGGTGTCCTTATAAGAGGAGAAGAGACATAGACACACAGGAAGAAGACAACTTTGTGATAATGGAAGTGAATATTGGAGTGATGAGGTTACAAGACCAGGTATGCCAAGGATTGCCAGCAAATGCCAAAAGCTAGAAGAATCAAGGAAGGGTTATCCCCAACAGGTGTCAGAGGGAGCACAGATCTGCTGACATTTGACTTCAGACTTTTAGTCTCCAGAACTATGAGATAATAAATTTCTGTTGTTTTTAAGCCACCTAATTTGTGGTACTATGTTTCAGCAGCCCTAGGAAATGGATACACTCATCATGTCCAAAACTGAACTGAATGCCCCCTTTCCTCCCCAGTAACCCAAACTTGCTTCTTCTCCTAACTTCTTTTTTCAAATAATAGCATTACAGTCTACAGTCTTGCTCATCCAAATGAGAAAGTTGGATTCATTTTATACTCTTCTTCACCCTTAACATCCTATAAGCCACCATGTTTTGTTAACTCTATCCCTTATCTGACCTTTCCTTTAACATCTTGGCCATTGCAACAACTTCCAAAAAAATTCTTTTTGTTTCCTTTACCTTTCTTGTATTTCCAATTAATATCTGCTATAATGATCTATCATATTAAAGTACTTATAATAATAATAGCTACCCTTTATTGAGAGCTTATATTACGTCTAGAAATGTACTAAGTTCTTTCACATGCATTGACCTTCACAACTTTAGCTGGTAACTACTGTTATTTTCTTCATTTTATGGATCAAAAAACTGTTGCTCAAGTGCACGAAGCTATCAAATATCAGAGTTGGGGTTTGAAGTCTTACCCACTCTGCTAGTCTCCTTGTAGCCCATCATGGCACTTCCTTAAAATAGAAAGTACTGGAATGGCACTCAGGCCCCAAAGCTATGTCTCTAGGCTTGTTTCCCTATGCATTCCTCTACAACCCTCTGCTCCAGGCTACTCATCATTCCCTGGCTTTACTTTCCTGCCCTTATGGCTTTGGTCATGCAGTTCCCTCAATCTAAAAATCCAACAAATTTTCACCCCCAAAAACCTTTCACATCGGACTGTCCTCGTGGTGCAGTGGTTAAGAATCTGCTTGCCAATGAAGGGAACATGGGTTCGAGCCCCAGTCTGGGAAGATCCCACATGCCACGGAGCAACTAAGCCCGTGAGCCACAACTACTGAGCCTGCACTCTAGAGCTCGGGAGCCACAACTACTGAGCCCGTGCGCCACAACTACTGATGCCCGTGCGCCTAGAGCCTGTGCTCCACAGCAAGAGAAGCCACCACAATGAGAAGCCCATGCACTGCAACGAAGAGTAGCCCCCGCTCGCCCCAACTAGAGAAAGCCTGCGCGTAGCAACGAAGACCCAACACAGCCAAAAATAAAAATAAATAAAATATAAATTTAAAAAAAAACCTTTCACATACCTCAGTGCCAAGCTTAAGTATGGTCTCTTTCACCAGTACCCCAAGTCGGAATGACCTGTTCCTTCCTCTATGTGGCCTACTTAGAACTTAGGCCATTCCACCCTGATTTCTTGCTAGCCATTTATATGTTTATTTCCACATGGTCATGCTGGCCTCCTAATTCAAGGGCCGGCCGTGCCATCTAATTTTTCCTTTATTTTCCTCCCATCTTTTCTAACAGTGCTTCAGTGATTTGAATTGCTAATAGTAGCAATAGTAATCATGGTAGGAATGTTAGCAAACCTTTGCTATCATTAACACTCAACAGTTTCAGTACTATTTGAAAACTAAAGTCATATTTAAAAACATCGTATCAATTTTTCTTTTCCACAACTGAAATTTCTTAATCTATTGACCTATTTTGAAATAACATGAGAACTTCCTTTGAAATACCTATTTCTATTCAATTTGATGTTTCATGTGATAGACTCGTTTATTATGTGGTAACATCAAAATCTGTCCATTATCCTTTAGAAATAAAATGTTTCCAAAGGAGGCCAGGGGTGGGGTCGGAGGGCGACCACTTTGTTTTCTACTGTCCAGAAGATATTCTCTTTGCTCCTTGATCTTGAAGCAGGTCTGCTTTGTTAGTGATTTTAGGTTGTGTCCCGGCCAGTTCAGAGCTAACCTAGGACTCAATTACATTTCATGATAGTGAATCAGTATGTGCGTCTCACTGCCCTCACCATTTATGAAGCTTAAACCCAGCCCTCATTTATTTTGGAGTCTCAGAGAACTGGCATAAGATCAAATTCCACACTTCTGGGCAAGCAGAAGGAACCCCAGAGAAGAAAACAGAGAAGAAACTAACTGAGCTCCATGGGAAATCAAGCCAGGGTGGACATTCAGTCCAAGTGGCAGAATAACTTTCTGCTTAACTGCAAAACTATTTAGAAGTCAGTCACGTGCGAATGATGAACCAAAGTGGTTATAAATGGAGGTGCTTTGATAAGGAACTGACGAAAATTTAATAAGGACTTAAGAACACTTAATGAGCATGGAAGAAAATGATTAGGAAATAATTAAAAGGAAAACAATATATTCTACAAAGCAGAGAAATGTGATGAAAAATAAAGTGATCACTCTTCCCCCTTGGGCTTTTTAATTTTTTTCCAAGCTGGAAAAATATTCCTGTTTCTGCCCATATTTTGAAATATCTAGAACATTGAATTTATTGATGGAAAGTGTACTTACCATCTAATCAGAGAAATCCTAAAGGGAAAAGAGTGCTCTACACATCAGAGGTACCCTAGAGACTCAGCTGTTCATAACTCTGCATGAACAGGGGGGAAAGTGCTATATTCCCATTAAACAGCCACACAGTTGGTTAAAGAATGAACAAAAAGCAACATTTCTTCATTAGTGTCATTGCAGGAAGTTGATGCCCTGAAAGCTGGAGGCCATCAAATGGGATATTGCAACAATAAAACAGAATGAAAAAATGAAATGCTCCATTCTCTTGTCAACCTCATATGTTTGTCTCTTTCTTTTTAATATACTTGGCACTACCCTGGTAAGCTAATGCATATTTGCAGTTTCGTTTTGTGCTTGGTAATTGTGCTATGGGCACTTACTCGTTTGACAGACTTTGCTTTAAATGAAGGAAACTGGCAGGTTGGAAGAAAAACTCCAATGTTGCCAAATCACCAATTAAGGAAACTGCCGGAGGGAAAACTGATCCTGAGACTGGTATCTGTAAAAATGATATAGTGATGCTGCACTTCAAAAGACATTTTGAAGAGACACTTAATGAAGGACATAACAGAGGGGATTATAGGCTGGCTAACATATATGACTGCCAAATTTAGACCATGAAGATAGATACAGTGGGGTACAATCATTTTTTACAAACATCTGGACATCGAAACAACAAATATATCAAATTGTGATGCAGTTGACAGGTAGGCTGATTCTCCCTCCGTAACTGGAGGAAGTCAGCCTCATGATCAATTCTGTTCAAAACCCCCCTGTGAAGAGATGTCACCTTGGGAGGCAGTAGACATGAGAATGAAGAGGCCATAGTCCTGGCCCTCCTTCTTGGATCTCATAATCTAGCAAAGGAATAGGCAGATGCACGGGCTAGCTGGATGTAGCTCCAAAGGCTGAAGCAGAACATTCCTCTGCTTTTCCCACTGAGTCACCTGCCAGGATCAGGATGACCGTTCTTCCTCCAGTCTCCCTCACTGTTCTTCCCTACAGCAGCCTCGATTTTGTTCGATTTCTCCAATTTCCCTCAATACCCAGCTCCACCTGGAGAGGCAGCACCAAATCCCGCATGTCTTGGAATTGCTGAAGAGGCTTTTATTCATTCCTTCCTTCACATTCTTAAATAAATACACCTTTCCTCTCTTGCTAATATGATTGCTTCTTATGGATTAATTTCAATGAACTATTATGACTCACATCCTTGTCTCTTCACTCTATTTTACCAAAGACCCTCTCCCAAGAAAGTGTGAAGGAGAAAAAGATGTGGGAAGAAAGTCCCATCTTGCCCCAGATAACAGGCACCAAAATCATGGTATGAACACAGTCCTGTGAAATGACTGAGAACCTGGAGGTGGCATCATGGGAGACTTCATGGAAGAGGTGATGCTTGTTGAGTGGAATACTTGTGCTCGACACTGTGCTATATACAGTCAAGTTACCTAATGTAAGCTATGGCTGCTGTCCTGAAAACGTTCTGAATCTAGCCAAGGAGATAAGATAAACATGCATGAAATAAAAAAGACAAGACAACCTATAGTTACATGTGCGATACAAATGCATTGACATTTTTGGAACTGAAATTTATTTTCCTGTTTCTGTGCTACATAGGCCTGGGACTAGACAAAAGAAACTTAGCTACTTGTTCCAGGAGAGACTTGTTTCTGGAAGTTAGTACTGAACAACTAAAATAGCTCACTTGGTGGATGGACTTAGAGACTGTCATACAGAGTGAAGTAAGTCAGAAAGAGAAAAACGAATACTGTATGCTGACACATATATATGGAATCTAAAAAAATAAAAGTGGTTCTGAAGAACCTAGGGGCAGGACAGGAATAAAAACGCAGACATAGAGAATGGACTTGAGGACATGGGGAGGGGGAAGGATAAGCTGGGATGAAGTGAGAGAGTGGCATGGGCATATATACACTACCAAATGTAAAATAGATAGCTAGTGGGAAGCAGCCACATAGCACAAGGAGATCAGCTCGGTGCTCTGTGTCCACCTAGAGGGGTGGGATAGGGAGGGTGGGAGGGAGACGCAAGAGGGAGGGGATATGGGGATATATGTATATGTATAGCTGATTCACTTTGTTATACAGCAGAACTAACATACCACTGCAAAGCAATTATACTCCAATAAAGATGTTTAAAAATAAATTAACTAACTAAATAAATAAAATAGCTCACTTGTCAAGATTAACAGCTTGCCTGTTGATACTCTAAGACCCTTGACTTGTGGGGTCATCAGTCCAAAGCTCTCATGTCATTAACTCTGCTCAATCCAAACTAATTCTCTGCCTTGCAAGACCTGCCTTAAATCATCCAGCCCTGGCCCTGAAACACTAAAAATATCCTTCCCCAATTTCCCCCCTCTGAGATACGACTAAGACACTCAAGGTGGTACTCTCCTTTATTGCAGTGAGTTCAATAAACTTAGCTTTGCTTGATCGGAAGTTTTTTCCAGTCATTTTTTGGGGGATTGACAGAAAAATTTAATAATTTTCCATAAAGACAGGTGTCTGGGCTACCTGGTAATTTCTGTAGCCACACAAATTTGTGTATAAATACTTCCTTTATCTCAGTGTGTCTGAGGATGAGGCCTAGAAATAAAGCAATAGCCGTGACTAAAATGCCATGCATCTAAAACACTAATAAAGCATTGGATTGCAGGAAAGCATTCATCTCAGCGGTGGCCAGAGACTGGTGGGGGTGGTACTTTTGCTTCCTGGTGGCACTGAAGATGTGATGACCTGGAGCTGAGATTTGCATTACATTTTTGGGTGAGGTTTAATTTGTTTATTTATTTATATTTTTAAATTTATGATTGAGGTTTCCTTGCCTCATTCCCTAGGCTCTAGTAGCCAAGGTTCCTCCTGGAAAAAAAAAATGCTTAAGTCATGTCAATGTCTGGGAATCAGATACACACTGAACTGTCTGACAAACTAGGGATGGAAGGACTCTCTAAGGGATCCAACTTCCAGATAAAGGTAGGGCACAGAATTCATTGTGGAGGCTTGCACACATACGTAGCCCTTGGTTCTTGGACTTACCCAGGCCCTGTCATCCTAGGGGTGCTCGTACACTCTTGGAAGTGCTTGTAACTACAAGCCATCTTACTGGACTCAGCGACACCTTGGGGCCCAAGCAACTCTGCTGTGGTGAAACAGATGGAGGGGATGTTTCTCCAGCCCAGCTCTTGGCAGATCAGGGGGCTTGAGGCTCAGAGGACTGGGAGCAATGGGGGCTGAGCATCTTTACCTAAACAGGGCGGAGGCCCACAGAGGGTGCATGCCAGAGCAAGAGAAGCTAGAGAGGCTGGCCCTAAAACATGAACACATGTAATACACCCCCACCCCCGCCAACCCCAAGTCTTTCAGGAGGGCTTTGGGGCTGGGATCTGACAAAGAACCAGAATTACAGGGCTTCCCTGGTGGCGCAGTGGTTAAGAATCTGCCTGCCAGTGCAGGGGACACAGGTTCGACCCCTGGTCCGGGAAGATCCCACATGCTGCGGAGCAACTAAGCCCATGCGCTACAACTACTGAGCCTGTGCTCTAGAGCCCACGAGCTACAACTACTGAGCCCGTGTGCCACTACTGACACCCGCGCTCCTAGAGCCTGTGCTCCACAACAAGAGAAGCCACCACAATGAGAAGCCCGCGCATCGCAATGAAGAGTAGCCCCCGCTTGCCACAACTAGAGAAAGCCTGCGCGCAGCAACAAAGACCCAACACAGCCAAAAACAAATAAATAAATAAATTTATAAAAAAACCCACCAGAATTACTTTTATGAGTCATCAAAGCCAAGAATTACGAGATTTATGTAGCTTTTTGGGGCAGCACTAATTTCAAATGATCTGTCCCACTGTCCTGGGAGGACTGTAGGGATAAAGAAAAGAACTGAGGAGCCCAAAACTACCAATGCTATTGCTCCAGTGCTGCCCTTAACCAGTTGTGTGCCTTTGAGGAAGTTTATCTCTCTCAATCTGTTTCCTCGTCTGTAGAAAAAGGAACTAATACCGATCTTATGGAAGGATGACACAGCCTTCTGTCTTTCATTTCTCCCTTTTTTTCAGAGTAATGGAAGTGTAGCAAGGCACAAGGTTGAGCGGATAGTTGACCTTTCACCACCTTCTGTGCAGATGTGACTACGTTCTCTCCAGTAACGTGTGACAGGAGCGATGTGTCCCATTCTCAGCCACCATGGTACCTTGAGACCAGACCAGGCGAGGTCGTATGCTTTCCCCTTTCCATTGGCTGCACCCCAGGTAAGGCGCCCACTCAAAACTGGACAAAGAAACAAGATGGAGAGGACCCAGGGCCCAGAATAATTGCAGGGAGGCAAGCAACCTGCTGAGCTAGTCTGTTTATGTGAGGAAGAAACAGGTGTCTTGCTTGAGCTATTGCATTTTGGGGATCCCTAAAGTTTAACCTTATCCAAGTTGTGTAGATCTCACAGAACTGTCAAAAGCCAAAGAAAATAGAGGATGTGACATCCCCTTGTGAACTCAAGTGATTAACAAACAGATTACGGTGGCCACATAATTGAATTAGCCATCAACGGAAGCAAGAATTCTGAAAAACTGAAAGTATTCCAAACTCAGAAAAACTGCAAGTACTCCAAACTCAGAAAAACTGCCAAACTGGATTATCCAGTCTAATCTTCCTACACGGAGCAAATTAAACAAGTGTAACAGACACAATGTTGCTGCCGGGGTGCTGCATATCGATCCTGTCTTCCTGTTAACACCATATCTCTCTTTGGGGAGTCTTGGAGGTAGTGGCCACAAAGCCTGAGGGGCCACATCCCCTCTTTCTGCTCCTGCGCATACCCAACCTCGTATGAGGATGGCCGGAGTTCACGTCCATCACTCTGCAAAGTGGCCGCAGCAAACCAGACCTTACCTGGGCCTGCCCTTTACTGCCAAGAACCTGGGCTGATGCCCCGGGCAGTTGTCAGCTCTCCACACCTGAGCTTAGTCACAGACACAATTTAAGCAATTAAACAATATCTATCTTGAGACTCTACCAGTTCCCTTCATTACAGCCCTTCACGAACCCTCCCAGCATCCCTGAGAAAGTGGAAAGCAGGTGCAGCTTTCCTAACATGACAGCAAGCAGATGTTTGAGGACGGAATGAGCCAACCCACAGGGGGACCTACGGGAACAAAACAGAACTTGCACAGCTGCCCCGGGCAACTGCATCTGACCAAGGCTGCTGGGCTCACTGTCTACCTAAAAAGAGTGACTTTTCTGCCCCGTCTTGGGCCAAGGTACTTGGCATTTCAACTGTCAGAGATTAAAGACTCATTTCTTTGTATTTCCTAGGAATTCTCTTTTTGGAATATGCAACAAGCCCTGGGGGAGGGGCCCCAAGTGTTTCATTATCACCTGAGCTGATGAATCACAATGGAGGCTTTGAGCCCTTGGGGGAGGGGCACACAGAACTCCCAGCTACAAATGACCGAAATGGGAGTGGAACCCACTTCTCTCCCACCCTAAAGCCCAGGCAGGCTCTTGCCATCTTACCACACTTGGTCCCCAGAGCTGAGGAGGACACAAGTCAAGAACATTAATTGGGTCCAATTTCTGAAACCCCCTTTGTTAACTGCAACTTAACCTCCCGAGAAACAAGAGTTTTGCTTCAGGGGCTTCTCTGTCTTATTTTCCCTGTTTCATTGTCTCTTCGTCAGGTCTTCCTGTTTGTCACTGAGCTGTACAAATGACAGACTCTTTTCCAGTAGCCCCAGCAATGTGAAAGAGCTAAAGAGAAAAAAGAATGCAGACCTCTGAATGCAGTAAAAGACCAGCATGCTTCTGATCTGGGCACTGCACCTTTGTTGCTCCCTCTAAAAAACTTCACCTTTGATTCACATGCCATCTACCTACTGATGAATTTATACCAAACAAGGCACAGTCTGAATGCTTTAGACTGGTTTTGGAAGCAGAAATCTTTTTCTTTCCCTCCAACTTTCAATTTGACACACTCATGTTGGTTTCTGATCTTTCTTTAAATTCTCCCCCTGCTGTAGGCCTTGATTCTCCTAAAGACCAGTTTCTCCTCCTAGCCTATGATCACTCGACCTTTCTTTGAGGCAAATGTTATTTACTTCTTTAGAGGGGAAAGGAAGATCTAAAAGCCTATTTCTAACTCATACTTTCACCTTATTCTGTATCAAGATAGAAACATCCTTAGCAAAAGACCACACTAATCAGACAGGCTCCTGTCTTGACTTTAGGTGGGTGCCTTGAAGGAGAAATTCTGGGAAAGAAGAACCTGAAACAAGATCCATAGTAGATAGACCTGGATCCGGAGCCCAGCTTGGCTACTCACTAGCTGTGACAGCATGGGCTAATTACTTCATGATTCAGTTTCCTGCTCTGTAAAATGGAGATAAAACCCCTTTTCTCAGGGGCTTGGTGTCATAATTAAAAGATATAACACATGTTAAGCGTCCAGCACTCAATAATTATTAATTTCCCTCATTTTCCAACATCCTGTAGGTAAAGGATTTGGAGGGAGTAGTACCATTCAGACAAACAACACTGTGGTTTCTTGAATTATGGTCCAGGACTGCTTCCATTATAAAATATAAAGCGGCATTACAGGCAATTCCCCGGCGGTCCAGTGGTTAGGACTCCACGCTTTCACTGCTGAGGGCCTGCGTTTGATCCCTGTTGGGGAACTAAGATCCCACAAGCAGTGTGGCGTGGAAAAAAAAAAAAAGGTGGCATTACAGAAGAGATCACACTCTCTCGCACTTTCCCCTTCAGCACTTGGCTTCATGCAGTGAGATGTTGTAGTCTCAGTGGGATCTGATCACATGAAAACAACATAGTGATAAAAGGAGAATAGATTCAAAGCATAGATGAGGTAGACTTGGTATTGACCGAAGGTGGTAGAGAGAGAAGGTGTCAAAGATGACTCTCAGGTTTCTGATATGAGCAGTGGATTAGACTGTGGTGGTAACCTACCTCGAAGATGATCCTATTGATCCTTGTCTCCTGGTATTCACACCCTTGTGTAGCACCCTTCCACACAATCTTGGCTAGCATGGGTGACCAATAGAGTACTGAGAACCTGATGGTGTTTGCCTTATGAGGCTAAGTCATGATGGATATAACAGCTTTCTCCTTGCTCTCTTTTGGATCACCTTGCTCTGGAGGAAGCCAGCCTCTCCATGGAGCCCAGAGAAAGGCCTGTGTGGTGAGGAACTGATGTCTCCCACCAACAGACAGCATCAACTTGCCAGTCATATGAGTGAGCCATCTTGGAAGGGGATCTTCCATCCCCATTCAAGCCCTCAGATGACTGCTTCCCTGGCCAACATCTTGACTGCAAATTCATGAGAGACTTTGAGCCAGAATCACCCAGCTAAGCTAACCCCAAATCCTTGACCCATTGCAACTGTGAGATCATCAGTGTTTATTGCTGTTTTAAGCCATTAGATTTTGCGGTAATCTTTTTCACAGCAGTAGATAACTAATTCAACATTAGTGCCCAGTTGGGGTTTTTTGAAGGAAGGGTGGTAAGTTTGGTTTGGGCATGTTTTGTTTAAGATGCCATCTAAGTGGAGATATTGAGTGAACAATTATACGTAAATGTCTGAAACTCAGAAGAGAGCTGGGCTGGAGATTTAAATTTGGGAGTCCTTAGCATAGGGATGGTATTTGAAACCAAGAAAGAGTGTGAAGAAGACAAGAGAACAAGAAAGGCTTCTGGGAGGAAGTGATAGCTGAACTAAATGTTGCTATGGGACTAGGAGTTAGTCTGGAAAAGGAGCTGAGGATGTGAACTGAACTGGGCAGGGGGAGGAGGGAGGAATTCCAGGGACTTCAGGAATTTAGGGTGTAAATAAACTACTTGTGGAAACTGGTATCTGTTTGAATTGAGGCCATGTGTATTTCTAAGTATCTCCTGAGTGAATGATAAAGTTCTCAGTCCATACGGGCACCCCCTCCAAAGGCCATTCCTGGTATAGTATTAAAGGATAAATGAAATTGAAACATAAATATAAATAAAATATGTGCGGTTAATAAAAGACACACATGCAACAAAGGAGTCTGCTTTGCAGAGGGAAAAATTAGAATTATCAATAACAAAGGAATTGGTAATGTATTCTGTACCTCCTCAAGCCCTTTTTCACAAGCCGAGTGGTTTGAGAAATAGGTAGTCTACCCAGCCAACTCGTTCATTTCTATGTGTCCTGGTTGCTACACTGAGTCTATATTAAAATAAAGTTTTGACATTTATATATGGAATGATATATAAAAAGTGGCATAGAAAATATCTAGAAAGATTTTAGATATGGGTTAGATTATAAGACTCAAGTAAGAAGTACAGAAGTAATAATCAGAAAAAAATGTATAGATATTTACAGGTACTCTATACTATTAGATTAGCCCCAATGACAAGGGTCTATGTACACAATCCCTGTGTTCAGTAGAAAAGAGGGACATGTTTTCTTCTCTGGCCATAAACATGTGAGAAAGGATTAACTCAGCTACCTGACTTTTGAAATTTAATGGATGTATTTATGGAAGAATATTAGAGGTGACTGGTCTTGCTTCAAAAACGCTAAATTTCCTGAACCTGGACTATGTTTTCTAAAATTCAAGATGCATTTAGCAAAGCAAGGAAAAATAAATTCAGGCTGCTAGCTTGGCAGCTGGTCTGGATACAGTATTTTGCTCTGTTTACTCTGTCAGGAAGCCAGTTACATTTGATTAAATTCTGAAATTAGAATGCATGCATTCTGGAAGATACCAAGCAGTTTCATGCTTTTACCCGTATGGAAAATGTGATTAAGGAAATGAACTCAACGGCTGTAGAATCCGAAGAGATCAATGCAACAGCTGTATTCAACTAGGCTCAATGGGCTAGACCTTTACTTTATTAAAATGGATGGCGTTAGCATAGAAACTGTGTCCACATCACATAACTGCTGTATTGCTCTGAACTCAGGCCGAGAAAGGAGCCAGGTGGAACTGCCATCCAATATTATGGCAGCAGTGCAAAATGCAGAGCCACTCTCACACAACGAAGCTAAAATTAAGCCAAAAGGAGAGATAATTAAAGAATTTATATGCACAGTCTTCCCACATCAACATATTGGATTATTTTCAAAATTGCTGGTATGCCCTAATTTGGCAAGTTTTACAGAATTCCCCCACAACAATCTGAAAATTATTTGTGCTATGGCAAGATCTTTTGCTTTGCCCGAAAGGAAGTAGGCTATGAATAATAATTTATGTGTGAAATACTGTCAGAGGTCAGATATAACCAGATAATCCAGGCAAAAAAATACCTCGTTGTGTTCATTTACTCAGTTAATAAGAGGTAAATGGTAGGATTTTATTGGAATATACTTAAATTGGCACCTGTGATTGCCAAGTCTTCACTTTGGCCATATAGCCTTGTTAATAGTTTGAAAAATGGAGATAGAATTGAGTATTATCGTCAAATTGAACCTGTGAAGCCCAGAAGGGAGTGTGAAGGGACTGTGGTCTAAGAGACACTGACCCAGAGGACTGTCTAGATAAGACTTCCTAGAAACAGCAGTACATTGATATGGGCCTCACGTTCTAGGATCTAATCTTCAGGTTCATAATCAAGGAAATCTGTGTAAGGGCTCTCCAAATGTAATCAGATTCTCTGGGCTGTTTCGTGCTAACCAAACCCGCAAAAAGTAAACGCGTAAAGCAGAGTGCCAATAATCACAGGACCTTGTAACGCTCAGGTGAGCTGATGAATACATTCTCTTCCTAAAGACATGCTACATAGATGTTTGCTTGGTCAGCTTGGAGCCAGAGCAAGAAGAGCTAATGGATCTCACTTGTCAGTTTTATCTGGCTCCGTATTCTTCTCTACAGATCAGATATTCATGTTCTTACATTGGGGGACACTCTTCCTTTCACAGGAGAAAGCGAGGCAAGTTCTTACCTATTGAACTGCTTTTTTAGAAATACCATGTAGGCTATCCTTTCTGTTAATGCAATCTTTGTTTGATATGGTTTAAGACAAATGATTCAGCAGAGCTAATACAGTTGTTCATTACCCTAGACTATCCCTTGTACCTGGTTACCATCCATGATTATTTTGAAATGATCTACCAGGAGAACAATGCAGGAATTGATTGATTGATGTCTTGTAGTTAAAAACATGAACATAACCTAATTGAAGTTAACATGATTAAAGAATAAAGAGACTAATAATGTCTTTATTAAACTACTTTACAGATTATTTAAATTTAAACAGTTTTTTGATAAAAATTAACAATTATTTTGTAAATTCAGAAAAACATAATCAGCATATATTATACAAAATGCCATCACCCAAAAATCACATTTTGGCAAAATTATTCCTAGTCTTTTCTCTATATATTTTGTTTATATAGGTTAGAGCATATCATATATACAATTTTATATCCAGCTTTTGTCATATATAATATAACATAAATGTCATTACACAAATAAATTCCTATGTTATCTAAAACTTCATATTTGAACGGCTAAATGGAATGTCATCTTAAATCAGAGGTTGCAAGCTCAAACGGCAGAAGGGGCCAGGTAGGTAACTAAAATATGTGAAATGTAAGGGTATAAGACATAGGGGGTAACTGAAAACATATATCCCACCAAAGGCATTCAAATTTAGTTTTATTTTTAAATATATGATGGCAAAATCAAGTGGAGAAAATAAGCAAGCCACAGAAGAATAAGTACAGTATAATACCACTTATATTGTTTTAAAACAGGTAAAACAATTCTGTGTTACACTTAGAGATACACTAGGCATGCACATGTAATGAAAGTAGTTTTAAAAAGTAAAGCAGCAAATGCAAAATGCCAAATTCAGGACAGTGATTATGTCAGGTGGGAGGAAGTGATGTGAGCACAAGATTATCAAAGTGAGATAAACAGAAGAGATTTTTAAGAGCGGGGGAATATTTAAAGTTGGGTAGTAAGCACCCAGGTGTTGACTGAAAAAAATGCACATCCTAAAAGTTGAGAATTGTTTCATTTGGCAGACTTTCTGAGGACTTCAAGCCCCAGAGGCAGCCTCTCAGGTAGCTCTGATGGGTGCACCGCTAGGGGGCTGCAATGGCTAAAGTCTTGGCAGTAGGCAGCTGGGTTGTCCCCATCCTGAGTTCCCTCAGGGCTCACTGTTCAGTGCGGCTGCAGTGACCTGACGGCCGCAGCATCCTTTGTTTACTGATATGATAGGCAACATTTTTCATTCACATGGGTATTTGTTGCATTTTACTTACACTGTCTTGTACATATTATTGTATATTTTAAAGGGGAAAAAACGCCCAAACTGCTAGCTAAAGAAAACTTCCCTCTGGATTTCGCCACCAGCTAGCTGCTAGCTGGCTACCTTAGCACAAGTAGTATAGCACAGTCACCAAGAGTATGGGCTCTGAGGCCAGGCTACCTGGTCAAACTTGAATCTCCACTCTACCACTAAATAGTTTTGTGCCCTTGGGCGGTTACTAAAATTCTCTGCAAACTAAGGCTCAAAGATCAAACCCAGCCCTTTGCCAATTTTTACAGAACCTTCCAGCTAAGAATGGTTTGTACATTTTTAAGTGGTTAGAAGAACTGCCCTAGACCACTGTTATCGAACTGTAAATGGCTTTGGAAATTAGCTTTTGCTGCAGGCTTGATAATGTTTCTCAATGAATTAAACCTAAAGCTGTAAAGCAAAGCAGCACTTCTACACCATACCTATACTGTGGTAGAGTCATTTCAACAACTAACCTTGTTTGAATCACAAGCAACCTCAATCTGGTTTATATACTTTACTATGCTGTTCATAAGTTAAGAAGTAAGATCTCCATATCCAAACAAATTTGCAGTAGATATATTTTCTGAGTTCAAACTACTGTTCAACAGTCTTTTGGACCTAGATCTAAGTGCAAAGAAAATTCCCATATTTCAAAATCCATTTAACTGTGCAATTGAGGAGCTTCCACCTAAACTTCAATTGAAAGCAATTAATCTACAATGTAATGACATGCTAAAAGGCAAATATCAGAAGAAGAATTTAATAGAATTGTATAAATGCCTTCCAAGCAATGAATATGCTCAATTAAAACCATATGTTCCTGGACTGATATCAGTTTTTGGCAGTACCCATGAAAAGAAAATTTCAAAGATATTTTCAAAGATAAAATACATAAAATTCATTAAAAATCAGCATTTTCAGATGAGCATTTGCTATTGATTTTGATGATAGGGAATACCAACTTTGAATTTCAGTTAAGCAAAAAGAATTCCATCTTCTCCTTAATAGTACTAGTGTTACTGAACCAAACTTGGGTCCACTCGCCTGCGCGCAGTAAAGCCAATCTACTGACACTGGATTGTGGTGAAGGAAAGTGCAGCGTTTATCCTAAATACGCTAATACAAGGAGGACAGTGGCTTGTGCTCTAAAACCCCAAACTCCCCAAAGGGTTTCAGCAAAGCATTTTTAAAGGCCAGGTGAGAGAGGTGGGGGTCACAGGATATGTGGTCAGCTCATGCACAATGCTCTGATTGGTTTATGATGAGGTAACAGGGCTGTGTCACGGGGGTTAATGTTATCAATCCTTAGGTGCCAGTAGGTCTGGGTGGGGCTCATGATCATCAAGTAGTTAATTTCTTCCATTTGTTGGTGGTTTTAGCATCTGTAAAACAACTCAGGAAGTGTGCATCAGATACTATTATCTAGGTACTTCAGAGAGGATCTAAAGCAGAGGATATGGGGGAGGGGTCTGTCCATGGAAGGCCCCATAGGGTCCTGCCCGGTTACATTAACATTACAAAAAATTGTATCAATTATTATATTTTGAAATTCATCAATACAAATTTTGCAGAAATTTTTCTTGTTACATAAATACCTACATAATAGCCTCAATTTTGCCTCTTGGATTACAAAGTCTAAAATATTTACTACCTGGCTTTTTATAGAAAGTTTGCCAATCCCTGTCATAGAATGATTGTGAGGATTAAATAAAATAATCCTTGTGGAAATAATTAGTAGCGACCTGGCATGTAGTAAGCACTCTTTTTTCCTTTACCTGTCATCTATTTTGGACACCTAGTTTCCCTGTTTTTAAAATTATAGGTAGGGGGGCTTCCCTGGTGGTGCACTGGTTAAGAATCTGCCTGTCAATGCAGGGGGACATGGGTTTGAGCCCTGGTCCAGGAAGATCCCACATGCCATGGAGCAACTAAGCCCGTGCGCTACAACTACTGAGCCTGTACTCTAGAGCCCGCGAGCCACAACTACTGAAGCCCGTGCGCTTAGAGCCTGTGCTCCACAACAATAGAAGCCACTGCAATGAGAAGCCCGCATGGCAACGAAGAGTAGTCCCCCGCTGGTAGCAACTAGAGAAAGCCCACACGCAGCAACGAAGACCCAACGCAGCCAAAAATAAATAAATTTAAAAATTAATGAATTAATTTAAAAAATTATAGGTAGGGACAAATTTTAATACATTAAATATTTATGTGCATAAATATTTGTCCACATCTTGGATTAGATTATGTTCTTAGAAGCAGGTTGATTTCAAATCCTAAATACTCAGCTGTTGGAGGATGGTTAAATAAATGGTATAGTTATAGGTCAGAATAATATTCACATTTGGCCTCCAATTAAAATACAGAAAGCGAAAAGAGTGTAGTTCTCACTCTAACAAGAACCAGATAAGCTACAAAGGCATGGTTTTTTTTTTTTTTTTTTAATTGAAGAAAACTTATTTTGCCTTACCATAATTACCTTTATTCCTGCACTTGCCTTCCTGGAATGTTCCATTTTGCGATTTTGATTCCAAGGAGAAATAGCCTATCTGTGAAGTTCATTCATTCATTTAACAGGCATTTATGAAATATCTACTCTTTGGGCACTTAATAGGTACAAATAAATACAAAGATAAATTTAGACAAGTTGTCTGCCCTCAGACAATGTAGTAGGGGAGATAAGAAATAGATTATACCTCTATCCCTGGAGCTAGGTGTGAAGTCTCACCCCAAATACATGAACAGAGGTTGAGGGAGAAGGTTCCAAGGAAAGGAAAAACCAAGGTGCTCCTATAGATGAAGGATAACTAGTTGTTAGGTAGACAGAATATCAGAAGTCACCACACTTTTCCAGTTCTGTGAGTCAATACATTCCATTTTTTGCTTAACCTGGTTAAAAAGGGTGTGTCCTTTGCAACAGTAAAAACTTTAACCAATCTGGATGGATAAAAATTTAACTGGCAGAAAATGAGAAGGACAAGCAATTTAGTTAAAAGGTCTAGGATAGGCAGAGACACAGAGGCAGAAAAGAGCAGCAACCCCCCCCCCGGGGGAATTAAGAACAAGAAAGAAGGCTGGCAATATAGCTTGGTCAGATTATGGAAAGTCTTAAAAGTCTGTTTATAGAGTGTACAGTTTTTAAAGCTGCACTGCTTCAGTTACTTTCAGGTCTCTGGGAAGATGAAGACAATTATTTTTCTCCTCTGATTCAGAAGAAGTGTATTTTGAAGGAGGGCTGCCTTCAGATATTCCAGTGAAATAAAAGCCAACTAAACAATTATTTTTTTAACATTACACTATTGGCATACTTAATAACTGTACCTACCTGTATTCATCAGGGGAAGTTCCTAACGCCTTTCCTTAGTAACAAAGCCAGTCTTGATCCGCAGAGGCTGGGAATCTAGCCACTAGGCGCATGCTTGCCTCCATCCTCCCACCCACTCACCAAAGACGTAGACAGGTACCAGAAACCATGTGGAATAAAGATGGGGTTGAACTTTGTCAAATCATGAGTGAGGAAACCGACCCACTTGCATAACTCATAACATTCTGGAAACTTATTAAATTCTGCCACACCATATAAAGATCCATTTCTAATACCTGACGTGGGGAGCCGATGGAGCTTCTTAGGAAGGCAGCATTTCTAATTGTTTCTGTAGAACTGAGGCTCCTCAGGAAGATAGGTAGTATGTAAAAATTTTTAATTTATGGACAAATACATTTGTGAAACACTGGGTAAAATGAAGTTACACAGGTTTCCTTTTCTAAAGGAATTATCAGACCCTTTAACATGTTATTACACATTATGACACCCTAAGAAGGTGATAAAACATGCATTTGTCAATTTTATTGACCTCTTGTCTTTTTTCCAAAGAGTATCTTGTATTTCTAGTAGAAGTTCTATGGAATATACTATGGGAAACACTGGAAGAATTTATGGTACTGTAAAGTTATAGTTTAACTATGCGATCAGAGAGATATGCTTTGGGCTTATTGATCTGGAGCTATATATATTTAGGATGCAGAGAGACAGAAGCAAACAAAACGGGATAGACGTCCAGGTAAATACAGTCCAGGTGATGAAAGTATATATGGAAACATAACATAAATACATTGTGAAGATAAAATGAGCAGGACTTTGCAATTGAATGGACATAGGCGATAAAGATAGGAAATAGGTGGTATGAAGTCGTAGATACTTAAACTTACACATTTGGTTGGCTAGGAAAATGAGAGTACTTTTCATGGAAATTGGGAAGACAGAAGCTGCACCTAAGTGGGATCTAGATAGGTTCATCTAAGGAATAAAAGACACAATTTTGTTCGAAATACAGTTGAGCCTCACCATTAAGTCTACCTACTCTTCCCTCCCATAGGACTTTCCTCCTTTTCTTTCTTTTCTTCCTGCTGAGTTACCCCTCTTAGAATTAGGCTTAGCACCAAATCTGGGTATTAAGGGAAAATCACCTTGGCCTCCTTTTTTTCTATACCCCAAATGGGCATTCTTTTTAAGAGTTTTAGAACTGATGAATAGAGGAAGTAAATATACTAACAGGACTTCCCTTCGACACATACTAGTCAGTTGCTTAGTATGATATAAAAAACAATGGCCAATAAGAACAAAAAGGAAGTTACCATGGCTTTTAAAAAACTTATGGAAGTATTAATTTGGGGGACTATTTTTTGTCTTAGAAAATTCATCTATTTTAGAATGACAACATGCTATACTTAAGCAGTGATATTAAATTAAAAGTAATTTTGTACATTAACATATGGATTTTTAATAACATGGACTACTCTTGGGAAAACTTCATTGTTTCATTTAAAGAGGTTTATGTTGGTCCTTGCTTCCACAATACAGCCTTTGTGACTCTAGGCAGATGCTGTAACTTGGACACCAGTGCAGATGTTAAGAAGAAGGAGAATTTAGACATCCTTTGGCTCAGATTTAAAATTATGGAGCACCGGGACTTCCCTGGCGGCCCAGTAGTTAAGATTCTGTACTCTCACCGTAGGGGGCGAGGGCTCGATCCCAGTCCGAGGCACTAAGATCCCACATGCCGCGTGGTGCAGCCAAAAAAAATAAAATGATGGAGCATTAATGTGAACAAGGTTCTCCTCTTATCAATTTTTTTTCATATCATTTTCTTTCTGGCACATATACACTATTTATTATGCAATCAAAGCCCTACTCCTGATGACCCTATGTGAGTACAAACAGAAATCAAGTCACTCCCACTGGGTCCTCTTCCTCTTGTGTGCTTTTGTGCACGTTTATGCCAAACTTTTCCTCCTTTGTTTACAGATCTCAGCCTTCTTTCCCTGAAGCTAAGGAATATGCCTCAAAGGTATATTTAATGTTGTACCATCTCCTAGGGTGATATGATCCAACGTGGCTGCCTAGGGTAGCCCCTATTTATGCCTATTGCCTAAGCATAACTAATTGATAGCCCCCCTTCCCCTCTCAAGTGCCCTGGTTTGCACAGTAAATATGGTCATACTACGTATTGGATGTATACATCCTATACAAAAATGTATACCTCATTTTTCACTTCTCACCCCCCCAATTCTCCATTTTCAATTTTAATCAAGTTTATGATTTAAAGAATAGAATTAAAGGTTAAATGGAAAAGAACTGAAGAAGTCATCTATGACTTTTCATCTTATAAAATAAGAAGTCTTATTTCATACTTGACAGAATTTAGCCTCTATGTGAACTTTGGAGAGTTAATTTATTACCCTGTGACGTGGTATTTTCCACCATCAGGCATCTCTAAGTTTTATGAAAATCCTTCTTACCTTCAGCCTTAATTTTATTATTCTTTCCCAATCTAAAACTCTTAGCATGTAGGTTTGGGATTCTTTCTCAACCACACCCAGCCTAAGGAATCCATATATTATGAATTAACTTCTTTTCAGATATCTATTGATAGAATAGCATTAGTTAGCTACTATCTTTGCGAGAATTGAGAAAATAGTCACTCAAGTCATTTTTGGTGATTCAAATGAGGAACCTGGGTTGAATGGCTACAAGGCTCTATCTAGCTGTATGACCTTGAAAAGTTTACTTCATCTCTTTGTGCCTTGGTTTCTTGGCAAAAAAATGAAAGTATAATACTTTTGTTATGGGCTGTTGTGAGAATTAAATGACATACATAAAGCTCCATAAGAGCAAAGACCTTATCTATTTTATTCACCAGTTTATTCTAAGTGCCTAACATAGTTACTAGCAGGCACAGAATAAGTGCTCAATAAATATCTGAATAAACAATGAATAATCGCCTCTAGCACATTGCCTTGCACATATTACACATAGCTACTATCCTTTCAAACGATTTTCTATGACCTGGTTTCCAGACCTCTCACTGTACTGGTCACTCTTACAGAAGCTCTCTGGTTTGTCAATATTCTTCTTAAAATGTAGTTCTCACAATTCAATTGTTTGGTGTGTGGTAATTTTGCTTTATCTGAACGTAATTACAGACCAGAGGCCGCTGGGAAAAAGCTACACTGCCTGCTTACATAAGAGTTGCCACTTTCAAAACCCACTAATTTTCTCCCAATACCACCCTTTAAACCTTGAGGTATGTATGGTTAAGACAAAATTATTAGCAGATAAGGAGCGATCAGCCAGATCAGGGAAGAACCAGGATAGTGCAGTATTATGGAAAGCCATGGCGACCAAGGTGTATTTTCATCACTGCACCTAATGAACAGTCCAGTGTGGTGATTTATTATCCTCTCCATCTTGAGTACACTCCTTGATCTCCTTGATAGCAGGGCTATGTAAAGTTCATCCACAGTGCTTAGCACTGGGAAGATCTTCAAATACTGTTTAATAGTGGAATGGGAAAAGACAAACGAGAAAGCTTAAGGAAGATGCTAGAGTGAACAGATGAGCAGCTGCCTAAGAGGAGACTGTAAGATGAAGGTTTCCAATTTTTGTGTAGTTTGGGACAAGATTCAGATTAAGGAAGCTGGGACTGAATGCGAGCAATGAAGTGACAAATATAAGTGTAAAAGTTCATTTGGAACTTTTGGCAAACGAAGAAATGTAAATTGGTTTAATAATTTGAAAGAGTAGCAAGGTTTAGGTTTTGCTTTTGCTGTTTTAGTATAGTTGAGACTGAAGTTTGTAGATATTCCTTAAGAAAAAGTGCAGGAGGGGAATGGAAGAAATCTTAAGGACAAGATGATAGAACTGTTGGGCCACAGGGGGGAGGATACGCCACAGTAATAAACCAACAGAAGTAAAGGTAAAGGGAATAGTCTGAGGTAGAAAGGTAGGCATGTAAGGAAACTCGGAATTGTAAGTCTCAAAGTAGGAGAATCTGCCAGGGAGGAGGTGTAAGACTTGGTGGAAAGCAAGACAAATTTGGATCCATTGTTGGGAGGATAAAAGCATTATTGACCTCTGGGAAGGATGATCCCATCCTTTGTGACTACCTCAAAAATATCTCTGCAGCTCCTCCCTTCCGATCTAATCATCATGGCTGTTTAAAACCATCTGAATCAAGTAACTGTAAACATTTTACTTTGCGCTAGGCTAGAGTTAACAGGACTCCCACGCATTTTTACATTAAACTGAAAAGACGTCCCTCGAAAAGTAAGACTTCGGTTGCACCAAGAAAGTATTTTAGAGAAGCCTTGTTCACAAGCTAACTGAGGGGCGGAGCGAGGTATTCATTTTAAGCTGAAAGACGGGCTGCGCTAACACCTCCAAATGCCACCAGACGCTGTTGCAGGACACTTCTTAGGAGGTCGAGTTTAACCGCAGGGCCCGGGTAAGGTGAGAATCTGGCTCGGCGGCTTTGGCTCCGCGCCTCCTGTTCCCTTCCCTCTATAAAGCGGGTCGGGCTCCGGCCGCCACCAGGCGCCCGACGGCTCTCGGTCCGGAAGTTCAGCCGCACAGTGGACCGAAGAATAGGTTCTGGAAGAATCTCCTCGGGACTGGTAACGAGGACGCTGTCTCCAGAGACCATCGCCAACGCTAAGGCCGATGAGCTGAGGTCGCCGTGGGAAGAGCGGTAGGCCACCAGGCCTCTTCGATCGCCGGCAGACAGGGACACATAGTTCAGGGCCATCTTCAAACACTGCCCGCAGTATCTGTGTTACGTCCCACGGTCAAGGCAGGCTCTTCGCGGCTCCACTGATCAGTCCAGCCGGTCTCGAACACTGAGACCGACTTCATCGGAAGCCATCACCTGAGCGGCTGCGGATCAACAAGCCACCTTAACCCAGCGCTCTCCTCACGCGCATGCGCAGTCCGTCAGCGCACGACGACGCCGCTGAGAAACGACGTGATTGACGTTTACGTCTGTGACGCCTGGGAGCGCGAGGACGTGGGGTTTCTGAGAGTGCGCAGTGGATGCGTCGGCGGCGACCCTTCGGTCTTTTTCGGGAGGGGGCGATGCTGAGATGGGGGCAGCGGCAGCCGAAGCGGATCGTACTCTCTTTGTGGGCAACCTTGAAACGAAAGTGACAGAGGAGCTCCTTTTCGAGCTTTTCCACCAGGTAAGCGGCTGGGATCAGCCTTTCCCTTTCGTTTTCCGGCCCGGCTAGGGCCCGGCCCAATGGCCATCCCCGCTTTCCTGGCTCGAGCGGGACGGTTCGTCCCGGCACCCGACAGGTGGGCGGGCTGGAGGTGGGAGTCGCGCTTAGAAAGGGAGGCGCTCGCTACTTGTCGCTTTATTAGAAGGATCCTGGTTAGTTCAGGACGAAGTAACGACTAAAGGTGGTGGAGGGTCCTCTATCGGGCACTCACGTGGTAAAGAGTCAGTGCTCTTAAGCGACCTCGTACGCGTGGGTCCTTAGTTGAGCTGTGCTTTTCCTCTTCCTGCTTTTCTCATCTTCCGCTTGTAAATTTTATTTCAATTTCTTTCTTAGTATCCGTTTTCCACTTAAGCTTCTTACGAAGTTGCAACAAAGACAGACTCAAATACTCTGTAGGAGAGCGGCACTGTAGTGTTTATGTATTAAAATCTGTATCAAGACGCGTTAAACCTGTTCCCTCCAGTTCTGTCTTTCAACAACTGGTAATGTTTGATTAGTCGATACAAAAGTGAATTTTTAGTCCAAGAAAACTACTTTCTCTTACTCTTGATAAAGGTTAATTTCCACGCAGTGGGATAATGATGGATGTTGGTCGCCTTGTTAAAGTCATAAAGTGCTGTGAAATGTAAATTCAGTCGGTGATTGGGTTTCCGGTTCCTTATGGGCTCCCTCCCTCCAAGTAAGTTAATCTAATTTTCAGTCATATCTATAGGATCTTTAACCCAGATGGAAATCCGAGTGTATCCATTTTTAAAATTAGAGTCCCTGGTTACATTTTTGAATTTTTTAAACTTTGTAAAAGTTGAGTATTTTCCTGAAACTGCCTTACTGAAATTCTGAAAACTTTTTTTGTCTGTAGGCTGGGCCAGTAATAAAAGTGAAAATTCCAAAAGATAAGGATGGTAAACCAAAGCAGTTTGCGTTTGTGAATTTCAAACATGAAGTATCTGTTCCTTATGCCATGAATCTGCTTAACGGAATCAAACTTTTTGGAAGGCCCATCAAAATTCAGTTTAGATCAGGTAACTATTCACTGATGATGTTTAGGAGAGAGGTTGCCGCTTTGTTTGTTGTTTTTAATTTTGTTATTTAAAGAACCTATTTTTGGATGAAAATGCTTTAAGCTTTATGAATAGTAAACTTTATATATCCCTGAAAATGGGTAACATTGACAGTATGGATTTTGAAAGCTGTAATTTTAAAATGAGGGTTAAAATTTCAGTTTGGGTTTGTGAAAAGGACATAAACTTTATTATTAAAATGACTGAGTTTGGGTTCACGCTCTAAAAGCACAAGGATTATTTCCTGAAAATACTTTTCCTGCTTTGTAATTTACTTTTACAAATTTTGATGCGTGATCATGTGAGGAAACTTTCCTTGTAGTGAGTCTTACAATTTAGTGTGGGGATCAAAATATTATGGCCAGATTGGGTATTTATACATTGGAAAGTACCTTATTTGGAACCCTTTGTTTTGGGTATATTTGGTATTAAACACTTAACAATTTTCACTCTGATGAACTATAAAGCGATCTACTGAAATTTGAGGTTTTCACTTTTAGCCTATGTCTACCTTTTTTGGAGTGATTGGGCTGAGGGATACAAAATTTCAAATTAAGTTTTTTATCAATAAGAATTTCTCAAATTGTTTCATTTTAGGAAGTAGCCATGCCTCACAGGAGGTCAGTTTGTCATATCCCCAGCATCATGTTGGAAGTTCAAGCCCTACTTCCACATCTCCTAGCAGGTAATATTTCTCACCTATTTTTAAAATCATTTATCAGGAATTTTTTTAGGCAGTGACCTCAAAATGCATAATGAATGATTGGTTTCTTTATGCTCCTACCTCTTAATTCTTCTGCTATATTTGCTATGTTGGATTATAGTTATATATGTATCTATTTTAAGGGGACTATAAGCCCATTATATATAGTTCCCTTAAAATAGATACGTACATAACTGTATTTATGTTCATTTGTAAAGACATACCCACACCCACATACATGTATATAACCGAGACAAAATTTCTCAAAACATTACTTAACCTTACTACTTGTAGTACCCTCTATTTTCTATTTTATTTTATTTTTTAAAAAGTCACATTAGTTTTATGACCACTAAATGGTTGTTGCTTGCAGTTTAAAAATACCTGTTAGTAAACAGACCACTGGACTAAGAGTTTATAGAATTGGATTCTAGATCTGTCTCTACCAATTGTGTAATCTTGAGCTAGTCTGTGTCCCTGTCTTTCCATTTGTAAGGAAAAGAAGTTGATTTGAATGATCTCTAAAATCCCTCTTAGCTACTGAGGATTAGAAGAGGTACCATATTTATATTTACTAATAATTTTCTTTGGGGAGGCTGATATTTTACCAGGGCCAGTTTCTTCCCGGTATGTCCATAGAGCTATTTATCAATTTATGGCTACATTCAAGAAAGAGTTAACAAATACCTGTCACCTGTCAGGTTCTTCACCAAGTCCTTTGCACCTATGATCTCATTTATTCCTCACAGTAGTTTTATGAGGCAAGGATTATTATTATCTCTACCTTATGTATGAAGAAAATGAAGGTTGGAGGTTAACTTGCTCAAGCGTGAACTGCTCATAAGCAGTGGGCTTGTTTTCAAACCCAGGCAGTGTGATTGAGCACACGCACCATGATATGAGTAGAAAGTGTCTAGCAAGTTTTAACAAGGAGAGATAAGTGAATGAGGACTTGAAAGAGGGCAGTGTACCTAGATCATAATGAATAAAAAATGGAGAGTAGTAGATGATACTGTTGAAGTAGATAGAGGCAGATGATACAGGGTCTTTCTTATAGGCCCTAATTAGGATTTTGGAATTTCACCCTAAGAACAGTAGGAAGACATTGAAACGTTTTCAGTAGGGTAGTAAGAGGAACGGGGGTTTGTATTTTAATGAGTTAGTTGGTTGTACTGGTAGAGAATGATTAAAGGGGACAAGGGTCACTAAGAAGCTGTTGGTAGCAAGGTATTGGTGTTAGTAGCAAGGAAGCTATGGGAGTGAGGTTGCTGCTTTGGATTAAGGTGGTGCCAAGAGCTGGAGAGAAGTGGGTGGATATGAAAAGAGTTTGGAAGGTGAAATTGTAAGAGAGCAATAATATGAAAAGGGTACCCTCTTAGAGTCTTTTCTTGTCAGCTGAAGTTAATTGTGTTTAAATGCTTTTCAGTATGGTTGGAATTCGAAGCATCTCTAACCACTTTTATGGACTCTTGAAAGGTTATCTTAGGTGGAGGGGAAAAAAAGAGTTTTTAACCCTTCTTAGAAATTCTTGGGGAAAAAAATATACAAGTAAATACTGTAGTTTTAATCAAACACTAGAGTGTACCTGATTTTTATACTCTCTGTGAGTAAAATTATACTTTTTACCCCCTTAGCATACAGGTACGTAATCCGATTTCAGAAAACCCAAAATATGGCACTTCCCTGGCGGTCCAGTGGTTAAGACTCCGCACTTCTACTGCAGGGGGCACGGGTTTATTTTTATATATATATTTTTATATATATATATATATAAAGAAATAAAAGGTCTTTTTTAAAAAAAGTAGCTTTCTTTACAGCGTACAAATAAAATCAGTTCTGCTTAAAAAAAAGAAGAAAAAAAGAAAACCCAAAATAAAAAGATCTAAACTGTAAGATAAATCAGTTGGTGATTTGATTCCAAAGGCATATTTTAAAATAAAATTAAAACCTTTCTGAGTTTTTCTGTAGAGCAAGTTATCTCTATAGGAAGTGAGGAATAAGGTTTAAGTCCTTAAGATTAATATTCTGTTTATGTTACAGAACTCCTTACTCCCCAAAACCTATTATTATTTTTTCTTATCTCAGTAAAGGTCTACCTAATTGCTCAAGCCAAAAATCTAGATTTTTATCCTTTATTTCTTCTGTTTCCCTCACCTGTTATGTCTAATTGATCAAATCCTTTTCATTTTAGTTCTCAGTCTAGGCCTTTGCATTACTGGCACAGGTATTGACGATTTTTTTTCTATAAATTGACAAAAGTTTTTTTTTCTATAAAGAACTCGTTTCTTCTGCCATTGTAGCACCGCACAGATAATACCAAAACAAAAGATCCTGGCTAAGTTCTTGTAAAACTTTGTTTACACAAACTGAGTTTGGCGCACAGGCTGTAGTTTGCTTACCCCTGCACTAGTCCTTCCCTCAGCTGGAGTGCGTTGCCTCCAGGTAATCTTGTTCAGCTCAAACTTCAAATGTCTCCTTTTTCGAAAGGCCATTCCTGACCAGTCAAGCTGAAGTAGAACCCCCTATCTCTGTCACCTCAAGTTGCTCTTTAGTCATTTATTACTATACCTTTGTAACCATGTGAAATTGTCTTGTCTGAATCCTTACCCCAGCTCCATGAGAGCAGACACCTTGTTGGTCTTGTTCATTCCTATCTTTGAAGACTGTGTCTTGCCCAGGATGGGTATGTAGTAAACATTTACTGAATGAATGATTCTATGTTGGTTTTCTTAACTTTTCACAGGTACGAAAGGACAGTGGATAACATGACTCCATCAGCACCGATAATTCAAAGATCTTTCTCTTCTTCAGAAAATCTTCAGAGACAAGCAGTGGTAAACTGATTTTTCAACCCGAGTTGCTAAAAAACTCGTACTTAGTTCAAACCTTCATTCTTAATTCTTAAGTTCATTTCTTAAATTTTAGTTAGACTAGCATGATCTTTGTAGATCACTCATTTTAGTTTTCACTGGGCTGAAATATATATTTAAAAGATTGAAGATAAAAAGAACTGCTTGTCACATTTGTATTTTTCTTTAACCATTGTTGGTGTGATGTGTGTGTGTGTTGCAAATATCGGATACTCATTCTCTGATGTTCTTGCAACCTGTGCCGAGTAACTTCTTGTCATGTACTGTCTTTAATACTTAATACGTTAATATACTACAGTCTTCTAGACCACCTCCCTTGTGAACATGCCATTTTTTTCTGTAATAATATCACCAGTGATAAAATCTTAGGTATCTTTTGCTGTTGCATCTTTGTCTTTGATCAGTCTCCAGATCCTTCATTTTTTTCTTTTTCTTACATTTGTTTCTTCCTTTTTATTTTCTTTGCCCAAATCACAATCTTGAATTGTGGTCCCTAGGCTTTTGTATTGCACAGGTCTGCAGAGTAAAAATATAAGTGAAATAAAATAAAATTGAGAGACCAATATAAAGAGATATCAACTCTTATAAACATGTTATATATTTTCCTTATTTTGCTGTAGACCATTAAAAAAATAACCATCATTGGCTAATGTCTGTCCACAGGCAGAATTTGGGAACCACTTGTCTAGTCACTTAGTACTTATGTCTATTTTCTTCTCACTAGTCCATCTCACACACCATTTCAAAATTACTATTATAACTCTGTTTTGCTTATCTTCCTGGTGATTTTTTTAATATAAATTTATTATTTTATTTATTTATTTTTGGCCGCATTGGGTCTTCGTTGCTGCGTGCGGGCTTTCTCTAGTTGCGGCTAGTGGGCTTCTCATTGCGGTGGCTTCTCTTGTTGCGGAGCACGGGCTCTAGAGTGAAGGCTCAGTAGTTATGGCAGCGCATGGGCTCAGTTGCTCTGTGGCATGTGGGATCTTCCCGGACCAGGGCTCGAACCCGTGTCCCCTGCATTGGCAGGCGGATTCTTAACCACTGTGCCACCAGGGAAGCCCTAGCCTTGTGTTTTTTTTTTTAATTATTAGCACCTTTAATTATTATTTATTTATTTATTTATTTATTTATTTTGGCTGTGTTGGGTCTTCGTTTCTGTGCGAGGGCTTCCTCTAGTTGCGGCAAGCGGGGGCCACTCTTCATCGTGGTGCGCAGGCCTCTCACTATCGTGGCCTCTCTTGTTGCGGAGCACAGGCTCCAGACGCGCAGGCTCAGTAGCTGTGGCTCACGGGCCCAGTTGCTCCGCGGCATGTGGGATCTTCCCAGACCAGGGCTCGAACCCGTGTCCCCTGCGTTAGCAGGCAGACTCTCAACCACTGTACCACCAGGGAAGCCCCTAGCCTTGTGTTTTTGCTCCCACTATCTGATTCCAATAAACCTTTCTAGCCTACCGTCCATTAGTCATGGATCATGAGATCTATAACCTGTCTTAGCCAGAATTACTTGCTATTCTATGAACCTATTCTGTGTTTCCCTGTTATTTTTGTTTGTGCAATTTTCTTTCCTTGACATACCTCCACCTTAAAATATTTTCTTTAAAAAACTCCATCCAGGGAATTCCCTGGTGATCCAGTAGTTAGGACTCCACGCTTTCATTGCCGAGGGTGTGAGTTCGATCCCTGGTTGGGGAACGAAGATCCTGCAAGCCGTGCGGCATGGCCAAAAAAAAAAATTCCATCTATACTTCTAATACTCAGATCATATGTCGCCTTCATTAAATCCTTCCTAAAGATACTGAGCTTTTGCTTTTAATGTGTTCATCATACAGTGATTTACATTATGGTCATTTTGTATTACTTCTTCCCTTCTAAATTGTATTCTGGAGGACGAAGAGTAGTAATTATGTACAGATATCTTGTAGGTATACATTGGAATTAACGAAGCTATTGTACTACTTTAGTTGTGTTTACCTTAAGATTCAGCTGGCAAGAATGATTTTGCTTTTCCATTATTGTGTTCGTTTAACCATGGCTTGATATCTGTTGCCTTTGCTATCTAGAAATATTTGTGGTTAACACATTTCCTTCTTTTTCTCTTCACTCAGATGAACAATGTTTTGAGACAGATGTCATATGGAGGGCAATTCGGTTCTCCACATCTGGATCAGTCAGGATTTTCACCATCAGTTCAGTCACATAATCACACTTTTAACCAGTCTTCAACCTCCCAGTGGCGCCAAGATACACCATTATCACAGCGAAAAGTCAGACATAATTGTCATCCCTATGTAGTGGATAGACATTATAGCCGTGACCAGCGTTACACTGATCATGGGTCCGACCATCATTACAGAGGAAGCAGAGATGATTTCTTCTATGAAGAGAGAAATCACGATGGCTGGAGCCATGACTATGATAACAGAAGAGACAGTGGTAGAGATGGAAAATGGCGCTCGTCTCGACACTAACAAGTGTTAAAGGGATGTTTTCATAGGGTCATTCTAGGCCCTTTTTGTTAAGTTGTTTCTGGGAATGTTTTCTTAAACTCTATAGAGCAGCTTTACAAGTTGCCACATTTCTTTATGAAATTTTTAAAACCTAATTGCAGTCCAATACAGAAATGAGAATTGTGGTTCTAGTTTTATTGCATTAATAACCTTTCACCTCAGGGTTTTAAGAAGAGGAAAGGGTTTTATGCTAAAGAAAGTGCCACAATTCCTAATCATTTTAGACAGTTGAGGAAGGGATGTATTATATGGATTAGTTGTATTATGAAGCAAATATTTTAATTATCTGTTATCTTTTTGTATTGCAAGAAATTTCTTGTTAGGGAATCAGATTTTGGTGTATATAATGGAAAACATTCAAGTTGATTGTCTGAAATGACTCAGTATTTTGTTACTAAATGAGAAAATGTAAATTCAGTGATTCATTTTACTAACATTTGAGAAAACCTTTTGGTCAAGTTTGGGGATAAATCATATTATTTAACTTAGAGAACTTAAGTGTAAGTTCTGTGACATGATCTTGAGTTTTACTGTAAGTGAGCGTACAAGTATACATCTACACATGCTGGTTCATTATAAAATTTTAGAATTTGCTCATTAAATCATGTTTGATGTATGACTGAAGTCACTCAGGAAGTTAAATATCTCTAAATGTATTTTTTTTACAGTAAAAATACAGTGTTAATGTAAATCTTTTTCTGGAAGAACAAAAGTGTAAATGCATAGTCAGATAAAATAGTAAAATGTTTTACTGAAAGTATTCTTTTTTGGGAAAAAAAGGTTCACGAAACCTTTAAGTGCTGCCTCTATCACTCAAATTTCTAAAATTTTAACATGTTCAAAGTGCAAGGGCACATTTTATTATGGAGATTGTACAGGGTTTTTTTGTTTTTGTTTGAACATTTGAAAGAATTTAGTCTAAAACACTTTGATTTAAAATTTTTAAAATCTTGTTTAACAAAACTTTTATGTATCAATATGCCGTTTCCCTTTCATTGTAGAACTTGTTTGTAAAAATTCATTCCTTGAAAAATTTGGATCCTTTTTAATATTAACCACAACATTTGTACTATGTTGCTTTTTAATATATTGAAAACAAAAAGGAGGGGTGTGTCTTTTTTTTTGACATCACTAACATTGTACACAAAAAGCTAGCAGCATACTTTTATTCAGTGATTGCATGGTGTTAATTAGAGTATCCTGAAATATACCTTTTGAACATATCAAACATATTTTAGAATCAGATTTTCAGTAACACATGGTTTATGTTTCTGAGCACTGTAAACTAATTTAGTTACTCTCCCTAGTCTCTAGGAGTTTGTACATTTGGTTTTCTCTGTTTCTAAATGCATGTAGCTTTTCTGAGTCCACCTAAATGGAGCTAGCTATCCAATTACTCAGCACAGAACCTTAAAATCAAGTTTCTCTTTGCTTAAGCAGTTTCATAGTAGAAGGATTTGTTTCCAATGAGCCTGTTACTTTCAGGTGTCTTACCTTTATGAAAATTTACTCAGTAGCATTTGTAGATATTAACAAGATTAATACTGCTTTATTGCAACTTATCTGTGGCTCAGATCTGTTCGTATTGATTCACAGGTGACCCTGGTCCAGAATAATTTTTTTCTTTTTTAATGGTTTTTGGGACACCCCTTGTGAGGTTCCAGTGAGTCTTTTTCGCTTCATTCTCATCCAGTTGAAAGTAACCAAACTAAATATATGTACTGTGTAAAGAGATAGAACAAGACAGCCACAAAGAATTGAGTATAGCTGGTGAGACAATTCACCGAGGTATTGAGAGCTGCAGGAGTGGAAAGGAAGAGTGTTTTTATGGAAAGCAGCTTCTCCCAGAGTGTGTTCCATGAAACAGTACTCTCACAAGGTGTTCTGCAAAAATAACAGGGTTCTGTAGTCAAATGTGTGGTAAACATGTACTATCTAACACTGTGACTTTCTCTTAATGAGAAAGTGCCATAAAGCTGACAAGTGCTGCAGTAATGTTTATACCTAACAGTACTTTTTGAACTTACTTGACCCTTGTTTTACCCTTTTATACATAATACATTAAGATCTCCCCAAAGAATCTCTGACTCCACCCTTCTCCATCCAATCAGTCATCAGAAAATTTTATACCACTTTCTGATTACGTTGTGTAGGCCCATCTTATCTGTATCCACTGCCACCATCCTAGAATGGGCAATCATCATCGCAACAGGGTTATTCCAACAGCACCCTAATGTTTACGTACCAATTTATGTATTCCTATAGTATTCCCTGTATTTCTCTTACAGCCTTTTTATTGCATTAAAATTTTATTTTTACTTGTATCTCTCTAGATGTCTCCATGAAGTCCAGGACCTCATCTTTTTCACCACTGAATTCCTAGTATTCAGTGCCTGGCATATATATAATACATGTTAAATTTTTGATGAATAAATGAAGGAACATTTGTCAAATAATTGAATGAAGAAAGGAGGCTTCAACACTGAAAACTTCTTTGGTATGGATTTCCGAGCCCTGAACCATCATTGCATCCTATTGTAAAAATTGTATCACAACATACTGTGCCTTTAATACACTCTAGAATTCTATTTGTTTTTCAAATTTTTAAGAAGTTATTGGATCTGTATGCATGAGGTTTTCTTAAAATAATTGTTTACCTTAGTTGAGTTTTGGAATTGTGGTTCTGTTAGTTTTGTAGAATGAATTTATATCTTTTTTTGTTTGTTTGTTTTTGTTACAATGGCGTTTAGTTTATTCTCCTCATCAGTATCACTGATATTCTCATGGTTCACATTTCCCAGTGCGGCTCCTCTTACAGTAGTAGTTAATGTGCAATCTCACTTATGGGCCCGGGGAGGAGGGGCTCGGCCCAGGGCAGGGAGGGTGTTGGCACTCCAGGCAGACAGGGCGGGTGGTCTGTGCTGCGTGAAAGATGTGGGTGAATGGGCGGCCGGGGGAGGTGGAGGGGGGCCCCCAGAGTCTTTTTTGCATTGGTCGGTGATTCTCCATTCATGTTCCTTCCTGGCTGCCCCGGTTGGGGGTGGGGGGGCGGGGGGGGGATGGTCCATGCAGCTCAGGGCAGGGCAGGGCTGGGGGAAGGGAAAGCAGGAAAAGCAGCAGGCCGCCCAAGAGCGGGGAGGGCAGGCCGGGAGGGCGCAGGGGTGGCTCCTGGGGTAAGGCACAACCCTGTCTTTGGCTCTCCTGGTGAGGAGTTTCCTCCCCTGCGCCCCTGCCCAGCCCCTCTCCCCCGCCCCCTCCCCAGACCTCTACACACGGTCCAGGGAGCCAGGGGCACCTCCTGGAGTCCCTGAAACAAGAGGGCTCTGCCACCCAACCCCGTGCTGCAGGGGCTCGGAGGAGGGATGGGGCAAGCCCCACCCGAGGGCAAGGCGAGGAGGGGCTGGACAGGGGCCTGCCCAGGACAAGGGGGTGGGGAGGGAGAAGACCCCAGTCCCAGAGAGCTGGCCCCTGCTAAGGCCTGGAAGGAGGGGAGCGCCTGGGGACTCCTGCTTCCTTTGTGGGTCTGGCTGGAGCCCCAGCCCACCCCTTGGCCTTAGTTGGCCCGGCAGCTTGCCAAGTGACCAGCGTATTGTGCTTTGGGATCTACGCTGGGTTGGGGTGTCAAGGCCAGGATGAGGGGGCAGGGGAGGTGCGACTAAGGTGCTCGTGCTTTAGCTGGGGCTGTCGACCCCCCCAAGCACTCGGGCCGGCTGAGGGCTAAGGTACTAGGGCTGGGCCAGGAAAGCAGAGCGCCAGGGCCCCGCTGGACTGACCCACCCCCTCGCAGCAAGCAGATATCAGGAAGGACCCGCTCCCCGCAGGCTGGCAGGGGCTCCTGGGGCGGGGGCAGGCCTCCAGATCAGATCCCAGTGGTCCAGCTGGCGCCCACCCCACCTCCTGTAATCCCCTTGCCTTTGGAGAGAGAGGCTGCGAGGAGCAATGGGCTAGTCAGACTGCGCGGAGACAGAGGCCGAGAACCAGGGCTAGAGACAAAAATGTGAAATTGCAAAGAAATGGACACCCAGCGTGTGTGGGGAGGGGTGCGGGGGGGGGGAGTTAAAAAAATAAAAAGAACCCTCCAAGTTTACACGTAGAACTCAAAAAGTCCACAAAACCACTCGCGGAGCTAGGCAAGGATAGAAAGCGACGAATGGTAAAAGAAGATTCGGCAAACAATCTTTAACCATGAAGCGGACCCGGCCCTGCCAGGAGCTGGACTCAGCCAACTGGACAAACCAGGGACACGCTTGCAATGTAGCCCTTGCGGGGAGGCCCTGGAGTTGAGTGGGAGCTGGCCACACCCACGGGAGCCCAGGCAGAGCGGGGCCTGGGCGCCCCCCCCCCGCCCCCGGCAACGCGCGCTCCCACTCCACACACACGCGCACATTCAGCCTGCCCCCCGCTCCCCGCTCCGTCCTGCCTTCCACAGCCCCGAGGACCGAAGGGGGCATCAGACACGGTCCCACTGGTTTGAAAAACAAAAGGAATCTTATACTTCAATATCTCATTAGCTAAAAACATGTTTTAAAAAGTATGTACAGGGGCTGGGGGCTGGGAGCCCTGCCGTGGGGGGTGTGGGGGGAAGGGAGGGAAAGGCAGCAGCACCCCCCAGCCTGCTCCCCTGGGCTCCAGCCCTGGTCCTACTGCCTCTCACGTCTTCATCTGTTTAAAAGCAAAACTTCTACACACGCACGCGCGCACATACACACATGCACACCCACACGCTTCTGCGAGCCCTGGAAACCTCTCCTTCTATCCTCAGAGACCCTCGGTCTGTCCCCAAGGGCCCCCCTCTCAGGACCTGACCCTCTCAGGCCCCAGGGGGCTGGTGGTGGCAAGAGAGGCTGAGCACAGGTGGGGGAAGAGAAGGGCGCTGGGCCTGCCACCGCCCGCCACCTTAGGTCGGTCATGGAGTTTCCCTGAGCCTCAGTTTCCTCAGCTGTAAAACGGGCAATCCTCACGGCCTCGCCTACCCCAGCCCCCAGGCGCAGGGACAGACGAGGGAGACAGGAAGGCGCTTTTGGAAATGTGGAAGCACTGGGAGGTGGTGGCCGGAGGGGTCCTGAGAACCCGGGGCCCCTGTGAGTCCCAAGAGGCTGCAGTCGGGGGCGGAGGCTGAGGAATGCTCCGGCTAGGTGGCCCAGGGCCTGGGAAGGGGGGTCTTCCAAGCCCCCCAGGCCAGCCCCTCCCTGTGCCTGGCCTGGTGAGTGGGGAGACAGTTGCTAGGGGTTAGGAGAGGGGGAGCAAGAGCCCCACGACTGTGCACGAGTGTGTGCTAGATAAGGCAACGCAGACCTCGCACCACCTGCCGTCCTCTCCCAGCCCGGACCCCCGATCGGATCGGGGTCAGGGGGTGGGACGGGGAGGCAGAGGGGCCGGGAGCATGCAGTGCCCCTCGCGGGTCCTGGGGAAGGGCAGGTGGTGGGCGGGTGTGACAGGAGGGGGAGTGTGACGGCCCCGCGGGAGGGTCCGATGGGGGGTACCGGAGGGCCTCCTCGGCCGAGGGGTCGGCCTCGCCGTCATGGCTGGCCGTCTCGAAGCCGTGCTCCACACCCATCATGTCCGGCTCTATCTTGCTCGTGTAGCTGACGAAGGTGGTGTAGGCGTCACCCTCGGCCATAAGCGGCTTGACCTTGGGGGTCCAGCTTGCCGCACTCGGATGCGATTCCGGGACTCGGGGGCCACCTGCTCAGGTAAGGCCTCCACCTTCTCGGCGGTCTGGACGACATTCATCATGCGGTACATGGCGGACATATTGCACATCTGCCGGTACTGCTCGTCTGTGCCCTCCTCGCCTGCGTCCTCCTCCTCCTCCTCGTGGTAAGAGCCGCGGCTGTCGCTGGTGTAAGCGCTTGAGATGCCCAGGCTGGTCCGCTCCGACGTGCTGGACCCACTCACCGCTCCGCCTGCCGCTGCCGCCACGCCGCCCGCCGGCTGCCGCCCCCCCCCCCCCGCCACTCCGGCGCGCTGTGCCGCCGCCACCACCTGGGCCCGCTGGGGCGGCCGGTTGGCGGTCAGTTCCGGCGCGGAGAACTTGGCCATCTTGCGGCTGCCGTTGCCACTGCTGCCACGGCCGGCCTCCTTCTGGCTGCTGTCGCACAGCCGCTTGGCCACGGGCGTGCATTGCACAGAGTCCGACTCCTGCTGCTCCGTCTTGACGCGAGACGCCAGGGCCAGTGGGGTGCAGTGGGGTCCCGCAGGCCGGCCAGCTCGGCGTCTGCACCACAGGGCTCGGGGGCTCGGACGAGGGGGCCTCCTCGGCGTGCAGGCCCTGGGAGTCACAGCGGGGGGTGCTCACCTTGAGGAAGAACTCTGTGCCCTGCTCCATGATCTCCTGGATCTGCAGGAAGCCCGCTGTGTACACGAGCAGGAACTGACCGCCCATGTTCATGCTCAGCCGGCCGGTGTAGCAGAAGCTGAGGCTCTGCTGGAAGGACTGGGGTTGCGCAGCCGCCGGCAGCTCCACCGCCGCGCTCCGGCTGCTGTTGGACAGGCCCCGGAAGTAGGAGCTGCTGGCGGCTGGCAGGGCCCTTGACCACCACCGAGACATCACAGTACGGGCCCTGCAGCCGCTGCTCCTTGAGGCACTCCAGAATGCTGTGGCCGAAGTTCAGGATATGCATCTGCAGGGTCTGGGCCCGGGGCGCGCCCCCCTGCGCCGAAGCTACGGCCCCCGCGGCCTCTGCTTCAGCAGCAGCGGCAGCCGCGTTGGCCATTCATTGTGGGCCAGCTGAATTTATATCTTTATCAAAAATCAACATTTCCTCTGTCTTTCCAAATTAATGGATATAGAGTTGTACCTAGTATTTCTCATAATTTTTGTAAACCTCTCTCTCGAGTTATATATAGTCCAGTTTTAGTTCCCGATATATTTTATCTTCCCTCCCACACCCTGTTCAAGCTTGCTAGAGACTGTGCTGTTATACACTTTACATTTATGTGTGTGTGTGTGTATGCACATACCCCACACAGAATTGTTTTTGTTTGTTCTTTGGGGTTTTTTTTGTTGTTACTGTTGGTATTAAAACATAGATTTTCTTTTAAGAAGATTTAAATAAGAAAAAAATCTTAACATATTTTTCCAAAATTACCATTTCTGGAGCTCTTCATCCTTTTGTGTAGCTCCATTTATCCGTTTGGTATTCGCCTGCTTGAAGAACCTGTTTTGATAGTTCTTATAGCGCAGTCTTGCTGGTGATGAACTCTTTTAGTTTGTCTATGTCTGAAAAAGCCTCTTTCACATTTGTTTCTGAAATACAATTTGTCTGGGTATAGAGTTCTAAGTTGACAGTTTTTTCTTTTCTCCTTTCTATACAGGCATACCTTGGAGATATTGTGGGTTCGGTTCCAGGCCACCACTAGAAACTGAATATCACAGTAAGTGAGTGACAAATTTTTTGGTTTCCCAGTGCATACAAAAGTTATGTTTATATTATACTGTATTCCATTGTGTACAATAACATTATGTCTAAAAAACCCCAGTGTGCATACCTTAATTTAAAAATCCTTTATTGCTAAAAAATGCTAATCATCTGAGCCTTCAGCGATTTATAATCTTTTTGCAGGTGGAGGGTCTTGCTTCGATGCTGATGGCTGCTGACTGATCAGGGTGGTGGTTGCTGAAGGTTGGAATGGCGGTGACAGTTTCTAAAAATAAGACAACAATGAAGTTTTGCTGCACTGATTGACTCTTCCTTTCACGAATGATTTTTCTGCAGCATGCAATGCTGTTTGATAGCATTTTTACCCACGGTGGAATTTCTTTCAGAATTGGAGCCAATCCTTTGAAACCCTGCTCCTGCTTTATCAAATAATTTTATGTAATATTCTAAATCCTTTGTTGTCATTTCAGCAATCTTCACAGCATCTTCACCTGGAGTAAATTCCATCTCAAGAAACCACTTTCTTTGCTCATCCATAAGAAGCAACTCCTGATCTGTGGAAGTTTTATCATGAGATTACAGCAATTTCGTCACATCTTCAGGCTCCACTTCTAATTCTAGTTCTCTTCCTATTTCCACCACATCTGCAGTTACTTCCTCCACTGAAGTCTTGAACCCCTCATTCATTCAAGTTGGAATCAGCTTCTTCCAAACTCCTCTTAATGTTGATATTTTGACCTCTTCCTCTGAATCATGAATGTTCTTAATGGCATCTAGAATGATGAAGCTTTTCCAGGTTTTCAGTTTACTTTGCCCAGATCCATCTGAGGAATCACGGTGTCTATGGCAGCTATAACCTTATGAAATGTATTTCTTTTTTGTTTGTTTTTGTTTTTGTTTTTTTGGCCACGCCCCACGGCATGCGGGATCTTAGTTCCCCCACCAGGGATCAAACTGGTGCCCCCTGCAGTGGAAGCGTGGAGTCTTAACCACTGGACCGCCAGGGAAGTCCTGAAATGTATTTCTTAAATACTAAGACTTGAAAGTCATAATTACTCCTTGATCCATGGGCTGCAGAATGGATATTGTGTTAAATGGATGTTGTATTAGCAGGCATGAAAACAACATTAATCTTGTCCATCTCCATCAGAGCTCTTGGGTGACCAGTTGCGTTGTCAATGAGCAGTAACATTTTGAAAGAAATCTTTTTTTCCTGAACAGTAGGTCTCAACAGTGGGCTTAAAATATTCAGTAAGCCGTGTTGTAAATAGGTGAGCTGTCATCCAGGCTTTGTTGTTCCACTTATAGAGCACAGGCAGAGTAGATTTAGCATAGTTCTTAAGGCGCTTAGGATTTTCAGAATGGTGAATAAGCATTGGCTTCAATTTCAGGTCACCAACTGCATTATTCCCTAACAAGAGAGTCAGCCTGTGTTTTGAAGTTTCAAAGCCAGGCATTGATATCTCTCTAGTTATGAAAGTCCTAGATGGCGTCTTCTTCCAATATAAGGCTGTTTCGTCTACATTGAAAATCTGTTGTTTCATGCACACACCTTTATTAATTAACTTAGCTAGATCCTCTGGATAACTTGCTGTAGCTTCCACATCAGCACTTGCTACTTCACCTTGTAAATTTATATTATGGAGACGGCTTCTTTCCTTAAACCTCATGAACCAACCTCTACTGGCTTCAGACTTTTCTTCTGTAGCTTCCTCACCTCTCTCAGCCTTCATAGACTTGAAGAGAGTTAGGACCTTGCTCTGGATTAGGCTTTGACTTAAGGGAATGTTGTGACTGGTTTGAATCTTCTATCCAGACCACTAAAACTTTCTCCATATCAGCAATAAGGCTGTTTTGCTTTCTTGTCATTCATGTTTTCAGTGGAGGAGCACTTTTAATTTCCTTCAAGAACTTTTCCTTTGTATTCACAACTTGTTTAACTGTTTGGCGCAAGAGGCCTTGCTTTCAGCCTATCTCAGCTTTAGACATGCCTTCCTCACTAAGCTTAATCATTTCTAGCTTTTGATTTAAAGTGAGAGATGTTTGACTCTTCCTTTCTCTTGAACACTTAGAGGCCATCGTAGGGTTATAAATGGACCTAATTTCAATATTGTTATGTCTTGGGAAATAGGGAAGCCTGAGTGGGGAGAGAGAGAGGTTAGGGGACATTTGAGATACACACACTTATCGGTTAAGTTTGCCATTTTATATAGGCACAATTGTGGCACCCCAAAACAATGACAATAGTAACATCAAAGATCACTAATTACAGATCATGATAACAAATATAATAATAATTTAAAAGTTTGAAATATTGCAAGAATTACCAAAAATTGACACAGAGTCATATGAAGTGAGCAACTGTTGGAAAAAAGGTGCCAATAGACTTGCTTGACACAGGGTTGCCAGAAACCTTCTGTTTGTAAAAAAAAAAAAAAAAAAAAAGCAATATCTGTAAAGGGCAATAAAGTGAAGTGCAATAGAATGAAGTATGCCTATATTTTTAAAATGTCCTCTTGCATTTTTTCCTATAAGAAATCTGCTATCATGTATGAAAGAGGGACTCTTTCATAAGGGACTACTATGAACAACTGCATGCCAACAAATTAGATAACTTAGATGATGGGACAAGTTTTTAGAAAGTTGCAAACTACTGAAACTGACTCAAGAGGAAATAGAAAATCTGAATAGACATAACAAAGAAATTGAATTAGTACTCAAAAACTACCCAAAAAAGAAAACCCAGACCCAGCTGGCTTCACTGATAAATTCTACCAAATATTTAATAAAGAATACCAATTTTTCTCAAACTCTTCCAAAAAATAGAAGAGTAGGAAACACTTCACAACTCATTCTATGAGGCCAGTATTACTCTCATCACAAGACCCAGAAAAATGTATAATAAGAAAATCAAACCACAGAGCAATATATCTAATAAATATAGACACAAAAATCCTTAATAAAATAGTAAACAAAACAACCAGAGGTATATAAATGGATTATATAACATGGCCTAGAAGGACTTATCTTAGCAATGTAAGATTTGATTAGCATCCTAAAATCAATTAATATACCACACCCTATCAACAGAATAAAAGATAAATAAAAACCTCAGAATCATCTCAATAGACAAAGCATTTAACGAAATTCAGCACACTTCATGATAAAACAGTTAAGGTAATAATGAAAAGGAACTTTCTCAAACTGATAAACGTCATCTATAAAACACTCAAAAAAGGACTTGCCTATTCTGGACATCTAAGCAGATTCATATTTGTCCTTTTGTGTCTGGCTTCTCACATTTATCATGTTTTCAAGATTAATCCATGTTGTAGCATGTGACAGCATTTCAATCCTTTTTATGGCCAAATGATATTCCATTGTATTGATATACACTAGATTTTCATTACTTGCGGCTTTCTTATTTGTGAATTCCCCTACTCACTGAATTTTATTTGTAACCCCAAAATCAAAAGGCTGGTGGTGCTTTTGGAGTCATTTGTGAACATGCACACATTATATATACATAATGGATATATAATGTGAGAAATTTTCTCTAGCCGGTTTTGAGCCATTTGATTATAATGTGCCTTAACGTAGTTTTTTTTCATGTTTCTTTTGCTTTGGGGTTCATTGAGCTGCATAGATCTGTGGGCTTACAGTTTTCATTAAATTTGGAAAAATTTTGGCCATTATTTAAAAAAATTTTTGTCCCCATTTTTTTCTTCTTTGGAAACTCTAATTAGTCTGCTTGATATAGTCCCATAGCTCACTGATACGCTGCTTCTTTTTTAGATTATTTTTTCTCTGTGTGTTTCATTTTGGATAGTTTCTATTGCTATGTCTTCAAGTCCACTAATCTTTTTTTTCTGCAGTGTCTAATCAGCAATTAGTTCCAATATAATCTTCATCTTAGACATTGTAGTTTTTCTCTCTAGAAGTTTGATTTGGATCTCTATTTTTCTCATTTTTTTTTGTGAGCTTTATTGAGGTACAATTGATAAAACTATAAGATATTTAAAATGTACAACATGATTATACACACACACACACACACACACACACACACATTGTGAAAGGATTCCCCCCATGGAGTTAGTTAACACATGATTTGGATCTTTTTTTTTTAATATCTTCACTGCCTTTACTTAAAATTTTCAACATATGGAATAAAGTTATAGCAATTTTTAATATTCTTGTCTGCTAATTCTAATACCTTTTGATTCACTCTCTCCTTATTGGATGTATTTTCCTGCATCTTTGCTTGCCTTGTAATTTTGATTGAATGCTAGGCGTTGGTGAAATTTACCATATTGCATGCTTGATATGTCGTATTTCTATAAATATTCTTGAGTTTTATTCTGGGACACAGTTACTTGTTAACAGTTGCATCACTTCAGGATTTGCTTTTAAGATTTGTTAGGCAGGATTTGAGAAATATCATGTCTAGGGTTAATTCACCCCATTACTGAGGCAAGACGCTTTTTTTTTTTTTTTTAATTTTTATTTATTTATTTATTTATGGCTGTGTTCGGTCTTCGTTTCTGTGCGAGGGCTTTCTCTAGTTGTGGCAAGCGGGGGCCACTCTTCATCGCGGTGCGCGGGCCTCTCACTATCGCGGCCTCTCTTGTTGCGGAGCACAGGCTCCAGACGCGCAGGCTCAGTAATTGTGGCTCACGGGCCCAGCTGCTCCGCGGCATGTGGGATCTTCCCAGACCAGGGCTCGAACCCGTGTCCCCTGCATTGGCAGGCAGATTCTCAACCACTGCGCCACCAGGGAAGCCCGGCAAGACACTTTTTAATTCTCTACTAGGTACCTCATGAATTATGAAGTTTTTCGGTCTGGCCAGTGATAGCAGATACCGTTCCTGGTCTTATGTGAGTGTTGGGTAGTATTACTTATAATTCTGTGGGACAATTCTTTCCCCAGGCTTGGGTACTTTCTTTAAACCTGTATGCTGATCAGTACTCTCATGAATACTGGAGGAAACTTTCTGCAGATCTCTAGTTTTCTCTCAGTACAACTTAATCCTCTTCAGTACTGTGTAATGGACATTCTAGTGACCTTAGTTTCCCTGAACACTCAACTTTACCTCCTCAACTCGGAGTTTGCCAAGCTCTGCCTGTCTGCCCCCGGACCACACTGCAGCCTGAAAATTTTCTCAAGGCAGCAAGCTGCAGCCATCACAGAGCTCAGCCCACTCGTCTCCTGTTTCTCAGGGATCACTGTCCTTTGTACCTGATGTCCATTGTCTTTGTGTATTGATTGTTTCAGGCAGAAATGTAATTCTAACCTTTGTTACTCCCTCTTGACTGGAAGTGTAAGTTAATCCATGGGATTTGATATATAGTGCACTGACCATTCTTCATTTTAAATGGTCTGTATTTTTAGGTTTGATTTTTTTTCCCCCTCTAACTTGAATTACTTAGATTCTATTTAGTTATTTCTAAATGACTTTTTTCTCCATGCTTCTATTGTGACCTCTAATTTTATAGCCTTGTGAACAGAAAATGTGGCCTGTGTGGTAAAAACTTGTAGAGAGACAAACCAGTTCACTCGCTGGATGATCACAGGATTTTTCTAGGTTGCCTGGCAGTGAGCTAGCAGGACTGAACCCACAGCCCAGGCACAGCTCTCCAGGGGCTGCTGAGGGAATCTGAAACCACATCCATCATTCTTGGCTGACCCTCCTGCCTGCGAGTTTCATCCTGCTCAAAGTGATGCCTGCGTGATGTTTCTTTTCCCAACTCTCATAATGGTTCCATAGATGTTTGAAAAACACTTGTGAATGTGAAGTATTCAAGTTTTCTAGAATTCACATCCTTTTTTTTTTTTTTTACAGTTGTCTTGCACACACTTAATCTGACAGCAAATTTTTATAATGATATATCCTTACTGGATCTTTTCAAAGTATTCAACTTAGTTTTCTAGAAACAACTACTATTTTTCACGTTCATATTTTATTGGTTTATATAATATTTAAATTAAGAACATATATTAATAAGAGCTAGCATAGGACTTCCCTGGTGGCACAGTGGTTAAGAATCTGCCTGCCAATGCAGGCGACGTGGGTTCGAGCCCTCGCCTGGGAAGATCCCACATGCCACGGAGCAACTAAGCCCGTGTGCCACAACTACTGAGCCTGAGCTCTAGAGCCTGTGAGCCACAACTACTGAGCCCGCGAGCCACAACTACTGAAGCCTACATGTCTAGAGCCCGTGCTCCGCAACAAGAGAAGCTACTGCAATGAGGAGCCCGCCACTGCAACGAAGAATAGCCTGCGCTCGCCGCAACCAGAGAAAAGCCCATGCACAGCAATGAAGACCCAACGCAGCCAAAAAAAAAAAAAAAAAAAAAAAAAAACTAGCATAAGCAGGATTGGAACAACTCAACAGATTGGAACAACTCAATGCTGGAGAGGGTGTGGAGAAAAGGGAAGCCTCTTGCACTGTTGGTGGGAATGTAAATTGATACAGCCACTATGGAGAACAGTATGGAGGGTCCTTAGAAAACTAAAAATAGAATTACCATATGATCCAGCAATCCCACTACTGGGCATATACCCAGAGAAAACTATAATTCAAAAAGACACATGCACCCCAATGTTCATTGCAGCACTATTTACAATAGCCAGATCATGGAAGCAACCTAAATGCCCATCGACAGGCGAATGGATAAAGAAGATATGGTACATATATACAATGGAATATTACTCAGCCATAAAAAGGAATGAAATTGGGTCATTTGTTGAGACGTGGATGGATCTAGAGACTGTCATACAGAGTGAAGTAAGTCAGAAAGAGGAAAACAAATACCGTATATTAACACATATATATGGAATCTAGAAAAATGCTACAGATGAACTGGTTTGCAGGGCAGAAATTGACACACAGATGTAGAGAACAAAAGTATGTACACCAAGGGGGGAAAGCGGCGGGGGTGGTGGTGGTGGTGGTGGTGGTGGTGTGATGAATTGGGCGATTGGGATTGACATGTATACACTGATGTGTATAAAATTGATGAATGATAAGAACCTGCTGTATAAAAAAATAAAGTAAAATTCAAAAATTCAAAAAAAAAAAAAGAATACCAGACGGTGATGAAGTACCAGAGAGCAGGGAGGTAACACGATCTGATAAAATAAAAGAACAAGCATGGGTGGACATACAGGAGTAGCTTACTAGACTCCAGCCTTCAGCATGTCAGGGACTTTGATGTTTATTACGGGAGGAATAGAGAACATCAGTTGTGTGGATTTAAAGTTAAACATGCTTCTAATATGGTAGGTAAGTCCTGTTAATTATGTTTTTCAAACCTTGTATGTGTTTTTTCTTCTTGATCTTTAAATTCTAAAAGAGATGATTTTAATTTGTTATTTTCTCTGAGTATGTCTCCCAGTATTTGTTTTATGTATCCTGAAGCTATGCCAGATAGAAAGAGAAACATGACATTTCTTCACACGTACTATAAATTTTATCAATGTAAATATCCTTGATCCATTTTCATGCTATTAACTATGAATTCTATTTTTTATATTACTATATCACATCTTTATTTTTATTAATATTTGCCTGCTATGTCTGTCTATTAATTTTTAATACTTCTTGATTTTAGGAGTGACTCTCGTATTAAGATATGTTTTGATTTATTTCTGTAATACTTCCTTGTGTGTGTGTAAGATTGATTACCTTTTCTTTGCTTTTTTTCTTCCTTCTAGTGCAGCATTTCATAACCCTGGATGCATACTAGGATCACCTAGGAACCTTTCAAAAAACAATTTAACATCTAAACTTTACCCCAGAATCTCCGGGGAGGAGAGTGGTATCAGCATTGTTTTTAAAGCTTGTAGCATGAAGTCAGGATTGACAACCCTAGTGTTTCTATTCCTGTAGTGCTTCTTCTTAAGTTCTCAACAATCACATTTAAATTTATAATTTTCTATCAGTGGATAGACTGAAACAGCTGTGGCAGTCAAGGTAAAATCAGAGAGGCAGAAGTAAGAGCATTAATGAATAAGGAACTTATTATAGGGATTCAAGTTGATGCAATTGTGATTGCTGGTGGAACAATTTGTTGCCTGCCTCTGGTATTGGCCTGAAGTCATTATAAGTTAGCCAGCCCAGCAGTTGGGAAGGAAAACTGAACAAGAACAGGAGCAGGGACAAACTGGAAACTGCAGGGGGGAAAAATAATGGAGCCTGTATCTGTCTGTCATTCTCTACCTTAGATGACTTGTATGACCTGAAGCCTGCAGGCTGGGTGCTGCCCCACACCAACAAGGTGAGCCAGGAGATCAGCAACAACATGCATGAGGTACCACAGTGCCTGGCACCCTCCACCAAGCTTCCACCGTGTGGAATATATGGCTGCTGCTTCCCTTATGACTTCTGGATCTCAAGCAAATTTCTCTTGTTGTGAACTGCATTGTAATTCTGAGACTAACTTCTTAGAGTTAGGCTAACCTTCACAGGTTAAGGGCTTAGTCCTCTGTGAGACTGCCCTCACTTCAGACACGAACTGCAGCTCCCGGATTCCCAGGCCACCCGCACTTCTGAACAACTGGCTACAAATTTGAGGGTTCCCACTACCCCCTCAGGTTTGATAATTCACTAGAATGACTCACAGAACTCAAGAAAGAGCTATACTTATGGTCACAGTCTTATTATAGCAAAAGGATACAAATCAAAACCAGACAAAAAACGGAGAGACACATAGTGTGGGCCTTGGGAGGGTCTCAAATGGGAAGTTTCTGTGTCCTCTCCCCAGGCAGTCAGGAAGAATCACACTCCTGGCATATCAATGTGTATCACCAGCCAGGAGGCTTATCCAAGCTTCGAGTCCAGAGTTTTATTGGGATTATATTACCCGAGCATGATTGCTTGAATTCTTGGCCATGTGATTGAAGTCAATCTCCAGCCCCCAATCTTCGCCCCCCACCCCGTGGAGGTTGAATTGGTATCACTTGGCTCAGAGCCCTAACCCTCTAACCGCATGGTTGATCTTTCCGGTATGGCCAGCCCCATCCGGGAACTATCCAGGGGCTCGACATCCATGAATAACAAAGACACCCCTATCACTTGGGAAATTCCGAGAATCTAGAGATTCCCTCCCAGAAACCAGGGCCAAAGGCCAGTCAAATTCTTGACTATACAGTTCAAAAGCTAAATGAAAACTAGACATGGACCGGAATTCTGGGGACCACCGTTCCAGCTTAGATGACACAGTGCAACACCACCACAACATATTATCTCTGACTCCCCTGCACCCCACCAAGAAAACACCTTTAATATACTGTCACTTTCCTTGGTGCTTCTCTCTCACCACCAGCATACAGACCAACTCCAATGCTTTATCACAATCACTTGGATTTTAGTTTCAGATTGCCATTAATATTTTAAAGTATTATCCCTTCTCTTTCTAAGGAGTTACTTCTTTTTTTTTAAATAAATTTATTTATTTTATTTATTTATTTTTGGCTGTGTTGAGTCTTCGTTGCTGCACATGGGCTTTCTCTAATTGCAGTGAGAGGGGGCTATTCTTCATTGTGGTGGCTTCTCTTGTTGTGCAGCATGGGCTCTAGGTGCGTGGGCTTCAGTAGTTCCAGCACATGGGCTCAGGAGTTGTGGCTCGCGGGCTCTAGAGCACAGGCTCAGTAACTGTGGCGCACGGGCTTAGTTGCTCCGCAGCATGTGGGATCTTCCCAGACCAGGGCTCGAACCTGTGTCCCCTGCATTGGCAGGCAGATTCTCAATGAAAAGCAAAGTTTAAAGTCAAAGAAACAGATCAAACATGGAGTCCGATTTAGCTCTTCCCTGTTACAGAAACAACAGGTTAGATGTGGCCAATACAAGTGAAAATAATATATTAATTTTTTAGTCTATTTCTTTTCCCTTTAGAATGGAATGCAAAGGCTAGTTTAAGGTCAGTGCAAAATTAGATGCTAGGAAATGGAAGATGTCTTTCTGTTTAGGATATTTGGGATTAGTAATCAAAGTGTTCTCTAATGTGAAGTACATACAGTACATATGTCTTATTGTTTTTATAGGAAGCAAAATAGATACAATAAATGCCAAAAACAAGATAGTACTGAGGAATTTGTAGAGTTTGCAGTTAAAGTGTTTCAGAAAGAGGGATCCCTTCCACAGCCCAAGAGTGGGCTTTTGTCTAACACTCAGAAATGAATTGTCCAAGGAGACACATGTGCTGACAAAGCAAGAGGCTTTATTGGAAAGGGGCGCCCAGGCGGAGAGCAGCACGGTAAGGGAACCCAGGAGAACTGCTCTGCCACATTTCTTACAGTCTCGGGTTTTATGGTAATGGGATTAGTTTCCAGGTTGTCTCTGGCCAATCATTCCGCCTCAGGGTCCTTCCTGGTGGTGTGCACATGGCTCAACCAAGATGGATTCCAGTGAGAAGGATTCTGGGAGGTTGGTAGGACATACGGACTGGAGTCTCCTCTCTCCTTTTGACCTTTCCTGTATTCTTCTGGTTGGTGGTAGCTTGTTAGTTCCTCATTCCTTACCAGGACCTCCTGTTGTAAGATAACTCATGCAAGTAGTTACTGTGGTGCCTGGCCAGGGCGGGCGGTTGCGGTCAGTGGTTCCCCTAACAAAAGCAATGCTTAAATTTAGCAGTATCACTTTGATTATTTTTGTAAAAGAAAATCAAATGTGTGCAATTAGATGAAACAAATAGGTCATTAAAATTTTTAGTTGTGGCACAAGATGACTAAAATTCAAAGGTAAATGATAAGCTCTGAAGAGGGTCTGATTTCATGAACATACTTCTGATATATTATTTGTTGTTAATGACAATTTTTAAAAATGGAAGGGCCATTTGATTTAAGCTAATGATACAGTATTCCCAACAATTATGTTTCCACATGAAGTTTTGTTGTTGTTGCTATTGTTGTTGCAAGATTTCTCCCCTTTCAAAATTAAATACTGTGTTGTTATGGCTATTTAAAATTCAATGCAAGGGTTTGAAGATGGTACTTAATTTACCATGTAGAAATAAAATTACTGTTGTCAGAACTTATGTTTGAAAAATCTCGTCAGGACAATTGAATTATTTTGAAAAACAGTGTTCATTCAAAGGAGAGGATTTCATTTGTTAAAATGATCATTCTAAGGCTCATCTCAGCAGCTGTGCTTTTATGTTTTGTTCTCCCAGAATCTTTTGCCTGTATCCTTTTCTCAGCTTCACGCCTTTCTCCACCTCTTTCCCTTTAACTTCTTGAGCTTTTTCCTATCAGCTTGTACTCTTTAAACAAACCCATTTACTACTTCTCTTCCATTCTATGCAAGATATCAAGAAAGGGCCTTTATTACCTACTTTTTCAACTTGCAGATTCTCTTATTTGTTTCTCAAGTTTGCAGCAGAATTTTGTGCTCTAATGACCAAATACAATGACATCTTGCAGACCTCATCCCGAGATTGATACCAACGACTTCACACCTTCATTCAAACTTTTTCTTCCTTTATTTTCTGTGTCAATGAAAAAAAATTAATCAATAGTCATTCTAAGAAAGAAATAGTTTCATTTGAGCCAACATGAGGATTATAACCCAGGAGACAGTCTTTCAGAAAGCTCTGAGGACTGTTCCACCTGTTAGAGGTCAAAGCAAAGTCATATAAGTTTTTGAGACAAACGGATATACATCAAAGGGCTATACATCAAAGTAATATATTGACAGTTTACATAGTCCAAAAAGATGAGTAGTGATCATTGTGATCCCTTACAGGATTAAGGAAGGAATGTTATCACCTAAGGAGTTACTGTAACAGGGAAGAACAAAATCTGACTCCATGTTGGATCTGTTTCTTTTACTTTGACCTTTGCTTTCCATTGCTTTTATTCTGTCTATATCTATAGGCATACATAATGGCCTTCCTCAGGGAACCCTGCCCCTCTGTCTGAATGTTAAACTAAAGTGCCTTTGTTCAGCTCACAGAGAAACACCCTGACCCTGCTCACCTCTAAATTGCTGCAGAAAAGAAGAAATAACACATCCTCTCCCTGAGGCTGGCTAAAACCAGGAGATATTTTGCAAGACTTATGGCCTTTTTACTTTACTTCCTCACCTCCTCCCCATCTCTGTTCTATAAAAGAAGCTAACATCCAGACCCTGATAGGATGGTACTCTAGGACACTAGTCCACCATCTTCTTGGATGCCCAACTTTCTGAATAAAGTCGCTATTCCTTGCCTCAACACCTCGTCTCCTGATTACTGGCCTGTCATGCAGTGAGCAGACCAAGCTTTGATTCGGTAACATTACCTTGCTGGCACTAATGAAACAGGAGGGAAGGGGGCAGGGCACAACCTTTGAAAGAATGACATAGTCTGAGGACATGACATAAACTGCTTAGAACCAAATGGGTCCAAGATGGCAGACAAGTCAACTTCCACTAGACCTTGAGCCTCAGTACTTGCTCATTGTAACACATCAGCAAGCTAAATGACACACCCACAGGTCCCATGACAGTTCTAAGGCTGACCATAAGGATCAAAAAGTGGGCGGTGGCTCAATTCCTGGAATTCCCCGCCCCTTCCCGAAATAGCTGGAATACACCTCTCACTCATTAGCCTATGAAATTACCCACCCCTATGAAAACTGACAACCCCATACCCTGGTGCCACTCTTGCCTTCTGAGATGGCCTACACTTTGTCTGTGGAGTGTTTCTCTCTAAATAAATCCACTTCTTACCTATCACTTTGTCTCTCACTGAATTCCTTCTGCGATGAGACATCAAGAACCTGAGCTTCATTAAGTCCTGAAACCAAGTGTATGATCTCAGTTGGAAGACCATGGGGTTTTGGCCAGGTTCAAGTCCTGGCCGCATCGGTTCAAGTCCCAGTCTGAGGTGCATGGTTTCACTAGGAGAAAATTGCTTCTTTCTTTCTTTTTTTTTGGCTAGTAGGCATTCCTGTGTCTTCTAAGGAGATCTGGTTAATGTAAAATGCAGATGCATAATGCACACTAAAGGGGCAGGAGTAATGGCTCAAATGGCAGAGAAAATTTTACATTAATTTTTTTTTGGGTCCTGCCTTAAAATAATTTTATTTCATCATCTGTAATGCTGCATTTTCTTGAACCTCTTCCTATCATTTTGACCAACAGTTATCTGTCTTTCTAAATTCCTTTCTTTACCCACCACTTCTTCTGTAAGGGTTGGGGATTACATTAGGTTATAAAAAAACAAAGGTTCAAAAATAGTGGCTTAACATAATAGGGGTTTTTCTTTCACCTATACCAAGTTTCTAGTTAGTATGGAAGTTCCCTTAAGTCACCATGCATGGAGAGACCAAGGTGGCTCCCATCTTTCTATTTCACCATCCTCACCACTAGTTCCATGCTCAAGATCACATCATGTTCCAAGAGAGAACCTGGGGCTTCACCACCACCTCAAAATTCCAGGTAACCAGGAAGGGTAAAATAACACCTCCAACTTATATCAATTCCCTTAAGAAATCTTTTGGAAATTCCATAATATCGTTTGCCAGAACTTAGTCACATGTCTATACCCAGCCACAGGGATGGCAAAGTGCCCTGTTAAAACCCAGAAACATGTTATTAATGAAGATGCTTCTAAAAATAGATGCATATTTGCTAGATAACGATCAGCCTCTGCCACAATCTGTTTTCTCCAACACTGCCTACATGATCAGAAATGATCTGTGTTTATAAATGGTGAGTGGAGTGGGCTTATTAAGTAATAATAACAATGATTTATTTATACTATTTATTAAGCACCCACAATGGGCAAGGCATTGTGCTGCCTTTATGCATATTACCTCAAACTTTTGTAGTAATTCTTCAAATGAAGTCCTGCTATTACTATTTTAAGGAGGAAAATGAATCTCAGAGAGATTAGAGTCAACTTGTTTAAGGATGTATGGATAGAAATGAGCTGAGGTTGGGTTTGAATTCAGCTAGTATGGTTCCAAAGCCTATTGTCTTTTTCATTATACATGGCCCACACTGAATATTCATATTCATAGTCTTTTGTCCAATAATGTGGCATTGACATTGGACTATTCAAAATTATAGAATTGTTTGTTTGGCTGCAATGACAATTACTACTTGATTTAAGCTTTTTATCAAGACAGAGATCACCAGGTAAACTGGTACCACAGGGAGGTGGTTAAATCTCAACAGTTGTATGGGTGCAAATGAGGTCACACTGACGGAAGGAAAAAACTTTCTGTTGCTCTCTGCCTGAAAAACACAGGACCTCAGCTCTCTGCAAAATCTCCTACCCAGGTATTTCAAGGCTTCCTAAACAGGTCCACCCACTCCCAAAATACTGCCTCTGTTGTGCTGGGTTGTGCATGTCTAATATCTGTCCTAAATCTTGAAATTTTACCCCACTTTTTATGGAGAAATAAGAGAGGCCGGGTACAAGAGGCCAGGACTGTTATGCCAGTGGTACTTCCTCCACGTGGAAGGAAATATCAGGAGTGAGAAGAAACATTCCTCTCTGCTCCCCATCTCTATAACTGTCTTGCTTCAGTTTTGCTTTTTGTGTGTGTGTGTGCTAGCAGAGAACTCAAGTAGGGTTGTGTGATACCATTATTAAATGTGCTTTTCATTGAAAAAGCTATTTTAGAATACCTCTCTGTTCTTTACACATGAGTCAAGTAGGGAATAAGCCAGGAGACAAATCTACTACTGATAGTTGCTGTTCTGTCAGAATTCTCCTTTTTCTTCCTCTTACTTTGTCAGCTTTTGTGCTGCACTGTGCTCTTTGTTTCTGGTTGCTTTTTCTGTTAGCTGATTTCTCTCCCAGGATACTCCTTACCCTTCCAAGAAACAAATTTCTGGTAGGTTCTTCACCAGTTTATTCAATAGGTGCCAACATATACAAATCAGGCTGAGGATCCTCTTTACATGCTAATTAGATTTTTAAATTTGCAAAAACTTAAAATCCTCAAGGTTGGCATGGGCCTAAGGTATTTTGCAGACAACTTGCAATCTCCTCTCCCCTAGCCTTCAGCTACGCCCTCTATGTAGATGACCTCCAAGTGCATGTCTCTATCCCTGCCCTTGTCCCAGCAGCCTGCCAGATATCTCTACTTAGTTGTCCCCCTTGAATCGCAACTTGAACCTGTCCAAAGCGAAACTTCAACCTTTCCAAAACGGAACTCATCAACTCTTACTTGTTCTTTCTGTAATTTGTTCTCTTCAACTGGTTCTCTCTCACTATAAAGGCTAACCATTCTAGTTGCTTAGATCCAAGATGTTTTATCTCTCTGGGATTTTCTTACCCATAATATGTGTTGTCAAAGTTCTCTTCTTTCAGGATCTAATCCAATTTCCATCCTGCACCTCTTTGGTCAAAATGAATCCTTTTCCGCTATATTCCAGTATGACTCTCTAATTCTTTAAAGCATTTTCATGATCTCCCTTGTATTAAATTTTGTATCTCCTGATTTTTGTACAAAAATACATTAAATGAGCACCTACTATATAATGTATTAGATATTCTCTATGTGTTTATTCAGTCTTCATACCATCCATTTTACGGATGGAAAAATTAAAGCTGTTTCCTTATCTGCAAAAACAGCAACAACAAAAACTAAAAAACAGGGACTTCCCTGGTGGTGCAGTGGTTAAGAATCCACCTGCCAATGCAGGGGACACGGGTTCGATCCCTGGTCCAGGAAGATCCCACATGCCGCAGAGCAACTAAGCCCGTGAACCACAACTACTGAGCCTGTGCTCTAGAGCCCGCAAGCCACAACTACTGAGCCCGCGTGCCACAACTACTGAAGCCCGCTCACCTAGAGCCCATGCTCCGCAACAAGAGAAGCCACTGCAATGAGAAGCCCGCACACCACAACGAAGAGTAGCCCCCGGTCGCTGCAACTAGAGAAAGCCCGTGCACAGGAACAAAGACCCAATGCAGTCAAAAATAAATAAATAAATAAATTTATTAAAACAACAACAACAACAAAAATACAACTCTAAACCTAAAATGAACCATTAATATTTTAAATACTTCTAGTGTCTGGTATAATATCGGCTTAATAAATGTATTTTTCCTTTGGCATTCTAGCACAGTGTTTGATACATACTAAGTATTCAGTATTAAATATCAAGTATCACACAAAATGTTTATTGGACTACACTGAGATAAGATGAACATCAAATTTCATGAAAACCTATATAGTGTCCATTTTGTACAAGGCGTATTTTTTTTTACTAATTAATTTATTTTTGGCTGTGTTGGGTCTTTGTTGCTGTGCGTCGGCTTTCTCTAGTTGCGGCGAGCGGGGGCTACTCTTTGTTGCGGTGCTTGGGCTTCTCATTGCGGTGGCTTCTCTTGTTGCGGAGCATGGGCTCTAGGCACGCAGGCTTCAGTAGTTGTGGCTCGCGGGCTCTAGAGCACAGGCTCAGTAGTTGTGACGCGCGGGCTTAGTTGCTCCGCGGCATGTGGGATCTTCCCGGACCAGGGCTCGAACCTGTGTCCCCTGCACTGGCAGGCGGATTCTTAACCACTGTGCCACCAGGGAAGACCTACAAGGCATATTTTGAAGATTATATTTGGCTTGAATTTTTTACAGTGATAGAGTGAAAAAGGCAAAAGATTTATCATCCTTTATTCCTCCCCAAGATCACTAGAAGGAAGTAAACAACAGTTATCAGTTATCAGCAGTAAACCTGATGTCAACATTTCTCAAGACAAAGTATCACAAAGCAGGAAAAGAAGAGATACTATCACCAAACAGGTATTCATGAGGTATTTACTGCCTATTTAAAAATGCTTTATAGGACATTTAAAAACTGTAGGACAGTTTACAGGTTTGTTCTTTTTTTTTTCTTAGAGTTCAAGATATCTAAGAAAAATCTATTAACTTTTATGGCCCTTGGGAGGATGAGGCCAAAACACCTCAGAAGGTACTTTTCAGGGAGTGTGAGGAAACCCTAGATAACCAGCAAGGATCAGATTACTCATGCTAATCAGGAAGGGCTGGCTCAGGAGCAGGCTAAGGAGACTGGCCTTGGTGGGGGGACCACAGAGCCCCCTCTTCGGTCCCCAGTTGCACTGCTGCTGGGCGACAAGCCAGGGCTGCCCCTAAGGATACCAGACCTTCCCTCACCAAAGAGTCTCTGTTGTCCAGTAGCCTCCAGGACCCACTGCCTACAAAGCTCATGGAGAAAACCAACCCCAAACCCGGAGAAACTGATAACATGAAATAGGAAGGGAGAAAGGCAAAAAGAAATAATGGCGGTGATGGTGGGTTTTGTTTAACCTTTGCTCGGATGCAAAGAGAAACAGGCAGAATGACTACTAACTAGTATTGCTACCATTACTACATGGCTCTGTGCTAGTCCTATACAAGTATAAAAATTATTGTATTCTGGAAATTAAAGTCAAGTTTAATAGGATGGTGATAAAGCATATCAGATAAAGCTCACTGGGGACATAGTTGTGACGTTAGGTTTATGAACTTGCTGTAACAATTAACATGAGGAACCAGGGGTCTCTCCTAAGAGGGAGTAGGGAAGGACTTTTAAAAATAGGGCTTGGGGCTTCCCTGGTGGCGCAGTGGTTAAGAATCCGCCTGCCAATGCAGGGGACACAGGTTTGAGCCCTGGTCTGGGAAGATCCCACATGCCACGGAGCAACTAAGCCCGTGTGCCACAACTACTGAGCCTGTGCTCTAGAGCCCACGCGCCACAACTACTGAGCCCACTGGCACAACTACCGAAGCCCATGCGCCTAGAGCCCGTACTCCACAACGAGAGAAGCCACCGCAATGAGAAGCCCGCGCACCGCAATGAAGAGCAGCCCCCGCTCGCCGCAACTAGAAGAAAGCCCGCGCACAGCAACGAAGACCCAACGCAGCCAAAAATAAATAAAATAAAATAAAATAAATAAAACATTAATAAATAAATAAATAAATAAATGAAAATAGGGCTTGGATGATTCTAAAGAAGAACCAGGGGAAGTAGGGGTTACCTCTGGTTTGATTATCACAGTAATCTCTGCTCAGGAGGTGAGAGAATCAAAGCAGGGCTGGGGAAGTCCTGGTAAGAAAGCAGCAATAAAAAAATAAAATTAAAATCCATGTAAATATTCACAGTAGTCAAAGGGTGGAAGCAACCCAAGTGTCCACTGAGTGATGAGTGGATAAACAAGATGTGGTAAATATATACAGTGGAATATTATTTGACCTTAAAGAGGAAGGACATTCTGACACATGCTACAACTTGGATGAATTTTCAGGACATTATGATAAGTGAAATAAGCCAGACACAAAAGGACAAATATTGTATGATTCCACTTATATGAGGTACCTAGAATAGTCAAATTAACAGAGGCAGAAAGTGAAATGGTGGTGGCCTGTGGCTGAGAGGGGCACGGGTGGAAACAGGGAGTTAGTATTTAATGGTATGGAATTTTCAGTTTGGGAAGATGAAAAAGTTCTGCAGAAGGATGGTGGTGATGGTTGCACAACAATATGAATGCATTTAATGCCACTGAACTGCAGACTTAAAAATGGTTAAAATGGGAAATTTTATGTATGTATATTTTACCACACACACACAAAAAGTAAAAAAAAAACGCTTAAAAAAGTAGTGATCTTTAAATAAGGGGAGGGTTTGTGTAGCCTCGGCCATGTCTTGTTAGAAACAGATCAGAACTGAGTTGTAGCCCCAGCTCAGATCCTTACTAACAGCATGACCTTGAATGAGCTGAATCCTCTCTCTCCCTGGGCCTCAGTTTTCTCCTTTATAGAATGTGGGGTAAGGCTGAATCATCCCCAGAATCCTGTCTAGCTCTAACAACCTGGGGCCCTTGAGGCTGGGCAAGTGGGGGTCTAGCGGAGCTGCTGTGCTCACCTCCACCCTTGTGACCTTAAGCCCAGAGGGACCAGAAACATCACAGCCTGACTACCAGCAGTGTTGAAAAGCTGACTCAGGTCCTGTTTCCTTAGAAACTATAAATTTAAGATAAATGTGGAATGCTGTGTCTGGAAACCTCTTATCTGAATCTCTGCCCCTGGGTTGGAAATTGAGGCAGCTTCTCTGTGTCAAAGTGACACACATGGCCCAGATTCTTTAAGAGAAGTTGTTCTCTCTGAAATGACTTCAAACAGCAAAGTTTCTCATAGTCTATGATTTTAGAGAACAAGATTTATCGGCATTTTACCCTTGTTAATTAACAAAAGCAGTTCTTACAGGTTCATGACAGAATTGAAAAAGCAAAGTCTCTGAGCAGAGTGGTGTGGCTTTAAGATAAACTCTGTTGTGAAAGGAAAAGGGAACGAAATGAGTCCACCGTGGGACAATGCTGCTTTCAGATTCTAGAGCCCCATGTTCTTCTGTCTGCCCTCCCTCTTTTCCTTTTGGCCACGCGGCTTGCAGGATCTCAGTTCCCTGACCAGAGATTGAAACAGGGCCACGGCAGTGAGAACCCAGGATCCTAACTAGGGAACTCCCTGCCCTCCCTCTTATTTACATGGTTTCGATTTGTGAATTTGATGCGTACATTGTTCTGATAACCTTTAAGATTACCAATCGAATGTTATTATACACAAAATCCAATAAACTATAAATCTCCTTACATTATAATACCATTCATCTAAAATGTGTCTTTATGTTAAAATGAAAGTACATTACTATGAAAACTGGTTTCAAAGAAGTCCACACATAATTTTAACTACCCAATATTTAAAAATTACGATCATAAGTTTTCAGGATACAAGTTCTTTAATGTAAATAGCATTTCCTAAGTTGTAATTTGTAATAAAACTGATCAATGTTCCAGTAGTAACTTTGAAAACAAAAGGTGTTCTTTGAAAATTTAAAGAAATAATATCAGTGCTTCCGGAGGATAAAAAGCACAATTGATAAAAGTTTATATACTTCAACTGATTCTACTTTCTATGAATCAAGTTTAAAACAAAGAAAAAACTACAGAAGAAATGTAGACTACTTCTTTTTTTATTTAAAAAATTTTTTATTTTTGTAGACTATTTCTTATCAAGTAGGCTACAAGTGAGTAAAAAGCTAAAGCAAAACAATGTGACTCATCAGGCAGTGCAGTTAGAATATATACCATTTTGTGTGTGTGTGTGTGTGTGTGTGTGTATACATAAAACTGCACACGATTTGATGACACTTAGAAGAGATTTTCTCTGTGACCTGGCAGGTGGTGGGTTGGGTATACCAGAGAAGTTGAAGGTGAAATCCAGGACACTGCATTATTCTTACAGCTCTTACTAGGCAACAAAGTTTTCCTCTCACAAAACCAGCTCACCAGGTATGAATTACTACACGATGGACCACCAGCTCTGTAATTAGTGGCAATACGGCTTTCAGAAAAATACACAGAGGATATAATTCCAGGCTGAGACCAAATGTTTGTAACAATGTCGCACTCAGCACCCTGACTTGCCACTGAATAGCCAAAGGTTTAAGAGACTCAATGCAATTTGATACTCCAGGGTCGAAAGATCTTGTTGGTGGCCATCTCTATTCTTGGAAATAATGGAAACTATAGCTGTTAGTGGAGGAGATTAAAAATACTTTGATCAAAACCAAAGCAGATTGCAGAGCGGGCAAAGCTGTTTTTAGTTCATTTAATTTACTGCATAGATTCGTTATACAAGGACGAGATTTAACCTTGAGAACTTGTAAGGGTGGACTAGGAAGTCATTACCACCGACACCTAACAGCTGAACTGAAACACAGACCACGGCAAGCCCCTCAGTAAGGAATAAGAGGTTACCCTTTGCCTATGAAGGAAAGGGACTTTTAGTCAGCACCTAAAGCGTGCTAAGTGATCTCTCGGATAAGATCTCATTTAAGGATTTCTAAAGGACTTGTTGATAGCGGAAATGGTCTTCTGGCCTGAAAAAAAGCACACCGCCCTGCTGTTTCATGTAAATGAGAAAAATCCCCAGTGTGTGAAGTGGAGTGGCAAGTAAGTAAAAAGAAGGGGGAAAAAAAGCAAAAAAGATACATTAAAAAAAAAACAAACCGGTAACCAGGTCTTTTTCGACTTAACAAAGTAACAGCGTTCCTCCTCAACTAGGCGATTTACAACTAATCCAAATTCAGGAAATAACTCCTGGAAACGGATAAACTTAGTTCTGAAAAACATGCGCGTCCACTAACATCCGAAAACACGTGGCGGGGGCGGGGATATCGGGCGCAACACCAGACAAGACTCTAAGGCCCATCATCCCATTCGGCAGCTAAGCCGGACTGTTCAGGGCCAGCCGGCGCACTGGATGCTGGGACTTGCGGTTTTTGCTCCTGCTCCTCCCCGCGGGTTTGCGACGTTTAGCGACCATCGCGCCTGCGCCAGCGCCGGCTGAGAGGCTGGGGCCAGGGTGGCTTGTGCCGGGTGATGCTAGGCGGCTCCCTGGCTTCCAGGCTGTTGCGAGGTGTGGGTGGGACTCGAGGGTCGTTCGGGGCGTGGGGTGTCCGTGAAGCTGGCGCAGCCATGGCGGCTGGGGAGAGCATGGCTCAGCGGATGGTCTGGGTAGACCTGGAGGTGAGTCAGGGCGGTGGGGCGTGCGGGGAGACGAGTGAGGTTTCGCGCGTGGGACAGAGTAGCCGAGCCTGTCCGGGGAGAGTGGCAGTGTCTGGGTCTCAGGTGTGGCAGGTGAGCGCCTCCCGGCTGTGGACGGCGCGGGGCAGGTCGGGGGTGGGGGCAGGAGTCCTGCGGGTGTTGGGGATTGTACCGGACTGTGGAGTTTATTTTCCAGAGGGTGGAGTCATCCATATGGCTTGCCCTAGCCCCCAATTCCGCCCAGATGTGGACCTCCCTAACCCTCTGATGGGCTCAGGGTCACGGGGGTAGGGGTGCGCACAGCGGCTGTGCTAGACCCCAGTTCCCCAGTCTCCCAGGACCTTAGGTTGTTAGAGCTAGACGGGACTCCGGGGATGACTCAGCCTTACCCCACGTTCCCTAAAGGAGAAAACTGAGGCCCAGAGAGAGGACTCAGCTCATTCAAGGTCGCGCATTTAGTGAAGGTTGAGGTTAGCACTACAACCCGGTTCTGATCCCTTTAGGTTTTCCATACTCAGCCAAGCACTCCCCTCTCCCTTGAGCCTCAGTTTTCTCATATATGAAATGGGGATCATAACACTAGATTGTGATGAAGATCAAGTGGTGTAATTAACATAAAAACTTTGTACACTCTGCAGAGATGTAGTAATGTTAGTTATCTAACTCTTCCAAAATTGAATGCTGTCAGCACTCAATTTTGCTTACTTTGCATCGGCCCCAGAGTAGGACTGTGATGCCTGGCATGTAGCAGGCCCTTGGTAAATGTTTATTGAGTAAATAACTCATAATGAGTGCCTTGAGGACTTGCTCAAGGAGCATTCTTGTCTCTTTTATCCTGGCTGTGGGATATAAATTGAATATGCTTGAGGGATGTCCTGTTAAATAAACTTGGATACAGTAGGCCAGAAAGACGGTTTCGTGTGTGTGATGTATTTTTTATTGCAGATGACAGGATTGGACATTGAGAAGGACCAGATTATTGAGATGGCCTGTCTGATAACTGACTCTGATCTCAACATTTTGGCTGAAGTAGGTTATGCCTTGTAATACAACCATACTGTTTAGAGTGTTTTGGAAATCTAAAGATTGGTGCCCCCCCCATCTCTTTATTTAAAAGATAAGAAAACTGAGGTCCCTGTAGATTAAGGTCCAAAATAATGTTCTAGGTCATGGTGGGCTTGGTACGAGAACCAAAGTAATCCATCTCAGAGCCTAGGGATTTTCTATAGTACTGCCAAAAATTAGGAACTATAAATGCTATCATTTGCTAAGAGCTTACTGTGTGCCAGGCACAGTTCTAAGTGCTTTACATGTATTCACTGTTAATCCTCACAGCAACTATAAGGTAGGTACTGTTATACTCACTATATAGAGAGAGACGCTTTGGCAGACAGTTGTTGGGTAATTTGCCTAAGGCCACCTGGCTAGTTATTGGGAGTGCCAGGAGTTTAACCCAAGCAGTCTGAGTAAAGTGCTCCCAACCAATAAGACACTTGACTGTGGTCCCACCAGGATTGGTGACTCATGCCAAAGTTAACTTCTTTATATTATAATCTTAGCTTATATATAGCTTAGCTTATAACTCCATATATTCAGTTTCTACCTTTTCAGCTAGGACATGTGATTCGTCTAGATCTATATTAAGATTTTAGAATTCCTGTTGATACAGAATCATAAAATATCCTCCTGTTGACATATTGGGCATGATTAAGGTTTTAACATGCTGCTTTTAACTGAAACATTAAGCAAAACAAATAAAACACACCTGTTGCCTTTTGGCCACTCACAAAGCATTTAATAAGCGTATGAGAATGTGTGATTGGTAGAGGGTGAAATCCTGGGCCCTGAATAACTCTGTGTCATATTGTCAGCAGTATTCGGAGGTGGTGAGAAACTCTAGAATAGGAACACAGTAGGGATGTTTTGGGGAAAGACAGTTTTGTTAAAATAAGTTTCCAGAGGGTCGGATTGATGTGCTACTGGCACTGGATAAATTTCACAAGTCTACAGTTAAGAGTTCTACTTATTTTCCTGGGTAGGTAAGAGAGGGGAGGAACCATTTTAGATGAATTGCTACTTTCTTGGAGTACCTCCTGATACATCAGCTGGAGGGGAATCATGAGACTTTGTATCTCACTGTAGCAGCTACCTCTTTTTTTTCCAAAACAAAAGAAACAAAAAATCTTTTATATGAACCTTGAGTTTTAGGTTTGGTTGTTTTTTCCTGTCACTTGGAATTTCCTAGATATGAATAGTGAAGAGAAGTGTGTTTATTCACCAGCCCTACTTACCCTTGTCTGAAGAAGAGTTTTTCCCTTAGACTGTTGATATAATGTGAAATACTGACAGTTTAATGGACCAGTTAGTTGATATGTACCCTGGAGGAAATTTGGGTCTGTAGTCACACAGCTGCACATGAGGGTGGCATTTGTAAATAGACCCAGTCTGATGAGGATAAGGATTTTTTTTTTTAACATCTTTATTGGAGTATAATTGCTTTACAATGGTGTGTTAGTTTCTGCTTTATAACAAAGTGAATCAGCTATACATATACATATATCCCCATATCTCCTTCCTCTTGCGTCTCCCTCCCACCCTCCCTATCCCACCCCTCTAGGTGGTCACAAAGCACCCAGCTGATCTCCCTGTGCTATGCGGCTGCTTCCCACTAGCTATCTATTTTACATTTGGTAGTGTATATATGTCCATGCCCCTCTCTCACTTCATCCCAGCTTCCCCTTCCCCTTCCCCATGTCCTCAAGTCCATTCTCTACATCTGCATCTTTATTCCTGTGAGGATAAGGATGTAAAAAAAAAAAAATTGCTTAGGGGCTGTTAACACTGAAGTGTCAGTTCTGTGGAATATATGTTTTATTCTTGTATATGAGTCTGAGGAAAATGTTTTACGCTAGAAGAACAGACATCCCACCTGGAAATTTTTCCGTAAGTAGCTTAGTGGGCCACACTGGGATCTAGAGTAAGTTAAATAGCCTTAAGTTGATAGTCGTTGGCTTTTTCCATCATGGTTTGTTAGAATTGTGTTTTGCAATATGAGGTTTTTGGTTTCTTAAAAAATATGTTATCAAAACAGCAAGGTCCTACTGTATTGCACAGGTAACTATATTCAATATCCTGAGATCAACCAGAATGGGAAAGAATATAAAAAAGAATGTATATGTATGTAAAACTGAATCACTCTGCTGTATAGCAGAAATTAACACAACATTGGAAATCAACTATACTTCAGTTAAAAAAAAAAAGTTATCAGAGCAAATTTTTTGCTTCTTCATGGAGATTGCCGTCACCAGTTTTCTTGTTTGGCTAAAACTCCTTGTTAGTTGTAGCTGTCAGGCATATTTTAGTCAAATTCTTGCCATTCCTCTCACTAATTGCAAAGTACTTTTACCACTTTAGTAGTAATCATACCTTGGATTTAGAGAATCTTTCTTTCCCAGAGAGTTCAAAGAACTTTCATATCTATAATTTCTTTTATCCTGTTAACATCCCTGTGAGGGAAGGGGTTTGGGGGGGTGCTGTTATCTCCATGGTACAGAAGGTAAAACTAAGCCGAAGGTGACTTGCTTTACAGCCACAAGTTGAGCTTCTGCTACTGCTGGGATTCTATCTGACTCACAGTTGAATGTTCTATTAAGTGGAGCTGAGAATTCCAGCATCACTTTTTTTTTTTTTCAATCTTTCACATGTCACCAATTACTTTTTGAACTTTTTAATGTGAAAATACTGTTAAAAGTAAACAGTATAGCTTTATGCAAAATATTATGTATAGTAAGTTGTTTTTTTGTGCTGGTCTTCTCCTGTCTCATCCCACTCCCCAACTTTTATGTATTTTCGTAGTATTTTCCATGCATATACAAATGTGTGTTTTTTTAAATCAAGTATAAGTGAACTCATAAGCATGCGTACACTGTTCTGCAATTTGCTTTTTTCACTTGGCAGTATAGACACTTTTCATAGTCAGGGGCTGGCAAGCCTTTTCTAAAAAACACCAGATATTAAGTATTTTAGGCTTAGAGTGCCACGTACCTCTCTGTCCCATATTTGTTTGTTTTACAACCATTTGCAAATGTAAAAGTCATTCGTAGCTTGCTGGCAATTAAAAGAAAAAAAAGCCACAGGCTGGGGCTATAGTTTGCTGACCTTTGGTGGATACCTGTGTCCTCTGTTGATAGGCATTTCAGTTTTCGGTTGTGTTATGTGTGTGTTCGTTCATTATTTTTTGTCGTCATAAATAGTGCTGGAATGAACGAGGACCACTTTTAGAGTTAACAAAGTCCCTCATCTTTCTTCCCTTCTCTAGTATATATATGTAATTCCTAAAGCAGTTAAACTGAGAAACCAAGCTTATCCCCATTGATTCTGGATGAATAACAGTTTTTCCTATCCACAGGGTCCTAACCTGATTATAAAACAGCCAGATGAGTTACTGGACAGCATGTCAGATTGGTGTAAGGAGCATCATGGGAAGGTAACATTACCATAAAAGGGGTAGAGGAAGATTGCTTGGCGAGCCTGGGAAACTGCTTGCTTGTTCACTTTTCATCTTTGGGACCTCTCGAGACCATCTTCTCCTGAATGTCCTCTTTTTTCCTCTCCTGCATTCAGTCTGTCGCGAGCACATTGCGGATTATCAAGTATTGCTCAAGTCAGTCTTTTGGATAAGGTTTAGACGATCAACTTTCAGAGAAGGGAGAATGCCGCTCTCCTGTTAAGTTGGTTCTTCCCAGAGGTTATATCCTTGGACTTTGAGCGCCATCTTTTCTGACTGTGTGGAAATGCTATTAACAATCAGGAACCTAGCTTATCTGACTTGGATTCTTTAAGAAAAAAATCGGTGCCAAGATGGCAGTTTCAGTGTGAACTTGAGCTCTGTAAATGGTCCATCTGTGGTTATATTTGCCCATTTTAGAAGTGAAGTTTCATATCTGGATGCCTTTGAACGCTGACTTCATGTGTCTTGGTGGGGCTGGGGATTCTCTCTTGCAGTCTGGTCTAACCAAAGCAGTGAAGGAGAGTACAATGACACTGCAGCAGGCAGAGTATGAATTTCTGTCCTTTGTACGACAGCTGACTCCTCCGGGGCTCTGTCCACTTGCAGGTAAAATCCAGTCCTATGTCTGCCTTGTAGATAGTCTTCCATCGTAGCGGTTCAAGAGACTGCGGTTCCAGAACGATCAGCCAGGATCATCGTGCCTTCCACTTAATCCTGATTTGGATTATCCATCTTACTTTTTGTTGCTCAAATTTCCTTTTGTAATTTATACATGAATATCGGGGAAAATGCCCCGAAAACTGACATGAGATCTGGGATACCCAGATTAACTCAATAAAAGTTTTCCACCTATTTTTATTATGGAAAAATTTCAAATATACAGAAAAGTTGGATCTAGTAGTTGTTCACCTTGTGCCATGTTTATCTGTCTATTTTTTTGGACATTTGAAAGTAAATTGCAGGCATCATGACACTTCATCCCTAAATAGTTCACCCAGAATTTCCTAAGCATAAGGACATTTTCTTAAGTAACCACAATATCATTGTCACATTTAAGACGATTAAAAACAATTCAGTTACATCATCTGATCACTAGTCCACATCCGAAATGTCTGTTTGTTTTTTAACCAGGATTCAGTCAAGACTCACGCATTTCATTTGGTTATTATGTCGCTTTAGTCTCTTAATCCAAAGTGTGCACCTGTCTTTTTTTTTTCCCATTGTGACATTGCCTTTTTAAAGAAACTAGGCCAGTTCTGCTAGGATTTTGAAGGGACTGCCATTGTCAAAGGGAGGGTAATGTCCTGTGGTGGTGTGTTTGTATTTGTATATGTAAGCTGGTATAGTAACTAACACTTCCCTTAAATACTCATAAAAAAGTTTTGACTTTAAGTACTATATAGCATGTATTGTATCAATTTTCCCCCTAGCCAATGCAGCTGGTGTCTGTTTTAAAGTTCTTATTTAAAATTTAGTGTTTTTAATATAAATTACTGTGTGGAAACATGAATGTGGATATGATTGATTAAAATTGAAATGTAAATAAATGCTTATCTACTTATGAGTTTATCTACAGTTAAACTTTTAGTGTTAGTGGTGTAGATTTTGTGATACTGGGAGAAAATTTGTGCATGTGGTATTATCTAAAGAAGTTACAGATTTGAGCGTTATTTTTAGTATGTGGAATGATAGATTCATCCTTTTGTCCATAAAGAGGCCATTTACAAATTTATTATGAGCTAAACTGTCTAAATACTCCGAAATCTGCACTTGTAATCTAATCAGATACACTCAAACCTAATTTCGAAGTTTTGAGATGCTTTGAGGAATTGTTTGAATTCTTTAAAAAAACACCTCCAATTAAATACAGTTTGTGAATTTGTATATCCTCTTGTATACTACTAGAAATACACAGATGCGGTATGCTTCGTGTCTTTCTAGGAAATTCAGTTCATGCAGATAAGAAGTTTCTTGACAAATACATGCCCCAGTTCATGAAACATCTTCATTATAGAATAATTGATGTGAGCACTGTTAAAGAGCTGTGCAGGTAAGGGCTATATTTAGGATCCATTCAACTGCCTCATTTAGCATGTTTTCCTTGAGAATTTGTACAGAGTAATTGAATAAAGGTGTAGAACTGAGGGGGCCAAGTGGGTGTATAACTTCCTCGTCCCATTCTCGCTTGAACTGGTGAGAATTGGGAGAAAGAACATCAAAAATCTTCCGTATAAATTTCATTAATCTGGAAAATTTATTGAGCACCCATTTTCTGTGCCACGTGTTGGCCTATGTGCTGGGAACATACAGATGAGACGCCCTTAAGGGCTTAGAGTCTAGTGCATTGACAGATGTGTAAAAAACACACCTGAGAAGTGTACTGTGTGATGACGTCTGTTAGGGGAAAGTGCGGGTAGAATATTGCGGGCACGAGAGAAGGTGCACCCGGCAGCTGGAGTGAGGGGAATGGGGAGGTAGCAAAAACTTCACGGAGAAAATAGCTTTCAAGTTGAGATTTAAGGAAGAGTGGCCGTGTTCCAGGTATTTAAGGTGAGGAGTGAGCTTTCCCGAGAATGGGCAGAGGTATGAAGATAGGCGGCGGGAGCAGGAAGATAAAGGTGATGCGATTAGATCATTCTGATTAGAAGGTGGTAAGAAAAGAGGTAGGGAGATGAGAAAGACTCTCTCACCATCTTGGAGAGAGAAGGAGGAGCTAGGGAAATGGCAGTGGGCGGTAGAGAGCAGGAGGTAGAACATTTGAGAAGGTCAGTAGCACGGCACTGAGTGCTTGAATGGGGGCGTGAGGAAAAGGAGGACGTATAAAGTGATTCCCCGCGTTTCTAGTTTGGGTGGTTAGGTGGATGATGGAACTGATCAAAGATAAAGGGGAAAATAAGAGGAAGAGTAGATTTGGCCCATGGGGGAAGGGAGATGTTGAGGATGATGAGTATGACCATATGTGTGTGTGGAGTTGGAAGTGTCTGGTGGATTTTAGGTGGAGATGTCCATTGGGCAGTTGGATATCCATGACAGAAGCGCAGGAGAGGGCTGGGCTGGAGTGCGCAGATTTAGCAATCTTATACATTGTTGATCTTGCCCAAAGAGAATCTATAGTATGAAGAGAGGAAAGGGACGAAGGTGGAGTCCCAGACAAGGGAGGCAGCTCGATAGTCACAACCCAAATGCCTTTTACAAAGTTATTAAACTACTTGAAGGACGTAATTATTCAGTGTATTTGAGACGGTTTCCTTTGAGAGTTCCATTTTTGCTGTATGTAGACGCTGGTATCCAGAAGAATATGAATTTGCACCAAAGAAGGCTGCTTCTCACAGGTAAGTTTGGGTCCTTCCAAGTGCTTGGCCGTCTGACACGCACATAACTCCCGAATTCCTGACTGTTTGAAATAATGTCTCTACTCCCTTGGGGGAAAAGTAAAGGACAACTACATAAAAATAACCTTCTTTTGCTAAGATTATCAGGAATTCTGATCAGTGTTCTAACATTCCATTGTGAGATATGTATGGTCTTAATGTCTTTATTGCTGTTTTGAAACTTGCAGATAACTTAGTTTGTAGGTATGTGAAGCGGTCTAATTTTTTTTCTAGTAATGAGCAGTATAATATTCTTCCCATCAAGCATATGGATTTGTAGTCATTTAAAATTGGAACACTTTGTGTACAGTTGTGCAACACAGTTAGCCTAACTTAGACACTTTGTAGTTTTTCAGATTGTTTCTTTTTATGTCTTCAACCTTAGGCTGAAGTACACAAGGAATTTAAAGAACTTGTGTATCTAGAGTCCTCTTTTACTTTTTGGTGTTGTAGTCTCTGAGGAAGGACATAAAACTTGGTGGGAGATGTAGATGTAACAAACATGGATTTGTTTCATCCATGTACCGAGCCCCTACTGTGTACTGTGTACCGTGTACACTTCTAGCCAAACAGGAAGACCAAGTCCCTGCTCTAAGGAGCCTGGCATTAATATTTTTTTATTGGGCTTTCATGGACTACAGCACAATAACACAGGTCTGGGATACCTCATGTGAAACAGTTGGGGCTTGATGTGTTTTGGATTTCAGGAGTTTCCAGGTTTTAGAAAGGTAGTAATACCCCTAACAAGGCCTGAGGAAGCACCTCATAATCAAGCACATTGCTGTTTCTACAGTGAAATGTACAGATATTCTCACCAAATGGCATAACTAATGACTATAAATAGCCTCGCATCAAGATTGGTCAGGTTTTGCCACATAGTGGGCTGTAGAAGAACTTTGGGTTTTCAGATCTTGTTTTGGGTTTCAGTATTGTGGCTAAGCTGTGGTGTACCTTGATTTAGCCAGAGGCTGTATTTTTGACAGCTTCAGCTCTCCACTGGTTATCCGAGACCTGGGAAGAAAGCAAAATTGTTGCCTTAACCACAGAAATAACTGTCTGAAAGCTCTTGCACTAAAGTTTGTGCAGTTTGTTCTCTAGAAGAGGCCCTTGACAATCAGAGCAGATTGATTTACTTGCACACTGTTCTAGTAATCTTGGTTACCTGATTTCTCAGACTACGACAGATGAGAAATAGCGTGTTGGAGGAGAAGAAAGGCTGTTAGATGGAGGCAGGCTGCCACTGATTATAGCACAAATCACCACGAGAGGGGAGGTAGATCCTCTTTTGTGGTTAGGTACTGTCTGATAATTGATGTTCATTATGATGATGGAGTCACGAGTTACGTTCGAGTACGTGATTGTATTTTGTGCAGGACGTCATTAAATATTGTGCAGTGTTTCCCAAACTACATGCTATGAGCTGTTAATATGCATTCCACACAGGTGGTCGATTAAGTTTTAGAAATACTGTGTATATAGTACAACCTCCTTTGGGGAATTCACAACACATCAGTACATTAAATGCTTGGCAAAAAACTTCAAAAGAAGAAATGTTTAATCTAGGTTTTCCTAAATTTATTTGACCCCGGAATTCCTTTTTTTTTCCCCTGTGGAACACCTCACTATCTTATGGAACAGTTTGGTAAACTTTAATCTGTTATAGTTTAGAAATCTTTTTTTTTTTTTTTTATTCAAACATTTTTTAAAAAACAAAGCACTTAAATTTGCTATGCTGAAATATTCCACTTCTTGATGATGTCAGATAGTTGCATTTACAGTAGTCCTTGTTGTTCTTAAGTTATTTATAAAAAGTTACGCTTTGCAAAATGGTGATCATCTCCTCTGGGTTTTGGACATTTCAACTCAGCGTGGTATGTTTGCTTGTAGGGCACTTGATGACATTAGTGAAAGCATCAAAGAACTTCAGTTTTACCGAAATAACATCTTCAAGAAAAAAACAGATGAGAAGAAGAGGAAAATTATAGAAAATGGGGAAAATGAGAAGACTGTGAGTTGATGCCAGTTCTCATGCTGCCACCACGTAGTTCTCTGGAAGGACCTCTGGTGGTTTTTCTTTTTCTCCCACTGGGCTCACGCTGACTGCTTTGGCAGAGCACCTTCCTTCAGTGCACTTGCGTCTCCTGATTATTCAAGGACACAGCACCTGGAAATTATTTTTCTCCTAACATACTGTTTTCATTTATGACACAGCAGTTCCTTTGTAAGTACCAGGTCACATCCATCCCTTGGCACATATCTGTATTTGCTTTTAGACCATTTCTTTTGTTTAAAAAAAAAAATAATAAAGCTAGTTCTATTGAAATGCAACCCTTTTTGTACCATCTATTCTTTAGTAGTTTAATGACTGGAAAATGATGGGTTTTTTTTCTTTTTTAGGTGGTATGCCTAATGTTTAAATGCTCATAATGCCATTAGGAGTGGGTTAAGTTTCTTATGTTAAATAGGAAGTGAACTTATTCTGTTTTGCTTTGCAAGTCAAGAATAGAATAACTGGAGATAGGCTCAGAGAAGCAAATTGGGCTCATAGTTATAGTTACTGAACTGTCAGAGCTCTGGAATAGCTACTCTTTGCTACATTCAAGAAATTCAAGTAAGCCACCAGACAGTGATTCTGTAGGTAATAACTAAGGCTTATTGAATAGATATTATGCACAAGGCAGCCACGGTGCTAGGTGTGTAGAATGTAAATAGTTGGCTGCCCTAGGTCTAATGGTCAGCAAGTATTTGAGAAAGAATTTTGGTTTGAATATCTTGACTCCTAAGTTTATGTACTTTAGAGCACAGTAGATAGTTTCGTCCTCAGCCAGAGGGTGCATTAGGATCATCTGTCTTTACAACAAATCTCCTTCAGAGATGCCCCCTAAAACAAGGAATCAGAATGAGGAAGGGCCCGCAGGTGACCCACATCTCCTAGAGAACCACTGGACTAAAAGCCTTCTATGCTGATCTCAGATTCCATCCTAACTCGATTATATGGCCGTTATATCAACATAGCAGTGTGATCCTAATGTGAGAGTTACAGACAGAAGTCACTGGACTATAGATTAGAATTACCTCATAATTTCGTTGACTAAGTTGTTTAACCTTATACAACAACCTATGAGTGGAGAGAGGCTTTAGTGGTACTTCTCTAAATGAGTAAGTGAAGGCTCAAATTCACAAGTGTAGGAAGCGTGAGTTGATGAAAAGGTTAAGTCTGTTGACTTTTCTGATCAGTGCTGTTTCCACTTCTCAGAATGGCATGGGTTTTAGCTCATGTACCAACTGCAGCGTGTTGGAAGACAGGATTTTATAGTAGTTAAGAACAGGGCTCTTAAGTCAAACTCTGGGTCCATATCTGAGCTCCGTGACATACTGAGTGACTTTGGCAAGTTCACTTTTCGAAGCCTTGCTTTCCTCATCTATAAAGTGAGAATGGCACTACCTAACTCAAAGGATTGTCAGGATTAAATTACCTACTACACATAGTTCTGAGCTCAGTGCTTGGTACACAGTGGGTACCTTGTCAGGATGGCTGATGCGTGATGGTGATAGATTGACTCAGGCCAGGATCTCTGGGAAGGGCTGCTCTGGTCCATAGCTATGGTGCCTGGGCCTTTATCTTCAATCAGTGTTCACTTAATGCCCATGACTGTGATGCTGAGGACTGTTACAAACCTCACTAACAGCGTGACTTTGACCTGGCTTAGTGCTTCTAACTAGAATTTGACAAGATGGTCTCTGTCCTTACTTGGCTCTGAGGAATGTTATCAATTCTAATGCAAGAAGAGATATGAAAACTCTAGGCTTGAAAAAGCAGTTCAGAGGAAGCAGATACTACTATTAATGTCATGGGATTTCTCCCACCCAGCTGGCCTGTTTATTCACCAGGTTCACTGAGCCCTACCGTTTAGTTTTCTCGAGAATCTTAACTCCTGGTGTTCATTTTAAATCTTGTGTCACAGGAATGGCCAGCTTGCTGTTTTAATCCTTTGTTCTGTAGCTTCATTATGTAGCAGAATTCTCTGTTATCCCCTAATGGGGCATGTGTTAATTTTTAGTAAAATAATTGGCAACCTGTGAGATAAGCCAGTCTGGTTTGATGTAGGTCTGTATGAAGACGTGATGGTTCAGTGATTAGTTCATTATTTATTGGTCTGCTCCAAAATAAGAAATTTAAATTTATAGTGCTGGTAACTATTTCACAAGGGAGTCCTGAGTCTAGGAAGTAATTTCTGTGAAATGAACTGTAATGCAAATAGGTTTAAATATAACTACAGCCTTAAAAATGATCAGTATGTTTGTTTAGCAGAGCTTGCCACTCCCGTGCTGCTGGGGCTCTTCATTTGGTGGTTCTGTGGTTCTGTGGTTCTGTCTGTGCTGTAATTATCCTGCAAGCTGTATTCTTAGGATCATCCAGATTTACTTCCCCTGCATTAAACTCAGGAGGTGAATGAACCAGTACTGTGATGATAATCTCCAGTCAGTATTCCTTGAGTGTTCATGGTAATCTAGCCATTGTACTGAGCCTGTGGACAAGAGAGACCCTCTTTTCTTCTGGCAGCTTAGCCATAGGAGATTAAGAATGGAACTAGAGAAACCTGTGTTTCCTCATTTACAAAACAATATATCCCTTTATTAATAAACCAGCTGACAAGTTCATGGGGAAATTGATAGTTTCCTTTGGCACAACTGGTGTTCTTAACATGTGTAGGCCTTAATGAAAAAATAAGGAATAGCTAGTTATAGTGGTCAAGTGCAGTTTTGTCATTAAATAAATTTTGACATAGTGATTGCCTTGTGATAGTCTATGAAAAGTCCTAGGTACACTCGAATGCCTATCTTGAAAAATTAGTAAGTGGCAAGGATAGTGGAAAGTTGGTGGTTGCAAGGATAAGCCGTATGTAGCCGGTTGATGCAAAAGCTGTTACGTTCTGTATCTATTGATGAAGCAAAAGCTATTATGTTATATATCTATTGATAGATGCTGTATATCTACTGTGAAAATTAATTGAGTTTTAGTTATTTGAGCGAAGTCTGTAATTTTATGTGGCTTCTTTTTTTTTTTTTACCTTTTGACCCCCCCCTCCCCCTGCCTTATATGGCTCCTGATAGAACCATAGCGATGGTGGTGATATAAATGAAGAGTTCCTCCCTAGTTGAGTATTTTCTATTGAGTAGAGGAATACTTGAAATTTTCTAAGAGAATAGGTCTTAAATCAACATACATACACACAAGGGTAACTATGTAGAGGTATATAGCTATGATAAGTTACTTAGTTTGATGGTGATTTTTCCACTATATATATATGTATAATCATTAAGTTGTACACCTTAAATATATCATTTCTGTATGTCAGCAGTATCTCAATAAAGTTGTTAATATATACGTTAAGAAGTCTGCAGAAAAGAAGGGATTATAAGTCTTCATTCCACTAGAAGGCAGGCAAGATGCAATAGTTGCTTTCAGCTTGCCAAGTTGAATGCATAGAGCCTGAGACTTAACTTGGTCTTCAAGGATAATTTAATCGGTTAAGTTTTGCACCTGGGTTATAATGGAATTCACTGGTATTCTATTGTTTGGAAAATAAGAGTCTCTCATTAGGAATGAGCCCTAGAAAATGGGAAGGTTGTGGAGTGTGGAGCAAAAATATATTCTTCTGCAAATGAAAACATACAGCCTGCAGAATCCTTGGGGACCCTGGATAAGTTGCAGAATTTGGGTTGCACAATGATGTGAATGTACTTAATGCCACAGAACTGTACACGTAAAAATGGCAAAAATGGTACGTTTTATGTAATGTATATTTTACCACAAAAAAGGACGCGTAATTGACCATGACTCATTTTCAGAATGATTCTGTCTTAGGACGAAGGAGTAACGGGAGCCAGCTTGGAGGAGCTGAATCTGGGACCCTTGCTTGTGCCCATGGGAAGAGTGAGTTCCCTTTGTTTCCCTGATTTGGAATAGCAGGAAGCGGGTAATTTAGGGTGGTGTTTTCTGTTATGTCGGTGTCAGAGTGGTATGAGGAATTGCTGGTTTTGTTTACAGACAAAGGAAATTTAACAAATTAATATCCCTGAGGAGCGTCTAGCCGCCTGCTGCTTCTCTCCAAATTTAGCCATGTGGATTGGGGGAGAGATGTTTCTGAATTCTGAGCTAAGTGTACTTCTTGGTTAATCTAGGTTAATGGCCAACCTAGGCTGTCCTGGAACCCAGTCCTATTTTGTTTTTGTGGAAGAAATTTTTCCACTTTGCATTCCATCTCACCAGCTCACAATTCATACTGAGCAGTGGAATTCATTGCTGGAGACTGTGTATAGTTTTCTATTTTCACTCATCTTGGTTGTGTTCTCTCTGTTCAAATCATTCATTTATTTTTCGTATACACTCATCCCTACTATTCTAGGAGTTCTGAAGTACCTTGTTATATCCTTCTGCCTTCTTATTCTTTTACAGTCTTCTGTGAAATAGGTTGACACGATAGCCCGGTCATTTTTTGTTCACATTTAACAACTAGCAGAAAACTATTTCATTTTATTTTATTTTATTTTATTATTATTTTTTTTCTGAAAGTAATTTCAGAAGAATTAAGAAATAGGACAGATGTTCGGAACGCTGTAAGGAAAATTCCTAGCCCTTCCTCGAGTGGAAGAGGAGCAAACATTGCTCCTGCTGGAACGAGTTACGATAAAGACAAGCTTCCGGAAATGGTGGCGGTTGACTTCACATGCTCCAGGGCCAAACCTTGTTCCCTCCTCAGGCGGTCAGTGCTCGTTCTACACAGCTTTGGGTTTTATAAATAGTAAACATTTTACATTATCTGGATACTCTGTAGAGATTGTCAACTTTTATTTTGCCGATTAAGGATGTTGAAAATACCATCTCTTAGCACCATCATTTCATAAAAGACATTTTCAAACCTATAAAAGGACATAATTTTAGAATAAAGGACAGTTACTTTCTTTTTTATTTATTTATTTTTTTCACATCTTTATTGGAGTATAATTGCTTTACAGTGGTGTGTTAGTTTCTGCTGTATAACAAAGCGAATCAGCTATACATATACATACATCCCCATGTCCCCTCCCTCTTGCATCTCCCTCCCACCCTCCCTATCCCACCCCTCTAGGTGGTCACAAAGCACCGAGCTGATCTCCCCGTGCTACATGGAGGACAGTTACTTTAAATGGAATACATTTAGCTTTATGTAAAATCCAATCATGTCCTTCTTCTTATTATTATTTATTGTGCTTTAGATTGATTAAAAAACATACTTCATCCTGGGCCCGTATCAGTCCTCATATTGGAGTTTGAGAATCACTGGCGTATGTATGCCTGGGACTTTTGGCCAAAACACTCTCCTGGAGGAGTAGAAGAGAGAGAAGTTACATTCTATACTACCCAAATTATTCTTTTTGCAAGTCATTAAACGAAAAGACTTCGAAGATATCCAAAAAGCCCACGGTGGTCTAGTTGAGATGAAATTGTGTGATGTGCTCATGATCGGCGCATCAAAGGAAAACGCTTTGTTCGTGTGTTTTATGCTACTGTTGGCCTTGCACAGCTTTTCCAAGTGATTCTAGGAATGCTGCAAATTCCTTGTTATTTGAAACTTTGTTTTCCCAGATTTGACATTTTGAAATTGTTTTTATGTGACCTTTAGCTATAAAGTCTTCAATATTCAAACATTGGCTTCCTGGAGATGGGTGGAGAGTGGGAGGGGGACAGATAATGAGTTTTTAAATTATTTTAGAGTTTCAGATACAGCCTGAAAAATTTTCAGGTAATTTCATTTGAATTAAATCCTAAATCTAGTTTAGGTTTGAAGAATACAGTTAAGTGTTTCCTGGGGTTAACACTTTCTTGAGAAAAACATGACACATAATTTGAGACACTGAGTTTAAACACTAAAAGATCTTTGGGAATGGAGTGTTACAGCCCCTTGATAAAAACAGTTCTAAAATTATATGGGAGGATGGTCATTGCTTTGGGAATTTCTTCTCTGAAAACAAACTACTTAAATGTAATGGCACATGTCCAAATATCTGGAGAAATCAGGTATTATTTAGTTGCTAATGAGAAAATAACAATTTTATGAATAAGAATTCACATTTTCACTTGTCATTTCAATACATATTTATTGGAGATTCTGATTTGTGCTGTGTATTGTTTTAAAAATCGAGGGTCCAGCCAGGACTTAGACATATCCCTCTCCTCATAGAGTTTATGTTCTAGTGAACAAGACAGAAAATACATAAGTAGAAAGAAATTAATTGTGGTATTAAAAAGGTGCTGTGGTAAAGACAGATGGTGGTAGGGGCTGAGGAGGAGCAAGGGCTACTTTAATTAGAATGGCTGGTGCAGTTCGCCTTTATCAGGTAACATTTTAGTCTAGTCCAGAAAGACAAGAAGGAGGCCGTAGGAGGCATACAAGACTATGGCTTTGAGGTAGCAAAGAACTTGTTGTATTCTTGGAACTGTCTTTGAAAGTCAACTTCGATGGAGCTTAGTGAGCTAAGGGAGAAGGGACATTCTAGGCTCTTCTTAATAGGGCCCTAGTAAGTGCTGAGTGAATGAGTGAATGAGTGTAAGATTTTTACAGCAAATCCTTATTGCAGACTAAAGGAGTGATCATGAGTGAAAGGTGGATATCACTGGGGATGATGGTCAACTGATCAACTCAGAGACTCTGGAGCAGGATCTCAGTAGGGTGCCCAAGCTTTAGGTTCCGTGTTCCGGGCCCAGAAATTCGATTTCATCAGTACATCAGCATTATACCAGTCCCTTAAGGAGGAACTTATTCCCAACAAACGCACTAGGAACTGATGTGTAATTCTGAATGCTGGTCAGTTTTCATGGGGGTTTCCTTTTCTAATGACTAAAATACCATGTTAACGGGTGCTGTATGGGGCAGCCCTTTCTCCAGCATCAGGGCACTGGGAAAATGAGTCTGTAATCAGAAGCCTACTCAGTAAATTTAGAATAGGCTCAAGAAAGTCTCGAGGAATATTCTGTAGGGGTTCAGTTGAGGCTTGATCATGAAATATCTTTGCTTCACAACGAAGAACACTTTTTAGATCTTTCTAGAATTGCACTGGATTTCTGTGTAATTTTTGGGTCACTGATTTGCTTCCTCTAGGCTTCCTTTCTCATCTTGTTTTGCGCAATCTTGCTTTTTCGTTTTGTATGTATTTTTTGTTTGTTTGTTTTGTATGTCAGTTTTTTTTCTGATTATAAAATAACAAGTGAATATTGTAGAAAATAACCACACTGTAAAGAGAAGACCGCCACTGGTATATTGATGCCTGCCCTTTTTTCCTTTGTGTTTATATATGTAGCAGGCTGCTCAGTGAGGCAGACTTTGAAATGTACTTCTCCTGCCATAAATATTTAAAGTTGGTAGCAGATTGTGTCAAAGGTGACAGCAAATCATCTTTGAACAGACTTCGGCTTTAGTAAGATCATCAAAATGCCTCTTGGTTTTACAATTATAATATTCTTGTATTTTTTAATAATGTGAGAAAAGCAATCAGAATGCAAATAAGTCAAATGGAGATACAAAGTAATCTGTTTAATCATGTAAATGATTCTCATTGAGGGAGGGTACATCTCAGCAGAAATTTATTTAAATTTTTTAAAGAAAATTTAAGACATAGTACAAGTTAAAAGAGTAGTATAATGAACCCCCATAGACTTTCATCCAGCTTGAACAGTTTGCTCTACTCTTAATGTCATCTGTACCCCCATCTGTTCTCTTCCCTCACAGATTATTCTGTAGTAGTCCCCAAACAGCATGTCATTTCTTTTGTAAATATTTCAGTATGTAGCTCTGTAAGGACTCTTAAAAAAATTAAAACAATAACTATGATAAGATTACTATATCTAAAAATTTCAACAGTGATTTCTTAATATCATATAGCAAGTATATGCTTCCCCATCTGTATTTCCCATTTAATTTGCATTTGTATCTATTAAAAAAATTAAAACAATAACCATGATATGATTACTATACCTAAAAATTTCAACAGTGATTTCTTAATATCATATAGCAAGTGTATGCTTCCCCATCTGTATTTCCCATTTAATTTGCATTTGTATCTATTAAAAAAATTAAAACAATAACCATGATATGATTACCTAAAAATTTCAACAGTGATTTCTTAATATCATATAGCAAGTGTATGCTTCCCCATCTGTATTTCCCATTTAATTTTGCATTTGTATCTAGTGGGTGCATGAGACTTAGGTTTGATTTTTTACTCTTGCCCTTTCCATACTCAAAATTCTTTGAAGATAGTTGCTGAGTGCAGCCCACATTCCAGGAGGGAGAGGATGAAGCTGTACCTTCTGGAGAAGGGGGTGGAATTCAGAGAATTATTTTGAAGTCAAATAATTTTTTTTTTCCTGGTAGTCTCCTTGGGTCTGGTAAAGAGTAGAAGACAAAAGAAAGGACTCAGCTGAGTAGATATTCCAGGAGAATGTAAAGGAAAAAAAAATGGCCAAAGGGAGCTCCCTTGGCTGATGAACTGAAGGAGCTCTGATGATGAATCTATAATTTTAGGTTTTCTTTTTGTGTGTTGTAATTTATACTTTCCGTGAAATTTGTTAAATGCCTACTGTCTGGCATGAACATTAGTTAGCAAAGGAAAATTGAGAGAAGTGAGCAGGTAAAGCTGTAGCAATAAGCTGGTCGGTGGTTCTCAGAGAGCAGCTGTAGAACAGCAGTCACCAGTGAAAGGTGACACGTGACAACCAAAACATAGAAGTCCCTCACGGGAATCCTCAAACATACAGGAGGGACTTGAATTTCCTATCATAAAAGAAGGGCCTTGATTTCCTTTCATTAGATCTTAAGGAAAATATGACCCCAGAAGGCTAGAAGGTTACTCATGATACATATATGTTTTCATAAAGCGAAATGGATATAACATGATGAATTGATTAGGGATTACAGTGTGAAAGTCTTATTACATGGACCTCTCTTTGTTACAAAGTGATAGCGTTTTGTATATAACATAGAGCCTAATAGGAAAATAGCTGTTGAGTAACTCATAGGAACACATTACTGTTTATTTGAATGGCTGGCCACTTAGGTTTTTATAAATTAAATTTAATTTTTTATTCTTCTTTTGCTTATTCTTAGTGGCAGTGAACTACTACCAAAATTGCTAGTTCAAGGCCAATAATAATAGAATTTTATTTTATTTATTTTCTTAAATTTTAATTTAATTTAATTTTTATTTATTTATTTATTTTTGGCTGTGTTGGGTCTTTGTTGCTGCGCATGGGCTTTCTCTAGTTGACGGTAAGGGGGGGCTGCTCTTCGTTGTGGTGCGTCGGCTTCTCATTGCGGTGGCTTCTCTTGTTGTGGAGCATGGGCTCTAGGCGCGCGGGCTTCAGTAGTTGTGGCACGTGGGCTCAGTGGTGGCTCGCAGGCTCTAGAGTGCAGGCTCAGTAGTTGTGGCGCGTGGGCTTAGTTGCTCCGCGGCATGTGAGATCTTCCCGGACCAGGGCTCGAACCCGTGTCTCCTGCATTGGCAGGAGGATTCTTAACCACTGCGCCACCAGGGAAGCCTCCCAACCTTATTATTTTGTAGACCTTTGATAAAATGATTCTCAAATTTATGCTGAGGTTCAAAGGCCTAAGTACTGGCCCACTCTTGAAGAAGAATGATAAAGTGGGGGAGTTAGCCCTCTTAGATATAATGACTGATAAAGCTACTGAATTTAGTTGAGTGTGGTATTGTTGCAGGGATAGACAAATAGACCAAAAGAGCAGAATAGAGAATCCAGGAGCAGAACCACACTTTAAAAGACCCTTGGTATATAACAAGATGCTTTTCAAATCAGTTTGAAAGGATAGTTTTTTTCCTTCAATAAATATTAACGGGACAATTGGGTGCCTATATTCTAATAAATGGAACAGAACCCCTACTTTATACCATACACAAATGAATTCCAGAAAAAATATCTTTGTATTTTCCACATAAGGAAGAATTTCTTAAATAAGACTACCCTCACGCATGCATGCTAAAAGCAAAATAAAATAAAGTGCAGTCATGTGTGTTTGTGTGCAGAAACACACATACACATAGCATAAAAGAAAAGATTGTTAAAATGAATTTCTTTTCGTGAAAGCTACCATAAAGACAGTAAAGACACAAGTCGCAAACTGGGTGAAGATAATTACGAATCATATAATTGACAAAAACTGATATCCAGTATATATAGAGAATTCCTACCAAATAAACAAAAATGAAAGAATCTAATAGAAAAATGAGAAAAACATGAGAAAAGGTACTTCACAAAAGAGGAAATCTGAATGTCAATAAACATGATAATATGTTCAACTTCCTTATTAATTAGGAAATTCAAATTTAAAGTACAATAAAAAACATTCCTATGAGATTGGTAGTATTATAAAGTCTGATAATACCTGGGATTAAGAATGTGGTGCAGCTGGTAGTATTATAAAGTCTGATAATACCTGGGATTAAGAATGTGGTGCAGCTGTAAGGATGTATACATGAAACATATAATGTTATAAACCAATGTTACCCCAATAAAAATGCATTTTATTATTTTTTAAAATTTAATTTTATTTTTTGGCTGCACCACATGGCATTCGGAACTTCCTGGACCAGGGATTGAACCCGTGCCACCTGCAGTGGAAGCATGGAATCTTAACCACTGGACCACCAGGGAAGTCCCAAAAATGCATTTTAAATAAATAAAACTGGGAAAAAAAGAATATGGTGCAATAGGAACTCTCAAGCACTACTGATGAGAATGTAAATTGGTTCAACTACTTTGGAGACTAATTTGGCATTACTTAGTAAATTTAAATATGTGCAAATCCTAAAATCCAGTGGTTCTACTTCTAGATTTTTAACCTAGAGAAAATCTTGCACGTATGCACCAGAAGACAAGTATAAGTGGTGTTCATAAAAGCCCTAAAGTGGAAACGATCCAAATATTTATCATCAGTAGACTGTATAATTAATTGCGGTGTGTTTATATGATACTGCAGTGAATATAAGATCTATAGCTACATGCAGCAATATGGATGGGCTGAAAGACAGTGATGAGCAAAATAATCAGGCTACAAAAGAATACATACAATATGATTCCATTTAGGTAAAGTTAAAGGAACAGCCAAAATTAAGCAGTGTAATATATTCATATGTGGAACAACTATGAAGTCGGTATCAAGACAGTGGGCTACTTTCACAGGGGAGGGAGAGGATGTGATTGGAAGAGGGGCACACAGGAAGCTTCTAAGGTTTTGGCAATATTTTCTTTCTATAAGATGTGTTTTTTGCCTAGGTGTTTGCTTTCTAAAATATGTATGTTTTATTTTCACCAGTATATATTTTACAATAAAAATACAATTAGAAAGTTAAATAGGAAAACTTTAACAAATGCATCACATATAGAAAGTACTCTACATTTTTTATTTATTATTGCTTTATTAGTTATTAATATCAAAATGTTTCCTTCTAAATATAGCTGTAGCTGCATCTCACAAATTTTTCATGTAGTGCTTTTATCTAGCTTAAAGTCTTTTTAAAATTCGCTCATAATGTTCTCTTTAAAACAAATATTATTTAGTAGACTATAGTTTTTGGGTACATTGGATTGTTCAGTCTCTCAGTGCTGCATTATAGAAAACAGTCTATGAAGGTAGTTTTTATTTTATTTTTTGACATTTATTGAATAAATTTATTTGTAGCTTGAAATAACAAATTGTACTTGGGTGAATAAAAATATCTTTTGAAGTTTCATGCAGTGAAAATAATTTTGGTATTGCAGTTCTGAAACTCTCTAGTCCATTCCCCTCTTTCCCCATTATAGCCTTGATTTTAATATCTCTATTTTTGTTAAGCTGAGGTTTCTTAGTACCGTAACCATAATGATATTACAGAATAGACTATGGTATTTTGTGTTTTAACGTATTGTTTAGTGTCAATTTAGACTACCTTCAGCAATATATGGGAGTGCCCATTTCCTTGTCCCTTGGTGAGTGGTATTGAATAATATCTTTCAAAAATAATTTTTGGCAATTTGAATTATATATATCTTTCACTTATATTTTATTCTTTATATATTTTTCACTTATATTTTATTCTTTATAATTAAGGTTTAACTTTTTTATCCCTACATTGTCCAGTTGTCATTCTGTGTGAATTGTTCATGTAATTTTGTATTGTAGAAGCAATGTTTTTCTTTTAATTAATTTTAGAAACCTATTTATGTATTTAGGATGATATCATCCCTTGTTGCAATCCCCCCCACCCATTTGCTATTTGCTTTTTAATTTCAACTTATTCTTTTTACCTTTCTTTTCTTCCTCTTCTTCAGGAAAAAATATCCCCACATTTTTCATCTTATTTCATGTAGAGCAGTTTAGTCTTTTATTGCAGGGAGAAGATGATCATTTGGCAGAGATAATGTAGCCCAGATTGCAGAATTGAGTTGAAGGTTAAAGAATGTGAGCACTGATCCTCTCCAATTCTGTAAGTCAATGAATATGACATCTATTCAGACAGCTTCCAGATAATAGATAACTGAAATATAATCTTCCTTATGATACAGTAGTGACCTCAAATTTAAGCATGTCAAGAAAATATGACCTTCTGACTCCTTGACAAAATTTTATCTCAGGTGACTTCATAAATACACTGTGCACACTTTATCAAACAATCCCAGGGAAAACATCTCTGCTATCTATAGTGAAAGAATAACATTGACATTTGGCAAAGGTCAGAGCTTCAGAAATTTAACTTATTAATAAATCTGTGAACTGCTAGTATTTTTATATTGTTATAAAAGAAAACTGCAGGATTTTTTTTAAACATGTTTAATTCCTACCAAGAGTTTCTAAGCACATTGTTTTTCTACTAAAATCCAATCTGTTCCACATTTTTGACTGAGAAAAGCTAAATCTTTTCTCTTTGGAAAATAAAAAAGAGGCTTTTTTTTTTTTTTTTTTTTTTTGGGAGATCTATGTAGGATAGAGGTCTAGGAAATATGTAAACTCTGCCACAGGCTTCCCCACATTCCCAAAACTGACTTAAGATGACCCCAAAAGAGGAGAAATCCGAGAGAGCCCTGGAAGTAGGGAAGAAAGCCACATGCCCTGATACTAGAGACCATCTACTGTAATACAGGAGGAACTATGTTGAAAGAAAACATTAGAACTGGCCTGCAATATTGCTTTTTAAAAAATCATCAGTATCACATGAAATGAAGGGAGATTATGGGAGAACCCTACTGAGAGCCCTCATTTAGAGGGGTGAGAGCTAGAGGTGAGGGCTGTGGGACAAAAAGTAAACACTGTGATGTGAATCAACAGCATGTAAAGCAGTTAAACCAAGGGGCCCCAGGATAAACGTGGCAACATCAACATAGCAGTATGTGGGCAATGGGCTGCTTATTGATACAGCTGGGCTTTTCCATAGTGTAGTGGCCCGTGGCCTTAGAAAGGAGGAAGGCCACAGCCAAAGCCACAGGACAATTATGTAACAAATACTTACATAGCCTTTATTATATTCCAGGCATTGTTTTAAATTAGTGGTTCTCAGCTGGGGGTGATTTTGTCCCCCAGGGGACATTTGGAAATCTCCTGAGATATTTTTGGTTGTCACAGCTGGGAAGAGGCTGCTACTAGCACCTAGTGGTAGACACCAAGGATTCTGCCCAACATGCTAAAATGCACAGGACAAGCCCTCACAGCAGAAAATTATCAGGACCAAAATGTCGATAGTGCCAAGATTGAAAAATGCTGGAAAATTTTAAATAATTTAACAAATGTTAACTCATTTAACCCTCATGGCAACCGTTAAGGCAGATAAGTAACTTGCCCAATGTCATCTATCTAATGGAGAGACCAGGCCAAAGGGAGATAAATGCAAGCATTAAAGAGAGGAGCAATTATATTAGTACTAGCCTAAATAAAATTTAAAGAAAGATGATTTATAGAGAGGATAATTTTTTTTTAAAGGAAAGGTATAATTCCCAGTGAAAATATTTTAGTCATGAAACTCTGAACACTAAATAATATGACCCTGAAATATATAAAGCAAAAACTGCTGGACATGTAGGAAGTAATTGAAATATAGTAGTAGGGTTTTTTTTTTTTTTGTAAACAGCCTTATTGAAGTATAATTGACATACAGTAAACTGCACAAATTTAAAGCATATAATTTCATAAATTTTGATATATTTCTATACCTGTGAAATCTTTATCACAATCAAGATAATGAACATGTCTATCACTCCAAGTTTTCTCCTTCCTTTATAATGTGTAATCCTTCCTTCCACTCACTTTCTGGTCCTTCCTCCAATCCTTGTCTCCCTTTGATCTGCTTTCTGTCACTATAGATTAGTTTGCATATTCTGGAGTTTTATGTAAATGAACTCATACAATATATACTTTTTTTGGGGTTATGTTTTCTTTCACTCAGGATGTTTATTTCATGACTTATTCATGTCATTGCATGTATCAACAGTTCATTCTTTTTACTGATAGATGGTATTCCATTGTGTGGATATAATACAATTTGTTTATCCCATTCACCTTTTGATGGACATTTGGTTGTTTCCAGTTTTTGGCTATTACAAATAAAGTTGCTATAAACATTCATGAACAAGTCTTTGTATGGACAGATGCTTTTGTTTCTCTTGGGTAAATATCTGGGAGTGAAATGGCTGGATCATATGGTAAGGATATGTTTAATATTTCAAGAAACTGCCAAGCTGTTTTTCAAAGTTATTGTTCCATATCACATTCGCACCAGCTGTGTAAGAGAGTTCCAGTTGCTCCACATCCTCTCCAGTATTTGTTATGGTGAGTCTTTATAATTTTAGACATTCTAATAGGTGTGTTTGGGCTGCTATACAAAATACCATAGACGGGGTAGCCTATAAACAAAAGAAACTTACTTCTCACAGTTCTGGAGGCTGGAAAGTCTAAGATCAAGTCTCCAGCAAGGTTGGGTTCCAGTGAGGACTTGCTTCCTGGTTCATAGATGACGGTATTTTCACTGTAATTTCACCTGGTGGAAGGGACGAGGGAGTTCTCTGGGGTCTCAGAGCCCTATTCCCATTCATGAAAACTTTACCCTCATGACCTGAGCATCTCCCAAAGGCCCTACCTTCTAATACCATCACCTGGGGGTTAGGATTTCAATATATGAATATTGAGGAGACACAAACATTCAGAGCATAGCAGTAGTGGTATCTTGTATTCTCTAATGTAAGTAATTAATGATATTGAATATCTTTCCCTGTGCTTATTTATGATCCATGTATCTTCTTTTATGAAATGTCTGTTCAAATCTTTTATTGATGATATATATGAGAGATTGAGATTGATATAAGGAACTGGCTCAAGCAATTATGGAGAATGAGAAATCCTGTGAGTGAAAGCTGGAGACCCAGGAAAGCCTGTGGTGTAGATCCAGTCCAGACCCACAGGCTTGAGAACCAGGGAGCCAGTGTTGTTAAGTCCCAGTCAGTTTGTAGGCCCAAGAACCACTTGTAGGGAAGAGATGATGTAAGTCCCAGTAAGTTCTGAGTGCAGAGAAGACCAATGTCCCAGCTCAACAGTCAGGCAGAGAGCCAAGTGTATCTTCCTATGACTTTTCATTTTATTCAGGTTCTCAATGGATTGGATGATGCCTGCCCACATTGGAGAGGGCAGCTTGCTTTACTCAGGCTGCCAATTCCAATGCTAATCTCATCTAGGGACACCCAGAAATAATGGGACAGTGATTAAATCAGATTAGATTAGATCAAGTGTTTCTAGTTTTCTTGCCTCCTTACTGAGCAATCTTAGCTTTTCATTTTCTCAATATTTCCTTTTCCAGAATAGGGTCTTTGCCCCATCTTTGCAAAACCAAAGAGTGTTTTTGTCAAAACAGTCAGTGTGTTAAAAGAGAAGTAATCCTCTATTTCTGGAGAAATGGAAAAAGTTCTTACAGTTTTAAAATGGCAGATTTTCTTATTCTTAGTCCTTAAGGTTCCCTAAAAAATTGAAGTTTAATTTTATTGAGGGCACTCTATTACAGTGGGTAAGACATTATGATACATTTGAATTAAAAAAAAACAAATTTAAAAAACAAAAAAGTATTCCAATTTTTAAAAATTGTATATACAAACACAAAGGTTAGAAAACTGAAAGGGAAATTTCGTTACAGACTGTTAGAGCTATGTTTTGGTTTACAAAGCTTTGTTTTGTGTTAGGTGTACATTTCCTTTCTGAATTGTCTAGTTGGATGAAACTGTTAGAAAATGATTATTTTCGTCTTTATCGAAAGCACTCTTGAAATTAGACCTCAGTTTTTTGGGAAACCTTGATGTCTAGAATTGAGGAAATTTCCCATTTAAAAACTCTTAAAGCTGGTCTACCTGGGTACAAATCCCATTTCTGCAGCTAATTAATTGCATGACTTTGGACAAGTGCATAATTTTCTGTGGCTCAGTTTCTTCATCTATAAAATAGGGATAATTCTAATGACTAGAAGGTACCAGGCTGACAGAATATGCTGATGACTTTGTTAAGGAGTGTGTGTGTGTGTGTGTGTGTGTGTGTGTGTGTGTGTGTGTGAGAGAGAGAGAGAGAGAGAGAGAGAGAGAGAGAGGGAGAGAAAACACTAGCAAAGGAAATTGAAAAGGGTCAGCCTACATGGTAGGAGGAAACCAGGAAAGTGTCTTTAGAAACCAAACTAGTTTGTGATTAACTGAATTAAATTCTGCTGTCTAGTATATTAAGTAAGATTTACAGCTACTGTTGGATTTAGCCCTTCAGCAGTGATTGGTGACTTTGAGGAGAGCAGTTTTGGTGGAGGAGTGTGGACAAAAGCTTGATTGGAATGGTTTCAAGAGAGAATGGAAGGAGAGAAATAGGAGCAAGAAGTATAGACATTAAAAAAATAAAGTTTTACATTAAAAGTGATGAACAGTATGTAACGTCTTTGAAGTAATAGGTGACGTTTATTGAGCACTTACTGTGTGACAGACACTGTTTTAGGCACTTGTATTAATTTGTTTAATGAGGAATAAGAAATACAGCTGGTCCTTGGTTTGCATGATAGTGTAAGACCCCATGCACTAAAACCATGCAAAACAATCTTGAAAATCAGTGAGAAAGATTAAGATGTGACCTTTAACGTTTTCGTCAAAACATTCTGTATTTTAACTAGCTCTAACTGTTGTTTATTAATGTATTGGGAAATGAAAAAAATTAGTAAAACTAATATTTATAGTACATTGTAATTTAAAACATTAAAAACATTAAAGATGAAAGTGTTTGTTTCACTGTAACATACCAAGATTAGTTTGAGCAGTGCTTGCCTTCTCATCTGTGTTTGTAAATCAGCCTCCAACATTTTAGCTTTTCCTCTTTCAGTGTCGTGAAATATTTCCGAGAGTCCATTTAATGTGAAGTTTTTGCGGGTATTACTCCCTCTGGAATGTCTCATCCTTTTCATCATAACCACTTCCTCATTTATGTTTATAAATCCTTCTTCGCTAAGTCCCTCAGGCTGCATATCTGCCCCTCTGTGGGTCTGGGTCTGAGTGTGCCCTGCCTGAGCTTTCTATTGCCAATATGCCCAAGTTAAAAAAAAAAAAAAAGTATACTGAGACCAGGAGGGAGAAGTCAGTGGAGACAGGAGTACAGTGGGCAAGTATCGTACAAGTGGAAAAGACTGTTTTTGTTTTTTTAAATTTTATTTATTTATTTATTTATTTATTTTTGGCTGCGTTGGGTCTTCGTTGCTGCGTGCAGGCTTTCTCTAGCTGCGGCGAGCGGGGGCTGCTCTTCGTTGCGGTGCGCAGGCTTCTCATCGCGTTGGCTTTTCTTGTTGCGGAGCATGGGCTCTAGGCACGCGGGCTTCAGTAGTTGTGGCATGTGGGCTCAGTCGCTGTGGCTTGTAGGCTCTAGAGCGCAGGCTCAGTAGTTGTGGTGCACGGGCTTAGTTGCTCCGTGGCATGTGGGATCTTCCCGGCCCAGGGCTCGAACCCGTGTCTCCTGCATTGGCAGGCGGATTCTCACCCACTGCGCCACCAGGGAAGCCCGAAAAGACTGGTTTTTAAGGGCAGGATATCTCACCCAAACTCAGCTGTGCAGGGCCCTCCAGGTGCATAGGATCTGATGAAATGTTCAAGCAGCTTTGGCTTGCTTTCTCTGCTGGTAAACAACTTCTTGGACACAAATTCCCCACCTTTCACTTGGTCAGTCTTGCTGGTGATCGGTGCTGTTGGGGAAATAGAATTGAAAACAGCATCTCTTGCCACCGCAGGAAACTGCTCCATGAAGGTTGAAGACGAAACAGTTTTATTATTGAATGAGGGTTTGAGCAGAACAGATGCACATCACAGGCAGTCAGCTAAAGAGAATGTAAAGGCAGAAGGAAATCTCACCCTCTCATATAGCCAGGCAGATAAAACGTACCTCTACACCATGTTCTCAAGATAAATGGTAACCAGTCCTCAGGTAAGAGGACGTGACAGCACCATTCGTCACGAATAGTCCCTCATAGATTCACTTGGTAATTGGGGTGACCATCTGTGTTTGTTAACTGTCTTCATCTGGAAGAATAATGAAGCTTCTCTTCTCTCTCTGACAGTAGGTAGTTAGAATTTGGAGCCAGAGGACTAAGTTAAACTCTCATGGAGACTGGGAGACTGGGCTGTTCTTTCCCTTGATGTTTACATTTCAAAGAGGTGGCTCCTGGGTCCTTGAGAAAGACCTTCCGGAGTTGTAAAACTGGCAAGAAGCTTATTTAGCTTTTAAAAAGATTGACATACCTCTCAAAAGGACAGAGAAAGAATTTATAATTACAAGTTTTCTAAAGGGAAATGGAGGGGGGAGGTGTCTTTCCCTATGTGCCATTACAGTACTTAGGATCAGAAAGTCTTTGAACATAGTCCAAAGCTTATGTCTGTTCGTTTGATCTCATTGGAGACAGAAGAAGAGCTTGTTGTCAGCCTCCAAATAATTACTTTGATTTTGAAGATTATACTCTCTCCTTTAGGCCACTAATTAATTACTCCAGTCATTGTTATCTGAGCCCTTTCTTTTCTTGGCCTGTGAACTATATCAACAAATGAAGATGTTTTCAGGCATGTTCAACTAACCATGCTAAAGAGAAAGTCCTTTACATTAAATTCTCTTTGATTTTGAGTGGCAATGAATATTAAACAGCAGGTGTGTGCCCCGCTGTCTGCGCACTAGGGATAAACGGTAAACACGGCGGCTGCGGTTCTTTCCCTCCTGGATCTTACTCTCTGGCAGGGAATCAGTTTAACACGTAGGAATCAATGCCCTGAGTGAGTACAACTCCGGGGGAAGTACAGGGTGGATAGTGAATAAAGTGCCTGCCTTAGCCCGGGATCTCAAGAAGTCAGATTATGGAGGTCCTGTAAACTTTAGTGAGGATTTGGGATTAAGAATTCAGTGTCTTGGGCCTATCCCTAGAGATTTTGATTCTTTGGGTTTGGTGCAACTCAAGAGCCAATGGTTTTAAGGAGCTCTTCTGTAGGACTCTGGGGCAGTTAGTCCCAACATATCCCTTTGAGAGTCTCTGGACTTCATTGCCTTTGAAAATTTTAAAAGGCAGAGATTGATATAATTGGATTTGAATGGATTGGTGGAGGGAGGGAACAAGAATGGTAGGATAGTTAGGTGCCTACTGCAGTAGTCAAGGAAAGAATGATGGTGGCTTGGATTAGTGGACATTTAGAGAAGTGGACAGTTTTGAGACATTTAGGAGGTAGAATAGGATTTTGTGATTGTTTAAATGTGAAAGGAGATTCTGAAGGAGAGGGAGGTATCAAGGATGACTCCCAGATTTCATAGTCGAGAAATGGGCAGGATGGTGATATCATTTCCTGAGATAATGAACATTGGAGGAAGAGCATTGGGACTGAGGGGTAGGGATGAGAAGTTCATTTTTTTTTTTTTTAATTTATTTATTTTTGGCTGTGTTGAGTCTTCGTTGCTGTGTGCGGGCTTTCTCTAGTTGCGGCAAGTGGGGACTACTCTTCGTTGTGGTGCACGGGCTTCTCATTGCGGTGGCCTCTCTTGTTGCGGAGCACGGGCTCTAGGCACCCGGGCTTCAGTAGTTGCAGCACACGGGCTCAGTAGTTGTGGCTCGCGGGCTCTAGAACGCAGGCTCAATAGTTGTGGCACACGGGCTTAGTTGCTCCGTGACACATGGGATCTTCCCAGACCAGGGCTCGAACCCGTGTCCCCTGCATTGGCAGGCGGATTCTTAACCACTGTGCCACCAGGGAAGCCCTCAATGGCTTTTTGACCCTGTGAATGAAAACACTGATAGGAAATGATCTGAAGTTCCGGCCAAGGAGGGTGAGGATGACTGCATTGTTTGCTGCCCTCAGGTCAGTTTCTGGGTGATGTGTTTATCTTTCACTGAGAAAAAATTCAGGGTGATAAAGTCCTTATTTTTTCCACTGAATGTGAATGTTTTTTCTGCATCTAGAAGTACATGTTTCTCTTCTTTTTTTAAAAAAATATTTTTTATAAGTCTGCCTGACCCAAAGCTCTCAACCAGGCCCACCACTTGCTCTGGTACAGCCCACCAGCCAGGAATGTTTTTTATATTTTTGAATTGTTTTGTTTTAGGGGATTACATAAATACCTACATAACCTTGATTTTGCCTCTTGGCCCACAAAACCTAAAATGTTAACTATTTAGCCTTTTATGGAAACATTTTGCAATCCCTGATCTTAACTACCAAAGACTGAAAAAAAATCTTTTCACTCAAATGGGGAAGGCAACTAGGCCAGTGGTTCTCAAACGTTAGCATAGGTCAGAATCACCTGGAAGGCTTGTTCCAGTACAGATTGCTGGGCTCCATCCCCAGTGTCTGGAGTGGGACCAGAGAAATGGCATTTCTTTCTTTCTTTTTTAAATTGATTTTTAAATTGTGTTATATTTGACATATAACATTATATTAGTTTTAGGTGTGCAGTATAATGATTTGATATTTGTATATATGGCAAAATGATCACTGCAATAAGTCTAGTTAACATCTGTGCCGATACACAGTTACAAAATTTTTTTTATTATGATGAGAAATTTTAAGATCTATTCTCTTAGCAACTTTCAAATATGAAATATATCAATAGTATTACTATTAACTATAGTCACCGTGGTATGCATTATACCCCCATGACTTATTTACTGTATAACTGGAAGTTTGCACCTTTTGACCCCCTTCACCCATTTTTCCCAACCCCTCCCCCCTCCCCCCACTTCTGGCAACTACCAATCTGCTCTCTGTATCTATAAATGAGCTCAGGTTTGTTTTTTTTTTTCTTGTTTTGCTTTTGGATTATACATATAAGTGAGATCATACAGTATTTGTCTTTCTCTGTCTCACTTATTTCACTTAGCATAATACCCTCAAAGTCCATCTATATTGTCACAAATGGCAAGATTTCATTCTTTTTTATGGCTGAAAAATATTCCATTATATATATATACCACATCTTCTTTATCCATTCATTTGTTGGTGGACACTTAGGTTGTTTCCATGTCTTGGCTATTGTAAATAATGCTGCAGTGAACATAGAGGTCCATACATCTCCTCGAATTAGTGTTTTTGTTTTCTTTGGATAAATACCCAGAAGTGGAATTGCTGGATGATATGGTAGTTCTACTGGTTTTTTTTTTTTTGGCCACACCATGCGGCATGTGGGATCTTAGTTCCCTGACCAGGGATTGAACAGGGATCGAACCCAGGCCCCCTGCAGTGGAAGTACAGAGTCTTAACAGCTGGACCACCAGGGAAGTCCCTGTAGTTCTATTTTTAATTTTTTTTTTTTTGGCCACGTTGCACGGCTTGTGGGATCTTAGTTCCCCTACCAGGGATTGAGCCCATGGCCTCGACAGTGAAAGAGCAGAGTCCTAACCACTGGACTGCCAGGGAATTCCCCATTTTTAATTTTTTGAGGAACCTCCAGTTACATTCCCACCAACAGTGCACAAGTGTTCCCTTTTCTCCACATCCTTGCCAATGCTTGTTATTTCTTGTCTTCTTGATAATAGCTATTCTAATAGGTGTGAGGTGGTATCTTATGGTGGTTTTCATTTGCATTTTCCTGATCATTAGTGCTGTTCAGCACCTGTAGGCCATCTCTGAATTGTCTTTGGGGAAATGTCTATTCAGATTCTCTGCCCATTTTCTAACCAGGTTGTTTCTTTTTTTTCTTTTTCTTTTCTTTTTTCTTTTTTTCTTTTTGCTGTTGAGTTGTATGAGTTCTTTATGTATTTTGGTATTAGCCCCTTATCAGAAGTACACGCTTCTTTTTTTTAATAAATTTATTTATTTATTTTTGGCTGCGTTGGGTCTTCATTGCTGCACACGGGCTTTCTCTAGTTGCGGTGAGTGGGGGCCACTCTTCGTTGCGGTGCGTGGGCTTCTCATTGCGGTGGCTTCTCTTGTTGTGGAGCACGGGCTCTAGGCGCGTGGGCTTCAGTAGTTGTGGCACATGGGCTTCACTAGTTGTGGCTTGCGGGCTCCAGAGCGCAGGCTCAGTAGTTGTGGTGCACAGGTTTAGTTGCTCTGTGGCATGTGAAATCTTCCCGGACCAGGGCTCAAACCCATGTCCCCTGCATTGGCAGGAGGATTCTTAACCACTGCACCACCAGGGAAGTCCCTACACGTTTCTTAAGTAATCCACTTCCATGACAGTAGAAACACACACACACACACCTGTTACTGATGGTAAATAAACCATAGTTGTTTTTTTTTGATTTTAAAGAAAAGAATAGAATTTGTCACTTTAAAACGTTTGACTGTAGTAGCCATATATCTGCCAAGTCTAACTTTCTCAAGCAACTAGTCCCCCCCCTCATCCCACCAGGTGAGCTATCATTCTGTCAACCTGTCAGGCCTGGTGCCCTGTCTTTCCACCACATGGGTTGTGGACACATGGCTAGGGGTCCCCTGGGCCAAGTGATTGGTTTAGGGATAGGCACATGGCCCATACAGATTTCTGCCCGGAATAGGTACCTGGATGTTAGGGGAGGAAAATCCTTTGTTCCTGTTGCAGTTGCTGAGCTAGAAGGATGTGCCTCTGCGTCTTTGGGCAGCCGCCTTTCTTTCTGCATGGTGAAGGGCTTCTCTGAAGAAGGAAACCAGCCCATAACCAGAAGCAAAGTTGAGAGATGAGCTCCGGTGACACAGTGTGATTGGTGGATCCAGCTCTCACTTTGCATCCTTGTATCCCACTTAAGGTGATAATACCCTTTCTTACTTAAACTGATTGGCGGTAGACTGTTGTCATTAACAACTGAGAGAGTTGTAATTAATCCAGTGACCCAGTGGTTAAAGTATTCACTCTAATGTTTTCGGAGATATTTATTAAACATCCTTTATGGGCCTGAAGCCCACTACGCTCTTCCTCTATCCTTACCATAACAACAACAAAAAAGGGGTCATCAAATTGTGACTTGTTAATTTTAAGTCAGTTAAGAACAGTATTCTCCCTTTCAGGGAAATAAATGATATTTATTACAACAAGAGAAGAGAATATACAGTAGTTGCTAATTTTTTTGAGAAATCTCTCTCTAGAAATGATGCTTGCTTGCTGTTTTAATGTTTAAGTAGAGGATCAGAGAGGGACTCTGCCCACTGAACTTGCCTCAAGCGAGGTTCTGGAGTTATGATTGGGTTCACCAAGGACCACTTATTTCTACCCCAGGGCCTAAGCAAAAATAGTCAGAAACTTCGCCCTATTGTGTGCACAGAACTTGGATGTCTAACCCTTGGTACTAAGTGAGTTCCCAGCTTACAGTGGGGGTGGGATGATGGTGTCACACTGTGGCAGATGGCTGAAAATTGCAAAGTAATATTTAATGTTGCTTAGTCCTGCCTTGGAAATGAGTGAACAGAGACCTTTGATTGGTGTCCTGAAATTTCCATCTCATTGCTTAACAAATTTCAAAGTTAGCCCAGCACAGAAAAGGAACTCATCCCACATTTTGGTAAGGTTTTAAAACACATGATAAGATAATCAAATTTTGAGCATGTTGCCTAAAAAGGGCAGAACTCTAGCTCGGATGAATTAAAACTGCAATGACAGAATTTTTGTGAAGAGGAAGAATATTTTTAATATTCCTTGTGACAGGAGAAGTGAAATTTTCAAAGTAACTCACAAGTCGAAAAGGCGGATGAGCCCAAATAAGACCATTAGCATAGGAAGATCACATTTAAAGAGATTCAAAAAAATGATGCTTGAATTTTAAAATTAAGATAGAAGAAACGTACTTTCAGAAACTGTTGGAAAGTAGTCAATCCTGTGGTGTAGAGGTATAAGTCAATTTTCCTTTCAAAGAGTCGTTGATGACATTTAATTTTCTGTTTGCAAATTTCTGAAATCCGTCCTCCTTCCAAAGGGCAACCACTGGGAGGTGAGAACTTATCTCAGTCTTTTGTTTCCCCCCATCTTTTCACTCTCTGGTAAAACAAATACCCCTCATAAGCAGTATTCAGCCCTGCTGTTTTTGTTACAGACCTTCCTGTACACTTGCAAGGATCAGAAACGTCAGCCGTATATTTCTCCTACCTCGGCACATGGAGGAACGTAGCGCAGCTACTATGTTAAGGATGGCTATGTGCAGGTTTCAGCTGACAGACATTAAAAAATCTCTCAGTTTGTGCTCATTGGCAAGTGGTGGTTGCATGCCTGCTCTTTACTCACCCATTTATCAAGTGCCTGCACCATAGCTCTGCAAGGCTCAGGAGACACAGAGATGAAAAAAATATCCCCTGCGCTTAAGCAGCCTACAGCCTAGTGTGAATCCAAATATGAAAGGCAATGCTATACAGACTCTTCACCATTGACTCTGAGGTTAGGAGAGCAGCCTTTAGCTCTGAAACAAGGCAGTTAACTGACCTGGACACTCAAGACACTTGCCTTGTCAATATTGTGATTTAATGAACTGAGTTAAGCAACTAGAGTTGCCTCTGAAGTATAGACATTACCTAAGTTCTAATGAAAAGATTTCAGACAGTAACTCCCAGGAAATCTCCTCCTTACAAACAGAGGAATCAACACATGCTGATTATTTGGGATGTTGGAGCATTTTCCATTAGTTTTAACTGTACTTCGAACATTTACAAATCTTCTTTCTCCCTTCCGTCCTCCCTACATAACAGCAAATTACATTTCTTTAGTTATTCATCCCTGTTGAAAGCAGGTGCAAGGTGCCTTAGCTAATAGTCTACAACTACAAAGGTCTTGCACAACTATCTTCCCCCCGTAATGCACACCAAATACTCTCACGTTGTCCAGTCTGTCATTCCCATACCTTCCACCCTTGTACGTTGAATCCTTGTACACTTAGACATGGGCTGTCCAGCACTCCTCTGCATGTGTGTCATTTTTTAAGAAGCTTCTTTCAGACGTGGTACATATATACAATGGAATACTACTCAGCCATAAAAATGAATGAAATAACGCCGTTTGCGGCAACATGGATGGAACTAGAGATTATTATACTAAGTAAAGTAAGTCAGAAAGAGAAGACAAATACCATATGATATCACTTATATGTGGAATCTAAAATATGACACAAATGAACTTTTATGAAATAGAAACAGACTCACAGACATAGACAATAGACTTGTTGTTGCCGAGGGGAGGGGTTGGGGAAGGGATGGAGTGGGAGTTTGGGATTAGCAGATGCAAACTATTATATATAGAATGGATAAACAACAAGGTCCTACTGTATTGCCCAAGGAACTATTAATATATTCAATATCCTGTGATAAACCATAATGGAAAAGAATATAAAAAATGTATATATATGTATAACCAAATCACTTTGCTGTACAGCAGAAGTTAACACAACATTGTAAATCAACTATATTTCAATAAAAAAAATAAATAAGAAGCTTCTTTCCAGTAGGAAGTGTGGTTGTCTTATGAGAACTGAGCATGTACAATCCACAAGGATTTTTCAGCATTCTTTCTTGGGCTCCTACCCATTCACTGAGCCAGTTGTTAGTGGTAATCTTGCATTGCTAGATTATAATAGTTAGGTTCCTCTCACTGTTCCCAATGTCCAGCTACCAGTAATTTTACTCCTTCCTATAGTTTGTCTTTCTTTCACCAAGTTTCTATTCATAAAACCTTGCTGAACTTACTATATATTCTGTTACCTTTTTATTTCATTTCCCACTACCCTAATCTATGTATTCCCTAATTGGTATATTCCCTGTTTTCCATAGTAATACAAGCAAGAGTAAGGTTTACATTTTCAATAAGTAGATTTGTTAAAATGGTTTGAAAATTATTCAAGAAATAGAAACTGGCGTATCTTGAGGCAGACTGCCTTGGTTCAAACCCCAGTTCTGCCTCTTGCTGGTTGGGTTAGTCATTTATTCTGTTTCTTTAAACATCCAAAGAGTGAGTGTAATAGTGATACACAGGTTGTATTGAGAGGGTTCTGGCATTGGGTTCAAATCTTCACTGTCACTTATTTGTTGTCTAATGTTGGTCAAATTTACTTAACCTTTCTAAGTCACAATGTGCTTTTCTCCTGTTCAAGGATAATGATAGCACCTGCCTCTTGGGATTATTGTATGGAATATGATACGCATGTAAAGCATTTAGCACAGTGCCTGGCACACTTTAAGTGCAGAAAAACATGTTAGATATTCTTAGGAAAAACACCCAGCAGGGCCAAAGCTGATAAACTAAAACTCAAGATATGTATGTAAAATAGTATAGCTTTCTAACTTTTCTGTGACTGGCTGAATATTGTTTCTGCTGTTGAGGGGACAAAAGTCAAATTTCTCATCACAGGTCAATGTCTCTTCTAGTATCTTTCAGATAACTGGTATCTTTCAGATTATTTCCCCATTTTGTTGGTAAATGGACAATCTTGGAGGATTCCTCTCCCTGCCATATTCCTCTTGATTGCCCTGTCTTCCTCATCCTTTACCTCTATCTGGGCACAGAGACACTTACATGACCTCCTGGTAGAAGGAAAGATTTCTATCCTAAGAAAGGGCTTTCTCTGCTGGTTCCCACTGAACTCTGATCCATGTGTAACTTGTGCCACTTCATCTCTGAGAGTCTGCTTCTGTCTTTTCTGCAGCTGTTGTTGATGCCTTTGTGGCCGATGTAGCTTGTGTTTTCTAGTCAAGGGAAATGCAAGATGACGCACTGATTCCTAAGCTCCCACTTGACTCCTACTGATGCTGATGCCCTTATGTGACCCAGCAACATTGCTCCCCTCTCCCCTCCCCTTTCAGTTTCACTCTACCATATGTTGGCACAAGGTACCTGCAAGGCATTCTTTTATCAAAGTTCCAAATGGAAAAGGAAATTCAAGTCTCCCCTTTGCTTTTGGCATGACCTCAAACCATCTGGAGTATTTTTATTGCAAACCTTACCCAAAGTTTGACAGTGGGAGATATGGGAGGCAGGGGGACAGAATTGAGGACTCTCCTTGATAACTTCTCTCTCTCTCTTCTCCCAGCTTCTTTTCCCAGTGGCCAAAGGGCTTTCTACTTTTCCTCTCTATGTGATGGGAATGCCATACATATCTTCTTTCTTGCCTGTTCTATGGATTTTGTAAAGCTCTGATCAAGTTGGCCAGATTTGACTCTCTTGATATATGAAAGATATTAAATACACTTTTGAGGTATTGTCCCCTCAAAAAACAAACAACCAGACCTAGCTTTCAGATCTTTTCTTGTTCCTATGTGCTAGAATTCTGGTTTGAAGATCAAACCTGAGCAATACTTCTCTGTCTCCCCAAAATGTTGAATGAATGCTGTTGATTAGGCAGGATAACACAACATATGGGAAATGAAACTTACATCAGTTTAATATTTCAAAAATATCATCCTTATTATTTCTGTTTGTTATAGAAAGGGATCATCACAAAGTAGAAAAAATTCATTTGTAATCCCATCTACAGGAAATAATCACAGTTAATAATGTTTTCTAGCTGGGTGCTAACTGAGTGACTTAGAGCAAGTTACTTTACTATCTGATGCTCAACTTCCTTCTTGGCTAAATGGGAACAACTCCTTTTCTTCCTCCCACAGAGGGTTGTTTTGATTCAAGATGGCATTTTTCTCACAGAGGGAAATTATTATATACAATTGGTTCTGATTCTTTCTTTCTGTTCCTGTTGTAATACTCTATTATTGTAATTTATGTATCTTTATGGTACATTTTAATACTTGGCAAAACAAATATTATACATCTTTTATTATTATCTTATGACACATCTTTTAAAATAATTTCTGCCAATTATAACTTGTTTATTCTTTTAAATGAACATTGGAATTATTGTGTTAACTTCTTAAACACTTTATTGGTATTTTCATTAAGATTACCTTAATGTTTATGATATTAAACATTCAAATAAACAGATTTTCTTTTCTGGACCTTGGTAAAGTTTGGTAGTTTTCTTCATATAAGGTGTTTCACATTTCTTATTAAGAAGTTTCCTAGGCCTTTTATATTTCTGATTGTTGTTTAAAATGGGACGTTTTTCCTGTTAAATGTCTTAACTGATTACTGGTGGTATATAGAAAAAAATATTGTTGACTTTTGTATATATGTATATATTTTTAACATCTTTATTGGAGTATAATTGCTTTACAATAGTGTGTTAGTTTCTGCTGTATAAGGAAAGTGAATCAGCTATACGTATACATATATCCCCATTTCTCCTCACTCTTGCGTCTCCCTCCTACCCTCCCTATCCCACCCCTCTAGGTGGTCACAAAGCACTGAGCTGATCTCCCTGTGCTATGCGGCTGCTTCCCACTAGCTATCTATTTTACATTTGGTAGTGTATATATGTCCATGCCACTCTCTCACGTCGTCTCAGCTTACCCTTCCCCCTCCCCATGTCCTCAAGTCCATTCTCTACATTTGTGTCTTTATTCCTGTCCTGCACCTAGGTTCACCAGAACCATTTTTTTTTTTTAAGATTCCATATATATGTGTTAGCATACGGTATTTGTTTTTCTCTTTCTGACTTACTTCACTCTGTATGACTGTCTCTAGGTCCATCCACCTCACTACAAATAACTCAATTTCGTTTCTTTCTTTGGCTGAGTAATATTCCATGTATATATGTGCCACATCTTCTTTATCCATTCATCTGTCGATGGACACTTTGGTTGCTTCCGTGTCCTGGCTATTGTAAATAGTGCTGCAATGAACATTGTGGTACATGACGCTTTGAATTATGATTTTCTCAGGGTACATGCCAAGTAGTGGGATTGCTGGGTCATATGGTAGTTCTATTTTTACTTTTTTAAGGAACCTCCATACTGTTCTCCATAGTGGCTGTATCAATTTACATTCCCACCAACAGTGCAAGAGGGTTCCCTTTTCTCCACACCTTCTCCAGCATTTATTGTTTGTAGATTTTTTGATGATGGCCATTCTGACTGGTGTGAGGTGATATCTCATTGTAGTTTTGATTTGCATTTCTCTAATGATTAGTGATGTTGAGCATCCTTTCATGTGTTTGTTGGCAATCTGTATATCTTCTTTGGAGAAATGTCTATTTAGGTCTTCTGCCCATTTTTGGATTGGGTTGTTTTTTTGATATTGAGCTGCATGAGCTGCTTGTATATTTTGGAGATTAATCCTTTGTCAGTTGCTTCATTTGCAAATATTTTCTCCCATTCTGAGGGTTGTCTTCTTGTCTTGTTTATGGTTTCCTTTGCTGTGCAAAAGCTTTTAAGTTTCATTAGGTCCCATTTGTTTACTCTTGATTTTATTTCCATTACTCTAGGAGGTGGATCAAAAAGGATCTTGCTGTGGTTTATGTCATAGAGTGTTCTGCCCATGTTTTTCTCTAAGAGTTTTATAGTGTCTGGCCTTACATTTAGGTCTTTAATCCATTTTGAGTTTATTTTTGTGTATGGTGTTAGGGAGTGTTCTAATTTCATTCTTTTACATGTAGCTGTCCAGTTCTCCCAGCACCACTTATTGAAGAGTCTGTCTTTTCTCCATTGTATACTCTTGCCTCCTTTATCAAAGATAAGGTGACCATATGTGTGTGGGTTTATCTCTGGGCTTTCTATCCTGTTCCATTGATCTATATTTCTGTTTGTGTGCCAGTATCATACTGTCTTGATTACTGTAGCTTTGTATTATAGTCTGAAGTCAGGGAGCCTGATTCCTCCAGCTCCATTTTTCTTTCTCAAGATTGCTTTGGCTATTCGGGGTCTTTTGTGTTTACATACAAATTGTGAAATTTTTTGTTCTAGTTCTGTGAAAAATGCCACTGGTAGTTTGATAGGGATTGCATTGAATCTGTAGATTGCTTTGGGTAGTATAGTCGTTTTCAGAATGTTGATTCTTCCAATCCAAGAACATGGTATACCTCTCCATCTATTTGTATCATCTTTAATTTCTTTCATCAGTGTGTTATACTTTTCTGCATACAGGTCTTTTGTCTCCTTAGGTAGGTTTATTCCTAGGTATTTTATTCTTTTTGTTGCAGTGGTAAATGGGAGTGTTTCCTTAATTTCTCTTTCAGATTTTTCATCATTAGTGTATAGGAATGCAAGAGATTTCTGTGCATTAATTTTGTATCCTGCTACTTTACCAAATTCATTGATTAGCTGTAGTAGTTTTCTGGTAGCATCTTTGGATTCTCTATGTATAGTATCATGTCATCTGCAAACAGTGACAGTTTTACTTCTTCTTTTCTGATTTGGACTCCTTTTATTTCTTTTTCTTCTCTGATTGCTGTGGCTAAAACTTCCAAAACTATGTTGAGTAATAGTGGTGAGAGTGGGCAACCTTGTCTTGTTCCTGATCTTAGTGGAAATGGTTTCATTTTTTCACCATTGAGAACGATGTTGGCTGTGGGTTTGTCATATATGGCCTTTATTATGTTGAGGTAAGTTCCCTCTATGCCTACTTTCTGGAGGGTGTTGAATTTTGTCAAAAGCTTTTTCTGCATCTATTGAGATGATCATATGGTTTTTATCCTTCAGTTTGTTAATATGGTGTATCACATTGATGGATTTGCATGTATTGAATAATCCTTGCATTCCTGGGATAAACCCCACTTGATCATGATGTATGATCCCTTTAATGTGCTGTTGGATTCTGTTTGCTAGTATTTTGTTGAGGATTTTTGCATCTATATTCATCAGTGATATTGGCCTGTAGCTTTCTTTTTCTGTGACATCTTTGTCTGGTTTTGGTATCAGGGTGATGGTGCCTCGTAGAATGAGTTGGGGAGTGTTCCTCCCTCTGCAATATTTTGGAAGAGTTTGAGAAGGATAGTTGTTAGCTCTTCTCTAAATGTTTGGTAGAATTCACCTGTGAATCCATCTGGTCCTGGGCTTTTGTTTGCTGGAAGATTTTTAATCACGGTTTCAATTCCAGTGCTTGTGATAGGTCTGTTTATATTTTCTATTTCTTCCTGGTTAGGTCTTGGGAGGTTGTGCTTTTCTAAGAATTTGTCCATTTCTTCCAGGTTTTTCATTTTATTGGCATATAGTTGCTTTTAGTAACCTCTCATGATCCTTTGTATTTCTGCCATGTCAATTCTTACGTCTCTTTTTTCATTTCTAATTCTATTGATTTGAGTCCTCTCCCTTTTTTTCTTGATGAGTCTGGCTAATGGTTTATCAATTTTGTTTATCTTCTCAAAAACCAGGTTTTAGTTTTACTGATCTTTGCTATCGTTCCCTTCATTTCTTTTTCATTTATTTCTGATCTGATCTTTATGATTTCTTTCCTTCTGCTAAATTTGGGGTTTTTTTGTTCTTCTTTCTCTGACTGCTTTAGGTGTAAGGTTAGGTTGTTTATTTGAGATGTTTCTTTTTTCTTGAGGTAGGATTGTATTGCTATAAACTTCCCTCTTAGAGCTGCTTTTGCTGCATCCTAAAGGTTTTGGGTTGTTGTGTTTTCATTGTTATTTGTTTCTAGGTATTTTTTGATTTCCTCTTTGATTTCTTCAGTGATCTCTTGGTTATTTAGTAGTGTATTGTTTAGCCTCCATGTGTTTGTATTTTTTACAGATTTTTTCCTGTAATCGATATCTAGTCTCATAGCGTTGTGGTCGGAAAAGATACTTGATATGATTTCAATTTTCTTAAATTTACCGAGGCTTGATTTGTGACCCAAGATATGATCTATCCTGGAGAATGTTGCATGAGCACTTGAGAAGAAAGTGTGTTCTGTTGTTTTTGGATGGAATGTCCTATAAGTATCAATTAAGTCCATCTTGTTTAATGTATCATTTAAAGCTTGTGTTTCCTTATTTAGTTTCATTTTGGATGATCTGTCCATTGGTGAAAGTGGGGTGTTAAAGTCCCCTAGTATGATTGGGTTACTGTCGATTTCCCCTTTTATGGCTGTTAGCATTTGCCTTATGTATTGAGGTTCTCCTATGTTGGTGCATAAATATTTACAATTGTTATATCTTCTTCTTGGATTGATCCCTTGATCAGTATGTAGTGTCCTTCTTTGTCTCTTATAATAGTCTTTATTTTAAAGTCTATTTTGTCTGATATGAGAATTGCTACTCCAGCTTTCTTTTGATTTCCATTTGCATGGAATATCTTTTTCCATCCCCTCACTTTCAGTCTGTATGTGTCTCTAGGTCTGAAGTGGGTCTCTTGTAGACAGCATATATACGGGTCTTGTTTTTGTATACATTCAGCCAGTCTATGTGTCGTTTGGTGGGAGCATTTAATCCATTTACATTTAAGGTAATTATCGATATGTATGTTCCTATTACCATTTTCTTAATTGTTTTGGCTTTGTTATTGCAGGTCTTTTCCTTGTCTTGTGTTTCCTGCCTAGAGAAGTTCCTTTAGCATTTGTTGTAAAGCTGGTTTGGTGGTGCTGAATTCTCTTAGCTTTTGCTTGTCTGTAAACGTTTTAATTTCTCCGTCGAATCTGAATGAGATCCTTGCTGGGTAGAGTAATCTTGCTTGTAGGTGTTTCCCTTTCATCACTTTAAATATGTCCTGCCACTCCCTTCTGGCTTGCAGAGTTTCTGCTGAAAGATCAGCTGATAATCTTATGGGGATTCCCTTGTATGTTATTTGTTGCTTTTCCCTTCCTGCTTTTAATATTTTTTCTTTGAATTTAATTTTTGGTAGTTTGATTAATATGTGTCTTGGTGTGTTTCTCCTTGGATTTATCCTGTATGGGACTCTTTGTGCTTCCTGGGCTTGAGTGAATACTTCCTTTCCCATATTAGGGATGTTTTCAACTATAATCTCATCAAATATTTTCTCAGTCTTTCTTTTTCTCTTCTTCTTCTGGGACCCCTATAATTCAAATGTTGTTGCATTTAATGTTGTCCCAGAGGTCTCTGAGACTGTCCTCAATTCTTTTCATTCTTTTTTCTTTATTCTGCTCTGTGGTAGTTATTTCCACTATTTTATCTTCCAGGTCACTTATCCGTTCTTCTGCCTCAGTTATTCTGCTATTGATTCCTTCTGGAGAATTTTTAATTTCATTTATTGTGCTGTTCATCATTGTTTGTTTGCTCTTTAGTTCTTCTAGGTCCTTGTTAAACCTTTCTTTTATTTTCTCCATTCTATTTCCAAGATTTTGGATCATCTTTACTATCATTACTCTGAATTCTTTTTCAGGTAGACTGCCTATTGCCTCTTCATTTGTTTGGTCTGATGGGTTTTTACCTTGCTCCTTCATCTGCTGTGTGTTTCTCTGTCTTCTCATTTTGCTTAACTTACTGTGTTTGGGGTCTCCTTTTGGCAGGCTGCAGGTTCTTAGTTCCCATTGTTTCTGGTGTCTGCCCCTAGTGGCTAAGGTTGATTCAGTGGGGTGTGTCGGCTCCCTGATGGAGAGGAGTAGTGCCTGTGTTCTGGTGGATGAGGCTGGATCTTGTCTTTCTGGTGGGCAGGACCCTGTCCAGTGATGTGTTTTGGGGTGTTTGTGACCTTATTATGATTTTTGGTAGCCTCTATGCTAATGGGTGGGGTTGTGTTCCTGTCTTGCTAGTTGTTTGGCATAGGGTGTCCAGCACTGTAGCTTGCCGGTTGTTGAGTAGAGCTGGGTCTTAGCGTTGAGATGGAGATCTCTGGGAGAGCTTTTGCTGTTTGATATTACATGGTGCTGGGAGGTCTCTTGTGGACCAGTGTCCTGTACTCGGCTCTCCCACCTTGGAGGCTCAGGCCTGACACCTGGCCGGAGCACCAAGACCTGTCAGCCACTCGGCCAGGTACGTGGAGAGTTTCTTGCCTTTTGGGAAGTCTGAGGTTTTCTGCCAGCATTCAGTAGGTGTTCTGTAGGAGTTGTTCCACATGTAGATGTATTTCTGATGTATTTGTGAGGAGGAAGGTGATCTCCACATCTTACTCCTCCGCTATCTTGAAGGTCTCTCGACTTTTTTATATTTTAAAACTAATTACCTTAATGACTTCTACTAGTGAATTTTCATTTGATTTACTTAGGTTTACCATTTAAAGAAGCATGATCTGAAAATAGAGATTAATTTGTCCCCATGTTTCTAAAATTTACCAATTAAAAGATTCTTCTGTCCTTTATTGCATTGGCTAGAACTTCCAGGAAAGTGCTAAATAATAACCAGCACACTGCTCTTGTTGCTAAATTTAATGGGAATGGGCTCTAGTATTTCATCATTAACTCTAATATTGGCTATCTCTATACAATAACTATTCTCTAATTGATTAAGGAGGTTTTCTTCTATTGTCAGGAAGCTTTTGTATTTATTTTAATATTTCATTAATTTTTTAATCTTTGCATTTATTAAAAGAACTATTTTTTAATCTTCTGAGGTACTGAAGTGACTAATTAACTGACTGCTATATTTTACATGCTACTGGATTAACATGTTATATAGGGAGATTAGTTTGTGATTTACTTTTTTGTGTTCTATTTGTTGGACTTGGGGATTAGAGTATTGCTGGTTTGGGAAAATGAATTGGGCAGTGTGCCATCTTTTTCTGTACTCTGGAACACTTTAAGTGATATGTGAATTATCTTTCCTTGAAGCTCTGCTAGAACTCACTAGTAAAATTGTCTAGAAATGGTACAGCGTTTGGAGTTATTCCCTAGGCAAAAATTTCCATTTCTTCTATGGTTGTTGGTATCCAGATGGACTACTTTCTCAAATCATTTCTGGAAGGTTATGTGTTTTTTAGAAAATCGTGTGTTTCATCCTTATTTTTGGAATTTTTAGCTTAGAGTGGCGCATTTAAATTTCTTATAGCATTACAGGGTACTTGTATATCTGTGAATAAAGCCTGGTTCTCATTTATAATGATTTGAATGTATTTTCTGTTGTCTAAATCTGTAAGCTTTGTCTATTTTATTGATATTTTCAAAGAAATTATTTCTAGGATTTATTTTTCATATTTTTGTTTTCTGATAATTTCTACTTTTACATCATTATTAATTCATTTCTCCTTATCTCTCAGGTTTCTCTTCTTTTTTGACATTTTTTCAAATTTATTTCCATTTTTTGTTTTTAAAAATAAATATATTTAAGGCTGTGAGATTTCTTCTGAATGTAGTTGTCCTCATCATATCAATTTTGATTTGTAGATTTTGTTGCTTTTATAGGTGTAATGTTTTATAGCTGCACTTTTTTTAAACTTTTGTAAAAATTGAGTATAATTTACAAACATTAAAATGCACATATTTGAATAGTACAGTTTGATAAGTTTTTTATTGAAGTAAAATTTATGTACAGTGAAATACATTTCTTAATTGTACAGTTTGTTGAGTTTTGACAAGTCTGTGTAACCAACACACCAAGCAATATGCAGAACCCCTCCCTTGAGCTTTCCTTCTGCCCCCTTCCAATCAGTCACCCACCGGGCAACCACTGTTTGGATTTCTATCACCAGAGTCATTTTGTTGATTCTTGAACTTCACATGAATGAAATCATACAGTAGTGCTCTCTGTGTCTGAGTTCTTTCCCTCAGCATAATGATTTTTAGGTTAATCCATATTGTTGCTTGTATCAGCGGCACATTTTTTTTTTAAACTGCTGAGTTTTAAAATTACTGAGTTTTAAAAATTGTATCGTATGACTGTACCACAGTTTATCCTATGTCCTCGGGATGGACTTTTGGGGTGTTTCCAGTGTTGGGCTATTATGAATAAAGCTGCCTGGACATTCCTGTAAAAGTCTTCTTGTGGATATGTTTTCATTTCTTTTGCGTAAATACTTAATGGCATTGCTGGGCCAAGGGGTAGAAGTATGCTTAATTTTAAAGAAAGTGCCAATCTTTTTCCAGTAGTTGTACCATTACAGACTCCATCCGGAAATGCATGAGACTCTAGTTGTTCACATCATTACTAACGATTGGTATTGTCAGTCTTTCATTTTAGTCATTTTTGGGGGTATAAAATAGAATCTCATTGTGGTTTTAATTTGTATTTCTCTGTTGTCTAATGATATTAGGCATCTTTTTGTGTGCTTCTTCTTGGCCATTTATATAGCTTTTTTTGTTAAGTGTTCAAGCCTTTTGCCTATTTTTAAATTGGGTTGTCTTTTTGTTATTTGAGTTGTAGGAATTCTTTATATTAATATGTTCTGGATATGAGTTCTTTGTCAGATTTATGATTCTAAATATTTTCTTCTAGTCTGTGGTTTATCTTTTCTTTGCAGTGTCTTCTGAAGAATAGGAGGTTTTAATTTTAATGAATTCCATTCTTGTAATTTTTTTCTTTTATGGTTATTGTTTTTTGTGTTTCATTTAAGAAAATTTTACCTACCTGAATATTGCAAATATATTCTATATTTTCATGTAGAAGCTTTACAGTTTTAGCTTTTTTTGATCCTATCATTCATTCCCAATTAACTTTTGGGATGAAGTGTAGAGGTCAGGATTCATTATTTTTTACCCAGTAGCTCTTTGGTTGTTCCAACACCATTTGTAGAAAAAACTGTCCACTTCCTATTGAATTATCTTGGTGCCTTTGTTGTAAATCAGTTGAGGGCTTCCCTGGTGGCACAGTGGTTAAGAATCCGCCTGCCAATGCAGGGGACATGGGTTCGAGCCCTGGTCCGGGAAGATCCCACATGCTGCGGAGCAACTAAGCCTGTGTGCCACAACTACTGAGCCTGCGCTCTAGAGCCCGTGAGCCATAACTACTAAACCCGTGAGCCACAAATAATGAAGCCCGCGCACCTAGAGCCTGAGCTCCGCAACAAGCGAAGCCACCTCAGTGAGAAGCCCGTGCACCGCAACAAAGAGAAGCCCCCACTCGCTGCAACTAGAGAAAGCCTGCGAGCAGCAACGAAGACCCAATGCAGCCAAAAATAAATAAAATAAATAAAAAAAAAAAAGAAAGAAAATCAGTTGAATGTATCTTGTAGGTCTATTTCTAGACTTTCTAGACTGTTTCTGTACTTGCAGGTTTGGTATTCTCTTTGACCCATGAATTGCTTAGGAATATGCTGCCATATTTAACAACAACTCTAACTTCTGACCCTGAAGACCATTATGTTGGAGCCAGATCAGGACTGAGGCTGAGTAAGAATGTCATCCTCTAAAGCAGTAGTTCTAAAATTTAGCAGCGTTACACAGGGAGTTAACAAACAAGAATAGATTTTGGGACCCTATTCCAGACCTAATTTTCAGTGTAAAAACTGGGGAATTTCTGTTTTTAAAAAGCCCTCCCGGTGATTCTAAGACGTCCAGTCAATTTGAGAACCATTTCCCTAAGCATTACCTCTTACAGCAAAGAGCAGACTTACAGTTACACGCTGAGACCTCAGTGGGTTCAATCTGTTCCATTATTTCAGTGTATAGACTAGACCTTCAAAAAAGGGAAACAGAAAATTAGCCTGTTACTTCTTCGGGCATTGAAATGAACATGAACCTCACATCATCTTTGAATGACCTTCTTTTTAATTTGGGAGGACGTAATAGCTATTATTGTTGTGGTGTAGCTAAGAGATTTTTTATGTAGAAAACTATTGGATTCTGGATGACTGTTTTGCTGTTCAAGTATGGTGACTTAAAGTTTTAGGGAGAACTCTTTGGAGCATGGAGGCAGGTGCCTTATCTGTTCCAGGGCTAATGGATCAGGGAAGCTCCAAGAAAACCAAGAGAGCTGTCAAATAAAGTGCATTACACTTCAGGACCAGAGGGAAGGCTTTTGGAGAGACTTACGATCTCATGATATTGGTGAGAATATTAAAAAAGGAGCCCAGCTTGCGTGCTCCTTAGCTGTGGCATGTGAACTCTTAGTTGCAGCATGCGTGTGGGATCTAGTTCCCTGACCAGGGATCGAACCTGGGCCCCCTGCATCGGGAGTGCAGAGTCTTAACCACTGTGCCCCCAGGGATGTCCCCTAGATGGTTTTCTCATGTTGTTGTAAATCTGGATTGTGAATCATATTATGGTTGGCGGGATTTACCATGGGAATTCTGTGTGGTTTGGTTTGAGTGTGTGAATTCAGAAAGAGTTTGTATTTGTTTCTGTCAAGTTCCCCTAGGGAATTAGCCCCAGCTTACTTGCTTATTTATTTACTTAGTTATTGGATTGAGGTTTCCTGAATTGAACAGGTAGTATGGATTAGAATTTCAGACCTTTATCAAGGCAGGTATGTGCTTACTAACTCATAAAGGGAGACTTCCCCTTTTCTATCAGAGTCTAGGACAAGACCGACAAACTTCTTTGTCATCTTTCATGGGTATATTTTTTTCCAGTTCTCCCTTTCTCTGAGAGTAGCCCTTTGAAGATTTAGGCTTATGCAGGGATTTCAGGCCCCTTGCCTCCTGTCTGAGTGAAAATAAGAAAGCCAGTGAGGCTGGAGGGTAATGAATGAGGGGCAATGATGGCAGGATATGAAGCCAGAGAGGTAATGAGAGGCAAGAACATGTAAGGCCTTGTGAGTCAGGACAAGATTTTTTGCTTATACTCTCAGTGAGATGAAAAATCATTGGAGGGTTTTGAGCAAAGAGATGACATGCAAGAATGTGATCTGATTTGTATTTTAAATGGATTTGTCTGGTTGCAGTTAGAAAATAGACTATGGGGCCCAAGGATGGAAGTAGGGAGACAAAGTTGAAGGCTCGTGCAGTATTGTGGGTGAGAGGTGATGATGGTGTACACTTGGGTGGTTATGGTAGAGGTGGTGAGAAGTGGTAAAATTCTGGGTATGGTTTGAAGGTGGAGAAAATAGGATTTGATAATAAACTGAATATTGAATATATGGGAGAGACTTCAAGGTTTTTAGGCTTAGACAACTGGCAAGAAATGTATTGCTATTTGCTGAGATGAGGAAGACTGGATAGAACAGTTTGGTGGAGGAAAATCAAGAATTTGGTTTTGGACACTTAGATCATAAGCTTGAGATGTCTGTTAAGCCATACAAATGGAGATGTAGATTGACAGTTGAATATATGATGCTGGGAGACATGAGAGGAAATGTCCACATTATATATATAAATTTGGTAATTGCCAGGTTATATATGATATGAAATTCTATGGGATTTTATAAGATTATTCATTTAAAAAAGATCTTATAAATCACCTAGAATTTATAGGTATTTTGTAGCAGATGTATTTTTAATTAATTAATTAATCAATCAATTAATTAATTTGGCTGACTTGGGTCTTCATTGCTGCACGCAGGCTTTCTCTAGTTGTGGCGAGCGGGGGCTACTCTTTGTTGCGGTGCGCGGGCTTCTCATTGAAGTGGCTTCTCTTGTGGCAGAGCACCGGCTCTAGCTGCGCTGGCTTCAGTAGTTGTGGCTTGCGGGCTCTAGAGCGCAGGCTCAGTAGTTGTGGCACACATGTGCTCCGCGGCACATGGGAATCTTCCTGAACCAGGGCTCGAACCTATGTCCCTTGCATTGGCAGGCGGATTCTTAACCACTGCGCCACCAGGGAAGTCCTAGCAGATGTATTTTTAGATTACATTGTCTCTACTGTGTTAGAAGAAATAAAAGTATATATATATTTTAAAATGCAGTAAAGTACATATAAACATAAAATTTATCATCTTAACTGTTTTTAAGTGTACAGTTTAATAACATTAAGTATATTCACATTGTTGTGCAACCGACCTTCAGAACTTTTTCATCTTGCAAAACTGAAACTCTATGTGCATTAATAACTACTCCCCATTCGTCTGTTCCTCCCAGCCCCTGGCCACTACCATTCCACTTTCTGTTTATATGAGTTTGATTACTCTGGATACTTCGTATAAGTGAAATCATACAGCATTTGTCTTTTTGTGACTGGCTTATTTTACTTAGCGTAATGTCTTCAAGGTTCATCCATGTTATAGCATGTGTCAGAATTTCCTTCCTTTTCAAGACTGAATAATATTCCTGTGTGTGTGTGTGTGTATCAGTCACATTTTGTTTATCCATTCATCTGTTGATTGACATTTGGTTTGCTTTCAACTCTTGGCTGGTATGAGTAAAGCTATTATGACCATGGGTGTGCAAATTCTCTTCGACACTCTGCTTTCAATTCTTTTGGGGATATATACTTAGAAGTGGTATTGCTAGGTCATTTGGTGATTCTATTTTTAATTTTTTGAGGAACTGCCATACTGTTTTCTATGGTGGCCACACCATTTTACATTCCCACCAATAGTGCACAAGGGTTCCAATTTTTCCACCTCCTTGTGAACATTTGTTATTTTCTGTTTTTAAAATTTTTCTATAGCAGCCACCCTAATGGGTGTGAGATGATATCTCATTGTGGTTTTGATTTACATTTCTTTAATGATTAGTGATACTGAGCATCTTTTCTATGCTTGTTGGCCATTTGTATATCTTTTTCGGAGAGATGTCTTTTCAAGTCCTTTGCCCATTTAAAAAATCAGATTATTTGGATTTGTGTTGTTGAGTTGTAGAAGTTCTTTAATACATTCTGGATATTAGCTCCTTATCAGGTATTTAATTTGCAATTATTTTCTTCCATTCCATAGGTTGCTTTTTCACTCTGTTGATTGTGTGTTTTGATGCACAGAAGTTTTAAATTCTGATGTAGTCAAATTTACCTATTTTTGCTCTTGTTGCCTGTGCTTTGGGTGTTATATCCAAGACATCATTGCCAAATCCAATGTCATAAAGCTTTCCTTGTTTTCTTCTAAGAGTTTTATAGTTTTAGGTCTTATATTTAGGCCTTTGATCCATTTTGAGTTAATTTTTTCCCATGGTCTAAGGTAAGGATCAAACTTCATTCTTTTTGCATATGGAATCCAGTTTTTTCAATACTTTTTGTTGAAAAGACTGTCCTTTATCCATTAAATTGTCTTGGCACCCTTGTCAAAAATCATTTGACCATATATGTGAGGGTTAGAAATATATTCTTGTCCTCTCCTCTCTGTGGATGAAAAATGCTGCCTGCCATATCAGTAAACAAAGGATGTTGCAGCCATCAAGCCCTAGGCCACTGCAGCCTCCCCCTACTGTGCGTCCTGAGGGCAGTCAGGACGGAAAGCAGGACACTGGCCCTACCTAGATGGTTAAGGTGCATGTAAAAGGAATGATTTCAATAGCCCAGACTCTTGCATCTTCCCATACACAAAAAAGCTCACTAAATTCATTAACTTGAGATATCTGGTTTTCTTTAATTAACAGTAATCTTTTGATGTTCCAACTACCTGGTTTTTGTTGCAAAACCCCCTATATATCCTCGTTCCTCCCTTACCTCTTTGGAGCTGCCCCTCAGAGCTATCTGAGAGACTGTCTTCCAAGCTTCAGTCCTCAGTTTTGTCCATCAACTAAAACATAATTCTCAGCTTTTAGGTTGTGCATTTTTTTTCAGTCAACATCTCCATTAAACAAGTCCATTTTGATTTTGCCTACTAAATATCTTCTGAATCTCTCTACTTCTCTTTATTTCTACCAGTGTCACCCCGGCTTATATTATCATCCTATCATCCAGGTTACAGGAATAGCCTGAAAACTTGTTTCCTCACATTTACTTAAAAAAAAAATACCCCAACAAACCAGCTTTATTGTGATATAATTCACATAACATAAATTTACCCATTTAAAGTGTACAATTCAGTAGTTTTTAGTATATGCAGCCATCTCTAAAACGTAATTGTAGAACATTTTTCTTTTATCCCAAATCACAAATACTCTTGACCCACTCTAACCTGTTATCCAATTAGCAGCTAGATTGATCTTTTTTTTTTTAAAAGCTAATCTGATTATGTTCCCCTCCCCCATTTCCCTACACAAAAACCCTTCAATGGTCTACTATCTCCTTACAATAGACCAAAATCTTTGGTGTGGCTTTCATTCCACACTGCCGCTGCCCTCCCCCTCCGCCTGCCCCAATCTCTCCAGCTCCATTTCACATCACTCTCTCCCATGATAAGGCACTATGATATGGCCACACCATGCTTTTCCCTTCCTCATGGATTTTCACATGCTTTTCTTTTTCTCTGCCCCAGCACCATCTCTCTCACCTTCCCAACTTTTATATCTCAGCTCAAATACTGCTTTCTCAAGGAAGGCTTCCATGACTGCCCTTCCGCCTACCACATACCCAGGTGAGCTTAGGGTCCCTCTGTTAGCCTCAGATTCCTCCTCTAGAATATAGGCTCCATGAGGCCAGGTGCTGGCACAATCACTGTATCCCCAGTGCCTAGCAGGGTGCCTGCCACTTTGCAGACATTTCATTTGTTCAGCTAATATTATTGGGTGCTCACTATTTGTCAGGCACCTTTCTAAGTGAAGATATGCAAAAGAGCATGGCTGGAAGTCTGAGTCCTTGACTGTAACTACCTCCAGAGACTGCCAAACACTGGCTGTGCACTAGGTCTGGTGTGGGAAGTGGGACAGCTTTCCCCATGAGACCTGTCAGATAAAGCCTTTGCGGTTACCTATGGTCAGGCCTGAAAGATCATACATAGGATTTTTGGACAGGAGCTGGACTCCTCACAGATTAGGGGATGTTTTTCTCTTGAGAAATTGGATGGGCCAAGAGAAAAGCTTCCAGGTACTGGTGTTTTCGTGTGTGTGTGTGTGTGTGTGTGTGTGTGTGTGTGTGTGTGTGTGTGTGTAGTCCACTGAATAGGCCTTTTGCCACCTTATCACTGCGCAGTGAGATGTTCCTCTTGACCAGCCCCATCCGTGTACATAGAGTATCCATGTTGATTTTCAAGTGCCCAATGAAAAGATATGAGCAGACATCTAAGGATTTCAGGTATTTGATGAATACCTCCTACTTGAAAGAGAGACTAAATAATCACACAGATAAAAGAAACCCAGAAGCAACAGGGACAATGTAAAGAATAAAATAAAATTTCAAAAAATTTATCACATCATAATAATAATCTGAGTGTTTTCATCGTGAAAGAGAAAATATTGTATCCAGGAAATAATGGGATGCTGTGAAAAAGAATAACCAGAGAACAATTAGGAGCTATAAAATGAAAAAAAATATAGTGACTGAAAAAAAAATCAACAGAAGTTCCAAAAGGTAAGATCAAGAAAATCTGGCAGAACATATAGCAAAAGATACAGTGGTATACAGTAGAAAACATAAGTTTACAAGGTAAATCCAGGCGATATAATAGACTATTAGGAATTCCAGAAGGAGAAAATAGAGAAAGTACCAGGAAAACACAATATTTCTGAAATTAAGAGCACTAGCCTCCAGTTTGAAAAGATCCAGGGTGTGTCCGGCACAATAAATGAAAAAAATCCCTACCCCTACCCACCTAAAATTGAATAATCACAACACCAGGGTATAGAGATGATTTGAAGAAAAGAGATGAGGAGAGAAACAGATGACATAGCAAGTATTAGGAATCATAATGGCACCAAACTCTGTAGTTAGAGGAAACTGAGATATAACGGACTTTTTAAAATTCTGAAGGAGAATCATTAATCAACTCAGAATTCTAAACCCAACCAAACTTTCCCAAAAGTGCCAAGGTAGAGTAAAGATATTTTTAGATAAGCAAGAAGTAAAAATTAAATTTTTCTTTTCTAAGAAAGTTTTTGAAAGATATGCTTAGGCCAAATGAGCAGTAAACTCAGGAGACCGGAGGTGCTGTACAGGGAAGTGGTGAGGAGTTCCTAGGTCATTTTCTTCCCTGTATAGCAGGTGGAAAGCAGTCATTCCCAACCAGAATAGTTGGCAAAGGGCTCTGGGCAAGAATTCTGCAGGGATAAAGATAGACTTGAAACCTTATCTGATGCCGTCAATGTTTTGGAAAATAAGAATGGAAGAATTTTGACAGTTACAATGGAGGATGTGGACAAATTAAAGATAAATACATAGAAAACTAAGCAAATGACATTCCAGTAAAACCAAAAATTTGTATGTTTTTGGAGGGGGGAAGGAAGGTGTACTACTTGGCTCAACAGATAGCAAAATTTAATTAGCAATGCAAAACGCTACCAAGTTAACTTAGTAAAGCCCTTGTGTATAGTTAGAGAAAGTAGTAAAGGAAAATGTGGTGCAAGTGTGATGTAAGAGAAAGAAATCTTTTACAACCACCCTAGGGAATTGATATAAAATGCCAAAATGGAAAAAGGAAGACATAGCAGTGTTGCAAACACTGCTAGAGATCTACCTGGGGTCCATCCTTCTCTTTTGCTTCCTAACAGAACATACGGTAGCAACATGCGTAGCAAAAAAATTTTATTTCCTTGCCTTTCTTGTCAGTAAGAGTGGTAATTTTATATCAATCTGGCCAGTGATACGTGTGACACATGATCAGAAGTCATTGGGTGGCAGATGCAGCTGAAATGTGCCCTTTGCCCTTCCTCTTCTTGCCTGGAATACAGTTGAGTTGCTGGAGGTGCAGCATCCATCTTGAGACACTGAGGTGACAAGGATGAGAGAGAAAGTCATGTGCTAATGAGGGGAGTTAGAGCAGAAAGGTGTCAGATGGGTCTTGATGGCGTATTGGGTCGTGTGCCATCCCTGCTTTGCCTCTGGGCTTCTTTTACCTGAGAAAAATAAATCCCTTATTTGTTCAGAAAATTGAGATTTATTCAGAAAATTGAGTCAACTGTTCATAAAATTGAGATTTGTTTAGAAAATTGAGTTGATCAAGCTACAGAAGCATAATAGTTAAAAAATATGGTGGTAAATAGTATTTAAAACAGTTAAAATAATTCAAAGTGATGGTATGGGGGATGGGGAGAGTGTGGTAGAAATTGCTGGATTTTGATACAATTGATGCTGTAGTGAGCTCAATTTGATGTTTTGGACAATGCATATGTATTAGTTTAATACAATACAGATTAATAAGAAAGAAGACTATCTTCCTGCATGGAACACTTTGATATTCCTATTTTACTTGAAATAAAATCCAAACTCCTTTAACAGATTCTTCATGATATGGCTGGCCCTGGCCGCCTTCCCTCCTCATCTTTCATCATCTTCCTCCTTGTCTAACCCCCAGCCGCATTACCTTCTTTCAATTTTGTAAACGCCCTTTTGGTAGATTTGCACATGAAGTTTCCTCTGGCTCAGTCAGGAGCCCAGGAGGAAACATGACAGGCGCAAACTTGGTGACCCAGGAGAGTTTAATAAAGGCGAGATTTAAGGAAACCAACAAGGGATGATGCAGTTCTTTGGGGCCTACAAGGGCAGGGAACCATCCGTCCCGAGGCCTGAACCACCTGTATGGAGAAAATCACCTGATAGAACTGTGGCCTTTAGGAGAATAAAGCTGATAACCATAGGTATTTGGACATTGAGAGTGCAGTGCTCACTGTTAATTAAAATGATTGGAGTGGTTGCTATAGGAAAATGTCTCAGTGCACATTAGTTTGAAAGCTTGCTTGCGCTGTGTAAAAGTCTCTACCCTTCTTCACGGAGTCTCTGGTGGTCACATGATCAGGGCCTCACAGAGCATGTGTTGAGGCCTCACATAATAAAAGGCTTCTTTTTTAACAAAGTTTTGTTGAAGTATAGTTGATTTACAATGTTGTGTTAATTGCTGCTATACAGCAAGGTGATTCAGTTATACATATACATATATATTCTTTTTCATATTCTTTTCCATTATGGTTTATCACAGGATATTGGATATAGTTCCCTGTGCTATACAGTAGGACCTTGTTGTTTATCCATCCTATATATAATTGTTTGCATCTGCTAATCCCAGACTCCCACTCCATCCCTTCCCCACCCACTCCCCTTGACAACCACAAGTCTATTGTCTATGTCTGTGAGTCTGTTTCTGTTTCATAAAAGTTCATTTGTGTCATATTTTAGATCCCACATATAAGTGACGTCATATGGTGTTTGTCTTTCTCTTTCTGACTTACTTCACTGAGTATGATAATCTCTAGTTCCATCCATGTTGCTGCAAATGGAATTATTTTGTTCTTTTTTGTGGCTAATATTCCATTGTGTGTGTGTGTGTGTGTGTGTGTGTGTGTGTGTATACCACATCTTCTTTATCCATTCATCTGTCGATGGACATTTAGATTGTTCCCATGTCTTGGCGATTGTGAATAGTGCTGCTATGAACATTGGGGTGCATGTATCTTTTTGAATGATAGTTTTGTCTGGGTGTGTGCCCAGGAGGGGGGTTGCTGGATCATATGGCAACTCTGAGGAACCTCCATACTGTTCTCCATAGTGGCTGCACCAATTTACCTTCCCACCAACAGTGCAGGAGGGTTCCCTTTTCTCCACACCCTCACCAGCATTTTTATTTTTTTTAATTTTTATTTATTTATTTATTTATTTATTTATGGCTGTGTTGGGTCTTCGTTTCTGTGCGAGGGCTTTCTCCAGTTGCGGCGAGTGGGGGCCACTCTTCATCGCGGTGCGCGGGCCTCTCACTATCGCGGCCTCTCTTGTTGCGGAGCACAGGCTCCAGACGTGCAGGCTCAGTAATTGTGGCTCACGGGCCTAGTTGCTCCGCAGCATGTGGGATCTTCCCAGACCAGGGCTCGAACTCGTGTCCCCTGCATTGGCAGGCAGATTCTCAACCACTGCGCCACCAGGGAAGCCCCAACATTTATTATTTGTAGACTTTAGTAAAAGGCTTCTTGGTCACCAGTATCCAGGTACTTAGTTCAGCACTTGAATTTAAAATGAGGGCACAATCGGTATTGACATGGGAGGTGCCCCTGGCAAACTGGCCTGTGAAGATCACCCTGTCATAGCCTTGGTTCCTTGCCCTCCGGAGAGCCGACACGCCTTCACTGGGGTGGATGAGCAGGAGAGACAGAGACACCCGGCCCCCCCAGAACAGGGTGAAGCTGACAAGGTAGGTGCCATTGTTGAAGTCTGTCACCTTTCCCGAAGCGCCTGCCTTCAGGGCTGGGGAGGACATCCTGGCCCTCAGGAAATGCCCGCCATATTCCTTCCTGCGTCCCAAGTGGTCCCTCACCTCCAGCAGGACGTCGAGCTGATCCCCCCTGCAGTATGTGTCTTGAGGGTGGAGGAGGGTGGCTTTGCTGTGTGTGCTGCTGGTGGTGGAGCTCAGCTGGTCTAGTTTCTCCATGACCCCCTTTATTCTCAGCTCAGTCTCTGTTGGTGAAACTGCCGGATCCAGTGGTACTTCATGGTGTAAGACCATTTTGAAGGTACTTCTGTGATGCATAAAGGGAGACATCTCTTATTCACACCACACTTGAAATGACAAAGACTGAGACATATTCTATGTACACAGCTGAACCTGTCTCTGTTAACCTTAAGGTTGGATTTATATCTTTATTAATATATTACCACCAAAGAGTCCAGTCCAGGAATTTCCATAATTAAAGTGCAGAAAGCTTTTGGTAAAACCTATGTGTCAATTGTTCCATTACTATTCCACTACTATTCCATAGGCTATTAAAGTCCATTAAAAAATATTAAAAAATATTAAAAGAATTCTTTTGATTAAGAAGTGGTTACAACAGTACATTGAAAGAAGTAAATATTAAGAAATATTTCGCTATGTCTGCATCCTAATAAAATGAAAGGAAAAATCATAATAAAAAAATAAACATTTTTAACAGTGAAATGTCAAGTGTTTTTGGGTAGGTACCGCATAAACAAGGTACAAAATTAAAAAGATACAAAATGGAAAGAAGTATGAAAGGAGCCTCCCTCTTTCATTCCTGCCTCCTGCCACACAGTTTTCCTCCCAGGATTAATCACTCTTATCTCTTTTATTAATATCTTTCCAGAGCCTATGTATATATACACATGTGCACGCACATATACACACACACTACATATATTCTCTTTTCTTTTCACATAAATGGTAACATTATATGCATTGTTCTGTGCCTTGCTTTTTAATGTAAGGATGTATTCTGAGTATCTCTTCATTTTAGCACATACTGAGCTGCTTCAGTCATCCATTAAGATGGACGCAAAGTATTTCATTGAATGGATGTATCATTCTTTAACAGTCGCCTGTTGGTGGACGTATAGATTTTCCCCATTTTCTGCTAATACAGAAATTAATAATCTTGTACATTTATTCTGGAAATGGAATTACTGGGTTGAAATTTAAGGGCATTTTTTAATGTGTATGTTCTAAAATATGGAAAGGTTTGTGGGTTTTTTCTTTTGACCACACCACGTGGCATGTGGGATCTTAGTTCCCCGACCAGGGATGGAACCCATGCCCCCTGAAGTGGAAGCACAGAGTGTTAACCACTGGACCACCAGGAAGTCCAGGTTTGTGTTTTCGTTCTCGTAATTTTCTTTATATAATATAACAGATATATGCAATAGATTTACATAACACATTTAATATTCTTTTTTCAGCAATATCTGTTGACTCCCTACCTAAGCAGTGACCAAAATTATTTACACTGTCTTGCCCCAATTTTCTCCTCTCCACTACTGTATTTTTGTTCTTTAAATTATTTATCTTTGTGTTCACCCTATTTCCTTAAAAGTGTGTATTTTTTAAAAATTTAAAAAAAATTTTTTTAAGTGAGTTTATTTATTTTTTAATTAATTAATTTATTTTATTTATGACTGTGTTGGGTCTTCGTTTCTCTGCGAGGGCTTTCTCTAGTTGTGGCAAGCGGGGGCCATTCTTCACCGTGGTGCGCAGGCCTCTCACTGTCGCGGCCTCTCCCGTTGCGGAGCACAGGCTCCAGACGCGCAGGCTCAGTAATTGTGGCTCACGGGCCCAGCTGCTCCGCGGCATGTGGGATCTTCCCAGACCAGGGCTCGAACCCGTGTCCCCTGCATTGGCAGGCAGATTCTCAACCACTGCGCCACCAGGGAAGCCCAAAAGTGTGTGTTTTAATAAAGTTATATGTATTATATGTATAACTATATACAGAATATTCTATATATACTGTGATATATATAGTACTATATACTATATATAATATTATATATTATATATTATCTATAATGTATAGCATATTATACTATAGTATAATATAGTATATATAAGTACTAGATGTAATAAATATATAATATATAATTGTATTATGTATAACGTTTATTAAAACATATATTTTTAATATTTATGTATATATATGTGTGTGTACTTATTAGCTTTAAAAAGTATCTTTAAATACCAGAGTAAAAATGATAAGGAAATCTCTCTACCTGCCCTCCTTCATCTTTTGTTATTTATAACATTTCTGTGTTATCAGAGTTTATAATATTTGTGTGTCAGAACACACACAACATTTATGGTTTTCCAACCATAATCTCCCTAGTTTTGTTTTGGTTTTGGCTAGTACTATAGTTTAGTGGATTCAGTAATTGTTGTCATTCTATTTGTAAGAGTTTTTCATCATTTATCCCTTGTTTAACTGAAGCTGGTCTTCTACATTTTAAAAAGAAGAGTTCATAAGGACTATATCCCCTGTGTTTGTTGTAATAGTTGGATTTTTTTTTAAAAAGTTTGAATCTATAAATAACCTGAGATTCATTTGATACGTGGTATAAGGTGAGAATACAAATTAACTTGTAATCTCCAGCAGTGTATGCTATCTAGAGAAACAATTTTGCTTATTATTTCTTTAACCTTCAGAAAAATGCAACTGTACAAGGGACAAATTAAGAATTAAAATATGCTTTCCTTCTAGGAAACTGAGACTTCAAACAGAAAAACATATGTTCAATGAATTTGAGGATTTAGGGGAGAAAACAGTTCAAGTAATTAGCTACAGAACCTATGTTGCGAAGAAAAGGAAATTGGGGCCAGGCGGGGTCTTATGAGTTGAAAGAAAATGAAAGAATCAAGGAAACAGTGCCTGGAACATAAAAGGCTTCAAAACATTTTTGTTTACCGGATTAGTGAGTGAATTCAAGGTTTCTGGGAGGTGTAATGAGAGTGAGAGTACAGGCATACCTTGGAGATATTACGGATTTAATTCCAGATTGCAACAAAGCGAATATCCACCTTAAAGTGAGTCACGTGGATTTTTTGTTTTTCCACTCCATATGAAAGTTATGTTTACACTATACTGTAATCTCTTAAGTGTGCCATAGCATTATGTCTAAAAAAACAATGTCCATACCTTAATTAAAAGATACTTTATTGCTAAAAAATGCTAACCATCATCTTGCCTTCAGCGAGTTGCCATCTTTTGGCTGGTAGGGGGTCTTGCCCTGATGTTGATGGCTGCTGACTGATCAGGGTGGCGTTATTAATTGGCCTAATTTCAATATTGTTGTATCTCAGAATAGAGAGGCCTGAGGAGAGGAAGAGAGGGGAATAGCTGGTGGGTGGACCAGTTGGAACACACACAACACTTATCAATTAAGTTCATTGTCTTACATGGGGGCAGTTTGTGGTGCCCCCAAACAATTATAAGAGTAACATAAAGATCACTGGTCATATATTGCCATAACCAATAAAATGATAATGAAAAAGTTTTAAATATTGCAAGAATGACCAAGATGTGACACAGAGATACAAAGTGAGCAAATGCTGTTGGAAAAATGGCACCAATAGACTTGCTCAACTCAGAGTTGCCACAAACCTTCAATTTGTAAAAAATGCAATATCTGGACTTCCCTGGTGGCCCAGTGGTTGAGACTTCACCTTCAAATGCAGGGGGTGCGGGTTCAATCCCTGGTCAGCGAATTAAGATCCCACATGGCTCTGGGCCAAAAAACCAAAACATAAAACAGAAACAATACTGTAACAAATTCAATAAAGACTTTAAAATTGGTCCACATTAAAAAACAAAACTTAAAAAAAATGCAATCTCTGCAAAGTGCAATAAAGCAAAGTTCAATAAAACAAGATATGCATGTATAAGAAATGTAGAAGATTAAGTGTCTGTGGTTAAAAAGTGTGAGATATCAGTTGGGCGATAACAAGGTTGAAGGTGTGGCCTGTAAAGTGTGTTGTCAAGATACATCAGATGTGAAGTTCCCTGCTACGTAGAAATAAAAAAATCACCAGAAGGTTTGAGGTTTGAATTGATTTGGATGTGGGATCTAAATTCTTTCTGGGCAATGGAAGAATTTTTTGGGAGGCGATGAAGAATTAACCAGCTACATAATTATTTTGTGAATATGAGGAAACAATCAACTCTATGAGGTAGGTCCTAGCTTATATTTATTTCATAGATTAGGAAATGAAGCAGGAAGATGTTAAGTAATTTGCCTATGGCCATAAGAGGAATAACTGCCAGAGTCAAGATACAAGTCCAGGCAATCTGACTCTCAGGTTTAGTGATCTGACCATTCTGCAGCCCCACCTCCAAGTGCGTGTGTGTGTATGTGTGTGTGTGTGTGTGTGTGTGTGTGTGTGTGTGTAGTGGTGGTGGTGGTGATGGTGGTGGGGCAGGTGTTGTTCGTTTATGTGACTGCGACCCTAGGGGATGATGCAGAGGCTGAGCAGCGTGGTACTCCTAGATGTGGTCACATCGACCAGAGCCTGTCCTCTAGGGCAGCTCAGGGAGCCCTGGAGTCCTGTTTTGCGTGTATAGTTTAGAAGGAGACTGTTCCATTCCATAGTTACCCTCATCCCCTAAGACTGAGCTGGGTCACAAGGGGAGGAGACTGAAAAATTTTAAAAACTCTTAGGCATTTCAGAAACTGTGATATTTCTTTAAAATGTACTGGACAATTGATCCATTTGTTCAACAGACATTTTAGAATCTGTCTTTACTAGGCATAGTAAGGGGCATTCAAAGCAAGATCTCTACTCAAGAGTAATATAAAATTTAGTTGGGGACACAAGTTAAGGCAAAGTAAGTTTAACTCTATCCATCTCATTTACTTTAGTCTCTCAAGTTACAAAATTATGCGTTAACTGAGGGAATATTAAATCTTTCCCAATTAAAAAAACTTTCCCACCCTCAATATATCACCAGGCAATTTAATGCCATGTTCTTGGTCTGACCTGGGATAGGCTGAATTCTGAGAGAGGTTTTATTGAGTAAGTGGAGAAACTGAACCTTTAAAAAAAAAATCTTTGTGGAATCCTTCAGTTGTAAAAATGATCCATACATTTAGCCCTAATATAGGTGCTAGCGGTGTTTTATGAATCATCTTATTTGAAAACAAAGCAGACGAGGGAGGGCCTGCATACTAAGGCACAAGGAAGATGAGCCCTTTTGTACATGCTGTTCCTTCCAGAACGCTTTCCCTCTAGGTTGCTCCCTTTGTACCCCTTCTTTTGCGTCCCTGAATTCTACTCATTTTCCTGGTATTATTTCAGATATTACTTCCTCCGGAAGCATTCTCTGGACCCAATGCTGGGGCGTGACTCTGTTTCCCCTAGCATCCTTTCGTAGCAGGTATCACACAGTATTGCAATAGTTTGAAGCTGACCGGTATTCTCTCTTGCTTAACATTGTGTCCACACCCCGAGGCCGCCATATAAGAGTTGTTGAGTAAACAAGTGTTCATTTAATGAATGATTCTCGGAGCAGAACCTCGTTCTTCCTACAGTTGCTTCAATATCTTCTTTTTAAAAAATTTTTTTTAATTAATTAATTTATTTGTGGCTGCATTGGGTCTTTGTTGCTGTGCACGGGCTTTCTCTATTTGCGTCGAGTGGGGGCTACTCTTCATTGCGGTGCGCGGGCTTCTCATTGTGGTGGCTTCTCTTGTTGCAGAGCACAGGCTCTAGGCGTGCGGGCTTCAGTAGTTGTGGCTCATGGGCTCCAGCGTGCAGGCTGTTGTGGCTCATGGGCTTAGTTGCTCCGCGGCATGTGGGATCTTCCCGGACCAGGGCTCAAACCTGTGTCCCCTGCATTCGCAGGCGGATTCTTAACCACTGCGCCACCAGGGAAGTCCAAAAACATGGCTCTTTACTATAGAGAGTGTGAGATGTATTCTTCGAGAAGCTTTATTGCTTTGCTTTTTGCATTTATGTCTACGATCTCCCAAGGACTGTAGGGGTCCAATTTTATTTTTCCCATATGGGTACCCTGTTTTCCCAGAACTATTTATTGAAAAGGGTCACTCACTGCTTCCCTCACTGCTCTGCAATGGTCTATTTGTCAGGAGCCAAGAGTTCAGTTCTCTGTATTCTGTTTCATTTGTCTTGTTTCTCTTTGCACCAGTACCACACTGTCATAATTCTATAAATAGCTTTAAAATAAGTATTGATATCTGGAAAAGTAAGTTCTGTAACCTTCTTTTTTTAGAAGTATCTTGATATTTTTGGCCCTTTGAACTTCCTTAGAAATTTTAGAATCGTATTGTCAAATTATGCATGTGCACATAGATGCACACACACACACACACACACACACACACACACAACCTGTTCAGATTTTGATTGGAATTGTGTTGCATCTATAGGTCTGTTTAGTCCTTCAATTTTGGCTGGAGAGTGGGGTGTGTGTGTGTGTGTGTGTGTATCTCACACATTGTTGTATTTATTCCTATCTTTTGGGTTACTCAGTGTTTTTGATAGTTCACTGAGTTGTACTTTTAAGTTTTGTGTACACTCCTAAATATATTGTTATGTTTTACAATAGTGACGATTTTAAAACATGCATTTACAATAGGTCAAAAGTCCCAAATTTCTAAAATTAAATATAATACAACATAAGATACCATGGGATTTTAATTATATTGTCTAATCATCTGTTGCTACTATGAGGGAAATTATTAATTTTTGTATGTTGAGCTTGTATTAGGTCACCTTCTAAATTTTTATATTTAGCTCTTTTTTTGAAGAGAATGTTTCTTAAAGTGAGTGATCAAATAACCAGAACAGTTACTTCCGTTCTTTCTGACACATACAGCCAGGACACTGTTGAATAGAAATAGTGGCAGGCATTCATGTTTTCTTCCTGACGTTAGTAAGAAACGTTTGTTATGTTTCATTCACTAAGTGATGTTTTTTGTAGTTTTCTGGTAGATAAATTTTAAGTTCTGGGAGCTTTCTTCTCTTCCTAGTTTGTTACTAGTTTTCCCCTCAACCTCCAAAGAATTTGTGTTCAAGTCTACCAAGATTTTTGTTTTAAACTAGGTGCTGGGAAACTATGGCCTAGAGGTCAAATATGTTTTACCACTTTCCTGGGGGGGACCCATCATCTAAAAATGGTTTTTGCACTTTTAAAAAGTTGGGCAAAAATCAAAAGAAGAATAAAACTATATGAAATTCAAAATTCAATATCCATAAATGACGTTTTATTGGAAGACAGCCATACTCATTCGTTTACATGTTGTCTTGGCTATATTCCTGCTTTCACGCTACAATGGCAGAGTTGAGCAATTGTGACAGAGGTAATGGCCTGCAAAGCCTAAAACACTTACTGTCTAGCCCTTTACAGAAAAAGTTAGATGACCCCTGTTTTAGACCATCATTATGATCACTTTTATTCTCTTTTACCCTACTAAAGTATCAAATAGGATGCTTTCAGCCACAAGTAATAGATATCATGACCCAAATTTACTTAAAGAATAAAAACTTTCACATGTAGACAAGTTCTGGGCATGGCATAATCGTTCTTCGTGTCTATTTTTTTGGCTTTGCAGCCTATATTGGTTGTCTTTCTTCTTAAGTGTCCTCCCTGCCCAGATGGAATCTTTTAAATTTGATTTTCTTTGTCCCTAAAATAAGTAAAACTTCTCTGACAGTACAAATAGGATTATTTGCCGACTGGTCCCTAGGGATTTTGTATATTGTTTTAACAAATGTAGTTAAGTACATGTTAATCTGATTTCCAATCATATGATCAGGTGTGTGGATACTATTGGTGCCATATGCAATGGTGATATCCTAGGTATCAATGACACCTACATGGAAATTTTTGAAAATGTCCTTCCTGGTAAGGTATTGAATGTTAACCATGGATGTCTCCAAACCTCTCTGTGTCTATGTGTATCTCCCTGATGTTTTCTGTTTTAAGGATCATTTTAGTGGCCGGGCTTCTTAGGAGTAGTCATTCAATAGCCTTTCCGACACTGATGGCCCTGAGAATGAAAATGTCAACGTGGAAGGGTCTGAAGTGCTAGCCAAGTGTAGTGATGGCTGTGTTTCTTTGATGATGATGGCTGACATCTGGTCAGTTTCCTGAGGGATATAATCCTCATCTATCACAGAATAGGAAAGTGATAAAAGGGTAGCTATGTTTTTCCCACTGACTCTGAATGTGTCTTTCTGTATCCAGAGGGGATTGTTTCTTAAAAATTCTAGTTCCATGAAGATAAAAAATTTTAGTGCTGATAAAAAAAATAAATAAACCTTTTAACTAGAAGGACATGATTAATATATATTTTTTAAAATTTATGTATTTATTTTTGGCTGCGTTGGGTCTTCGTTTCTGTGCGAGGGCTTTCTCCAGTTGCGGCGAGCGGGGGCCACTCTTCATCGCGGTGAACGGACCTCTCACTATCGCGGCCTCTCTTGTTGCGGAGCACAGGCTCCAGACGCGCAGGCTCAGCAGTTGTGGCTCACGGGCCCAGTTGCTCCGCGGCATGTGGGATCTTCCCAGACCAGGGCTCGAACCCGTGTCCCCTGCATTGGCAGGCAGATTCTCAACCACTGCGCCACCAGGGAAGCCCATGATTAATATTTTTAAAAAGAATATCCTATCATTTAAAATGCTCACCCATCAAGATTATTTCTGACTGGATCTTCCCTACTCTCTAGGGTAGAGTACATGTTCATATGTGTGAAGTGTCAATCAAAATGTAAAGTTTTCATTGGAATTTATAAACAGGAATATTTCTTCTGAAAGAGGGAATACGATATATTCTAAATTAAAAGGCTCAAATCTAGAAAGCTAAGTGAAGTTGAAAATAAAACAGCCAAAATGAGAAAATAGAGACCTTATTAAAAGTATTTTTAAACCAGCCTGAATTTCTAAAAGAATATAAAATAGTTACATACTTTTTACAACTTTGAGTAGGTAGTGCATCCACTACCGCAGGGTAGAGTCTCCCAGGATGTAAATGAGTTTTCCTTTTAAACATCCATTTATCTTAATTGTATTAACTGAATCTTGAAGTTCTATCATTCCTTTGCCATCTTTGCTGACGCTGTGCTGACTTAGGCCTTGGTCTCTAACCTGAATCTCACTGGTCTGACAGTTGGTGTCCTTGTATAAAATCACTTACCCTTGTTCAATTAATGAAGCAATAATCTTATTTTTTCTATGAACATTTTTTTCATAGGTATATTTTTAAAAAATTTAAAAATAGCTTAAAAATAACATATCCACATTTTAAAAACTTCAAAAAAGCTTTAAAATATCTAACTTGAATTCATATTTTTAAATAGGATTTTGCTAAAAGTGACATGCAACAGCCAACACAAACCAATATTCTGAGATTTTTCCAGCGAGTTCCATTAGAATTACAAGCTCTCTTGGCACATGGTCTGTCTTCCAATGTATCTCAGGTAGCAGTGCACCAAGAGTTTTGCTGTGGGGTAACAGAGATCATCAGATTCCTCACCTGTCATGCTTCCTCGTCACTTGCTGTGTCACTCTCCTGCCACTAGACCAATGCATCGTATTTTGGTTTGTTTGCATCAGGACTTCTGTACTAATATCATATTCTGTATTAGATAGGAAGAAAATAATAATGAATTAAAAATACAAACGTATTTATCCCTCACATAACAGTCATAGAGTGAGCAAGCCAGGGCTAATATGATGTTGCGTGGTGTCAGGGATTCCAATTTCTTCTGTCTGCTTGTTCTGCTGTTCTTTTTTCAGGGGGGCTGGTGTGATACTCTTAATTTTATTATTCCTTTTACAGCTTTACTGAGATTTAATTGGTGTACAAAAGAACACATATACTTAATGTGTACAGTTTGATGAGTTTGAACAGATGCATAAACCCATGAGGCCATCACCACAATTAAGGTGCTATTCTTAACCTATGACTTCAATCCCACGGTCTAACATGGCTTTTTCATCTCTTACCATTATATCTACAGTTCAGCCAGTAGGAAGGGGAGGGCTAGTTGTTTTACTTTTAAAGGCATGACCTAGAAGTTTCCCTTATCACTTCCACTCATGATCCTGGCAAAAATCTAGTCATGGCCTTAACTAGCTGAAAGAAGGCTGTGGCCTTTAGTTCGTGACAATGGACCCAGCTAAAATTATGGTGTTCAATTACTAAAGCGGGAGAGGGGAATGGATATTGGGAGACCACCTGCTTCACTCTCCGTGCTTAGCCCCATGTAGGCCTTGTGGTCTCTGGTTGTCAATGTCCACATAATAGTCATCAACGTGGTTGTTCTGTGTGTGTAACCTTTGGACAAATGGCAAAATGGTGCTGATTGCAGAACTGGAAGAATTCTGGATTAGCTATTCCATGATGACCTGGAGGAGTTGTGAAGTCCTGGTGATTTTGGCCTGCTAAAGAGAGTTTTCATAATCCTATGAAATTCCCGTGTTGGAATTTCCATGTGACATATTTGACCTTCTATGATGTTTGACAGCATCACATCCTGGATGGCTGAATATCATAACCCTGGAAACTTAACATTGCTATACCTATCCTAATAATGCACTGGCATACTTTGGTGAGAAAGTTAGCCTTTGAGTTTATTATTATAAACCATATCTTGTATAATATTAATTTGTCAGGGTATTCATTTTTGCCAAGTGTCAAACTAAGCGCTCTGCAGGACTATTTCAAATATATAGCAAATTCTCTTATGATCAGTCTTACATGTTTATTTTACTCGATAATTTTAGAATAGGCTTGAATATTTTTAAGAGTATGTTAGTAATAGTTTTAAGATTCCATTGTATTTATGGATTAGTTTAGAGAGTGTGGCAGGCAGACTAATGGCCCTCCAAAAATATCTACTTTATAATCCCTGAGACCTGTGAATATGTTACCTTCCATGGCAAGTGGGACTTTCCAGATATGATTAAGGGTATGGGTTTTGAGTTGGGAGATTATCCTGGATTATCTGGGTGGGACCAATCTGAATCGCCTTAGTTCTCAAAAGTGGAAGAGGGAGGCAGAAAAATGGGTCAGAAAGATGTGGTGGGAGGACTTGGCCCACCATTGTAGCTTTGAAAAAAGGAGGAAGGGGGCTGCGAGGAATGTGGGCAGCCTCCAGAAGCCTGAAATGACAAGGAAACTGATTCTGCCCTAGAGCCTCCAGAAAGGAATGCGGCCCTGCTACACCTTAATTTTAGCCCAGTGAGACTGATGTTGAACTACTGAACTACAGAACTGCAAGATGATACATTTTTGTTGTTCAAGATACTTTGTTACAGCAACAGTAAGAAAATAATGCAGAGATGATTGACATTTTTTTCAGTATCAAGTCATCCCACCCAGAAACAAACAGTATTTTTTAATCTATTTATATAAATTTTATTTTATATCACTTAGTAGCTATTTAACTTGTCTTTCGGAAGGTCATGCACATTTCGTTAAATTGTGAATTAGCTCTTTAAAGCACAAAGCAGATTGCATCACTCTCTTCCTTAATTGTTTTTTTGTAGCTTTCAAAAACTTACTGAATAAACACTAAAATCCTCAGCTTTGTACTTGAGAGCCTTCCATGATTTAGTTTCTTCCTTTTTTTAGCCTCATGCTTCACTACGTTCCACCAAATGCTCTCACTCCTTTGGGCTGTTGAACAAAGTTCATGATAATTTTGCTCCTGAGTAGAGTTATCAGATTAAAAAAATACAGAATACTAAATTGAATTTGAATTATTTTTAACAAGCAATAATTTTTTGGTGTCAGTATTTCTCGTGCAATATTTTCCCTTTATCTCATGTCATATGCATAAGAAATTAGGAATTACTGAAATTGAACTGATACTTTGTATTATTATTTGCTAAACCTGGCAACCTAACTCATGATCTTTATGAGTTTTCTCTTTCACTTCATTCCCTGTCTACAGATATCCTTTGGGGCTAAGTCAAATACCACCTTATCATAAGCCCTTCTGCCTTTTTACTTCCTTCATAGAATTGGTAGGTTAAATGTCTTTCAGATTGCAGCCTTGCTGAACATTTATTTTTCTCCATTTGCCCATAATGCCTCATATCTGTTAGAATCTCAATAAACATTTGCTGAATAAATGAATAAATATTAGGCAATAAATCAGTTGAGGTACATCTCAAAATGATTGTTATTGGTAAACTCTTAGGCTTTAAAGAAAGTTATTTTAAAGCTAAGTATAAACATTGTTCTTTCATAAGTAATACGGCTTTGTGTTTAACACTAAAACACATTTAATGAAATGGAAAACTCCATATAAAACTGCTAAGTGCATCCACTAAAGGTTAGGAAGGTATGCCCACAGAGAATTCGGCTAACCAAACCAAAATGTTCCTACTCTGAAGCTGTGGGTATCCATCAGAGATTTGTACAGAATGTCCCCCAGACAGAATCACTGACTCTAGGAGATGCATTCCTGGGTTTAAATATGGATGTAGGATATGAATACTTTCCCCTTTGGGATAAATTGAGATGAAATCTGTTATAAAAAAGAGTTTGAAATAATTTCCTTGAATTGATTTCTCTCTTTAAAATCCAAGGTAATTGACACCACAGACCCCTGCTAGGAATGGTGTTCCCGGAAAATCGTGATTGCTAGGGTTGATTCTGATAAAGTTTCCTCTGTGTCAGAATGTCTCTTAGAAGATCCATGACAAGCACCACCTACCACAGGACAAAGCAAACTTACTGTTATATCAGGAGACATCAACGTGGTTAAGATGTTTCATCATTTCAACTCCTACACTGGACCTTCAAAAAAATAAGACAACAAATTACCCTGCTGTCTGTTGACACAATACAAGTAATAGAAGCTTGTGAGTGAAGGATAATTTAAAATTTGCTACAACTGCAAGCTATTATGGTTGTTGTAAATATTGTATCTATTGGGCATTGTATATGAATTAGGATTTTTTATTGTATATCCATTGTATATGCATTAGGAAAACTATTTACCTTTCTGGGAGCACCTTGAAGTCCAGGGCAGCTCTGCTTTTCTGTCACATGCAATCAGTGTGTCCTGGAATTTTAGTTTCAAAGTATTTATCTAATCTGAAAGTCCTCCTCTCTCTCTATTTACACATCACTTATTCAAGTTCATACAATATTTTTCTTAGATTACTGTCAGCCTCTAGCCAGGCCGTCTCAATTTTATCCCATCTAAATTCTTCAACACAACTGCCAGAGCATCCTTTCTAATTGCAAATGCAACTGCATTACTGCTTAAAATCCTTTATTTTAAAGTTGTTTATTTAAAATCCCCGTCACTTACCTAAGGAGTTCAGGCTTCTTAGCCTGGCATGAAGACCTCTTCTCACAGGGTTCCTGCTTCCCTCTTTATATATGTTTTCTGCTATGTTTACCTTCCATTTTTCCTAGAAACTTGCTTTCTGAGCGTTGTAAGCTTTATGAAGGAAGGTAATGCATTTGCCTGGTCCACTGCTGTGTCCCTAATACCTCACAAAGTGGCTGGCAGAAAGTCATGTTTAGTCTGATGCATGAATAAATATGCACTGCGTTTCTTTCCTCCAACTGATGAAAGACTGACTATCTGACTCTCCTACTTCAAAGCTCTTACCCTCCCTTTGATTCACTCTTTGTTCTAATCCTGTGTACATGTGTAGGTAAGCGGTAGCAGGCAGAAAGGGGACACGGGGGAATGGGGACCCAGGTGCCAGGTAGTGCAACAGATATAAGTGGTACCTGATTCGCTGCTATGGATGTCTCTTCAGGTTCAATCCAGAGAAAGGAAGGGATCGCCACATTTTCATCCTTACTGGGACTTAGGCATAAGGACACTTAGTGGGTAGGAGGAAATTTGGTGAGTGGTACCATCAGAGATCAAAGGGAAAGAACAGAAACCCAACTGTGCTTTTACTTGTTTCAGAAGGGAATCAAAGACTATTGATCAGGAGCCAACACTTGGATAACTACATAAGATCTGAAATGCATGCTACTTTTCCATGTTTGCTATCCATACTTTACTTCCTCTTAGCGTATCTTTTGGAAGCTTAAGGGGAAAAGACTGTAAGCTTGACTTAGAAAACTGCTAAGAAAGGGGTTGCTGAGAACCTAGCATTCCACTCTATGGCCAAGCTTAGGGAAAATGAATTCCCAGGAAAAAAAATGGATCCCTAGGGGGAAAAAAAAAAGAATGGAAAGGGAAGAGGAAATGGACTGAGCCCCTGAGACTTACAGAAAGTTAGCAAAGTAGCCAAAGACTCTGGAACTGATAGGTTGTCTCAGGGATTGGCCCACAGGTTCTGGGATTTGTGGTGGCATATAAGTTATCCTTTGTAAATTCCCAAAGTGACTCATCAAGTGTTTTGCAGCTTATGGTGGAGCTGGCAGACCAGTAAGTGAGCATGTTTGTGAGGAATGGGAGAAAATCTTGGCATTGACACTGCCATGATTGATATGAGAAACATGCTTACACCCCAGTTTATGGAGGCGTGTTCAACTGGAGGCTTCCGAGAATCACTAGATCACAACTCAGGGAGTATGAAGGACTCCTCCAACCTGATATCTGAGAATATCTGAGAATACCTGATCTTGAGATCAGTTGGAGATGACCAGTAGGAAGGAGTTGGATTTTTGGAAAGATGCCTCAGGCTGCAGTGTGGGCAATGGATTAGAGAGGCAGAAAGGAATCTGGGACAAGTAAGCTGGATGAGATGATGATGATCTGAACTCAGGTAAGAGCACTAGGCATGGAGAGAAATGGATAAATGCAGAAGATACTTAAGAGGTAGAATCTACAGAATATGATATGGGGGATGAAGAAGCATGGATGTTATCATACACTTATCAAGGAATCCTTTTCTGGTGTAACATCTATTAACTAACACAGCAGAATACTTCTCCATTGAACATATTTTGTAAAACCTAGGTCTACAGTAAAAGATATGACTGAATCTGAGAATACCGGTCATCATGGAGAAGGACAGGCATATATAATATAGTTCACCTTGGGCAGCCCTCTTTTATTGAACATCTGAGTGAGAATGCCAACCTTCGTGGTGGGAGTCATGAACAGGGGGCTCAGGAAGATGCCGCATACCTGATCAGACCTTAAAGAGGCCTCTGAGAGGGTCATGCTCATTATTAATTGAGGTAGGCAATGTAGCTCTGCCTGTGGGCACCTCTCAGTGTATCTAAAAGTATACTTAGCTGTGAAAAAAGGCTTCTTCCTTGACAGTAAGATAAGAAATTTCTCCATTCCTGGTGGTCATGTCAGTCAGGGCCTCACAGAGTATGTGTTGAGGTCAGAAAGTAGAATTCTTGGTCACGAGTATCCAGGTACACAGTTCAGCACTTGAATTTAAAACCAGGGCGCAATCAGTATTGACATGGGAGGTGCCCCTGGCAAACTGGCCTGTGGAGATCACCCTGTCATAGCCTTGGTTCCTTGCCCTCCAGAGAGCCGACACCCCTTCACTGGGGTGGATGAGCAGGAGAGACAGAGACACCTGGCCCTCCCAGGACAGGGTGAAGCTGACAAGGTAGGTGCCATTGTTGAAGTCTGTCACCTTTCCCGAAGCGCCTGCCTTCAGGGCGGGGGAGGACATCCTGGCCCTCAGGGAATCCCCGCCATATTCCTTCCTGCGTCCCAAGTGGTCCCCCACCTCCAGCAGGACGTCTAGCTGATCCCCCCTGCAGTATGTGTCTTGAGGGCGGAGGAGGGTGGCTTTGCTGTGTGTGGTGCTGGTGGTGGAGCTCACGTGGGTGAAGGGTCTGGGTGGGATCAGCTGGTCTAATTTCTCCATGATCCCCTTTATTCTCAGCTCAGTCTCTGTTGGTGACTTTAACAGGCTCGGTGATGTTTTAGGGTATGGGGACTTTGTGGAGCTGTTCCAGTGGCGGAGGGAAATGGGTAAGTTAGAGTGAACCAAAACTGAAAGGGCAAGGAATGTGACATACTATGAAATGAACCTGTCCAAATAATTTTTACTTATTCTGTGTTTGAATATTTATTTACATATTATCATCAATTTTATTTAAACTCTGACAATTTTGAATAAAATGTATATTACACACTTATCTTTAACCTCAGTGTTTTTGAGAATGCCTGAACAATTGTAGATAAATATATTAAATCCAAAATATAGAGCTCAGAGAATACTTATGAGTAATAAATTGATTCCAGTGCATTTACTCTTCCTTTTCCTATACATCTTATCACCAGTCATTGTTACCTTCTGTTAGTTCTACTTATGTATATCTTTTACCCTCGTCTAATAGTCTTTTCTTCCCCAACTGTATTATAGTTCAAGTCACCATTGTTTATTTCCTGAATTGTAGAAGTCATCCCAAGGGTCAAAGCTTCAGTCCCGCTTTCTCTCCAATTAATTTTCTCCATTGTTGCTAAATCAGTCCTTCTCAAGCAGAACTCTCTTCACGTCCCTCCCTGCTTAAACCCCTTCAATGGCTTCTCATTACCCTGAGGGTAAAGTCTAATTTTAATATGGCTTTATGCTATGGCCTCTTTTTTAACTCTCTGGTTCCTGCCACTCCTTTTTTGCATTCTATTGATACATTTTAATGAGTAACTGTTATTATTTTCTGGAGCTGACCTTCCTTTCCTTCAGCTCTCACTCTTTATTAATACAATTTCCTCTTCCAGGATGGCTGGCCACCTCCACATTTTCCCCCAAACCACCTAAACATCTGTTAACTTCTTACTGAAAAATTGTTAGAACCTTAGAGGTTCCTTTTTATCCTTTTAGCACTAGATCATGTTTTTATAGGTTCTCAAATTCAGTAATTTCCAAATCTTATTGATAGTCAGAGGTGCCTGCAAACTTTTCTAAAAATATGGATTCTCAAGCTGCAGCCCAGATCAGCTGAATCATAATCACTAAATGCCTTGCCCGAGAGTTTATGTTTTTCAAAAGCCTCACATACAACCAAGTCAGGTAATTGTGAGAACAATCGTTATAGACTGGTGGTTGTCAACCCTTTTGTACTTTAGAACACACATAAAGCTTAAACAAAAAAATAGGTCCACTGTACCCCAGCAATAAAATCAGTAAGACCCACGTGGTTGGTACAAAGCAATAGAGTAAATCAAAAGGGACAAGAAACAAGAAAATGAGATATAGTTAAAAATAAAGATTAACAGAACCCAAGTTCCTTTCAAGGTCAGGAATAAGACAAAAATGTTATCCACTTTAGAAGTCCTGAACAATAAAACAAAAGAAAAGAAAACAAACAAACAAACAAGTGTATGAGAATTGTAAGGGAAGAAGCAAACTGTCTTATTTTTCATTTTTCTTTAATTTTTTAATTTTATTTTTTGCAGATGTTTTTATTGTCCACCAGAAATCCCCCACCAGAGTTAGCAAATTGTTAGCATTAACAGAGTCAGCAAGGAGCTGGATATAAAATAAACTTGTAAAAATAGCATTTATCTATACCAGTGATAATCACCAGAAAATACCACAGAAGATAATCTCTGACCTTGTTGGAGGCATTTTGAAAACTCTTTTGAAGAATATTTTTAAAAGACCTTGAATGAAAAGCTTTAACATTTTAAAAAGTAGTAGAGCCTAATATTATAAATTTGTTAATTTTCCCTCAAATAATTTAAAAATACTATGTATTTATTTTTTTAATTGAAGTATAGTTGATTTACAATATTGTGCTAGTTTCAGGTATACAGCAAAGTGATTAGGTTATATCTATCTATCTACCTACATAGTTCCGATTATTTTCCATTATAGGTTATTACAATGTATCAAATATTGTTTCCTGTGGTATACAGTAAGTCTTTGTTGCTTATCTGTTTGATGTACAGTAGTCTGTATCTGTTAATCCCATACTCCTAATTTATACCTCCCCCTGCCTCTTTTTCCCTTTTGGTAACCATAAGTTTGTTTTCTATGTCTGTGAGTCTGTTTCTGTTCTGTGTATAGATTCATTTGTATTATTTTTTAGATTCCACATACAAGTGAGATCATATAAATTTGTCTTTTTCTGACTTCACTAAGTATAATATTCTCTAGGTCCATCCATGTTGCTGCAAATGGCAATATTTCATTCTTTTTTTATGGCTGAGTAATATTCCATTGTATATACATATACCACCTCTTCTTAATCCAGTCATCTGTTGATGGGTACTTGGGTTGTTTCCATGTCTTGGCTATTGTAAATAGTGCTGCTGTGAACATTGAAGCACATGTGTCTTTTCTAATTATAGTTTTCTCCAGATATATTCCCAGGAGTGGAGTTGCTGGATCATATGGTAGCTCTATTTTTAGTTTTTTAAGGAACCTCCATACTGTTCTCCATAGTGGCTGTACCAATTTACATTCCCACCAACAGTGTAGGAGGGTTCCGTTTTCTCTACACCCTCTCCAGCATTTGTTATTTGTAGATTTTTTGATGATAGCCATTCTGATAGGTGTGAGGTGATATCTAATTGTGGTTTTGATTTGCATTTCTCTAATAATTAGTGACGTTGAGCATCTTTTCATGTGCCTGTTGGCCATCTGTATGTCTTCTTTGGAGAAATGTCTATTTAGGTGTTCTACCCATTTTCTGATTATGTCATTTGTTTTTTTGTTATTGAGATGTATGAGCGTTTGTGTATTTTAGAAATTAAGCCCTGGTCACTTGCATCGTTTGCAAATATTTTCTCCCATTCTGTAGATTGTCTTTTCATTTTGCTGATGGTTTTCTTTGCTGTGCAAAACCTTATATGTTTGATTAGGTCCCATTTGTTTATTTTTGCTTTTATTTCTATTGCCTTGGGAGACTGACCTAAGAAAACATTGCTATGGTTTATGTCAAAGAATGTTTTGCCTATGTTCTCATCTAGGAGTTTTATGGCATCATGTCTTATATTTAAGTATTTAAGCCATTTTGAGTTTATTTTTGTTTATGGTGTGAGGAAGTATTCTAACTTCGTTGATTTACATGTGGCTGTCCAGCTTTCCCAACACTAGTTGTTGAAGAGACTGTCTTTTCTCCATTGTATATTCTAGCCTCTTTGTCGAAGATTAATTGACCACAGGTGTGTAGGTTTATTTCTGGGCTCTCTATTCTGTTCCATTGATCTATATGACGTTTTTGTACTAATACCACATTGTTTCTTTTTTTTTTTGGCCATCCTCACAAAATGTATTTATTAATTTTTTTTCCTATTAGTCATCCATTTTATACACATCAGTGTATACATGTCAATCCCAATCGCCCAATTCAGCACACCACCACCACCCCCACCCCCGCCACTTTCCCCCCTTGGTGTCCATACGTTTGTTCTCTACTTCTGTGTCTCAATTTCTGCTCTGCAAACCAGTTCATCTGTACCATTTTCTAGGTTCCACATATATGCGTTAATATACAATATTTGTTTTTCTCTTTCTGACTTACTTCACTCTGTATGACAGTCTCTAGATCCATCCACGTCTCTACAAATGACCCTATTTTGTTCCTTTTTATGGCTGAGTAATATTCCATTGTATATATGTACCACATCTTCTTTATCCATTCGTCTGTTGATGGGCATTTAGGTTGCTTCCATGACCTGGCTATTGTAAATAGTGCTGCAGTGAACATTGGGGTGCATGTGTCTTTTTGAATTATGGTTTTCTCAGGGTATATGCCCAGTAGTGGGATTGCTGGGTCATATGGTAATTCTGTTTTTAGTTCTTTAAGGAACCTCCATACTGTTCTCCATAGGGGCTGTATCAATTTACATTCCCACCAACAGTGTAAGAGGGTTCCCTTTTCTCCACACCCTCTCCAGCATTTGTTGTTTGTAGATTTTCTGATGATGCCCATTCTAAGTGGTGTGAGGTGATACCTCATTGTAGTTTTGATTTGCATTTCTCCAATAATTAGTGATGTTGAGCAGCTTTTCATGTGCTTCTTGGCCATCTGTATGTCCTCTTTGGAGAAATGTCTATTTAGGTCTTCTGCCCATTTTTGGATTGGGTTGTTTGTTTTTTTGATATTGAGCTGCATGAGCTTCTTGTAAATTTTGGAGACTAAACCTTTGTCAGTTGCTTCATTTGCAAATATTTTTCCCATTCTGATGGTTGTCTTTTCGTCTTGTTTGTAGTTTACTTTCCTTTGCAAAAGCTTATAAGTTTCATTAGGTCCCATTTGTTTATTTTTGTTTTTATTTCCATTTCTCTAGGAGGTGGATCAAAAAAGATCTTCCTGTGATTCATGTCAAAGAGTGTTCTTCCTATGTTTTCCTCTAAGAGTTTTATGGTGTCTAGTGTTACATTTAGGTCTCTAATCAATTCTGAGTTTATTTTTGTGTATAGTGTTAGGGAGTGTTCTAATTTCATTCTTTTACATTTGCTGTCCAGTTTTCCCAGGACCACTTATTGAAGAGACTGTCTTTTCTCCATTGTATATCCTTGCCTCCTTTGTCATAGATTAGTTGACCATATGTGTGTGGGTTTATCTCTGGGCTTTCTATCCTGTTTTTGTGCCAGTACCATATTGTCTTGATTACTGTAGCTTTGTAGTATAGTCTGAAGTTGGGGAGCCTGATTCCTCTAGCTCCGTTTTTCTCCCTCAAGACTGCTTTGGCTATTCAGGGTCTTTTGTGTCTCCATGCAAATTTAAAAAATTTTTGTTCTAGTTCTTTAAAAAATGCCATTGGTAATTTGATAGGGATTGCATTGAATCTGTAGATTGCTTTGGGTAGTATAGTCATTTTCACAATATTGATTCTTCCAATCCAAGAACATGGTATATCTCTCCATCTGTTGGTATCATCTTTAATTTCTTTCAACAGTGTCTTATAGTTTTCTGCATAAAGGTCTTTTGTCTCCCTAGGTAGGGTTTATTCCTAGGTATTTTATTCTTTTTGTTGCAATGGTAAATGGGAGTGTTTCCTTAATTTCACTTTCAGATTTTTCATCATTAGTGTGTAGGAATGCAAGAGATTTCTGTACATTAATTTTGTATCGTGCAGCTTTACCAAATTCATTGATTAGCTCTAGTAGTTTTCTGGTGGCATCTTTAGGATTCTCTATGTAGACCTTAGACCTGTATTGCTGTAAACTTCCCTCTTAGAAGTACTTTTGCTGCATCCATAGATTTTGGAAAGTTGTGTTTTTATTTTCATTTGTCTCGAGGTATTTTCTGATTCCCATTTTGATTCCTTCACTGACCCATGGGTTTTTTAGTAGCATTTTGTTTAGTCACCCCATGTTGTGTTTTCTCTATTTTTCTTCCTGTAGTTAGTTTCTAGTTTCATGCTACTGTGATTGCAAAAAATTCTTGGTATAATTTCTGTCCTCCAGAGTTCGTTGAGACTTGTTTTGTGGCCTACTATGCGATCTGTCATGGAGAATGTTCCATGTGGTCTTGAAAAGAATGTGTATTCTGCTATTTTTCGATGGAAAGCCTTGTAGATGTGTGTTGACTCCAACGGTCTAATGTGTCATTTAAGACTGCTGTTACCTTACTGTTTTCTGTTTGGATGGTCTATCCATTGATGTAATTGGGGGTGTTAAAGTCCCCTGCTATTATGCTATTATTGTCAATTTCTCCATTATGTCTGTTAATATTTGCTTTATATATTTAGGTGGTCCTATGTTAGGTGCATATATGTTAATAAGTGTTACATCTTCTTCTTGTATTCATCCCTTTATCATTATATAATTCCCTTCTTTGTCTTTTTTTATAGTCTTTGTTTTTAAAGTATTTTTTGTGATATGAGTATTGCTATACCTGCTTTCTTTTCGTTTCCATTTGCATGAAATATGTTTCCCCATCCTCTTGCTTTTAGGCTGTGTGTGTCTTTAGCTCTGAAGTGAGTCTCTTGCAAGCAGCATATGGGTGGGTCTTGGTTGTTTTTTTTTTTTTTTTTTTTAATCAGCCACCCTATGTCTGTTGATTGGAACATTTAGTCCATTGAGTGGTTTTTTTTTTAAGATTTAATTTTATTTATTTTTGGCTGCATTAGGTCTTCATTGCTGCACGCGGGCTTTCTCTAGTTGTGGCAAGTGGGGGATACTCTTCGTTGCGGTGCACAGAGTTCTCATTGCGGTGGCTTCTCTTGTTGCAGAGCATGGGCTCTAGGCGTGCGGGCTTCAGTAGTTGTGGTGTGCAGGCTCAGTAGTTGTGGCTCATGGGCTCTAGAGCACAGGCTCAGTAGTTGGGGTGCACGGGCTTAGTTGCTCCACGGCATGTGGGATCTTCCCGGACCAGGGCTCAAACCCGTGTCCCCTGCATTGGCAGGCAGATTCTTAACCACTGCACCATCAGGGAAGTCCCTCCATTGACATTTAAAGTGACTATTGTTAGGTCTGTACTTAGTGCTATATTGTTACTTGTTTTCTGGTTGTTCTTGTAGTTCCTTTCTGTTCTTTTCTTCGTGTTTTAGTTTCTTCCCCTGTGGTTTGATGATTTTCTTTAGTGGTATTCTTGTGTTCCTTTCTGTCTAGCTTTTATGTATCTATTTTAGGTTTTTGGTTTGTGGTTACCATGGGGTTTAATATATGTTAACCTATAACTATATCTTTTAAACTGGTAGTCATTTAAGTTCAAACATATTCTAAAAGATCTACAATTTTTACTCCCCCACCCATGTTTTGTGTTTTTGATGCCATATTTTATATCTTCGTATTTATCCCTTAACTCTTTATTTTAGTTATAGTTGATTTTACAAATTTTTATCTTTTAATCTTTGTACTAACTTAAGTAGTTGATCCACAGACTACTATATATCTGCCTTTCCTAGTGGGAATTTTCTTTTCCTATAGATTATTTTTTTGACTGTATTAGTGACATTTTACTTAAAGCATTTTGAAATTTTTTGTGAGGGAGCTTGAAGGTAGCAGAGATAATGTTTTACAAAAGAATTTTTTCCCCCATTATTTTTCTCCTGGGGAGAAAATAGCATCTTTTCTGATGGGCTCTTCTTCTTCTACCCTTGACTTAAATGTCCTCGGTGCTATAGATTCTTACTTCTAGTTGTAGCCTTTTCTTTTCCACTTAGAGACGACCCTTTAACATTTCTCTTAAGGTAGATTTAGTATCGATGAACTCCTTTAGTTTTTGCTTGTCTGAGAAGTTCTTTATCTCTCCTTCAATTCTAAATAATAATATTCCTGGGTAAAGTATCCTAGATTGCAGATTTTTCCATCTCAGTACTTTGAATATATCATGGCACTCTCTTTTGGCATGCAATGTTTCTGCAGAAAAATCAGCTGATTTTGTATGTGACTTTGTTTCTCTCTTGTTACTTTTAGAATTCTCTATTTCTTACTTTTGCCATTTTAATTATATGTTGTGTTCTGGGTTTGTTTGGGTTCATCTTGTTTGAGACCCTCTGTGCTTCCTGTACCTGGATATCTGTTTCCTTCTTCGTGTTTGGGAACTTTTCAGCCATAATTTCATCAAATGCATTTTTGATCCTTTTCTCTCTCTCTTCTCCTTCTGGGCCCCTTACAGTACCAGTGTTGGTATTCTTGATGTGGCACAGGTCCCTTAAACTGTCCTCATTTTCTTAATTTGTTCTTCTCTTTGTTGTTCTGATTAGGTGATTTCCATAATTCTGTCTTCCAGATCACTTATGCATCTTCTGTATGAGCTATTCAGCTGTTAATTCTTTCCAATGTGTTTTTCATTTCCGTTATTGTACTCTTCAGGTCTGACTGGTTCTTTTTTTATATTTTCCAATTCCTTGTTAAAATTCTCACTGTGTTCATCTATTCTTTTCCCTAATTCTGTTAGTGTTCTTATTACTAATTCTTTGAACTCCTTATCTGGTAAATTATTTCTGTTTCATTAGTGGGTTTCTTTTTTTAAAGGGGTTTTCTCTTGTTCTTTCATTTGAAACAAATTCCTCTGTCTTCTTATTTTGCTTAACTTCTCTATGAAATTAGGTGAAATATTACCTATTTTGATCTTGAACCAGTATCCTTATGCGGAAGCATCCTTACACAGTCTGTGTGTCCCCAGTGGCTTTGTTTGGAGAGCTGGATCTGACATAAGCATGAATCATGTCTTCCCCCAGGGCATGCTGGCGGATCTCGCCTTTGTAGGAGGTGGGGCTGGAGATTCAAGGACTAAAGCTAGAGCTAGGTGTGAGCCTGGGTTTCTCCTCTTCTCAGTTGCCACCATCTCCCTATTGGGGGTGGGGTGGTCTGTTCCCTAGTTACTAGAGCAGATGCCTTTAGGTGTGGGTCTGAGGTGGCTCCATTCCCTCTAAGTGTGTGCTCTCCCCACTCTCAGCAGCAGCATTCTTGCCCTAGAGGTGAGCTATGCTGGAGCAAGAGGGGCTATTGTGGGCACTTGGTGTGGGTAGAGGTATGAGCTGTGGTAGTCCTGGCCTCACTCAGAGTTCCAGACCACTTCCTCTGTGCTGCCTCCCCAAGTGTCAGCAATGGCCACTCTTGCCCCATTCAGATGCCATTCTGGGTCTGAGCCAGCTCTGTCCCTCACAACTGCACACTCCCCTCAGCCACTACCGCCGCTGCTCTAGTGTGGAGCTTTGCCATGGGGCAAGAGTGGCTAGAGCGGGCGCAAGACTCAGGCTGGGGCTTGTGTTGGGGTGGTTGTGGGAAACTGGCCAGAGTCTTGGGCAGTTTCAGTCAGCTTCCTGCACCTTGTTTTGGGAGTAAGCAAGTGTGTGTGTGCTCTTCACGAGCAGAGTCTAGGTTTCTTACAGCCCTCTTGTTTGTCCCACTGATTTTCACACCAGCTAAGGGGACTCATCTTCCTGGTGTCAGACCCCCAGGTTTGGGTTACCCAATATGTGGCTCTACCTTAGATCCTCAGGGAGGATCTCTGAGCTTGTGTAATCCCCCTCCTCATCTTTGTCCCCTACCAGGGGTGCCGGTCCTGACCTGATTGCTTCTCTTCCCTTCCTACCCAACTCTGTGTGGATCTTTCTTACAGCCTTGGGTGTACAAGAGTCTTTCTGCCAGTCTCCAGTTTGTTTTCAGTGAGAATTTTTCCACATGTAGATGTATTTTTGATGTGTTGGTGGGGGGAGGTGAGCTCCACATCCTCCTACTCTGCCATCTTGATCTCCCCCTGATTGGAATTCTTAACCCTTAGAGTCCTTAAGTCCAAGTGGAAACTAAGAAGTTAGCAATTGTGGACTGTTGGTTATGCTAGCATTCTGTTGATTGCCAAATTTATAGATACATTTAAAAATTTCTGGATGTATATTCTTTCTTATAGTAAATTTTTCAATGCCTCAAAAAACATGTTTACTAATAAACCCAAATATCTTTAGTTCCTCTGTAAAAGGAAGCCAAAAGTGGTTAAACCTATGTTCAGTAATTAATGTTTCAGTATTTTATCTTAGTTGAAAATGATCTAGCTATTCAATGAATAGCCATCATTTAACTTATCTCAATATAACTTTAAGATTTCAAGTTTTTAAAAAGATTTAGAAACAATTTTTATGTAGACTTATCATAAAGCATAATTACTGTTGAAAAATTCATTAATAAACTTTTCTCTTATATCTATTTAATTTACTTATTCTTGGCAATCATGTTTAGATTACTTATGAAAGCCTCACGTGGCATTAAATGCTAACCATCATCTTATCTTTCTTGCTGACAAATTATGTAACAGAGATAATGTGAGCTTATTTAACTTTTAGTAAACCGAGGTAGAATAAAAGTTGTATATTATATTTGAACACTGAACACTGAAGACATTCTGTTTTAATTAAACCAACAAACTTAAACTAGCTTTTATTTACTAAATATTATCCTAGATCACATGAACCTGAAAAACATTTCAGTAATTTCTATATTCCTGAGAGTATATTTAATTTAAGTCAATCAAACAGAGCTCTTTACAAATTAATTTTGGCAATACCACCCAGAGGTAGAAAAATATCACATATCTATAACATGCATACATAGACATACATAAACATACAGACAGATGCAAACAGAGATCTTACAGCTTTCATTTAAAAATTTTAGCCATGACACATATATGATAATGCAAAACTCACTAGTTTATAAAAGAACAGTTGGATCCAAATTGTGTATCTGGCAGATAGAATAAGTTCAGGTTACTTGCTCAGGTGGCTTAAACTTTTCACTAATATTTGTAGTGAAGGTTTTTAAGATTTTTTTATTCACCTAGTTTCCAAATAGCCTTTCTTTGTTTCCTCTCATTTTTTTCCCCTTCTGATAAGAATGACCTCCCTGAAGTTTGCATTTTAAAGAGATGGCCCTCAGTTCCTAGAGAAGACAGGGTAGAACATTTAAATATATCTCAAAGGCACAGAGAACGAATACAAGTTTCTCCTAGAAGGGCTTTTGTTTCCTAAAGCCTGAGTTTTTTCAATACCTACAAGCCTTTTGAGATGAAGACGGGATGTTTGGGGATTGGTAAAAAAGGATAGCTGAGATTTTTTGTTCTTGTAAAGACTCAGTTTGTAAGACAAGTTGTACAAGTTGTCTTCAGTTTGTCAGACAGTCTTTAATTCCTCAAAAATTGGGTTGAGGGACTTCCCTGGCGGTCCAGTGGTTAAGACTTTGCCTTCCAATGCAGGGGGTGTGGGTTCAATCCCTGGTTGGGGAGCTAAGATCCCACATGCCTCGAGGACAAAAACCAAAACATGAAACAGAAACAATATTGTAATTGCTTCAATAAAGACTTTAAAAATAGTCCACATCAAAAAATCTTAAAAAAAAAAAAAAGATTGTGTTGAAAACTTAGAGATATCAAGGAGCTAATCCACCATCTAAGTACATTATCTTCAATTTGCTTCTTTATATCTAGGAGAAGATCTTTACTAAGATAGAAGTGAAAAGTTTCCTAGGTTCTCTTTGGAATGTTTCAGTAAATCCTCCCACAAAGGGTTCAGAATGTTTTTCTTTCCCTCTGGGCATGTAGTTTCATTTTAGATTAGGGGCGTGGCCGAAAAGGAAAGTTCCTATTAGGCTCTGAAAATCAGCTTTTAATTTGGCCAACTTCTGGGAATTCCCCAGTGGTTAGGACTCCGTGCTTTCACTGCCGTGGGCCTGGATTCAGTCCCTGGTCAGGGAACTAAGATCCTGCAAGCCACGTGGTGGCTTTATTTTAAAATAAAATAAAATAAAAATTGGCCAACTTCTCACCATAAAGCTACTTTAAAAAATCCTTTCAAATATCTTGTTAGGTTTTAGCCAGGACAAATAGTATGTACACCTGACAGTACTGAACAACTCCATGGACGTAAGAAGTGTTCCCAAAGAGGGTGCAAAAGATACTACTTTCCCAAAATTCAAAGATAACCAAGAGAAAGAAAGACTTAGACAATTGCCCTGAGACCTGGCAGCAGTTGGTTGTACCCTAGCTGTAAATGGAGTGCAAACCCACATTTCTGTCCAGCCATGTCTAGTCAGTGGGGTGTAAGCCACAATTCTATCTGGGCATTTTTTTAAAAAAGTTTTATTGAAGTATAGTTGATTTACAATGTGTGTTAATTACTGCTGTAAAGTGATTTAGTTATGCCTATGTATTATATACATTCTTTTTTTAATATTCTTTTCCATTATGGTTTATCATAGGATATTGAATATAGTTCTCTGTGCTATAGAGTAGGACCTTGTTGTTTATCCATTCTATGTAAAAAAGCTTACATCTGCTAACCCCACCTCCCATTCCATCCCTCTCCCTTGGTAACCACCAGTCTGTTCTCTATGTCTGTGATTCTGTTTCTGTTTCATAGATAGGTTCATCTGTGTCATATTTTAGATTCCACATATAAGTGATACCATATGTCATATGTCTTTCTCTTTCTGACTTACTTCACTTAGTGTAATAATCTCTAGTTGCATCCATGTTGCTGCAAATGGCATTATTTCATTATTTTTTATGGCTGAGTAGTATTCCATTGTATTGATATATATGTACCACTTCTTTATCCATTCATCTGTTGATGGAAGATTAGGTTCTTTCCATGTCTTGGCTATTATAAATAGTGCTGCTATGAACACAGGGTGCATGTATCTCTTTTGTTCTTTTTTTTTTTTTAAAACATCTTTATTGGAGTATAATTGGTTTACAATGGTTTGTTAGTTTCTGCTTTATAACAAAATGAATCAGCTATACATATACATATATCCCCATATCTCCTCCCTCTTGCGTCTCCCTCCCACCCACCCTATCTCATTCCTCTAGGTGGTCACAGAGCACTAAGCTGATCTCTCTGTGCTATGTGGCTGCTTCCCACTAGCTATCTACTTTACATTTGTTAGTATATATAAGTCCATGCCACTCTCCCACTTCATCGCAGCTTACCCTTCCCCTGCCCTGTGTCCTCGAGTCCATTCTCTATGTCTGCGTCTTTATTCCTCTCCTGCCCCTAGGTTATTCAGAACCATTTTTTTTTAGATTCCATATATATGTGTTAGCATACAGTATTTGTTTTTCTCTTTCTGAGAGAAAAAATTTTTTTTTCTTTCTTCTCTGAGAGAGAAATTTTTTTTCTCCTTACTTCACTCTGTATGACAGATTCTAGGTCCATCCACCTCACTACAAATAACTCAATTTCGTTTCTTTTTATGGCTGAGTAATATTCCATTGTATATATGTGCCACATCTTCTTTATCCATTCATCCGATGATGGACACTTAAGTTGTTTCCTTGTCCTGGCTATTGTAAATAGAGCTGCAATGAACATTTTGGTACATGACTCTTTTTGAATTATGGTTTTCTCAGGGTATATGCCCAGTAGTGGGATTGCTGGGTCGTATGCTAGTTCTATTTTTAGTTTTTTAAGGAACCTCCATACTGTTCTCCATAGTGGCTGTATCAATTTACATTCCCACCAACAGTGCAAGAGGGTTCCCTTTTCTTCACACCCTCTCCAGCATTTATTGTTTCTAGATTTTTTGATGATGGCCGTTCTGACCAGTGTGAGATGATATCTCATTGTAGTTTTGATTTGCATTTCTCTAATAATTAATGATGTTGAGCATTCTTTCATGTGTTTGTTGGCAATCTGTATATCTTCTTTAGAGAAATGTCTGTTTAGTCTTCTGTCCATTTTTGGATTGTGTTGTTTGTTTTTTTGTTATTGAGCTGCTTGTAAATCTTGGAGATTAATCCTTTGTCAGTTGCTTCATTTGCAAATATTTTCTCCATTCTGAGGGTTGTCTTTTGGTCTTGTTTATGGTTTCCTTTGCTGTGCAAAAGCTTTTAAGTTTCATTAGGTCCCATTTGTTTATTTGTGTTTTTATTTCCATTTCTCTAGGAGCTGGGTCAAAAAGGATCTTGCTGTGATTTATGTCATAGAGTGTTCTGCCTATGTTTTCCTCTAAGAGTTTGATAGTGTCTGGCCTTACATTTAGGTCTTTAATCCATTTTGAGTTTATTTTTGTGTATGGTGTTAGGGAGTGTTCTAATTTCATACTTTTACATGTACCTGTCCAGTTTTCCCAGCACCACTCATTGAAGAGGCTGTCTTTTCTCCACTGTATATGCTTGCCTCCTTTATCAAAGATAAGGTGACCATATGTGTGTGGGTTTATCTCTGGGCTTTCTATCCTGTTCCATTGATCTATGTTTCTGTTTTTGTGCCAGTACCAAACTGTCTTGATTACTGTAGCTTTGTAATATAGTCTGAAGTCAGGGAGCCTGATTCCCCCAGCTCCATTTTTTGTTCTCAAGATTGCTTTGGCTATTCTGGGTCCTTTGTGTTTCCATACAAATTGTGAAAATTTTTGTTCTAGTTCTGTGAAAAATGCCACTGGTAGTTTGATAGGGATTGCATTGAATCTGTAGATTGCTTTGGGTAGTAGAGTCATTTTCACAATGTTGGTTCTTCCAATCCAAGAACGTGGTATATCTCTTCATCCGTTTTTGTCATCAGTATCTTACAGTTTTCTGAGTACAGGTCTTTTGCCTCCTTAGGTAGGTTTATTCCTAGGTATTTTATTTTTTTTGATGCAGTGGTAATTGGGATTGTTTCCTTAATTTCTCTTTCTGATCTTTCATTGTTAGTGTATAGGAATGCAAGAGATTTCTGTGCATTAATTTTGTATCCTGCAACTTTACCAAATTCATTGATGTGCGCTAGTAGTTTTCTGGTAGTATCTTTAGGATTTTCTGTGTATAGTATCATGTCATCTGCAAACAGTGACAGTTTTACTTCTTCTTTGCCAATTTGGATTCCTTCTAATTCTTTTTCTTCTCTGATTGCTGTGGCTAGGACTTCTAAAACTATGTTGAATAATAGTTGTGAGAGTGGACATTTTTGTCTTGTTCTTGATATTAGAGGAAATGCTTTCAATTTTTCACCACTGAGAATGATGTTTGCTGTGGGTTTGTCATATATGGTCTTTATTATGCTGAGGTAGGTTCCCTCTGTGGTCAGTTTCTGGAGAGTTTTTATCATAAATGCGTGTTGAATACTGTCAAAAGCTTTTTTTGCATCTATTGAGATGATAATATGGTTTTTATTCCTCAATTTGTTAATGTGGTGTATCACATTGATTGATTTGCATATACTGAAGAATCCTTGCTTTCCTGGGAGAAATCCCACTTGATCATGGTGGATGATCCTTTTAATGTGTTGTTGGATTCAGTTTGCCAGTATTTTGTTAAAGATTTTTGTGTCTATGTTCATCATTGATATTGGCCTGTAATTTTCTTTTTTTGTGTGATATCTTTGTCTGATTTTGGTATCAGGATGATTGTAGCCTTATAGAATGAACTTGGGAGTACTCCTTCCTCTGTAATTTTTTGGAATAGTTTGAGAAGGATAGGTGTTAACTCTTCTCTAAATATTTGATAGAATTCACCTGTGAAGCCATCTGGTCCTGGGCTTTTGTTTGTTGGAAAATTTTTAATCACTGTTTCAATTTCAGTACTTATGATTGTTCTGTTCATATTGCCTGTTTCTCCCTGGTTCAGTCTTGGAAGGTTGTACCTTTCTAAGAATTTGTCCATTTCTTCCATGTTGTCCATTTTATTGGCATATATTTGCTTGTGGTAGTATCTTATGATCCTTTGTATTTCTGTGGTGTCTGTTGTAACTTCTCCTTTTTCATTTCTGATTTTATTGAGTTGAGTCCTCTCCCTATTCTTCTTGATGAGTCTGGCTCAATGTTTATCAGTTTTGTTTTTGTTCTCAAAGATCCAGCTTTTAGTTTCATTGATCTTTGCTATTCTTTTCTTCGTATCTATTTCATTAATAACTGCTCTGATCTTTATGATTCCTTTCCTTCTACCTACTTTGGGTTTTGTTTGTTCTCCTGTCTCTAGTTGCTTTAGTTGTAAGGTTTGGTTGTTTATTTGAGATTTTCTTGTTTCTTGAGGTAAGATTGTATTGCTATAAACTTCCCTCTTAGAACTGCTTTTGCTGCATCCCATAGGTTTTGGATCATCGTGTTTTTGTTGTCTTTTTCTCTAGGTATTTTTGATTTCCTCTCTGATTTTTTTCAGTGTTCCATTGGTTATTTAGTAACATATTGTTTAGCCTCTGTTTACTTTTTTTTTAAAGATGCAAACTATCATAACTATTATTAGAACATGGTCTTGTTGTTTCCTAAGGAAATGGCCCAGTAAAAAGGAGTGGGTTGATGACTGGGACAGTTATCAATGCATTACCTCTCAGCTCCAAATTCACCCGTCAATATATTCTCTGCAGTGACAGAATTATTTTAAGTACCTCTTCTTAAGGTGAGCATGTTGTCGAGCTTTGTCATTAGAGGGCATTGGAGGGACAGTAAAGGAGGAAGGCGCTATCCCCTGTCACTGCCTACAACAGTGGGTGGGGATTGTGAGTATGGAGACTTCCAGTGGAGCTCTTCCTGTCTTGTTCCTAGAACCAGGCAATTTCTCAGTGACCTTGTAGGCTTGTCCTTTCCCAACAATAACTTACCCTGGCTTTCGTACACAGAAAACAACAATCTGTGGCTTCCTGCCAGTGAAGGCCTCCTGCTTGCACAGGCCCTGATTCCCTCTGCAGGTCCCTGGGCAGGTCAGCTGTCCCGGCCCCCACCCGCTTTACGTGCCCATGCCCCTGCTTGCTGATCACCCGTATTCCATCTGCACTACAGAGGGTCGCTTTCTGCTTGCCCAGCAATTGCAGACCATCTGTGACCTGGACAAACCAGTGATCTTCTCTGCTGCCCAGTGGGCTGAACTACATCTTCCTCAGCAGGGTCTGAATTCCAGCCTTGGGGAGGGCCCCTTCCAAGTTGCTCCTTCCTTGGATACCCTCTCTCTTCCCTAAGGGTACAATATAGAGTTTCCTTCTATCTTACAGTCACTCGTTTATCAGAGTGTAATAATTTTTTATATCAGACATCCTCTGTTTAGCCTACTGTGTGGTTTCTACCTCCTAATTGGATCTATACAATACAATGGCAAGAGAGATTATAACTGCAGGAATTCAGCACCAGCTAGTTCTTTGAATATACCACTTTTTGAAGCCTCCTCCTTGGAAAGATCCTCATACATGTAATTTTTAATCTTCTCAGTATACTCTTTAACATCCTTACCTCTTGATAATAATCATTTCCCTTGGAAATATTTACCTCTTTGTTTCCTTTAGAAATATTTATCCATCTTGTCTAAGAATCCATTCTGTCCAAAAGGCTGTGTACCAGTCATTTTTACTTGTTTCTCTCATTGGAAGACCAGTTTGCAGTTGCTACAGACATACTGCGCAAGCATCTCAGACAGGAAATGACCCACCAAACATCAAGCAGACATGGCAACAGTTACTCTGTGTTTATAATGATTCATTTTGAGAAAAACGGATTCATTTTTGGGAAGAACTGAAATCATTTTGGATTTCCCCTAGAAAGTGCTAACTTCTGAGGTCTATCATTCTGAATGCATTACCCTGATCTTGCACTTCCTCTTAGGGTTCACACATTACAAACAAATACTTCTCCTCTTTTCTTTTCTTTCAAAAAAAAAAAATCTCTGGGTCACATTCTAATTTTAGTCGCTCTTATAAAATTATAGTCCTCTGTGTTCTTTAAAAAAAATCTGCCCCTTTAGCAAGACCTTCAGTGACCCTTGCCAACCTTACCCAATTGGAGAGTGTAATGGAAAGTCACTTTATTAATAAAAGAAAACAGATGCTGTTCCAAAGTTCCATGGTTTCACAACTCTTGTTCATTCTGACGTTAGCAACTATAGCAGTCTGTGATGATGCCTGAGTTATGTTACCAGTCCCTCTCTCCCTCCCTCCCTTCTTTCTTTCCTTCTTTTCTCTCTCTCTCCCTTTCTCTTTCTCTCTCTCCCTCCCTCTCCCCTTCCTCCCTCCCTATTCTTTCCCTCCCTCCCTTTCTTTATTGTCTTCCTTCTCTTTCTTTTTCTCCTTCTTTTCTTCCTTCTCTCCTTCTCTCTTTCCTACCCTCTCTCTTATTTTCCTTCCTTTTCTCCCTCCCTCAGTTGCCTTCCCATTATAATTGGGATAGAATTCAAACTCCTTGCCATAGACTACAAAGGCCACATGTTATCTGGCCCCTATCTTCCTCTCTAACTTCTTCTTCCTCCATATTTCTGACACTGACAATACTCCAGGCATAATGGTCTCCTGTTCTTTAAATAAACCAAGCTCCATCATGTCTCAGGGGTTTGGCACTTGCCATTCTTTCTTAAGGATCGCTGTCTTCACTTTGTCTCATGGATGCCTCCTTTCCATTATTTTGATCTCCCTTGTAATGCCTTCTCCTCTGAAATGCCTTTTTGAACTGCTCTAACTAGTCACCTCCATCACCACCATGCTGTCACTCTGCCTCACATTACCCTATTATATACTTTGTTCATACTACTTTAGTAGTGTGGGATTATTTTATATCTTTTTTGTTTATCTTTTTCCTTTATTACAATATAAATTCTTTGATGGCAAAGAATTCATGTGCCTTTTGGACCACTGTATCCCTAAAGCCTCGAATAGTTCCTGACACATGATAAGGGACTTAATATTTTTGACCATCTGTTTACTGGGCACTGAACTGTGAATTGTGGTTCATGGGCAAATAAGTAGAAAAATTATTATCCCTTTCCTGGAGGAAACTGGATAAATGGATTTAAGATATTCCTATTGTCATTGTCTTTTCCTAGATGGAGCAAGAGTAGGTCAGGGGCCCAGTGATACCTGGGGCATGGTTTAGAGGGAAAAATTAAGGAAGAATATTATACCAAAATACTTTATAATAATTATATCACCCTATTCAACTGAAATTCTCATATCATTCTTTTTCGGTCAAATTTTGGGAAGGCCTATTACAATGCAAGTGAGCGTGATTAAAATAGTAACCCGTATGTGTAGATTATAGAAACCAATGTTGTTGATTATCTACATTGTGGTTTTCAAACATTTTAAGCGGTAGAACCTTTTTTTCAAATCAAAAGCCTACCCAGAAGCCCAATAAACATGGGTAAAAATGGCTGATATTCTGGCTGAAGTGGTGTGGAAGAACTGGTACCCTGAGCACCAAGCACTTCTCCTAACTCCCGTCCCTCCAGCCAGTACCTGCAGCACCCCCCAGAGCTGCACAGAGCAAGGTTTGAAAATCACAAATCTCAGACTAACTCCTTCGTTTCAGAAACTGAGGCCCACAGAGCTGAAGTGACTTATCCAAAGTTATGTAATTACTGTCAACCAAAGGACTGAAGCCCAGCTTTCTGAATCGTAGAGCACTGTGCTTTCAACTGTTTTATCTGGTATTCCTGAAGGATAAGTTCTATAGAATAGATTAGCTCCTAGCCATGGGAGTCCCTCTAGGGAGAGAAATGTCAGAGGCTTTCAGTATCCAGAGGGTCTTGCTTCAAATTCTGCTACTCCTTCAGGACCGTGTACATGGAGCATTGCCTCAAAAGACTTCTCTTCCCACTTGGAAATCATCTTGAACTTGTCTCATAAATAAGGAAATGGGACTACTTTCTCCAAATATTTATTTTGTAATGACTTCATTGCTCTGAATTTCCATGCATCACAGAGAACTTTTAACCATTAGGTGTCTTGACTTCCTGCTTGTGAAAAGTGGCATGACTCTGATCAAGAAGGGTAGCTCCTTTTCATAAGTATTTTTGTGTTTATTTGTAAGTGGAAGCCCAAATTAGAAATAACTGATTTGGTTGAGTTGCTGGTTAATAAATCAGCCATAGTGCAGATTTTCTCTTGCTAATTGAGAGTTCAGAGCCAACAGCATCTGGCATGATAGCAAACACTTAATAGATGTCTTTAATTAAGTGAATAAATTAAAGCGATATGTTTTATCTAGCAAATAAAGTTTAACAATATATTAATCTGATTTCTGACTACAGATTGGGGCGGGTGGATGTTATCTGTGCCATATGCAATTGTTATATCCCAGGCATCAATAATGCCCACATTGAGATCCTGAAAAATGTCCTTTATGGCAAGATATTGGATGTAACCGTGAAAGTCACTAAATCTCTCCACATCATTGTGCATCTCCCTGCTGTTTTCTGCCTTGATGATGACCATAGTGTCTGGGCTTCTCAGAAGAAGGTGCTGAACTGCGTCATGGACACTGAGGGACCTTCGGATAAACACATCAATCGAAAGGGTCTGAAGTGCTGGTCCAGAGAAATAACAATGATCGTATTTTTTTCTCCTCCAGTTCTGTCAATAACCCGAGCGATGTACTCAATCTCTTTGACTGAATAGGTCAGTGATCCAATCAAAGGGTAACCATGCTTTTGCCACTGGATGTTGATATTCTTGTCCAAGTCCACAGCAAATTGGTTTTGAAATTTTCAAAATTCATGCAGATCCACTGACTTCAGTGCTGATGACAAATAGTCAATCCCAAAATGAAAGGAAAAAAAGTTCCAAAGGTCATAAACATAGAAGAAAAGATTTGGTGTTTATGATTAAATAAGTTAATCCTGACTAATTTATTATAGGTTTAAATGAGAGAATAGTTTGAGAATTATTGAGCAACCAAAAGTGTTAATACAAATAAGAAATTATATCTGCCCCTCTGTAGAACCATGTAGAACCAAATCGACTGGTGAGGGAGAGCAATGAGATCACTTCACTGGAGGATGCTGGAGTCACTTTTGTGGGTATTAGTTTTGTACATTTTGCTAACTAGCGACTAAGTTCATTTGAAGATAGAGAAAGATACCAATTGATGTCTTTATATTTCAAAAAACAAGTAGCCCTATTTCCCCAAGTCCTCTGTAAGTTCCCTTAAGACTGGAATTATATTTTATACTTCTGTGTTTCTTTTACATATGCATGAAATGGTACTGAATACATCATCTATAATAATAATATTACTATTCATTTGTGAATGACTTTACAAAGCATTTATTAAGACTGATATATTCATTTACTTCAAAGCTCAATATATATGCATATATATATTTGATTGCCATATTATAGAAAAGAAAACCAAGAGATGAAATGACCTGTTCAAGATTACACAACTAGTAAGTGACAGAATCTGTACCTAAACTTGAAGTTTCTCCCAATTCTTGTGAAAGTAGTCTACCCAATCTTAAAACTTTTGAAAAGTATAGTATGGACAGAAGAAAATGAAGTCCCTACATTTTTCATCGTATTAATTAGACCCTTGTCAAACTATCAAGGCCAGCTGCTTTGTAGCTAGAACTTCTGAGGAAAATGTGTAGTAAAGGATTATTAATGCTTTGTAACATGTATCATCTTAGAAGTAAAGGGCTGCACTTAAAGTCTTAACCAGTATGGTTTGAAAATAGTGATGCTGGAGGGTTGGGTGGAGGAAAAGGGCAGAATTTTTTCTTCATTCCGTTTCTAACATATTTCAATTTCCTTTTCCAAAGCACACTATAGCCATACAATTTAACTTTTAACAATATGTGCAACAGATGTTTTGCTACCACAACTTGAAAGGTCAGCCAAGAGGGTAGGTAACTCAATAATTTAGTACTTTCTATAAACTAAGAGACCCACAGTTATAGGATGTGATGCTAGAGGTTATCACCAGACCCTTAATTTTACAGATGAGGAAACTGAGGTCTGGAGGAGTTTAGTCATTTACCAGAGGTCACAATTTAAAACTCTCCCCTTCTGTTGTAGGGGATCCAAGGCCCTATTGATTTTCCCTTTTTACTGGGAGAATCAGCTTACACCCTAAGTTGGAGATCACAAGAGTGGCATCCTGTCAGGAAGGCCAGCAGGGGGCCACACCAGCTGCACTGTCCCCAGTGGTAAAAGCCAGGGTCCAGGACAGGCAGTGACAGTTTTCCAGGTAAGAGTGCTAAGATCTACTAGTGGATTCTGAATTATTATTGATGCATTCTTGGTTTAGTAAAAGGAGCAACTAGACTAGGATTCTAGCAAATGGATTCTAGCCCCAACTCTGATATGAACTAATGATAATAATTGCAATAGCTGTTGTTTACTGGGCACTTTCTGAGTGCTCATGTGTCTTGCAATGTGTTAAATATTTTATAACCATTACCTCATTTACTCTTTATAACCACCGCCAGATGCTGTTGTTATTTTTAGTTCATTGATGAGGAAAATAAGTACTATGCCCAAGGTCATGGCTTCTAAGTGGCACAATCTAGGGCTGTTAGGCTCCAAAGCCCCTACTTTTAACCACTGTGCCTACCTGATGTGAAGCCATTACCTCACTCCTAGCATCTGTCCTTCCATGAAATAATAATAGTGATGACAGCTTACACCAAAGAGAACTTAGTATGTAGCAAACAGTATTCTAAATGCATTGTGTATATTACCTCATTTTACCAGGTGGGTACTATTTTTATCTCCGTTTTACAGATGAGGAAACTAAGGACAAAATCACTATGTAGTTATGTAACTTGCCCAAGCCCATCCAGCTAGGACATGTAGAGGCCATATTTTGATCCCAAAACATCTGGATTTAGAATCCACACCCTTAATCATCATGCCATCTGTAGAAGGTGGACAACATAATATCTTATTATCGTCTGCTCTGTCCGTGATTTTCTGAGCATGCTGGGTAAATATTGAAGTGTGAATTTTGCAGGGATAGGCATGGAGTAAACCTTTTTCTACACTGGCTCCCTTCTAGTCAATAAATGTGTTCTTTTAAAGAAAAGACAATGATGTCTTGTGAAAAGTGTTGGTGTGTTGTGATGAACAAATATGAAAAAGAAGAGGCATTGCCCATATTCATTTCTCCCCTTGAAATGAAAAAGATGTTTCTGAAAGGGATATGAGTAATAGCTTAGACAGGCATACTGTTGATACTGCTTTTGAAGTATTCCATCCACTGGCGGATCGTGGAATCTCCCATTAGATGTATGAATTTTCCTCTCAGGCATTCTTTCATTTCGATTGGAGCCAAACTACAGGAGACAGGATTCCATGTGTCTTTCCAGACGTGTCCACTGGGGATTGTGGATGCCATTCCAAACTTGCATTTCTTTTTCATTGGAGCTGTCTTTTCTGCTAAAGAATCAACAAGATAGGATCTTCTAAAATATCACTTTACCCATCAGTATTTGTTAAGAACCAACTGTCTTTTCTAAGTATCCTTTTAATAGGGTGTGAGGGTGGAGAAGAAGCCTCATTGAAGCATCATTATCTTAATGGAATACTTATTTTTCAGAAAAAATTTTCTCTGATACGAATTTTCTAAATGATACCCATTAATGTTCATTATAGAGAACACGTTTTCTCCCAGAAAAAAGGCCTTCTAGGTAAAATTCAAGTATTTGTTTGCCTTTTTATGAAAGGAAAGACATCAATTCTTGCTTAGTCATGAAAACTCAATTATCTTGTCATTTTATCCCACTTTACCCTCAAGTTTATCACACACTGTCCTAGTGTTATTTTTGTTTTTGTTTTTGTTTTAAAGAGCTCAGCTTTTTATTGAACGTGTTACTAAAGAGGTTTAGTCAAAAAGACCAAAGCCCATGACATCATCAGACTCTTCAGATTCTTCTTTCTTTGCTTCCACTTTCTTCTCCTCAGCTGGGGCAGCAGTGGTGGGGCGGGCGGGACCTCCTGGTGGGGCAGCATCAGCTGCTGGGGCAGGTCCACCGGTCCCCACGTTGCAGATGAGGCTCCCGATGTTGACATTGACCAAAGCCTTTGCAAACAAGCCTGGCCAGAAAGGTTCAACATTTACACCGGCTGCTTTAATGAGGGCATTGATCTCATCCTCTGTGACCGTCACCTCAGCGTCGTGCAGGATGAGGGCCAAATAGATGCAGGTGAGCTCCGAGACAGAGGCGATGGTGCGGGCGAGTGCTACATGGGGGCTGCCGGGTGCGGTGCTAGTCGCCAGATGAAGTGAGGGCCTCTCCCCAACGCGACCTTAGCTTCCTCGGAAGGATTGAGCACCTTTGCGGCAGCAGAGGACTGTCATAGTGTCTTAATGCCACAATCAAACTGTAAATACTTTGAGTTAAGTGCATGGAGATATCAAAAACATTAACAACTAATTTGGTTTGGGACCTGGACAGTCTACATGGATACGGCTGTAGGCTGGACCAGAGTCCTGGAGGTCCAGAACAGGCCAGATATTAACCCGTTAGTCACTGGTTTGTGAAGAGTCTGGGAATCTGATGGACTGATGTATCTAGCCTTGGTGGTCATGGGGCAGTGATTATTCACCAACCAAAGGAAGTGGTTTAATATTTTAATAACCGGTATGAGTATCCTTGTGTATCCTGGGTGAAAAATGCCATTTCTACCTGTAGGTACGTATATACACTTCAGTGTAAATGAGTTCGGTAACAATTAGCAAGCTGTTAATGTCGAACTTAAAGGGACACAAAAGTTCTTGCCTTAAATCATTTTAGATAGTGATTTCCTAGGATGTTTTGAGCCAAAGAAATTGAAGAGCAATTAATAAATACAAGTGTGGAAGTGCTATTTTATATGCTAAAATGTTTGAAAGGTGGCAAAGACAAAGAGGGGGAAATTGTAATGAATTGACTTATAGAGGGCAGGTTAGAAACCTCTAGATGGTGATTCTTGTGCTTGTAGCAATGTGGGAAGTGCTGACGGTGGTGGTTTGGGAATAAGACCTAGGTGCAAACTGGGAGAGAGTTTTGACATTTGAAGACTGTTGTGTCTGATGGGCAGGTAATCTGTTGCCTGATAGATAATGATAAGATTGATGATGAGAGTTATATTTATTTATTTATTTTTATTATTTTTATTATTTTTGGCTGTGTTGGGTCTTTGTTACTGCGCGCAGGCTTTCTCTAGTTGTGGCGAGCGGGGGCTACTCTTTGTTGCAGTGCACGGGCCTCTCATTGCAGTGGCTTCTCTTGTTGCAGAGCACGGGCTCTAGGCACGCGGGCTTCAGTAGTTGTGGCATGCGGGCTCAGTAGTTGTGGCTCGTGGGCTCTAGAGCGCAGGCTCAGTAGTTGTGGCTCACGGGCTTAGTTGCTCCGTGGCATGTGGGATCTTCCTGGACCAGGGCTCAAACCTGTGTCTCCTGCATTGGCAGGCGGATTCTTAACCACTGCATAATGAGAGTTATAAAACAGGTTTATGATTCCAGTCATTTATTCACTTAGGTAACTGGTGTCTTGGCCTACCGTAGACCAGCCTGATGAGCAGAGTAACAATAGGACTGGTAATAGTGAATAAGTCTGCAAAAAGAAGAAATGCTTTAAATGGGACTAGTACTAAGTACCACCCGTCAAACACAGGGAGAACTTACTGTTGCATTTGGAGACAGTAATGGTGTCAAACTTTTCCATCATCTCTATACCCACATTTGACCTTAATGAGAAATTAATCTGCAGGTGGCCCCAAGATCAGGAAACACAAGAAGCCACATTACCCATTGCTTCAGTTATTTCTTGTGATAATGACTGACTACTTTGCCCACAGTTCCAAACCATTTATTAAATGTCCATTTCTTGGCCTATTAGTCCAGGGAGTACAGATCCCCAGAAAGTGTACAAGGTAATTTTTTTTTTTAATTAATTAATTTATTTACTTTTGACTGTGTTGGGTCTTTGTTTCTGTGTAAGGGCTTTCTCTAGTTGTGGCAAGCGGGGTCCACCCTTCATCGCCGTGCGCGGGCCTCTCACTATCGCGGCCTCTTTTATTGCAGAGCACAGGCTCCAGATGCGCAGGCTCAGTAGTTGTGGCTCACGTTGCTCTGCGGCATGTGGGATCTTCCCAGGCCAGGGCTCGAACCCCTATCCCCTGCATTGGCAGGCAGAGTCTCAACCACTGCGCCACCAGGGAAGCCCCAAGGTAATTTTTTGAGCAGCAGAAAGAATATATTAGAGCCCATGCATATTCACACATGTATATTTCTCCTCCTCTTTTCATTTTTATTTTATTTATATTTTTTGTTTCAATGATAAGGGTTAAATATCCAAAACCTTTAGGGACTACTGGAGAGTGGGCACTGTCCCCAAATGAATTCACAGACCTTTTCTAAAATGGCTCTTCACAGAGTCCCAAGGTTGATGTACTCATAGCAGTTTCCTTTAGATCAACAGATAGGCCAAATCATTACTATATTTGTCCAGGTAGTTTCCAGAAATAATTATTTACCTTTCAAAGAGGCTTCTTTCTTGTTTGCTAAGATAAGACACTTCCTTGTTTTTGGAATGCATGTGGGTGAGTGCAGCACAGGGTATATGTAGAGGCTTCACGCAGTAGAAGGCTTCTTGGTCTCGACTATCCAGGTTCTCACACAGCTCAGCACTTGAATTTAAAACCAGGGCGCAATCAGTATTGACATGGGAGGTGCCCCTGGCAAACTGGCCTGTGAAGATCACCCTGTCATAGCCTTGGTTCCTTGCCCTCCAGAGAGCCGACACGCCTTCACTGGGGTAGATGAGCAGGAGAGACAGAGACACCCGGCCCCCCCAGAACAGGGTGAAGCTGACAAGGTAGGTGCCATTGTTGAAGTCTGTCACCTTTCCCGAAGCGCCTGCCTTTAGGGCTGGGGAGGACATCCTGGCCCTCAGGAAATCCCCGCCGTATTCCTTCCTGCGTCCCAAGTGGTCCCTCACCTCCAGTAGGACGTCTAGCTGATCCCCCCTGCAGTATGTGTCTTGAGGGCTTGAGGGCGGAGGAGGGTGGCTTTGCTGTGTGTGCTGCTGGTGGTGGAGCTCAGCTGGTCTAGTTTCTCCATGATCCCCTTTATTCTCAGCTCAGTCTCTGTTGGTGAAACCGCTGGATGCAGTGGTACTTCAGGACATGATTTCATGATGAAATTCCAGTGATGGAGGGAGATGGGCACCTTGAGTACAGTCCATAACTGAAATGACAAGGAATACAATAAAGAACAAAGAAAATGTGCCTTTTTAATGTAATAATTTTGGTAGCTTAGCCAACTTCTCTTTTATAAAATGATGGGAGGTACAAAAATTAAAAATACATTGAAATTTCACTATCTCTGTTTTTTTTTTTTGGCTGCGCCGCATGGCTTGCAGGATTTTAGTTCCCTGACCAGGGATTGAACTCCAGGGTCCTTGGGAGTGAAAGTGCAGAGTCCTAAGCACTGGACTGCCAGGGAATTCCCATCACTGGCTAATCTATTTTGAATGAGCCACTCCACCCTGGGATCTTCTTCCTTAAAGTGGTGATCATAAAATGTACTTTCACTGGGCAGTTGTGGAGACCAAATGAGAAAATGCTTTTTAACTGCATAGCAGAGAACAAATGTTTATTGTTCTATTATTTTTTATCTTAAAACTAGAATTCAGTCATTTAAATAAATCCTTAAGAAAATGTTTAAGAAGCATGGAAATTTTATGTAATATACAATTATCTATTTTTTTCTATTTCACTTTTTACACTTTGATTAAAGAGTCTGTGATATCTATTAGTAATTTTCAGATTGCTTTAACTAACAGCACATAAGAAGCATAGGCTTATAAAATATTTATTTTCTAATCATAAAATAACGCTGATTTATTTTTAAAAACGAGAGAATGCCACAACTCTATAGGAAATAAAAGTCAGTCACAATCACACCAACCATTGATAACTACTGTTACCATTTGGGTGATTTTATCTCATACGCTGTATAACAATTTCACATGATTGTGAACAAACTGAATATTTACCAATGAATTTTGATTTAAAAAAAAAGTGTAATTAAAAACTTTCCACCTTATGTCAAAGGCCCACATAATATTCCAGCCTATGGAATATTTCACCTATTCCTATCTTTTTAGATATTTATTGCATTCAGCTTTTCTCTATTACTTATGATTCTGTAAAGAACACTTTTTGGTATAAATCTTTCATAGTAATATCTCCAAATTTCCAATAAAGGCAGAGTAGCTTGTACTGGACTAAGTTACTATGATTAACATTGTTACTGTTTTATTATTTGACATGTGAAGATTTTAAAAAATAAAAACATTTTAATTTATCAAATAATAGACAGTAATAGCAAACATTTAGTATGTGCCAGGTACAATGCTCAATGTTTTTCATATGTTAGCCCATTAATCTTCACAGTAATATATGGGGTATTTATTTTTATGACCCAATTTTCAGATGATGAAACTGGTTCACAGCGAAGTTAAGGGACTTAGCCAAGCTTGTATAGCTAGTCAGCAACAGAGTCAGGTTTTAATCCCAGGCAAGTATCTTTAAAAATGAGCTACCCAGTGTTGCAAACATGCAGTAAGACTAAAATTCTCTTTCACTGTTGGTTTAGGTGTGAATGGCACCAGATGTCTGGAAAACAGTTCTATAGCATGTACTAAGACCTTTAACAATGTTCACTGCATTTACCAATAACTCTATTTCTGAGAACTCAGTGAATCACAGTAATATCTCCAAATTGGACTAATTCTCCTGTAGAGAACAGTGATAAACTGTACACCCCTACCCCCAAATCTTCTCTTTTAAAAGCACTGGAGAGTGACCGCAAACAGACAGACACTGGAGGAGAGTTGAAACTTGGAAGAAGGGACAACACTGGACTTGCATTTTAAAAAGTGCTGGGACTTCTCCAGCAGTCTAGTGGTTAAGACTCCACACTTCCACTGCAGGGGGCACAGGTTCGATCCCTGGTAGGGGAACTAAGATCCCACATGCCAGTGGCGGGATCAAAAAGAAAAAAAAAACACAACTGCTAACTAAAGTTCTTCAAGCTGAAGTGAAATTACACCAAAAAGACACATAGATCTTCAGGAAGGAATGAAAAGCACCAGAAATGATAAATATGTGTATTAATATAAAATACTGTGTGTTTATCTCCTAGTTTCTTTAAAGTGCATATAATTATTTAAGAACTACAATTTTGTAATAATATGACAACTATAGCATAAAGAATGGGGGGGAATAAATGGAAATAAATGGTTGAAAGGTTATTACAGATTACATGAAGTAGCACAATATTAACTCTAAAAGTTAAGAATGTGTATTGTAATCTCTAGAGAAACCACTTTAGAAAGACAACTTAGAGCTATAAAAATAATAGAGAAACTGAAAGGAAATACTAAAGAAAACTTAACCCAAAATAAGGCAGGAAATGGGGAACAGAGGAATAAAAACCAGAATGGGTGAACAGAAAACAAATAGCAAAATGGTGGACCTAAATCCACCCATATTAATAATTCCATTAAAAGTAAGTAGACTAAACACTTCATTAAAAGGCAGAGATAATACTCTTCCTGGGATTAAAGTACTGTAATCAAACTCAAAAGAAAAAAAATACTGTTTTGGAATAGTTAGGGTGTGAAGATTTTTAAAAGACAGTATGTATAAATAAAATAATGTTCTATAGTCAATGCATTCATTTATGTATATTTTAATATTTTGAAATATTTAAAATATTTTGATATTAAAAGTTATAGTTTGGCATTAAAATTTATGGTTTTACCAAATTTTGGAAGAATTTTTATTAAATGAATTTGTGATCAATGTTTCAATATTTGAGATAATTCATTTATAAAAAGGTGAAGCTGTTATATTTTCACCTATGTGATTAGTAATACATTCTAGAAAAAAAGTTTTACTAGAATGATATCTAATAAATGAAGTGTTAAATTTTTTTTAAAAGGCAGAGATAAAACAGCAAGACCCGACTATTTGCTATCTACAAGGAATGTAGTTTAAGTATAAAGATACCTATAGGTTGAAAGTGAATGGATGGAAAACAATATACCATGCAAGCATAAAAAAGCTAACATTAATGTTAAAGTAGATTTTAAGACAAAGAGTATCACCAGACATAAAGATGGACATTTCTTAGTGATAACAGGGTCAATTGGTCTGAAAACATAGCAACCGTAAATGTGTACGTGCCTACATATCCATGTATTTATATGTGAAACAAAAACGGACAGAACTAAAGGGAGAAATAGAAAAATCCACAATCAGAAATTAAAAAATCTCTCTCAGTAGTTGCTGCAGGAACTAAGTTAAAAAATGAGTAAGTACCAAATGTAAAATAGTTAGCTAGTGGGAAGCAGCTGCATAGCACTGGGAGATCAGCAGGGTGAGATAGAGAGGGGGGGAGGGAGGCGAAAGAAGGAAGGGATATGGGGATATATGTATACATATAGCTGATTCACTGTGTTATACAGCAGAAACTAACACAACATCGTAAAGCAATTATACTCCAATAAAGATGTTAAAAAAAAAAAAGAGTAAGTACCTAGAGGATCTGAACATTATCATAGTAACATCTTTTAACCATACAGTACATTATCAGATGTTTTTAAACTGCTACAACTTCACATGAAAATTATAAGTGATTTTCAGTATGGTAGAATAATATTCTCTGCACAATTTTTTTTTAGTAGAAAAATAACAGGAAAATTCTGATTCAAGGTGGAGGAGTAAGCACATGTTATAGCCTCGATTTCCCACCATAAAATTGTATAAACGGCAGAAAAGAACTTAAAATTTTCTAATTATTCTGGGAAATAGGAAGAGATACCTTATATGGACCAGAAGTTATAAGCAGTCTCCTGAAGAATGAAATGCAGATGAGATTAGATCAAAGAAGGAAACCATGGCTCCAACGCATGTAGATGAGGCTTTGGCAAAAGAAGGAAGTCACTGCAGGGACATTACCAACATGGAGGAGGGTGATAAATGGAGTAACAGGGGGTGAAGGGGAGGCTCACAGGAGGACAAACCAAGCAGGTTGACGCCTTAGTTCCCACCCGTGCCTGGGCCAGGCAGCTAGAAACAGGGACTTCTGTACTCTGGTGAGAGTAAAAACTACAGATATTTAAGCTGGAGAGGTGGGTAGAACCCAGTGTACCTGGCAACACTTTAGAAAAATGGGGAGCATTTGTTGCCCTGCAACACTTTTTGCATCTCTGCCACAAACATGCTGGAGCAAACAGGTAACAGCACTCCAGACTGGCCACCACAGAATCTCAGGTGTAAGAATGTACACAACCAAGAATTAGCAAAAAATGTTCATGAAAGGTAACTCATGAGAGGGACTTCCCTGGTGGTCCAGTGGTTAATACGTCATGCTTCCACTGCAGGGGGCACGGGTTGGATCCCTGGTTGGGGAACTAAAATCCTGCAAGCCACGTGGTGTGGCCAAAAAAAAAAAAAGGTAACTCATGAGAGAGAGGTATCAAGTTCAACAAAGAGGAGACACCCAAGGGAACAGAATTAATAGAAAAATCAAAACAAAAGTTGAGAACAAGTATACTTTCTGTCCTCAGAGAGATCTAGACAATATTGGATCTGTGAACTAATGATTCTTTCAAGATCTTGGAAAGTAAAATCCTACTGTTCCTTATGCAAAAGTCAGTTGGATTCCTTTACACCAGCAGTGAGCAATTAGAAAATGTATTTAAAAGAACACTATTCACAATAGCAACAAAAAAATTATGAAGTACCATGGTATCAATCTAACAAAAGATGTATAAGACCTGAATGCAAAAATTATAAAATTTATTGAAAGATCTTGAAGAAGACCTGTATAGACGGAGAGAGATTACATGTTGATAAACAGCAAAATAATATTATAAACATATCAGTTTTCTCAGTTTGATCTATATGGCTAATGTCATGCACTTATAATTTAAGTAGAATTTTTCACTAAATTTGACAGTCTGATTCTAAAATATATAAGAGAGAGTGAAGAGCTAAGACTGGCTGAAAACTAAAAAAGTTTTCAAAACTAATTATGAAGCTCTGTTAATTATAGCCATGTGGTATTGATACAGGGAAGACAAATTGATCAATGGAGTAGAACGAAGAGCCCACAGAGGGACCTGTATTTATTAGAGGTTTTGATATACAACAAAAATGACATGATAGATCAGCTTGGAAAGGAAGGATTACAAAATAAGAAGAGCTGAAAAAGTGGTTATCCATATGGAAATAAAAGAAAAATCAGCAAAAAAAAATCCAAGTACATTACAGGGCTAAATGTCTAAAGCAACCTTTAAAACTTTAAGTAGAATATTTAGGTAAATAATTTGATGTTGGCATAGGGAAGGGTTTATTAGTACTCAAGAAGTATTAACAGTAAAAAGTATTAACAGTAAAAAGTATTAATAGTATTAACAGTAACAGTATTAACATAAATTTTACTACATAAACATGAAAATATTTTGTTGTTCAGAGGTTCCTTAGAGAAGGTGTAAAGACAAGCTAAACATTGGAGAAGACTGTTGCAATGCAGATATAAGTGACAAAAGAAGAATGTGTGTACACACACACACACACACACACACAATATTATCCTCTCCCATATCGCATGATTATTATCAAGTACCTTGGCTCTTAGAGGTGTGTAAGCTGTTGAAACTCCCCTACTACAATCTGTAGGTCTGTTTGTTTGGACTTTCCTAGAACAGATGAAGTGTCAAGTAAGAATGTACTTTTGTAAAACACATAAAGAAAGCAGTTCCTACCTTTGTGGAATTCTGGAAAACTGTAAAAGTGATCCAGGAGGCTAATATAAACAACAATACCAACCGTGACTTATGATTTGCTATTCTCATTGTCATGATTGGGATCCTAAAAGAGACAATACAAAAACAGGCACAAACACACAAAACCAGAAAAGAAATGCAGAAATACTTGAAAAGTTTATGCCTCCTGATTCTCCAGGAGAATCAGCAGAATCTCTATGAGTTACTCCCAGAATTGAAACTTGGTCTTCACGCTGCTCTTGCTGTCTCCCAGCTGCCTTTATTAGCTTGTACCTTCAAGAGAGCGCTCTTCTGAGAACGGAGCCCACCATGGACTCTAAGAAATTGAGCAACTAAGGGCCTGATGGATGCAGGGTTGCTCATGCTTAGGGGAAGTTTCCAGGCTATGTGTCATCTAACAGCTTTCCTATTCTCTTCCCTTAAACACGAAGAGCAGACACAAAGCATCCCAATAAATACTGACTCTGATTATCACATTATTCTGGGGCCCTTTTAATGTAACTTGATTTTTCCAGCTTCCTTTTTACTAATCTGTTAATAGGTTCCCCTTTCTTGTCTTACCAGCCTTTCTAGCACCCCTCAAGCTTGAAAAGATTTGTTTTAAAATTCAGATTTCTCTCTTTCTTTAAAAAATGTTTTAGGCTTTATCAACGTTTTCTATGGTTACATCTTCATTGCTGTCTTTGCCCTGGAATTTCAAGTTGTCTTTTAAAATCAGATGGCTTAAACACTGCCCTTCTAAAATTTTCTCATCTCAAAATTTTCTCTCCACTAGAAGCACCTCCTACCCTAGATCCCCAGTTTATACATAGACATTAAAAGTTTCTGCACCCAAGAATAAATGTTACTCCTTTCCCTGACCTCCCCAATTTTGCAAATATTTTCATACCTTTAGTTTAAAGACTTTGCTTAATTCCATACACAGGAACAATGGTGAGCTGGGTGGTAAGGCTTTGTTCTGAAGCCACCGGTGTATTACGGGGGTACCTCTCCTCTGTGCCAAGACATATCACAGGTGTAAATTGCAGTCTGCATGCTTTGAGCTTAGATCCAGAACCCTCTGCTTGTTTCAGGTAAGGTGAGTGTCAGGCTTGCCAGCTCCACCTTAAGGAGGCACCTGGATCACAGCTGCAGTTCTCAGTTCATGCAGAGGTGGGGAGGAGAAATGAAATTCTCAGTATGGTTAGATGAGATAATTTTAATGTTCTTAGACTTTATTAGTTAATTTCAGTAAGTGTACAATAAATACCTGACAAGAAAAAGTGTGAATGAATCTGGAAGTTTGAATGAATAGTCATCCGTGGGAAGCTGAACCACTTAATCTCTGTCTGAGCCTCATCAAGACCCAGTTGCCAGATTCAAGTGCGTATTATCTAGTACAGAGTAGGTACTCAGTAAAATTTGCTGAATTAAGAAAGAACCGGGCTTCCCTGGTGGCGCAGTGGTTGAGAATCTGCCTGCCAATGCAGGGGACACGGGTTCGAGCCCTGGTCTGGAAGGATCCCACGTGCTGCGGAGCAACTGGGCCCGTGAGCCACAATTGCTGAGCCTGCGCGTCTGGAGCCTGTGCTCCGCAACAAGAGAGGCCGCGATAGTGAGAGGCCCGTGCACCGTGATGAAGAGTGGCCCCCACTTGCCGCAACCGGAGAAAGCCCTCGCACAGAAACAAAGACCCAACACAGCCATAAATAAATAAGTAAAATTAAAAAAAAAAAGAAAAAAAAAAAGAACCTCAAATACAATGTAGGCAAGACAATGATATTGATTCACTCTGAGACCAAGAGAGTGACCGCTTACAGTCATGGGTTTGAATCCATCTGGGATTTGTATTCTTGAACCGGTAGAAATGGTGCCAGAAAGAGCATGTGCCCAGGACAAATGCACCAGCGCCCAGAGGAAGCAGTAGCTGATTACACTGTGGATCCTTCCACAGTTTCATTAGTGCTGCCTCACACAGGAAGTTAAACATCTTTAAACATCTACACCAATCCTTTCAGTCATATGCATAAGCAAGAAATCAAGACCTATTTCACAAGGATCTTTAGGATTTTGATAATGGTCCCAACATCCTTGATCATGCTCTATGGAACTGGCCTTAACAATACTTTCTTATGTCTTTACATAATGACTGTTGAAAAAGCTGTTTTAACCTTATATGACTGGTCCAAGTTGCTCACTTCCTCTCTAGGGAGTCTCTAACAAGAGATAAATATTTGCAGTAGGTCTGGTTTGGCTGCTCCGTAGGAGACCGGTGCCAGCAACCACCCAAGTTCACAGCCTACTCTGAGACACATGGATTTATGGATTTTAATTCTGCTTTAGTCATATCAATCTTGATATTTAATGTTAACCTGAGGTTGGTTTAATAGAAATGCTTGACTTGAGGAACTGGGAGCACAGAGGAGAGTTTAAATGATTTGTCCAGGTCATCCAGTGAGCTTTGAAACAGAGCTGAGACCAGGATTCCTGCCACTTTGACCTCTGATTCAGAGCACTTTTCACTACTCAGCGTGACTCCAATACATATGGTAGAACCAAGTTCAGGTAGATCCTGTGGTTCATATATTTATTGTTCAATATACTTAAAAGAAAAGGCTCTTTTTTTCTTTTTCTTTCTTTTTTTTTAACCACGTTTTCTTTCAGTTTGCTCAAAAGCCTGGTGTGAGCACGATATACGGGCTCTTTGCAGTTAGTATGTGGTTTCCTCATCATCTTTGAGCAGTTTCCTTTCCCTTACATTTATGGATCTAAATGAGTAGTCTGAACATGAGAGCTCAGTCAGAAGTAGGAACATAGAGCCATGAGTTCACACAATAAAATATAACCCAGGAGAGCATCAATTCTTTGGGGATGTGAATAGGGTAAGGGTAGTCTTACCTTGGCAGGGGTCTAAAGGAGCCCAAGCAAAACGGGCACAGTGAAGAGTAGATAACCAGGAAACACACAGTGGGGACTCAACCACAAGTTAGGGAAGTGGCTGCCGTGACCTCAGGAATCAAACAAGATGCACCCCATTGCCAAGGAGGCTGCACTGAATGGTGGGAAGTCTTGTGTCCATGGGATCTGAGTACAAGGAGAGGAAGGATGAAAGAAGATGCAATAGCAAGAAGTCTCAAGGTTCCAGCAGTGAGAACTTGGCATAGGACTCTATGTCACTAATGTAATGAAGAAGGGCATAGGCTGTGCAGCTCAGCCATGTTGATGGGGGTGGGGGTGGGGGGAAAGGTCAATGCTGAGGCAGACACATGAGTAGATAACTCACCATGGCCCCAGGTTTACTAGTAACAGATCACCATGGCCTCTGTGCCGTTTTCAGGTATTGTGCGAAAGTGTATGAAGTTCAGAGGGACTGCCGTGCCCAGAGCTCTCTTTGAAAAAGGTGGTGAAACAGTGATTTAAATCTGCTTCATTATGCCTAAGTCATTGTTACCTGGCCACCTATAACAGAGATGAGCACCTGTTTCAAACTTGGGATGAGATGCCTGCCAAATATGGATGCTCCCTTTCAATGGTGACTGCGTACATTCAGATCTCCTATTTGCTGGAGTTTGAAAGAGACACATACATGTGGAGAAGGAAGAGGTCGGTGGGTGTAGACGGGAGAGACTCACGGATCAAATAGCAACAGCTAACATTTATTCGAGGACTTACCAGGCACTGTTCTAGTGCTTTTCATGCACTAACCCACTTAACCCTCAGAACTACACTATGAGGTCATCACCATTTTCAGATGAGGACAGTGCGGTACAGGATGTTTAAACATTAACTAAGTTCACAGAATCAGCACCTGGAAGAGGCAGGCCATGAAGCCAGATCTCCAGAGCTGCATTTTTATCCACTCCAAGGTACTGCCAGCAGGCATGAGATAGCAGAAGACACAAGGCAGCAGGACCCACAAAGCAGAGAAGACAGAGAGTAGAACTTAGTTAGATGTTCACAGCACAAGTAGGAGAAGCAGAGGCAGAAAGGCACTACTGGTGGGGCACAACGAAAACCTGTGCCAGCTGCTGGGGTTGTTCCCAGCTCACTACCAGGGCTGAATCATGTCCTGAAGGCTCTTTCAGTTAGGTCCTCAGCAGTGCTTTCCATCTCTGTGAGGCACTGGCGTATGTTGGGGGGCTGGGAGGAAGACTTTTATCTCACCCTCCAAATTCTCAGACAGTATTCAATTCTAAAATGTGAGACACTGTCCAAATTACATGAAACCAGCTAGTACACATATTGCAAAAACAAGTTATTAGATTTTTATTCACTGGCAGCAGGAAACAACATGTTTTCCAGGAAGATGAAAAAGTGACACACAAGAAAACTGTGAGCATCTTTTTCAAATGCCCTTGACTTTGATATTTTAGTGATCCTAGCAGCACGTGTCCAGGGATTTTTGTGGATAAGTAAATGAATGTGCTTGTTCAGGCAGTGATGTGACTGGTTTCCTGAACAACTTGGATGGATTTGCACAGCTTGAACAAGAGAATATGGACATCTGGCCACCTAGTCAGTTTCCGACCAAACATTGAGTAACAGGTTTGCCCGACTGGGACTTTACCTCCAAGGTGGAATGAAGAGGAACTTATTTTAAAATTCTGCAAGAAGTCTTGGCCTTCAGGGTTGACTGGAACGCTTATACTACTCAAGACGCTTTTAGTTAAATGATTGTAAAGCAAGTGTATGCCCCTTTTTTATTATGAAAAACATGAATGAAGTGGAGCAACTTAAATACAGACAGTTCAGAATGAAAAGTATTCCATTTCCTAATATAAACAGATACATTGTCAAGGTACATCATTTCTCTGCATTAGAACACTGCAGGAATAGTTGGAATAGTCAAGATCTGCTGATGAATCCTAAAACCACTGGGTGAAAGTTTGAGGAGAAACAAGAATATCTTTCCACCAATACATTTATTAATTTCAAAGTGAAAAATAGTAACTTTAGGGAGAAAATCAGCAGACACCGGCTTACACAAATGGTCAAGGTTAATATCAGCAGTAATAAGATGTATCTCCTTTCATGATGTTGTACCGAGAAGGGCACACCACTTCTGTGATATTCTTGAGAAAAATGCATGACCCCAATCTAATTATGAGAAAATATTAGATAGGACAAAATTGAGGGACAATTGACAAACTGACAATACTATTCAAAAGTGTAGTGATCACGAAAAATAATGCCAAATTAAGCAGCTTTCAGAGATTGGAAGACACTTAGGAGACACGATGACTGAATGCAATGTGGCTGCCTTAGATTGGGTTCTAGAACAGAGAAAGGACATTCGTGGAAACACTGGTGAAATTCATACAAAGTCTGTAGTTTAGCTACTAATCTACCAATGTTAATTTCTTGAGTTTGAACATTGCACAATGGTTACACAAGATGTTATCATTGAGAGAAGCTGGCTGAAGGGTATATGAGAGCTCTCTGTACTATTTTTGAAACTTTTCTGTAATTATAAAATTATTTCAAGAGAAAGAGTTTAAAAGCTTTCTCAAGTGGAGAAAATAATATATTTCTCTATGAAATGGTTCATTTTCCCCCAAATCATCTACTAAATGCCTTACCAAATAGTCTATCATGTTCACACAGATTGGTGCTGCCACTTCTATCATTTCATGTTGCCATCTATACCTGGTATGTTTCTGGGCTTTATAATCCTGTTTGGTCTATTTTTCTGTAAATGTTATTCTTTTGGGTTTCATTTTGCTTTTTTAAAAAACATGGCTTTATACAAATATAGAGATACAATATCTTATTATCTGCTGGGGTGAATCTCCTTTTGTTGCTCTCGTTTTTCAAAATTAGTTTTCCATGTACTTTTTCTTCATATATCGTTAATAATCAGTGTTCCTGTGAGGTAGCAGGATGGGATACTAATAGAGGGTGTTGATTCCCTCACTTGATCCAGCCCTGGAGATGCCATGGAAGTGAGAGGAGGTGATGTATTTGAGATATTAATAAAAACTGTGAGATATCCCTAGGAAGTCCAAGATAACTGGGTTCTGTTGTGCCTGATGGAGGTGAGGGTTTGGGGAGAGGAAGCCAACCCAGGGCAGGAAACAGCTGGAAGCCATGGGCAGGATAAAGATTGAGGCGAGCATTCTGAGTCCTTTTAATCTCCTTATAATACCCTGGTTAGAACAATGATTGCCACCTTGCTACTGTAGGGCAGAGAAATAGCATCTCTCCGAGCACCTGACTGGGGGCAGTGTAGTAGCATCAGGCACCACTACGGGACCCTGAGAGTACAGAGGAGAAACCTTCCTGTGCAAACGAATGAGCTAGTCCTAAACTTTAACTTCCGCCCCATCACTACTGGGGGCACTACTGTCATTCTGTTTGGGACAGTCCTTCATTGTGTGGGATTTTTCTATGCGTTATAATAATGCATGTTTAGTACCCCAGCCCCTTGCCCTAAATGCCTGTAGTAACCCAGTGTCAATAGAGCAACCCCCAAATTTCCCTCACACATTTCCAAATACTTCCTTTGGTTGAGAACCTCTGGTTTAGATGACTAAGATCATAAGAGGATGACAGCTCTTAGGAAAACCGTACTTGGGTGGAGGTACAGAAAAGTCACTTAGGGTTGGGTGTGTGAGTAACAGAATGGAAAATTGTTGAGGACAGATCAAAACAGGCTCTTAGTACTAAAGAATCCTTTTAAGAACCCCTGCAAATTCACTACCAATGGCACAAGCTAAGGCTTGGAATTTGGCCTGTTTTCCTAGGAAGACATTACCATTGATAGCCAATAATTCCAGGGAAATGTGACCTCACAGGAAAAAATAATGAGACATCTGAAGAGCACAGTCACTATATAAAAAAGGAGAACAGTAATGGGCCACATAGAGCAAGAATTAGAATTAAGCATAATAAATATCATTCGAGAGAGAGAAGAGGTACCAATTGCCTGACTGTAAAGCACAAATGAGCAGTCATAAAGAAGAACTAGTGGAAGAGTCTCGGTCTACAATATATAATAACGAAAATAAATAACAGTAGAGTGCGGGCTTCCCTGGTGGCGCAGTGGTTGAGAATCTGCCTGCCAATGCAGGGGACATGGGTTCGAGCCCTGATCTGGGAAGATCCCACATGCCGCGGAGCAACTGGGCCCGTGAGCCACAATTACTGAGCCTGCACGTCTGGAGCCTGTGCTCCGCAACAAGAGAGGCCGCGATAGTGAGAGGCCCGCGCACCGCAAAGAAGAGTGGCCCCCGCTCGCCGCAACTAGAGAAAGCCCTCGCACAGAAACGAAGACCCAACACAGCCATCAATCAATCAATCAATGAATAAATGATGTTCATGAAATATTAAAAAAAAAAAAGCCCTGCTCAACTAGCAGCTTTAAGGAAAAAAAAAAAAATAATAGTAGAGTGCAAGAGGACAATGTATACAAAAATAAAATTAGTAACCTGGAAGATCAGGTTGAAGAACTCTCCAGAAATCATCAAGAAGGAGTTGAAAGAATGTGAAAGACAAGTTAAAAGATATGGAGCAAAGAAATAAAAATGTCAATATCCATATTTAATAAGAATCCCAGAAAGGTAGGGTAAAAACCAAGGAAACAAACAGAGACACTACATTATTTTCAAGTACGTGTGAAAATCAAAAATATTGAGTCACAAGGGAAATCTCAACAACTTTTAAATTCATCATTTATATGTAAAGCACAATGAAATCATAAAATATTTGACAGTGAATAGCAATGAAAGTACTTTATGTCAAATGTTGTGGAAAGCCACCAAGTCGTACTGAGGGGGAAATATATAACTGTAAATGCAGCTATTAAATAGCAGTAAGAATTAACACTAAATGAGCTAGATGTCCAAGTCAAGAATAGAAAAAGAACAGCATAGTAAACCTGAAGAAAGTTAAAGTAAGGAAATCACAAATGTAGGAGCAGATACTAATAAGAGATAAAACAAAGAAACAATAGAAATGATCAACAGAATAAAAAGCCAATTCTTAGAACAAAACTAAAAATGAGCAACTTTCTAGTAAATCTGATCAAGAGAGGAAAAAGACAAAATATATAGGACTCCAGCTGCTGAACGTAGGAGGATAGAGGAACAATTTTTCCTCCCTGACAACTACATTAACACTTAGATAAAAGAAATGTGATAATTTCAATTGATGCTGAAAAAAAAGACAATAAAATGCAACACTCATTCATAATTTGAAAACACAACAATGTAAAAACAACCTCTTAGCAAACTAGGAATTGAAGGAAACTTGATTAGTATAATATAGGATATTTATTAAAGCCCTACATCAAATATTACATTACACTTACCTGTGAAATTTTAGAAGAATTCATACTCAAGTTAGGAACAAATTAAAGTTGCTTGTCATTACAACTTTTGTTCAATATTTTCCTGGAGTTGTAGCAAAAGTAAGAAGACCTAAGGGGGAACAAAAAAAAATGACAGAAGAGACAGAAAATGAGAAAACTGTCGTTTGACGATGACATAAAAGTTATGATAATCCACAAACTATTAGAAATAATAAGAAAATTTGGTCAAGTTGTTTGATATAAGATTGTAAGTGAGTTGAATAGTGTCCACCCAAAATTCATGTCCACCTGGAATCTCAGATTGTGACCTTATTTAGAAATAGGGTCTTTGCAGATGTAATTAGTTAAGGATCTCAAGATGGAATCATTCTCAATTTAGGTTAGGCCCGAAGTTCAATGACTGCTGTCCTTGTAAAAAGAAAAGAGGACACAGAGCGAAAGAGGCCATGTGGAGATGGAGGCAGAGATTGGAGTCTGTTGCCAGAAGCCAAGAAATGCCTGGGGTACTAGAAGCTGAGGCAGGTGAGCAAGGATTCTTCCCTAGAGCCTTCAGAAGGAGTGTCATCTTACTGACACCTTGATTTCAGATTCTAGCCTCCCAAAGTGTGAAAGAATAAATTTATGTGGTTTCAGCCACACAGTTTATTGTACTTTGTTATGGCAGCCCTAGGAAACTAATCAACATATAAAATCAATTGTATTCTAAGCAGTAATAATGACCAATTAAAAATATAATAGTAAAAAATTCTATTTGCAGTAACATCTAAAATTAAAACAGGATATAAAACATTTTTATGGGCAACATTGTAAAACACTGAAGGACATAAAAGAAGACCTGAACAAATGAAATGGTATGTCATGTTTATGAATAAGAAAGTTTAATATCATGTGGATTGCAATTCTCCTCCAAATTCCATCAGACCTCTATACGATGACTAATTATTATATGGAAGAGCAACAATCCAAAAGTAGGAAACCAAACCTGTAGAAGAAGCTTAAAATAAAGGGCCTATCCTACCAGATAACAATTTATTAAAAAACAATTGCAATTAAGATAGTCTGGTATTGGGGGGTGGAGTCAAGATGGCAGTGTGGGAAGACACGGAGTTTGAGTCTCCCTACAACTAGGGTGCCTGCTGGACACTGGTAGGGGACCTTGGTGCCCAAGGAGATGGGAGGAACCCCCGAGCAACTGGGTAGGATGTTGGGGGGGGTGAGGGGGGAGGAGAAGTGGAGGCCGGACAGGACTGGTGTCCCTGAGGGGTGGCTGGGAGCGGGGAGGGGTTCCCACTCCTGGAGGGACCCTTAGGGGCTCAGAGGATCAGGGGAGGCAGGGCAGGTGTTTCTCCCACTCACTCGGCCCGGGAAACCTGTTGGGCTCCTGGGCTGGATCCCCTGCCCTCCATGGCCCCCTCTGGGCCATGTTGGTCCTAGGGGTGTAGGAGGGAGGTGGGGGGAGAAGAGGAGAGGTGGACCAGGCGGGCCCCTTCAGGATCAGAGGATCAGGGTAGGTGTGGCAGGTGTTTCCCCTGCCCACTCGGCCTGGGGGCCTACTGGGTCCCGGCCTGGTCCTTCATTCTCCGGGGCCCCCTCCGGCCTCGTGGGTCGGGGCATGGGAGGGAGGGAGGAGGGGGGAAGAGGAAGAGAGGCAGATGGTGGGGGGTAACCCTCCAGGACCAGAAGATCAGGGAAGGTGCAGTGGGCATTTCCCGCCCCCCCCACTAGGGCCCTGGGAAGCCTGCTGGGCTCCTGAGCCTGGTTCTCTGTTCTCTGAGGCCCCCTCCAGCTCTGGGGGTCCTAGGGGCATAAGAGGGAGGGAGGGAGGAGGGGGGAAGAGGAGTAGAGGCAGACAGGGAGGGGCCCTCTGGGATTGGAAGATCAGGGGAGATGCAGAGGGTATTTCCCCCACCCACTCCTTCCAGGGAAGCCTGTTGGGCTTCCAGGTCTGGTCCCCTACCTTCTGGGGCCACCTCTGGCAGCATGGCTCCTAGAGGAATAGGAGGGAGGGAGGGGGAAAGAAGAAGAGAGGCCAATGGGGAGGGGCCCTCCAGGATTGGAGCAACAGGGGGAATGCACCTAGCATTTCCCCCGCCTACTCAGGCCCAGTGAACCTGCTGCGGTCCTGGACCTGGTTCTCCGACCTCTAAGTCCAGAGGCACTCCTGGGCCCCTCCTGCTGCATTAAGCCTAAGCACCCACCCTCCCCCAGGGCCTCTTCTGGCCCAGTGGGTCCTAAGCATAGGCCCCACCAACCACCTAAACCCCGCCCCTGCCTAAGCCACACCCCCCACAGCCAAGGCCTTTTCTGGCATTATTTTTTTTTTTTTCTCCTCTTTTTTACTATTGTGGTTCTGTTTTACCTTCTGGTTGTTGTTTCATCTATATTTTAATTTTTTAATTCTTTCTAACTTATCTGTTAGTTTTCTACCCTTATTTTATAGTTTACTCTTCGTTATTGTTCTGCTCCTTTCTTTCTTTTTCTTTCTCTTCTTTTTTTTTTTTTCACTGCACTGTGAGGCTTGTGGGGTCTTGGTTCACGAGCTGGGGGTCAGGCCAGAGCTCCTGCGGTGGGAGCTCAGAGTCCAAACCACTGGACTAACAGAGAACCTCAGACCCCAGGGAATATTCCATGGAGTGAGGTCTCCCAGAGATCCTCATCTTGGCACCAAGACCCAGCTCTACCCAATAACCTACAAACTCCAGTGCTGGAAGCCTCAGGCCAAACAACCAGTAAGACAAGAACACAATCCCACTCATCAAAAAAAATGAGATGACAAAAAATATGTCACAGATGAAGGAGCAAGGTTAAAACCTACAAGACCAAATAAATGAAGAGGAAATAGGCAACCTACCTGAAAAAGAATTCAGAGTAATGATAGTAAAGATGATCCAGGATCTCGGAAATAGAATGGAGGCCCGGATTGAGAAAATACAAGAAATGTTTAACAAAGATCTAGAAGAATTTAAGAACAAACAAACAGAGATGAACAACACAATAACTGAAATGAAAAATACACTAGAAGGAATCAATAACAGAATAACTGAGGCAGAAGAATGAATAAGTGAGCTGGAAGACAGAATGGTGGAAATAACTGCCGAGGAGCAGAATAAAGAAAAAAGAATGAAAAGAATTGAAGACAATCTCAGAGACTTCTGGGACAACACTAAATGCACCAACATTTGAATTATAGGGGTCCCAGAAGAAGAAGAGAAAAAGAAAGGGTCTAAGAAAATATTTGAAGAGATTATAGTGGAAAACTTCCTTAACTTGGGAAAGGAAATAGTCAACCAAGTCCAGGAAGCTCACAGAGTCCCATACAGGATAAACACACCAAGACACATATTAATCAAACTATCAAAAATTAAATTCAAAGAAAAAATATTAAAAGCAGCAAGGGAAAAGCAAAAAATAACATATAAAGGAATCTCCATAAGGTTATCAGCTGATTTTTCAGCAGAAACTCTGCAAGCCAGAAAGGAGTGGCAGGATATACTTAAAGTGATGAAAGAGAAAAACCTACAACCAAGATTACTCTACCCAGCAAGGATCTCATTCAGATTTGATGGAGAGAAATTAAAACCTTTACAGACAAGCAAAAGCTAAGAGAATTCAGCACCACCAAACCAGCTTTACAACAAATGCTAAAGGAACTTCTCTAGGCAGGAAACACAAGAGAAGGAAAAAACCTACAATAACAAACCCAAAACAATCAAGAAAATGGTAATAGGAAGATACATATCGATAATTACCTTAAATGTAAATGGATTAAATGCTCCAAACAAAAGATACAGGCTAGCTGAATGGATACAAAAACAAGACCCATATATATGAAGTCTACAAGAGACCCATTTCAGACCTAGGGACACATACAGACTGAAAGTGAGGGGATGGAAAAAGATATTCCATGCAAATGGAAATCAAAAGAAAGCTGGAGTAGCAATACTCACATCAGATAAAATAGACTTTAAAATAAAGAATGTTACAAAAGACAAGAAAGGACACTACATAATGATCAAGGGATCAATCCAAGAAGAAGATATAACAATTATAAATATATATCCACTCAACATAGGAGTACCTCAATACATAAGGTAAATGCTAACAGGCTATAGAAGAGGAAATCGACAGTAACACAATATTAGTGGGGGACTTTAACACCTCACTTACACCAATGGACAGATCATTCAGACAGAAAATTAATAAGGAAACACAAGCTTTAGATGATACAATAGACCAGATAGATTTAATTGATATTTATAGGACATTCCATCCGAAAACAGCAGATTACACTTTCTTCTCAAGTGCACATGGAACATTCTCCAGGATCGATCACATCTTGGGTCAAAAATCAAGCCTCAGAAAATTTAAGAAAATTGAAATCATATCAAGCATCTTTTCTGACCACAACACTATGAGACTGGAAATCAATTACAGGAAAAAAACTGTAAAAACCACAAATACATGGAGGCTAAACAGTGTGCTACTAAATAACCAAGAGATCACTGAAGAAATCAAAGAAGAAATAAAAAAATACATAGAAACAAATGAAAATGAAAACACAATGACCCAAAACCTATGCGATGCAACAAAAGCAGTTCTAAGAGGGAAGTTTACAGCAATCCAATCTCACCTCAAGACACAAGAAAAACCTCAGATAAACAATCTAACCTTACACCTAAAACAACTAGAGAAAGAAGAACAAAGAAAAGCCAAAGTCAGTAGAAGGAAAGAAATCATAAAGATCAGAGCAGAAATAAATGAAATAGAAAAAAGAAAACAATAGCAAAGATCAATAAAACTAAAAGTTGGTTCTTTGAGAAGATAAACAAAATTGATAAACCTTTAGCCAGACTAATCAAGAAAAATAGGGAGAGGATGCAAATCAATAAAATTAGAAATGAAAAAGGAGAAATCACAGCTCACACCGCAGAAATACAAAGGATTATGAGAGACTACTACAAACAACTATATGCCAATAAAATGGACAACCACGAAGAAATGGACAAATTCTTGGAAAGGTACAATTTTCCAAGACTGAACCAGGAAGAATTAGAAAATATAAACAGACCTATCACAAGTAATGAATAAGAAACAGTAATTTAAAATCTTCCAACAAACAAAAGTCCAGGACCAGATGGCTTCACAGGTGAATTCTATCAATCATTTAGAGAAGAGCTAACACCCATCCTTCTCAAACTCTTCCAAAAAATTACAGAGGTAGGAACACTCCCAAATTTGTTCTATGAAGCCACCATCACCCTGACACCAAAACCAGACAAAGATACCACACAAAAAAGAAAATTATAGACCAATATCACTGATGAACATAGATGCAAAAATCTTGAATACAATACTAGCAAACAGAATCCAACAACACATTAAAAGGATCATACACCATGATCAAGTGGGATTTATCCCAGGAATGCAAGGATTCTTCAATATACGCAGTTCAATCAATGTAATACACCATGTTAACAAATTAAGGAGTAAAAACCATATGATCGTTTAATAGATGCAGAAAAAGATTTTGGGGGGGTATTTAAGGCTTCGTAGGCCAGAGTGTCTCTGTCACAAGTACTCAACTCTGCTGTTGTAGTGCAATGTGAAAACGACCACAGACCATATGTAAGCCTATGAAGGGCTGTGTTCCAATAAAATCTTATTTAGAAAAACAAGCTGTGGACCATTTTGGGACTATAGACCATAGCTTGCTAGAGTTGAGCACCACTGATGATAAAACAAAGAGGTATAGCTACAAATTCAATGAACTACACAGAGATTTGCACATAAATATTCATAGCAGCATTATTCATAATGGCTTCCAAATTGGAGACAACCTACGTGTCTTTTAACTGGTGAATATGGTACAGACAAAATTAGGTATAGGTATACACTGAAATAGAATTCACCACTAAAAAGGAATGAACTGCTAATACATGCCAGGATTTGGATGAACCTCAAAACTATTATGCTCAATGAAAGACTCGGATACAAGAGACCACATATTTCATGATTCCATTTGCAATACGAAATTTGAAATGTCCAGAAAAGGCAAGATTGTAGAGACAGAAACTAGATCCGTGGTTGCTTGGGGTTGGGATGAAGATGACACAAGAATAGGGATTAAGAGTAAATCGGCATGAAGGATCATCTTGGGGTGGTGAACACGTTCCAAAACTGATTTATGGTGATGGTTACACACAGTCATGAAACACAAAATAGGATGAAATGGAGGAGGTCTGGAGGCAGGGAAGCAGCTAGGAGGAAACGATTATAGGTTCCCAAGGGAGGGACAAATCCAGGTGCACAAAACACCTGGAATATTCTTTTGCCTCTGGGCTAATGTTTACCAACCACTGTCCTTGTTCTAACACACTCCTGAGGGTTACCACACTCCTCTCAGTCACAGCAGTTGAGGCGGGGTGGTGGGTGGGTGTGTGCATTTGGAAAGAAGGTTCAACTGTACACTTGAAATGAGTGAATTATATGATGTGTGATATTTTTATACCTCAATAAAGTAATATTTGTAAAAGTCAACTAAGACTTCTGTGACTATAGAAAATGTAATAAGCTGCAAACAATACACTCTTACCCTCACAATGGGAAAAAGCCAGATATTCTACAAAAGTGTAACTTTCTTGAGTACCTCAGAGAACTCAAGGAGCAAGAAACCAAATGACCCAAATTCCAAGGAGGGACAATCTCCTTCAAGAAGAGATGAGATACACAAACGCTTTCATCTTTGGCAGAGCGTGGGAAAAAGAGAGCAGCAGAAAAAGAAAAGAAGAAACCAGCAAAAATGTAAATGAATTGTTAAAGGCCAAGTGTGGGTTTATGTGCTGGTGGGGCGTTCCAGAAAAGGGTAGGAACAGTCACCCGTAAGCTCTTCCTCATGGCTCTTCACTGGTGCTCAGGAGGAAGACTGGGGGCAGGGCAGGAGATTGAGAGAGTACCCCTACCTGGTGCAGGCATGAAGGAAGGGATTGACAGCTGCTAAGGGATAGGCATAAAGCCCTGCAGACTTTCCAAGGCTCTTCAGCAAAAGCCTTCAATCACTTGAGGAGAAGCTGCAAACTGGTCTCAGGGCCCAGGCAAAACTCCATTGCTAAGGAAGGAAGATAGAAATTCAACATGTCCTGCCTTGAGAGTAGGACATGTAACTTTCTCATTCCCAGGACACAAGCAAAGATCCAATCCTGCAAAGACAGGAGGTAGGAGAATAAGACCCCTCCTTCTAAGAAAGGATCAGGAAGCCATCATGGACCCAGGATTTATACTGACAGTAGGTAGAGGTCTGCTACCACCATGAACAGGGCAGGAAACTCCCACCGGGACCAACCTTGGATACAAGGCAGACTGTGGTTGCTATGGGAAGGAGGAGCGGGAGCTCTGAAAAAGCTTTCTTAAAGACCCAGGCACAGAGGACCTGCCTAAGACAGGCTGGACCAGGAAAACACACTCTCCTGCCCCCACCCCACGCCTAGTACCCAGGAACAATGGCACAGCAGCAGTCTGCAACCTGTGGAGGGACAGCACCGTGACATTGGCCTCAGAGATGGCTGAGAGTGGAGGGGGAAGCAGGAACACTGAGGAAAGACCCTCCTGCATCTCAACCCCCAACATAAGCACAGGGCAACAAAGAATTTGAAGCCTGTGGTGCACTGAAGGTTAATTACAACAACAATAAGGAAAAGTTATTGGGGGTGTTGTTAGGACAGCAACAACCTCCATCTTTCTGTAGGTTGGAATGGAACTGGAACTGGGTTGGACCTCAAAAGGTTTGTTATACCACTGAAAAAGCTACTGACTCTTCCCAACACCTACACCAATATTTCAAATTGTCCTTTTGTTTACTTCCTAGAGTGTTTCACACTCTGGAGCAAGGCACCCTGGTAAGATTGAAGATGGGTGCGGGATAGTCAGTGAGAGAAAGGTCTTGGTGAAAGGGCACTTTGAGACCTCACTTGAGTTAGCAGGCAGGTGCATTTTATGAAAGAATATTTATAGGAGTTGAGGATCTGGAGTGGGAAATGATCCCCTTAAAGCATTCTGTTTCTTTCTACACCTTGGAAAGGCTTCAAGGTACCAGGGCTACTTGTACGCAAGCTTGAAGCTATCTTCATGATTTACAATATTTGTAGGGTTAAAAGTATAGTCTTGAGAGTCAGACTCTAGCCCTTACAGGATGTGGAACCTTGGACAGGGACATTAAGCTTTTAGTGTCTCACTTTTCTCTACTGTAAAATCAGGATTGTGATGGAATTCATCTTATAGGGCTGATGTGAGGATTAAATGAGATGGCCCATATACAATGCTTAACACAATGAGTGGTGCTCAATGTATGTTAGCTATTATTATTATAATTCTCATCAGGGGGTAATAAAGTCCTGGAAGTTAGAGTGAAAAGGAGGGGGTGGAAGCAAAGGATATTGCAGAGACTGAACTGACTTGTTGCCTGATTGAATATGAAGGATGAGAGAGAGGGCAGGGTCAAGAATGTCTCTCCATCTTGAGGCTTCCAAGGTTGGCAGTACGGTGGTGCTGATCGTACACTGCAAAGCATGTACCTGGTCTGTAAAAGATGGCTCGTTCAGCTCCAGCCTGTTTTATTTAGGATTGCAAGTCCAGTGGTGCCAGTTCATCAATCTTTCAATTGAAGCCAGAAATCCAGATGATTATGTGAAAGCTCCTGAATTTTTATATTCTTAAAAATCTGGAGCAAATAAACCATGACTGTAAGGTGCAAATTTTCAACCTCTGTGTAGGATCTTAGAGGTTCCTCTGCTGCAGAACTCATCATTACATGTCCCATGAGTGCCTTGCATATTTTTAGGTTCTCATTAAATACTGGTTGAATGAATGGATTTTTGATAAAAGGATTTTCTAGGAAGCACATATACTTGCTGGTTTTATAAGTTTTGAATTTATAAAAGAGTTGAGAGAGAGGGATGTTAAAACATAACATTGTTGTTCAAGATTTAACAGCTGGAGATTAGAGATGCAAAAGGAATCTTAAGCAAACATTATAAACTTACTATGTAGGGCTGACTCCAGGTTTGTTCAAGGAAAGGGTAGCCTTTTCGGTCAGCATATGCTACTTCTATTTTCTCTGTAAGCTCAACAATCTTATTATACAGACAATAAACCATCTAATTTTCCTCTTGACTCCTCTTTTGCTGTCACATTTTTTTCCTCACCAAGAAAGTAGCTTTAAACCTATTTTACCCTTTGCTGCTCTTATTCCATATTGCATTCTCTTTTCCTGCTAAGATGGCCCTTATCCTGGTTTCCTTTCCACCTGCCTCTAGAAAGCTTAGGATTCAGCTTTCCTAAACAAGGATGGTATCTACATTTGTGAACTAGAGAGGAACTCCCCATGAAGTCTTGAAGGGTGAGTCCTAGTTAGCCAGGAGACAAAGGCATACCTGGAAGGAGGGCATACCAGGCAGAGGGGAAATCATGGGCAAAGCATTAAATGGGAAAATCAAGTTATGTTTGGGAATGGTGGTGGTACAAGGTGGCTGAGGTGTATGTGAAGAGGTAGGAGATGAAGCTGGAAAGAAAGGACCACCCCCCCATGGGCTTTCAGGGTACAATCTGTCTCCTTAGTATGGCATTCAAGACTCTTCATCCCTGAGAATTTCCAGACTGAAATGCTTCCCTCCTACACAGATGAAGACACACCCAAAGCCCCTCATGAGCTTTGAATGAAATAGATCTAGGTTTATATACATGCTTTGCGACATACAAGCTGCTTGATCTTAGGAAAGTTGTTTAAAATCTCTGGATCCCAATTTCCTCATCTCTAAAAGGGGAATTAAATATGTTTACCTCAAAGAGACATTGTGAGGACTTAATTACATGAAAAGTATTTATAACATACTTAATACAGCACTTGGCGTCTAAAAAGTCCTCAGTAAATGGTAACTAGTAGTAGTGATAGGGTTGTGTCCTAAAATGCTGAATTACTTTCAGTTCTCTGAATGTACTACACTCATCCTCATCTGCATATTTTTGCAGACGCTGTGATCTCCACCTGGAGTTTTCCTAAAGCCTTCTCTGACTTTCCTCTCTCTACCTCTGATTGCTTTTTTTTTTTTTTTTAATTAATTAATTAATTTTTTTGGGCTGTGTTGGGTCTTCGTTTCTGTGCGAGGGCTTTCTCTAGTTGCGGCAAGCGGGGGCCACTCTTCATCGCGGTGCGCGGGCCTCTCACTATCGCGGCCTCTCTTGTTGCGGAGCACAGGCTCCAGACACGCAGGCTCAGTAGTTGTGGCTCACGGGCCCAGTTGCTCCGCGGCATGTGGGATCTTCCCAGACCAGGGCTCGAACCCGTGTTCCCTGCATTAGCAGGCCGACTCCCAACCACTGCGCCACCAGGGAAGCCCCCTCTGATTGCTTTGATAGCTCTCTGTTTCTAGCACAGAGGTTTCTTAATCCAATGGTCCCCTTGGGAGATCCGTAGATGGAAATCAGAGGAGTCTGTGAATTTAGATGGGAAAAAGGTTGCATCTTTATTTTCACTAACATCTCACTGAGAGTCTGCATTTTAAAAATTTTGTATGTAGATAATAAAGTTCAATAGTATTAGTAATATCTAATATTTAAGCCATTAAAAATCACAAATATTTTGTATCATGTCACAGTTGTTGCAGATTTCGCAAAATAGCATTTACTCTCACCACTACTTTGAAATTGTTGTAAACCGTTGTTATTTAATGTGGTAAATTGGAAGGGCACATATTTCTGTATCATATTTTAAAATACTTTGAAAACTATAATTCAATATAATTAATTTCCTTTTAAATTCTACATATTTTAATTCATGCACTTAATATTGTTTTGAGAAAAGTTTCATAGATTGTGAAAGGGTTCTATGGCAGCAATGAAGACCCAACGCAGCCAAAAATAAATAAAAATTAAAAAAAAAAAAAGTTTTCTTCTTTGGTCCGAGGATCTTTGTCTCCCTGAACTGTTTTTTTTCCCTTTGAAATAAACGCTGGAGGACTTCCAACTTCAGCCCAGGATGGAGTTAGCCGTCAGGAATATCATCATTCCCACAGTCACAGGAAAAATCCAGATAATCTACAAAAAGATGACTTTTGTTTAACTACCAGAAACTGGGGTCACAGGCCAACCATCTAACTTAAAAATCTGACAAAAGCAAAGTACTTCCAAGAACAGAAGGGACACAAACACTGACTCACTTTTGCCGGGGGAGATGGGTAAGAAGAATTCAGTTAATTTTTTTTTTTTAAATAATTTGCTAAAAGCTGAGTGTGGGCTAGTGTAAGGGTAGAGAGCTTCTAGGAGTGAAGACTTGAAGAAACTTTGCACCTACCTGCCACCTCGTCTCCTTGGGCCTCCACCAAGCACTCACGAGGAAGACTTGGATCAGGGCGGGAGGCTGGATGAAGTCTCCCTCACTGGCACAGGCCTGGAAGAGAAGGCAACTCCTTGATGGGAAAGGCACCAAGTCTCCCCTGCATCCTTCTTCCCTAAGAACAAAAGCTTGTGCCACTGCGGGAGAGACAGTGAACACTTCCCAGAGCACACGTGAAGACTGACTCTGCCTGGGGAAGTGGAGAAGAAAGAAAACTGTAGACTCCTGTGGGAGGGGGGGAAACTCCTGGACCCAGGCCATTAGAGATTTCCTAATGCTGTGGGGAGGGGGACAGGACCACTGAGAAAGCCGCCCCCCAACTCTTGCCCAATCCAGGGGCATAGGGCCTGCCTAAGATGGAGGCTGAGCCAGAGCCACAGAGAGTGCCATTTCTTCTCCCCACCAGGCTGGGCAGTGCCAAGCGAGAGACAACTGCAGTTGACCACAGGAGAAGGGTCAAGGCATGGAGAGAGACTCGGAGACATAGACAGGGAAGGGTGAAATAGGAGCACTGAGAAAAACCCTCTGTCTAAACAATACCCACCCTAAGCACAAAATAACTCCAGAGAAATTTGAAGCTGATGTTGAACCCAAGGTCAACATAGCAACAAAAAGCCCAAACCCAGCTCAACAACTGACTAGACTGAGTGAACCACCCCCATCCCCAACCCTGGCCTCCAACACACTCTGATGGCCTGGAAGAGGTGTATCATTTCTATGCACAAATACTGTTTGTTTCAGTCTATACTCTTCTAAACTTTGTTTATGACAATGAATAAAATATGAGATGAACACAGGAAGAGCGAGAAAAAATAATCCATGGTAAAGAGCAAAACAATCAATAGTATCAGACTAATATACAATAGTGTAACCCAGATACTGGAATTCAGACAGGGGCAGTTACAGACATGAATTATAACTTTGATGGCTATAATGGTTAATTTTATGTGTTAATTTAACTGGGCTAAAGGATGCCCAGATAGCTGGTAGAACATTATTTCTGGGTGTATCTGTGAGGGTCTTTCCAGAAGAGATTACTGACTCAAGGTAGATGGAGTGAGGAAGATTGCCCCCACCCCTAACCAATGTGAGTGGGCATCATCTAATCCACTGACAATTGGAAGAGAACAAGAAAATGGAGGGAGGGTGAATTTGGTCTCTGCTTAAGCCAGGACACCTATATTTTCCTCCCCCTAGATATCAGTGCTTCTGGTTCTCTGGCCTTTGGACCTGGACCAGGACTTACATATATATGTCTCCCAAAACTCAATAATAAGATAATAAACAACCCAAATAAAAATGGGCAAATGTTAAACATTTCACCAAAGAAGATATACAGATGACAAATGAACATATAAAAAGATGCTCAACATCTTCAGACATTAGGAAATGAAAGTTAAATTTTTAATGAGATAATACTATACATCTATTAGAATGCCTAAAAAAAAAAAAAAAACCCTGACAGTACCAAGTGCTAACAAGAATGTGGAGCAACTGAAACTTTCATACATTGCTGATGGAGTATGCGAAAATGGTGAAGACACTGTGAAAAACAGTTTGGAAATTTTTTATAATGTTAAAATAGACTTATTACCCAGCATGATCACCACCCAAGAGAAATGAAAACTGACGTTCACACAAAAACTTGTATGTGAATGTATATAGGTTTATTCACAACTGCCAAACAACTGGAAATAACTCAAATGTCCTTCAATTGTGTAAGCAAGCTGGGATACATCCATATAATGGAATACTACTCAGCAGTAGAAAGGAAAAAACTTCTGAGTGATACACAATATATGAATCTAAAATGTATTGGGTGGGCCAAAATGTTCGTTCGGTATTTTCTGTAAGATGGCTCTAGTAGCACTTAGTTGTCTTTAACTTCATTCGAAGCAATTTTGTTAGATTGTATATGACAACTGTTATATCAACGTGTATTTAAAAAAAGACTTATCAAAATTGGTGAATTTTGGGGTAGCCATTTTAATGTTGAAGATGGAAGAAAAAAGCAACATTTCGGCATATTATGTTTTATTATTTCAAGAAAGGTAAAAATGCAACTGAAATGCAAAAAAAGATTTGTGCAGTGTATGGAGAAGGTGCTGTGACTGATCGAACGTGTCAAAAGTGGTTTGCGAAGTTTCCTCCTGGAGATTTCTTGCTGGACAGTGCTCCATGGTTGGGTAGACCAGTGAAGTTGATAGTAATCAAACTGAAACAATAATTGAGAACAATCAACGTTATACGACGCGGGAGATAGCTGACATACTCAAAATATCCAGATCAAGTGTTGAAAATCATTTGCACCAGCTTGGTTGTATTCATCACTTTGATGTTTGGATTCCATGTAAGTTAAGCGAAAAAAACCTTCCTGACCATACTTCCGCATGCGATTCTCTACTGAAATGTAATGAAAAGGTTCCATTTTTAAAACAAATTGTGACGGGCGATGAAAAGTGGATACTGTACAACAGTGTGGAATGGAAGAGATCGTGGCGCAAGCGAAATGAACCACCACCAACCACACCAAAGGCTGGTCTTCATCCAAAGAAGGTGATGTTGTATATACGGTGGGATTGGAAGGGAGTCCTCTATTATGAGCTCCTTCAGAAAACCAAATGATTAATTCCAACAAGTACTGCTCCCAATTAGACCAACTGAAAGCAGCACTCGCTGAAAAGCATCCAGAATTAGTCAACAGAAAACGCATAATCTTCCATCAGGATAACGCAAGACTGCATGTTTCCTTGATGACCAGGCAAAAACTATTACAGCTTGGCTGGGAAGTTTTGATTCATCTGCCGTATTCACCAGACATTGCAGCACCTTCAGATTTCCATTTACTTCAATCTTTACAAAATTATCTTATTGGAAAAAATTTCAGTTCCCCAGAATACTGTAAAAGGCACCACCTGGAACAGTTCTTTGCTCAAAAAGATAAAAAGTTTTGGGAAGATGGAATTATGAAGTTACCTAAAAATGGCAGAAGGTAGTGGAACAAAAGGGTGAATACGTTGTTCAATAAAGTTCTTGGTGAAAATGAAAAACGTGTCTTTTATTTCTACTTAAAAAACCAAAGGCACTTTTTGGGCCACCCAATATTATGCTAAGAAAAAGAACCTAGACTAAAAAGGCTTATAGGACATTCTGGAAAAGGCAAAACCTTAGGAACAGAAAACAGATTAAGAGTTGCTGGAGTTGGGGGTTGGGACAAGGATTGGCCACAAAGGGACATGAGATGGTGTTCTGGGTGATGGAATTGTTCCGTATCTTGATTGTAGTAATGGTCATATTACTGTCAAAACTCACTGAACTGCATACTAAATACGGTGAATTTTATTGTATATGAATTGTACTCAATAAATTGAATTTAAAAAATCTGGACAGTGTCATTTTCCACATTTGCTCCTGTCAGACTGTTCTGCACACCATGAAGAAAGGGGCTCCTTGAAGGTACGGAGTCCTTAAAGGGACATGCATATAATTTTGTATACACTTAAATATGTGACATCATATATTATCTTATTTTATCTTATTTATTATATTTCATTTTCCAATGAAAACATAGTTTCATTATAGATACATAACATAGCTTTGCCATACCATTCCCACTTTCTTTATGATAATGCTATTATCTAGGTAAAACATAGAATATCTGTTTAAGATTAGTTCAAAAATGTTTTCTCATCTATTATATGATAACTAATTTAAAATGCTGATTTTTTTTCCTCCAACAATCTCTCCAATTAGAATGTTGTAAGCTCATCACATCTTGATGATCTGTTAACAAAAAGTGTATGACCTGAACTTGTTCAAAGTTTAAAAATTTTATGAGCATAGTACATGATTTTGGTCCCTTTGGTAGTCATACTTTATGGGGAGTTATATTAGTACTTAATATATCAATTCTAAAAATAAAAGGTTTTGTAAAGTCTGAAGATCTCAGAGTATGCAAAGAGACACGTACCTTTTAAAATATTTCAACAACTTCTCTGAAGCCCACATAGTTAACAATGAGAATTAGTAGGACAGGACATGGACAGCCAGAACCCATTGCTGTGAGTCAGTGTAGGTGGGAAATTGTTTGGCGTGTTAGAAAGAATTTATAATTTGGAGTCAGAAAGGCTGAGTGTGTAGGTGGCAAAGTCAAGGTCGGGATCTAGAGATTCAGAGGAGGGCTGACCATCAAAGTCAGAAGCTCCTCCTTGGAACTCTCCCCTCCTACACTGCCTCACTCTAACTAAAGCTACCATTTTTGCACGTGGACAATGCACTAGGACCTTTACTTGCACTGAAACATTAATCTTCATGACAAACCTGTGTGCAGTTATTATTATTCTCATTTTATAGGAAAAGAGACGGAGCTAGTGGCACAGTCAGGAATTGGACTTACACCTTTCTGATTCCAGCGTCGCTACTCTGTTCCACACTATCCTGCATCTTAGGAGGAACTGCCCAGTATTCAGTCTTTTTGGCCCTACTGCACATTTTCCAGATTTCTGAAGACTCTTTCCACATCTTTGAACAATCATACCACTCTTTCCACTGACCCTATCTCCTTTCTTTATGATCTGTGGCATGTTCTAGACATCAGAGAGGACCAGCCCCAACCCTGCACCAAGGCCCTGCCTGACAGGTTCCTACTCTTTGCTTTTTTCTAAGGTACACACATTTTCTCTCCTGTAGCAGGTTCATTCCTTTTTACAAGACCATCTTTCTGATACGCATCACCATTTTCAGCTTTATAACATTTCTCGCTGGCCTAGAGCCAATGTCAGGGTCTTCTTTACAGTGAAAGCCCCATAGCACCATAATTATCCTTAATCAGGGAATGGGGAAAATTTTCCCCTAAAAATAACTCAATTAGATTATTATTATCAAGGTTTAAAAGGTGTATCCCCAGATCAGTTCTGATTTGTTTTTAAATGTTTTTTATGGACTCGCAAACAAAAGATAGGTTTTTTTTTTTCAGAAATGGTAACAGTATAACTGATATCCAATGGACTGGTAATTTAAGAGACCGGTTCTCTAGGAAGTCCATTGTTGAAACAGCTATATGGCCTTTAGTAAATCAGATAATTGCTTTGAACTTTGGCTTCTTCATCTGAAAAATCAGGCATAGTTTTGCCAAATAGTTTCCAAATAGGTCTTAAAGACCCAAGTCTCACTCTAGATTGTGCAAATATGCATGTGATAAACTTTTACTAGCTAGAATGCCAGCTCATCTTGGAATGCTCTCTTAATGTATTGGTGTTTTCTTTGTATTTACAGCCTTTGTTTGAACTGATTTCTTGTTCAGTCATGATGGACAAAATGACCAAAGGAAAAACAAACCCCAGCCCTCTTTTATAATATACACACCTCTATATAAAACACACATAAAACACGTGCCTACACGCATCCACACACATATCACACACACCCTGACAGTTTTTTGGGTTTTTTTTTCTGGTAATGTAAGTGTCTGACTTTAGTTTTGATTGCCGAGGTATCCTCTTCCAAAACGGCATCTTGAATAAACACATTGCCAGCACAAGGCTAGACAAAGAACCAGGCCATTTCCCCCAACTGAGGCACCTTTGTTTTAGAGATGTTTGGTTGATTCTGATAACTGACTGTTTGGGCCATTTGTGCTTTTTTGTCTTCCCATGCTTTAAATTCCTGCTTTTAAGTTTGAAATTTACCAACAGAGGGTGAGCCAGCAAAACACTAGGCCCCCACCCTTGACCTCAGTAAAAGCGGAACCCCAGCACCACTCCCTCGGTCTATGACCTCGTGGCCCAGGTGTGCTATGTAATTTCCAGGTCCTGTAAGTAATAAGTCTTAAGTTTTTCAAAGTTTTCTGATGGTTATTGCTGAAGGGTGTCTTGCATTCACAATAAGAACCACCGGGCTGGTGTACAACACTGGTTATTGATGGGCTGAGATGGGCACAGAACACACCCATACGTACACGCCTCAGACACACAAACACAGCATTGAACATGGCAACTAAAAATTGTCACTCACCATCTGCATCTACAAGGATGAAGTCACTAGCCACTGCAGTTGCTGACCTTTAACACACCCTAAAAGGAGTTCAGGGCGGAGATCAAGAATGAGGCACTCTGTGCTCTGGGAAAAACTGGCAGAACAGGCTTTCAGATAGTTATTTCTCGGGAGAAGACTTTATGAGCCCAATTTTTTGCATCTTCTCATAACTAGAAGAGCACTAGAGTCATTAATAGAGACATCTGCTTCTCGTGACTAGAAGCAACGTTCTACCGAGGTGTGTTCTTGACCGCACGTACCCCTTCACCAAGATCATATATATACTGACACTCCCTCCCGCACCTCTTCGGAGCAGCTCCTCAGGGCTACCTGAGAGTCTGTCTCCCAAGTTGTAGTCCTCATTTTGCCCCAAATAAAATTTAACTCACAACTCTCATGTTGTGCATTTTTTTCAATTGACAAACATTAAAGAACACCTAAGCTCCCCACCTCTAAAGTATGTACCTATTTCCTTAGTTCATTTGAGCTGCTATAACAAATTACCATAGATTGGGCAGCTTTTAAACAACATAAATTTATTTTTGCAGTTCTGGAGGCTGGAAGTCCGCTATCAGAGTGCCAGCATGGTTGGGTTCTGGTGAGAGCCCTCTGCTGGCCTGCAGACTGCTGGTTTCTTGCTAAGTCCTCATGTGGTAGAAAGAAGGCAAGGGAGTTCTCTGGGGTCCTTTTCATGAGGGCACTCATCCCATCATGAGGATTCTACTTTCATGACCTAATCACCTCTCAAAGACCCCATCTCCTAATACCTTCACATTGGGGGTTAGAATTTCAACGTGTGAATTTGGGGGGAGGGGACACACACATTCAGTCCATAACACTATTCATTCTTTCATTCATTCAACAAGATTTTATTGAGCATCTACTATATGCTGGCTGCTGTTCCACTTGTGTAATGAGAGCCATATGGTCCAGTGAGTTATCTAAGTATCCACAGGTATTTCCATGAAGATCCAGATTCTGAGTGACAGAGAGTAATGGAGTTAGTTTTGCTCTTCTAGAATTAGAAGGAATCTTTCTGGATTTTTCTAATTCATTCTTTTCACTTTATAAGTCAGGAGACTGAGAAACAGAGTAGCAGAGTGAAGGTAAAAAGAGAAAGTGTTTCTTTATTAACCTAATTATAATTAACAACTAGACAAGTTTCTCTCTCCTTTTTTTTTTTTTTGGCCACGCCACGCGGCATGCAGAATCTTAGTTCCCCGACCAGGGATCGAAAACATGCACCCTGCGGTGGAAGCATGGAGTCCCAACCACTGGCCCGCCAGGCAAGTCCCTAGACACGTTTCTCTTAAAACTTTGATTTGAAGCATCACTCTGAAGTAATAGACTTCTAAGTGTTTATTCAGTGGGAGGTCATTTATTCGTCAATTAAAACAAACTATTAATATCTGTCAGTCCCTGTACTAGGCGGAAGTTGGACTTAAGTATGTCTACAAATTCTTTGATACTCCTCCCTCCAAGCAGGGGAGCCTTTTTTTATACATGGTAGTGTATAAAATAGATAACTAATGAGAACCTACTGTATAGCACAGGGAACTCTACTTGGTGCTCTGTGGTGACCTCAATGGGAAGGAAATCCAAAAAAGAGGGGATATATGTATATGTATGGCTGATTCACTTTGCAGTACAGCAGAAACTGACACAGCAGTGTAAAGCAACTATACTCCAATGAAAAAAAATTAAAAAAAAAAAAGGAGAGCCTTCCTTATTCTGCACCTCTTGAATGAGGATGGAGTTGACTTGCTTTGTAAGAAATATAATTTGGTGGAAGTGATAGTGTGATTAGATCCTAAAAGGCATTGTGATTTCTGCCTTGCTTTCTTGCTTTGTGGGGAGCCAGCTGCCATGTCATGAGGACACTCACCCAGTCTCTGGAGACATTCACATGGTGAGGAACCGAGCCCTCTTGCTAACAGACAGTGAGGAACCAAGGCCTCCTGACAGCAGCCATGTGAGTAAGTCATCTTAAGTAGATCTTCTGCCCCCCAAAGTCTTCAGATGATGATTGCGTCTCCAGCTGCCATCTTGACAGCAACCTCATGAGAGACCCCGAGCTAGAACCCCTCCACTAAGTCACTCCTGAAATCTTGACCACACAAACCGAGATAATACATGTTTATCCTTTGAAGCCACTAAGTTACACAGCAGTGGATAACTAATATACAGAGGACATGGGAATGAAAGACACAGTTCTTGATTTAGGTCATACACAAAGAGGCAAACACAAACATTGTGATAAGTGCTATGATGAAAGTGAGGTTGGTGTTCTATGGGTACCCAAAGAACAGGCCCCAGCCTTGACTAGGGAGAAGGATGTCGAGGAAGTGTTCTTAGAAATGACATTTGAGCTAAATTTAGGCAGATGGATAGTGTGCCTATTGTTAAAATATTGCTCCTCAGCTTCAAACCACCTTTCTATATTCTGCCTTGTGATGCTGGGGCTGGGATTTTGCAAACCTCAGCTGGGTTCCTACTAGGGTGTGCCATTAAGGGGCACTAGAGAAAGGCTTCAAGACTGAAAGAAGACAAGGGACTGTTCTTTCCTGTCTGCTCTCTGTTCCTGCCTGTGAAGACCAATAAGTAGCCTTTCATCCTGGCAATGGCATCTAATTTCTTTGGGCTCTTCAGGAACTATTCTCATTGCTCTCTCCTCTGACTTTCAACATCTATAAGGGAATGCCCCCTTCTTAGTTTCTTGAGCCCTACTTGACTGGGACCCTCTTTGTAGCTTATGGGTTTTGATAACCCCACCTCTTTCCTATGCTCCCCCAGCCCTGGAGTGGTGGCTGTTTCCTGCAGTTACTCTCTCATGTACCTCACTGTTCCTCCCCTCTGGCTTTTTGAATCCATCAATATCTGTTTAACTCATTCTCTAATAACTTCTCTCTGTTGAAATATCTAGTGTATGGTTTCTGTGTTCTTGAATGGGGCCTGATTGATACAGGTAGGGATTAACCAGGTGAAAGAGAGTGAAGGATACCCCAGACAGAAGGAAGAGAAAGAACAAAGCCATGAAGGCAAGAATGAGCACAAGGTAATTTAGAACCTGGTCAGACATGTAGGGCAAGTGAGGAAAGGAACAGGATAGGAAGATAATGGCAGTGGATAGGGACTGAGACTTGTCCTTATATTTTTCTTTACAAAATATCCATGTTTGTTAATCTTTTAATGGACACTGTAAATATAGAATCAGACTAGCAGGACATGACTTTTGGATTAGTAGAATTAGAACCTTGGAAAATCCTTCCCCCCAAAACCAACTGGACAAAATTATCAAAAACAACTATTTCAGAACTCAGAAGTTAACCAAATGCATGCAACAAATAGAGAAGCATTTATTTGAGAAAAAAACTACTGAATCTTGATAAGAAGAGTGGAATCTCTGACATTTTAACTTAGGGATGCTCTCATCCCGCTCCCAGCTCCACAGAGCAGTAGCCATGAGGAATGGCAGCTGGAGGGGACTGAGCTGATTTAGAGATCCACAGAAAAGCCCTACCCTCAGGGATGATTTTGGAAATAGTAACAATCCAGAGACAACTTCTGAAATAGTCATTTGAGGAGCAACATGGACCCTCTTCCCAGTGAAACAACCATAACTGGTGAAAATTATAAAACAAAGATTTAAAGTCTCTGAAAGTTATCCTAAGGGAGTACAGCAAATGAATAAACAATTTAAAAAGAAAATCTACTAAATCTTGGTTAGAACAGCAACAGTTTATGGCATTTGAGAAATGAAATGCTCCCTTCCTCCACCCATTTCCCCCCCACCCAGTTCAGGATGACAGAAATTCCATTCTGGTGGATTCAAGCAAGAACACAGGGCTTCCCCTTTCCCCAGCTTCCAGTAGAGGGTATATTCCCCAGAAGGGTCAAGCCACCAGCATTTCTCACCCCCTCCACCTCCATGTTGTAGAAGTTCTATTCCAGGCAAGAATGACTGACAAATTGAGGACTCTCTTCCTCCTCCTAGCCTCTACTTGTAGGGCACAAATTCTATTCCAGGTGTGGTAGAGTAATAATCCTGGGCCCAAGTCACCCCCATCCAGCTTACTTGCTGGGAGAGACAAGCTGAGAGGATCTGTGTGCAGAGCTAGCATGTCACTCTGAGAAAAGTGGGCCACTGTCCCTGCCTCAGTTCTGGAGCAATTGCAGAGGTTTTGGAAAGGCAGGACATAGAACAGAATGCTTCAAAGTTCTCCCTGAGAAAACTGACTTTATTTGGGAAGTTCAAACCTAAGGCCACTCTCAAAAACCAGTGGAGATATTGGAGGTAGGCAATTAAGAGGAGGCTGGTAGTTACTTGAGAGCAACAAGCTAAACCACAGACTGACTAGTTTGCCAGAGAGAACCCATAGAAAGAGAAAGCTAAGAGCCCTCTGGAGTTGGAACAAACCTCAATGACTCATCTCAAACATTGCCCATGCGAAGCGGCCCACATTTAATTGGATTGGTGAAAAATAATGGAGCAATCAATCAGCAATTACTGGGACCTAACAGCTGGATGTTATACCAATAGATGCAGAGAGCTTAACAGAGAGATCAGGGTAAAAGATGGTCAAAGAGAACCTTGATAAAACCACTGTCAACTCAGGGTGATTGTGTGCACGCCCAGGGTTACACCTTCTAAGGAGTAACACTAAAGGCTGCATACTCCAGGAGAAATAGACTTTACTAAAATAGTCAAGCAAAAAACTAAACGAATAAACAAGCAAACAACAACAACATCCAGCTCCAGACAGGAAGATCAGTGTATACAGTTACTACAATATACTATCTGAATTGTTCAGTTTTCAACAACACCAGCAGAAAAGAGACATGAAAAGAAACAGGAAATTATGACCCCAAAACAGGAAAAAAATAAATAAAAGCAAACAACAGAAATTGCCCTAGAGAGGACCAAGGTGTCAGACCTAGTAGGCAAAAACTTCAAAACAACAATTATAAATACAGGCATACCTTGGAGATATTGTGGGTTTAGTTCCAGACCACTGCAATAAAGTGCATATCACAATAAAGTGAGTCAAATGATTTTTTTTGGTTTCCCAGGGCATATAAAGATTATGTTTACACAATGCCAAAATCTATTAGGGGTGCAATAGCATTATGTCTAAAAAATGTACATACCTTAGTTTAAAAGTACTTTATTGTTAAAAAAATGCTAACCATCATCTAAGTCTTCAGCGAGTCATAAACTTTCTGCTGGTGAGGGGTCTTGCCTCGATATTGATATTGATATTGCCTAGATATTGACCGCTCAGGGTTGCTGAAGCTTGAAATGGCTGTTGCAACTTAAAATAAGACAACAATAAAGTTTGTCACATTAATTGACTCTTCCTTTCATGTACGATTTCTCTGTACCATGCGATGCTGTTTGGTAGAATTTTACCAACAGCGGAACTTCTTTCAAAATTGGAGTCACTCCTCTCAAAGTTTGCTGTTGCTTTATCAACTAAGTTTATGTAATATTCTAAATCTTTTGCTGTTATTTCAACAATCTTCAAGCATCTTCACCAGAAGTGGATTCCATCTCAAGTAACCACTTTCTTTGCTCATCCATAGGAAGCAACTCTTCATCTGTGGAAGTATTATCATGAGATTATAACAATTTATTCACATCTTCAGGCTCCACTTCTTAATCTAGTTCTCTTGCTATTTCCACCACATCTGCAGTTGCTTCCTCCACTGAAGTCTTGAACCCCTCAAAGTCATTCATTTGGGTTGGAATCAACTTCTTCCAAACTCCTGTTACTGTTGATATTTTGACCTTTTCCCATGAATCACCAATGTTCTTAATGGCATCTAGAATGGTGAACATTTTCCAGAGATTTTAAATTTACTTCGCCTAGATCTGTCAGAGGAATCATTATCTATGGCAGCTATTGCCCTACAAAATGTATTTCTTAAATAATGAGACCTGAAAGTCAAAATTACTCCTTGATCCATGGGCTGCAGAATTGATGCTGTGTTAGCAGGCATGAAAACATTAATAATTTTGTTCAGCTGCATCAGAGCCCTTGGGTGACCAGGTGCATTGTCAGTGAGCAGTAATATTTTGAAAGGAAACTTTTCCTTTTCCTGGACAGTAGTTCTCAACAGTGTGCTTAAAATATTTAGTAAACCATGTTGTAACTAGATGAGCTATCATTCAGGCTTTGTTGTTTCATTTACAAAGCACAGGCAGAGTAGACTTAACATAATTCTTAAGGGCCTTAGGATTTTGGGAATGGTAAATGAGCATTGGCTTCAACTTAATGCCACCAGCTGCATTAGCCCCTAACAAGAGAGTCAGCCTGTTCTTTGAAGCTAGACACTGACTTCTCCTCTCCAGCTACGGAAATCCTAGATGTCATTTTCTTCCACTATAAAGCTGTTATGTCTACACTGAAAATCTTTTGTTCAGTATAGCAACCTTCATTGATTAAGCTAGATCTTCTGGATAACTTGCTGCAGCTTCTACATTAGCACTTACTGCTTCATGTTGCACTTTTATGTTACGGAGATGGCTTCTTCCTTTAAATCTTATGAACCAACCTCTGCTAGCTTCAAACTTTTTTTTCTGTAGCTGTCTCACCTCTCTTAGCCTTCATAGAATTGAAGAGAGTTAGGGCCTTTCTCTGGATCAGGTTTTGGCTTAAGGGAATGCTGTGGCTGGTTTGATCTTCTATCCAGACTACTAAAACTTATGCCATATTAGCAATAAGGCTGTTTTGTTTTCTTATCGTCTGTGTGTTCACTGGAGGAGCACTTTTTATTTCCTTCAAGAACTTTTCCTTTGTATTCACAGCTTGGATAACTGTTTGGTGCAAGAGGCCTGTCTCAGCTTTTGACATGCCTTCCTCACTAAGCTTAATCATTTCCAGTTTTTGATTTAAAGTGAGAGACATGCAAATTTTCCTTTCACTTAGAAGCCACTGTAGGTTATTGACTGACCTAATTTCAATATAGTTGTGTCTCAGGGAATAGGGAGGCTTGAGGAGAAAAAGAGAGCAGTATGGTGGAGCAGTCAAAACACATGCATTTATCAATGGAGTTCACTGTGTTAAATGAGTATGGTTCTTGGTGCCCCAAAATAATTAAAATAGTAACATCAAAGATCACTGATCACAAATCACCATAACAAATATAACAATATTGAAAAAGTTTGAAATATTGCAGGAATTACCAAAATGTGACACAGAGACATGAAGTGAGTAAATGCTATTGGAAAATTGTGCTGATAAACTTGCTTGATGCAGAGTTGCCACAAACCTTCAATTTGTAAAAAGCACAATATCTACAAAATGCAAAAAGTGAAGTGCAATAAATGGAGTATGCCTGTATATTCAAAGAACTGAAGGAAATTCTGCTTAAAGATGTTAAAGAAAGGTATTATGACAATATCTCATCAAAGAGATCATCAGTAAAGAGAAATTATTAAAAAAATAAAGAAACAAATAGCAAAATAGAAATTTTAGAGTTGAAAAATACAATAGTAGACTTGAAAAGAAAAGCTCAACAGTATATTTGAATTGGCAAAGTACTATATTTGAAGATAAATTGATAGAGATTATAGAGGAATAGAGAGAAATATCATGAGAAAAATAGATAGATCCTCATAGACATGTGGCACAATTTAAGCACACTGACAAATACATCCTGGGAGAGCAACAGGAGAGGGGATAGAGAGAAAAGAGTAGAAAAAGTATTTGAAGAAATAATCATTGAAAATTTCTCAAATTTAATGAAAAACACTAATCTACACATCCAAGAAGCTCAACCAACTCCAACTCGGATAGTATAGAGATCCACATCCAGACACATCAATGAAAGTGTTGAAAAACGAAGTGTAAATCTGTAAATCAGAAAGATAAAAATGAAAAGAAATAGGTGAAAGATTTTAAATCACAGTTTCAATTTCAGTGCTTGTGATTGGTCTGTTCATATTTTCTATTTCTTCCTGGTTCAGTCTCAGAAGGTTGTGTATTTCTAAGAATTTGTCCATTTCTTCCAGGTTGTCCATTTTATTGGCATATAGTTGCTTGTAGTAATCTCTCATGATCCTTTGTATTTCTGCAGTGTCAGTAGTTACTTCTCCTTTTTCATTTCTAATTCTACTGATTTGAGTCTTCTCTTTTTTTATCTTGATAAGTCTGGCTAATGGTTGATCAATTTTGTTTATCTTCTCAAAGAACCAGCTTTTAGTTTTATTGATCTTTGCTATCGTTTCCTTCATTTCTTTTTCATTTATTTCTGATCTGATCTTTATGATTTCTTTCCTTCTGCTAACTTTGGGTTTTTTTGGTTCTTCTTTCTCTAATTGCTTTAGGTTTAAGGTTAGGTTGTTTATTTGAGAAGTTTCTTTTTTCTTGATGTAGGCTTGTATTGTTATAAACTTCCCTCTTAGAACTGCTTTTGCTGCATCCCATAGGTTTTGGGTCGTTGTGTTTTCATTGTCATTTGTTTCTAGGTATTTTTTGATTTCCTCTTTGATTTCTTCAGTGATCTCTTGGTTATTAAGTAGTGTGTTGTTTACCCTCCATGTGTTTGTATTTCTTACAGATTTTTCCTGTAATTGATATCAAGTCTCATAGCATTGTGGTTGGAAAAGATACTTGATACAATTTCAATTTTCTTAAATTTACCAAGGCTTGATTTGTGACCCAAGATATGATCTATCCTGGAGAATGTTCCATGAGCACTTGAGAAGAATGCGTATTCTGTTGTTTTTGGATGGAATGTCCTATAAGTATCAATTAAGTCCATCTTGTTTAATGTATCATTTAAAGAATGAAATCAGAACACTCCCTAACACCATACGCAAAAATAAATTCAAAATGGATTAAAGACCTAAATGTAAGACCAGACACCATCAAACTCTTAGAGGAAAACATAGGCAGAACACTCTATGACATATATCACAGCAAGATCCTTTTTGACCCAGCTCCTAGAGAAATGGAAATAAAAACAAAAATAAACAAATGGGACCTAATGAAACTTAAAAGCTTTTGCACAGCAAAGGAAACCATAAACAAGATGAAAAGACAACCCTCAGAATGGGAGAAAATATTTGCAAATGAAGCAACTGACAAAGGATTAATCTCCAAAATATACAAGCAGCTCATGCAGCTCAATATCAAAAAAACAACCCAATCCAAAAATGGGCAGAAGACCTAAATAGACATTTCTCCAAAGAAGATATACAGATTGCCAACAAACATATGAAAGAATGCTCAACATCATTAATCATTAGAGAAATGCAAATCAAAACTACAGTGAGATATCATCTCACACCAGTCAGAATGGCCATCATCAAAAAATCTACAAACAATAAATGCTGGAGAGGGTGTGGAGAAAAGGGAACCCTCTTGCACTGTTGATGGGAATGTAAATTGATACAGCCACTATGGAGAACAGTATGGAAGTTCCTTAAAATACTAAAAATAGAACTACCATATGACCCAGCAATCCCACCACTGGGCATATACCCTGAGAAAACCATAATTCAAAAAGAGTCATGTACCAAAATGTTCATTGCAGCTCTATTTACAACAACCAGGACATGGAAGCAACCTAAGTGTCCATCAACAGATGAATGGATAAAGAAGATGTGGCACATATATACAATGGAATATTACTCAGCCATTAAAAGGAACGAAACTGAGTTATTTGTAGTGAGGTGGATGGACCTAGAGACTGTCATACAGAGTGAAGTAAGTCAGAAAGAGAAGAACAAATACCATATGCTAACACATATATATGGAATCTAAAAAAAAAAAGAAAAAAAGAGAAAAAAGTGGTCAGAAGAACCTAGGGGCAAGACGGGAATAAAGATGCAGACCTACTAGAGAATGGACTTGAGGACACGGGGAGGGGGAAGGGTAAGCTGGGACAAAGTGAGAGAGTGTCATGGACATATATACAATACCAAACGTAAAATAGATAGCTAGTGGGAGGCAGCCACATAGCACAGGGGGATCAGCTCGGTGCTTTGTGACCACCTAGAGGGGTGGGATAGGGAGGGTGGGAGGGAGGGAGATGCAAGAGGGAAGAGATATGGGGACATATGTATATGTGTGACTGATTCACTTTGTTATAAAGCAGAGGCTGAGACACCATTGTAAAGCAATTATACTCCAATAAAGATGTTAAAAAAAAAAAAAGAAATAGGTGAAGGAGATTAAGAGGTACAAACTTCCAGTTGCAAAATAAATGAGTCATGGGTATGAAATGTACAGTGTGGGGAATATAGTCAATAGCTATGTAGTATATTTTTATGGTGACAAATTGTAACTAGACCTATCATGGTGAACATTTTGATATGTATAGAAATATAGAATCACTGTGTTGTGCAATAGTAACTAACATAGTGTTGTAGGTCAATTATACTTCAAAAAGTAACAAAGTCATAGCAGAAGAGATCAGATTTGTGCTTACCAGAATCGGGGGTGGGGGGGTGGAGAGTGAATTGGATGAAGGCAGTCAAAAGGTACAAACTCGCAGTCAAGAAATAAATTAGTGCTAGGGATGTAATGTACAACATGCTAAATATAATTAACACTGCTCTTCATTATATATGAAAGTTGTTAAGAGAGTAAATCCTAAGAGTTCTCATCACAAGGAAAAATATTTTATTTTTTACATTTCTTTAATTTTGTATCTATACGAGATGATGGATGTTCACTAAACTTTTTGTGGTCATCATTTCATGATGTATGTAAGTCAAGTCATTATGCTGTTCACCTTAAACTTAAACAATGCTGTACGTCAATTATATCAATAAAACTGGAAGGAAAAAAAGAAAAAGAAAAATGACTAGTCATGTGCAAGGAAACCTCAGTAAGATTAATAGTCGACTTCTCATTAGAAACAATGGATCCTGAAGACAGTAGGATAAATATTTAAAGTGCTAAGAGGAAGAGAAAAAAAAAACCCCAAAACTCATCAACCAGACTTTTATCCAGCAAAACTATTTTTCACAAATGAAGGTTGAGAAAAAAAGACATTCCCAGATGAACAAAAATGGAGAGAATTCATTGCTAATAGACCTGCATTACAAGAAATAGTAAGGGAAATTCTTCAGGCTAAAAGTAGGTGACCCAGAGAATAATTTGAATTGACACACACATGTAAAAGGTGACTACAGAACTTAACTACCATGAATATTGAGAATCTACTGTATATGGTAATTGCTAGAACAACAATTAAAATTTTTTTAAATAGTCAAGATATCATTAAGAGAATTAAGAGTTACACTAGAAAATATTCATTTAATACAAACAAAGCAGTAAACAAGGAACAGAGGAACAAAAAGACATGGGACACACTGAAAACAAAACAAAACAAAAAAGCAACTATCTCAATGATAACATTAAATGTGAGTGGATCAATCAGTCCAATCAAAAGACAGAGACTGCCAGATTGGTTAATAAGACAACATCCAAATGTGTGCTGACAAAGTAGCTACACTACATTTAATGATACTAACAGAATGAAAGTAAAATGAAGGCAAAAGACATATCATTCATATAGCAGTCATAAGAAAACTAGAGTTGCTATACCAATACCAGACAAAATAGACTTTAAAACAAATAATGTTAATGGAGATAAATAGGAACATTTTCTAATGATAAAAGGGTCAATCCATCATGCATATATAGCAATTAGAAAAATATATGTATCTAATAATAGAGCTCCAAAATACATGGAGCAATAACTGACAGAATTAAAGGGAGAAACAGACAATTCAACAATAATGGAGACTTCAATATCCCACTTTACCAATGGTTAGAACAACTAGGCAAAATATTGACAAGGAAATAGAAGACTTCAATGTTATAAACCAACTAGACCTCACAGATATCTATAGAATGTTTCATCCAACAAAAGCAGATTACACATACTTATCAAGTGCATGGGGAATATTTTCCAGGAAAGAACATGTACTGTGCCATAAAACAAGCATATCTATCTATCTATCTATCATCTATCTATCTATCTATCTATCTATCATTTATCATCTATCTAACATCATACAGGTGGTCATGGGTTTGCATTCACAGATATGGAAGGCTGACTGTACGAGACTTGAGCATCTGTGGATTTTGGTGTTCTCGGGAAGTGGGGGATGAGGGGGTGTTGAAACCAATACTGATACTGAGAGACAACTGTACTTAGTGGTTTAAGATTGAAAGCTTCCCCTAAGGTAAAGAAAAAGGAAAAGATGCATGCTTTCAACACTGTTATTCAGTATTGTACTGGAGGTTCTAGGCAGGGCAATTAGGCAAGAAAAAATAAGAGACATTCAGATTGGAAAGGAAGAAGTAAAACTATCTCTATTTGCAGGTGATATGACACTCTATATAGAAAATCCTAAGCAATTCACTAAAAACTATTAGAACTATTAGCTTCAGTTGCTGAAGCTGGAAGTGGGAAAAAGAAGGGACTGAATATGGAGACAAGGGATCTTTTGGGGATGATAAAAATGTTCTGAAATTGATTTTAGGTAGTGGTTTCATAATTAGGTAAATTTATTAAAAGTCAGTGAATGGGTTTTATCGTATGGATATTATAGCTTAATAAAGCTGTTAAAACAAAAATAAATACAGTTATGTGGGATATATGTTCAAATACTGGAATGCATCACATACTAGAAACATACTGAGGGAAAATCAGTTCACTCTGTTTGGGGTTGAAGGGTACTAAACATGAGACAAACATGGAATGAAAACCATTCTTGGTTTTGTCTATACCTGAACAACCCCAAAATCCATTAAATACAATTACTTGTAGTCTTTCTAAAGTTAGAGTTGAAGCCAGTCCACCATGAGGTTGGTGCAGAGAAGGGGTTCACATAAATGCTGATGGTAGGAGCCAAGGGCGCAGAACCCACATTTTGGCACTGCTTTGTTATTTTCTCCTAGTGTTCTGTGAATATTTTATGTAGAAAGCTATATGAGACAGTAGCATTTGGAAATGGGGAGCTTCTCAAATGTCATCTCAAAGGTCTCCTTCCTATACATTCCCTTTAACAACAATTTCTTTTTTGGTTGGACACATACTTTTTTATTTGCTTGCAGATTCTCATTGAAGTTTGTGCGGGTGGAACAGCAGATGCTGTGATGCTTGGTAAATGCCTTTTTGTTGTTATTGTTAAAATTTTAATTTTTTGAGAGTATAATTGATTTACAATGTTGTGTTAGTTTCAGGTGTACAATAAAGTGATTCAGTTATAAATATACATTTATTCATGTTTTAAGATTCTTTTCTCTTATAGGTTATCCCAGAATATTGAGTAGAGTTCCCTGTGCTATACAGTATGTCCTTGTTAGTTATCTCTCTTGTACACAGCAGTGTGTGCATGTTTATCCCTTGCTCCTGATTTATCCCTCCCCACCACGTTTCCCCTTTGGTAACCAGAAGTTTGTTTTTGATATCTGTAAGTCTGTTTCTGTTTTGTGAATAAGTTCATTTGTATCATTTTAAAAATTATATTCCACATATGTGTAACATCATATGATATTTGTCTTTCTTTGTCTGACTTACTTCACTTAGTATGATAATCTCTAAGTCCATCCATATAGTTGCAAATGGCATTATTTCATTCATTTTTATGGCTGAGTGATATTACACTGTATATATGTACCACATCTTCTCTATCCATTCCTCTGTCAATGGACATTTAGGTTGTTTCCATGTCTTGGCTATTGTAAATAATGCTTCAATGTTCATTGTTCATTGCAGCACTGTTTAGAATAGCCAAGACATGGAAGCAACTTTTAACAACCGTTTAAATAAAAATGCCTAGAAATTTGTTAGTGATACAAAAGGACATGTCAGCTGGTAGGTCACTATGACCTCTGATGGCCTCACATGGGCACTGGGTATCAGGTATTTCAATATAGGTGGCAAGGAGCCAGTGGACAATTAGGGTTGCCATCAACAGAGCTGCTTTCAAATAATTAAATCTCCACCTTCTTCTGTGGAGTTCCTCCTCTTTTTGAGGATCATTCTCTTCTGCTAATACCCATCACCACTCTTTTTTATTTGCCATCTATCAATCTTTCCCTTACATTGTAAAAGACTTTAGTATTGAGTTCATGACCCTCTTTCCCACCCCAAATCCTGCTCTCACTCTGTGTGTTTTTAATAGTCACATGGATGACACATCTGACATCTAAATCCTCATAGTTTCTTGTCTTTTCAATCCAGTGATCTTCCTCTTCATACCACTGTAATACCAGCTCGTCATTAGCCGTAATTCCCGTGCCACTTCACGACTCCCCTTAGTGAGTACATCCTCCTTTTCTTCCTGTAGCCTCCACACTTTTTCACTTTTACTATTCTAATAAGTTATTAGATTGCTTAGACTGGGGGTCATAGGCAAATTTTTCTGTCAAGGGTCAGATCGTAAAAATTTCAGCCTTTTGGGTCATATGAGCTCTGTCACAGTTACTCAAATCTGTTGTTTCAGGGAAAAAGCAGCCCTAGACAATATGTAAGCAAATGGGAATGGCTGTCTTCCAAGAAACACTTTATTTACAAAAACAGGCCACAGATCAGATTTGGTCCATGGCCATGGTTTATATTCCTCTCCGCTGAGTTTAGACTCAAGCCTAGACATGGGCTTACACAAGAATAAGCAAAAAAAAAAAAAAGAAAGAATAAGCAAATAATTTTACTTTTCTGAGTCTCCCTTTCTCTATCTGTGTATTGGGGATGATGCTTTCTAACTCTCCAAGTTTATGAGAATTAAATGAGACGATGTACCACCAGCCTCATGTAATCGATAGCATGCAGTACTCAGGAAATCCATGTTTTTTAAAAGGGGTACTAATAAAATCTTTTTTGTAGGCTGAGTTCTGAATGAGTTGAGGAATTAGAAAAAAGCAAATGGAGAGCAATGCCTTACCCCAAAATTCACTGTTATGTATAAGAAAGCTGTAATTGGAGACGGTGTCTTATATCTGTAGGCAAGCGGCCTTTCTAATACTGAACTCCAGAATCAGAGAAGCTTACCTACACCATCCAGGCGGCACTAGACCAAGTCAGGCTTTCTCAAACAGGTAGAGGAGACTGGCTACCTTCTTACAAAAAATCATTAAGGTCCGTCCAAATGGATGGAAATATCAGGAGTGGGTTCTTAATGTTCTGCCTAGAGCAAATGTTCGTTGCCTTCCCCCACTGTTCCCAGACTGGAGGTTTATGTTCATGAGGTCAAGGCAACCTCTCCCACAAGGGTGTTGGCAGCACATTCACACTTTCTCATAGTTTCCTGAGTGTGTGCCAGGGGAGGTTCTCTGAGTTTAGCTCAAACTTCTCTGTGAATGTGTTCCAAAAGCAGACTAGAATGGATTTTAACCTCCCAGGGCCTATGGACGTGGCGAAAAAAAGACCCTGCTAAGGGATTAACATTGCTTGGCCATCTTTTCTTTTATCTTAAAAAAAACTTTATGCCAATGTTGCATTTCCCAAGGGGTATGCTGAAGTTTAAATTGACAAAATTGTCTAAGTTATTTACCAATTAAATGGCTTTAATCACCCCCTCCCGCACCAAATCATTGAGTAAAATTAACACTATGGGAAAATGTACTCTTGGAGTACCTAAGTACCCTCTTCCCCGCAAATGTGTCCTCATACTACCCACGCCTTTGGGCAAAAATTTTTAATTTGAGAAGCAAAAGCCAAGACTGATATGTCAACCAAAAATCAGCTTTCCTTCACTACATTTATTTCTTCTCAAATGAGTCTCCAGGACTCAGCCATACCCTGAAACCACCATGCCCATTCCTGTGGGCTGCATGCCCGCACAAGTCAAGGAAGCTCTAGCCTCAGCTCAACTGCTGGCACGATGACCTCAGGCCACTTTTGTAGCCCTTCTCCGTGTCCCAGGCTCTTTGTTACACTGGGGTGGTAGTATGTATCCTGACTAGCTCAGCAAGTCTTATGCAAACAAAATGAGTTAATTATATATTTTAGGGGTACAAAGCATGTGTCTGTTTACTATGCTATTATCTATGGGGCTGTGGTAATTATGCTGTGGCTCAGAGCACACATTTATCATCAAAGATTTAGGGAGCCAAGTGTTATCACTTAGTTCTACACAAGAGAGAAGGCTTTTAGGGTTTAGTTTAAGAATACTGGGCCCACTGTTATCATTGTCACAATACAGTAGTACATGGCAGTAGAGAGAAACATGCCTTATAAGGTGTGGGGAGGGACCGGCGGGATCTGTATCTCTTTTCTTTCAATACATTCCTTTAGAAATTATCTACTGAATCTCTGTGCCAATCTTCTGCATGCTGTGATCACAGCCTTGATATCCATAGTTATATGGATATGTGCCTGGACGGATTGGTACAGATGCAAACAAACAAATGTTATATGTACATACATATATCATATATGTGAAATATACATATGTATATCTATATACATATCTCTCCCTAGGTATCTCTGTCTCTATAGCTATCTCCATGCAGAGCAATGCAAATTGAGCATGGCTGGTATAATATGGTGGTAACAGGTCACCTGGTAGGTGGCTGCATTGTGACTACTTTACCACTGTTAGTGACAATGATTCCCCATGCCCATAGAATTTGCTCTTTTGGATTCTCTCCTATCCTGTTACAGATGCAGAGTGCAGTGAGATTTAGACCTATGGCTCCTCCTCTTATGGCCTGAGATTGATTTTATTCATTCATTCATTCATTCATTCATGCCACGACTGCGCCCCGCCCCGCCATATGAGGGATCTTAGTCCCCCGACCAGGGATCGAACACGCGCCCCCTGCAGTGGAAGCGCGAAGTAGTCGTAACCACTGGACCGTCAGGGAAGTCCCCTGAGATTTAATTTAAATCATCATTGTTGGAGTGCTTAATGGATGCAGTTGTTTAGACCAAGGGAAAGTGTTTCCAAAGAACACACTCCAAAGATTGAGAAGAACCAGCCAAATCAAATCTCAGTCATTCAAGAACCGTGGACGAGGGCTTCTGTTTTCCTTCTTTCCAGTTTTTCCGATACTTCTGCTACTGTGGAAGTGACTAATTTCCACATGACAGCGAAACGAGGGCATAAGCAAAGGAAATCCACCAAGTAAATAAGTAAATAAATAACTACGTAAGACCTCAACCAAAGGTGACCCTGGGCTGGGATTAGATATGTCCGTTCTCTGAAACGAACTCCCTCCTGGCTTCTTTCTCTGGCTCTGTGGAGTGAGCAAGGGCATTTCATCGCTGGGGAGGGCTGTGATTCTACCTGGCACATTCTGGCCACAAATGGCATTTCAGCTTTTTTTTTTTTTTTTTTTTTTATTAATTTATTTATTTATGGATGTGTTGGGTCTTCGTTTCTGTGCGAGGGCTTTCTCTAGTTGTGGCAAGCGGGGGCCACTCTTCATCGCGGTGCGTGGGCCTCTCACTGTCGCGGCCTCTCTTGTTGCGGAGCACAGGCTCCAGACGCGCAGGCTCAGCAATTGTGGCTCACGGGCCCAGTTGCTCTGCGGCATGTGGGATCTTCCCAGACCAGGGCTCGAACCCGTGTCCCCTGCATTGGCAGGCAGATTCTCAACCACTGTGCCACCAGGGAAGCCCGGCATTTCAGCTTTTGATCAGTGAAGCTTATAGGCTTCGAGACTCCAGTCCCGAAGTAAATGCAAAGACTGCTTTATCCGAAGAAACTCAGGACGGCTGTAATTCCTGTGAGAAAATATGTGAATATGATGGAGGAGATATTCATCCATAGGTACCGTACTGCAGAGACAGGAGGGAGAACCATAGACCAGTCGGTGCTTTTCAAATGGTACATTGCAACCCTTTAGGGGATAGTAAAATTATCTTATTTGGGCATGAAAAATACTTTAAAAATGGAATAGAGTAGTATAGAGTAAAATAGAATAACTAGAAAATATCACAGTACATTGCATGCAGTAAGGATAAGGATTGTTTTATGAAACTTTGGGGTGTGTGTGTGTGTATGTGTGTGTGTGCCCTGAAATGAGATTTGATATGATGTTCTTACTGTGGGCCCCAGGCAAAAGAAGTTTGGGAAACGCTGCTGTAATTTAACTCTTTGGCACATACTTTTGGTATTCTGGGTTTGCAAAACAAAAACTAAAATTCTGGCCACTCAACAATGACCTTCTCTAAAGAATACACTCTTGCCCTTTATGGCAATGTTTCTCAACTACTTTAGCATGAGGTGATTAAAAACCTGAGGTGGAAACAAGCTGCCTAAGAAAACAAAGGGGAGATTTAGAAGGAAGCCCCCAGAAGCATGTAAGACAAGGGAGAGTGGATACTAGATAATGCATATGTGCGTGCATGCATGCATGCGTGTGTGCATGTGTGTGTATCTGAGAGAGATTTAGAGACCAGAGTTCATCAGAGGGCATCAGAAAAAAAGTGTTTCTTGGGGTAAACAGTCATGAGAGAAAAGGCTCAGAGCCCTGATGTGATTCCAAACGAAAGAGTTCATCTGAGCGTCAGAAACCAGGAGTTCTTTCCTGCCTCACCCAGTTCAGCTCTCTGCTTTGTGGAGGACAATTGTTTCTGATTTCTAATAGAACATATGATGGAATTTCCTGGAAACTCAGAAGAGAGCAGTTGTACAGCACACAACCCTATTCTGGAAAAGTACTGAAGAGGAACCTAGGTATACACAGCAATGTTATATTTATTTGATTTAACGTGTGATTATTTCTCCTGTCCTCTCTTACAGGATTCTTGCTTTGTTTCCAAATGCTGTAGCTCATAAATTACTGCTGACGTTGATGTTTATCTTAGTTTTCTGGGTCATTTACTTCTCTTCCAAAGACCTTGAAAAGGTAGGAATTGTTTCCTTTTTCAGAATTTCAGAAAGGGTGACTTTGAATGCTCAGTGTGATCAATGAAAGAATTAAAAGTTAAAAGCATGTTATCTTAGCAACAGATGTGGATGAGAGGGCCCTTTGTTCAGCAGTTATTCCTTTGACACCATGTATTCTATTATTATTATTTTTTTCAGTGGCAGGTGGATTTACTGCCGTCTCTGTAGTGTCTGGCCCTGCTAACCATCCCTTCTAAACATTCTCTCCGACCTTGACCTCTGAGCCTCCAATCCAATTAAATCTCTGTGTCAGCCCCTGCTTTTTTCACAGGGTTTTTAAAAATTCTTTACATAGTTCAGTTCACATTTTTTGATTTTCCCTTTCTGCAGTCTTTTTTAAAAACTGATTTTGCTTTACTTTCTCCTCTTCTCAACCATTTAGTACAAATCCGATCTTTCGAAAATTCTGCTTTCATCATCTTCTTGACCTGATCAAAAACTTTCACCAATGGCTTTCACAGGTGGTAGCACTGAGGAGATCAACTCCTTAGTTAGCTATTCAACCTTCTTCTAAATTTGAACCCAACTTCTTTTCAAAGTATCTATTTCACCTTTGTCTAATACAAACCCTCAGCTCCAAACAAGAAGGACCACAAATGTAGGATGTTCAGACGATGATGTGAACTGGTAAATAGTAGAGCTCTCAAATCACAGCTCAGAAGCTTTCTCTCTGTGAGTCCTCTCTGTAAATATGTGTTTTCTAGATTTCTTCCATCAATCCTCTTCTTGTTCATGCTTGTACCCTTTAATTCATAGGCTCAGGTCCCACCCACCACCAATATTAGTGTTTCTTAAAGTGAGGTCTGGGGCTTCCCTGGTGGTGCAGTGGTTGAGAATCTGCCTGCCAATGCAGGGGACACGGGTTCGAGCCCTGGTCTGGGAAGATCCCACATGCCATGGAGCAACTAGGCCCGTGAGCCACAGCTACTGAGCCTGCGTGTCTGGAGCCTGTGCTCTGCAACAAGAGAGGCCGCGATAGTGAGAGGCCCGTGCACCGTGATGAAGAGTGGCCCCCGCTTGCCGCAACTAGAGAAAGCCCTCGCACAGAAACGAAGACCCAACACGCCAAAAATAAATAAATAAATTAATTAAAAAAAAAAAAGTGAGGTCTGGACACTCTCTGCACTGGAACACCTGTGTTTGTGCATGTGTGTGTAAAATGCAGATTCCTGAGCCCTACTCCAGAGCTACTAAAAAGAAATCTTTGGACTTGAGACTAAAATAATGAAGTTTTGAAAACTCTAATCAGAAAAGATACATGCACCCCGATGTTCATAGCAACGCTATTTACAATAGCCAAGACATGGAAGCAACCTAAGTGTCCATCCACAGATGAATGGATAAAGAAGATGTGGTACATTTATATAATGGAATATTACTCAGCCATAAAAAAGAATGAAATAATGCCATTTGCAGCAACCTGGACGGACCTAGAGTTTATCATACTAAGTTCATTTCAGCAAGTCAGACAGAGAAAGACAAATATTATATGATATCACTTATTTGTGGAATCTAAAAAAATGATACAAATGAAGTTATTTACAAAACAGAAATAGGCTCACAGGCATAGAAAACAATCTTATGGTTACCAAAGAGGAAAGTGGGGTCAGGGGTGGGGTAAATTAGGAGTTTGGGATCAACAGATACACACTACTATATATACAATAGAGAGTCCAGTGGTTAAGACTCTGCTCTTCCACTGCAGGGGGCACAGGTTTGATCCCTGGTCGGGGAACTAAAGATCCAGCATGCCGTGCGGCGCAGCCAAAAAAAAAAAATAGATAAACAGCAGGACCTACTGTATAGCACAGGGAACTATATTGATATCTTGTAATAATCTATAATGGAAGAGAATCTGAAAAAGAATATATATGTAACTGAATCACTTTGCTGTACGCCAGAAACACAACATTGTAAATCAACTATACTTCAATAAAAAAATAAAATGATAAAGTTTTAACAAGTCCCCCAGCTGATTCACATGTCCACTGAAGTTTGAGAATCGCTGCCTACGTACTTCCAGAGCTGAGATCTCTTCTGTGCCCCACTATTCAATACATTCATCGGTTATCTCCACCTCAATTCCACTAGTGTTACCAACACAAAGAAAAGCACACTGAGTTTACGCTCCTCTTCACCACCCTCCTTGGCAAAACAGGATCACCCAGAAACAAATTCTCTGCTCTTTCTCCGCTCTCTCCTCTGTTGCCACAGCCCATTAGTCAACCAAGCCAAAACTCTCTCCACAAGCAATCAGCCGCTAATCTCACAAATTCTACCTCCTAAATCTCTCTCAAATCTATCCTTTTATCTCCATCCCCAGAGTCTTGCTTTAGTCCAGTCCTTTGTCATTCCTCATCTATGGTGTGGAAATAGTCCTCTAATTAATTTCCCTGGCTCCCAGTCTCGGCCTGCTCTAATCATTCATTCAGCAAACGTTTGTTGAGTATAGATTGTGTGCCGGGGCTGAACTAGGTATTAGGGATACAGAAATATAGGACATCATCTTTATGTTCAGGAGTCTGAGATTATATTTCTAAAATAAAAATGCCGTGCTCCCAACTTCAGTGGGAACATGGCAGGGCCCAGACTTCCTGGCACAGTGTCTCGGTCAGGCTTTTTTATTAAAGGGTACAGAAAGCCTGGCCCAAGGCATTCTTGCACTGGCTGTTTCCTCTGCCTGTTCTTCCTCCAGGTTTTCACATGGCTAACACTCTTCCTTCAGGTTTTTGCTCAAATGTCATCCTCTTTATTTAGCACTAGAAACAGCCCCCACCCTACCTCTTAGTGTTTCCCTTACTCTGTTTGACTTTTAACTTTCTAAAATACTATATAATTTACTTATTTATTATGTTCATTGATTATTGTCTATCTTGACCTGCTATAAGGTGATCTCCATAAGAGAAGGATTTTAATCTATATTTATTTGTTGGTATATCCCAAGTGCCTAGAACAATGGCTGGCACGTAGTAGGTGCTTAATAAATAACTGTTAAATTACAAAATAAGGACTGTTCAGTGATCTAGGTGAGAGGTAATGGTGACCTGAAATAAGGCACTAACAATGAGGTTGGAGAAAAGTCAATGAATTTGAGACAGAATTGACGGAAATAGATTGACTGTGGTGAGGGGGTGAGGAGGTGGAATTAAGCAGTAATTATTCTAGATATGTACAAGTACATGACTGGTGATGCCATTCACTGAAGTATAGAACAGAGTAGGGGAAGTAGTTTTGGAAAAAAAGGTAAGTTTAGATACGAACAGTTTATGTTTGAGGTGCTTTTATGTCATCTAAATGGAAATGTTTCTTCAGTAGACTTGAATATAGACATTTGAAGCTAAGAAAGACGTGGTTTAGGAAAATGGATTTAGGAATCATCAGAATATAAATGGCAGCTTAACTCATTGGTGTCTGTGACAATTCCTTGAGTGAGCTACAGAATGAAAAGAAAAGGACCTACTGTATAGCACAGGGAACTCTACTCAATACTCCGTAATGGCCTATATGGGAAAAGCATCTAAGAAAGAGTGGATATATGTATATGTATAACAGATTCACTTTGCTGTACACCTGAAACTAACACAACACTGTAAATCAACTATACCCCAATAAAAATTTTAAAAAAGAAAAAAAAGTTGCTAGTGCTATTGCCCCGAAGAACAAAAAAAGCACTGGTCTGAGAAGTGAGTGGTAGGAAAGAAAGTGACTGATGAGAACTCCTGAGAAGTTTAACTGGGTAGGGATAGGGAATAAGCAAAAGTTAGTATAGCAGTTCTTTTTTTAATATGAGAGATACATGAATGAATTTAAATTCTTATGGAAAGAAGTTAACAGAAAAAAATTGGAAGCAGAAAAAAATGGTATGGTACAATTAAATAGGGCAAGGTGACAGAAAGTTGAATTGCCATATGACTACTTTTTTAGATTTCTAAAGCTGAGGTTAAGGAACAAAAAAATTTAGGTATTGGAGGAGTTGCCTCCTGGACATTGAGGTCTACTTGGAGGATATCAGGATTTTTTTTTTTAAATAAATTTATTTATTTATTTATTTATTTTTGGCTGTGTTGGGTCTTAGTTTCTGTGCGAGGGGTTTCACCAGCTGTGGTGAGTGGGGGCCACTCTTCATCGCGGTGCGCGGGCCTCTCACTATCGCAGCCTCTCTTGTTGCGGAGCACAGGCTCCAGACGCACAGGCTCAGTAGTTGTGGCTCACGGGCTTAGTTGCTCCGCGGCATGTGGGATCTTCCCAGACCAGGGCTCGAACCCGTGTCCCCTGCATTGGCAGGCAGATTCTTAACCACTGCGCCACCAGGGAAGCCCGATATCAGGATTTTTAATGATGAAGACTATAAGTCAGTTTCTTCAAAATTTTCAGGCAATGAGTAGAAGGTACCAATGACTAGAAAATGATGGATAAGATTATGTAGTAATTAGTGATAGTTGGTCAGATGTATCATGGAGAACAAAAGATCTTAGAGTCTTCTGAAAAATACTGTATGTATCAGTGTCTATATATATGAAATATATATGTATTTGAATTATATATTTATATTTATATGTATTTACTATATATATCTTTAATATATATTTGAAATATATATACCCCTAATATTTATATTTGAAAAAAATATATTTGAAACAGGTTGTTAAAAGAATGAGGCAACTGGGCTAAGAGAAATTGAGCATTGAATCCTGATCTACTATTATTGAATTATTATTGAATCCTGCTACTACTATTTTAAAGAGACTTTCCCCTTTATATGACTCATTTTAAGGGTCAGGCACAAAATTATTTGTTTTTCCTCACTCATATTTATGGTTCATATATTGTGTAATTCCATTGTATAATATTCTTGAAATAATGGAGGAATGGCAAACAGATAAATGGTTTTCAGGGGTTAAGGGATTAAGGAGGGGTGGGCCTGGAAGGGAAGTAAGTGTGACTAAAAAGGGCTACATGAAGGAGTTACAGATACAAGGAGTTCCTGGAACTCAGTGACAGTTCTGGTGGTGATGGAAATGTTCTGTATCTTGACTATATTCAGTGTCAATATGCTGGTTGTGATATTTTACTACAGTTTTACAAGATGTTATCATTGTGGAAACTGGGTAAAGGGTATATGAGGTCTCTCTATTATTTCTGACAACTGCATGTGAATTTACAATTGTCTAAAAATAAAAAGTTTAAGGTTTCCCTCATTGCTATACTACTGTTCAAGTTAAAAATCTCATTACACACTGAATCTTACACAAACCATATTTCCCTTAAGAGTTTAGAACCTCATGTGGTGGTCAGCTTGCCTTTATCAGACCTTGTCCAAATGTTCCTGCCTGATCTCAGGTGCTACAGGAATTCTAGGGAAACACATTAGGTTTCCCACTCAGGCTGAGAAACCTTCTTCTTGCCCCGTTTGTCTGGCTGAAGGACCAAAAGTAGGGATCTCATAGAATGGGAAAGGTTTGGGGAGATTGCAAAGACAAAGCTCAAAAGAGTTATCCCGTAAAGAGGTGGATGAACTCCTGGGCTCAACTCTGAGTTTAGCATGTGTCACTCTTACCCTAAATAGCACACTAAAGGCTTAGGGAATTCAGTTACAGCCTGGACCATTGCCCAGGTCCCAGACTGACCACTGGATGTTACATGCATGGGACAGATTCAAACAGTACAGCCAAAGGTTTTGAGAACTGAACAGACCTTGAAACTAGAGCCCACAAAAGGTGGGTTGGAACTAATGGCTTTAACCTAACTAGATCAATTGCCTGATTTAAAAAAATCAACATTATCTTTAGGGTTTAAACAAGATCCAGAATCTCACAGCACAGTAGTTAAAATATCCAAATATAAGCCAAAACTATTCAGCATATGAGGAACCAGGAAAATTACAACTTGCAGGAGAATAAGCAAAGTCACCAACCCTGAGATAATGTAGATGTTGAAATTATCAAAAACTTTAAAACAGTAGTTATAATTGTATTAGTTTTCTACTGCTGCTGTGACAAATTATCACACACTTGGTGGCTTACATGATACAAATGTATTATCTTATGTTTCTTGAGGTCAAAATTCCAGAATGAACCTCACTGGGTTAAAATCAAGGTGCTGGCAGTGTGCGCACCCTTCTGGACACTCTATGGGAGAGTTCATCTCCTTGCCTTTTCTAGCTTCTAGAGCTCGTCTGTTTTCTCTGGCTCCTCCATCTTCAAAGCCAGCAACTTTGGGCCAAGTTCTTCTCACACCACCATCTCTTTGGTTCTCCCTCTTCTGCCTCTCTTTTTTACTTTTGAGGACTCTTGTGGTTACTTTTGACCCACCTGGATAATTCAGGATAATTCAGTATTCCCTATTTTAAGGTCAGCTGATTAGCAACCTTAACTGCACCTTTGATTTTAATTTCCTTTTGCCATGTAACCTAACATATGCATAAGTTTTGTGCAATAGAAACACAGATACCTTATTCTTTTTCCTCAATAGGTAGGACGTTTTTTCTCTCTCAGGCTTCTATCATGATTTTTCTCTTTGTCTTTGATTTTCTGTAGTTTGAGATGATATGCTTAGGTGTAGATTTTTAAAATTATTTATCTTCTGTGGTGTTTTCTGAGTTTCCTGGGTCTATGGTTTGGTGTTTGTTATTAATTTTGGATAATTCTCAGCCATTATTATTTCAAATATTTCTTCTGTTCTTTTCTCTTTCTTTTTCTTCTGATGTTTCCAGTATGTGTATGCTATACTTTTTATATTTGTCCCATAGTTCTTAGGTGTTCTGTTCCTTTTTGCCTTTGCTTTTCAGTTTGGGAAGTTTCTACTGACATACCTTCAAGCTCACTGGTTCTTTTCTTGGCTGTGTTTAGTCTACTAACAAGTTCATCAAAGTCATTCTTTGCTTCTCTTACAGTGTTTTTTATTTCTAGCATTTCTTTTTGATTCTTTCTTAGAGTTTCCATATCTCTGCTTACATTACCTATTTGTTCCTGTATGTTGCCCACTTTTCCCATTAGAACCTTAGCACATTAATTATAGTTATTTTTAATTCCTGGTCTGATCATTCCAAAGTCTCTACTATAGCTGAGTCTGGCTCTGATGCCCATATTGTTGCTTCAGACTGTGTATTTTTTTTGTTTTGTGCATCCCTTGTAATATTTTATTGAAAGCTGGACATGATCTATAGGGTAGCTGGATTTGGGTATTTTCCTTCCCTCAGGTTGGTTAGGCTTTGGTAAACCCAAGTAATTTAAGTTCTGGTGAAATAGTTTCCCTTGAGGGCAAAGCTTGTTAAGGAGAAGAGAGCACTCTGGGTGTATTTCAAGATCATTATAGAAGAATTAAAAAGAGAGAAAACAAGTAAAATGGCAGCCCTAAGTCAAAACATATCAATAAATACATTAAATATAAGCAGTCCAAACATACCAATTTAAAGACAATGACTCAGAATGGATTAAAAAAACAGTGAACCAACCATAAATTATTTATAATACACCCATTTTAAATATAAGTAGGCTAAAAGTAAAATGATGGAAATAGATATGACATGCAAATATCAACCAAAATAATGCTTGTATGGATTTACTAATAACAAAGTAGATTTCAGAAAAAGAAAAACTACCAGAAGTAAATAGGATCATTATATAATGATAAAAGAATAAATTCATCCTAAATTTATAACCACCATACATTTGTATACAACTGACAGCTTCAAAATATTTCAAGAAAAGCACATAAAAATGAAAGAAAAAAAGGACAAATCCAAAGTTAAATTGTTGACTCCTACATTGCTCTCAGTAATTGATAGAACAAGTAGACAGAAAGTCAGTGTAGTGGGTTGAAGGGTGGCCCTCCCTTCCAAAAGATATGTCTGCCTGAAACCTCTGAATCTAACCTATTTAGAAAAATAATCTTTGCAGGTGTAATTAAGTTAAAGATCTTGAGATGAGATCATCCTGGATTAGGGTGGACCCTAAAGCTAATGACAAGTATCTTTTTAAAAGAGGAGAAGGGAGAAGACACACAAAGGGAAGGTGATGTGAAGATGATGGCAGAGATTGCAGTGATGCATCTACAGGTCAAGAATAGCAAGGATTGCTAGCATCCACCAGAAGCCAGGAGAGAGGCATGGAATATACTCTCCCTCAGAGCCTCCAGAAGGAATCATCTCTGTTGACATCTTGATTTCAGAATTCTGGCCTCCATAACTGTGAGAGAATAAATTTATGTTGTTTTAAGCCACCAAGTTTGTGACAATTTGTTATGGCTGCCCTAGGAATCTAATACAGTCAGCAAAAATATAGAAGAACTAAGGAATACAATAACTGGATCTGCTTGACATTTATATAACATTTCACCCAACAACAGCAGAATACATGATTTTTTCAGTGCACATGAAACATTCATCAAGACAGAACATATCCAGAGTCATAAGACAAACCTTAACAGATTTTAAAATAATTGAAATTACACAAAGTGTGTTTTCTGACATAATGAAATTACCCTGGAAACCAGCAACAGAACAAAAATTGGTAAATCTCTCAACATTTGGAAATTAAATGACACACTTCTATATAATCGATGAATCAAAGAGTAAGTTTCAAGGGACACTAGAGAATATTTTGAACTAAACAAAAATGGCAATATAACATTAATATTTGTTGTACACAGCTAAAGCAGTACTTAGAGTGAAATTTATAGCATTAAGTGGTTGTTCTAAAAAAGAAGAAAGGTACCAAATCAATAATCTAATTTTCCACCTTGAAAAACTATAAAAAGCAAGCAGAAAGAAGGAAATAATAAATATTGATATTATAGTAGAAATCATTAAAATTGAAAACAGAATACAATAGATAATACAATAGAGAAAATCAATAGAACAAAAGTTGGTTCTTTAAAATGATTATTAGAATTGATAAAACTTTAGCCAAACTTATAAAGAAAAAAAAAGAAAGAGAAGGCATAAATAACCAATATCAGAATTGACAAATGGAAGTCACAGACATTAAATGATGATACGGAAAACCACAAAAAACTTTATGAATATAAATTTGAAAACTTAGATAAAATGGATGAATACCTTAAAGACCACAAACTACCAAAAGTCACCCAAGAACAAATAGATGTTCTGAATAGTCCTAAATCAATTAAATAAATAGAATTCATAGTTAAAACTCTTCTGAAAAAGAAGTATCTAGGCTCAGATAGTTACATGGGAAAATTCTATCAAATACTTAAAAAATAAATAACACCAGTTTTACACAATATCTTTTTCCAAAGGATAGAAGAGAAAGGAAAGCTCCCAAATTATTTTATTAGGCCAGCATTACCCTGATGCCAAAACCAAAGACAGTACAAGGAAATAAAATAACAGACCAATATTCCTTATGAACATAAGTGCAAAAATTCTCAACAAAATATTAGCAAATCAAATATAGCAATATATAAAGAGAATAATATACCATGACCAACTTGGTTTTATCCCAGGAATACAATTGCTGGTTCAATGTTTTAAAAAGTCAATCAGTATAATCAACCATGTCAACAGGCTACAGAAAAAGAAATACCTGGTCATATCAATTTATACAGAAAAAAATATTTGACAAAATTCACAGTCATTTATGACAAAACCTTTAGGAAGCTTGGAATGAAAAAGAGCTTCCTTAATTCATTAAAGGACATCCATAGCAAATATACAGCTAATGTCATTCTTAATGGTGAAAGATTGAATACTTTATCCTTGAGATCATAAAGAAGGCAACGATGTCCCTTTTCACCACTTCTGTTTAACATCGTACTGGAAGGGCTAGCCATTGCAGTAAGAGGAGGAAAAGAAAGTAAAGCACATGTAGGTTGGAAATGAAGAGATAAAACTGTCCCTATTTGCAGATGACATGATTGTCTACATAGAAAATCCCAAAGAACCTACAAAAACATTTCTACAAGTACTATGCAAGTTTATCAAGGTCATAGGATATAAGGTCAACATAAAATTCAATTGTATTTCTATATATTGTATTTTTAGCAATGAAAAATTAGAAATAAACAGTATAAAGTACCCCACACAATGCCATTTACAAGAAATTAAAAAGTGAAATCCTGAGATAAAATTCTAACAAAATGGGGCAGAATCTGAATCTGTAGTCTGAAAACTATAAAACGCTGATGAAAAAAAATTATAGACATATAAATGGAGAGATATATTGTGTTCACGGATTGGAAGACTCAATATTTAATATGTTAACTGTCTCCAAACTACAGATTTTACACAATTTGAAACAAAATCTTCACAGGAATTTTTGTTGATCTAGACAAGATGATTCTAAAATTTATACGGAAAAGCAAGGGAACTAGCACAGACAAAGCAAGTTTTAAAAAGAAGAATAAAGTTGGAGGCCACACTAAAAAATTTCAAGACTTACTATAAAGCTACAATAGTTGACACAGTACAGAATTAATGAAGGGATGGATACAAAGACAAGTAAAACAGAATAGAAATTCCAGGAATGTAGCCATACAAATATGGCTACTTGATTTTTGATGAATGTAGAAAGGCAATTCAATGGAAAAATGAAAATTTTACAATATGGTTAGAACAATCAGCCATCCGTATGGTAATAAATGAATATCAACCTAAACCTCACACCTTATACAAAAATTAACTCAAGTGGATCAGAGATAAATATAAAGTCTAAACCCACAAAAGTTTTAAGGAAAACAATATCTTAACCACCTGTGGTTAGTCAGATTTCTTAAGTATAAAACTAAAAACGTAACCCATAAAATTAAAAAGTGATAAATGGGACTTTATCAAAACTAAAACATTTTCCTTTGTGAAAGACACTGTTAAGAGAATGAAAAGACAAGCTACAGACTGGGAGAAAATATTTGCAAATCACACATTCAGCAAAGCACTTGTATCCATAATATACAGCGAACCCTTGAATAACATGGGTTTGAACAGCACAGGTCCACTTACATGAGGATATTTTCAATAGTAAACATGACAGTACTACACGATCTGCAGTTGGTTGAATCCATGGATGTGGAACCAAGGATGTGGAGGAACTGCATATACCAAGGGCTGACTGTAAGTTATACTTGGATTTTGGATTGTGTGGAGGGTTGGTACCCCAGCCCCCGCATTGTTCAAGGGTCAACTGTATAAGAAACTCTCAAAATTCAACAGTAAGAAAGCAAAAAATTCAATTAACAATTGGGCCCAAAAACTTGAATAGATCCTTTACCAAAGAGGATATATGGCTAGCAAATAAGCAAATTAAAACATATATAATCAATATGGTTTGCCATTAAGGAAATCCAAATTAAAACTCTGATGAGCTGTCCCTATGTACCTAGTAGAATGGTAAAAAATACAACTAAAGAAAACCCTGCAATATCAACTGCTGGTAAGAATGTGGAACTCCTGGAACTCTCATTGCTGGTGAGAATGCCAAAAAATATACCCACTCTGGAAAACAGTTTGGCTGTTTCTTGTAAAGTTAAAGATACATTTACTTACCATATACCTTTGTAATTCCCACTCAGGTATTTCCTGTAGAGCAGGTCTCTCAACTGTAGAACTATTGATATTTTGGTCCAATCAGTTTTTGTTTTTGGGGGCTGTCCTGTGCATTGTCAGATAATGCACCTTGACTTCTATCCACTAGATAATAGCAGCAACTCTTCAGCCTCCCCACCCCCCAACAAACCCCCACTCTACTTTAGTTGTGACAATCAAAAATGTCTCTCAGAGATAGCCAAAAATCATATGAAAAGATGCTCAACATCATTAATTATCAGAGAAATGCAAATCAAAACTACAATGAGGTATTACCTCATACTGGTCAGAATGGCCATCATCAAAAGGTCTACAAACAATAAATGCTGGAGAGGCTGTAGAGAAAAGGGAACCCTCTTACACTGTTGGTGGGAATGTAAATTGGTAACAGCCATTATGGAGAACAGTATGGAGGTTCATTAAAAAACTAAACATAGAGCTACCATATGGTCCAGCAATCCCACTCCTAGGCATATATCCAGAGAAAACCATAATTCGAAAAGATATGTGCACCCCAATGTTCATTGCAGCAGTATTTACCATAGCCAGGACAGATAACCAACCTAAATGTCCATCAACGGATGAATGGATAAAGAAGATGTGGTACATATATACAGTGGAATATTACTCAGCCATAAAAAAGAACAAAATAATGCTACTTGCAGCAACAAGGATGGACCTAGAAATTATCATACTAAGTGAAGTAAGTCAGACGGAAAAAGACAAATATTATATGATATCACTCATATGTGGAATCCAATTTTTTAAAAAAATGATATAAATGAACTTGTTTACAAGACAGAAATAGACTCACAGATTTCAAAAACAAACTTATGGTGACCAAAGGGGAAATGTGGCGGGGGGAGGGATAAATTAGGAGCTAGGGATTAACATACACACACTACCATATATAAAATAGATAACCAACAAGGACCTACTGTATAGCACAGGGATATTCTGTAATAACCTATATGGGAAAAGAATCTGAAAAAGAATGAACATATGTATACGTATGACTGAATCACTATGCTGTATGCCTGAAACTAACACAACATTGTAAATCAACTACACTCCAATAAAATTTAAAAAAAATAAAATGAAGAAAAAAAAATAACTCCCCCAAGAAAACCCCCCAAACCCAAAAATGTCTGGCAGGCATTGCCAAAGCTTCCCTTCAGGGCAAAATCATAGAGCAATGAGAACTCATATTCACACTAAACCTGTACACGAATGTTCATACATACATGGATACAGCCCAAATGTTCTTTAGTAAGTCAATTGATAAACAAACTCGTACATCCATACAATGGAATATGCTCAGCAATGCAAATGAACAAACTACTGACAACAATATGGACAAATCTCAAGGGCAATATGCTGATGGAAAGAAGCTGGTCTCAAAAGGTCACATAGGAACTTCCCTGGTGGCGCAGTGGTTGAGAATCCGCCTGGGAATGCAGGGGACTTGGGTTCGATCCCCGGTCCGGGAAGATCCCACATGCCGCGGAGCAGCTAAGCCCGTGCGCCACAACTGCTGAGCCTGTGCTCTAGAACCCGCAAGCCACAGCTACTGAGGCCATGCACCACAACTACTGAAGCCTGCACTCCCTAAAGCCCACATGCCGCAACTACTGAGCCTGCGCGCCGCAACTACTGAAGCCCTCGTGCCTAGAGCCCATGCTCCACAACAAGAGAAACCACTGCAATGAGAAGCCCACGCACCACAACGAAGAGTAGCCCCCGCTCACTGCAACTAGAGAAAACCCGCGCACAGCGATGAAGACCCAACTGCAGCCGAAAAAAAAAGATCACATACATGATTCCATTTATGTGACATTTATGGAAAAAAGGTGAAACTATAGCTATGGAGAATAGATCAGTGGTTGCCAAAGGTTAGGGGAGGAGGGAGCATGTTATTACAAAGGGCCAGTGTTTGGGGATGATGAAACTGGTCTCTTTTCTGATTGTGATGGTGCTTATACAAATCTAGACACGTGTCGAAACTCATAGAATTGTACATTAAACAAAGTCAATTTTACTGTATTTTAGTTAAATGAAACAAAACAAAAAACAGCATATATACCTGAGGTCTGCTCACACCAGTTCCTGTGTTACCTAAATTTGGTGAATCTAGTTAGAATCCGGATGTACTTGAAAATGAGGAGATTGGAAACAAGACAAAGATGTAGAATCTGCCCTTGTCTCTCAACATCATGCCTTTCCATGACTCTTGCCTCTAACACTTCCTTTGTTACCCCAATGCCTTATGCAAAATACCAAGGTATGCTTGAACTAAAAAGAGAAATTGTATCCCAATTTCCAAAGAGATGATAGCTAGGGGTAGGTAAGGTTCTCATTCTGGAGTAAAAAAAATTTAAAGAGCCAGTGATTTGCTATTCTTAAAAGGCACATCTGAAATTAAATAAGTTTATTCTATTATTATCTCTCAACACAAATGTCCCATGTGTAAAGAACCCTACTTTAAGAGTGAGGAAGTGAGCCTTCATCGAATGCATAATCACAAAAGTAGTAAATGGTGATACCAGGAATCAAAACTTACTGCTCTTTTTACGGTAGTATGTAATCACTGTATCAGGGTTGAAGGAGACATTTTTATTTTCTAGGAATATCTCATGTCTTATTAAGCTATCTATTTTGAGTCTTCAGCAACCTCACTCTCAGAGAAGATCCCCAGCTCTTTAACTTCAGAGTTTGTCTCCTCAATCATTAAGCATCCAGTGTTGGGGAATGAATCCTGAAAACAAGAATCCTAATAAAACCAAGAATAAACACACCTTAGCCCTGAGTAATCAGATGAAAACTCCGCTCTGGAAGTCCCATGTCAAGAAGAATAAGTTACAGTTCTTCAAAATCCTCCACAATGTCTTTATCATCTATTAACCTAGACTCTTCTTTAATTTGGTTGTTATTGGGATCTTTATAACATAAGAACTTTAGGATATTTGTTTTTATAAAGAAATCAGGAAGCAGAATTGCGTAGCTATAATTAATGAAAACCATTGTCAGAAAGAAGGAAACCAGGATGGCTGATTCTGCTTATTAGTTTGTTCCTCAGAGCTTCTCCAAGCCCTTTAAATACTTAGGTTAGACTTTTTGCTCTTTTTTCTTTTCTTTTTGACATTAATTGCCTTCTTGACTCAAAGAATTGTTCTTGATGGAAGGTTAATGGTTCTGGACTTATGGCCACAGTTTACAGATATGTAGTAAAGATAAAGTTTTTTTTTCTGAAAGGAAAAAAATCTCAGTGCCAAGAATAGCTCTGCCTAAAAATCCTCTCTCCTCCTCTCTATCTGGTAATCTTCCTCTCATCTTTTGAGAATCAAATGTCATCAGCTCCGTGAAGCAATTCTTTTTTAAAAAATTATTTATTTATTTATTTATTTATTTATTTAGGCTGTGTTGGGTCTTCATTGCTGTGCATGGGCTTTCTCTAGTTGTGGCGAGCGGGGGCTACTCTTCATTGTGGTGCGTGGGCTTCTCATTGTGGTGGCTTCTCTTGTTGCAGAGCACTGGCTCTAGGTGCACGGGCTTCAGTAGTTGTAGCATGTGGGCTCTGTAGTTGTGGCTCGCGGGCTCTAGAGTGCAGGCTCAGTAGTTGTGGTGCATGGGCTTAGTTGCTCTGAGGTATGTGGGATCTTCCCAGACCAGGGCTCGAACCCGTGTCCCCTGCACTGGCAGGCAGATTGTTAACCACTGCGCCACCAGGGAAGTCCCCGTGAAGCAATTCTTTAAGGAAAAAAAAAGCTTTATTGAGATATAACGTACATAACATACTATTCACCTATTTAAAGTATATAATTCAATGATTTGGGGTACATTACATTATTAATTGTAAAAATTGTGGTTAAATATGACATTAAACTTTAACATTTTCACCATTTTAAAGTGTATAATACAATGGCATTACTAACATTTATAGTCACCAGTATCTATTTCCGAAACAGTTTCATTGCTCCAGATAGAAACTCTGTGACCATTAAACAATAATTCCCATTTTCCCCTCACGAAGCCATTTTTAACAGTCTGAGGCCAAGTTTGCAGCAATCTCTTTTAGATGCCCATGGAGTTCTCCTTATATATCTTTCAAATTATTCACTTTTTGTAATAATAAGTTTACACATTTGTTCCTTTCACTAGATTGGTTTTTCTGGGTATATAATCATATCAGCTGCAAATAATAATTGTGTACTTCCTTTCATAATTAATCAGAAATAATTAGTTAAATTAAAATTATTATTAAGATCAGTAAAAAGGGCAAAGAGTATCTTTACCATAAGAACCAGTAGAGTAGATCTTTCTTTCTACCCACTTGATTGAATCTAGATAGACAAAAGAATGACAAAATCCAGTCATACAAAATATGAAAAACTGATTCTAAAGTTTATATGGAGAGGAAAGACCCCCAGGGTAGGCAAATCAATATTAAAGAACAGAGTCAGAGGACTGACGCTACCTGACTTCAAGAATTACTATAAAGCTACAGTAATCAAGGCAGTATGATATTATTGATGAAAGAATGATGAACTAGTCAAGGGAACAGAAAAGAGACTCCAGAAACAGAACCACATAAATAAAGTCAACTGATGCTTGACAATGGAGCAAAGACAGTCTTTTCAATAACTGGTACTGGAACAACTGGTCATCCATCCATGCCAAAAAAAAAAAAAAAAATCGAGACACAGAGCTTACACTCTTTCCAAAAATTAACTAAAAATGAATCATAGACCTAAATGTAAAATGCAAAACTATAAAACTATAAAACTTCTAGGAGATAACAAAGGAGAAAACCTAAATGACCTTGGGTATGGAGATGACTTTTTAGATATCATACCAAAGGCACAATCCATGAAGGAAATAATTCATAATCTGGACATCTTTATAATTAAAAACTTGTGCTCTATGAAAGGCAAGAGAATGAGAAGAAAAGCTGCAGACAGAGAAAGTATTTGCAAAAGATACATCTGACAAAGAACTATTATCCAAAATATACAAAGAACCCTTTTTTTCCCCCTCTAGGATTATTTGGCACATTTTCATGGGAAAAAAAATTAAAAACCACTGGATACATATATAATACACACACACAGAAACTGAAGCATTTCTCTGTAGAGTCTGAAATATGAGCTTTTAGATAAGGCTGTAGCTGTAGAGAGCACATCAGTTCCTAAACTGAAAGATTCCCTTATTTATCTCGAAATTGCCGTGGGAAATGCTAGCTGTGCAATTCTAACCATCTTCTCCTAAGGGAACAGTCTATCATTGCTTAAACATGAAATGTATCTCTACTACACACATATCCTTTGCCAAACCCATTTGAAAAGCCATTTATTTGGAAGGTTTATTTGATCAATCTACTTGGTAGCCAGAACACCTTCTAGTTCTGCAGTCAAAATTTGGAGCATATTTTCAAGCAGAACTGGATTCCATACATTAAAAGATAAATGTGAACTAAAACTTAGTAAAAGAACCCATAGTAACCACATCAAGAGGAAAGGTTCACTGCTAAGCTACGTCAAAATTATACTTACAGAAAAGGCACGAAATACATATATATTAAAAATTTATGGTCAAAATAAACCAGCTAAGCTGTTTAATTTATTCCCTTCTTGTCAACCAAAGAACTTCTCTAGTGTGTGGTACAATTTAGTGGTTAAGACTACAGGTTCTGGAGCCCGCCTCCCTGCTGTTGAATCACACTTCCCACCACTTACTAGCTCTGCATCCCTGGCCAAGTTATTTAACTTTCTCAGGGCCTCAGTTTCACTTTCTGTAGAAGAGGGGAAGCAGTTCTACTAGTTTCATAGGGTTGTTGTGAGGATAAATTAGAAAATACAATTAAAATGGTTAGAACAGCATCGACGCAAAGAAAACATTTGCTAATCATTATTGTTAATGATACTGTAATTTTTCATTTTGTTTCCCAATTTCCATCTAAGTCTTCCAACTTAAAATATAAAATTGTTGTTAAGGGGAGATTGGGTGTGTCTTGCTTTTGTCTCCACATGTCTCCACAGCTAACACAATACAGGGTGCATAGCATGGATTCACTATGTATTTTATGGAAGAAGGAAGGGAGGGAAGGAAAAAAGAGAAATGAAGGAGGGAGGGAGCAAAGGAGGGAAAAAGAGGAGGGGAAGGGAGGGGAAAGGAGAAGAAAGGAGAGGAGAGAAAATAAAGGAGTAAAACTGAAAATGTATAGTCAGGAGTAGAAAACCAATAGTAATATGGCATGATTTCATGTTTGGGAGTAGAACTCTCTTAATAATTTCACAGATAACTTGATTGTTCTTTATGTAAATCTACTTATTTAATACTTTTGATATATATGTACAATCACAACTGTTTGAATACATTGCAAGTGTGCTTTCTGGTTAACTTTCCAAATATTTTAAAGCATTTAGTTCATTTAGTTTATACACGCACATTGAAAGGTAGGAGGAAAAACACAGAATGAAGCATAAATTCATGTACACAGGCTAATTCAAAGTTAAGCTTTTAGGCTTGTTTACCCTAAAACCCATTTCCGGCTTTCCGACCAATACAGAGGTGCCTGAAGGCTGGTTGGAGTGGTGAGGCCTGAGGCAGCTTCTGGAATTTCTGAGCAGCTCTAGTCAGTACAAGATGGCTCCAGTAGTCTTGAGTTACTTGGACAGTCTGCTGCGGCAAACAGACGTCTCACTATTGGATCCTCCAACCTGGCTCAGTGACCATATTATTGGGTTTGCCTTTGAGTACGTTGCCAACAGTCAGTTTCATGACTGCTCTGACCACATCTGCTTCATCAGCCCTGAAGTCAACCAGTTCATCAAGTGCACGGGCAACCCAGTTATTTAAAAAAAAAAATTACATGGGTAGATATTGACCAAACCATTAGGTGTTTCACTTGTTAATTTAAATGTACTATGATCTTAACAAGAAGTAACAAAATTGTTATTCTATTTAAGAGAAAAAAATTTTTTGGAAGCGATTATTTACCAGATAGTGAAATTATGATCATACATGATAATAAAAAAGGATGACAATAATGTAATAAAATGTAAAAATAAATTCAAAACATGTAATTATCCTGGTAATTTAACTAAATCTAATTAGAATGAATTTGGGTAGTCTAAGTGATCTAGTTTGGCTGACTAGATTTTTCCTTAATAAAATAGTCAATTTTTCTCTTCACTTTGTACCTGATAAACTTAGTACAAATGTACTTGTTTATAATTTGAGGTGACGTATTTTCATGATTTTCCAGTAGTGCTAATTCTTATAGAACAAATATTTTCTCAAAATATTTCTCAAATATTTTCTCAAAATTTTGTGCTCTACTGATAGTGTATTTTTATCCACTAAATAAACATTTTCTTGTTTAAAAAAATAGGATTGAATACTTAGATAATGAAAGTATGGAGAACAGTCTAAGATTAGAAGCAATAGAATTATGTCACAAAGGAATTTTTCAGTGGTTTAACTATAAATTTAAATACTTCTAAAAATGTCAAGATATGAACTGATAAAATATTTTCTGCAAAATTGAGAGACTAAATGTTAAGATGTTTGTTATATAAAGAACTGATGTCAACCGAGAAATTAAAAAACATTGAAATCAAAATAAAAAATTCAACAAAGGAAATAGACCATATGGAAGAGAAGAAATATATTAGTAAAACCAGTGTTTGAGGGAAAATAAAGTTGAAACACACTAGTATTAAAATAAATGTAATTTAAAACAATAGTAAGTCTCCATTTTCACCTATCACATTTGCAAATAATTTATTTTATTTTTTAACATCTTTATTGGTGTGTAATTGCTTTACAATGGTTTGTTAGTTTCTGCTTTATAACAAAGTGAATCAGCTATACATATACATATATCCCCATATCTCCTCCCTCTTGCGTCTCCCTCCCACCCTCCCTATCCCACCCCTCTAGGTGGTCACAAAGCACCGAGCTGATCTCCCTGTGCTATGTGGCTGCTTCCCACTAGCTATCTATTTTACATTTGGTAGTGTATATATGTCCATGACACTCTCTCACTTCGTCCCAGCTTACCCTTCCCTGTCACCGTGTCCTCAAGTCCATTCTCTATGACTGCGTCTTTATTCCTGTCCTGCCCTTGCAAATAGTTTTAATGACAATGTTTTACAATTTAACCAACAGTATTTAAAGTGATGAATTTTGTAAGGGAGACTTAATTGAGATATCCAACTCCTTTCTCTTGGTGAGCAGACAGCTATCCAAACTCCTCAGTCAGAAAATGGATTTTGTATGACTCTTTTATTCAGGCAATGATCCAATTATTAAAATATGATATATGTGATGTTATATAATTGTTTTGGCATAACTAAATATCTTGTTCCAGAAAAATCTTTGACTATAGTTATGACAGGGGAAATAAGACACCTGGGCTTCAAGCCTTTCTGTGTAAATATTAAACAGCAGTCCACTTAAAAAGCAAAACAAAGCAAAACACAAACAAGCCAATTAAGAAACAAACAGGGGTGGTTTCCAACCCCAGCTTCACCTATGTCATTTTAGACCATGGCTAAATGTACCCCCATGGGGCTTGAGAGATTCCTGGGACCTGAACAGACTTTAAATTGGTGGTAATATTTCCTCCAATTACCTCATTGTCCAGGTGAATTCATGGCATTCATTGTCAGCTAAACACACTTTTGATATGACTAAATATGTCTCTCAGTACTCTTGTTAAGGAGCATTATACATAACTCTTACACTTTGCTGCAATGATAAAAGAGACACTGGTGTGGCATGACAGCTAGTCTTACATATTGCTGGTGGCAATATAAACTCTTGAGAATATATTTGACAGTCAAGAAGAATGAAAATGTTTATATTTATACTTTGGTTGATTGATAACTTAATTCAATAATATATGATCTGGTACTTCCATCCCTAGGAATCCATCATAAGGAAGTAATCCTGTATATGAAAAGTTGGAAAATATCCAAATGTGATGTAAAATGGAAATGAATAGCTAGAATCCAATTGTCCAATATCATTGGCCACACAACCCATTTTACATCCTCTTGATGGAGTATCATGTAACCATTAAAAATGATGGTGAAAATTATGTAACAATATTAAAACGTTTATAATCTATGGTATTATCTGCAAAAAAGTATTAGAACTATATTTTTAGTATGATTACAACTAGATAAAATATATGTATAGAAGGAAAAAGAAAGGACATAATAATTAAAAAATACTATAAACATAGCAAAGCTTAGGTAGGATCATATTTTTAAAAATATGCTGTTTTCCATATTGCCTATAATATGGCTATATGATTTTCATAAAGAAAAATAGGCCAAATAAGGAGATGGTGAAGGGAAACACAAAAATCCAATCATTAAATAGTATATAATTATTCTATATATTTAATTTTTAATCCAATGGTTTCTAGAAGAAATCATCAGCTGGCAGCACAGGAAGTCACATTTCATGGAAATTAATCCTGTGATTCCAAAACTGAAAACTAGTTAGAACCCATTTTTGATACGTGAGTGCATCTACTGAAATGTATGTAAACTAAACCATAATAATTTATGTTGAAAAACAAGCCATATTATTTGCTGATAATATATCCCTTTTCTCTCAATACTTCAGTTCTTGTTCAGCTTGAGAAACCCTATCTCTCTGAATCATTGGAACACCTTCAGAAAGTCCTTCTACCCAGAAGCACCACCCGATCCAGAATTTTCACCAACAGAGACTGAGCTGAGAATAAAGGGGGTCATGGAGAAACTAGACCAGCTGAGCTCCACCACCAGCAGCACACACAGCAAAGCCACCCTCCTCAGCCCTCAAGACACATACTGCAGGGGGGATCAGCTAGATGTCCTGCTGGAGGTGAGGGACCACTTGGGATGCAGGAAGGAATATGACGGGCATTTCCTGAGGGCCAGGATGTCCTCCCCAGCCCTGAAGGCAGGCGCTTCGGGAAAGGTGACAGACTTCAACAATGGCACGTATCTTGTCAGCCTCACCCTGTTCTAGGAGGGCCGGGTGTCTCTGTCTCTCCAGCTCATCCACCCCAGAGAAGGCGTGTCGGCTCTCTGGAGGACAAGGAAGCAAGGCTATGACAGGGTGATCTTCACAGGCCAGTTTGTCAATGGCACCTCCCGGGGCCTCTCTAAATGTGGCCTGACCCTCCACTCGAGTGCTGAGCTGTGCGAGTGGCCGCACTATCGCGACCAGGAAGCCTTCTACTGTGTGAAACCTGCACACGTTCCCTGTGAGGCGCTGACCCGCGTGACCACCAGGAATGCAAACATCTCCTATCTTAGAGAGAAAGAATGGATCCTTTGCCACAGGTAAACGGGCCTTCAAACACAATCATCGATACAAAGAGGGAGACTTAGGTTCAGACCAACACTGCCTAATAACTTTTCTTAATCAAGCTCCCTTACGTTGACTAGGTTATAATCAGAGATTCAGTGCAGATGGTAATATATTCACAGGGTCCCATACAGGTCACCTCTACAACTGTGGTTTTATTCATCCTGAACTATTTGCTAAAAGGAGTACAAACAATGAAGCAATTCATGTAGGTCTATAGTTCTCCAGAGTTTGTAAAACTTCCAGATTCAGGAATTTTCTGGAGACCTATATTTTCTATAATGTATTCCATGGAATACCAATCCTATAGAGTGTTAATGGATGCTATGCAAAAACAAAAATAAAGAACAACAACAACAACAAAAACCCCCAAACAAACAAAAAACCCAAGGGGAAGGAATGCTATCATTACTTAGTCTACCTCACCCTTTACATCAAATGAGTCACCAAATCCTGTGAATTGTACCTCCCAAGTATCTCCTGAACCAAGCCACTTCACTCTATTGCTGTTGCCTCTATACTTGTATAAACTATCATCCTGCCTCAATTAGATTATTACAACAATCTCCAGAGATGTTTCCTTGCTCACAGCCTTGTTTCCTTCCTATTCACTCTGCACCCAGACCAATGTTTTATTTTTCCTTGCTCAAAACACTTAATATGATCCCATTGCTGTAAGGATGAAATCCAAAGTCTTTAATATGTTTACAAGGACTTACCTAGCTCTGAAGCCCCTTACCTCACCTTTCTGCTGCCTTGCTCTCTGTCAGTCAAATTGAACTCCTTTAACTTCACAAATGGACTGTGGTGTCTCTCAGCTCTGGCATTTCACAAGCCTTCATCTAAACGTCATTTCCTCTATGTTTGGGTAAAATGCTAGTCCCATACTCTTCCATTGCATTCTATTCTTCCCCAATCATAATACTCATTACAATATTAAATTTCAGATATATATTTTATACCCTCTGTTAAATTGTAAGCTCTGTGAGGCAATAACTGTAACTATTTTTTTCACCATTCATTCATTCAATTTATAAATAGCACATTCTATATTCCAGACACAGCTCTAGGTGTTGAGAATTTAACATTGTAGTGGGGTAGAAAGACAACAAACCAATAAACAAATAGATTTGTAACATAAGGCCATCAGAATAAGAGATCTGAATGTGATGGTGAATGCTATTTTAAAAGCATGGTCAGGTAGGACCTGTCTTGAGCACGAATCTGAGGATGGGTCACTCAGTAACCCGAATGAAGTGAGGAAGTGAGCCATGTGAATTATGGGGAGAACGCTATTTCAGGAAGAGGAATAGAACCTGAAGCAATGGCATGCTGGAATGTTCCAGGAACCATGAGGGGGGACCAGGGAGGCTGGAATGCAATGAGAGAGGGAGAAAGGAGGTCAGGCGAGTAGGCAGAACCTTAGAGTATCTATTAACTTTAGTCTCTGTTCCTTCAAGTGGGATGGAACACAAAACATTTCCCAAAATTACTTGACTGTGGACCACTTATTTATTTATTTATTTATTTATTTATTGGCTACACCGCGCGGCATGCGGGATCTTAGTTCCCCAACCAGGGATCAAACCTGTGCTTCCTGCATTGGGAGCACAGAGTCCTAACCACTGGACTGCCATGGAAGTCCTGGACCACCTATTTAATGGATCATTTTCAGGGATTGTGGTTCCATAGTTTGGTAAATGCTGCTGTAGAAAGGCCTTGGTTTTCAGAAAAGCAAGTTGGATATCATAATATCCTGGAAATTCAAGTTCAAATCCAATTCAAACATTATGATGACACGAGGGGAGGGGGCAGGATACAACAGACCTTACCTGGCTACAGGATTTCCTTTCCACTCCTAGGTCACCTTTACTTCTTTTTGTTTTCCTGGTCAAGGTGTGAAAAAATCCATTTATCCTATGGCTCAGCCAAAAGAGGCTGGATTTTTTCAAATAAATATTTTACTGAAAACTAAAGGAGACATAATCATGGAGACATAAAGGCCTAAATAACTGCAAAGACACAGAGACCTTCCTGTCTTGAAGGTCTCAGAACCATGTCTTAACTCTATGGGCAGAGACTACCTGTGCTGATTCCATATTCCTTGTTGGCCACATCTGCTCCCTCTTGAGATGGTCCTCCTTGCAGCTTGGGTTGGACACTTGAACACTCTCCTGGCTGCTCTCAGGAAATGCTAAGTCCCTGGTCTGGCAGATCTGCAGATCTGTATTTTGGGTCTAATCATGCTTCTCAAGTGAACTATGCTCATGACAATAATCTGCCTGACCCCATTTTACTTCCCAAAAGACACATTTACTTCCTGGATCCCCTGCTCTATTCAAACCATCTATTCTCCCCTGCCTACGCCGCCCCCCAGCCCCCCCACCCCACCCCAATGCATGGAAGTAGATATCTCAATCTTCTCAAAGGTGATTTAGTGCCCACACAAGGAACAGTTGGCTTCATTGGTGATTCTGGATCCAAGAACTCTCACGGATCATTCTATCACTAAGCTCTAGGGCCCCTTCTTAGGCCCACGCCAGGTTCTGTGGCATCTTTCTTTCCCACAAGTCCAGGGACTAAGCCTGTTTCTTTTTCATTTGTCACAAAGTAAATACATTTTCCTACCAGGGTTCTCTCTCCCAACCCTAGCTGCAGAATCAGATGCTACCTCCTCAGATATTCACTTCTTCAAAGTTAAAAAGTCTTTTTTCTTCTTAATTTAAGAGTTTTATTGAAAATCATGATGGGAAAATAAACAAAGGGTATCACATGAGAACACATCACACAGGCAACAAGTTGTTGACAATTCTTTCCATTTCTGTTAGTTTCTAATACTATGGACCCCCTTCTGAAATGTGATACACAGGTACACTCAATATTAAGATGACACATTGAAATGAATGCCTCTATACCATGAGTACATATTTTTAATCCTAATTTTAAGGTCCCATTAAAGTTTGGCTTTGGTAACCAAATTTACGAGGTAGCCGGCTATTGGTCTCTTTTGTCAACTTCAACCTTACCTGGAATGGATGTAGAAGAATCAATGTTTCAAGTTTTAAAGTTCAAGTTTCCCACTGAGACAAATTTTAATTTGTGCCAAAGAGAGGTCTGATAGGCGCCTCAGTAAGATACTCTGGAGCGACTCTGCTCTCCAGCCCTCAGATACCCTTGACAAAGAAAATATTTTTCACTTGACCTAAAAAAATCCTTTCCTGGGATTCCAGCAATCCCTCTCAATTTCGGAAAATGTGTCCTTTGTCCCTCCTGGAGATCTCTGTGGCTCTGGGCCTGGAAGTCCTTCCTTCCCCCAGATGGATTTCATTCTGATGAAATGAATTTGATTGATCAGTAAAGTGACCATCTTAATTGGTAAGACCTATACCTTGAGGTGAAACTCACTGTGCCAGGGCCTTGAAATATTATAGTGAGTAAGATTTGACCTACTTATTCACTATAATATTTCAAGGCTCTGGCACAGTGAGCTCTCAAGGAGATGACAGAGAACAGAAAATAGACTCCTGGGGGGATTTGTATTTAAGGAGGAGAGTGCAGGGAGGAGAGGCTGGAGAAGTAGATACTCGTAGGCAGTGTTATGCCAGTTGAGGACCTTGGTCCTTATCCTGCAGGTTGATGATGGAAAGTCATGGAAAGATTTGGTGTAGGGGAATAAAACAGGCAGCACAGAGGATGTATTTAAGTGGGATAACCCGAAGGGGCAGAAAGACAATATTATAACAATCGAGGACATAGTTCTCAAGGTAATGTCCTTGTATTAGCAGCCTCAGTATCACTTGAGAGTTTGTTGGAAACCCAATTTGTGGACCCCGCCCCAGAACTAATTTTTTCTAGCTTTATTGAGGTATGATTGGCAAATCAAAGTTGTATATATTGAAGGTGTACAACATGCTGTTTTTTTTTGTTTGTTTGTTTGTTTTAAAGCGTTCTAATATTTCCAAATCTTTGCCAACACTTGTCACTTTTCTTTTTCTTTTTTCTTTCTTTCTTTCTTTATTTATTTTTGGCTGTGTTGGGTCTTCGGTTCGTGCGAGGGCTTTCTCTAGTTGCGGCAAGTGGGGGCCACTCTTCATCGCGGTGCGCGGGCCTCTCACTATCGCGGCCTCTCTTGTTGCGGAGCACAGGCTCCAGACGTGCAGGCTCAGTAATTGTGGCTCACGGGCCCAGCTGCTCCGTGGCATGTGGGATCTTCCCAGACCAGGGCTCGAACCCGTGTCCCCTGCATTAGCAGGCAGATTCTCAACCACTGCGCCACCAGGGAAGCCCAACATGCTGTTTTGATACACGCATACTTTGTAGAACAATGACTAAAATCAAGCTGATTAACATATCCATCATCACCTCACATAATTTGCATTTTTGTGTGTGTGGTGAGAACTCTTAATATCTACTTCCTTAGCAGATTTCAAGTATACAATACATTATTATTAACTATACTCACCATGCTGTACGTTAGATCCCCAGAACTTAGTCATCTTCTAACTGAAAGTTTGTACCCTTTAACCAACATCTCCCCAGTTCCCCAACCCTCAACTCTTGGCAACCACCATTCTACTCTCTGTTTCTTCTCTCTGAGTTCAGATTTTTTTAGATTCCACATAAAAGTGAGATCATGCAGTATTTGTCTTTCTGTATCTGGCTTATTTCATTTAGCAAAATGTCCTCCAAGGTCATCCATATTGTTGCAAATGGCAGGACTCTCTTTCTTAAGGCTATTGTACATATAAGCCATATTTTTCTCTACCCATTTATCCATTGAGAGACACTTAGGTTGTTCCCATATCATGGCTATTGTGAATAATGCTGCTATGACCATGGAAGTACAGATATCTCTTCAAGTGCCCAGAACTATCGAATCAGAAGCTCTGAAGATGAAACCCAGCAATCTGAGTTGTAACAAGCACTCTAGATGATTTTGATGCACGCTCGAGTTAGAGAAGTACCTGCCTAGGAAAATGTCCATGAAGGACTGAATTACTATGAGTGCTAAGTGTGGAAAGGGTGGCTTGTAGTAGAAAATCATTTGGAAGGTAAAATCAAAGAGATATATATTTGATTAATTGCACAAAGAAGGTGAGTGACTTTCTGGATCTCTGTATTCTTGTCATCAGTAGGAGAACAGTTTTATAGAATCCTGGTCCGTCTATTCCCTGCAAAATATCTAAAATATATCAAAATGAAGGAAAAAGTATTTGCAGAGAGTTGAGAGTGGTTTGATCCCTCTAAGTCCCCCATGATTCATTCTTACTTTAATGTCTGGACAGCTATCAGGCTATTTTACTTTCCCATTTCTTGAAGGTCCAACATGGGGCTTGAAATAATGAAGGACTTTACCTCCATCGAGGTCTTGCCATGTAACAAGTCTATTGTGTTCACAATTTATCCATTTAAAGGACGTTCTTACTTTAAGAGATATTTCTTGAACATTAACCATTTCAATCTTTCATTTCCTGAGATAAATAGTATTAATCATCTTGGGTTTTGCAGAAGGGGTTTTATTCTTGGAAATTATTTTCATATCAATTTAAACCAATTTTCGTCTTGAGTCAGATATAAAAGGCTAGGTAACCCTTCATTTCAGCTGCCTTCTCTCAAAATGTACAGGTTATTTGTATTTGTATTTCAACTTGGGATTTGTTCCTGAAAAGCCAATAATTGGATACTGGTGAAAATGTCTCAAATGAACTACAGAGCTAGGAAATCTCTCTTTCAGCCAAACCATCTCAGTTAAAGTTCTATGAACTAGCAATTCCTGTGGATCTTTTAAATTTTATCACATAAACTTCAGTGGTCAATACAAAGCCATCTCACTTATCAAAGTGATGTTTCTGCTATCCTGAAAGTAAAGTCAACTTCAGAAAAACAAATTACTCCTGTTTTAACAGTCAGTGGGGTATGCATTTATCCATTGCCCTTTTCTCATATATTTAGCACATGTTTATTGAGGACCTACTGTAGGCAAAGAACTTTGCTAAATCCTGTGGAGATATAAATGAATCAGGAACCCAGACCTAAAGCTCACAGTCTATGGGAAAGACAGATCCCTTCTCTGCCATGGCAACCATTGTCCATACCCAACGTTTACACCAAACAAAATTCTTTGACCCTTGAAGCCAGTTGAGTCCTCTTAACACCCCTGTGGTTTCTCTCTTGCCTGGACAGTAATTTCTAGTAAAGTCAGGCAGTTTCTTATATGACAGTGCCACACTTATTTTAGGAGCCATTTATAAACCTGATATAATTCAGTATGGACAAACTTAAGTCCCTAAACAGATACCCCAAATCTGAACAATGTAGGTAGATGACAAAAAGATGTGTTTTTAAAGTGGCAAAATAAAAAATGGCCTGAGTCACACATGGATGGAAAGCTTGATATGAGTCAGTGAATTCAGCTTAGGCCACTTCAAAGTGGAATATTCAGAATAAACAAATAATGTTCCTCTCTTTTTCTGCACTAATCAGACCACACAGAATATTAAGTTCAGTTCTGGGCACAAGAAAGAAACATTGAAGGAGTTTTCCTATTAACTAGAAAACATGGTTCTGATACATACAAAATAAACGATGTGTAATAGTCATCTTGTAAAGGTGTTCAAGCTTTCTCCATGGATAAGGAGTTTGAAGGGGAGAAGATGTCCAGTCCCCCTGGCCAGTGTCATGGGTATGATATTCAGCTGGGCTACCGAGTCCTGCTCTTTTGCCACCACACATTTCCCCCTGATTTTGGCTAGCTGTCTCACAACTGAGTGGCCTTAGGGACAAGATGAAGCCCTGGGAAACATTGCAAATGCACAAAGAAAAAAATTTAACCCCAATCTAGGAAATACCATTCATTATGGGGATTATTCAGAAGTGAGAACTTTTAACTCATCCCTTAACATGATCTTATTAAATAAATATTTGGGAAGAGAGGATGGCAGAGATAGAGAAGGGTGGAGGGAAAGGGGGAAAAAGAGGAAGAACATGAGGAAAGTGTTTCTGAAATAATTTGTGATAATAAAAGTTGCTGACTGTGGGAATTTTTATTGCCAGAGAGTGAGAACATAGAAACAAAATGTCAGCTTGGCAGGAAGACTCCTTTTCCCAGTGGTTATACTGTGAAAAGAAGGTGGATTGCAGCATTTTGCAAACAGATCGAGTTAAATGAAACAAAAAATATAAATGACTGCTTGAAGAGAAAACTAATTTACCTCATGGGAGATTCAACACTGCGTCAGTGGATTCACTACTTACAAAAAGTGGTAAAAAGTATGTATTTTATTTTTATTTTGAAACTATAGTTGCCTTCAGAGGTTATTTTTATAGTAGAATTCTTTGCTTCCCTTTTCTGACGTTTATTATTTTTAAAAATTTGCCAAATATTTGGATTTGGGCTTTTAATAAAAAGTTAAATTTTATTTTTTTCATTCACAAGTATGAACATTTTCTTCCTCTTTCTCTATGCTGATAATAAGTTCAAAATTTTGTTAAGATTTTAATGCATCTGTTAAAGTTCCCTTCCTCCCACAGGCAGCAATGCTCTTAGAGTTAGAAGTGATCTTGGCTAGAATTTTACAAATACGTGCATTTAAAAATTATATCATTATTTTCCTTTTGTAAAAAGATTTATTGATTTTTTTCCCCGTCAGCCTTAAAATGTTTTGATCATCATGGAGCTGCGATCTTTAAAACACATGTGCTTCTGGATGCTGAAAGACATATTTTGATTCAGTGGAAAAAAGCATGGTCATCCATTTATTACCAAAAATCTGTTCTCAGTGAAGGATGAAAATTATATCCCATGGGAAATTGACCAGGTAGCAGGAGACAATGACACAGCCATTGTCATCACTCTCGGTCAGCACTTCAGACCCTTCCCCATCAAAATCTTTATCCGTAGGGCCATCAATGTTCAAAAGGCCATTGAACGTCTATTCTTGCGAAGTCCAGAGACCAAGGTGATCCTGAAAACTGAAAACACCAGGGGGGTGTCTCAAAATGCAGAGATGTTTAGTGACTTTCATGGTTATATTCAGAATCTTACCATGAGGGATATTTTTCTGGATCTCAACGTGGGTATTATTGATGCCTGGGACATGACTACTGCATATAACACTGATAATGCTCATCCACCTGATTATGTGATTGGAAATCAGATTAACATGTTCTTAAACTACATTTGCTAGAGGAAAAATACAAAAAAAAAGCCAGTACCAGCCATTCTCTATAGATGACCTCACTTATACTGCAAGGATAGTTTAATGAAATCCAAGGTAGGAGGAAACAAAATAAAAATAATTACTGTTAAAATATACGTAACATAAAAATTACCATTTAAACCATTTTAAGTGTACAATTCAGTGGCATTAATGACATTCACAATATTGTGCAACCACCATCTCGATCTATCCCCAGAATTTTTCATCATCCCAAACAGAAACTTTGCATCCATTGAACAATAATTCCCCTCCCCCCAGGCAACCACCATTCTACTTTCTGTCTTTATGAATTAAACCATTCTAGGTAGCTCATATAAGTGGAATTGTATAGTATTTGTCCTTTGTACTGGCTTATTCCACTTAGTATAATGTCTTTAAGGTTCGTCCATGTTGTAGCATATGTCAGAATTCTCTTCCTTTTTTAAAGCTGAATAATATTCCATTGCATTATATATATATCACATTTTGTTTATCCATTCATCTGTTGATGGACACTTGGGTTGTTTCCATCTTTTGGATATTGTGAATAATGCTGCTATGAAGAGGAAACCAGATTTGAAGGATTGTTTCCAGTCCTGAGTATGATGACAGAACAGCAAAACATCATCATTCATAGTTTGATTTTAAGAAATGTAAGGCCTGGAAAGGAGCAGTCTAAATGATTCAAGTTTAGAGAAAATGTGAAATGTAGGAGAAAACTTAGTGAAATAATAGCAGTCTTTGTGCTTACGATAATTATTTGAAATTTGGTAAACAGTTGTTCTCTAGATTTCAGTAAGAATCAAGGATCACAGTCTAAACCCACAAACTCATTGAGACAAACCAGCTAGTATTATGTCAATGTACAGACCCTACAACCCTGGTTCTTGCTGACCTTACAAGTATGAGATGAGATCCCCTCCAGAGGACCTCAAATGACTTTATAAGCTTTGTCTCTAAACTGTCCTCTCAGAATAAAAGTATCCTCCATTTCCATTAATATACTTGAGGTCCCAAGAGTGGAAATATTGTTACTCCAGGGTGATTTCTTTGTTTGGACTGTGTTTCTTAGGGAGAGGAAGTGAAATTATAGTACTGTAACATCAGAATAAAGGTCAATCCATACAACTTAGGACCAGGCTCCTCTAAATAAGGGAACACACATTAGAAATCTTTTCTTTTGGTTCTAATTCTTCGCATAGGAAACTTTCAAAATAAATCTAATCGTTCTTCCAATCATTGCACTCTTAAATGCTCATATGACTTACCATTGTCCCACCAAGGTTACCTTAAGTTCGTTTAACCTAGTTCTGAGTTGATAGAGTTTCCAGTTTTGTTACCATTACTCTTCCCTGATCGCACTGAAGTGTGTCTGTGTCATTCCGCAGCATGCCTTCTACCCCATCTCTCTCCTCAACAAATTGCATGCTCTAATTTAAATGTGATCAATCAGCATCGAAAAATGAGGGTCTATTACTTCACTTGTTCTAAAGCTGAACTGTACAATATTATAGCCATTAGTCACATGTGGCTGTTTAAATTAAAATGAAATTAAATTAAAAATCATTTCCTTGGTTGCGCTAATCACATTTCATGTTCAGTAGCCACATGTGGCTAGTGGCGCTGTACTGACAGCACAATATTTACTTTCATTTGTTTCTAGAGACTATTTTTCAATGTTCTGTTGTAGTACTTGAATGTGTTTTTAATAATAAGGCCAATGATATATTGTAGTTTTTTACGGTGAGTAAAAAAATTATCAAATGTTGCTAAGTGTCAAACTCTTGACTTTTAAGCCATTTTCTTCTGGTTCAGTCTTTTAAAGAAATCCTGGTATCTATATAGTTCATAACGCTTTGGCCTTGAAGTGATAGCCTCAGATTATTGCAGATATTGACCATGTTGCTTGTGTATTTATAAGACTTGAGCAAGCCATTTGAAATGTAAAGATGTTCTTTACTGGTATTATCAAGCCTCTTTCAGAAGCCCATGTATGTACAAGGAATGAAACTAGAAATCAATAACAAAAGGAAAACAGGAAAACTCACAAATACATGGAAATTAAACAATGGACTCTTTTTTTTTTTAAACATCTTTATTAGAGTATAATTGCTTTACAATGGTGTGTCAGTTTCTGCTTTATAACAAAGTGAATCAGTTATACATATACATATGTCCCCATATCTCTTCCCTCTTGCATCTCCCTCCCTCCCACCCTCCCTATCCCACCCCTCTAGATGGTCACAAAGCACTGAGCTGATCTCCCTGTGCTATGCGGCTGCTTCCCACTAGCTATCTATTTTACGTTTGGTAGTGTATATATGTCCATGCCACTCTCTCACTTTGTCCCAGCTTACCCTTCCCCCTCCCCGTATCCTCAAGTCCATTCTCTACGTCTGCGTCTTTATTCCTATCCACTGCAGATGTATTTGATGAAGTCTCATAAAAAATAATAAAAGTAAAAAATAATACCCAAGGGGCAAATAGATTACTGATTCTGTAAAATTTAATTATCAGAGATTTGTGGTTGTATTTTTTTCTACTTTCTTTTTTACTTAATTGCATAAAATCACCACATTCACAGATATTTGGAAAGAAGCTCTTCACTTTATGTCTAAAATTATTTTGAGTTGAAGTATTTGTCACTAATTTTTCCACTACATTTAATTTCAATAATCCACTCTTAAGCCTTTGAGTTATTTATTTGTGTAGTGAGAATCTAAAATTATATAATAGAAACCAATAAAATATAAATTTAACATAAACAAAAAATACTCTGAAATGATATAAAAATATGTTTACGAATCCCAAACTGCTCCATGTTAACTGAATACTAGTCAAAATTAAGTGACCAAACAGACCTTACGACTCATGCACCACCTTTGAGTAAGCGATTTTTATTAAGAATATTGAGAAATTTGGGGAAAATCGTAATTTTGCCTGATAATTATATCAAGTCTTTCATGGCTTTACTCCTCTTTATTAGACAAGACTTTTTTTTAACGGGTGATAGAAATCAACCTCAAACTAGCCCAAGGAGGGGTAGGATAAAATGCATTTCACTTCAAATCTATGAAATATAAGTAAACAAAATATTTAAGTGTTTTTCTTTGAGAACTACTCAAACACCTCCTGACCCCTTGCTAAACTACCACAGGCCGCACTCTGAGAATTAGTGCTTTCTCCTACAAGGGTATTTTCAAAGTCAGCTCCTCCAAGAGCTTGGGTACCACAACTATCTGTGAAGCTTATAAAAGACATTGATTGACAGACTTCATTCTGACTAACCAAATAAGGCTTTTCCTGAGTGATGCTTAGAAGTCTCTATTTTTAAATAATAACTCTAACGTACCCATCTTGGCATCTGGCAATGGGATTAAGAATCACACCCTCTCCACTCTATTCCCTGAGGTCAAGCAACTTACACTTCTCCATTTGCCCTGTCTATATCCCTCCTCGGTTCTCATCTAAACCTATCACATGGCTGAGTCCTCACCACAGGATACTGTGGGAAGCAGCCCCCAAAAGAGGTAACTCATAATCCTTGTGGAAGTTTCATCAGCAGGTAGGACAAGGAAAAGCAGCCTTAGTGGGGCCTGATCACCAGGCAGTTTGTCTCTACCCTCACCTGCTCTGGATCCAATAAAACTAGTTGTCTATGCCTCCTCTTCTACTGCACTTCATGAAAAAAGGAATTCTGGTGCTCAACGAAGGTCACTCCATTTCCTACATATAAGTTACCCTAGGAATAGGGGAGGGGTGATGAGGGATGAAATAAAAATGTTCTGAAATATAGGTGGGTATATGTTTCTTGTCTCTTCTATTCATCTCTGTCTTCATTATCTGGGTCTCGGATATATTACACAATATGTCCTTCCTGCAAAGTACAACCTGGGCAGAGAAATAAGTGAGTGGCACTTTTCAAGGATTTGGCCAGCATGTATTGAGATGCAAGCTGACGGCTTCCTGGTGGCCAAGCAGGGAATGGTCAGTGCTGCTTCTATAGTCTTGAGCAATTCAGCTCTGACCCCCAAGCTGCAAATCTCACTAAGCCAAATGAGAGCTCTGTGATTGAAAGGATCTGCCCTACTCAGAAGGCCGTTTGGTATCAGACCATTGTCACTAGGTTATACACTTAGGGAGGAGGTAGGTGGCGTTCCATACTTTAAGCAGTTGGTGAAAGTATTCCTTCCACCTGCAAAGAGCACTTTCTATAAGGAGAATGGAAATAAATAAATAGGTTCTGCCTTTTTGCATATCTGCTGCTAGTTTAGGAATCAGCAAATTGATGGTTGCCAGCCAAACCCAGCCTGCAGCCTGTATTTATACAGCCTGGGGGACAGGGGCTAAGTAGGGTTTTTGCCTTTTTAGGTTTGTAAAAATAGAACAAAGAATATGTGACCCACAAAACCTAAGATAGTTACCATCTGGCCCTTTATAGAAAAATTTGCTGACCTTTGGCTTAGAGTCCTTTTAGACTGGTGTACCTGGTAACTTCCTGGCTGGCCCTCCTCTTAATTGGACTCTTCCTGGATCCACCATGAAGACCAACGGAGAGTCATTTCTGACCTAGTTCACATACCTGTCCTCCATCTACCAAATCCCACTGGTGTGCAAGTAAATGTTCAACAACCAGCAATCGGAACAAGAAAGCCCTGATTTGTAGCATCTGCTGGTTTCTGTGGTGTAAATATTCCCCTCCACGGCTGGTTTCAAGCTACCAGCATGATGTTACTGAATACAGAATTGGGAAGAAAGGCACACATCAGATCTCACTAGATGGTAGGAGCTGACTCCAGCAACCACTGCCCAATCCTGAGAGGTGTGAGGCATCTGGCGTACTGGAAAGAGAATCATTCCCTGGTTAAATATTCTTAAATTCAAATCCAGTCATCACTACTTAACTAGTTGGATGACCTTCAAAAATTCACTTAACGTCAACGAGCTTGTTTTTTCATGTGCAAATTTGAAATAATGCTACATTATTATCTCAGAGAGAAGGATTTGGGAAGAGTGAGAATAGGTACAAGCAAACATACCACACAGTGTTTGGGACACACCTTCCCCACTTTTCCTCCACTGGCCCCATAGTAGGGTGGAGGCTTTCTCGTCCCTCCTCCATCTTCTCTACAGCTCACTCTGCTTAGGCCAGGACTGGGTGGGAGTCCAGTGGATCCTCCTTCTGGGTCTGTTGTGGAGGTGTTTGGGCCCTGAGGTCTGAGAGAGTTGGCTGGGGCCTTATGATCAGGACAAGCACAAAACTTTGGGTGGGTTGTCCTGAGGATGTCCTTCAAAAGAGAAAATAGTCACTGGATTCCACTTTAAGGGCTAAGTTCCAGTCTTATTTTGCTCTGTATCTACCATGGCTGGCACAATTGCATGGAAATAGGAGCCATTCAATATATAATTGCTGGATGAGTGAATGAATGCTGATTATATCTGCCAATAAATGAATGCAATCCTGATCAAATACTGATTAAGAGACTAGGCTGTGAACAGCCTGAATTCGAATCCCAGCTTTGTCCCTTACTAGCTCTGTATCTTTGGACAACTTACTTAACCTCTCTGGACTTCAGTTTCATCATCTATAAAACAGATAATAGTATCTACTTTCAAGAATTGATTTAAAGTATTTACTAAAATAAGTCTGGAACAATATAAGTACTCAACAATGTAAGCTATTATTATCTTTCTCATCAAAGTCAATGTTAACAACTAACACTCATTGACACCCACTATGCCTCATGCTCTTCTTTTAATCTATTTGTCGGTTCATCATTTCAAGGAAAGGAAGCCACAATATAATAGTACCACTCTAATACGTCAAGATGCCTAATTTTAATAGAAGAGATTCATCATAGCCAAATATTTCTATTCTTTTGGTCTCTCATGCTCATCCGATTGAAGAAGCAAAGGCTGTGATGAAATCAAAACAAGTCTGAATAATAGCAGCAAAAGATGTTAAATCCTGATACCCACTCTTGCCTCTGAAATGTTCTCTGCCTCACAGACATGTCTGCTCCTGTCTCATCTATGTCACTGTTCTTAATTCTTAGACTTTATACCTTGGGTAAGATATAGGAGAGATAATGGTTAAGAAACAGAATGTTTTTCTGTAAATATTATGATATGGTCATTTTGATGCTTTGTGGAAGTGGTAGTATGGGGTAGCATTCGACTTTTAGCCTTTATTTCTCCCAGTAACTAATGTGAGAAATGAATCTTCTCCCAGGATGGCCAGCCTTCACCCCACCCCTGGACATAGTCTCATTCCTGACCCGTAGTCCAAATATTTTACTAGTGCCAACATTATTGTAGGCAACTTGCTGTTAAATCCTGCAATTAATCTTTGGCTTTATAATTAAGTGACTGGATTTAGATTTTGGCTTAAATTTGTGGCTTTCTTGCTTTTGAGTTGGGCTGTACCTTGTGTAACAACTGGCACTATAAAATACCCAATGTCTTGAACCACTTTGGCTTAGGACAATTGCCTTGCTCCCTTAGCAAAACAGTAGACAATATTCTGGGAAATGTGGCATAATTCTTCAAATTTTCATCCATAAAAATAGAAGAAATAATCCTTATTGATGTCACTAGTGGAAAAAATATAACAGAAATCAAAGGCCATTTCAAAACTAAGAAATGAATCAAGAGTCAGACATGGAATAAAGTAAGGGCAAGGTAATTCTCAGAGTTGGGACTTGCAGATGGGTTACAGGTGATGGATGAATTTGGTAGCAATTTTACTAATACATAAAAGCTTTTGAAAGAACCAAGCTAGTCTGCCTCTGTTTCTTTCTTTCTCTCTCCCTCTCCCTCACCCCTTTCCTCCCTCCCTCTCCCCTCTCTTTCTCCGTTTCTCTCTTTTCGTCTCTGTCTCTCTGACTCTCTCTCTCCTCCCTTTTGGTGGACAGGGATATGTAAATGTCAAAATGTAGCCTAAAAACAACTTTTAAAAATTTCATCTACATTCTAAAAACGGTCCTGAGGTTATTTGTGTTTGCTTTTTGATTTACTTATATCCAAAACTTTTCCATCCCTGCAATGTCTAACTGACATTTCTTAACAGTTTTTTTCCTAGTCCCCTACACTCAATATCACACACTATTCTTTTTACATTGGAAGGTAATTCTGAGTTCACCTCTCTCCTGATTTTTTTTTCAGGCTTCTAGCAGCCATGAATAAAGTTTCACATGTAATACTTAACTCTTTTTATAAACAGAAATTGTAGAATAAAAACTGAGGTCCCCTTCCATGTAGGGGTCCGAAAAGGAATTCAAGGGGTTCTCACTGGTCAAATATGGGGCAATGTGAACTCCGAAAAGAATGACTGCAATTGTTTGAAGCACATTGAATATATCAAAGTCTCCGAGTTTATGAGAGAGAGGGAGAGGGAGTGAGAGAGAGAAGAAATCTCATTTATCATCATTGGAGGTAGGAAGTACAGAAATACCTTACTCTAAATGTTGATAATTAAAGTTAAAGAATTCGCATTCATCTTGCTTTTCCTGTGTGAATTATATTCAGGGAAATCAAAGAGCTTGAACTGATGAAGGAAAGTTCTACTTAACAGAATTTTTCCGGGGAATAAATGTGGAAAGAATTAGAAAATCACCAGCTTTTAAGCTCTTAATGAATTTGTCTATTTAGATAATAATTATTAATAGATGCTAAAGTAATTACAGATATTCACAAAGCACCCAAACATTGCCCTACAAATTACTTACTGGCTGCAAGAGGAAAGTGCATCTACACAATGGGGAAGTCAGCCTGCCACTACCCAAGCCCACTCAGCATCACTACAAGTGGGACAGTAGGCAACTACATGCCTTCTGAACACTTCATGCAACATAAAGTGTTTTTGTCCAAAATGTTGAACCAGAATCTAATTGAGACTTCAGATCTATTTCTAGTTTATAGGAAACCTAGAAGGGTAATGGAACAAATTAACTAACACCTTGGGGAAGCAATAAGAAAATTCAGAAGATGGGTTATTCTGCAGAACAACTGCCTCATTTTTCAACAAGTCAATGTCAAAAAAACAAAGGAAGTTGTGAGATAACTGTTCTAGACTAAAAGAGATTTAAGAAGTAGAATGGTGGTTGCCAGGGGTGGGGGGTGGAGCAACGTGAAGTTGTCCAGTGGGTATAAAGTTTCAGTTGCACCAGATGGATAAATTCCAGAGAACTTCTGTACAATATCATGCCTATAGTTAATCCTGCAACGTGCAGTTAAAATATTAGGAGAGTAGATCTCATGTTAACACACACACACACACACACACAAACTAAACAAAAATAACCAATTTGCTCAAGGAAACTTTTAGATGTGATGGATATGTTTATTGCATTGATTGTGGTGATGGCTTCATGAGTGTTACACATTTTGTTCCAGATAAATTTATAAAGTCTAGTTGAAACAACCCCCATCATACTCTGATCTAATTCACTCTGACTTGTTTTTTACAGATGACTTGTTTTTCTGCTTAGTTGCATATCCACACCTGGTATTTTTCTCTTTTAAGAACACTCCCCTTTACACTCCCTTCTTTGTAAGCATTCTTCATTCCAGAGAGAAGGTCACAGTTCGATAACCTTGAGAACCACAGAAGCCCATCACAAGACCAGTCCTGATGGTCTCCAGATGATCTCTGGATGGAAGGAATGCAGGCCCTGCACGTACCCTGATCCTAATCAACAACCCTGCTCCCTGAACGATTACTATAAGACTCCTCAAAACACCCCCCTTCCCCGGGCTGGGACACACAGTTTTGAGTGCATTATCTTGCTGTGGCCCCCCTTTGCCTGGCAAAGCAATAAAGCTATTCCTTTCTGCTTCACCCAAAACTTTGTCTCCGAGATTTTCAATTTGGTGCTGGTTTACAGAGGCCAGAATTCGGCCACAATATGCCCAAGCTAAAATTGTGCATATTAAATATGTACAGATTTTATATATCAATTATACATCAATAAAACTGTTTAAAGAAAGAAAGACTTAAGAGATGTAAGATCCAATTATTAAAATGTATGATTATTTATTGAACCCTGGTTTGAACTTGTAAAAGATGTTTTGGGGACAATTGGAGAATTTTGAATATGAACAGGATACTTGATAGAACTAAGATAATACTGTAAATCTTGTTGGGAATGATAATGGCATTGACCTTAAGTAAGAAACGCCATGTTTTAAAAAGGAGAGGTGTACATACACACTTGGAAATTAAGTTTCATTTGTCTGACATTTACTTTAAAATACTTTTGCCAAAACAAAACAAGTGGAAAATAAATGGGACAAAACTAAATAAATGGAAAAAGATACAATGATGATGAAAATAGTAATGATAGTAAAATTCTAATCATTGTTAAAACCAGATGATAGGTATCTGAGTATTAATTATATTAGTCCATTCTACCTATGTATATAAATGTTTGAAAATGTTCAATAAAAAGTGAGAAAGAAGATGAGGGTCCATAATCCCTTTGTTACAAGGAAATGGATGAAGCCACATCCATCATTGCTTTTCTCATGGTGAGTTGAAATCCACAATAAGGGTAGTAAATCTGGCAGAATTTCCAATGAAACTGCTGTGATTATAGGTACGTATAGTCATTAGTGTAACTGAGATGTTCAGGCTTCATTTATCTGTGACAAAAATTACATGTCACAAATCCTATTTTTAAAAAATTTGAAATAAAGATATACATAAATATATAACACACATATACGTTAAAAGCAAGGCTAAGTACAATAGAATGGTATCACATGGAATACCGCTCCCTCCAAAGAGTTAATTATTTCTGTGTTAGGTTGGCAGATGTTATACCATAAATTTAAGTTCATACTTCTTATTGATTATACTGACATTAGATGGAATTCATTGAGTCGTCATTGGGAAAGATGAGGAATCTAGGTCACTTCCAGCTTCTTTCTTCCACTGTAAGATTTCTTCCTTATATTACTACTTTTAGTGCTTCTGTGGCTTGTTTTTTTTTTATTACGTTAGATAATACAGTCAAACCTCTATTTCATGTTAGATCACCTGTAGTCAGTATGTCTTCACTGCCCGCAGCTATGATAAATAATAATACGCCACTACTTCTTCCTTCCTGTCACCTCTCTCCCAACCCAACCAAAGAAATGGCAGAAATAATATTTTTAATGAATAAATTAATAACAATTTTAGGAAACAAGGAAGAGAATCAATAGCAGATGGAAAAATTTTGAGCATTTTCTGAAAGTCAGAAAACAATGTCACTCCTCAGGGGTATGGGAAGCAGCAGCGTAGTGCAGGAGAAGGTTGGGTGCCATGGACCCGGGGGCACGTGGGAGCTGTCTGGTTGTGCCTTTGTTCTTCTCCACATTGCTTTGGGTGGACTTTTGCCCATTCTGTCGTCACTATCGGTCCCTGGTATGAGTCAGACGTGGCAGCGCCCATCAGAACCATTGGATCCACTTGGTCAGGGAAAGTGTTCAGAAGAGTTACACACAGTTTCTGCCTCCCCAGGCCTGGTGGAGGGCCTGCAGAGTGACTGCATCCAGCCTCATGTGACCACCTGACCCAGGGCTCAGCCTGCTTCTGGTGGCTGTGGTTGCTGGGGGTCTTGGGCCACAGCGTGCGTGTCACGTGTCTCCTCTCAAGCAGTTTCCTGGCTTCGTTCCTTGGCTGAGAACCTCTCAAGACAAGTAGGCTGTGGCCCCGGCCCTCTCTGATGCCATCCCCCGCCCCAGGTCCTTCTGGAAGCCCTATACTTCTCATTGGTACCCGAGTGGCTCTCCCCTAATGAAGGTGACTCACTGGAGACAGCCTGGCTGTGACAGCTATGAGTGAGCCTGTGCCCCGTGTCTGACCCCCCTTGCCTTTGCACTGTTCCTGACAAAGGAGGAAGGCTGCAAGGTCAAGTGGCTACCCAGGATGCCCAGGGTGAGGTTAGGCCATGGGGGCCCTGGGGAGTTGACTGCGTACCTACCACTTATGAAAGATTTTTAGTATTGATATTATTTCTCTTCCCATAATCACCCCTGAGGGAGGTAGTAAGATCATCCCATTTTACTGATGAGAAAACTGACACAGAAGGAGGTTAAATAATCTGCCCCAAATCACATCAATGATCAGTAGCTTGGACCAGATTTGAGAGGTCTGACTTTAGAGTGTTTTCCTTTAACGACTGTATTTCCTGCCCATGAATAGAATTAGGATAGAGGATTAAGTAGAAAAGAGAAAGTCATGCCAAAAGAAAAAGGAAATAGAGGGTACAAAATGATGGTATCCCAGAAGTGTGAGCAGCATAGAGGAAGAAAGAAGAGGAAAAGTTTGGCTAGAAGGAGATAGTATTAAAAAGAGGAGGAGGGCTTCCCTGGTGGCGCAGTGGTTGAGAATCTGCCTGCTAATGCAGGGAACACGGGTTCGGGCCCTGGTCTGGGAGGATCCCACATGCCGCGGAGCAACTGGGCCCGTGGGCCACAACTACTGAGCCTGCGCGTCTGGAGCCTGTGCCCCGCAAGGGGAGGGGCCGCGATAGTGAGAGGCCCGCGCACCGCGATGAAGAGTGGCCCCTGCTTGCCGCAACTAGAGAAAGCCCTCACACAAAAACTAAGAGACCCAACACAGTCATAAATAAATAAATAAAATAAATAAATAAAGTATTAAAAAAAACAAAACAAAACAAAAAAAATAAAAAGAGGAGGAGATAGGAAGGAAGTGGAAAGAAAGTCTGCAGTTTCAACCCTTGTTTATATATTGTACCTGGAAGATCCCTGTTCTTGCATTTATCAGCAAAACTTCTATTTAAGCTTAATTTTCCTATATAGTTTAAGGAGTTCTGTTTATGAGACAACACATCATTCCCTAACCTTTACAGAAAATTTGCAATTTATTTAAGAATTGTGATGAGGAAAGGAAGGAAAGAAGGAAGTGAGAAAAGAAGGGAAGGGAGGGAGAGAAAAAAAGGAAGGAAAGCATGGAAGGAAGGGGAGAGGGAGGGAAGGATTACTAATTTTTGAAATCCCAAAGTGTGGAAAGGATAGAGTTGGAAAAGTGTTATCAAAAACACAGTAATAAATGATCCATTTGGGCAGGAAGAGGGAGAACAATTCAAGGTTACATCATATGGTAAGATTTCCTGAGGGCTTCAGAAGGAAAGAATCTCACAATGGATTTCGTACGCAGTTATTAATTCCCCTGGGCATGTACCAGCTGTATCCCCAATTCTGAGTTATCTTCATAAGGAGATGATTTACTTTGGCCTGCCCAGAGAGATTGCCATGAAACTGGATTGACACATCTAATGTAGTGAGTGAGCAAACATTTCCTAGCTTTACAAAGTCTTTGGGGGGCAAGGAAGGGGTCACAAAAATGATCCAGGCAACTAGTACAAACATCAGTATGGAAAATAATGTATGTTTCCTTCCAGTGTACAATACATGGTATGAATCTTATTATAGGTAAATATGAAAGAAATTTCATGCACAATCACAAGCCACATGACACCCCTTGGTGCTGACACTGCCCCTCTCCACTAGATCTCTTGTGCTCAGAACCCTCTCCTGACTGGTTCCAAGTTCTTCCCAGTTCTTCCCAGTTGTCCTCTCTTTGTAGCTCAGAATTTATCAACAATGCTTCCTATAGAAGGGGAAAATCAGAAACGAAGACACTTCCTAAATTTCCTCTAGAAAAATAAACTGTCAAACTGGTTGGAGACAACATACACAATCCTAAGGATGAGAGACCATTATTATTATCTCCATTTGAAAGATGAGGAACCTAAAATTCAAAGAGGATGAATAAAATAGTCAAGGTCACATGAAGGGCAAACCAGTAACCTGAGATTTAATCCCAGATCTGTACAATTCCTAACTCAGATCCTAACCATAACACCGTACTGCTTCTCATGCCATTATGACAGCCCACCTCCCAGTTTGACTCTCAACCTTGAGTCAACTGCAGAGCTGAAGTCTCTTTCACCTTATCCCACCAGAGTGCATGACACCATACAGCTTCAACATGTTGACACTGAAAATATTCCATTCACTTCTGCTTGTAATGTTATAGCCAACAGCTAGGGTCTATCTTTGCATTCTTTTTCCACCATCTTTTTCCTACCACTCTACCAGTCTTTTGCCATACAAAGGCCTTTGAAGTCCAAATGTTACCTGGCTACACCAAATGAAGAGACTTGCATACCCTGTTACCATATTTAAGTACCTCTGAACTTTCTACTAGCCCAAGCAGGAACTTCATAATCCTCCATTGCACTACCTCTGAACAAAAAGTCTTCCCATCTGTTTCTGAACATCCCCAGATGGGTGCCTCGTGTGTGCCTATGAACCATCTGCTGGTCTTTTCTGTGTTTGCCTCTTCCACTCCTCTCTGTTTTGGTTCATGCCTGCTGACAAGCAATGCTTGCAGAGCTACTTGAAGGAGCATCATTGGGACTTCCATGGCTTTATTTTACACTCTGGGTAATGTTGCCTTCAGAAACTGTCTCCTCCTAGTGCTAATAAAGCTAGTGATCCTTGGCTTGCCCCAGTTGTGCTAGATTTCAGGTTACAGGTCAGGAGAATACCCTAAAACTCTATGCTACACTTTTGCACTGGGGTCCTGTAACAGCATTGTTTGTGCCATAGCTCACAAAAGTATATTGTCCACACTAACAACATCTGAGGTCTAGCTCAGCCAGCCAAAATTCCTTACTGCATGTTATTAAATCATTCAATCATAGGACTCAGAGTTAAAGGGGATGGTGAAGAGTTTCTGTGTTAACCTCGACGTGGTGCCAAATTCCCATTTAAACCAGTGGTTTTCAAACTTTAATGTGTATCAGAATCATCTGGAAAGCTTGTTAAGTCACAAGTGTTTCTTGCAGTGTGTACCGACAACAAATTTTCTTAGCTTATTTTACCTGAATATGCTTTATTTCACCTTCATTCCTGAAGGATATCTTTTGCTTGGTATAGAATTCTGTGTTGACAGTTGTTATTCATAAGCATTTTAAAGATGTTGTTCCTCTGTTTACTGACCTCTGTTATATACAAAAAGAAGGCAGCTATCATTTGAGTCATTATTCACTTTTTATGTATTGTGTCAGTTTCCTCTGTCTACTTTCAAGATGTTCTCTTTATCTTTAGTTTTCAGCAGTTTATCTCTAATGTGCTTAGGAGTGGTTTTCTTCAAATCTATCCCGCCTGGGGCTCTATGAAGTACTTGAATCTGTAAGTTTATTTCTTTTTCTAAGCTTAGGGCATTTTGGGTTGTGATTTCTCCCCCCCCCCCCCCCCCCACCCTTATTTTCTTTATTCACTCTCTCCTTTCCTTATGGGACTTGTTACAATAAAAAACAAATGGAGACCAGCCTTGAAAATTCCCTGAGCAGACAAAACTACTTTAGTCATACAAGCAAAGTTTAATTTAGCTTACTTTACAAGAATAACTTGACCTAGGTCATTTCTTGTTTATGACTCTGGAAATCATAAGCAAAACTTAAACTGTTGATATGAGGTAACCACTGACCAATTCCCTATCATTTAAGAAAATTCTAATGTTATAATTAATCACTGTGAAGAATAAACAGTCACTGTCTCCTTACCCTGGAGCCTCTTTCCATGTTTGAGTTGAGTGCTCCAGGTTCACAAACTGCCTTTTTGCTGTGTACATAATAAACGTTTACTAATTACTACTTTGGTGATTCATTGGTTTTACCTTGGCTGTTTCTGAACTTTTGACAGATTCCAACTGCATCTATGTTAAACTTTATGATGTTGTCCCTGAGTCTTCGTTCATCTAAAAAATTTTTTTAATGTACTGGATAACTATTGATTTATCTTTAAGTTCACTGACTTTCCTCTATAATCGTCATCCTGCTTTTGAGTACATCAGTGACTTTTTAAACAAATCTTAGTTCTAAAATTTACATTAAAAAATTAGTGTCTATTTCTCTGCTAGTATTTTCTATGTTTTTATGTATTGCAAGAATATTTTTCTTCATGTCATTGAGAATAGTTTAAAATCTGCTAATTCCAACATCTGGGTCATCTTAGGGTTAGTCTCCACTGAATGTTTTTTTTCCTCTTGAAAATGGGTCACATTTTCCTGTTCTTTCATGAATAGAAATGTCTGGGATTGAATTCTAGATATTGTCAATATTATGTTGTAAAGACTATGGATTCTGTTATATTCCTCTGATAAGTATTGTTTATTTATTCTTATTGTTTTAGCACTCAGTTGACTTGGTTGGACTCACAGTGCAAACCTGTTCCTTGGGAAGCAGTTCAAATCTCAGTTCAGTTCTTTATCCTTTGCTAAGCAGCTTGGAATCTGCCCTGCACATGCATGGTCTGGGGACAGCCAGAGATTTGTTTAAAGACTGCACACAGCATTTGGGGATATCTCCCTCTATCTCTCTCATTTCTAGGATTCTCCTCTCACTTTCCAGTTTCTTACTATTGGCTATCTTTTCTGGCTCTTCAAGTCAGAAAAGTGGAAGATTTGCTTTAGGAGTTTTAGATGCCCTGTATAGTACAGTCTAAAATTTTCCTTAGGCTCAAAGCTGTGAAGACAAGAAACACACCAGTACTCTTCTTGTTTTTCAAATATCAACCCCTTTCCAGAATCTGCCTACTTTTAGTTTCTCTTCCTTCCACGCTAGACTTTATAATAGTTATTTGTGTGAAAATCTGCTCATTATAAGCTTACTTAGCCATACTACAACTAGAACCTCCTCTAGTGATTTGAAAGGTATGCATTCTATTTCTCATTTTAATATTAACACTAAAAATATTAATATACCTTTAATTTTTATTTAGGCGTTAATATCTAGAGTTAATCAGTATCTATGGCTTGCCAAAACCAGAGTAAACAAACACCAAGAACCTTAGCAGGGCTTGTTCCCATCTTCTTTCTTCACCATCATTTATATTGAGATCATCTGGGATTCTCAATATAGATTATTAACCTTTTACATTTAGGCTTCTTTAGTTTCTTTGCTTGCCCTTGCTTCTTATGACCTGTGTCTTCTCTGAATTTATTTATTTCTCCTTTTGGAGTATATCCTCTAATAATTCTTTCAGAGTATGATGTTGGTAACCTTTTTGATTTAGTTTTATTTTAATTTTTTAATTAAAATTATATAGGTACATAGATTAATGGCATTTGTCTGACAAAGCTTGTAATGCATAAGAGCAATCCCCTACATCCTTACTCCTTAAGTTCTGCTTTCTAGACTTATTATCTATTTTTGATATATTCATTAGCTTATTATATAGGGAGATAAGTGTTCATTTCGCTTACCCTACTGCCCTCCCATACACACACACACACACACACACACATCTTTCCCCTTCTCTTCCTCTCAGAAGATTATGATTTTGATTAATTACTCAGGATTTCATATTACTGGGTGTACTAGTTTCCTATTACTGCTGTAACAGATTACCACAAACTAGTGGCGTAAATGAACATAAATTTATTACCTTACATCCTGTAGGTCAGAAGTAAAATATCAGTCTCACTGGAGTAAAGTGAAGATGTTATCAGGGCTGGTTCCTTCTGGAAGCTCCTTGTGTTTTCCAGCTTCTAGAGACCACCTGCATTCCTTAGCTCATGGTCCCTTCCTTCATTTTCCAGACCAGCAGTGTAACATCTTTAAATCTCTCTGACTCTTTGACCTTTGCTTTAGTTGCCCATCATTTTCTCTCATGCCAACCCTCCTGCCTCCCTCTTATAAGGATCCTTTTGATTACTTTGGGCTCACTTGGAAAATCTCCCTTTTTAAGATCCTTAACTTAACCACATCTATAAGTCCCTTTACAGTGTAAGTTAATATATTCACAGGTTCCAGGGATTAAGATGTGGCCATCTGGGGCAGGGGCTTGGCATAATTTTGCCTACCATACTAGGATTATATAAATCTTTCCATAAATGAATCACATGGTATACTATGATTAAATTTTCATTACTTATATAATTTATTTTGATGTTGATAATTATCTTCTGTTGTTTGCTTAATTTTCTGTGTACTTACACATTTTTCCCTATACTCTATGTTAGAATAATAAAACTCTCTTTAATATGTCAAACACTTTGGGTAAACTACTAGTTCCTGTGATGGTTAATTTTGTGTCAGCTTGACTAGGCCACAGTACCCAGGTATTTGGTCCAACATTATTCTAGATGTTTTTGTAATATTTTTAACATGAAATTAACATTAAGTCAGTAGACTCTGATTAAAGCAGATTACCCTTCATAATATGGGTGGGCCTCATCCAATTATTTGAAGGCCTTAATAGAAAAAGACTGACCTTTCCTCAAGAAGTGGGAATTTTCCCAGCAGACTGCCTTTGGCCTCAAACTGCAACTCTTCCCTGGGTCTCCAGCCTGACAGCCTACCCTGCAGATTTTGGACGTTCCAAGCCTGCACAATCTTGTGAGCCAATAAATCTCTCTCTCTGGCTATATACACATCCTCTTGGTTCTGTTTCTATGGAGAATCCTGACTAATACAGATTTTTGTATTGACAGTGGTTCTAGAGGAACAGAATCTTAAGGATGAGTTTTCTGAATTGGTTCTGGGGTATCTGGAATTGGTTCTCTGATCTGATTAGATTTAAAGACACTGATGATTCTATTTCCAGTAATAAAGAATGATGTCTTTGTAAGAGGAGACTAGGACTCAGGTTGGTACAGAGGTAAAACCATTTGAAGAGTCATAGAGAAGACGACCATCTACAAGCCAAGCAGAGAGGCCTTAGAGGAAACCAACTTTGCCAACATTTTGACCTTGGACATCTAGCCTCCAGAATTTTGAGAAATAAATTTCTACTGTTTAAGCCACCCATCAATTAGGTCTTTACAGCAATTCTGTAATATTATTTCTTCATTCCTCATTTTTTAGCCTGTTCTTATTTAATTGATATAATATTCTGTCCTGTTCCTCTGAAAATATTACCTTGATTTTAAAAAATGTCCTGTTCCTTTAATTATCTTCTAGAGTGTCCTGTTTGTTGAGTTTGGTGCTGTTCTATGCAGTGAATTTCCAGAATGTTAGGTGCTTCTTGCTGCATACTCATCTTGTATGAGAGCTTCCCTATTCTAATTTCAGTGGATGCTGATTTTGTGGGTGAACAATGCTGCCTTAAGTGATTGTGGTACTGAAACAGTAGGCTATATTTCAAGGAGGTAAAAATATTTATTTGGGGGGCATGTGTTTCCTGCTTCTTCCTGGGTGCTGCAAGTAGCCTAATATGTTGTCCTTCCTCTCTTGCCCAGGTACCAATATTCATAGTTTTAGCCCAGAGGCTAATGTTCTGTTGGCTGTTCCTTGGTATAAATGGACATGGGATGTCGTTGTCCTATGGGGTCAACTCATCTGGGAATTCAAAATATATTTCTTTAATCACCTAGGTGTTTCGCCAGGGATCCTTCCTGACCCCCGCGTCTACACCTTCAACTTGAAGTATTGATACTTCCAAAGTCATTGCCACCTTTCCTAAGAGTCCTCTTATATGTTATGGACAATGATTTCTTCTGTTGATCCAACCCCATGTGTATATTCTATTTTTCATGGATTCCTCACGATCACTGGTATACATTTTTGTTTTATAGTGTGTTTATGAACTTATTCCTTTAAACAATATCTTTTATGCCATTTTTAAGGATTTAGGTCAGGAAGTGGAGCCAGGAGTTTGTGGTCAATCCATTCTCCAATTTTTTATCTTTTAGTATGCTCTGGAATAGTTTAAGTAGCACCAGAATTATTTGTTATTTTAAGTCTTGATAGAATGTATCTTAAAGAAACCCCCTGGACCTGAATTAGTGGCAGAGTTTTGACTACCTATGATAATTCTTATCTTGGTCAATTCTGATCATTTGTATTTTTTTTAAAAACCCATCTTTTCACATAGATCTTTTAATCTGATACAAATTTGACATAGTAAATTCTTATTATAACTTTAAAACTCCCCTATGTATCTACAGATATGTCTTCCAAATACTGCTTACTTATGTAATGAGCAACTTTTAGGGCAAAGCTAATTCATCTTGTTTCCTCCACAGTGTGTGAGCACAGGGCTTTATATATCTGTTTAGTTTTCTTTTTAATCCCTTTCAAAATGCTCATTTTACTGGCATTGGTCATGGTTCACGGGACCAAGACTTTGGTCAATGCCAGGTGTGTGGCCAATAATTCACTTTCCTATACACTGCTCATCTTTAAAGCTATGGCTGTCTGTAGGAAGTAATGAAAGTTAGCATGATCTTCAATTTGCTTCATTTCACAATTACATCATCTCTCGAATATGTTATTTGTACATTCATAGGGTTGCTAAGACTCTTCAGCTTCTCTTGGATACACGCTCCAGGAAAAATAAGCACATGTCCCTGTGTGATTCAATGGTCGCTTCTCTGAAGTATAGCAGAGAGTTTTGCATGTCTCATCCTCCTGTGGTGTTTGGGAAGTTTTTTCTTTTCTTGGAATTTCTAAAAGCATGGTATAGTTTTTCTTTTTTTTAGCATATTCAGAATAATCTTCTACAAAAGAGCCTCAACTCTATATTTATAAGAATATAAAGGTTTCTCTTTTTTTACCTCTGCTGTTTGGGATCTTTCCAAATCCACTTCTTATGAGTCGTTTCCTTCTACCACTGTATTTTTACAAAAGGATTTGTTATATCTTACGTGAGAATTTTTCTTCCTCACTGATAAGCCAGGTTTGTAGCCCAAATCTATGAGTTTCTAGCTTTGTGAATGTAGGCAAACCCACTTAACTTCTCTGACCACAGTTTCCTCGTTAGAAACATGGAGGAGTTAAAATTATTTCCATCTCGTAGGATTGTTGTGAAGACGAAATGAGATAATGAACGCACATTGCTTAGCGTGGCACACAGGAATCAATAAACATTAGGTGGTACTGTCAGTCATAATCATCATCGTTGTTGCCATTTATATGTCAGTTGCTTTCCTCTGATATCAAGCAGAAACTCCAGCTTAAACTTGCAAGAGGTATCTGGAGTGATCACCTGCAACAGGAAGGTAACCATGGCACACTGTCTTACAGGCCTTTGTTACAAGTATCTGTCTCTCTGAATTTGAGCTTTATCTAAGTGGTCCTATGTGGGCACCATCTGTGTCTGTTTGTGGTGTTCCTGGAAAGTGTGCTTCTAAAACCTGCTTCTTCCCTTCTCTCTCTGGAAGTGATAAACTGCCAACCTCTGAGTGCTAGCAATTTGCAAGGTATTGATTTCCCTGACTCCTGCACTCCCTCCTAGAACACACATACACATGGTAAAACTTGTTTCTTCCTTTACACAATTGGATTTCTCTTATTTTCTGTGTTCTGACAATAGTCCGATTTCGATCTTTGCCCCAGAATTTTAGTGCTGTGTTTTCCTTTTAAACCAGTTCTTTCAGCACTGATATCGGCCAAGGCCCCAAACTTATCTCTGCTGGTATCAGTAATATCCCGATCCTATCTCCACCAACATCAGTTAATGCTCAAACCCATCTTCACCAATGTCAGCTAATGCTTCAAGTCCCTTTCCACACGGATTGGGTGGAGGTGGGTTTGGGGCATTAGCTGATATCAATGCTGGAAGAATGTTTTTAAAAAGAAACAGAGCAATACATTTCTGCAGCAAAGATAAAAATTATAATAATAAAGTATGAAATGAATTAAAATATTAATTATCAATATAATAGTAACATTTCTTGAGTGCTTAAAATGTGCCAGTCACTCAGCTGAACCCTTTTCTTGGCTTATACCTTGTCATCCTGCCAAACAATCCTTGAAGTAGTTTCTCTTATTTTCTCCATTTTACGGATGAAGAAACAGAGCTGTGGATGGATTAAATCACTAACTCATGATCACACACATCTTTTGAGCAGTGAATCCTGGACACAAGTCTAGGTTTTGAGGGGCTCTAATAAGTTGCTCCCCTATGCTTCCCTCTTGAATTCTAAACCGAGAGGAACAAAATAGTCAGAAAGATGGAAATCAAAGATTGGTTCTTTTACTGATATAAGTTGGACTGGAGGGCATGGCTTATGCAGCAAAAATTGGCTTCCCACTTCTCAGTGTCCCTCAAGTAAGATCATGGGAAAGTTTGATTATGCAGGGCAGACACACCTGACCAGCCTGCTGCCTTATATCACTGTAGGTTGGAGATGGGAAAAATAGAGAGTAATTTCTTGTATACTATTTTTATTACTAAAGAAAATTTGACCTTGTCAGTAAATTATGTGTTATGATGCTTCCTAGCTATGTAATCTTAGCTCTGTGCCTCAGTTTCCTTATCTGTAAAATGGGAATTATGGTCATATTTTCTAATATTGTTTTTATAGTGTAACATGTAAGCATGATTGAAATAGTACCAATCAAACTGGAAAGGTGAGGGAGTAAGCAGAAGAGAATAAGATGTTTTGGTGAGGGGCTTACTTAGATGTTTAAAATCCATTTATTTTATGCAGAAATTTAGAATTGACCAAACTTTCATCTTTCTAATACTTTACCGATTTGGTAATGTAGATACTGTTACCTACATTTTATAGATGGGAAACTCAGGCTCAGGTGGATTAGGTGGGCTAAAGTGGAACAGTCAATACATAGCAGAGGCGGAAAGATAGTCCAGACCTTTGCCTCATCATCTATTTCCTATTCTTTTTTTTTTTTTTTAACATGTTTATTGGCGTATAATTGCTTTACAATGTTCCTATTCCTTTTTATTTTTCTTTTTGGCTGGGCATTTTAGAGAAGCTTTCTATTTAGTTAGTGTAAATATTTTTCTTTACCAAAGCTAGGAAAGAGTGTGTTTCTCCATCCTTTCTTTGTTTCTGTGGATTTTGCTTTCTTAGCTGCCCCTGGAGCCCTTTGCTAACGCAGCTCAATCCCATGTACATGAGCTGATTTGCTGAGAGAGCAGGAGTGCTTCCCCTATTAAATTGCGCCTGGTGTGAATGTGGTCTTTGGCATTCACCTTCCTGTAAATTCTAGATAGAGACTTTGTCTTCAAAGTATCATTTGTACACACTAGCTATACACCAAAGTTTGACTTTACCCTAGGAATCTGGCCAAAAAACCTGGTATTCAGCCTTGGCTTCATCATTAGTCTTTGGATGTTAGAGTAGCCTAGATTTATGTTTAAACGTAACTTTTGCCACTTTTAACTTGTCCATGATCAATAACAGCTTCGTCCTGTGGTTTATTATTATGTCTAAATGGTTTAGCAATGTGAGTAATACAAATATGATATGTTATTCAGATTTTTCGCTGACACCTTTAAATGTAAGTGAGCATTCTAGATGTTACGTAGAATGAAAATCTCTTTGTGTATTTTATATACAAACATTCTCAGCCCATTAAAGTTATGAAGGCATATTTATTATTGCAATTATAAAATGGAACAATTATGAAGGCTGTTCACTTTTTGTACAAAAATAATTAAGAATATTTAAATATAAGGATATAAGTTAGTAGTTAATACAAAAATTAAGGGAAGCTGGGTAACTTCAGGAAGTTATCCTTGGTCAGCAAATAAATATTTATAAGAATTTAAATAATACAAAGCAGAATAATAAAAATATGATTATGCCATAGTTCTAATACTTATAACATGACTAGATATTAAAATAGGCTTTAAGAGCCATATTTAAATCTTAGTTTTGTAATTTCATTTAGGCCATGATTATCTCAAGGAAAGTTTCTTTTGGGAATTCTTTATGTCTTGTGAGAATGAAGTATGAATGTCAACTTTGTGACCTTCAAATTTCATGAGAAGAGAAAACTCCAAAATCACCTAGAAAAACTAGTTATAATAAAGAATAATAGAGTAGAATGCAAGAAGAAAACACTTGGGAAAAATTAGGTGCCTCCCAATTTCTTGTTCTTTTACCAATTTTAATGAGTTACTTTATCTCACAAATGTGCTATATAGGAGCTGACCACGCTAAGCAAATATTGCTTCTGTGGTCACATGATAAGCTTAAAATGTCAAATTTCACTTCTAAGTTTAGCGATAAAATTGCGATAATAATAATTTTTCTATATTATAAAAATATAAGTAATAGATTTTGTATAAATATAAATTTTGTGTAGACATAAATAAAGTAGTATATTTTACATCCCATAACTGCCTTCTATAATGGCTATTTGGCTTGGCTTTAGCTGAATAGTGGTTTTCACACTTGACCTTTGAGCATTTGGCTAAAATCTATATTTGGTGAACTTCTACTACAAACTATCTTGTATAGTTTTGGCAACCATGTGGTACCCTTAGCAGTGGGGTGCTGACCCTCATTAAGTGAGTATTCCTACTATGTGGGGTAACTAGTTATGATGATGGGTATTATTATAGTATCTTTATTTCTGTTAACTGAGCCAGGATTTTTTGTCAAGAATATCAAATAAACTAAAAACAAAACAAAACAAAAAACAAACCTCCTAGTAGGAGTCAAGTATTGTAAGAAATTCAGTATGCCAAATCCAGAGATATAAACCATTTGAGGATTGTTACCAAGACCAGAGATAGGTGAGGGGACAGAAATCCTAAGACCAAGAACTAGTAGGAGATCCACTTCAGGTGCCAAGAATCCAAGCATTTAACAGGCCAGGAATCAAAAGAGTGCATTTTCCTCTTTTATCACCCTACGTCTAAAGATAAAAAAATTTTATGTCTTGTTCCTATGTTAGCATTGTTATGTCCATCAGAAAAGCCAGATTCCCTATCTCTTTGGTTGATTCATGGTCATATTCCACAAAGATATCACTCTTAACCCTCTTATCTTCAAAGTGATGCTCATGTCTTTTCCCTTCCCTCTACCCAGGTTCTTTCTAGGAATGAAGTATCTGTGTAGGCTAGATTACACTATAGTAATGAACAACCTCTAAACTTAGTGGTTTAATCCCCCCCAAAAGTCTTCTACTTGCCTTACTTGCCTCCTTTATTTCTAGGTTCCATTACGTGTCTGACTCCATGGTGACACTCGGATTCAGGCTGGTAGAGAATCTGTCATCTTGTAGCTGCAGCATCTGAGCACATGCCTTCTTCAATCACTGCAGCAGGGAAAGAGAGATGGGGCATAGCATCTGGACCCTTCACCGCATCTGTATAGAAGTGTATGTGTTATTTCTGCTCACCTTTCGTTGGCCTGAAATAGTCACAAGTCACATGGGCTAATAATTGAAATGTTTTGTACACACAGAAGGGGAGGAAAGTCAGATTTTGGTGGATACGAATAATGGCTACCACAGTCTCTCTTCTAGTCACCAAATATTCAGTTCACTCTTCTCCAACAACCCTCCCCAAGGGAGACAACCTGAAATGTCAGCCGGTTATGGTTTTGAGCTCAAAGCCCAGGGCCTCTTCAGGGAGGATCATAGTCTCTACTTCAGATCCAGGCCTGTCTCCTCTTTATCTGGAAATAATGAATGAGAAAGGCAAGTTATCTGCCTGCCATGGACCCAAAATCCAGGAAGGGGAAGAAATCACCGGTCTACGGGAATTCTTCAGTCTCAGTGGCCAGCGTTGTGAGGGTCCTCTACCCTGGTATCTTCCTAGTCCTTTGTTTTCTTGGCCCCAGTCTTTGGGAGATTTTCCTTTCACTGTTTTCTTCTTCAGCCACAACCGATGATAACTTTGGGAAATAGGCCCTCTATGAGGGCTATGCAGATGTCACAGCCCATGTTCTGGCTAGAAAAGGTCAGGAGCAAACAATTTCTCACAATCTTTCAAAAACATGTAGAGCTTCTTGCCATTTGATTCCAGTCATCTTCATGTGCCAGAAACCACACTCATATTCACAATTCTTTTTTTGCTTATTATTATTTTATTTTAAAACAATCTCAAGCGCATAGAAAAGCTGCAAGTATGGCACAAAGAACTTTCTTTTCTCTGAGCCATTTGACATCAAGTTGCTGATCCTATGCCACCTTGTCCCCTTGTGTGTGCATTTCCTACTAACAAGGATGTTCTCCTACGTAACCAAAATATAATCATCAAAATCAGGAAGTCAACGTTGATATGTCACTACAAGAGGGAGGGGATATATATATACATATAGCTGATTCACTTTGTTCCACAGCAGAAATGAACACATTGTAAAGAGACTATACTCCAATTAAAAAAAAAAAACAAACCTCAGACACATTCACATTTTGCCTGATATTTCAAAAATGTCCTTTATAGCAAAAGAATTCAGTTCAGAATCATGAGTTGTTTTTCATTCTCGTATCTTCTGAGTGTCCCTCACTGTGGCCCAGCTCTACAGTCTTCCCTTCATTATCATTACGTTGACACTTTGGAAGATTATAGACCGATTACTTTGTTCTGTGTCCCCTGATTTGCATTTGTTTCATGTTTCCCCATTATCAGATTCAAGTTGTACGTTTTGTCAAGACTATCACAGAGATAGTGTTCGTGCCACTGGGTGACAGAGTTTGATTTTTTCACTTCGATCACTTGAATGAGATGAGGTCTACCATGCTTCTTCACTGTAAAGTTATTCTTTTTCCATTTGTAACTAATAACTATTATGGGAAGGTACTTTGGAACTATGTGTATATCCCATTTGTCATCAAACTTTCAGTTTATTCATTTATTAATTTATATTTAGAATACATATGTTTTCCATTTTATTTAATGAATTATAATCCATTACCATCATTATTATTTTGATAATTAAATTGTCCTAGATTTGATCAGCAAGTGCCCCTTCAAGCAGGCATCTGTGTTCTTTTGACATGTCTTTATCATTCTTTGAGCTACTCCTTGTTTTCTAGGACAAGAAGGTACTCAAGCTTATTTTATACTTTTCTTGCCCCAGCTCTGGAATCAGACATTTCTCCAAGGAGCCCTGGTTCCTTTTGGTAGAGAATGGGTATGTAGAAACCATGATCTAGGCACTGGTATGTTCATTGCAGTGTCACTCTTCCTAAGCTCTCTCAGAGGATAGAGTTAGGGAATCAGTGTATGTATGTATACACACACCCACACACATAAACATACACATTTACTTCTATCTCTCTATCTATCAATCTATCATCTATCTAATATTACATATAACATATATATAAAATCTCCACAAGCTCCTATGATGCATCACAGGGCTGATTCTAATTTTCTCCCTTTTCATATTTAAAGTGCCCGTCTCTGACAATGAGAAACCCATCTCCCATTATCCTTATTTCATCAATCCCTTGGCAAACATCCATTTCTACTGCCCCTTCCCTGCACGAATGCCCTCCTCACTGCACTTAGGCTCTGACAGCCTGACTCGATCTGCACTTCTAGTGTGGATGCCACCCTCAACCAGCTCAAGATCTGATACCCATGCTAGGCTGTCACTCCACAAAGACCCCTTCTTAACCCTGCTTGGTCTCTAACTCCCATACTTGGAATGCCCTTTTCACTCTGGGCTCCAAAAGCCCATGACAAGCCACCCCCCACGTGGAGTCTTCTGCACCCAGCTCAGGGTTTGCCACCTTGGGTCTGATGTGCCAACTCCCCCACCCCCATCACCACGGATGGTCTCCTCAGTTCCCATGGGTCTCTGACTCTCTTTGCTAGTGTGTGCTCCCCACAGGGATGTCCTCTGATACCCCATGCCAGCCCACTCCTCCAGCAAGACTCTTCAGCCTCCTCAGGCTCTGACACCACTTGCCGGGACACTTCCCTCCACAGGGATACCCTCCTCACCCTTCTGAGGCTCTGACGCCTACACGCCCTCCTCTAGGTGGGCAACCTCCTCGCCCCAGTCAGGCTCAGACCTGGGCAGCTGTCCTATGCGGATGCCCTCCTTATTCAGCTCAGACTCCAGTACCCTCCTCTGGGCCACTCTGGCTGCCCCCAACCCCGCACCAGGTATGGGTGGTCCACCTTCCTTTGCCCAATTTGGCTTTAGGGCCAAATTCTTCAAGAAGGAAAGGGAAGAGAAGAGAAAGATCCTATTGTTCCTTTCGGGACAAATTTCTCATATCTGGTATGTTTCTTTGCATTTTCCTTCCCAAAGCTCTCTTTCTCTATTCCACGTCTGGGGGCAAGTTTTACCCTTAATATTTGACATGAGTAATTTTATAAAGTTGAAAAAGATTTACTGAGCAATATATCTGTAATCTGATCCTTGCCCTTAGGTAATATAACCTGTTGAAAGATTTTTTTTATCATCTTCCTTAAAATTGCTTTCTGACTCTTATCTTTCACTATTTGGAACCTAGAAGCAGTTGGGTTTTTTTGACCTTGCAAAGCCCCAATTCCTAAATCTCTCAATTTCCTTTCATTTGTGCTTTCAAATTAAGCAATTTTCTCCTGGGCTTATGTCTTTCTTATAATACCTAGCCAAACACGACAAATATCACTAAACAAACATTCTAACGTATTTTCCCCTAGAGTTGTAGATTCACTCAAATCATGATCTATTTCTCAAGTTACATGAATGACAGTTCTACGAAATATTTGGTCACTATAAAACATGGTTCACAGCCTTTCTAGCCTCTGTTTTCAGTGTCCTTGCCAATGACCATCTAACTGTGAAACCTGTGCCAGCACATATTTTGAGTTATTATTATTATTTTTTTACAAAGGCACCCAATTTCTGGCAGGAAATTCTGCATTAATAGGAGTGGATGAGGTTATGTTCTGATAACAAACAATCCAAAGTTTCAGTGTCTTAATACAACAGAAGTTGATTTCTTGATCACATCGTATGTCCTGTTCTGGTTGGTGGGGATAAAGGGAAGGCTTTGTTTGGCATAGCCACTCAGAAACCCAGTTTGTCAGATGTTCTGCCATCTGTATCTACACCATCTGAAACAACTAGCTCCCTAGTTGCCTCAGCAGGGTAATAGGGACTGGTGAAGAATGCATGGACTTTCCATCGCCTCACACCAGATATGACATACATCACTTATGGCCACATTTCAATGGCCAGAATTAGTCATAGGATCCCAATCAACCATGAAGAAGCTGAAAGTGGCCTTTCATGTGCCAACAGGGGCAGAACTAGATATTGGCAAACACTAATATCTTCTGCATGTACATTTCACTAGCAGATTTCAGTTGTGTCTCATTCCAACATGGTTATTATTTATGAAGTGTCCTTCACACTCATTCAGCAGATATTTATTGAGTGCCTATTATTTTCTAGGTACTCTTCTAGGCACGGGTCATATAGCAGTGAACAGAAGAGACAAAGCCCACTTACCCTCATTCTAGACAGACAAATTTTAAATATACAGTGTGTCAGGTGGTGATAAATGCTGTGGAGAAAAATCAAGCAGAAAAGGAGGCTAGGGCTTTCTGGTGGGGGAATGAGATCTGTAAGCTTGAATATTTCCGTTGGAGAAGGTCTACTAAGAAAGTCACCGTAGTTGGCTGAATAATGGCACCCAAAGATGTCCACGACTTCATTCCCAGAACCTGTGAATATGTTACCTTTTATAGCAAAAGAGACTTTGCAGAGGTGATTAAGGATCATGAAAAGGAAAGATTATCCTGGATTAAGTTGGTTGGATCAAGTGACAAGGGTCTTTATAAGAGGGTGGTAGGAGGGTCAGAGTCAGAAAAGACAATGACAGTGGAAGCAGAAGTCAGAGGAAGGGAGATATGAAGATGCTACGTGGCTGACTTTGAAGGGAGCAGGACCCAAGGAATGCAAGTGCCGTCTAAGGTTTGGAGATGTGGAAGGTGAGGTGATCAGCTTGGTAAAATAAATTAATGTAAAAGTGCATATATAACAACCAAAAAGGAAACCCCCTTTATCCTTAAAAAAGCTAAGCTAAATATATTATAATTCCATCATGTGCCATAGTCATGGTGTAAATTGTTCATTAAATCGTCACAATAAATTCCAAATCATTTGTTAATGTTTAGAAATTGTTGGTGTGATCTTTCATTTGAAGAGGTTGTCACTAGCTAAATGATGCCCGTCTGTGAGCTATGCTTTAATAAAAGAGACTACATCCAACACACAAAAACTTCCCCGCTAAATTAAGTCATTGGTGACTTAGAGTGTCAAATTAACATCAATAATATAGATTATGATACCAAATCCTCTCAGCTTCTATTGAAATGCAATTATATTAAAAATGTTCTACCCTTCTCAATGTTTTAGTCCTTATATTACTGAGATTTTGTGTATTAAAAATCTATATTATCAACTAAATCAAGAAAAGCATTTTGGAATGTCATATTTAATTGGGTGGAACACAGTCCTTCGGGCCAAACAAGAGGCAAAGCACTATAGCAGTTAAAAGCATTGGCTATGTGCCAGACTGACTAAGTTTGAATCTTAGTTCTGCCATTTAAGTTTTAAATAACCTCTCTGTGTCTCAGTTATCTTATCTGTAAAAATGGAGATGATAATGAGCATTAAGTACCTAAATGAGTTGATATTTACCAGACAAAGCAAATACTGTAAGTGATTGCTCTCATTTTTATGAATAAAATTATTGCTGCTAATTCTTGTGATGGGTGAGTGTTTGATGGATTTTAATGAGCTGATCCAATTAGATGGAGGTGAAATTCAACAGTGATCTATACTCTGGGTACCCTAGACCTCAAACTGTCCCCAAGTGTCCCATCCATTCCTTCCTGCTTACCTGTTGTCCCAGCATCTCCCAGATCCTTTCTTTCTTTTCTTAAGAGAGTTTCAGTTTTATTATTATTTTTTTCAGTTATACATCTATATATTCTTTTTCATATTTTCCATTATGGTTTGTCACAGGATTTTGAATATAGTTCCCTGTGGTATACTGTAGGACCTTGTTTATCCATCCTATATATAATAGTTTGCATTCCAGACCCTTTCTGAGGCAAAGTCCCATGGAGGCTACATTCCTAGTAGCCATGTGAAAGTGACACCAGGATAAGCACCTGCAGCACTAGGCCAGAGCTTTGGGGGCCAGATGGAACTTAGGCATTTTCTTACGTGAATACCAGTGCCACCAGGGACACTTCCTACAAATCTCTGGGCCAACTAGAGCCGGAATCTAAGGTTGGCTCACGGGAACCATGGTGGGTGGGCTGGCATTCCAGGAGCCTCCCAAACATTATCACTCAGAGATCCTCAGGCCTGTGCACAGTGTGAGCAGGGCATGGTCTACTCTGCTTGGGGATGGAAGGATGGCAATGCCAGGGAATCTTGGGGAATATAAGTGGCACTTACACTATCAATCAATGAGAAAAGAATCTGGCCTTAGTGCTGGAGCAGGGACCTAAAGCTCCCTCCAGTGCCTAGGATTAAGTCTTTAATTTCTGGATTTTGAGAAGGTAATGAATGGGTTCCAGGGAGTAGCAATGGTTGGCAGGAGCATTGAGAGAGCTCAGAAATGTGACTATTTATCAATGGTGTGGGAACATTTTAGCATTTTAACAACTAGTATGGCTATAGCTATGCATATAGTTGGATATTTGCTCTGCTTTTAGTTCAAGTAAGCTGAAAACTGACTATTAGATTTTGTAATGTGGAGATCGTTGACGTTTTGGTGAGCCAATAAGGGTATGAGTTTGACTGAGTAGGTACAGGGGAAAATGCAAGGAAAATTGGTGACTCAAGGAATTTTGCTACAAAGAGGAGTAGAGAAATGGAGTTGGGGATGAGGGGATCAAAAGAGGGTTTTCTTAAAATAGGAGAATTAATAGTATGTTTGCTGTTGATGAGAAAGCTTTTGCAGAGAGATGATGTCTGTCTTTGTTTATTACCCAGGAGCTGTGTGTGGGATGTACTAAGGCTACACATATTTTTTTTTCAGTATTTTGTTCAGCTTTTCTTCCCATTATTTCCATTATGAAGTACCAGGCCTCCCTCTCACTATTATTTTTTCTTTTCTTGTTATAGATGCTGCCCTGATTCATTTCTGGGAATTTTTCTTTCTCTGCCTCTATTTTTAGTGTAAAGTCTGCTTGATAAATCAATAAGCGCCTAGGTAGCCTGCATATACTGGATGTGTGCTCTTTTCTCTGCCAAGAGACCAACATTTCAGCATCTTAAACCACAACCTGGAAAGCCAAAACCAAATGTCATCCTGTAATACTAGTTTTGCAGACAGCTACCTTCCTTATCTTTCTCTCTCTCTCTATGTATTATGTCTGTCTGTCTGCATGTATCTATCTATCTCTCCTCTATCATCTAGTTCTAGGAAGAAATTAAACTACTTGGCTGTTTGTCGAACTAATTTCTTTCCTCAAATCCCAATCTTAGTTGAAATGAAAAATCTTACCTACCTGAACCCCAAGTTTTATACTTTTATGATAGGACATCCTTTCTCTAGAGTATTTCCCCATGCCCCACACCTCCATCCTTCCAGGAATGAGTTAAAGTGGTTGGGGATGAAAGAATGATAAATTCTGTTTATTGTCCATCACATCGTGGATTCGTCTGCACCAGAGACAGCCGGCCCCCTCTTGACTTCTCACATCCACCATTTAGTGTTTCCTCCATGCTCTCCAGTCGATGGTTTCTTTTTTTCCTGGGCCCAGTGAGTGGATTTCTCAGACTCTGTAATACTTGTGAATTCTCTTTATTATTCCATAGAGGATGAGATGCTGCTTCTTTTCCAAAGGTCACAGAAGGAGGCAATGACAGAGGAGTTAAGAGCCCAAACTATTGAATAAGACAAGCCTGCATATAAGTCTCAGCCCTGTACTGACTAGCTCTGGGCAGCATGTTACCTGTTAAATGGGGATGAAATCATAACGCTTTATTAGGGTTGTGGACCAAATGAGGGAAAAAAAGTAAAGTTCTTAGCATTAAAACAAGTCCTTGTTTACATTCTGTAGTAAAAGATTTCTGCTTCGTTATGAGTCTCATACCTAGTTTTGAGTTTCTAAAATGTGATTTCTTCCCAGATTTCTAAATCCTTAACAATAAGTATAATTCTCTCAACAGCCAATAATTTTTCTCCATCAAGAAAGCCATATGTATTGCTATAATGGATGTCAACAGAAAAACTTAACATTCTGAAATCTTTATTTTGTAGTGACCCTCTCAGAAATCTGTTTTATTTTATACAATAAAATGACCCTACTTGCAGAAAGGTACATTAAAAAAAACCTGGAACCTAAAGATATAATAAGTAAACCACTTCTTCTACTTCTAGTTTCCTTATTCATAAAGTGAGGAGTGAAATGCAGAGGATTTCTAAGATCCCTTTTAAATATATGCAACCAACAGTACCAGTTTCGAGTTTCTGTGAAGAAGGAGATTTAAGCACTGAATGAACTATAAGGTGAGGCCTTGGTGAGTGTCTACTACTTGCGTTTCTCTTCTCCTCAAGGCAGCATGGAGTGAATTAACTGGTGTGCCAGTACAGGGTTAGCAGGTACTTGGAAGTCATGACATTCTTTCTTCTCTCCACAATAAACCTTGTTAAGGCATCACAGCTTTTTCCAGCTCTGCTTGATGAGGTCTCAGAATCCTTCTCAACACAATTCTGCAACAAGCCATTGCCAATCACTTGGCATTGGCCTGCACATGGGAACCAATGTTTCATCCCTGGAGCAAAAATGCATGTTCCAGAGGATCTGTCTTCACAACATATAGGAAACACTTAGTAGAGTGTAGTTTCCTTTTTCTCTCCAAGATAATATCGACTATGAAAAAAAAAAAAAAATTGACTATGGTGAAACCATCCTCCCCCTCCAGAGCAGATCCTTTCTGTACCAACTGTGTAACCCGCTGTCTTTCCACGTTTCTACCTTCCTCCCGAGGGTGGGCAGGACATGCCTTATGCCAGTCATGGGACAACATTTTGGTTTTAGTCAATGGAGCAAAAGCTCTATTTTGGCAACATTTCTATTGGTGACAGAAGCTTTTTCTCTGTTTTTCACTCTTTTTCTCTCAGTAACCATTCATTCCTGAAGTTTCCAGAACTTTCATGCCCCTTTTTCTTCTCAGACCAGAGAATACTAGTTAAAAATGGGAATTTCTCTCCTCAGATCAAAGAATACTAATTAAAAATGAAAAAAAATATTGTTACCCCTATAAGGGAGGGATTTAGAAAGGGCTGTGCTTAATCTGTAGCAAGAATTTTCTGTGATAGATTTCAGACAATAAGACCAAATGGGAGATATGTCAGAAAGAGCTGTTTTTCTAATGTACCTCAGATTGTACTATTTGGTCTTAACAGCAAAAAGTGACAAATGGGGTGCACGGTGGGAAACTCATGTTCTTTTGGAAAAGAGTTGGGGTTCTTAGATTAGGGATCTATGGAAGATGTCAGAGATAACACAAAAACAAATATTCACACTCAGGAGCAGTGGCATTTAATAAAGTGATTAAGCATTGACATTAAATAAGTTCTCAGGACATTTTGAAGTGATTAATGTGGGTGGACAGAGGCCAGGATTCATTGGGGAAGGAATATAAGGATGTTTTTCTTGACTAAAAATTGCAAGCAACAGTGGTAAAAATTTCATGGGAAGTTTTGTTTGATTGTCCTTGGCATTAAATGACATTGATTATTAAAAAGACTTCTCCCTCTCCCTGCTACAGGGTGGAGAGGATAAAGCCTCTGGAGGAATGGAAATATTTGTGAGCAGGTTCTGGGTTGGTGTTGGAATTGTTCACAGACACTTTTGGTTCATCTCCATCCATTAACCTCTCCCATTTCTTAGGTGAATTTCACTGATCCAAGAATATTATTGCCATTTGCTTAGAAGGGCATTGCTTCCATGATTGCATAGTGGTTAAGTACCTACATCTAGGGTTACTGAGGAGATTTGATGAGTTACATTGTGTAATGTGCTTGGCAGAGAAGAAGGTATATGGCCACTGCTCAAAAAAGATACTATTGCTGTTATCATTATTATGTTCTATCTTTAACACCAGCTCTGATGGAAGCAGTCCTGTAGAATCTTTAACCAACAGCTTATACACATGGGGCTCTGTCTCTATGTTCTAACCCAGTGGTAAAGTATAAGAAGCACACTAGAGTTTACCATCAACCATACTTGTCTTATTCACTATTGTATCAAGTATATAATAGATACTTGTTGAATGAACCTGAGGTGTGCAGACTTCACAGGTGAATGAAAATTAGATGGACAAATTCCACTCAGGCAGAATTCTTGCTGCTGGGGAAGGTAGAGGAAAGTGGAATTACTCTGTTGGAAGGCAATATGGGATTATCTGGTCCAACTTCCTACTTAAAGCAGGAATCACAATCACAGCTTTCTTTCAAATGTTCATCTGCTTCTCCTTTAACATGGGATTGAGAGGTTTGGTTGAATGCTTACATTTTTCTTGAGCAATAAGCAGGACATGTTCTTGGACAAGTATGAGTGAACTTACTCAGATACGTTGATACATTAGCTGGATCACAATGGAAGTCTGAGAAGGTATTCTTTAAACAGAGCAGAGATCACGTGTATTTGTGTCATACCGGAATTCTGGTCCTGACTCTCTCACTGAAGAGGCAGTAGGGTGGTCAAGAGTTTGGGCTTTGGAGACAAACCTGGGCTAGAATCAGGAGAAAATGTAAGCCAGGGTCCTTCACTTGCATGGGTTCCTTCCAAGGCCCTGGGAGAGGCGCTAGCAATACAGTCACATGGCTATATATTTTAGTAAAAAATATCTGTATATATTATATATGTATTTATATAGAGAGATAAATATATACAAAACATACAAAATATAAAAACTTATATTTTACAAATATATATTTAGTTATATTTATTATTTATATATATATAAATAAAACTGCAATCAGTTAAGACTAAGGGCTCTTTCCACCCAGATTTTATGTGAAGAGGCAATCAAAGAGTAAATAACTGCTAAAACAACAGACATTAAGTGGCTATATATATATGTATATACAAATATATTTTTTATTGAAATATAATTAATGTACAATATTAAGTTAGTTTCAGGTGTACAACATAGTGACCTGACAATCAAATACATTACAAAATGATCACCACAAGTCCAGTAACCATCTATCACCATACAAAATTATTACAGTATAATTACAGTATAATTGACTCTATTCCTTACAATATGTATTACATCCCTGTGACTTATTTATTTTATAACTGGAAATTTGTATCTCTTGATCCCCTTCATCTATTTCACTGAATCCCCCGCTCTCCTCCCCTCTGGCAGCCATCAGTTTTCTCTCTGGATCTATAAGTCTGTTTCTGTTCTGTTTTGTTTGTTTTGCTGTTTAGACTCCGCATATAAGTGAGGTCACTATTTTGTATTTTTATTGGAAATATTTTGAAATGTACAGAGAAGGGGAAGTAGAAAAAAAATACAAATATAGTTAGAGAACTCAACACCGCTCTCTCAAAAATTGACATCATATGTAGACAGATAATCAGTGTTGATATAAAGTACTTAACACTATCAACCAACTAGACACATTTGCCATTTATTAAACCACTAACCAACATCAGCAGAAAACATGACACCACTTTGTTGTGTGCCAACTTGAATAGGCTGAAAGACATTCCCCAGAATATTCACTCTTACATATTTGTGATTGTGATGGGCCACAGGGAGATTCTTGTGGAAGATTTGGAAGGTGCAAGTGAAGAAGCAGCATGCTGTTGGTGACCTGCTGGGTCAACTTGGCATTAATGCAGCAGGTGGACTGCAATGGCTCCGCCGTGTCCTGGACATGCTGCCAGCTTCTACAACCAGGGGCACGTATGCGTGATAAACTCCAAGATGAAAGACCTCAGGTCTGCCAGATATCCATACCACTATGTCAGAGGTGACAAGAACAAACATGATTTTCTGTCCATCTCATGAGTTTTCAACTCCTTTTGTTGACCCCAATTTGTCCTGGATCTCCCTCTTTACATCCATTGTCCCTTCCCAAGTGTCTCTCCAGTGGCCTGTAATCTCCAGCCCGAGATGTGAAGAATGAACCTTACAAAATGCTTAGTCAGCTTCCACAAATGTGTAAGATCAAATTCCTGTTACAAATCCATATATATGTTGTTCTTCATTGAATAAAGTGTCCCTGGGAACTTCCCTGGCAGTCCAGTGGTTAAGACTTCGCCTTCCAATGCAGGGGGTGTGGGTTCGATCCCCGGTTGGGGAGCTAAGATCCCACATGCCTCATGGCCAAAAAAACCCAAAACATAAAACAGAAACAATATTGTAACAAATTCAATAAAGACTTTAAAAATGGTCTACATCAAAAAAAAGCTTAAGAAAAAAAAAAGTCTCTCTGGTATAATTAAACACACACACACACACGCACACACAAAGCAAAACCCCAAAACCAAAGAGTGGATAACCAAAAAAAAATGAGGGAGGAGATAGAGATGTGTCAGGGAGTTAATTAATAAAAATCAGTTATTTTTTCTGGATTTTGTCATGTTTGGTATGTATCAGCTTTTAAAAATGTGTAAATTTGTTATGATTTCCTTTCTTGTTCTAAATAAGTCTTTACTTTGACACCTAATTTTGTCTTTTTAATTATGTATTCTTTTTCTTCCAGAAAACCCCAGAAGATCCAGGCCCCAAGGAACTCATATCCATCTCTGATTGGAATCCTAGCACCATTCACTAACTCTGTGATCTTGGGCAACTCACTTTACCCATCTGCGTCCCAGTTCAATCTGTAAAACAGCACCAATCTGTTAAATAATAAAGCAGCACTAATCTGTGTAATATTCTTATGAAACTACTTAGGTTATTGTCAGGACTAATGTTGATGCATGTGAAAGTGATAGTAAGTATTAGCTATTATAGTTATTAATAATAATATCTGATTTTCCTACAGATTTCCCCATCTTAAAATGGATGTCATAAATATATTCTCTCATACTCACAAGGGTTTTTGAAGAATCAAATGAGATGATAACATTTACATGGCTATGAAGATGTCTTTTAATCCCCGGAAGAAGGGCATGTACACAGGTCCACATCCTATCTCCTGTACACACACACACACACACACACACACACACACACACACACACACACACTTCTCTTTCTAATTCCAATCTAGAATTCACAGTGATTAGTTGGCTCTTCCCATGCAGGTTGTTTCCGTTTCAGTCCCACAGCGGTGCTCTATGCCTCCTCCAGATGGCCTGTGTTTGAATTCTGGCTCCACCAGGCCCTGTTGTAAGACTTGGGCAAGTTACTTAATGTGTCTATATGTCAGTTTCGTCTCTGTAAAATAAGGGTAATAATAGTAGTCACTTCTACGGGTATTGTGAAGATGAAATGAATTAATACATGTAAAAATCCATATATTGGGCTTCCCTGGTGGTGCAGTGGTTGCGAATCTGCCTGCCAATGCAGGGGACACGGGTTCGAGCCCTGGTCTGGAAGGATTCCACATGCCGCGGAGCAACTAGGCCCGTGAGCCACAACTACTGAGCCTGTGCGTCTGGAGCTTGTGCTCCGCAACAAGAGAGGCCGCGATAGTGAGAGACCCGCGCACCGCGATGAAGAGTGGCCCCCGCTTGCCACAACTAGAGAAAGCCCTCGCATAGAAACAAAGACCCAACACAGCCAAAAATAAATATAAGTAAATAAATAAATAAAAATTTTAAAAAAATCCATATAAAATAAATCATTGTAAGTTTTACTACTTGCATTTTACCAACACCTAGTGAGTGCTCATGGAGTGTCAGCTATTGCTGTTCTGCATATCAAGTCAGTTTCTGCTGGTGTGTCAGAGCTTGCATTTATGCTAAGCCTTCTCCCAGTTATGTGGATGAGTATTTTGTTGGTCAAAAAGTAAGCTACAACTAAAAATAGAACTACCATATGATTCATCAATCCCACTCCTGGGCATATATCCAGACAAAACTATAATTCAGAAAGATACATGCACCCCTATGTTCATAGCAGCACTATTTACAATAGCCAAAACATGGAAACAACTCAAATGTTCATTGACAGATGAATGAATAAAGATGTGGTACACATACACAATGGAATACTACTCAGCCGTAAAAAAGAATGAAATTATGCCATTTGCAGTAACATGGATGCAACTAGAGATTATCATACTAAGTGAAGTAAGTCAGAAAGACAAATACCATATGATATCACCAATATGTGGAATCTAAAATATGACACAAATGAACCTATCTATGAACCAGAAACAGAATCAGGGACATAGAGAATAGACTAGTGGTTGCCAAGGGGGAAGAGGGTAGGAGAGGGTTGGATTGGGAGTTTGGGATTGGCAGATGAAAACTGGTATATATAGAATGGATAAACAACAAGGTCCTACTGTATAGCACAGGGAACTATATTCAATATCCTGTGATAAACCATAATGGAAAAGAATATGAGAAAGCATGTATATATGTGTATAACTGAGTCACTTTGCTGTACAGCAGTAATTAACACAACGTTGTAATTCAACTATACTTCAATAAAAAATAAATTAAAAAAAGTAAGCTACAAAATGAGAAAAAATAGGATAGAGTAAGTTTTTCATAAAGCAAATTGTATTATATTTAATTTCCTTTAATCATTTTATGTTTTTCCTACCTTTTATATCTTATGTAATTTTGTTAGTGGTGAATGGTAATTTATTTGTTATTGCTTTATTCGGTGATATAAAGAATTGACATTCATTTCTTAAAAAAAATTTTATTCACCCATGAAATCCAGAAACTTTCACTGGTTCATGAAATCCCAAATCCTGGGAATCATTGGTTTCCCATTAATACTGAAAGTCTGTAGACATAAGCACTTTTCTAAGGGTCCCTGCTTTCAACAAGGTACTGGAGGCTTTACTTAACAAAACTTCCACCCATCTTCCTTTATCTCCCTTGATCTTTTCATGGAGCTCCTAAACCAGATAGAGAATGAAAACTTGGGCCTCTTTTCTCCATTCTCACCAGCAGGGGGTTATAGATAGGCACTCAAATATGAAGCTACAGTGATTCTCAGGACTGTCCATCCACTGGTAGCAAAAGAGAAAATAAAGCAATACAGAAGAAGCTCCTTTACCATTTGAGCCAAGACAAGGAAATTGTCAGTGGATAGAGAAGAGTCCAAAGTGTCTGCAAACCACAAAGTATCTGATTCCAGCAAAGGACTCTTGGTGCCAGCAACTTCCTTCTGTCCCTCACATGGAACTCCTCCCTCTCACTGTGAAAAGAGAGAGCTATTTAACAGTCAAGACCATCTTAAGGCCAAGGACAACCAATTAATAACAGTTCCCTGAAATTTCAACCCCTCCTCCAAACACACACTTTTTAATCAAAAGAACAGCCCTCCACATCCCTCCCCTAACAGATCCTGGCCTCCATCCACCCACATTAATCACTCCAACATGGCCTGAGAACTTACTTAATGTCACTGACTAATCACTTTATTAAATGTCATTGCTCCTGATTGAGAAGACTTGTTTTGTTTCTCATCCCTGCCCATCCCCTCTGGATACCTATTCTCTTGAAAGGTAGAATTAGAGACCCTGTTGTGCACTGTTTCTCTGCATCCCCATCAAGATCTCTCATTTTGAAATGGGATGCATTTCTGCAAAAGCACCAAATTGTCCCTGAAGTCCTCCGGAAGCAGGTACACTCAGCTCCTGACTCCTGTTGCTTCTCCCACATTCCTTGGCAGAGGTTGGAAATATGGAAACTGAGCTATTTGCAAGCCGACATTTTGGGAAAGCATCCAGTTTTGTGGCCAAAACTGGATGAGTTAGGAGAGGATTGTGTCAGCTATGGCCTGAGAGAGAAATCACAAGTCAGCTATTTTTCACAATTACCAGAACCCAAATCCACCATGATCTTCTATCACTTGTCTCATCAAGTCTAAATTTCTCTGCCTGACATCCAGAGCGTCCCACGCTGCAGTCTCGTGCATCATGTCTATTACATCTCTAGAAGGACCTCAGACCAAGACAGGCACCTCGTGATTCTTCCTTTGCACCAAAGGTCTTCATTGGTGCTATATCCTTGCCTTCTTCCTTGTCTCTCCATATACACTATCCAGTCCTTTTCAGAATTAATCATTCATTTATTAACCCCAGACTGATTTATTAAGCTTTTCTGGGTGCCAGGCACTGGGGACTGGTAACACAGAAGGTAAGGCCTTCACCTTCAAGGTATTATATGTAAGATCTTGTAGGTAAAGACTGACGTGTAAACAAAGAAGCTGATGAAAGTTTCGCAGTGGAAAAATGTCTGCTCTGGGAACAAGGCAGCAAAAAGAATGGGGTGGCCAGGTCTCTTTGCGGGTTCGGGAAGGGAAGGTTTCATGGCAGAGGTGACTCTTGAGGTGGATTTTGGGAGAGGAGTGGTGTTCTCCAGGTGGCTAGGCAGGGGTTAAGTTATGCATCTCTGGGAGCTGTGCCCGGGATGGGGGGCTGGGTTGGGGGTTCCATCAGGGGCACCTATCATGCTGTCCCAGAGCCAGTCTGTGTAATGTGGGTGTGAGTGTGATGTGTATTTCCTAATCTGATGTTTAGGAGCCTCAGTGCACCTATGCAAGGCAGTATGTGAGGCAATGAGGCTTATTTAACATTCACTATGGGAAAAATAAGAGAAAATTAAAAGAGCAATTTTAGGAGGGAATAATTGTTTTCTCTACACCATAATTACAACTGCTTGTAAATGCTGTTATCATAAACGAATTTGCCTTTTAGTGTTCTCTTAAATTCTCTTGGTAATGAACAGACACTCAAGGAAAGGGACTAATGTCTCCTTGTAGAGACTCTGGGGTTGCACTGACCCCTGGCGTCTGCCTTGAGCAGAGGCCTCTAACTGCCCAGAACTGGATATTAGGCTTCTTAATATTTCTGTCCCTGGCTTCAGAAAGACCCAGGAATCCTTTAGGACCAGAAGTGAATCTTGGAATCTCAGCCTTCCTAGGTCTTCTGAGGTCATTTTCTAGTATTTGTCTTCAATTCTCTTTCTCCTCTTGTGCCCCCTCCCTCGACAAAAGCTGCCATTTAGAATCTGAATGTCATTTTTGATGCTTCCTTTCTTCCCCACCATTCTCAAGTCCCCAAGCCAAGAGCTACTCAGTCACTGAGACCTACTGATCGTATCACCTCCATAAACGCTCCAATCCATCGGCTGCTTGAAATCAGGACACCGTCACCCTGCTTGGTTTGTAAGCAATGATCTCCTGTCTGGCTTCCATGCTCGAGACTTTCTGTCACCAGGGACATCCCATTTTAGCTCACTAAATTTATTCCTCAACTAACCTTTGATATGCTAGAAGGATTGCTATTAATTGCTTCTGGTAAATAACTGCATGAACTTAGGTATGTCACTTGGGCAATCTTGTCATCTTATAAAATGAGGGTTTGGGAGCAGGAAGAGGGGTTTTCTATCTTTTCACTCTGAGGACTTATACTATTAGTTGCCTCAGCACTCTGCCCTTTTCTCTTGTCTCAAAAAATCTCTTCTACCAAAATAAACTCTTTGATTAAAGAAAAGTTTATTTGTTATCCATCTTTTTTTCCATCCATCAAAGACATATTTAACTGCTATTAGACATTTGGTAAGCAGGAGATCACCGATGTTCCTGTAAAGAGCTAATCTAATTCCAGGCAAAGATAAAACAAAAAAATTAAAAAACGCTGATATTTCATCTAGACTGTGCACCCTTATCATGAGTATATATAGCATTTCTGTTAGTCTTCTTGAAATACTGAGAGTAGCACACAGCCTTGTATTATAGCCATTATAGATCCCTATGATATAAAGGGATCTATTGAAAGAAATAACCACAAAGGTCACACTAGCTCTGAGAGTCTAGGTTTCTCAATCTCTTATATCTTAAATCCCCCTTAGCATTCCCTACAGTGAACATAGCCCATTCTTCTTTAATGGCACCTGGTCCATAAATAAATATTCCATCACCAGTGTCAACTCTAATTAAAGTTGGGAGGTGTTGCTACTTGCAAATTGAGCATATATGTGGAGAGAACTTAGAACAAATTAATTTCACATACATTTAATGATTTCTTATTTAATGCATGGTAATTAAACGTTTTTGGTAGCATATGAAGAGTGTAATTAATTAAGTTTTTGGTAGCATATGAAGAGTCTAATTAATTAAGTCTAATTAATATTAATGAAGTCTAATTAATATTAATTTTTATATCACCAAATCCTATTTCTAATTTTTTCTTTTTTGGTCCTTTAATATCTAAAAATTATCATTTTCCTTTGATGCTATGCCCCGTTCATCTTCCTTTTCATCCTTATCATCATCTTCTCATCACTACCACCACTACAATGATACATTTACAGACAACCTCAGGCAAAGGCCTGTGTTCTCCAGCCAAGCAGATCTCTGTACACACTATAGCTCCTATTTCCCCAAATCTGGCTCATTAAAGGGTCAGACTATCCAACTTCTGCCTAGGCAAACTTACTGCTTTTGGATACATATATATGTCCCAAATATAATGTGTGATCCCTAATGGGATCATAAATGGGGTGGGGGGACAGCTATAAAGTAAATTTAAGAACAGTTGGAAAGTTTGAATATGGATGTATACTAGATAAAATTATTGTATTAATATTAAATTTTTTTGGTATAATAATGGTATGGTAGTTCTATAGGAGAACATCCTTATTCTTAAAAAACGTGTGCTGAAATACTCAGAGTGAACTGGTGTGATGTCTGCTACTTACTTTCAAATGTTCTTTTTAAAGAAAAAAAAAGAAAAAGGACAGAAAGAACAGGAAAAAAGGTGCGTGTGTGTGTGTGTGTGTGTGTGTGTGTGTCTACATACATTATACACAGAGAGAGAAAGAAAATGTGGCAAAACGTTAGCAGTTGGTGAATCTGGGTGAAGGGTCTATGGGTGGTCATTATACCAGTTTCCTAACTTTTCTATAGGTTTGAAATTTTGGAAACACATGTTGGGAAAAAGAATCTTTTGGAATCACTTGGATACTACTGCAGTTGTAATTTCATACCCTTTTCCCCCTTAAAACCCCAATTACTCCTGCTGTTCTAATCTCAGGAGGCAACTTTCTCCTTGTATTCAGCCAGGATGGGCTGGGTTATGCTGCAATAACAATCTGAAGATCTCGGTAACTTAACCCATCAAAGCTTTCTTCCTCACTTGTGCTACATGGCCATTTCAGATCAGTGGAGATTAAAGCCATCTTTGGGAACATCTCATGTACTCATTCTCACAACATAAAAGCTCTGTTTCTGAAGTGGACTTTTCCCCTTTATCCTCAAAGGAAAAGGCTTCTTTCCTCTTATTTAAAGATAACTGCTTCCTGTGAACTCTGGACCCATGTCTCCTGCGGAATTTTGCTTCCATGAGATCTCGCTGGTCCCTCCATCTCTGACAGCTTCAGTCTCTTTCTCTCCATGTGCTATAGTCTCCATACCTCAGAAAGTCCTGTGTTTGATCCCGTCATATCTTCTAATTTCCCCTCTTCCTTTTTCCTGGTAAATTTTCAAGCTTTTGTTCTTTGCAGATGTTGTCACTTCCTGACATCCTAATCTTGGTTTTCATACAAGATGGTGTTTGCGCTCAAATTAGACTGAAATGCCTTCGTGCAGAACAAATAGCCTTTTTCACCCTCTGCTCCATCATTCTTGATCTCTGCTGTGTGGCACTATGGACAATTCCCTCATTTGTGATATTCTCCCCTACTTTGATCTTTGTATATCAGATTTTGGGGGTACTGCTCCCATCCTCTGGAATTGCTCCTTATCTGTCTTCTTTAATATTTCCTTTTTATCGTGCCTTCCTAAATGTGAGGATTCTCTGGGGACCTTTTTAGCCCTTCTCCTTTGTCCCTCTAACCCCTTTCTCCAAGAACTTGTTGACTATCACCTTCAGTACATCTCTCTTGTGTACATGTCCAGCCCTGATCTCACCACTGCCATTTCAATCTCATTATCCCAACTGCTTATATGATACGATTTTTTCCATTGGAGTGACTTTCCCATCACCTCAAACTGACACATTCTAACTTAAAGTCACCACATTTCTTCTTTCCAAAGGCTTAATTTTCCCCCCAGAGGTACCATTTTTCTTCCGGTTTCCCAGCCTCGTAGACTCTTGGCAGGATTCTTTGACTTTTTCTTCTTCTCCATTTCTCATTTTTATTTCTAATACTCCCAGCCCTATCATTTCCCCTCAGATCTGCCCTTTCCTCTTTGTTCTTGCAGATGTAGCCTCATTAATGGAGCAGAAATCACTGAGTCTCTGATTCGGGGTTTCTACTTCTCGTTCTTGCTTCCCCCCAAGCTACCCCTCATTCTGTTACCAAGCAAAACTTCTTCTATCACGACAGTCCCTGGTATGAACTGACCAGAAGCATCAAATCCAGATGCCTCAGCTCAGAATATAATTTGGTTTCATCCGACCTATTCTGCTGTCACTGACTCTGCTTCAACAATCTTCTAGCCAAGCCCTTCCAGATCCATTCCAGCCTCTCCTTCTGCAAATGCTCTAAATCTTCTATTTGAGCTCTTCCCTCTCTTCACTCCTCTCTTCCCTTTGTTTCCACTTTTCATGATTTTTCTCCAATTTTTCTACCCTTTCCCCCTTCCTTCTTTCCCCTTCATTCTTTTCCTCATCCTCTTTTACTTTCCTGTCTGCTTTTCCAAATCTTAGCTTTTCTTTTTCTTTTTTTTAAAAATTACAACCATGACGTGGTATCTAATTGAGTTGTTTTTTTAATTAATTAATTAATTGATTGATTAATTCATTTATGGCTGTGTTGGGTCTTCCTTTCTGTGCGAGGGCTTTCTCTGGTTGTGGAAAGTGGGGGCCACTCCTCAACCCGGTGCGCGGGCCTTTCACTATCGTGGCCTCTCTTGTTGCGGAGCACAGGCTCCAGACGCGCAAGCTCAGTAATTGTGGCTCACGGGCCCAGCTGCTCCGCGGCATGTGGCATCTTCCCACACCAGGGCTTGAACCCGTGTCCCCTGCATTGGCAGGCAGATTCTCAACCACTGCGCCACGAGGGAAGCCCAGCTTTTCTTTTTAAAAAATAAATTTATTTATTTTATTTATTTATTTTTGGCTGCATTGGGTCTTCATTGCTGTGGGCAGGCTTTCTTTAGTTGTGGAGAGCGGGGGTTACTCTTCGTTGCGGTGCACAGGCTTCTCACTGCAGTGGCTTCCCTTGTTGTGGAGCACTGGCTCTAGGCGTGCAGGCTTCAGTAGTTGTGACACGTGGGCTCAGTAGTTGTGGCTCACGGGCTCTAGAGCGCAGGCTCAGTAGTTGTGGCACACGGGCTTAATTGCTCCGCTGCATGTGGGATCTTCCTGGACCAGTGATCGAACCCATGTCCCTTGCATTGGCAGGCGGATTCTTAACCACTGCGCCACCAGGGAAGTCCCTAGCTTTTCTTTAAGATGTAATTCAGTTCTCATCTCTTCCATGAAAGCATCTCTCACTGCTTGAGTTTACACTAGATTTTTCCTACTCCCACAGTGACCAGAGTTAGTTGCAGTTTGGTATAATAGTTAATTATTTAATATTTGTTATTCTTCTCCTTCCAACTAACTCATTAGCTCTTTGAAATTCTACATAGAAATCACCACAGTGCTGGGCACATGGCTGTGGTCAGTGGATACTTAGGATTTGATTGATTGATTTCTCTGAGATATAATTATGTTTTTTAATCCTCCTACTCTCGGGAGAATTACACGTGCCAATTTCTGAAAATACTTTTTCTCCTCAATCACAAATGGACAAATCTGGCCCCTAAAAAGGTGGCTGGTGATTTTAAAGATCCAGGGATTTCTCATTTCCTTGGAGCATCCATACCTGTTTTATTATACTGCTACTTAATCCTGTATTATAGAAACATTTGCATTGTTTTTATGCCTTTTCACACTTACCTTTCCCATATTTTCTACCTTTGCCATTATGGTGATGAATAATAGTGTTTTCATTTACATTAACTCATTGTATCCTCTACCTAGCTCTTTTATGATTGGTAATATCATTAGACTTGTATTTTTGTAATCCAGCAAGAAAAAAAAAAGAGTTTGAACTGGCTCAGAATCACACTAACAGAACTCAAATCCAGTTTTTTTCCCTTAAATTCAAAGGCTTTTACTCCTTCCATCACTTTAATTTCTTTCTGGTCTGGGTGTCCCTCCTCTGGGCTTGCATAGTTTCCATCCACCAAAGCATGTAATGGCAGTGTCATCATTAATTTACAAGTTGGTCTCCCCAAATTAGACTGTGAGCTTCTTGACTGTAGAGACCAGGTGTTATTTAATTTCTTATTCCAGTGAATAGCACAGGACATGTTAGTTCAATGTCTGAATTAAGGCGTGAATGAATGAATGCATGAACGAGAGAGAATTGTGGCTTGTTCTGTTTCTGTCTGCTTTTTAGAGAACTTAGTCCAAGATGCCACATGACTGTGTACTCTCCGTGGTACATTGTACATGACTGTAAAAAAATTTGTGAAATTTCTTTCTCTTAAATCTCCTTACCTATCCCCTTCATCCCAGCAGACCAGTATCCTCAAAAACATACATCTCACTGAAGTCTGTGGTCTTGCGTATTTAAGACTCAGGTAGTCTTGGGTTCACACCTTTCTTCTGTTGATTATTAGCTAGTTGAGCATCTGTGGACAAGTTATTAATCTCTTAAGTTTCAATGTTCTCATCTGTAAAATGGGCATAATAAAATTCATAGAGTTGGTGTGAGAAGTCAGTGGGATCGTTTATTTGAAGCCCTCGGTATAAGTCCTGGAACATAATAACTTGCTTGATGAAAGTTAACAATTATTCTGGGGAAGGGTGATCAGTGTATTTCAGGAACCCCCTAGGCTATAACATAGGGCTCACCAACTGGCATCTTTTAGCTTCAAAACCACAGAGGACTTTTCTTGGCCAAATGGAACCAGAGGATGTAGCCAACTCAAATAATTTGGCCCTAAACTCTACTTCCATTTGAATAATTCTGAGAAGTAAAGGGATAAGATAACCCTGACAGGTCCTTTTCAGCATCTCTGAGAACCTTACAGAGAGTTGGAACAAGAGGTTATTTGCCATTTATATTTGTAAGTGGGACCTTCCTGCCAGGGTCCTCCCCATCTATCTCCTATCATTACTGTGTTCCCAGAGTGGTTGCATTGTGTGTGTGTGTGTGTGTGTGTGTGTGTGTGTGTGTGTGTGTGTCTGTTTTGTTTCCTTAATGACATGAGCTGCTGCTACCAGGTGTCCAGAGGCAGTGATATAAAGCATCACTTTTAGGTACTGGTGAAATATATTTAGCACAGATGTAAATCCATCTCCTGGCACAGAGAACCATATACATAGAGTTATCACATTAATGCTGTTTATCACCAAGCATGGGGGTTTGAATTTAGAGGAAAGGTGGCCTCCATATAAATTATCTCAGCTTTACTATATCTCTGGGAAGAAAAAAAATGGTGGCCATTTCCTTCAACAAAAAGCACTACCCTAGCCAGTCCATTTTATCGGTGAGCAAACTGAGGTCGAATGAGATCAAACCACACACAAACCTCGTTTGAATGGGCTCTGGTTTGGAGAGGGCCCAGAGAGGGCTGTGGCCAATGTCTTGCACTCATGTTGAACTGGAAAGAGAGTGATCTTTGGCATCAGAAAGAAACACCTAGGTTCAAATCCTAGCTCCACTGGTGAGTACACTTCAGCAAATTGTTCATTTTTCCTAAACCTTGGTTTTCTCTTCTATTTGATAAGGATGGTGATACCTCTCAGGATAATTCAATTATTCATCCACTTTACTTATGCTTATTAAAGACATATTATGCACCAGGCTCTGATATTATAAGAGTGAAATGATATTACAGGTGTGAGTTTCTGACCAAATGCTGAACTTATGGTGAAAACTCAATAAAAGTTCTTTCTCCTCCTCTCAAGCCTCACGGCTTCAACTGACCTTTCTCTAGGGAAGAATTCATCCCCCTCCCCCCATTTGAGAATGAGTCAGACCTGGAGTATTTGCAGACTGACTTCAATCCCTGTCTCCCCCATGTTTCCCTTCAGCCCCCAGAACTTTCCCTCGGGGCTCTTGGGACTAGAATACCCCACTCACTGTGACAGATGATCTTGGAGGGGAGAGAAAACTGACACTCCAGGCCCTAAGTGACAGCACACGGATATTCAAAATGATTCTGCTCAGACTAGATAAAGGCGACTTGTCAAAAGGGGCCAGGTCGCTTTAGTAGCAGCTCATGGGAAGTCTGACAAGGGAACACTTCCACCCATTCTAGGGCCAAGTGGTGGCTCTTCTCAAGGGTGAGAAAGGTGCCAGGGCCACAGGGAGATAGAAAGTCCGGGAAACAGATCAAATAGAAGGCAGGATCGCCTGAAAGTAAGAATGACTCAGGCAGTATAATCAAATATTTCATCCTCTTGAGGGCTCACTCCCACCTTACACTTTGCTCTGAGTGCCTTCTCCACCATGGCGCAAAGATGACCTTCTTCCCCACCAACAACATCCACATCTGACTCTTGTTAGTGCCCTGCTTCTCTTTCCATTGTGGCCTCAGCCATGGCAACGAGTACAGGGAAATATAACAACATAATCCTTTTCATACCATTCAGTCCCCAAAGATCCTTACTCAGAATTCTCCACTTATCTGGTCATTAGATCTAATTAAATCCCTCCAACTTAGAGCACTGATGAGTGACACTACTTTCTCTCACCAATTAAAAGAGAAGAGATTAAAGAATTCCCTCGACACTTTGTCCTTGTGAGGGTGGTGGCAGGGGAAGAGGCAGGGAAGGAACACAGAAGACTGTCCTTTATCTCTGAAGATGGTGCTGATATAATGTGGGTTCCTGCCAAAAAAATGTACTCTTTGCATGGCTTACCCAGCTGTGGCCATGAATGTGCACTAAGGAGTCTGTTGTCCTTTATAGAAATATCTACCTCTTTCCAAAGATGGTTTGAACAGCTTAAACAAAGGACACCTACAATAATAGAAATCAAAGAGGGAAACCAAGATTGAAGAAGGGCGTTATCAAACATATTAATCCAAAGGATTAATTGCATATTTATTGCAGTTAACAGAAAATCTAATTGGAGCTTCCTGGTAGCTAAGGCAAAAAAGGAAACATGGCAAATTACCATAGCTCTCATCATTTAAAACAGGGAAGTGCACTTCCCCACTATCCCCTATTCTTAGGCCATAAGAAAAATGTCCTGGTTCTAAATTCTGAAAGAATGTGGGGCTTCTTTTAGGAGACACTGAATGATAGATAATGTTTTGAACATTGTCTCACATTTAACAGGCAAAGTTCTGAGCATCCAGGGCTTTGGAATAGTGTTTTCTTCTTTGAAGGGTTAAGTTGCCCACATAGGGCTCCAATAGTGACCTTAGCTTTATTATTTAGTACAGTATTCTATTAGAAGAGATCATGTCAACTCACGGGTTTAAGCAGGGGAGGGAGGGAAGGCCACTGATTCCTATCATGTCTGACTCCCCAACAAGGTCCTTCTGAAAAAGTACCCCAACTCTTTGCCCCTATAAAACAGACCTGCCTTCTCTGCCCAACCCCACTGACGTGTTTGCTCATTAAGATAGTCATCAGACAGAAACAGGGGTTCAGCACTTTGAAGAGCAGAGGTTGAGGGGTCTCACCCCTTGTAGACCAGTGTAATCTTCTGTCTCCCTTCACCACAGCATTATTGAGCCAGAGCGGGCTTCTCTCCTTCTTCTCCTGACCTTTCAGAGTGCTATTTGGGGAGGACATGCATGGAAATCGCTTTCGAGCCCTGTCTCGTATTCAAAGTAGAATTGACTTTGGTGTGGTTGAAAGGATTGGAAGGCAGTGGGGCATGGAGGCAGAGGAATGAATAAAGTGATCTCAGGCTCACTAACCCTGAGATTCACTCCCTGCCATGAAAATATAGGGGAGCTGGGCTTCCACTCAAGCACAGGTCCACGGGGGAGCACATTTCTGCCAAAGAGATACCTTAGCGCACAACTTCCTCTGTTCTCATCCCAGACTCCTTCAAAAGAGACTCCAAAAGAGAGCTTTGGGTTCAAGGTCAAGCTCACACCCTGTGTACCCCACTGCATCCTGAGCACTCACAGATCTTCCTCTGGCTCTCTGCATCCCCAGACCCACTCAAAGGAACATATCTTTAAGATGTTTCCAGATAAGAGGTCCCCCTTTGCCCTTGACTCAACAAAGGACTCCCTTCTGGAGAACTGCCCTTTTTTCTCTTCTCCTGTTTCTAGCTCCAGTATTGGTCACCCCCTGGCTCCTGACTTGGTCTCTTATCCTAGGATCCTGGATTTCTCCCTGCACTTTGGACTAGCTCCCTGTTCCTCTTTGTGTGATCACCAGATACTGCTCTACAGCCCTTGAAACTGCCTCCTGGCTGCCCATCCAAACCTGAAGCCTAGCGGTTTCTCTCCTTACTAACCAAACCCTGCTGAGGCCAAGCCCGATGTGCCATTGCAGCCTTCTGATACCAAGTCCGGGGCTCTTTTCATGCCCCAGCGGCTGCCACCTGTTCTCGATCACTGAGACCAGGAGGAAGCAAAACAAGATGAAACTACAGGGGAGAGGGGACACTTGTGAAACCTGGCCTTGACTGTTGTTACTTCAAGTGCACTCTCCACTTCCAGCCAAAGCCCCCGGAAACTTCTTGTGTTAGTCCCTTGAACGCAGTTGTTTCTTCTCATTGTGATTTTAGTGGAGAATTTGAAAAGCATTTGTGGAGATGAGACTAGAGCTAGTTACACTTTTCTTGAACCAAAGAGCATGGATTTGGTTTTCCCGGGACCGTTGGCGCTGACAGCCACTCTTCCTGTGTCCTTTGGATTCCCCTGTGTCCCTTAGTCTTCGTTACTAAACGGGGGCTAGGGGCTTATTTTGTGTGTGAGCTTTCAATGAGACTACGTATGCTGAGTGTTCTCAGCACAGCAGAATGTGTCCCCGCGGGGCCCCCTGGAGGTCAGGTCCCTTTCCCCCTGCCCCTACCCCCCTTCTCCCTGCTCCCTTCTTCCTTCCCCCTCCCTGGCCTTTCTCCTTGCCTTCCCCAAGCTCAAACTTGTGCAGAGAAGGTTGTCAGGCCAGTTGTAGTAGGAGCCTCATTTCCAAAGGGGGCGCTCTGAGATCAGGAAAAAGGCCTTTGGGGACCTTGAACATGTGTCTGCGAGGACTGCACGCTGGTACCTATGGCTGGATATTTAAAAAATAACTTTTATGAAATCTTTGCCTTGATATGCTATCAATTTTTCCAGATGCATTTTCAATATCTGTCTACAGAACTGTGTGAAATTATAGTAAGTCCTACAGCTGGGAGGATGGCGATATGGCAGGTGGAGACAGACATCTCTGGCTCGGATGAAATGAGGTAGATTCTCCTGGTAGTAGGTCCACTCTGGTGGGATGCCGAACTATGGGTCTCCTGAACGCAGGCCTCTGGGGCACCGGCAGCTGTTGCCCCATCTGTCTCACCCTTCCTCTCCACTTCCCTCTAGGTCTGTGCCTCACGGGCAGGAAACAGAACCAGACTTTCGGCTTTGGGGCAGTGCAGGGTGAGAGGCTGGCCTGGGCTTGCCTCCCTCGGCTTGACTCAGGTCCTTCAAGGTGGGGGAAGAGAGAATGAGGATGTGAAGGGCTCATTCTAAGCCCTCCTGGCCTGGAGAAGGGAGAAAGTTGTTATAGGAGGCTAAGCGGACACCTCCACGGGCTCCGACCACTCACTTCTCTCCATTTATTACCTTTCAGGTGTGCAGGGCACCATGAGAAACTACTGAGAGACTACAGCTGCTTTAAACCAAGCATCTGGGGTAGGGTGTCACTGAGCTCCTGGGGAAGAGGAGCTGAGAAAGGTGAACAGTGCCTGGCACGTGGGAACGCCTGAGTGGCTAGGCAGCTGAAATCAACCCAAAGCTTTCCCTCTTGTGGGTCTTTGTCTCCCTATCTGGGAGGACCCAGGCTTTGAAGGAGAAACCCCACTAGGAGAGAGCCTTGGAGAACCGGAAGTACTCGCCATCCCTTGTCTCCGTTCTGGCCGAGGCCTCGGAGCACCGGGGACCACACAGCAGCTTCTGGAATCGGGAGGTGCAAGGTTGCTCCTCTGGTGGCCACGCTAGCGGCTCGGGGAACCCAGGAGAAGGAAGGTCCTAAGCATGTGTTGCAACAACCTGCGTGCTGCGGTTTAACAGCGCTTGTCATCTTGTCGGTTTTGTCCACCTGCTAAGCCTGTTTCCAATGAGCACTCTGGAGTGGGAGGTGGCCGACCTCCCATCGGAGCCGGTAACAGACGGCCTTGCGTGAAGCGCAGGAAGTTAAGAGGCTTTTCTTTGCTGTTGTGGAGAGACCTCTGGCTCGAGGCAGTGCTCTCCGAGGGCACTGGAGATAGTGTCAGTTACAAAACGGTCCTTCAAGCCTCGAGCCGGGTGGCCGTGGGGTCTGCCTGCGGATGGGTGTGCACGTGTCCTGAGAGGAGCCTGGTGCACAGAGCAGGTGGGCGAGGCTCCCAGTCGGCCTGCGTCTTCCCTTCCCCCTTAACTCACTGTAAAGTACTGTAATCTGTCACGATGACGTCACCCTCGAGGACAATTGTGTCCTCTTCCAGGTGGTCCTATATAAGGGGAGTGGCCTTCCCCCCCCCCCTGCCATATTAGTATGTCAATCTCAACACCAATCCCTTGGACCCTCTACAGCATGGATCCCAATCCTTTCTTGATTCACAGCATCTTTGGTCTCAGGAGTTTTTATGGTACCTGGAGGCCAAAAGAACTAACAGTTCCATTTTTTAAGTAGCTAGGGTCAAACAACGTAATAAATATTAAGGTCCTAAGAACTTAATAACGATTTGAAAAAATACAAAAGAAAGGGGAAAACATTTTTATTTTGTTCTTTTTGTTTTTTGAAAAAATTTTGAGAATTTTATTTTATTTTATTTTTTACACAGCAAGTTCGTTGTTTGTCTTTTTTTTTCTTTTCAAATTCATGTCCTTAGATTGATTGATTGATTGATTGATTTTTAACATCTTTATTGGAGTACAATTACTTTACAATGGTGTGTTAGTTTCTGATTTATAACAAAGTGAATCGGCTATACATATACATATATCCCCATATCTCCTCCCTCTTGTGTCTCCCTCCCTCCCTCCCTATCCCACCCCTCTAGGTGGTCACAAAGCACCGAGCTGATCTCCCTGTGCTATGCGGCTGCTTCCCACTGGCTATCAGTTTTACATTTGGTAGTGTATATATGTCCATACCACTCTCTCACTTTGTCCCAGCTTACACTTCCTCCTCCCCGTGTCCTCAAGTCCATTCTCTAGTAGGTCTGCTTCTTTATTCCTGTCCTGCCCCTAGGTTCTTCATGACCATTTTTATTTTTTTAGATTCCATATATATGTGTTAGCATACGGTATTTGATTTTCTCTTTCTGACTTACTTCACTCTGTATGACAGACTCTAGGTCCATCCACCTCACCACAAATAACTCAATTTCGTTTCTTTTTATGGCTGAGTAATATTCCATTGTATATATGTGCCACATCTTCTTTATCCATTCATCTGTTGATGGACACTTAGGTTGCTTCCATGTCCTGGCTATTGTAAATAGTGCTGCAATGAACATTGTGGTACATGACTATTTTTGAATTATGGTTTTCTCAGGGTATATGTCCAGTAGTGGGATTGCTGGGTCGCATGGTAGTTCTATTTTTAGTTTTTTAAGGAACCTCCATACTGTTCTCCATAGTGGCTATATCAATTTACATTCCCATCAACAGTGCAAGAGGATTCCGTTTTCTCCACACCCTCTTCAGCATTTATTGTTTGTAGATTTTTTGATGATGGCCATTCTGAATGGTGTGAAGTTATACCTCATTGTACTTTTCATTTGCATTTCTCTAATGATTAGTGATGTTGAGCATTCTTTCATGTGTTTGTTGGCAATCTATATATCGTCTTTGGAGAAATGTCTGTTTAGGTCTTCTGTCCATTTTTGGACTGAGTTTTTTGTTTTTTTGATATTGAGCTGCATGAGCTGCTTGCAAATTTGGAGGTTAATCCTTTGTCAGTTGCTTCATTTGCAAATATTTTCTCCCATTCTGAGGGTTGTCTTTTCATCTTGTTTATGGTTTCCTTTGCTGTGCAAAAGCTTTTAAGTTTCATTAGGTCCCATTTGTTTATTTTTTTTTTTTATTTCCATTTCTTTAGGAAGTGGGTCAAAAAGGATCTTGCTGTGATTTATGTCATAGAGTGTTCTGTCTATGTTTTCCTCTAAGAGTTTTATAGTGTCTGGCCTTACATTTAGGTCTCTAATTCATTTTGAGTTTATTTTTGTGTATGGTGTTAGGAAGTGCTCTAATTTCATTCTTTTACATGTAGCTGTCCAGTTTTCCCAGCACCACTTATTGAAGAGGCTGTCTTTTCTCCACTGTATATTCTTGCCTCCTTTATCAAAAATAAGGTGACCATATGTGCATGGGTTTATCTCTGGGCTTTCTATCCTGTTCCATTGATCTATATTTCTGTTTTTGTGCCAGTACCATACTGTCTTGATTACTGTAGCTTTGTAGTATAGTCTGAAGTCAGGGAGCCTGATTCCTCCAGCTCCGTTTTTCTTTCTCAAGATTGCTTTGGCTATTCGGGGTCTTTTGTGTTTCCATACAAATTGTGAAATTTTTTGTCCTAGTTCTGTGAAAAATGCCATTGGTAGTTTGATAGGGATTGCATTGAACTTGTAGATTGCTTTGGGTAGTATAGTCATTTTCACAATGTTGATTCTTCCAATCCAAGAACATGGTATATCTCTCCATCTGTTTGTATCATCTTTAACGTCTTTCATCAGTGTCTTATAGTTTTCTGCATACCAGTCTTTTGTCTCCTTAGTAGGTTTATTCCTAGGTATATTATTCTTTTTGTTGCAATGGTAAATGGGAGTGTTTCCTTAATTTCTCTTTCAGATTTTTCATCATTAGTGTATAGGAATGTAAGAGATTTCTGTGCATTAATTTTGTATCCTGCTACTTTTCCAAGTTCACTGATTAGCCCTAGTAGTTTTCTGCTAGCACCTTTAGGATTCTCTATGTATAGTAACATGTCATCTGCAAACAGTGACAGTTTCACTTCTTCTTTTCCGATTTGGATTCTCTTTCTTTCTTTTTCTTCTCTGATTGCTATGGCTAAAACTTCCAAAACTATGTTGAATAATAGTGGAGACAGTGGGCAACCTTGTCTTGTTCTGGATCTTAGTGGAAATGGTTTCAGTTTTTCACCATTGAGAACGATGTTGGCTGTGGCTTTGTCATATATGGCCTTTATTATGTTGAGGTAAGTTCCCTGTATGCCTACTTTCTGGAGGATTTTTTTCACAATTGGGTGTTGAATTTTGTCGAAAGCTTTTTCTGCATCTATTGAGATGATCATATGGCTTTTATCCTTCCGTTTTATCCTTCAGTATGGTGTATCACATTGATTGATTTGCATATATTGAAGAATCCTTGCATTCCTGTGATGAACCCCACTTGATCATGGTCTATGATCCTTTTATTGTGCTGTTGGATTCTGTTTGCTAGTATTTTGTTGAGGATTTTTGCATGTATCTTGATCAGTGATATTGGTCTGTAGTTTTCTTTCTTTGTGACATCTTTTTCTGTTTTTGATATCAGGGTGATGGTGGCTTCATAGAATGATTTTGGGAGTGCTCCTTCCTCTGCTATATTTTGGAAGAGTTTGAGAAGGATAGGTGATAGCTCTTCTCTAAATGTTTGATGGAATTCACCTGTGAAGCCATCTAGTCCTGGGTTTTTGTTTGTTGGAAGATTTTTAATCACAGTCTCAATTTCAGTGCTTGTGATTGGTCTGTTTATATTTTCTATCTCTTCCTGGTTCAGTCTTGGAAGGTTTTGCTTTTCTAAGAATTTGTCCATTTCTTCCAGAGTGTCCATTTTATTGGTATATAGTTGCTTGTAGTAATCGCTCATGATTCTTTGTATTTCTGCAGTGTCAATTTTTACTTCTCCTTTTTCATTTCTAATTCTGTTGATTTGAGTCTTCTCCCTTTTTTTTCTTGGTGAGTCTGGCTAATGGTTTATCAATTTTGTTCATCTTCTTAAAAAAAACAGCTTTTAGTTTTATTTTTCTTTGCTCTTGTTTCCCCTCATTGCTTTTTCATTTATTTCTGATCTGATCTTTATGATTTCTTTTCTTCTGCTAACTTTGTGGGGTTTTTTTGTTCTTCTCTCTCTGATTGCTTTAGGTGTGAGGCTGGGTTGTTTATTTGAGATGTTTCTTGTTTCTTGAGGTAGGATTATATTGCTATAAACTTCCTTCTTTGAACTGTTTTTGCTGCATTCCATAGGTTTTGGGTCATTGTGTTTTCTTTGCCATTTTTTTCTAGGTATTTTTTGATTTCTTCTTTGATTTCTTCAGTGATCACTTGGTTATTAAGTAGTGTATTGTTTAGCCTCCATGTGTTTGTATTTTTTACAGACTTTTTCCTGTAATTGATATCTAGTCTCATAACGTTGTGGACAGAAAAGACACTTGATACGATTTCAATTTTCTTAAATTTACCAAGGCTTGATTTGTCACTCAAGATATGATCTATCCTGGAGAATGTTCCATGAGCACTTGAGAAGAAAGTGTATTCTGTTGTTTTTGGGTGTAATGTCCTATAAATATCAATTAAGTCCATTTTGTTTAATGTATCATTTAAAGCTTGTGTTCCTTATTTATTTTCATTTTGGATGATCTGTCCATTGGTGAAAGTGTGGTATTAAACTCCCCTACTATGGTTGTGTTACTGTCGATTTCCCCTTTTATGGCTGTTAGCATTTGCCTTATGTATTAAGGTGCTCCTAAGTCGGGTGCATAAATATTTACAATTGTTATATCCTCTTCTTGGATTGATTCCTTGATCATTATAGTGTCCTTCTTTGTCTCTTGCAATAGTCTTTATTTTAAAGTCTATTTTTTCTGATATGAGAATTGCTACTCCAGCTTTCTTTTGATTTCCATTTGCATGGAATATCTTTTTTGATCCTCTCACTTTCAGTCTGTATGTGTCCCTGGGTCTGAAGTAGATCTCCTGTAGACAGCACATATATGGGTTTTGTTTTTGTTATGCATTCAGCCAGTCTATTTCTTTTGGTTGGAACATTTAATCAATTTACATTTAAGATGGTTATAGATATGCATGTTCCTATTACCATTTTCTTAATTATTTTGGGTTTGTTATTGTAGGTCTTTTCCTTCTCTTGTGTTTCCTGCCTAGAGAAGTTCCTTTAGCATTTGTTGTAAAGCTGGTTTTGTGGTGCTGAATTCTCTTAGCTTTTGCTTGTCTGCAATGTTTTAATTTCTCCCTCAAATCTGAATGAGATCCTTGCTAGGTAGAGTAATCTCAGTTGTAGGTTTTTACCTTTCATCACTTTAAATATGTCCTGCCACTCCCTTCTGGCTTGCGGAGTTTCTGCTGAACGATCAGCTGATAACCTTATGGGGATTCCCTTGTATGTTGTTTGTTGCTTTTCCCTTGCTGCTTTTAATTTTTTCTTTGTCTTTAATTTTTTATAGTTCGATTAATATGTGTCTTGGAGTGTTACTCCTTGGATTTATCCTGTATGGGACTCTCTGTGCTTCCTGGACTTGATTAACTATTTCCTTTCCTATATAGGGAAGTTCCCAACTATAATCTCTTCAAATATTTTCTCAGTCTCTTTCTTTTTCTCTTCTTCTTCTGGGACCCCTATAATTCTAATGTTGGTGCTTTTAATGTGGTCCCAGAGGTCTCTGAGACTGTCCTCAATTCTTTTCATTCTTTTTTCTTTATTCTGCTGTGTGGTAGTTATTTCCACTATTTTATCTTCCAGGTCACTTATCTGTTCTTCTGCCTCAGTTATTCTGCTATTGATTCCTTCTAGAGAATTTTTAATTTCATTTATTGTGTTGTTCATCACTGTTTGTTTGCTCTTTAGTTCTTCTAGGTCCTTATTAAACGTTTCTTGTATTTTCTCCATTCTATTTCCAAGATTTTGGATCATCTTTACTATCATTACTCTGAATTCTTTTTCAGGTAGACTGCTATTTCCTCTTCATTTGTTTGGTCTGGTGGGTTTTTACCTTGCTCCTTCATCTGCTGTTTGTTTGTCTGTCTTCTCATTTTGCTTAAGTTACTGCGTTTGGGGTCTCTTTCTCACAGGCTGCATGTTCATAGTTCTTGTTGTTTTTGGTGTCTGCCCCCAGTGGGTAAGGTTGGTTCAGTGGGTAGTGTAAGCTTCCTGGAGCAGGGGACTAGTGCCTGTGTTCTGGTGGATGAGGCTGGATCTTGTCTTTCTGGTGGGCAGGACCGCATCCGGTGGTGTGTTTTGGGGTGTCTGTGACCGCAAACATAAATTATTATGATTTTAGGCAGCCTCTCTGCTAATGGGTGGGGTTTTGTTCCTGTCTTGCTAGTTGTTTGGCCTAGGGTGTCCAGCACTGTAGCTTGCTGGTCGTTGAGTGGAGCTGGGTCTTATCATTGAGATGGAGATCTCTGGGAGAGCTTTCGCCATTTGATATTATGTGGAGCCAGGAGGTCTCTGGTGGACCAATGTCTTGAACTTGGCTCTCCCACCTCAGAGGCACAGGCCTGATACCCAGCCAGAGCACCAATATCCTGTCAGCCACAGGTCTCAGAAGAAAAGGGGGAAAAAAAGAAAGAATGAAAGAAAAAATAAAATAAAATAAAGTTATTAAAATAAAAGATAATTATTAAAAAAAATGAAAAAGTAATAAAAAAAAGAAAAAAAAGAAAGAAAGATAAAAGAGAGCAACCAAACTAAAAAACAAATCCACCAATGATAACAAGTGCTAAAAACTATACTAAAAAAAGAAAAAAGAAAAAAAGACAGACAGAACCCTAGGACAAATGGTAAAAGCAAAGCTATACAGATAAAATCACACAAAGAAGCATACACATACACCCTCACAAAAAGAGAAATAGGAAAAAAATATATATATCGTTGCTCCCCAAGTCCACCTCCTCAATTTGGGATGATTTGTTGTCTATTCAGGTGTTCCACAGATGCAGGGTACATCAAGTTGATTGTGGAGATTTAACCCGTTGATCCTGAGGCTGCTGGGAGAAATTTCCCTTTCTCTTCTTTGTTCGCTCAGCTCCTGGGGTTTAGCTTCGGATTTGGCCCCGCCTCTGCTTGTAGGTCCCCTGAGGGCGTCTGTTCTTTGCTCGGACAGGACGGGGTTAAAGGAGCAGCTGATTAGGGGGCTCTGGCTCCCTCAGGCGGGGGGGTGGGGGGGAGGAGTATGGAATGCGGGGCGAGCCTGTGTCCGCAGAGGCTGACGTGACGTTGCACTAGCCTGAGGCACACCATGTGTTCTCCCGGGGAAGTTGTCCCTGGATCACGGGACCCTGGCAGTGGAGGGCTGCACAGGCTCCTGGGAGAGGAGGTGTGGAGAGTGACTTGTGCTTGCACAAGTCACACAGCTTCTTGGTGGCGGCAGCAGCAGCCTTAGCATCTCATGCCCGTTTCTGGTGTTCGTGCTGATCTCTGTGGCTCGCACCCATCTCTGGAGCTTGTTTAGGCAGTGCTCTGAATCCCCTCTCCTTGTGCACCCTGAAACAATGGTCTCTTGCCTCTTAGGCAGGTCCAGACTTTTTCCTGGACTCCCTCCCGGTAGCTGTGGCACAGTTGCCCCCTTCAGGCTGTGTTCACGCAGCCAACCCCAGTCCTCTTCCTGGGGTCTGACCTCCGAAGCCCGGGCCTCCGCTCCAAGCCCCCATCTGCCCTGGCGGGTGAGCAGACAAGCCTCTCAGGCTGGTGAGTGCTGGTCGGCACCGATCCTCTGTGCGGGAATCTCTCCGCTTTGCCCTCTGCACCCCTGTTGCTGCACTCTCCTCCATGGCTTCGAAGCTTCTCCCCTCCGTCACCTGCAGTCTCTGCCTGTGAAGTGGCTTCCTAGTGTGTGGAAACCTTTCCTCCTTCACAGCTCCCTCCCACTGTTGCAGGTCCCGTCCTTATTCTTTTGTCTCTGTTTTTTATTTTTTCTTTTGCTCTACCCAGGTACGTGGGGAGTTTCTTGCCTTTTGGGAAGTCTGCGTTCTTCTGACAGCGTTCAGTAGGTGTTCTGTAGGAGTTGTTCCACATGTAGATGTATTTCTGATGTATCTGTGGGGAGGAAGGTGATCTCCATGTCTTACTCCTCCACCATCTTGGAGGTCTCCCCTACAGCAGGTTCTTATTAGTTATCTATTTTATGCATATTAGTGTATATATGTCAATCCCAATCTCACAATTCATCCCCCCCCCACTTTCCCCCCTTGGGGTCCATACCTTTGTTCTGTACCTCTGTGTCTCTATTTCTGCCTTGCAACCCTGTTCATCTGTACCACTTTTCTAGATTCTACATATATACGTTAATATACGATATATTTTTTTCTCTTTCTGACTTACTTCACTCTGTATGACAGTCTCTAGGTCCATCCATGTCTCTCCAAATGACCCCAATCGTTCCCTTTTATGGTTGAGTAGTATACTGTAGTATATATGTACCACAACTTCTTTATCTATTTGTCTGTTGATGGGCATTTAGGTTGCTTCCATGACCTGGCTATTGTAAATAGTGCTGCAATGAACACTGGGGTGCATGTGTCTTTTTGAATTATGGTTTTCTCTGGGTATATGCCCAGTAGTGGGATTGCTGGGTCGTATGGGAGCTCTATTTTTAGTTTTTTAAGGAACCTCTATACTGTTCTCAATAGTGGCTGTTTCAATTTACATTCCCACCAACAGTGCAAGAGGGTTCCCTTTTCTCCACACCCTCTCCAGCATTTATTGTTTGTAGATTTTTTTGATGACAACCATTCTGACCGGTATGAGGTTATACTGCATTGTACTTTTGATTTGCATTTCTCTAATGATTAGTGATGTTGAGCATCCTTTCATGTGTTTGTTGGCAATCTGTATGTCTTTGGAGAAATGTCTATTTAGGTTTTCTGCCCATTATTGGATTGGGTTGTTTGTTTCTTTGATATTGAGCTGCATGAGTTGCTTGTATATTTTGGAGATTAATCCTTTGTCAGTTGCTTCATTTGCAAATATTTTCTCCCATTCTGAGGGTTGTCTTTTGGTCTTGTTTATGGTTTCCTTTTCTGTGCAAAAGCTTTTAAGTTTCATTAGGTCCCATTTGTTTATTTTTGTTTTTATTTCCATTTCTCTAGGAGGTGGATCAAGAAGGACCTTGCTGTGATTTATGTCATAGGGTGCTCTGCCTACGTTTTCCTCTAAGAGTTTGATAGTGTCTGGCCTTACATTTCGGTCTTTAATCCATTTTGAGTTTATTTTTGTGTATGGTGTTAGGGAGTGTTCTAAATTCATTCTTTTACATGTACCTGTCTAGTTTTCCCAGCACCACTTATTGAAGAGGCTGTCTTTACTCCACTGTATATTCTTGCCTCCTTTATCAAAGATAAGGTGACCATATGTGCATGTATTTATCTCTAGGCTTTCTATCCTGTTCCATTGATCTATATTTCTCTTTTTGTGCCAGTACCATACTGTCTTGATTACTTTAGCTTTGTAGTATAGTCTGAAGTCAGGGAGTCTGATTCCTTCAGCTGCATTTATTTCCCTCAAGATTGCTTTGGTTATGCAGGGTCTTTCATGTCTCCATACAAATTTTAAGATTTTTTGTTCTAGTTCTGTAAAAAATGCTATTGGTAATTTGATAGGGATTGCACTGAACCTGTAGATTGCTTTGGGTAGTATAGTCATTTTCACAATGTTGATTCTTCCATTCCAAGAACATGGTATATCATCTCTCCATCTGTTTGTGTCATCTTTGATTTCTTTCATCAGTGTCTTATAGTTTTCTGAGTACAGGTGTTTTACCTCCTTAGGTAGGTTTATTCCTAGGTGTTTTATTCTTTTTGTTGCAATGGTGAATGAGATTATTTCTTTTATATTTCTTTCTGATCTTTCATTAGTATCGTGTCATCTGCAAACAGTGACAGTTTTACTTCTTCTTTTCCAATTTGGATTCCTTTTATTTTTTTCTTCTCTGATTGCCATGGCTGGGACTTCCAAAACTATGTTGAATAATAGTGGAAAGTGTGGACATCCTTTTCTTGTTCCTGATCTTAGAGGAAATGCTTTCAGTTTTTCACCATTGAGAATGACATTGGCTGTGGTTTTGTCATATATGGCCTTTATTATGTTGAGGTAGGTTCCCTCTATGCCCACTTTCTGGAGAGTTTTTTATCATAAATAGGTGTTGAATTTTGTCAAGAGCTTTTTCTGCATCTATTGAGATGATCATATGGTTTTTATCCTTCAGTTTATTAATATGGTGTATCACATTGATTGATTTGCATATATTGAAGAATGCTTGCATCCCTGGGATAAATCCCACTTGATCGTGGTGTATGATCCTTTTAATGTGTTGTTGGATTGTGTTTGCTAGTATTTTGTTAAGGATTTTTGCATCTATATTCATCAGTGATATGGTCTGTAATTTTCTTTTTTTTTTTGTAGTATCTTTGTCTGATTTTGGTATCAGGGTGATGGTGGCCTCGTTGAATGAGTTTGGGAGTGTTCCTTCCTCTGTAACTTTTTGGAAGAGTTTGAGAAGGATGGGTGTTAGCTCTTCTCTAAATGTTTGATAGAATTCACTTAGCTCTTCTCTAAATGTTTGATAGAATTCACCTGTGAAGCCATCTGGTCCTGGACTTCTGTTTGTTGGTTATTTCGTTCTTAAATAATTATAATTATTTACTAATTGGATATGTGTACTTGTTGAGAACTGCACAACTTTTTGAACCTTGGACACTGCTGCCTTTACTTGTTGTTGTACATTGATTTTTGTGTAGTACTTGCTTTTTATCACAGCAACCACAGAAAACCCACCTTCCTAAAGATGTGACCCAATTGAAAGGAAATTGTGAGATCTAATGCCAAAACTATAAACTTCCTTGAGTTAGCAATTTGCTCAGCATCTGGCAGGTGCTGAGTGTCTCTGTGTTACCCTCCAAAAATTAAGACATCCTGTGTGAGTTCACTGTTCACTTTGTGACCCAGGACACCTTGGTGCACAGTTTGGAAACTGTTGGTCCAACTGTATAAATGTGTTTTTTAAAAGTATTTGTTTATTTATTTATTTATGGCTGTGTTGGGTCTTTGTTTCTGCACGAGGGCTTTCTCTAGTTGTGGCAAGCGGGGGCCACTCTTCATCACAGTGCGTGGGCCTCTCACTATCGCGGCCTCTCTTGTTGCGGAGTACAGGCTCCGGACGCGCAGGCTCAGTAATTGTGGCTCACGGGCCCAGCCGCTCCGCGGCACGTGGGATCCCCCCAGACCAGGGCTCGAACCCGTGTCCCCTGCACTGGCAGGCTGACTCTCAAACACTGCACCACCAGGGAAGCCCCAAACTGTATACATTTATTGCCTCTCCTCATGTTGGAGGAAGTGTGTGGGCTAGAAGTTGGGATGAAGGCAAAGAATGGGGAGAGAAAAATTGCGGAGAAAAATTGTCTTAACTTTCTCAAGACACATCCTCAGATTATACTCATTCTATAAAGAGGCATATCTAGGGAAACTCATGAGGCTGGGATCTTTCCTGGGAATGTTAAAGACATATTGTGCTAAGTAGGAATGGTTACCTCCATGAGTTCTGGGTAGGAATGGGTACCTCCCTGAGGACTGGGTAGGAATGGGTACCTCCCTGAGGACTGGGTCCATAGGATTATGCCTGGTACCACTGGTTACTTCTGCAACTATTGCTAGGCCAGTTATTCCTTCCTTACTTCTACCCTCCCCCTCTAACAGCCTCCCTCCCTCCCTCCTTCCTTGCTTTCCACAAATGAATATTCTCCTCCATGTGAGCATACCCCAGTGATAAAAAGCAGGACCCAGGAGCCAGACTACCCACCATCTGCTACCATGTGTGACTTTGGCTAACATCTAAACTCTGTGCTTAATATTCTACTTCTGTAAAATGGGTTTAATAGAATGACGTACTTTATCAGTTTGTTATGAGATTGAAATGCCCTGACAGAGATTAGATCAGTGTCTGCTATGATGACGTGCAGGCAGCTCACCAAACACGTGTGACAAGATAGACTTTATCTCTGCTTCTCCCTGGCTTACAGTCCAGGGCAAAAGATAAATATCAAATCCTGTTTGCACAAACAATTAGTTGATTACAGTTCCGATGTGTGTTAAGAAGAAATGTAGTAGCCCATGTGAGCATTGCCACATGGGGATTTCACTTTGGTGTGTGTGTGTGTGTGTGTGTGTGTGTGTTTGGGGGGGGGGCGGGTGGTGAGTATCTCAAATTCCTCCCAGAGTAAATGACACTTAAGTTGTGACTCAAAAGATGTATAGAAGCAAGTTAGGCCAAGGTCCCGTGGGTGGAGGAGGTGTGGAGAATGTTCCAAACAGAAGGAACACTGTGACCAAGACACTAAGACTCCTGCTACAGTGAAAACAAGGGTGAAAGCCTTAGGCAGAAGCCAAACCATATGACGCCTTGTGGTCCTTGGTAAGGAATCTGAAGAGTGATGGGAAGCCATTGAAGTGATTTGAGCAGAGGAATGGCATGACTTTGTCTTATAAAAGATCACTCTGGCTGCTGGGTGGAGAATAGACTCCAGTGGACAAGAGGGAAAACGGAAAGACCAGCTAGGAGCCTACTTGGAAATCCTTTGGGAGAAATAGCAGGTGGCCCTGCCTATGGTGGCAACAGAGCAGCGGACAGATTTGAGAGGTAATTAGGAGCCTGAATGGATATGATGGGTTGACTGTGGAAAGAGAGGAAAAACCAGGCAAATGCCCAGAAGTCTTCCCAGAAAGGTTGGGAGGAAGGAAGGTGGGATGTGATGACAGGGTTGGGGAGCCCTGCAGGAGGGACAGTGCCCATAAAAGACTCCTGGGAGGGTATGAAGGAGCCAGATGACGCAGCTCTCCAAACCACTCTCTGCAAGTACTTCTTAGATCATTGAAATAAAAGAGGATCTCTGCGTTTCTCTTCTGAGATGTCCAGATAACTATCCCAGGTCTTCACTTTATTTTGTACAAAGGCCAGTCCTGGCATAGAAAATGAAAACCTCCATTCCACAAAGAACCCACTGCGGTTTTCAAGTTCTTAATCAACCTAAGATGTATGTGGAGTCATTCAACACAAAGTTTATTGTTATGCTGTCCACGCACAGGCCTGTCCAGATTTGCTGTCAGTTCCTTTCTCCCTCTCTACGGAGCCATCTTTCTTTCTTGTATTTAAGGGAAAAAATGTTTTTGATATTAATTAAGTTACATGGCAATTTCCTCCCCCTAATTAAAGTGGAACCTTCTCACAGGACACTTTGAAGTGCGGCTCTGTGGATATAAGAAACTTTTCATCCTCCGCCAGGGCTCTGTACTGTCTCTTCATATTGTTCACTTCAGTCAGAATAAAACTCTTTCTGATAATGAAGGGAAGAACATTTCACTTTTCCCAGCTACCACACAGTCAAGCCGGCCTGGCGTGGGATGTGGAGGAGCCGTGGGGGGGCTGGAGGCGACAGCTCAGGTGCATCTGGGAAGGGGTTGATGGGGTGACGGGGCTGAAAGCTGGGTGAGGGAGACATAAGTTGGAGCGGGAGGGGTTCTGGGAGCCATTTCTCTTGGGATTGTTGGGAGAGTGGCAGCACCCTGCTCCCGGGAGATAACAAATCCATCAACGACTTTTCGCCATGAGCTTTGATATCCTTAATGAAAAGTGTAGCGGTTGGATCGTGGGTTCTTCTGTTCTGATTTCCAGGGGACAGTTCCTGTGCTTCGTTTGGGCCCAGAGGACCCCCTGAAATTCTCAGAGAGGGAACAGTGACCAAAGATGTAAGGAGAAAGGAAGAGAAGAAAGTGGGAAAGTACAGCACGTGTAGCAGCAGTGGAGAGGGATAATCTGGAAAGGAGGGAGGAATCAGTCCCTCACCCTGAAAAAGCTCCCTCAGCCGGGGAGAGAGTTTTGACTTTCAAACCTGCTGGTTCCTCTGATTTACTCTTTCCCTCCCTCCAAGAGTTTCTCTTTCAAGCCCCTCTGAATGCCATGGAGGTGAGGAAAGAAAAGGAAGGCATCTTGTCCCCTCCTTGCCCAGAAACCAATTTCTCATGAGAACACCCCGGGGAGGAAGCAGAGGCCACTGGTTTTTATCTGCGAATCTGATTGCTGGTGTTTTCCCTGTAGGTATCGACAGCCAGGAAAACATATCACAGACCGAACCAGAAACAGCCCTGGTATGTCCACCTCCTCCCCACCAAACTGCCACCAGCCCAGAGTGTCAGACGCTCTAATTGGATTATTGCTGTTTCTCCAGCTGTCTCAAGGTGTCTCTCAAATAGCTCCGAAGCCACAGACAAAGGCAAATGGAAGAGGCATAGAAGGAAGTAGAGAAGGATGCAGGTTCCCTTCTCCTGGTCCCTCCTTCAGCAGCTGCCCCCTCCTGTCTCAGGCCAAGGAGGCAGGAGCAGGTCCCCAACAGGAGGACTTAGCTTCCCACCTGGCCTGCAAATCCCTGAAGAAATAGGCCCTGAAACAGGGAAAGGCAGGGTGGCTAGCAGAGCTGGGCAGGTAGCGGGGTTTATCCTGATGTCCTGCCGCTTAATTCAGTAACTTCAACTCAGCTCCATACATGGGATGTGGTGATGACTCCTGGGTGCCGCGCGTCAGGCTGGGAGGTGGGAGGGAGTCCCTGAATGCCAGAGGTTCCCAGCCTCGCCGGTGGTGGTGCCCAAATGTACGAGAAAAAAACCACACGCTCCAGGAGCATCCGGAAGGCAGATTTGATTCCAGCTTGGGGAGTCCTGATAAAAGCCTCGGGGATGTGCCATTTCTGCATGACATTTGGGAGGCTGGAAAGATGGCAAGAGGAATGTTCCAGACAGAGAGGCAACAGGTGGAAGGTGCTGATGGGGGCTATGCCTCGTGTAGCAGCAAGTTGGGGGTACTTGAACCCTGAAGGTATTGCTGGGGCCCAAGGGGAGCTGCGGGGAGGGACGGAGAGGCCCTGCAGAGAGGCTGCCACGGCAGAGCAAGACCTGGTCTACCAGGCTGAAGAGCCGGCCTTTCTTTTGTGTGTCATGGGGCATCATGGAAGACTTACGAGATGTGGAGTGATGGGATTAGACTGATATTTTACAGGAACAGCTCAGCTCCCTTTTGGCACATGCTCCCTAATCCTTTATCCTCGTCACACGGCTTGCCATCAAAAAAGCTAGGAACACTTAAACAAACTACAGTGTGTGACTTAGGAGAAATCCAGAGCCATGGCATGAACTTCTTTACCTCCCGCACCTGGCCCTGTGGACAATTTCAGCAAAGCTCCAACAAGCACGGCATGGACTACAGAATGGCTTCTCCTGAGGACCCTTGATCAAGCACCATGCCTTCCCCGTCCCCGGCCATGCTGACTCTCGGTACGTGGGTATCATAATAACCCAACTAAATATACAAATGCCAAGGGAGCCTGAACGTAAAGGGTGATGAGGACAAGAGAGGGCTCTGGTTAATTGGGAAGGTTTCCCGAAACTGTGGCCTTGTGATCGAGATATCGTAAGTGAATGATTTGGCAGGAAGTAAAAGAGAGAGGCAGTCCAGAAAGAAGACTCATCAGAGCTGAGGACAGCAGGTTTGACTGGGGGGAGAACTTGACGTGTTGAGAGGAAGGAGAGGTGGGTAGTTTGTAACAGGACTTGAAGTTGGAGATGCCATATTCCACGGGGTATGAATTCTGGGTGATGGGGTACCCCAGAGTGGTTTGTCAATAATGGGCCACATCCACCCATCCTCCAGAGCTCCTCCACCTCCACCTCCACCCAGAGTGCAGGCAGCCTCCCTTGATTTTGTTCCTTTGAGACACAGCCTTGCAGAGGGATGAGAGTACACCCCCAACTGATGGAGCCGGATTAGTCATTGCATCCCCCTGAGGTTGGCAAGGGCAGGAAAGGTGTTCTGACCAGGGCAGGTGGCCCTGCCGAGCTGAGTGATGGAGATGATATATGTATATTAATTCTGCAGTTAGACCCTAGAGCTGTGTGATAACCTGTGCTCTTTATATTTTGGCAGTGAACCTATGCTGGCCAGCTGGGAGTCAGGATTGTGTTTTAGATGTCCTCTGAATACTCTGGAACTTCTTTCTGCAGCATGACTCCGTGGAAAATAATTCCTCTGATGAAAGCAGCAAATTACACTTGCTTGAATAGCTACATAGGAAAGTTAGCTTAACAACTATTTTGTGCTTTACTATTAAAGAAAAAGCCACTCACATTCCATTTAACGTTCACAGAATTCCTTGAAGATTTTAGGGTAGATATCATTATACCCATTTTACAGATGAGGAAACTAAAGCTCAGAGAGGTTAAATAATTTCCCCTAAATCCCACAGCTCCTAATTGCAGAGCAAAGATAATCCCTGGCCTTCTGAGGCTAAATCAAATGTATTTTCTGCCACAGACATATTTCTGATGAATACCAATCCCTCCTCATCCGGAGGCAGGCCAGTTTGTGGATACTAGGATCCAACACCTGATTCTTATTGCAGGGCTTCCTAAGGGCTGGGTCTTCAGCGCTGACAAAAGCCAGATTCCAGCTGCCAGCCGTAGGAGAAACCTGCAGGCGTTCCAGCCAACCCAGAGACCTAGAAAGAAAACCCAAGCATTCTTAACCTTTAAAAATATCTTAGCCTGTGGGCAGATAAATTAACTCCAGGGCTCTGGGGAGATTAAACCTCATTTTATGGTTTGCTTGTTAAAAACACATAACTCCAAATCCCACCAGAGATTGCAATTAAGATAGCATGGGGCTAAAGCTATATGAGAAGTATTATTTACTCCTGGTTCCCCGCAAAGTCCAAAACGACAATGGGCTTTTCCATTTCGTAACCTGCAGTCGATCTGAAGCCACCTGCCTTTGTACCCAAAGTGCTTTAGGACACGTGCTTCTTCTCTCCGAGCATTGCTGCTGCCACCGTTCTGTTATCCTTTGTGGTTGCCCAAAGTAACCATAAAAACCCAAGTTAAAACAAAGTTTCCAGGGCGTTAATGTTCAAGAGACACCAAGAACACTTTTTACCATCTGCTCCTCTACTGTTCCCACCTGAGGGGCTCTTTTCCTGTGTTCCCCTTTGAATGCTGGAATTGTACAAGCCCCAAATAGCTCCCTGATTTCTAGCAAAGTCCAAGGAAAAGCCAGGTCACCCTGAAGCAGACTGATCTCGCTAAAATATGCCCAAGAGAGAACCATTACACATCTTCTCAACCATCCCTGTTAGAGATCTCATGTAAGAAGGGCACACAGATTTTCTCTCCTGAACTTCTGTGAATAGTTACTTTGTTTATGCAAAAACACCATCCAGAACTGTTTAGATGACTCTTCCTGGGATCCTTGTTACCTCTCAAGATTAGTGGTTCATTTTTTCCCATCCTCTGTATGGATAGAAGAGATACAGAAGGAACAGGAGCCTTACTCGGAGAAATTCCATCCTGGGTACTGTAGTGCAGTGAGGGTCTTTCTCGAATTTGTCTTTTCCATCTTAAGACTCACCTGGGACCAATTCCAGACACCTCGGGAGAGTTACTCAACCATTTTGGAGACTGGTATAGTGGAAGAACACGGAATGGGGAGTTAGGAGAACTGGATTTTAGACCAATCTTTACTTCCTACTAGCTCATCTTCATCTAGACACAATGTCTTGCTGGTTGTTAAATTCCTCCTGTAAAAGAAGGGGCTGGGCTTCCCTGGTGGCGCAGTGGTTGAGAATCTGCCTGCCAATGCAGGGGACACGGATTCGAGCCCTGGTCTGGGAAGATCCCACATGCTGCGGAGCAACTAGGCCCGTGAGCCACAATTACTGAGCCTGCGCGTCTGGAGCTTGTGCTCCGCAACAAGAGAGGCCGCGATAGTGAGAGGCCCGCACGCCGCGATGAAGAGTGGCCCCCGCTCGCCGCAATTAGAGAGAGCCCTCTCACAGAAATGAAGACCCAACACAGCCAAAAATAAATAAATAAATAAAAATTAAAAAAAAAAAGAAGGGGTTACTATGATTAAATGTGTTAAGTGTGATCTAATTGCCTTGTAAGCATCAACTCTATAAAGTAGCCCAAGGTCACACAGCTAGTCAGAGGCAGGGCCAAGATTCAAATTGAGGTCTGCTGGACTCATGAGCCCAGATTTCTAACCACTGTGCTATTCTATCTCTCTAGGTGGGCCCTCTCAGCTCTATTCTCCAATGAGAGTTTCTTACAGGCAAAGAAAAGACTTCTCACATTAGATGAAAAATAGACTTTCTATCCCGATTCGTTGCCTTTCTGTCCACTGGGTTAATCCTCCAGCCCCTGAGTGCCACAAAAACTCTGAACCAGCCCTGCATTATTTTCCCCTTCTCTGGTGATGATCTGGGGCTGATTTGGCCAAACTTCTAAGTCTGTTGCCTAGCAAGTCCCAGCACATCTGGATCCCTGCTGTTGTCTAAATTACACAGCTGTCTGCAGCAAAGATGCAGTCATCAGAAAGCTGCTGCCCAATGGAAATCCAGAGAACAATCTTTATATGGATCAGCTCTTTATACCTTTGTGTGGATTTCACTTCTCACTCACAAAGACAACGGGGGCGAGTTAGCAGAGCTCACACTGAGATGTGAGTGACTTTATAACCAGCATGAGGAAGATTTTCCACAGAAAACCCTCTTCTCTCCTGGTGACAAACCTGAATTTTTGCTAAGGGGGGAAAAAAAGCTCTCTCTCCAAGAGAATTTGTATGGACCCAAGGGCTTTGAAATGGAAAAAAGCTAGAAGATTTCTCTGAGGCAAAGAGATACCACCAAATAGTGCAGTCTCCAAATTTAGGTTTTGTAGACATGCACAGTAAAAGTTTCCAAAAGCTTAAGGAGGCAGAGCCAATTTGAAGCTTTTTCTTTCTTTTTTTTTTTTTAAATGCAGTAGGATAGGAAATATTGTTTTGGGAGTGGGGAAGATTGAAACCTGCAGTGAAAGGAAATGAAAAACCAAAATCTCTGCTGGAGGTGTCGATAAAAACTAGAAAATAAGAAGAAAAAAAAAAAAAGAAAGAAAGCAAAACTGACCAGTCTTATTTAGCTCCCCAAGGAGAGAAGTGCTGCAGAAAAGAAGAAAGTGACAACAGTCAGCCCTGTGATCTCCCATCCTATTAATCAGGCCTCTCCATCAGCTGACAGTCTCCCAGACAAAGGCCACGGATGTTCAAAATGGCGACCACATGCACCGCAGGATCCTGAAATACCGTCTGCATCAAAAAGACCAATGAAATCATACTCAAAATTGAACCTCAGAATCTCAAAACTGGATGGGACCTTAGAGGTCCTCTGGTCCAACCCCCTCATTTTGCAGTTGAGGAAACTGAGGCACAGAGGTCATGAGACTGGTTGATCAAAAGTGGGAACATGGTCCCAAATCTCTGCCTTCTGACTGCTGTTTGCTGTTACAACACACTGACAACCCAAACTCTGTGGTGTTATAATAATTTGCACATGGGTTATCTCCAGAGAATAATGGGGTCACTTTTTTTAAACCATATTATTGGTTGAACCATATGGATTAAGTAGAACTCATCAATGACTTTTAATATATTAGTGACAGCAGCCATTTTTTCCCTGTGTGTTAGGTGTGTGTATTTAGTTCCACAGTACTTCCAAAATGCAGTTCTCTTTATGTGAAGGCCAAAAAGGTGAGTCAGTGAGATGGGATGAGGATTTCTTCCCTCCCGGGGTTTTGTCAGTGACCTAATTTATTAATTTTACCTCCCTCCCAGTTTAGAAACCTGGACACAACTAAAACTCTTCACATTAGCTGTCAGTGTTGTCACTCACACTTGTATCAATAATCCTGAACTCTGACAACTTCCCTTATTTTTAGACCTAAATCCTATCTTATAAAATAAATATCACACTCTAGGCAGGGCACTATAGAGCAATGATTGCACTTCCCAGGTGAGGTGAATTACTTGACCTCGACTCTTCAAGGCAACCTCTGAGATGTGTTCTAATCACTCGGAGGCAATGGGGCAGAAGTTTAATACTACTAAATTGTACAGGAAAAAAGAGGGCACCCGTTCTTTTGACAGATCTCCAGGTCCTTCCCTCCAGAGAGGAAAAAGTGAAGGTGGGGTGGATTGTCAGTGCAATGAGGGAGTTAGTACAGGGTGCTGTAGGAGCCCATAATAAGGGGAATCCATCCCAGTGGAGGAGATCGGACTGTCTTCCTGAATTTGTACGGTGCTTGCAATTTACAAGCGTCTTTCATTTGCATTGTTGCAGTGATCCCCAGACAGCATTTGGGATTTTTATCTACAAGTTAGAATATTGGATAATGTCCTCTGTGATGAACTTTCAGATCTCCCATTGTACAGATCAGAAAACTGAGGACTGAAGAGGAGAGGTAATTTGGACAAAGCTGGTATTCAAATTCAGATCTTTCTACCCCCTCCTCCATATTACTCATTTAGTGTGGATTTCCCCCACGTCCTGGCACATTAGGTCGGGCAAAAGTGAGGTTCTTAGTTTCATTCATTGAATCAACCTTTGTTCTTTGGTTAATGTCAACAAAATGCCATGACATAAAACAACGTGTAAGGCTCAGAAGTACAGCGATCACTAGCTTCCTTACACTCTATACTCAAAGGAGAATTTTTAGTGTAAACTTCCAGGATTATGGATGATTATGGATTCCAGGTGGGTATCTGAAAAGATCTTTCAGGGAGAAATTAGTAGAAGGGTTCCAAAAAGACACCCAAGTCATAGTTTCCAGTTTGCTTTATCAAGAGAGTTCTACTGCCCTTTGCCTTTCACCTTCCAGCCTGCCTTTATGCCCAGCTACCTCCCCACAGCCTCACATGGCCTGTCTTCTGCATGCCCCACACACGCAGCACACAGTGTCACACACCGGAGCTTGCACATGCAGGCTCACATGCTTTTTGGCGGGCACTGTCCACCCACACCTCCCTTCGTTCCCATCACATTTTGGTCCCTGAAGCTCTCTTTCCCTCCTCCCTCGTCCTGGCCTGCTAAGAGTGCACCATGGGGGTGATGTGCATTGCCCTCCAGCCCAGGAACACCCCAGAACAGCTGCCTGTCCCCGGGCTAATGTCCCGGCGCCTCCCACATCTCCCCAGCCCCTTCTCCCTGCGTACTCAGCAATCACTCCAACCTCCGCGTCACACTTTCCCGGAGCTCCTTCTGACAAGTTTATCTAGTTGAGAGATGACACTGTCAACGGGCATATCCAAAAAAAAAAAAAAGAAAGGAAAAAGAAGGGAGAGGGGGAAAAACGCCTGGAGCATCCCTTGATGCTGCAAGGAGAGTTCTGCGCTCCCAAGGTCATGCGGGTGGGCTAGAAGAGGCAGCTTCATTCTTTACCATTTCTTGATTCTTAAGTGAGCCTCGCCCAGTGGGTGCCTGGTGCAGCCCCCTCTGGGCAGCCTTTGCTTGGGGTGGGGTCCGGGAGCCCTGTGCTTCAGTAAGAGATTGCTTGGTAAGACAATGGCTGAGCTGATAATGCCAGCAAAGTCATGACACCAGGGACCTCTTACAATTTTAAGATCCAATCAACTTTAAAATATCACCATCTAAGGTGGATTTGAGCAGGGGCTATAGCAAACAATTGATCCTGGTATATTTACTGAGAGCACGGGCACCCTGCTGCAATATTCATCTGGGATGAGGGTGGTGGGGAAGAGGAGGGGCTGAGAAGCATCGGACTGCTCAGCTCTGGCTAAAAGTCCTTCGACAAAATGTTTCATTAGGAAAATACAGATGCTATTTTGTATATATGTATTTATTCTATACAAAAATTCCAAGAGTCAGACACACAGGAGGAACTTATAAAGAGACCTGCCTCCTTTCTCAGGCCTCTTCCCCAACTCTGTCCCTCACTCAGGAAATGCATATGCTCTAGGGGTTGCCTGGGACCCCTCTTCCCTGGGACTTGGCTCCCTCCCAGTTTCTACATTTCTCCCCATATCTGTGCCTTTCCAGTCACCGCCCTGGAGGTTCTGCAACCTCAGCCCGGTTGGAGGAATGTGGCCTGGCCCCAGGACAGTCAGGATGAGGGGTAGGCTGCCTGCGTTAACCAAGCCCTTGGAGATGGGAGGTGAGATGCAGGGAGGGCAGAAGCCAGTATAAATGACCCTGAGCAATTTATGGTTAACTCCACCAGTCCCCTGCCTCCCCCACCCAGGGAAACATCAATAAGACATAGAGTTGCTCTCCCGAGCCTGGGCTTGCAGTGTGGCCATGGGAAGAAGGACAAAGAAACTACCTCTTTCCTGTAGGAGCAGAGCTTATTGCTTGCAGTTAATGGGACGGGGGAGAGGAAGGGTGGCCCTGTGGACATTCCAGTCACCGACAGCCTGGACCTCCTCGAAGATACTCTGCCTGGGGGGAGGGCACATCAACTCCTTTGCAAGTGGGAGAGGGATCTTGTTCATCTTCCTAGCAAGCCGGATCCTGAGTTTCTCCAGTTAGAAGCCCTGGTTTCTTTTTAAAGATCTATAAAAGCATACTTGGATTTGTGATTTCATATTTGTTTTGGAGACATTGGTCCACTTTTGTTCCTTAAAACTGCTGCCTGTGGCTCTCCCATCTCCGTTACTCCCTGTGCCCAGATGCCGAGCTTTGTTAAGAAGGATGTCTCTGCAGCTCTTAGGCTCGGGTCCCATGCCCCCTTGCCTGCCCTTCTGTAAGATTTTCCCAAGATCAAGCTCCCCTTCTTGCATTTCCGTAGCACGTTATTTGGAGTTTTGATACATTAGTCACCATGTTGAACTGCAACCTTCCTTGTCTATCTCTTCTTTGGATGGTCAGCTTCTGCAGAGCAGGGACCTTCTATCTCTACACCCCCAGGTCCTTGTATGGTGCCTCACATGTATTTGATGTTCATATCATGCTGGATATACAGAACAAGGCCGCTCATCTTCCCTCAGTCATTGCCAGGAAGAAACTTTTTCTTCTAAGCTAAATCCATTAATCCATCAAGCAGCTTTGGGTCAATGAATAAAATATGAACTTGAACCATATGAAACTACCAACATTCAACTACCTTAGACCTACAAAAATGGTAATTTCATATGGTTCAACCAAATCTATGACATAGACATCACCTTCTAGGAGGGAAGGAATAAAAGGAAACTAGCTTTTGTTGCACATCAACTGGGTGTCAGGTACTTTATGAGTATCATCTCATTTAGTTTACTCCTCATATGATTCTGGTTCAGAAGAAAAAAATAAACATAAAGGAAACAAAATATTTAGATGCTAAGGTGGATGGTACTGTGGGGACAGTGGGATGGGAAAAAAGTCTTATTTGACTGGTGAAGGCTTCATAATGAAGGTGGGTTTCAGCCAGCCCTGAAGGGCAGGCTTCTGGAGTCAGCCTACGTCACATGAGGTGCACCCTCCTTTGTCCCATGGAGCACACACTCTGCTTGCCTCCATCACAGCACTCCTCACCTGGCTTCCCTGCTATTCATTTCCCTGTCTGTATCCATCCTACATCCTGGGCAGGTCCTCAGGGCAGGGGTCACATTGCCTTCATCTTTGTATCCTTCTGTGCAGAGAGATGCCTGGCACACTGCTTACTCAAATGTTTGTTGGGAATGTATACAGAGAAGATGATGCAGTGAATTCCAACAACAGATTCAAAGATTTCTCAGAGGCAGATATACACCTTCGCCCCAGCCTCCCCACCAGGGGACCTGTGTGCTGACAAGGGCTCTAGAGGATGGGGTCCAACAGGGCTGAGCCAAGCGTTAAGGAGGACGAGTGCCAGGAGAGGATCACAATTTCAAATAAGCATTAATAGACGAATCCTTTTTCTCGTTTCCTGTTTCCCTGGCTGGTCAACACGATTCTTACATAAACCCTCAATTCCAGATCATACAATTGTCTCCCATAGGGACTGGGAAGATGCCTGATATACTCATAATAACAGCTACCAATCACTGAGCACTCCAAGATAGGTACTATCATCCCCATTTTATAGATGGAGAAGGTATATACCTGGCCCAAAGTTACAAGCTAAAATTCCTGGTGGTTCTGGTTTTAAAACCCATACTTTTTTTTTTTTTTTTTAAATGAAGTAGAGTTGATTTACAATGTTGTATTAGTTTCAGGTGTACGGCAAAGTATTTCAGTTTTATATATATATATATTCTTTTTCAGATTCTTTTCACTTATAGGTTATTACAAGATATTGAGTATAGTTCCCAGGGCTATACAGTAGGACCTTGCTGGTTATCTATTTTATATACACTAATGTGTATATGTTAATCCCAAACTCCTAATTTATCCCTCCCCCATTCCCCTTTAGTAACCATAAGTTGTTTTTTTCTTAACATCTTTATTGGAGTATAATTGCTTTACATTGTTGTGTTAGTTGCTGCTGTATAACAAAGTGAATCAGCTATACATATACATATATCTCCATATCTCTTCACTCTTGTGACTCCCACCTGCCCTCCTTATCTCACCCCTTTAGGTGGTCACAAAGCATGGAGCTGATCTCCCTGTGCTATGCGGCTGCTTCCCAATAGCTATCGATTTTATTTTATTTTATTTTTTATCTTTTTTTTTTAATCTATTTTATATTTGGTAGTGTATATATGTCCATGCCACTCTCTCACTTCATCCCAGCTTACCCTTTCCCCTCCCTGTGTCCTCAAGTCCATTCGCTACATCTGCATCTCTATTCAGAACCTTTTTGTTTTGTTTTTTTTTATTCCATATGTATGTGTTAGCGTACAGTATTTGTTTTTCTCTTTCTGACTTACTTCACTCTGTATGACAGACTCTAGGTCCATCCACCTCACCACAAATAACTCAATTTCGTTTCTTTTTATGGCTGAGTAATATTCCATTGTATATATGTGCCACATCTTCTTTATCCATTCATCTGTTGATGGACACTTAGGTTGCTTCCATGTCCTGGTTATTGTAAATAGTGCTGCAATGAACATTGTGGTACATGACTCTTTTTGAATTATGGTTTTCTCAGGGTATATGCTCAGTAGTGGGATTGCTGGGTCGTATGCTAGTTCTATTTTTAGTTTTTTAAGGAACCTCCATACTTTTCTCCATAGTGACTGTATCAATTTACATTCCCACCAACAGTGCAAGAGGGTTCCCTTTTCTCCACATCCTCTCCAACATTATTGTTCGTAGAATTTTGATGGTGGCTATTCTTACTGGTGTGAGGTGATACCTCACTGTAGTTTTGATTTGCATTTCTCTAATGATTAGTGATGTTGAGCATCCTTTCATGTGTTTGTTGGCAATCTATATATCTTCTTTGGAGAAATGTCTATTTAGGTCTTCTGCCCATTTTTGGATTGGGTTGTTTGTTTCTTTGATATTGAGCTGCATGAGCTGCTTGTGTATTTTGGAGATTAATCCTTTGTCAGTTGCTTTATTTGCAAATATTTTCTCCTATTCTGAGGGTTGTCTTTTCATCTTGTTTATGGTTTCCTTTGCTGTGCAAAAGCTTTTAAGTTTCATTAGGTCCCATTTGTTTATTTCTGTTTTTATTCCCATTCCTCTAGGAAGTGGGTCAGAAAGGATCTTGCTGTGATTTATGTCATAGAGTGTTCTGCCTATGTTTTTCTCTAAGAGTTTTATAGTGTCTGGCCTTACATTTCGGTCTTTAATCCATTTTGAGTTTATTTTTGTGTATGGTGTTAGGGAGTGTTCTAATTTCGTTCCAGTTTTCCCAACACCACTTATTGAAGAGGCTATCTATTCTCCATTGTATATTCTTGCCTTCTTTATCAAAGATAACATGACCATATGTACGAGGGTTTACCTCTGGGCTTTCTATCGTTTTCCATTGATGTATATTTCTGTTTTTGTGCCAGTACAATACTGTCTTGATTACTGTAGCTTTGTAGTATAGTCTGAAGTCAGGGACACCTGATTCCTCCAGCTCCGTTTTTCTTTCTCAAGATTTCTTTGGCTATTCGGGGTCTTTTGTGCTTCCATACAAACTGTGAAATTTTTTGTCCTAGTTCTGTGAAAAATGCTATTGGTAGTTTGATAGGGGTTGCATTGAATCTGTAGATTTCTTTGGGTAGTATAGTCATTTGCACAATGTTGATTCTTCTAATCCAAGAACATGGTATATCTATCACTCCATCTGTTGGCATCATCTTTAATTTTTTTCATCAGTGTCTTATAGTTTTCTGAGTACAGGTCTCTTACCTCCTTAGGTAGGTTTATTCCTAAGTATTTTATTATTTTTGTTGCAATGGTAAACGGGAGTGTTTCCTTAATTTCTCTTTCACATTTTTCATCATTAGTATATAGGAATACAAGAGATTTCTGTGCATTAATTTTATATCTTGCTACTTTACCATATTCATTGATTAGCTCTAGTAGTTTTCTGTAGCATCTTTAGGTTTCTCTATGTATAGCATCATGTCATATGTAAACAGTGACAGTTTTACTTCTTCTTTTCTGATTTGGATTCCTTTTATTTCTTTTTCTTCTCTAATTTCTGTGGCTAAAACTTCCAAAAGTATGTTGAATAATAGTGGTGAGAGTGGACAACCTTGTCTTGTTCCTGATCTTAGAGGAAATGGTTGCGGTTTTTCACCACTGAGAACGATGTTGGCTGTGGGTTTGTCATATATGGCCTTTATTATGTTGAGGTAAGTTCCTGCTATGCCTGCTTTCTGGAGGGTTTTTTTCATAAATGGGTGTAGAATTTTGTCGAAAGCTTTTTCTGCATCTATTGAGATGATCATATGGTTTTTATCCTTCAGTTTGTTAATATGGTGTATCACATTGATTGATTTGCTTATATTGAAGAATCCTTTCATTCCTGGGATAAACCCCATTTGATCATGGTCTATGATCCTTTTATTGTGCTGTTGGATTCTGTCTGCTAATATTTTGTTGAGGATTTTTGCATCTATGTTCATCAGTGATATTGGCCTGTAGTTTTCTTTCTTTGTGACATCTTTGTCTGGTTTTGCTATCAGGGTGATGGTGGCCTCGTAGAATGAGTTTGGGAGTGGTCCTCCCTCTGCTATATTTTGGAAGAGTTTGAGAAGGATAGGTGTTAGCTCTTCTCTAAATGTTTGATAGAATTCGTCTGTGAAGCCATCTGGTCCTGGGCTTTTGTTTGTTGGAAGATTTTTAAGCACAGTCTCAATTTCAGTGCTTGTGATTGGTCTGTTTGTATTTTCTATTTCTTCCTGGTTCAGTCTCGGAAGGTTGTGCTTTTCTAAGATTTGTCCATTTCTTCCAGGTTGTCCATTTTATCGGCATATAGTTGCTGGTAGTAATCTCTCATGATCCTTTGTATTTCTGCAGTGTCAGTTGTTACTTCTCCTTTTTCATGTCTAATTCTGTTGATTTGAGTCTTCTCCATTTTTTTCTTGATGAGTCTGGCTAATGGTTTATCAATTTTGTTTATCTTCCCAAAGAACCAGCTTTTAGTTTTATTGATCTTTGCTATTGTTTCCTTCATTTCTATTTCATTTATTTCTGATCTGATTTTTATGTTTTTTTCCCTCCTGCTAACTTTGGGGCGTATTTTTCTTCTTCTTTCTCTAATAGTTTTAGGTGTAAGGTTAGGTTGTTTACTTGAGATTTTTCTTGTTTTCTGAGGTAAGATTGTAATGCTATAAACTTCCCTCTTCGAACTGCTCTTGCTGCATCCCATAGGTTTTGGGGCATCGTGTTTTCATTGTCATTTGTTTCTATGTATTTTTTGATTTCCTCATTGATTTCTTCACTGATCTCTTGGTTATTCAGTAGTACATTGTTTAGCCTCCATGTGTTTGTATTTTTTACAGTTTTTTTCCTGTAATTGACATCCAGTCTCATAGCGTTGTGGTCGGGAAAGATACTTGAATGATTTCAATTTTCTTAAATTTACCAAGGCTTGATTTGTGACCTGAGATATGATCTATCCTGGAGAATGTTCCATGAGCACTTGAGAAGAAAGTGTATTCTGTTGTTTTTGGATGGAATGTCCTATAAATATCAATTAAGTCCATCTTGTTTAATGTGTTATTTAAACCTTGTGCTTCCTTATTTATTTTCACTTTGGATTATCTGCCCATTGGTGAAAGTGGGGTGTTAAGTCACCTACTATTATTGTGTTACTGTCGATTTCCCCTTTTATGGTTGCTAACATTTGCCTTATGTATTGAGGTGCTCCATGTTGGGTGCATAAATATTTACAATTGTTATATCTTCTTCTTGGATTGATCCCTTGATCATTATGTAGTGTCCTTTTTGTCTCTTGTGATAGTCTTTATTTTAAAGTCTATTTTATCTGATATGTATATTGCTACTCCAGCTTTCTTTTGATTTTCATTTGCATGGAATATCCTTTTCCATCCCCTCACTTTCAGTCTGTGTGTGTCGCTAGGTCTGAAGCGGGTCTCTTGTATACAGCATATATACGGGTCTTGTTTTTGTACCCATTCAGCCAGTTTATGTCTTTTGGTTGGAGCATTTAATCCACTTACATTTAAGGTAATTATTGATATGTATGTTCCTATTACCATTTTCTTAACTGTTTTAGGTTTGTTATTGTAGGTCTGTTCCTTCTCTTGTGTTTCCTGTCTAGAGAAGTTCCTTTGGCATTTGTTGTAAAGCTGGTTTGGTGGTGCTGAATTCTCTTAGCTTTTGCTTGTCTGTAAAGGCTTTAATTTCTCCATTGAATCTGAATGAGGTCCTTCCTGGGTAGAGTAATCTCGGTCATAGGTTTTCCCTTTCGTCACTTTAAATATGTCCTGTCACTCTCTTCTGGCTTGCGGAGTTTCTGCTGAAATATCAGCTGATAACCTTATGGGGATTCCCTTGTATGTTGTTTGTTGCCTTTCGCTTGCTGCTTTCAATATTTTTTCTTTGTATTTAACTTTTTATAGTTTGATTAATATGTGTCTTGGTGTGTTTCTCCTTGGATTTTTCCTGTATGGGATTCTCTGCACTTCCTGGACTTGATTGACTATTTCCTTTCCTGTATTAAGGAAGTTTTCAACTAAAATCTCTCCAAGTATTTTCTCAGTTCCTTTCTTTTTCTCTTCTTCTTCTGGGACCCCTATAATTCAAATGTTGTTGCATTTAATGTTGTCCCAGAGGTCTCTGAGACGGTCCTCAATTCTTTTCATTCTTTTTTCTTTATTCTGCTCTGCAGTAGTTATTTCCACTATTTTATCTTCCAGGTCACTTATCCGTTCTTCTGCCTCATTTATTCTGCTATTGATTCCTTCCAGAGAATTTTTAATTTCATTTATTGTGTTGTTCATCATTGTTTGTTTGCTCTTTAGTTCTTCTAGGTCCTTGTTAAACATTTCTTGTATTTTCTCCATTCTATTTCCAAGATTTTGGATCATCTTTACTATCATTACTCTGAATTCTTTTTCAGGTAGACTGCCTATTTCCTCATCCTTTGTGTGGTCTGGTGCGTTTTTACTTTGCTCCTTAATCTGCTGTGTATATCTCTGTCTTCTCATTTTGCTTAACTTACTGTGTTTGGGGTCTCTTTTCACAGGCTGCATGTTCATAGTTCCCGTTGTTTTTGATGTCTGCCCCCAGTGGATAAGGTTGGTTCAGTGGGTTGTGTAGGCTTCCTGGTGGAGGGGACTGTTGCCTGTGTTCTAGTGGATGAGGCTGGATCTTGTCTTTCTAGTGGGCAGGATCGTGTCCAGTGGTGTGTTTTGGGGTGTCTCTGAACTTATTATGATTTTAGGCAGCCTCTCTGCTAATGGGTGGGGTTGTGTTCCTTTCTTGCTAGTTGTTTGGTATGGGGTGTCCAGCACTGGAGCTTGCTGGTCATTGAGTGGAGCTGGGTCTTAGCCTTGAGACAGCGATCTCTGGGAGAGCCCTTACTGATTGATATTACATGGGGCTAGGAGGTCTCCGGTGGTCTTGTATCCTGAACTCAGCTCTCCGACCACAGAGGCTTAGACCTGACACCTGACAGGAGCACTAAGACCCTGTCAGCTACACGGCTTACATGTAAATGGGTTAATTTCCCCAATCCAAAGGCACAGGGTGGCTGGCCTTCTGCACTCCGCTCGGTCCTCCAGTCAGGTGTTGTCCTCTGGGCCTGGTTGATATGGAGAGAATGCTTTGGATCCAGCTCCAGCTTCATTCCCTAGCATCTAGAAGAAGCAGCCAACACCTCCATCCCCCCCTATCATTGCCGCAACTCATCACAATCCTGGAGCACCCAAGGCTCCACACCTCATGCTCCATTAGTTTGTTTTTTATGTCTGTGAGTCTATATCTGTTTTGCAAATAAGTTCATTTGTATCATTTTTTTTAGATTCCACCTATAAGTCATATCATATGATATTTGTCTTTGTCTGGCTTACTTCACTTTGTATGATAACTTCCAGGTCCATCCATGTTGTTGCAAATGGCATTATTTCATTCTTTTTAATGGCTGAGCAATATTCTGGTGTGTGTGTGTATATATATATATATATATATATATATATATATATATATATATATATATATATATATGCACACCGCATCATCTTAAAATTCATACTCTTAATCACTAAGTTTTATTAGTACAAAATCCAGATTTTGGCTGGCCTCAATTTCCCAGAATGTCTGGAGTTCAACATGCTTGTCTGGGGTCTTGGGTGGCCAGGGCAGCACCCACGGCCAGAAGTGCACAAAGGAGTCTTCCCTGTTTTTGATTCCCAGCTTTCAACCTTTGGGACAAATCAGATAGACATTTTAGCAGACCTGGTCCCTCACCAGCCAGCCTGGTGCCAGGTCTATGAACCTTTTAGTCATCATTCTCAATGAGGCATTAACTCTTTGGAACTGATTTATAGAAATAGGCAGGGGCCTCTGCCAGCAGAATCTGTGCTACGCTGTCTTGATTTCTTGCCCCTTCCCGTCCCCAGAGAGCTCCTGCTGACATTGAAGATCGTCTTGACTCCTAGGAACTCACCAATTCATTGTAGATTTAAGCACATGCCCTCTTGACCCTCCGGATTATGTGTTTTTTTCTTTTTCTTCTTAATCTTTAAGGAGGCGTATATCCAAGGGGTAGGCAAAGTTTCACAAAGAGGAGATGGAGGTGGCAGAGAGAATGAACCCAGCATATGCTAAGAGCTCTATTCCACAATTTGAATGACAGTGAAGACACATCTTGTCAAATTACCACTTCAGTCAAACAGGCTAACCCTCACCAACGTTGACAACAGGATGATTTCACTTCAAAAAAATAAGTGAGAGAAGGTGGGAAGAAACCTTGGGCTATTAACAGGGTTCCCATTTCACTGAGCTGATACAGGTTCCCATGTCTTCTCATGAACTCTTCCAAATCCTCTGCTGTTTGCAGCTGTGGGACGGAAAGGTCCAGGATGTACATGTATCCAAGCCACTCTTCTGGCTGAAATGAGACTGCTCTGGGGAGCTGCCTTGGGTGACTGGGCCACCCAAGCACTACTGTCAGAAGAGCTTTCTGTGCCCCCGGATTGGTAGGTGTAACTCAAGCAGAGTGGCAGGTGTCATGCCCTTTCAAGATGTCAGTGCTTCTATTGGAGTGGAGAAACAAAAATCAGGGACTGAGTCAAGGTCAGACTAGGGAGAGTAAGCACATCAGCAAATTAAACAGGGGTACCCAGAACCCTGTTCCATCCGGGAATATGTCACTGGGTCCTGGGTGGAGCAACTCTTGCTCATAATGAAGTTTTTATTTGTATCATAATGATCATTGCTGACTCCACAAGCCCTATCTGCCTGCTTTTTACATTTGATCTCCTAGAAACTCTTATTTCTAGATGCTCTTAAATCTGTGTCTTACCAATCTGGATTCTGACCCCAAATCTATTCCTGACATTAGGCTTTTGACTTGGTAACTTTGATTTCTGGTTTCTTACCTGTATGTATATTATAATAACCCTGCTCCAAGCTACAGATCAGCTCTTCTAGATCCAGTGTATTTCTGGTAATTCTTGCCTTGCTAGTACTTGGGGCCCAAAATGATCATTGTAAGTCACTGGGGAAGTGGAAGCTGTGTGATACCAGCCCCCACTGAAGATGTATCATCTCTGTGAATCCAAATTCACCAGTAAGTACTCCTTATGTTACAGTCATAGACATTTAGGTTTGGGAGAGACTCCAAAGGTATCTAATCTGATGTCTCCCTATTTGTTGTGCAAATTTCCTTATTATATTAGTTGTTTCAAAATAATAAGAGCTACCATTAATGGACTCTGCTAAACACATTATATATATTATCTCACTTAATCCTGACATCAATTCTGTGAGGAGAAAAACTGTCATCCTCATTGTATAGTTCAGGAAACAAAGCCCATGCTCTGAACCACTATCCCACATTGACACCCCTTCCTATTGGTCCTGAAGCTTCTGCTTAGATGTCTCCAGTAGAGAGGAACTCACAACTTCTTGGGGCATCTAGCTCCCTCTTTGACAGCTCTGACCTTGAGAAAGCACCTCCTTATGTTGAGCTAAAAACCCTCTTCCTATCATTTTCAACCATGCCCTAGTTTTACACCTTAGTAAGACAGAACAAGTCTAAATGCCTCCACCACATGACAGCTCTCCAAATACCACATCCCACATGTTTCTCTTGAAATGTGCAAAACATTTCCAGATTCAACTTTTTCTCATATGACTTTTTGATGGTGTCCATTTGCTCCAATTTGCCTTCAGCTGTGGTACCCAGGGTAGGGCCCTAATAATTGTATTAGGATACTAATACAATGATACTAGTATCATTAGATACTAATGATAGAGTCTATCTACTGTATTTTCTGGGTTACCGCTATTTTTTTCTCTCCTGTGCTAAATTTACAGGCTCAGCAAAAGATGTAGAAGACAAAGTCCTTGCCCTCAAGCTAAAATGTTATTGTTTTCTTGGATGAGAAACTATAAGGCAGTATATTTAGTAAACTGTTTATTGTGTGCATCTGACTATAGACAGATGAAACATCCAGTAAGAGGGACAGGAGAAGGCAGGAGCCATCGGGGAAGTCTTTCTGGAACATTTGTGGCTTCACCTGGGCGTCAGTGGGAGCTAAAGGGACAGCAGAATAGAGGGGATTCCGGGTGGTAAATGGCATGGAGAAATCGCAGGTTGTGTGTTGGAGGAAAGAGGAAGGATGGCTCTGCAGAGAGAATCTGGGAAATGAGGATGGGGAAGATTGAAAGTTTAGATGGAAATGAGGATGAAGATGGAGAAATCTTGACGATTAAGCTCCAGGATTTATACGTATGTGAATGTGGAATCAGGGTGAGAGAAGGAGGTTATTGTAAGGGCATTTCATTCAGTCCAGCCTTTCATATATCTCACTTCTGCAGGCTCAGGATTTCTCTGCAGGGCACCTATTCTAATTTCTATCACCATTCCAATCTACCCCCAGCTGGCTTCTCTGTCCCTGTCGATTTCAGTTAGAGCCTGTTCCTTGTTCTTTACCTTCGCCACTTCACCTGCAAAGTGCTGTCTGCCTGCAGTCAGACTCCTGTCCTCCTGCCAGGATGACTGCTCTCAGATACCTGCCCGCCTCCTGCCTCTACTTCTGAGCACCTAACCTAGCACTTCCTGCTTAGTCCCTCCTATTGGCTCTCAATGGATTCACGCCTCCTGCCCACTTTTACAGTCTCATTTCCAACTACTCCGTCTATTAACCCTACGCTCAGGAGTGCCTCAAACATTTTAATTGCTTCATCATACCGAATTCCCTCTCATTTTCCTGGCTTTGCACTCGTTGCTCATTCTCCATAGGACACCTTTCCCCCCCTTATTCTCCTTGCAATAGTATCCTTCAAGATCCAGCTTTGTGTGACCTCTGGAGACACCTCCTTGGCCCACTCGAGCTGAATGAGCATCTTGGGCATTTCATGAGCACTCAGGACACTGGGCATGAATGTGCCCTGACCACACTGGGCAAGAGGCGATGGAAGCCAGTTAGGTTGTCTCATCTTTATTGAAAAGCTGACAGAGACTCACTGCATCAACCTGGGGAACAAGGCTGGAAAAATAAGCAGGAATCCAGTGAAACTCAGGAGTTTGACTGCAGGACCACAGGAAAGGTCATGCTATAGACACAATCTGTCCTGTGTGCAGCCACAGGGATGCACTTGACCTCCAAGTGTTCCCGCCATGACACAGGGATATTTAGGAATTCCCGTTCATGGGCAACTTTATTTATTTTTCTTATGATGCTCTTTTATTTTATTTTTTTTTATTGGAGTATAATTGCTTTACAATGTTGTGTTAGTTTCTGCTGTACAGTGAAATGAATCAGCTATATGTATACATATATCCCCTCCCTCTTGGACCCCCTCTCTCTTCCCCCCATCCCACCCATCTAGGTCATCACAGAACACCGAGTTTACAGCACGTTCCCACTAGCCATCTGTTTTACAAATGGTAGTGTATTTATGTCAAACCTAATCTCCCAATTCATCCCACGCTCCCCTTCCCCCACTGTGTCCACACGTCCATTCTCTACATCTGCCTTTCTATTCCGCATAGGCAACTTTAAATTAGGGGATTCCTATATTCTTTTATTTTCCAGACTCCTACTTTCTTAATTTAGAGCCTGCTTTGAGGCAGGAGGATGAAATAATTGACTCTCCTGAATTCTAAGGAGTAACTCCATCTCAGCTGTGAACTCTGCAAACTCAGGAAACCCATCAGACTGCTTTGGCACCATCCTCCGGGTTCACAGAGTAGTTGAGAAGCTGTCACAGTAAACAACAACATGCTGCCTAATAACAAATTCCCAGCATTTTGTAGCTGATAATAATTGCTCACTTAAGTCTCCTGAAGCTTCAATTTGGAAGGTTGTAATCAATGGCAGTTTTCTCCCCGAAGTAGGGGAAGGGTGAGTGACAGAGAGAAGAGCAAGTTCTCATGTGTTGCCAATCCCAGGAGCTGAAGGAAGGGGGAGAGAGCCTTCCAGGTTGCAAATGTATGAAATGGGAAGTGGAGGAAGGCTGGGTCTAGTCTGTGCAGGGGGCCCAGGAAAAGACTCCAGGAATTTTTTTAGAGTTTGGAGTCATTAGTAGTGGAGAAGGCTACCTTCCTTCTGTATTCAGCTTCCTAATCCCTCATCTGGTTTCCCAGTCAGCTGTCTGAGGCTCTGATCAGAACAGATGCCTTTCAGGTTTATAAGGTTTAAACTTTCCCAAAGAATCCCAGCACAACAGAATCCTGCCTATACCCCTTCATTTGGCCCTTGCCTGCCTACTTCGTAGTTCCCCTTCATTCACTGGTCCCAGTCTCTTAGATTTAGTATGTCTCTTACATTTAAATAATACCTGGTTTCCAACTTTGTATTAACTCTTGATCCATCTCTCCCCACCTCTTCAGGCCCCAGTGCCCAACTTAGTTTTGGCACTCCCATGACAGCATAAATACCCTGAAGGGACCTCATCCTGCCAGGACATGAGTTCACATCTGCCATCAATTGGCATCCAAGGCAGCCCTTGAGTGAGACCACTCTTTTCTAGTTAGGTTCATGCCCTGGCATGTAAACTGTTGTATCTCTGGCAACCATGTACCTGTGCATGTCTTGTACCCATCTTAGGGCATAAAACTTCAGTGTAGGGCTTCCCTGGTGGCGCAGTGGTTGAGAATCTGCCTGCCGATGCAGGGGACATGGGTTCGAGCCCTGGTTTGGGAAGATCCCACATGCCACGGAGCAACTAGGCCCATGAGCCACAACTACTGAGCCTGTGCGTCTGGAGCCTGTGCTCCGCAACAACAGAGGCTGCGATAGTGAGAGGCCCGCGCACCGTGCTGAAGAGTGGCCCCCGCTTGCTGCTAACTGGAGAAAGCCCTCGCACAGAAACGAAAGACCCAACACAGCCATAAATAAATAAATAAATAAAAATAAATAAATAATAATTAAAATATATATATATATATAAATCACATCTCTCATAAAAAAAAAAAACAAAAAAACTTCAGTGTAGTGTCCTGCACCCACTCAACCAGCTTAGCAGTGAACCCAGGTTGGAATTCACTAGTGAGTTTTCAAGAAGGGTCATTGCCGTATCTTCTCCCCAGGGACAGTTTCACAGTAGGCAGAGGAGGAAGTCACTTACATGGTGTGATTTGGATGGTACCATGCAGACCTATCCTATCTCCAAATAGCTCTCTCACACTTCTGTTCAGTGTCTAGAGGGAGTTGTGACTGTGGAAGAAAGGGTGTAGAATTTAGATTGAAAAGATCCACCCATCTTTGATCCCTGGCTCTGTTCTTTCTGTCTTTGTGACCTCGGGTAGCTCATTAAGCTTTCTGGGCCTCATTTTATTGTAGGAAGCAAATAAAAATAATTTGGACTCTTTTTGAAAATCCTAAAGCTCTGTGCACATATTAATTATTATTGTTCTTCATTAATTCAGCCCTGGAAGACTTTTTACCTTTCAGAACCAAGTTTTAATTTCAAATATCCAGGGGAGGGGTAACATTTTATGTATATTAGTTATTACCTTACAGCCTAGAAACTGAAAATAAGTATCAGGGAATGACTTAGAGGGAAATTCTTAGAAAGATTTAGAAGCTACTGGAATGAAGAAGTGGTCGACCCTTTCCTCTGAGATTCAAATAAATCTCTGTGTCCCTTTTCTGTGTCCAATATCCAACACTAGTAACCTGAAGACATAGTGAACCACTGACTTGTATAAAATTCCTGTCTATTTATTTTTCTAACAAATATCCCCTAAGAGCCTAATTTATGCCAGGCTTTGTGCTACTTGCTGGGAAGGCAAGGATGGACAAGTATTCCTGGTTCTTGCCCTCACAGAGCAAACAGTCCGTAGGCAGAAACAGACAGGTAACAAACCAGTTACATTACAGTGCGGTTAAGTGCTGACTGTGATATGCAGATGTATAACAGAGTGCATCACTCAGAAAAGTGAAGTCTAAGAAGATTTGTTGGAGGAAGGCTGCCTAAGAGTTTGTGGACAGAGCAGGCAGAGCATGGGCTAGGAAAGCAGGTGAGAGTTTTCGAGATGGAGTGGAAGGTGTGGCGAGAGTCTGGAGGTGATTGAAATATGATTTGTTTGAGAAATTGAAAGTAGTTCAGTGCAGATGAAGCACAGAGTTCAGGGAGAGAAAGGTGGAGAGGTCAATGGAATCCGTGCGAACAGGGATCTGTGTGCCAGAGTAAGAAATTTCCCCTTTAGGCAGGAAGAAAGAGGTCACAGAAAGGTTTTCTGTAGGAGACTGGCATTCACTATTGCGTGACTCATAGTGTATTAAAATAATTCTTAATTTGACTGATCTCCCTGCCCCCCGCAACTAAGCTGTGAGTTCTATGGGAATTGGATAATGTCATACTGATCACTGTATCCCAAGTGCTTGGCATATAGTAGTCACTACATTAATGATAATAGAAATGAATGAAACTTATTGTTCCTTCCTCTTTTCCTTCTGTAACTGCTACTAGAAATAAACTGGTATGAAATTAGAAAGAAGAAATAAGAGTGCAGTGGAAACTAGGAGGTGGCTTACCCTGTTACTTCTGGCTAGTTCCACACATTCTTCTATTTTCCCTCCTCCTAGGCTTACAGAGGGTGAGTACAGCCTCAGACCTCTCAAGCTGATACTTAAACGAGGGTTAGTAAGGAAGCTCCTGTCAAGTCACAAGGCCCTCAGTTAGTTCACAGCAAGCATCTCACCATCACCCCCTCCCATGTGGATGGCACACAGAGCTAGTCGGGCTCAGCACCGTTTCCATCCAAGCACACGTGCATTCGCAACACATCCCTTCTCAGCAAAGCTTCCTTGGCACCTTCATCAGAGTTTACTCTTGAGATGAAATCTATTTACCATTCCAGAGATAAATGAATTATATGAACCTTTCAAGTGAGCCATAGGCAGAGAAGATATTTATTCCGGTCACTTTATTAGATAACATCCATGAACTTTTGGTATCGAAAATGTTCATATTATAGCACTGTGATGAAAGATTTTAATACTAAAATAATCAAGTTTCATGTGAAGTTCTTAGGCCCTCAGAAGTAGACAGTTCATTTAGAGTAACTGTTTAAATATCATATAATATCGTTTATATGTGGAATCTAGAATAATGATACAGATGAACTTATATTTGCAAAGCAGAAATAGAGACACAGACATAGAGAACAGACATATGGATGCTGGGGGGATGGGGGGGTGGGATGAATTGTAAGATTGGGATTGACATATATACACTACTATGTATAAAATAGATAACTAATAAGAACCTACTGTACAGCACAGGGAACTCTACTCAATGCTCTGTGGTGACCTAAATGGGAAGGAAATCCAAAAAAAAGGGGACATATGTATACATGTGGCTGATTCACTTTGCTATACAGCAGAAACTAACACAACATTGTAAAGCAACTATACTCCAATAAAAATTATTAAAAAAAAGAGATTATATGTCAAGGTAAAATAAATAAATAAATAAATAAAGTAAGTAAGTAAGTAAGTAACTGCTTCCAGGCTAAGTTCTAAATCTGCTCTTTGCTGTCTGAAAAAGTCAGTTTGGGGTCTAACTATCTATTCAGAAACCATAGTAAAACTGAAGATGAATCAAATCTAAAGTTAGATTGGCTATAACCTCTCAATTGTGCCTAGGTTATTCAAATTCTTTAAGTCTTGCTTCTGTTTATATTATTCTTATTCATTTATCTCTAAAAGAGAACACTGGTCTCATACACATTACTATTTTGACAAAAAGCTATCGCATTAGAAAAATATCAAGCAAGTACTTGAATTTTGTGTATTTATCTCTGAGATTCTTAATGATAGATGGCAACAGATAAACCCTAAAATTGCCTTTACCATCAGGTGACAATGACCTGGATTGCATCCACTGTCCTCAGGAAAATGTCACCAATTTTTAAAAACTTTCTATTTTATATTGGAGTATAAGTGATGAACAATGTGTTGGTTTCAGGTGTACAGCAAAGTGATTCAGTTATACATATACATGTATCTATTCTTTTTCAAATTCTTTTCCCATTTAGGTTGTTACATGATATTGAACAGAGTTCCTTGTGCTATACAGTAGGTCCTTGTTAAATGTGACCAATTTTTGATGAACTTGCCTTGGAACCTTCATCTCTTTCTCTTTCTAGTTCTCTTACTTTTTCTGCACTTTACTACTTTGCATTGTTTACTTCCCACATCTCTTCTTTGCCTCTCCATTTTGTCTCTAAGTTTCTTTGTGTTGCTCTATCCCTTTCTGACACTTTGTTCCATCCCTTGATCTTCTGCCGTTACTTTATCCGCCTCTCCGTGTCTGTGCCTTCCCATGCCTGTCCCTCACATCCTGGCTGTCCCTCCCTTAAAGGTAGAAAGCCATTAAAGCAGCTCCCCATGCTTGCTTCATACTGTCGCACCGCTAACGTCGACTCCTTGCCGCTCTCACTAGAAATAGCTTTTGCCTTTTGTTGCCAAATCAGAATCTTCTCAGCAGTGAAAATGTGGCTTGTGAAAGCAAGTGCCTTGTAATTAAATAAATGGGTAATTTCAGTGTTTTTATTTTTATTTTTCTACCCAGGGATTTTCTTAGTAACAGGAAGAAACGGATAGCAGTACACTAATGCCTCTTGATAGAGAAGAAAAAATAAGTTAGTTTATATTTAGGTTTTATTTGGGAATTTGTGATAATTAATAAGAAGAGAAGGAAACATCTGTCCTAGAAATGGAGAAGATGAGAGGGAAGAGGGCAAAAAATTGGCTGCATCAGTTAAGACTGCTGGGAGAAGATAAGGTTGGCAAAAATCCTGGCTGAGTTAACAGTTTGGAGAAGAGTTAAGGAAAATAAGAGTTTCATCAAATATATCAGAGGATAGAGTGGTCCTGAGGAGGCAGGCCATGAATAAATGAGACGGTGATGAAGTGTGACCGTTATAAACTAATGGACACCTTGAGGGGAGAGAGAGCCAAGGAGAAAACGGTGAGATTCCAAATCAGGACGGAACAGCAGTCCAATGATGGCTCTCCCTGGGTGGGAAGGATATTAGCCAGTGTATTCTGTACACTGTTTACAATCATTCTCCCAGACCTCTGAGGCAGAAGAGGGATCAGAGAGGCTGCACCCAAATGAACAGCAACAAGAAGATGTGAGGCAAGCCTGCGAGTCCCAGAGCTGGAGCAAAGGCATCAGCAACCAGAGGGAGCATCTATAAACACTGAGAGGACAGAGGGATCTGCAGTGATAAGCCCAGAAAGTTTATCTCATAGCAGACAAGGTCAATAGCTCTTTTTTTTTCCTTGTTTCTCCCTCCTCCCTCCCTCCTTCCCTTTTTTTCTTTCTTCCTCCCTCTCTCCCTCCCTCCATTCCATTCTTCCATCCTTCCTTTTTTCTTTCTCTCTCTCTTTCTTCTTTTTTTTCTCTCTTTCTTCTCCTCCCCATTCTTTCCTTCCTTCTTTTTCTTTATTTCCTTCACTTTTCTTCTCTCTGTCTGTCTGTCTTCCTCTCTCTCTGTATCTCCATCTCTCTCAATAGTGCTTCTAAAGAAAAATGACAGGTTCCCTTGGTAAGTAGCATCTTTACCCCCTAAACCGCAAGCTCCTCAGATGGGCAGACATTTGTCCCTGGGATTAAGGTGTTAGTCAACTTAAAAGTAGTTAAACTTCACATGTGCTTGTCACAATTCTCACTCAAAATACTTTCACAGTATCTCAACATCACTATGAGATGCTTGTGTAGATATTATTTTATCTATTCTAAAGTTACACTATGTTAAGATGGGAGACAGATAATGAACTTTAGATTTTTGACAGTCTTTGATTGTTCAATGTGTTTGTTAAACTAATTTTCTTAGGTTCCCCCATGAAGTGCTTTGGTCTCATATTTTATTCTATCATTTTCAGCAGTGAAATTTAGCAAGGTATCTAAAAAGCTCACACCTAGTAAGAAGTGAGGAGCTGACTTTGTTAAATATTTATCTTTTGTACTCTTTTATTATATTTACTTTAGAGAGTGTGATGTCGTGTGTAAATACTGACTTTGGAGTCAGAAATTCCAAGCTCAAGTTCAAGACCTACAAGTTTTACTTCCTATGTAATCTTGGACAAGTCATATAATCTCTCTGGGTCTCAGTTCTAACACTGTGAAAAGAGGATCAAGATACCTATCTTACAGGGTTTCTGTGAGGATTAATTTAGACTAATGTAAAATTCTATGTCTGGGATATAGTAAGTGCTCAATAAATAGTGTCATTATTGCTGCAGTTGTGGTTATAACGTTCAATACAGCTTTATAACATATCAAGTTCCATAACTATCAAACTTATTATCATTGATTTTTGGATGGAATTATGGGGAAATCCTTTGTATCTCTTGAAATCTCCTTTACTTGCAATTGAGAGAAACCCAGCTAAATAGCCTTTATTCATATATTCAACAAACACTTATTGAGCACTTCTCTTTGCCAGGAACTGTTTTAGATACTCAGGTTGTAGTAGTGAAAAGGCAAATTCCCAGGTTTTATGATGCTTACATTCTAGTAGAGAGAGACAAAATAGAAAGAATGAATACCAGATTGTGATAAAATACTTAAATAACAGCATATAAAGTGTTACTGAGGAGAGATAACTTAGGGGGACAGAGAAGGGGGACAGAGAAGGCTTCTCTGAGGCATTCAAATGATGGAAAGAAACCAGTCATGCAGACATTCTCCGTAGAGAGGAGCAAATGCAAGGACCCTGAGGCAGAGAACAAATTTGACAGTTTCAAGGAAAGAAGACTTAATTAAGAAGATGAGTTGGAGAGATGGAAAGGGGCCAGATCATAGAGTTTTGTGGACCATGATAAAAAGTTTGGGTTTTATTAGTTATTGTGGAAGTAACTTAAGGAAATTAAGCACAGGAGTGATTTATCATTCAAATTCTAAAAAGAGTACTCAATGTGCTGTGTGGAGATGGAGAATATATTATAGGTGCTCAAGAGTAAAAGCAAGGAAGCCACTTAGGAGGCTTTTGTGGTGGACCAGGGTGGGTAAAAGGAGATAGAAAGAAGTAGACAGATGGAAGGAGTTAAGGGTGATGCTAAGGTTTCTGATCTGAGCGATTGAAAAATGCAATTGGTGGTGCTGCTAATGGGATGGGTGGAGGAGGGGGTGGGTGTTGTTTTGGACGTGTCTGATCAAAAGGACTACAGAAAACCAATAGGCATCGTTGAATAGGCAGCTTAGCTATGAATGTAGAGATCAGGGCTAGAGTTATAAATGACAATGTCAGCATAAATGGTACTCAAAGCCGTGGAGCCAGATGAGATCACCAAGGGAGTGAATGTAGTTGAAGATGAGAAGATGGTTTGAGTCTGAACCTTGGGGATGCCAAGATTTACAAGTCAATTAGAAGAGGAAGATCCAGGAATTTATTAGCTTGATAATCAAGCCAGTTTGCAAAGAATGGGACTGGCCTAATGCCATTAGGGTTCTGTCTTTCTTCACCACTCTGGGTTCTCTCTCCCTCTCTTGCTCCCTCCTTCAATCTTTCAACTCCATCTGTAATCCTCATTACAGACTTTTTCTATATGAAGGAAACCTAGCCACAGACAGATCTGAATTCCATCTTCACAATGCAAGAGAAAAAGATAAATCTTCCTCCCAACCTCATTTGAAATATCCTAAGGAAGGTCACTGATTGGCCTGGCATGGGTCACATGGTTGCACCACGTGTTGCACCAATCCCAGGTCAGGAGAGCAGGGTAACTCAACTCAACCAGGTCCAGCCTGGTTCTGTGCTTCCAGGAGTCCTCAAAAAAAAGTATGGACTTTTTTCTTAGAAAATAGTAACACATTTGTGGTTACTAATGAAATCACTGAGCTAGGCAGACTTTTCAATTTGGATCTGTTTCCTAATTGTAAACTTGATGCATCTGTCTATATCTCCAAATATAGTATGACATGATGGCCTGGGTTTTAATTCTTCTTCTTGTTTGATATCTCTAATCAAGTTTAAATAAATAAATTTGCTCTTATCTAAAGTTGAGATTGATGTACTCAAGATTTGTCCTGGAAAGTAAAGTGGGTCATGAAAAAAAAGAAAAGGAAAGAAAACCAGAGGATCAGGAAACTTCTCCAGACACTGAACTGTCTGATTCAAAGTGTGGTGTATTCACAGAGAGGTCCTGGTGAAGCTGAGCCTTCTGGTCCAAAAGGGGCATCTCACATGGTAGACCAGCATCTCACATGGTAGATCAGATGACCACTTCTATACCACCCTGCCTACTCAGGGTTCTCCCTCCTGTAATAGGCTGAGCTATAGCCAGAGGCAAGGGCCAGCTGGCTCACACCAGTTATTCTGGATTGGCTACCTTGCAACACACTCAGTAATTATTTTTCTGACTCTAGTCTGGGCCTGTTCCCAATTTTGTTTTGAATCACTGTGCAGGAAAAAAGCGGAAGAATTTATTTCTAAGCCCACACACTTCAGGGGACAAAGAAAAAGTGACAACCCAAATTTGCTAACCAAATAATGATGATGTGAATAGCACATCCCAGAACCATCACTTCATTGGCTTACTTAAGATGCACATTTCAGTCCCTCTTTATAGCTACTATAAGAGAGGGCAATTTCAGGGACATCCGAAAGGCTATCCATAAAATGCACCTGATTGCAGTCTCCGACCCCTAAGAGTCCTCAGTCAGCTTGTTAAGAAGGACCTCCTAAGTGACCTCTTGTATCTAACCAAAGGAAACATTAAGTTTCAGGGAAGATTTCTTACCACTCTCATTTCCTCTATGCCATCACCACATGACCTGGTCTGGAGAGTCCGGCTTCAAGGTTAAAAGATTTGCTCTGGGATTTGCCTAGGTCTGTGGTTTTGACCCTTTATAACCTTCATTCAGCCATGTTATCAGCTCCAGCCAGGATCCTAGGGTTCAGAGCCCTGTCTTAACACAAGACAAAGCCTTTCCATCATAAGAGGCTGAAGAGAACAACAATAATAGGGACAGTTAACTTGCCATTCCCTGTGGCTGGATGTTCATTATAACACAATCATGTTTAGGATGAGCCTGGAGGCCAGTTTTTTGGTTTTATTGTTTGTTTTGGTTTTTGGTGTTCTTTCTTTTCTTTTGTTTTTAGTTAGAATATTTAGGTTGTCACTTTCAATTTACTTCTTAAAACATGTGCCCTTGGAAAGAAGTCTTCATTTTTGTCTACACAGTAAAATCAAGATGAAGAATAGGAACCAGCTCAGATTGGGGTCAGCAAGGCAATTACTGAGTGAGTTCCTATGTGGTTCTTCCTCCTTCTGTAACAAAGAGCTTGATATTGTTGTGTCCTTGTAGGACAATGCTCTGGACCCTGGGACGTGGCTTCCAGAACAAAGACTTCACCTGGAGAGAAGCACAGACCTTGGCAATGCCTCATCCTTTAGAGCACAGTCTCCAGACCTGATGGATTAGAACCATGGATGCCAAAGGAATTTGAAAATATGACTTCTCTTAAGAAACTCTCAAGGGGTGTTTTCTCTCTAGAATAAATCTCTACCTCCTTCCCCTTTGGAATGAGAGGCCAAGTAACACATGTCTCTCCTGGCTACTGAAGAAGTAGTGGGATTAGGTATAATCAGAGCCCTCTCCTTAGGTATGAGATGAGATGAGCCTCTCTCAATGTGATCCCCAGGGGTCTCTCCCATGGGCCAAATAAGAATCCTTGGGTTGCTTTTTGGGACCACCAGAAGTTTAAAAAAAGAGGAAGAGAGACCTGTTCTCCAAAAGCCTTAATATTGTGGTCATGAAGAGGAGAAAATATGTAGACACCAAATAGTGCAACCAGGACGGGGAGAGAGAATGGTGAGAAACGTTCCAAGCATGAAAGGTGGATGGGATTAAGGGAGCAAACAGGCAGTGGCAGGGAAGTTTCTAGCAAATAGCTGGGTCCTACCCTGACCGGGATTCAGATAGAACTTCAGTCTGGGCATTGGGGACTCAGAAGCATATGCCCTCTGCCTAGAGGTGCCAAGAGGGACACAGGCCATCAACAGGCATGAAGAAAGGCCAGGCTAGAAGGAGTTGCATTAGAGTGGCTTAACCACAAGGCTGCAGAGTGAAGCCTGCCTGGGTTGTATCCTTAGCTCTTTCACTCATCACCTCTGTGACCTTGGGAAAGCCACTATACTTCCCTAGCCTTCAGTTTCCTCATCTGTACACTGAGGGTAATAATATTGAAATGAAATTAAGACCCTGTGGGGGCCTCTTAGGTACAAATTCTTTCCATGTCCCCCATTTCTTGTTTGTAGGAAATAAGCTTCATTCAGCCTTCTTGACCTTCCCTGAGTTCCACAAGGCAGCTTCAAACAAGTGCTTATCAGGGAAGTGAGAAGATGCAGAAACAAAGGAGGAGCAGTCAAGAAACAATAGTGCAGCCATGGGACAGGGTCCTGATTCCTCCTCAAGGAACATACATAACAATTTCTTTGAGTTGTTCCATAGGAACTAAGGCCCCCACCCAGGTAGAGGATGGTAACTTCAGACTGAGCACAAGATTCCTGGAACACTGCCCTGTTACCTCACCACCAACCAATCAGAAGAAAGTCTGCACACAGTGGAAGACTCTGACCTCCTCCAAATGATTCTCCCTTTAAAAACTTTCATGGTTAAGGATGTTCAACATCACTAATCATTAGAGAAATGCAAATCAAAACTACAATGAGGTATCACCTCACACCAGTCAGAATGGCCATCATCAAAAAATCTACAAACAATAAATGCTGGAGAGGGTATGGAGAAAAGGGAACCATCTTGCACTATTGGTGGGAATGTAAATTGATACAGCCACTATGGGGAACAGTATGGAGGTTCCTTAAAAAACTAAAAATAGAGCTCCCATACGACCTAGCAATCCCACTACTGGGCATATACCCTGAGAAAACCATAATTCAAAAAGAGTCATGTACCACAATGTTCATTGCAGCTCTATTTACAATAGTCAGCACATGGAAGCAACCTAAGTGTCCATCGACAGATGAATGGATAAAGAAGATGTGGCACATATATACAATGGAATATTACTCAGCCATAAAATGGAACGAAATTGAGTTATTTGTCGTGAGGTGGACAGACCTAGAGACTGTCATAGAGCGTGAAGTAAGTCAGAAAGAGAAAAATAAATACAGTATGCTAACATATATACATGAAATCTGAAAAAAATAATGGTTCTGAAGAACCTAGGGGCAGGACAGGAATAAAGACGCAGACGTAGAGAATGGACTTGAGGACACGGGGAGGGGGAAGGGTAAGCTGGGACGAAGTGAGAGAGTGGCATGGACTTATATATACTACCAAATGTAAAATAGATAGCTAGTGGGAAGCAGCCACATAGCACAGGGAGATCAGCTCGGTGCTTTGTGACCACCTAGAGGGGTGGGATAGGGAGGGTGGGAGGGAGACGCAAGAGGGAGGAGATATGGGGATAAATGTATATGTATAGCTGATTCACTTTGTTATAAAGCAGAAACTAACACACCATTGTAAAGCAATTATACTCCAATAAAGATGTTAAAAAAAACAAAAAACTTTTATGGTTGAGCAGAATCTTCAGAGTTGGTTTTTGGACATGAGTCCACCTTCTCCCCAGGTTGCTGGCCTCCTGAATAAAGCAAGCTTTCTGTTCCTACGGAAAGAAGCACTTGCTTCTCCTGTATTGGTTTTCTAGTGGCAAGCAGCCAAATCTGAGTTTGGTAACAATAATAACCTTAGAGAATTGCTGGTAGTATTAAATAAAGTATAGCACACTTAGCACAGTACTGGGCACATAGGAAACACTCAAAAAATGATAGCCATTATTATCACAAAAATAAGTAGAAGCCAGTTTAATCGGAGAAAGAACACAATACAAGGACCACATTATCCAGATTAACATTGAAAGAAAATTGATTTTTAATCCCACACAGTTTGGTTTGAGCCCTTTAAATCCCTCTTGTCCAAGGCCAAGATTAGTCCTAGCACTCCAGGGTAGAACTGAGTCCACAGGTGAGGGTCAAGTGGCCCCAGCTGGGGATGAAGGAGGATGGCAGAGGCTGGGAGCCAGGCCAAATCTGACGGTAGCTTAGCTGTCTTTGTGTAGGTAACAGGATATCACGTGGAAAAGGGAGAAAACCTATTCTCACTTTTTCTCCAAGAGCATATCTAAAGAGACAAACTATAGTTCAAAATAAGAACTTTCTAACAATTAGAATTATTTTAAATATGGGGAGGTGGCATTGGAAAGGCATGAGCTCATCTTTTCATCAAACAGAAGATGGACAGAGAGATATTCTAACAGGAGAAACCCAGGTTAGAAGGTTGAATTAGCTGACCTCCAAAGTGTTGTCAAAGGTGGAGTTGCTAAGGGACCATGCTCTGTTGAAATTATGCTGGCTTTTTTTTTTTTTTTTTGGCTGCGTTGGGTCTTCGTTGCTGCGCGTGGGCTTTTCTCTAGTCATGGCGACTGGGGGCCACTCCTTGCCGTGGTGCACAGGCTTCTCACTGCGGTGGCTTCTCCTGTTGCTGAGCACGGGCTCTAGGTGCGTGGGCTTCAGTAGTTGTGGCATGCAGGCTCAGTAGTTGTGGTGCACGGGCCCAGCCGCTCCACAGCACGTGGGATCCCCCCGGAACAGGGCCCAAACCCGCGTCCCCTGCACTGGCAGGCAGACTCTCAACCACTGTGCCACCAGGGAAGCCCTATGCTGGCTTTTGAACAAGAAGCTAAGAAATTGCCAGAAAAGTTTAAGGAATTAAATCTAGTCTGGTAGATTTTGGCACACTTGAGAGAATCGCCCTTTCCAGGCGTTCATGGAAATGGTGGCACTTCTGCAGGGCTGTTGTCTTCCCAATAACACTAAGCTGCTTCTGACTTTTGCAAAAAACATGGGGTAGTGGTGGTGCTGGGAACTGGGGGGAAGGGAGAGGTGGCAAGGGAAGAGAAAAAAGGGAAAAAAATCGATGCACCATGAAACCCGCAATTAGTTTGTACCATGCTATTTCCATAAAGTAGACCTCACACTTGAGATCTGAAAGGTAATCATCTGAGATACCAGAGTCTGACTATAAATAGCCAAGCTCCGGGCCTATGGCTGCACCCTGGGGAGAGGGGCCAGCAGGGAGGTCTCCTGTTGGGGGCCTGCAGGCTGGGGCCACCCTCCCTCAACTCATCCTATTAATGCCAGCTCTCGGGACTACAGAGCATCTGGATAGCTATTTATACCCATCCTCCCCCCAACTCTAATTGCTGCACACATCACAGGAAAGCCTGCTGCAGGAAGAAAAACCACACTAGACAAAGCTGAAGTATCTACCCAGCCGTTAGAATCAAAAAGGTGTAATCACAGGTTCCGCCCAGGACCTGCCCCCCGGGGCACCTGCCCTCTGGCATCTCCTCCTTCTCCAGCTGTTTGCCTGGGTCGCTCTCCAGGTAGTTGTTCCCAGCTTCCTCCCAGCAACCCAGAGAGCTCATCTCTCTGCCATCCCCCCAGGAGGCCCGAGGAGGGACCAGGCCAGACTGGGTTTGCAAACAGACACTCAAGAATTTCCAAATACACACCCCTTGGAACAGACATCATCTGGTGACATCTGCGAGCTGCAGCTCAAGCCAAGGCTCCAAGCTCTGGACCTCTTTGCATCGGCACCATGGGTTTCTCTCCTGCACATGTGCGTGTAGGTACCTGCACGTGTGTGGGTCAGGGTATGTTTGGGTGAGTGAATCCTTACGTGCACCTAGCTCAGTTTCTGGCTCCACTCACAATGTAGCTCCCACATACAAGATGTGCAGTTATTTGTCAAATGCTATCAATGTTGTGACGAATAAAATGCATTTTCAAGTATGGCTTTTTGTCATCACACAGTTTCTTGATGAACAGATAACTCAAAGAAAAACTGCTTCAATGAGATTTCGAAGGAACCGCTAGGAACCACTGCTTTACTGAACAAAAGTCCACACAAAGCCCTTATAATTGGGGCTATTTTTATGCTGTGAAACTTTTAGAAACTGAATCGAAAAATGAAACTTGCAGCTTGCAAAATTAACAAACAAAATGTGCAGAGATATCCTTACCTCGTTCCTGCATCTTGCTCTATCCTCTATGTGTTCTCTGTCCCTACCCCACAGCTCAGGACCGGGCACATAGTAGGTATCCAGTCAATGCTTGCTGACTCAGTCCCCCCCAGGTCCCCGTGCCATCTCTAACGAGTTTTTCTGATTCTGGTAAACACTGAAAGTCACCCAGGTAAGATCCAAGTGGGGCTTCAGCAAGAATCAAATCTTGTCTCAAGCTTCCCCTCCTTCTGAGCATTTCAATGGTCTTAATGGTTTGATGAGGGAGACAGAAGTTTCAAGGGATCTGGCTTTGATCCCCTTCCTACGACTCATTCCTCTCCTGGGGGGTATACTGTGAAATGTATGGGCTTTGGAGCAGAAAAATGTGCACACTTATCTAGACATCGTCCACCATCAACAGCAGTTAACCTTAGGCAAATCACTGAACCTTTGTTTACTCACCTAAAAAACACACCCACTACAGGGCATAGTAACATGAGGATTCCTTCTCCTATTCTGTTTTCCCTTCACTTGATGAATCTTTTTTGTACTCCAAAGTATTTTTTGGACAGAAATCATAGTCCTTTCCCGAAAAAAAAATTTATAATGCAATCTGGTGAGTGGTCTATGCAGGGCCAGCTTCATGCTTTAGCAGCTTGGGTAGTCGCACAGGGCCTTGTGTTCAGAAGAGCCCCGTGTGTGGTTTAAGGCTCTGCTGTTGCTGTCTTGAAATTCTTAATAACTTCTGAGCAAGGGGCCCTTCATTTTAATCTTGACTGAGACCCACAACTTATGTAGCTCGTCTTGGATATATGGATACATAACAAACACACTTCAAGAAAAGAGAGAGAGTGGCATGGACATATATACACTACCAAACGTAAAATAGATAGCTAGTAGGAAGCAGCCGCATAGCACAGGGAGATCAGTTCGGTGCTTTGTGACCACCTAGAGGGGTGGGATAGGGAGGGTGGGAGGGAGGGAGACACAAGAGGGAGAGATATGGGAACATATGTATATGTATAACTGATTCACTTTGTTATACAGCAGAAACTAACACACCATTGTAAAGCAATCATACACCAATAAAGATGTTAAAAAAAAAAAAAGAACATACATGCAGTTGCCTTGTCGGCATGACCCAGGGACACACTGAAATGCAATGGAATACAATGCTTAAAGAATTTTCCCGGAGTTGTTGAGTAGAACAGGAGGTAAAGAATGAAAGGATTCAAAAATAATCAATCCAGAAAAAAAAAAAAACATAGATTATCCAAAACAACATTTCTGATGACTGATGACTGTTCCAACCTAACAAAGAAAAGGGCCTTTCTGCTTTAGGTGGTCCTGGATCAAGGGAAATATTGGGCCTTCTGAGCAGGCTGGGCCTCTCTATTTTCACAGGTCAAGTTTACCCTCCTGAAACTGTTGGAAATCTTGCCTTGGGGAAGCGGCCTCCATGGCTTCATTACAAATCTCAAAGGTTCTTCAATACCTCACTTTGCATTTAATTTCTCTCAATTGTCAAGATTGATGAAATACATGTATGCTTCTGCTCTTTTCCACCTGACATGTCCACCTCTACACCTGCCCTGCTACTCAGGCTGTTTCCATCTTAGGAATGTGCCTCTTTTTTTCTTCTGTCCATATTTAAGTCTTACCTCTGCAGTTTTCTAGCTGTTTGACTTTGGGAAGGTCACTCAACCTCTCTGTGCCACAGTTCCCTTATTCAGAAAATGAGGATAATAATAGAACCTACCTCATAGGGTTGTTGAGAAGCAAAGAAATTAATACATATAAAGTACTTAGAATCGTGCCTATCACATAGGAAAAGCTCAATAAATGTTTGTAATTCTTGTTACCAACTCTCACCCCACATAGTCCATTTAAACTATCATCAAGCCCTAAAGTTCCTACCTCTGAAACTGCTCCGTGCCCACTCCCATCATTTTATTTCAGGCCACTGTCTCCTCTCTCCTGACTTCTGCTGCAGCTTCTGAACTGAACCCCAGGCTCTAATCTTATCTTCCCCACAAGGCCCATCATCCCTCTGGGCATGCAGTAGGCGCTCCATACGTGTTCAACGAGGCAGTGACTGAATGAACGATGAGTGAAGGAGCACAGTAGAGTGATGGTTCTAAAGCACAAATCTGACTGCCTCACTCTGTGCTACTTAAGCCCCTCGATGCTTGGGATAAAACCCACACTCCTTCACGGAAGCCTTCTTGATTCTTCCTCTGCTCGGGTCTTAAGCTCCTCCTCTCACTACTAATCTCTCTGTCTTCATGCCCCAGCTCCCCACCTCCGGCCTTGCCCCCTCTGGTCATTCTTCTCAGAACTGCTTTCTTCCTCTTGGGTCTTCGCTCACGTATGGCTCCCCTTCCCCGCTCCCTCATCCCTCCCCTGTTCCTGCATCTGGCCATCCCTGCTCATCTCTGTACCTGAGCTGAGACATCACCTCCTGAATGCCCAAGGCAACATCAAGCTTCCCGCTACACATTCTGGAGCAGGTACGGATAAACCGCCACTTATCCCCATTTCCCTCTTCCTTGTCAATCTCTTCCACTAGAATTAATACTCCTCAACAGTAAAGTTTGTGCTTTGTTCATTTGCCTATTTTCAGTATCTATCGCAGTTCCTGACAGAATAGACATTTAGTAAATGATGATGTATTTATCAAATTAATGTTGCACTGTAATTCCTTCATTTCCGTTTCTGCCCTTCCTTTGTGAGCACATCAAAGGTAGGAACCGGGGCTATTTCTTCCTCACTTTTGTACCCTCAGCATCTAGCCCAGCCAGACCCACAGTAGCCACTCAAGGAGTATTTATGAAATAAATAAATGACTTTTCAATTTTAAAATTTGAATCTATCAATCTACAAATATTTATTATGTGCCTTTTCCAGGCAAGATATCCTATTAGCATGAATTGCCAGACAAGACACAATGACAGGCTGGGGGGGGAAAGGAAATTTCAGGCTGAGAAAACAGCCTGGAGACAGATGGGGAGCTAGACAAGAGCGTGAAGAGTTCCGGTGATGGTGGGAAGGTAGTTAGGGTGGATGGAATGAAATGGGAGATTGAAAAGGGATTTGGACTCCAATCCACAAGCAATAGGGAGCCACTGCAAGTTCTTGAACATGGGCTAGACAAGAAACAGCCTGGGTTTAGGAATGGAAACCCTAGAAGTAGAGAGAAGAGTGGCTTGAAGTGGCATGGGATTTGTGGCAGGCAGACTGGCAGAGGCCATGACAGCAGTAACAGACAGACAATGTGAAAGCAGGGGTGGGGGACCAATGAACTTGAAGGTGCTCCAGAGGCTGTAGCCTCAGGGTTGTAGGACTGCTGGGCTCGGGGAGGCAAGTAAGAATGGCAAGTGTGAAGATGGCTTGGGGATTGAGAGCATGGTGAGATTGTCACTTAGCAGGAGGAAGAGGAGGTGGTGGAGGGAGTTAGGATGTGCTGTTGGGGAGCAGGTTATGAGCTCTCCCTTGGCCGCGTTGTAGGGGGATGAGCAGCTCTGGGGATACCATGTGACACGCAGCCGGAAACCAGGCTCGGGAGGGAGGGAGGTACGGGGTTGGTGAAGCTGCAGAGAGCAGTGAAGTATGGCCCCCGAGCCTGGTGCTTACATCCCTGGGAAGGGATGCAGTGGGGGATGCTGGGCTAGAAGGGGCTGCAGGGCTCTACACACCGAAGGCTCTCAGCCCAGCCTTTCAAGGTGATGTTCACCAAACGGAATCGTTAGTGAACAGTGTTGGGAAACACCGAACTACAAAACTGACATTTCTGAGTAGCAGGCAGGCAGGCGAGGGGGTTCCCAAGATCAGGCTGGGTGCCTCTGTTGCTTCTTTCAAACCCTAGTTGAAATGCGACATGGAAGGCACTTCCACCCCGTGGAGGAGCCGGGATGGGGCGATTTGCTGAGCACAGAGTTCAGAACAGCTGATAAACGCCCTCCTGTCCGAATGCCATTCTGCTCGGGTTTGGGGAAGAGCTTGGAGGGGAAGGGATGGGGGGAGCGCCTAGGCTGGGGAGGAGAGGGAGGGAGGGCGGCAGGAGGACAAGATGGGTTTAGTGGGGCTGCATAATTTTTGTTCTTTTTCACGTAGCACATAAGGAGGTAAGGAAGCCAAGGGTTTCTGTCAATTGTGAGAGCTTCTGCGGGAACGAGGATGTCAGCTCAGGAGCCAAACTGCCATTTCTGCTTTAATTGGAGCCTCTCCGTGAAGGTTCGGGAGGGATGGGAGAGGGGGGCGGTGGAAAGAGGGAGAGGAGAGAGAAAAGAGTCAGCAACTGAGAAAGAGATGGAGAGAGACACAGCCAAGGGAGGGGAAGAGACGGGAAGAGACCTTCTGCAGAAGGAAAACCCCACAGGCAGGCCCAATCAGTGCCCCCAAGCGTCTGTGACCAGGGCAGGCTGCCGGCTGGGTGAGGGGCCCAGAGACCACCACTCAGGATGGGGCGGCCCCTTTGCGTGGGTGCACACCCACCCCACCCCACCTCTGCACCAGGGCAAGACAAGAGCCAGGCGAGGCGCCTGCAGTTTATTCATCTCTCTTCTTTCTTTAATATTTATTAAAAAGTTTAAAAAAATCCTTTTTCATTTTTCTCAAGTACCCTGACTGCTTGTCAAGCCCACAGTTCTTGATGCACCATGGAACGCTCAGCCCTTGGCAAGCCAGGGCATTGATGTCTAATAAAGCCTAATCCCCCTGCAGGCTCCTCAGCTTGAAAGGAACCCATGTAGCAGAGGGCCCAGACCCACCTGCCTCTACCCTGCCCAGGCCCTTTAACCCTGTTCCAAACGGAACAAGATTAAATGCGGTAATAAGAAAAGGTAGCAACATGCATGAGTGTGCGTAGGTGCGTGAGAGAGACAGAGACACAGACAGGGACAGAGACAGAGCTATTACAGATTAGAGGTTATGTAAGGAATGGTGGAAAAGAGCAGGGAAAAAGGAGATGATAAGAAATAAGATAAAGAGCGCGAGCAAAGGTTAACGTTTGAGTATAGGTGACCTTTGTTTCCTGTGCCTTGTCTCTTCCTAAATGTTCATACACACATTCAAACAGTTCCAAAGAAGCTTTTAGAAATGAACAAATTTGACTCTCATTTGACAGATGAAACTGAGTCCAATACTCAAGGAAGGTAAGTACGTCTAGAACTTATTTGTAGGCTGGTTAGGATTTGAACTTAGATCTCTTGACTGTCTTATCTATGCCCTCAGAGCCTAGCCCGATAGTTTCTGTGGTTTGACTGGTGGATCTGTAATAACTATCACTCAGTGTTTACCATGCACCAAGTACTGCCTAAGTACTTTACATAGGGTATCTCTTTTCAAGGCACTGTGGTCTCCACGGGGGACTGGGTCCTCATCAAGATGGACCCAGCGAGACTCTTTCCTCAAGGATCTCTTAGGCTCTTAGGAGAGCTAAAATGTGTACGCATATAACTGCACCACAAGCTAGAGAGCCATACGTAATACCACGAGGTACACTAACAGGGCTAAGAAAATTTAGGGGAGCAAGAGATGGCTTCGGGATACAGCACCTGGGAAGTCTTCCTGGAGGAGGTGAGCATTGAGCTGGGCCTCACGGGGTCAACTCCATTTGACTATGCGAGGATGGGAAGGAGATCAAATGGCATTCCCAGTAGAAGGAATGCTCGTGCAAAGGCTCAGAATCCAAAGAAGTAGAATCTCAAGGAAATTGCAGGGGTGGGGAACTTCCCCTGGAAGGGAGTAGCCAGCCCCACAGAACATTTTCCATTTCTTCGCAGTCAGATGACCTTTTCAGGTCCAGGGCCTGTGCGAACAGGCAATCGGGAGGCATCCTGCTCAGAGGGGCCAGCATTTAACAGAGTGTGTGCCAACGCTTCACATGCCTTCCCTCCTGTAAACTTCACAGCTACCCTGTGCAATAGGTACTATCATTATCTTCACTTTATAGGTGAGGGGCTGGAAACCAGGAGGGTTAAGCTGCTTAGCAACGAGACGCAGCTAGCGAGGGGTGAGGCTGGGACTCGGCCCTGCAGCCAGCCGGACGGGCCGCTCTCGAGACTGCTGTGCCCTCGTGCCACCTGTGTGGTCTTTGGAAACTGGTTTCCGGAGAGCAGATACTCAGGAGGGAGACTCAGCCCAGTTGTCACCTGGGAACCAGGTTGAAGGTAAATTTTAGCAATGCGGGGGGGCGGTGGGGAGGGCTGTGGGCTGCCCACTGGGTTAGGAAACCTGGGATTCAGCACTTACGGCAGGAAGCTGAGAAGTGTGTTTGTGTGTTAATAGCACTTTGTTCCTAAAGGTTTCTAGAGAGGCAGTGTGCTCATTCCAGCAAACCAAACATGCTTAAGGTGCAGATAATCTGTAGAGCTCTAGTTACACATATATATATGCATTGATCAGCAAAAAGACTCTGTCCCTTTCTAAACGATGTCTAACAACATCTTAGACTCTCTTGTAAATACCTAATAAAATTATAGATTCCACCATGGGGTCCCAGCCCTTCCCTGTCTCTGTCCTCCCTCCCCTCTCTACAATCTTTTCTTCCTTCCCCTTTCTCCCTTCCTTCCTTTCCTCTGCTGCCTCCCACTTATTATCTGCTGCTGGGGAAATCACTCAAAGGTCGTGACAGCATTTAAAGGGAAACTTCAGCTTTGCAGATTTCAGACCCAACTCCAACTCAGGGGCCCAGGGCTCCCACAGCTTAAGGATTGCTGATCATTCAAGAACATGTCCTGTTTCTTTCCTGCATCTTATTGGCTTAAAAGGGAAGACTAGGTGTTAGGGGGTGGCCAAGGCCTTAAGCTGGAGGGTAAAGTGGTCAACTTATGTTCTCCCAGGCCAGCCATTTCATGAGTCTGCCCGAGACGAGATCTAGGGCAAGATGAGGCACGGAGCTCACTCATCCCAGCTTGCGACGTTCCTATGAGGTTAAGTGCTTGTCTTGAGGCCCAGCTGCCGCAACCTGGCACCTGCAGCCTGGCGCTGCTCTCCCCTGGCTGCGCCCAGAAGCAGTGGCAGTCTCAGCGTCAGAAGCAACACAGCAGCAGCACCTGCCTCCGCATCGCTCCCCGTCCCCTCCCCAACCTGGGCACCTGCAGCCCTTCCGCAGTAACTCCTTTCCAACCCAGCCAGCCCTCCACCAGGGCTGCAGTTGATGAAATCTGGGAGCTATTTTGAAATTTCCCTTTTTTAAAAAAAGTCCAAACTGATTAGTTGATAATTGCATGTTGGAACATCTGCTCTGATTTGTTTTATTCTTTCTATTTTGGAAAATTGGAATACACTGAAGTTGTGCCTTCTGGAATTGCCGGCCTGGCTCTTGGAGTGTGAGCAGCCCTCCTGCTTGGCAGCACCTGGCTGGGCCCACAGCCCAGCTCCCAGGGAAGAGTACAGCTCTCCTGCCTGAAAAAGCGGGGCTGCGGCACCTCCCCACCCCACCCCTGGCTTACAGAGAGTTACAGCACCTCCCTCTCTGTGGTGACCCTTTGGAGCCTCCATGTGGCCCACCTACCTCCAAGGTTGGGAGGTCCGAGAGGAGAACAGACCCTGCAGAGCCTGCAGCCAGCTTGGGGTGTGATGAGGCCAAGTCCAGCGCGAGGCACTTGTAACACCCCACACCCTCTGCAACCATCAGTGACTTGGCTGGTTTCCCTCTGCAAGTGCCCAGATGCTTCTGTCTCCCAGGGAGGAGGGCAGGCCCGCACTGCCCAGCACAGGCTTGCTGGTATTGAGAGGTGGGAGCTTGCTAGGGTTTGCACAGGAGAGAACCCTGGCATCAAAAACCCTCCAGACTCCAAGTGGTTGCCGTTGGAGAGTGACCGATCTCTCAGAGCCTGGGAGTGACAGAGACTCAGCAGGGCTGAGGACATGTGTCCTCTTGTCATCTCTTCCTACAATTAGCGTTTCTGGAATGTGTATGCAGTACTGGGGGCTTGGTGTGAGAGGAGGGGCCACCAAAGGTGAATCAGGCAGACTCTGCTCTCAGGGGCCTCAAGATGCTGTCCCACTCCAGTCCCTTCTCCTTGCAGTAACCGGGATGACCTTAAAATCTAAAACACAGAATGATGATGTCACTCACTTACTTTTTTTTCTTTTTCAGTGGTTATTTTTCTCTTCTTATAATAAATATATTTTAAAAATTTTCATTGGAGTATAGTTGATTTACATTGTTGCGTTAGTTTCAGGTGTACAGCAAAGTGAATCAGTTATACATATACATCTATCCACTCTTTTTTTTTTTTGAAGATTCTTTTCCCATATAGGCTATTACAGAGTATTGAGTAGAGTTCCCTGTGCTATACAGTAGGTCCTTATTAGTTATCTATTTTATATACAGTAGTGTGTATATGTCAATCCCAATCTCCCAATTTATCCGCCCCCCACATCCCCTGGTAATCATAAGTTTGCTTTCTACGGCTGTGACTCTACTTCTGTTTTGTAAATAAGTTCATTTGTGTCACTTACTTTTAACCCCTTCAATGGCTCCCTGTTGCCTTTATGGTAAAGTCCAAATTCAAGTCATTAACTTGGTGTCCGGGGCTCTTCTATAGTAATCTTTTATTTATTTATTTATTTATTTATTTATTTATTTATTTATTTATTTATTTTTATATTTATTTTTGGCTGCGTTGGGTCTTCGTTTCTGTGCGAGGGCTTTCTCTAGTTGCGGTGAGCGGGGGCCACTCTTCATCGCGGTGCACGGGCCTCTTCACCATCGCGGCCTCTCTTGTTGCGGAGCACAGGCTCCAGACGCGCAGGCTCAGTAATTGTGGCTCACGGGCCTAGTCACTGCGTGGCACGTGGGATCTTCCCAGACCAGGGCTCGAACCCGTGTCCCCTGAATTGGCAGGCAGATTCTCAACCACTGCGCCACCAGGGAAGCCCCAGGGCTCTTCTAGATCGGACCCCAGCTTACCTGGCTGGCCTCATCTCTCAGCCTCCATCCCATCCACTGAAGACTCCACACTCCAGTTCTCTGAACCTCCTCTGTTCCTTCCTTTCCATCTTGCCTCACATGTGTCGTCCCCTTTGCCTGGATTACTCTTCCTTCCTCTTCCCTTCACCCCTTCACCCGAATAACTCCTACTTGTTTCTCAGGTCCCAGCCTACATTGTAATTTCTCCAGCAATCCTTTCCTGATCCTCCCAAACTTCTAAGAGTTTAGGTGCTCTACCTCTGTGCTCTCATGGCATTTTGAATTTCCCCCATGGTACGCATCAGACTTCCCTGACACTGTCTGATTCCTTCTCTACCCTCCTGCCTAGACCAAAAGCCTGTTGAGGGCAGATACCATGCTTTGCTTATTGTACTATCTCAGGCAACTAGCCCAGTGCCTAACACATGGGGAGCTCTATAAGTAAGTGTGGATTGAGTCGAAAAATGAGTAAATGCGTCAACAGATAAATCAATGCTCAACTTATTAAAGAGATGACATTTCCACAAATAACGTGCTATTGGAGAGGATTATGGTGTGTATCAGACAGGATAGGTTATGTCATGCTGCAATAATAAACGCACCCAACTCTCAGTAGTTTATAAAAATGAAAGGATTATTTCTTGCTCCCACTGTATTTCTATCATGGGTCAGCAGAGATATTCTGCTCTATGATGTCCTCACTTAAGAACTCCAGTCAAAGGGAAGCCCCATCTCTGTGCCTCTACCATTGCTGACACGAGAAAGAGGACATAATAAACCTTTCACTGGCTCTGAAAGTTTCCACTCTGAAGTGACACAAATATTATAACAGCCAAGACATGGAAGCAACCTAAATATCTATCGACAGATGAGTGAATAAAGAAGATTTGGGGTGTGTGTGTGTGTGTGTGTGTGTATATATACACATACATACACACACATACATACACACAATGGAATATTACTCAGCCATAAAAAAGAATGCCATTGCAGCAACATGGATGGGCTTAGAGATTATCATATTAAGTGAAGTAAGTCAGATAGAGAAAGACAGATATCATATGATATCACTTATATGCGGAATCTAAAAAAATGATACAAATGAACTTATTTACAAAACAGAAATTGACCTGCAGACATAGAAAACAAATTTACGGTTACCAAAAAAAAAAAAAAAGTGACACAAATAATTTCTGCCCTTATTTGGTGGCGGCCAAAGCAAGTCACAACAACTGTACTGAACTTCAAAGGGGCCAGGGAAATACAGTCTTACCATATTTCCAGGAGGGGAACTAGAAATATTTGGTGAACAGCCTTAATGACCTTTATAGGAAATCCAAGAAGAGAAAGTCCACTTCCAAATGGAAATATCTAGTAAGAGTTTAAGGACAAGGTGGCATTTGACTTGGGCCTTGAAGGATGATTTGGTTTAGGCCACTCGGTTCAGTTTGCTGGGCTTTGACACTACATGTTGGGAAAGCATCTAACTTCCTTCATTTTCAGTCTCTGCCCCTGCAGCTGGAAAATTTCCTAGGCTCTCTGTTCTAAGCATTATTCAGATAGATAACACAAGGTCCCATCTCGGAGGGAGTTTGTAGTCTAGTAGGAAAGATAAGTACTGGATGTGTACAGATCTTCATAAAATATGCACAAATGTGATATGCACCCAAAAAGTTGAGCAAAGGAAGAGAAATCACTTCCGTTTGGAGGCATCAAGTTGTGGTTTGTGGAGATGGGTAGGATTTCAAAAGGGGGAGTTAGGATGGAAAGTGGGGAGGGGCACTAGGTAGAAGAATCAACACGGACAAAACCATGGAAGTGGACGTTGGCAAAGCAAAGTAACTGGAAGAAATACACTTTAGGTTGGCCAGTGTCCTGGACACTAAGGCAGTAGGGCAGTTGGAAACACTGGCAAACCTCCTGAAATTGGGAACTTTCAGAAATGGGTCAGTAAAGAATAAGTGAGCAGCCTTATTTTCTTCTCATGAAAACTTTTTCTGAAGGTTCAGCCTAGAAGCCACCACCGAAATGAGATGAATTTTGGAAGGCCTCTGGCAGGCTGTACCTTACCTCTCAAAGATTTACAAAGCGTGCAGCTTCCTTCACCCCACCTTCCTCCATTTCACTTGCAAGTCACAGATTTGCAGTCTTGGTGGCTACCTCCTCCTTTTCAATGAGCAGATACTTCTAAGGGAAGTTTGGAAACCCTGGAGACCCTGGGTTCTGAAACAAAGCCGGATCCAAGGCATTGCCCCACCCCTGGAGATGTTCCCCAGCCCCGTGGGAGTCAGGGCCACTGTGTGCTGGGTCCCAGGGAGGGGTAGGACCAGCGCCATCGGTCTGATCTTCCTGGATCCACCTGCCACCACACTCAACTTTATATTTTATTCTCTAATGACTTGGTCCTTTTTCAGATCAATCCAGTCTCAAAATAATATGTCAACACGGGCATTTGTGGTGAGGGCGACCATGATGAGGAATATGGCAAAGATTATTATTAGTTTCCATTTCATTGGGTTTTATTTTGTTTTCTGTTTTTTGTTCACATTGCTGTGGTTGAGGACTTATTTCCTGGAGCCGAAGTCTTCTACCTCTCACTCACTTCACACTTTGACTCATTTATTTTTCCTATTTCCCCGAAGACCTTTTGACACTTTGAAAAATGTTTTACTAGATATGATCCTGTGCTCTTACCCTGTGTTTCTTCCTTTCCTCCCTTCTTGCTTTTTATTAATAAGTCATAAAGAAAGTGTTTCCAGGCAAACATCAGTTACTGAGTAATAAAACCCGAGGCGTAGGACAGAACGAAGCAGAGAAGTAGAGGCTGGAGAGGCACTTGGTCTTGTGGCTTTACGGGGCCAGCAGGGCTTCCCTAACCCCAGCCAGGAGGTCCAGTTGGCTGGGAGGCAGGGCCAGACTCTGCATTCCTGCGATATTTTTGCATCCTTGTGTAAAGCCCATCACAGCCACAATGGCTGTCCACGTTGGAAGCAGCGAGTGGGTTATCCACTCCAGCTTTTCCAGATGAGAACTAAGGTTAATGACTCAGCTCAAATGAGTCCGTTGGAAGCAGAACCCAGATCAGAACCCACCCCAAGCCCTCTTCTTGTTTTTCACACTTTCCTGCAATGGTCACACCCACTGCTGTGGGCCACTGTCACCAACACTCGGGACTCCAGGCCTCCTTTCTCTCCTAATTCCAGACTCATAGGTGACTGTAATTAATTTCAAGACATTTCTATCCAAATGACCTTCAGACACCAGAGTTCTTATTTTACTGCCCAGACCTGGTGAATGCTATTTGGGCCCACCAAATAACAAAACAATACCATCTCAGACTTTTCATTGCTCTCTTTTCCTCAGTTTCTACATTCTACTTTGAAATCTCTCTCAGAGCCACCCTTCCATGGTGGGTTCTCATCACCCTGCTGTGTTCCAGACTTCCTCACCCATCTGCTGGTCTGTTAGTTTCTAGTCTCTCTGCCTCCCAACTCTATCCTCACCAAGCCATCTTACACACTTTATGGAACAGATTTTCCTACAACTCAAACCAGATCGGGTTCTTCCTATAGCTAAAAACCAAATTACTCCACAAAGGCAGATAGGGCTTGGAAGAAAGAGGCTGGGGGATGCCACAAAAAACCTTGCCTAGCACAGGGCCTGGCTCTGGGCTCTCAACGAGTGTTTGATGAACAAATATATCAGTGATGAGAGTATGGAAGGGCTGCACAGAAAAATGGAAAGAACATGGACTTGTTTAGTTGCCCAGATCCAGCATTTACTGTGTGGCTTAAGGCAAACGCTGAGCGACTCTGAAATTCAGATTCTTGAAAAAAGGCAACACTTAATATTGCTTGACTTAGCTCACAAGATTGTCATGAGGGATCAAGCGAGAGAATGGCTAGAAAAGAGCTGTTATAAAGCACAAATAAATGTGCAAAGGAGAATCATATTACATCACAAAGTTGGCTAGATTCAGGAATCTCATTGCTTGGTACAATGGAAAGTGTGATCCTAGACAAGTCACTCTTCCTCTCTGGACCTGAGACTTCCCATCTCCAGAATGACAGCAGGGGACCAAAACATCTCCAATCTCTTCCTGTGCTTACGTCTTGGGATTTGATGTTCTGATCCAAGGCTTCATGTGTCCCCAAGGAGACTTGCTTATTAGCTGTCTCAGTCTGCTGTCAAGCTGCTGTTCTGACCCTATCTCTGGATTCAGTCTCCCTACCCAGGCTTCTGCTTTCATCTGCTAATAAAGATCGAGGTCTCAGATTTATATCTGATCTTTTCCTTCTTCTCACCACATATTATACAAGTTTTGATCAACGAAGCTAGGTGCTTCACTTTTTATTTTTTTAAATATAGGATGGGGAAAGACATAATTAAGGAGCCAATTGGTCCTCGTTATGGGAAAAAAGAGCCTTAATTATCCCCAAGGCTGACTCTAGTACACACTCATCAAAGGGCCCAGCAACCCTAGATCAAAGCCTGGAGCTGGGCGCTGTGGCCAACCCCTCACTTGTTTCCAAGCATTTGTGTTCAAAAGCTGTGAGTCCACAGCCTGAAAAAACTTTGGAATCTTCCAGCCTGATTCCCTAGGGCTCCCCCAGTCACCTCTCAGGGAACACAAAGTAAACTTCAGGGAAGATCCTCATGGGAACTGGGTTTTCTCCCTTCCCTGATAAATGTTTGGGTCTAGAGGATTTGAGATGGAGAATGGAAATTCAAGCAGGGGTTTGCCCTGGGGATTCTGAAATTGGGGCTTTAAGCCCTAAGCAGTCAGATGAAAAAAACAAACCAAGTGCATAAATGCAAATAATTCATACCGACAAATAGCACGACAGCCTGTGACACTCCAAGCTACAGCTACTTGTGACCACTGTATTATATATGATGGTGGCAGCCACTCCCTGTTCACAAATCCTCAGTGACTCCCATGGCTTTTAGAAGGAAGTCCAGACCCTTCATTCTGGCATGGGAAGGCCCTTCTCAATGTGCCATCACAGATCTCTGCATCCTTATTTTCCACGACCCTACATTCTAGACAAATCATTTCCTTCACGTTCTCTGTATCCTTCCCGTGCCTTCAGAATCTCTGCATTATTCACACTGGCTTTTCCTGGGAAACTACTTCCTTTTACCTTCCTCTTTTCCATCAATCAAAATCTTCCCTATCTACTGCCCTCTTTACGTATTTCTTATAGAGCTCACTCATTTATTCAGCACAATTTGTGGGGCAGGGGCAGATTCTATTATGGACAAGGTTTCATTCAAGGGCCTCAGGACACAAAGATGAGTGAGAATTTTCCCCGCAGTGGAGGAGCACATACTCTAGTGCTGGGGACAGACATGCATTCAAATAGTGACATTACGGTATGAAAAATGCTATAGCCAGTGCTGTCTGGAAATATAACGTGAGCTACAAAGGTAATTTAAAATTTTCTAGTAGCCACATTTTAAAAAGGTAAAAAGAAGCTGGTAAAATTAATTTTAATAACAAATTTTATTTACCTCAATAAATCTAAAATATCATTTCAACTTGTGGCACTAGGCACATTTCTAGTACATAAGAGCCATGTGTGGCTAGTGGCTACCGTATTAGATGGCACAGAGGTAGGCAAAGCATATATAACTGTGAAGAGACCACAGGGAAGGAAGTAAACCAGTTGGCCTAAGGGGTCATGACATCTTCACGGGGTCTTGATGAATAAATGGGGCTCATCTGGTGGAGAAAGGAAGAAGTGCTTTCCAGACAATAGGAAAAACCTCCAGAAAAGTGTATAGGAGAAAGAGTATGGTGTGTCCCTAGAAGCATAAGATGGTATAGAGTAGAGGGCATGATAAGGAATACTAAAAGTGAGCTTGGAAAGGAGGCTTCATGTATCCTCCAATGAAACACGAAAGAAAAAAGGAGCAGAGGAGATGTTTATCCAGGGGAATCCACACTGTGATTTAGGAAGATGACCTTGGCTACTGGATGGAGAATGGGCTAGGTGTAATGTAAGAAGAACTCCAGGGGCCCGTTGGGAGGCTGTGATAGAAACTGTGGGTGCTTACCAACACTCTGAACTGGCACACTGATCGGCTACATTTCTCAGCCTCCCTTGCATTTTCGGCTTCCGGTCAGGAGGTGAGGAAAGAGAATTAGGGAAAGCCATAAGCATTCTTAACAGCTTTGGTCCAGACCTCATGGACTCTCATCCACTCATATTCCACTGGAATTGATGAGTAGTCAAGGAACTGGAGAAAAATAAATAAGGATTTTTAAACTTTTAAAATCAGTGGTAAATTAAGACGAGGATGCAGAAAAGGAGTCAGGGACATTTGAAGATGGTAGGTCCACCTGATGTCAGGACGCTGATGGACCATGATGAAGAGAACCCAAACCTTCCCACCACCTGCCCACCCACACCGACAGTGACATGAGGGAGAAATACACCTGAGTAAGTGAACCTTGAGAGATGGGAGTTAGTCGTTACAGTAGCTAGTCAGTCCTGATTGAGAGGAGGCTATTTCTCCAATCTTACCCTACTATTTGTTGATGGTTATTTGACATTTATGTGCATATCTTGCCATAACTCCATATCTCCTCACTTAAACTGCAGGGTTTTAGAAGACAAGGACCTATAGACTGTGTTTGGCTTAGCCTTCTGTCTCTCCCCTCCCCAGGCACAATGCTTTACCTTTTAGATAATTGATGATTAATTCAGTAATCAATTACTTTATGAACTCAATAAATCCTCACATGTCTAGATCAAAATATACCTTTGTGACCACTTTCACCACTTTCCCTGCCAAATTCCTGAGCCAAGCCAATGTTACGTCTTGCCTAGATTATTGCTATACCCTCCAGATTTGTCTCCCTTCTCTGTGCTTGCTTCCCTGTGGTCTATTTTCAACACAACAGCCAGAGAGAACTGGCTAAAAGGTAAAGCAGACATTACTCCTCTGCTTAAATTCTCAATGGCTCCTATCTTCCTGAAAGTAAAAGCCATTGTTTTCATAATAACCCACAATGGCCCACAGAACTGGGCTTGATCGGCCCTCCTTGTCCCATTACCTCTCTGATGTCATCTCCCACTTTTTTACTCTCCCTGATCAGACTGGCTTTTTGCTATTTTTTAAATATGCCAGGCACACTCCTACCTCAGGGCCTTAGCACTTGCTATTGCCGCTGCCTAAGATGCTCTTATTTCAAATATCTGCATGGCTTCCCCCCCCACAGGCCTCAGATCGTTCTCAAAAGTCACCTCCTTCATAAGGCTTTCCTCGGTCGCCTTATCTAAATTGCAACTCCACTCACTGCACTCTTTTTTCCCCGTCTCTCTTTTATTTTTCTTCGTACTTGTACTTACCACTCTCTAACATATTAAACATGTTGCTTAATGCACCTTGTTTCTTTCTTTCTCATCTAGTAGAATTTAATATCCAAGAGACATGGTTTTTCTTTGTTGTCATCACTACTATGTTCCCAGCGCTATGTCTGGTACAAAGCAGGCAATCAAAAAATATTGGCGGAATGAACAGATGGAGATAGGCAAGCACAAGGTACCAAGAGAGCCATAAGGAAGGGCACCAACTTGTGCACGGTGGTGGTGAGGGGGTGTTGGGCTGCATTCTGCAGGCCCGCAAGCCCTGTACTTGCTTATCCTTGAGAACAAAGAAAGAGCTGGGAGTCAGCAACAGGGACATCAGTGGTTTAGTGGATGGGGGATCTTACATGTCTGAATCAAGGTCCTGGATGGACAACCCACCGTGTGTGGCTGGCGGCAGGTAGGATGTGAAGGCAGTATTCGCTCCTGGGGGAGGGGGATGTTTGCCAGTTATAGCGGGAATTGATATCAGGTTGTATCATTGGTTACCAGGGAAACTAGCAGAGGGGCATGCCCCTCACGGCCCCTTTGATGAGCTATGACGGTGGAGAGGTCCCAATCTAAAGATTAGAACAGTCACTAGCTGGGGCCGGGGCAAGTATGTAGGAAGGTCAGTCGTGTGAGTAGGTGTAGGTGACGCAGGCACTGGTTGAGCAGGGCATGTACAGAGAGCATTTCTGTTGGGGAGGAGGGACGTGCACCCATCTTGGGTGGCCTGACCATGCTGGGGTTGGGGAGGGGACATAGGGAAGGCTCATGAGCAGAGGAGACACCCAACTGAGACTTAAAAGAAGAGTTCAGATTGGCTAGGAGAAGAGTAGGTGGGAGGGAGGGCAAGACACGCAGAGGGAGCAGTGAATGCAAAGACTTTTAGGAAAAAAAACACCAAGATGCATGAAACTGCATGCGGTTAGGTTTGCTGGAGTGAAAGATTGCAAGGCTGGAGGATGAGAGATGAGGCTGGAGAGGTAGGCAGGGGAGAGATCACAGATAGCTTTAGCCCAGCAGGCCAGGTAAGGGGCTTGGCTTGGCAGGATCTGAGTAATAAAGAGTCCCAGGCTTGGCCCAGGCTTGGCAAGATCTGCTTTCCCAGTAGGTCATTCTTGTGACTGTGCAGAGAACAAATGTGGGGAAACAGAGGAGAGCCAAGAACAGTAGTTAAGGAGGTTACTATGGTGGGTCAGGCGTGAGATGACTAGGGCCCACAGCAGGGTGGGTGTGGTGCAGTTGGGGAGGAGACCAAACTATTGAGATAAAAGTAATATTGGCAAGATTTGGCAATTGACTTGCTTGGGAGAAGTTTGCCTCTCTGACCCTCCCCTCTGGTTTAGATGCTGGTTTACGTACTGGTCCTGCTGAGTGAGATTATAAACACAGATGTAGGAATGGGTTTGTGCAGAAAGGTTATGACATGGAAGAGTCACGTGAAGACATCCAGGACGTGTTGGAACATATATAGCTAGACTGGCAATCTTGGCTAGAGAAATAGATTTGGGATTCAGTAGCAGAAAGATTATAGAGGTGCCCATGTGAGTCAGGTGCGGAGATAGTCACACAAAGCATCCTATGACAGCTTACATGGTGCGTGGGGAAGAGATTGGAATAATAGTTTAGAGGGATTGACATCATCTTGGGGGAACAGTGTTGAATGTGATGCCCAAAGGGCAAAAGGAAGATGGAGGGTTACGGCAGGAAAGCAAAACTAGCAGAAAGGTCCAAATCCAAATAAGTTAGCAATCTGGTGCAAAAACTGAGTCAAGGAGAGTGGTTCAAGTTTAGGGTCAAGAGCAGCATATCGGGTGAAGCCCTAGAAAGGATATGGTGGCCTAAGAGAGCAGCCCCGGGGTGGATCCATGAAGAAACATTGATTTTCATACTCTTCAGTCATGGAAACTCTTCTTACAATTTCATCTCATGGAAGACTAATCGTGAAAACAGATACAGGTCGAGCTGCTCTGATGGAAGTTGTTTTGGGCTGGAACCAAAGAGCTGGCTGCTGGCTTTCCTCCCCTCCTCTAAATGCCCCCATTACACAGAAAGATGGAAAACTGCTTGTGTGGTGTGAAAACATTGGACTTCATGCAGTTCCTGGCACACAAACTGCATATGCATTTGGAAGTCTTGGGATTGCCAGTTCCAGCTCCGTCTCAGTCTACTTGGTGACGTGGACAAGTTGCTTTCTCTCCTTTCTGGGCAGAAGAGATGCGGGGCGGTGGGACAAGGTAATGGCCCCAGCCCCTTTCTGCACTAATATTGCCCGGGAATGCAGAGGGCATAGAAACTGCTCAACACAGGTCAGCCAGTTCTGCTGGGCCTCGCTCTCTCCCTGGTGCCATTTATCCCTCTGCCCACCCTGCTCTCAAAGCTTTAGAAAATGCTTTCCACTTGTAAAGCACTGCCCTTAACATTTTATTACTCTAACAATAGCATTTTTACCAGCCCAGTCATATTTTCGTCTTCCCGGCCCAATGACTGTATTTTCCAAGAAAACAAGCTCCTTCAAAATGTGCTGCTCTCTGACAAGCAGGGGAGTGCCACATTGTCTGTGGTGGGTGCCGGCATATAGGAGGAAACCATTTTCTTTCATCTGCCCAAGTACATCTTTCCCCAACACTTGTAAAGCTGATTGCTGCCAATTTCCAGCTGGAGAAACAGCCATTAAGAGGGGGAGTCATTAGTAACTAGAAAATACTTAGAACATTTAAAACGGGGGCTTTGCTTTTCCTTTTTTTCCTGCTCCAGGTGGTATATTTTTTAATTTTTTGAGAGTTCTGCTAGCATTTCTGTTGGGGAGGAGGGATGCGCAATGTGTTTGTATGTGAGTGTGTGTGTGTATTTAATACACACATATATATAATGTATTATAAGTATTTAGATAAATATATTTAAAATGTTTAGATAATATATGTATAAGGCACACGTGTATATAACATGTGTACTACACAAGGTGTATATGTTTATGTACTTAATGTATGCATACATATATAGGATGCATTTATAATGTATGTGAAGCTTTTGTAAATAGGGAGACAGAATGAAAGAATAGGAGAGGGAGGAAGAGAGAGAAAGAGGAAGAGAGAGAGAGAGAGAGAGGAAGAGAGATAGAGAGAGAGAGGAAGAGAGAGAGAGAGAGAGAGGAAGAGAGAGAGCTCCCTTTGAGCTCATTCTTCTTCATCGCTGTCCAGACATGAAAGGAAGCAGGGCAGGCAAACGCTAAGCTCCCATCCTGGCCTCTGTGTCGATTCTCCATATCGTATGCGCCAGGCACTGTCACTTTTACCTCTTGCATCTCAGGCATGGGAGAAGGGGAAAAAAAGAAATAAAATAAAGCACTTCCTCCAAAGAGTGTAGCCATGGGAATCGCAGGACTAAGAACAAATAATGATTTCCTCCTCCGCTTTTTAAGTAAATATTGCTGCACAACGAGCTATTGGGCAGGACAGGTGCAAAATAATAGATTCTTTTCTGGTCTCCCCAGCCCCCATGGGGCCACTGCTAACTGCATCAGGTACTCAATTTTCTTTTGTTATTCAAAAATGTGTTAGTGAATTCCTGGGGGGTTGGGGAGGAGGGGGCCAGTCCTGTTCTAGCATCACCAAGAGGACTGCTTGATTTGTATTTTTGCTTTATTAATGGAAAGCTACCTGTCGGCCCCAGGATTTGTCTACCCGGGAGGCTTTTAATACGTCTGTCCAATGCAATGGGGCTTGGGAGAAAGAAACCACTCTAATCATCAGAGCACATTTTGCAGGGGGAGGCAGCACATCCAGTGGAAACAGCTCCAGCAGAGGAGAACCTGGGGTCCCATCGGAATGCTGGGTAGACCCTGGACCTCCACCAGGCCTCAGTTTCCTCTTCCATGAAAAGGGAAGGGTAATGCACATCTTATCAATTTCAGAGGGCTAACGGTGAGGTTATTTTAAACTCATGATAGCCTTGAAATATCACAGTGCCTCAAGAGAGTAAAAAAGCACAGTAATAAGAAAAATGTGAGGGGTTATTCTTAATAATGTTTTTATTCAATTGAGTATAATTAATCCTTTCTCGTTCCCTATTCTGAAGGCAGTTCATCACTTCAGGTAAAGCCAGACACGATCACAGCAGCATCTGGCTGGAGAGCACGTGAGCATTCATCTCATTCAGCTCCTCCCTCTCAGACTGGGCAACACCGTGATGGACTCGGGTCTCCAGCTCATGCATCCCACGCAAGCATCTCTCATCACCAAAGGGAAAAAAGTCTAGAGAGAAAACCTGGAGCCTCAAGCAAATAATTCTGAAAAGATTTCATGATCCTTGTTAATTGCAGGTTGTATAGATTGCCTTCCAGTTGCCCACCCCTTGTCCTCCTCCAAAAGCAGAGGTCTTTGTATCATCCAAGGTGGGAAATACAAAGGTGCTTCGGCATGCTGTGTCTGGCCTCCTTGCCTCCGTCTTTCATGTCAAAGCTGCAGCGACAGTCCTCAGGGAGGCAAATAAGGTAGATCTTTTGCAAATGGGACGTGCCTTCAAGTTTAAAAGATTTGAGGAGTTGGATATGAATGCACGGTTGTCCATGTCTTTTCTTACCCTCTGGGTCAATTAGGGGAAAGTTTGAGGGGCTGGAGAAGTCTTTCCTAGGTCTGAACTGAATGGTCTCTGATACGCCTATGGGAACATTGTCCCCAGCTCTCCAGGCCAGCCTCCCTCACACCGCCTTCAGGCCGCACTCTACCAGCAGCTGGACTCTTGGAGTGGAAGAGCTGCCGTGACGAGATGGGCCAAGGAGCCAGGCTAGGGACACACAGTGTGCCCAGCAGCTGAGACCCACCTGGTCCCTCCATGGTCTTCCTCCTTGCTCAGTGCTTCCTTTCTCCTCAGAAGAATTCCCAGAGAAAGAGATCCCAAACTATGTACTAGTAAGCCAAGTTCACATTTCTCACTTGGTACACTTTGCTCAGTTTCTTCTTCTCCTTTTCTCTTTATCTCTCTCCTTCCCGCCTTCTCTGTGAATAATATATTAATTCATTAGCATTCATTAAAACTCTGCCCAATTTAGTCGAGCAAATTAGCAGAAACTGTGGCTTTTAGTTCAGAGGCCAGGGACATTTTGATAAGACAAAAATGGAAGGGTTCAGGGACATGTGGGGCTCAGGCCCCATGCGTGCTGTGGTCAAGAACTCTGATTACCTGGGGCAGCAGGACAGAGGGTACAGATGGGACAGCAAGGCCCAGTGCGTAAGACACCTTTCCATCTTGTGAGAGGCACAGAAAGCAGTCAGGTGAAGGTCAATTTTGTCTTGATTTTATGTTTAGGTAGATCTGACTTTTCTACTAGCCTGGAGCTGTTGGAATTCAGTATAGACAGACATTAACAGAACCCACTTCGGTGTCAGAGAGCTGGATTTTAGTTGTGATTCTGTAATGTTCTAGCTTAAGTGACTTTGAGTTTACTATTCAATCACCAAGCCATAGTTACTTAATCTGAGAAATGGAGGTAATGATAATACCTACCCGGTATGATGATTCTGATGATACAATGAAGAGAAACTTGAAAAGTACTGGTACATTAGTGGTTAGCAAATGTTTGGTACTGTCTTAGTCATTTCAGGCTATTATAATGGAATACCATAGACGAGGTGGCTTAAAACAATAATTTATTTCTTACAATTCTGGAGGCCAGTAAGTTCGAAATCAGGGTGCCAGCAATGGTGAGGTTCTGGAGAGGACCCTCTTCCTGGTTTGCAGATGGCCGTCTTCTTGCTCTGTCCTCACAGCAAGGGACCAGAGAGGGAGGAAGCAAGCTCTCTCGTGTGTCTTCTTTTAAGGACACTAATTCCATTCATGAGGGTTCCACATTCATGACTTAATTTACTCCCAAAGGCCCTACTTCCAAATAGGATCACATTGAGGTTGGGTTTCAACGTAAGGATTTTAGGGAGACACAGACATTCAGCCTATAGCAGGTACTGTTATTAGCTATCTCCTCTCCCTACCCAATGAAAACCCTCTGCCTTTGGACATACTGTTGAAAATATACTTTAGAATGGTCTCCTCCATCCAGACTGCTCTTCTTATCTCAGTTCTTGATATCAGCTGCACCTCTCACAAATCTTTTTAAAAGATGCCTTTAGCATCAAGAAAAAGTTAAACATCCCCTTAGAAATGTGGGCAAAAGTCACAAACAGCTAATTTACAAAAGAAGAAACGTGTTCAATAAATAAAACAGAAAACCCACTTCAGCCTTGAGAGTAATAAAAATGCAAATAAAAACAATTAAATTATACTCTTTATCTTCCAAAATGAAAAGAATTTAAAATATGATGACATGAGTATTGTCAAGGATGTGGAGGGTCAAGATACTCATATGCTGTGGATGGGAGAATAAACCGATAGAAACTTTCTGAGAACAACATAACAATATAAAACAATAGTCCACTCTTTGTACTAAATAGACTTATTAAAGGAGCAGACAGAAAAACCCAGAAATAGACTCAAATACACATAAGAATTTAGTGTATTATGAAGATGACATTTCAAATTAATGGAGTAAAGATGGATTATAAATGAGTCTGGTTGGGACAACTGGGTAGCCATCTGATAAAATATTAAGATAGAATCCTACCTCACCTCTTATGCCAAAATAAATTCCAGGTGGATCAAAGACAAAATACGAAAAAGGAATCCATAAAAGTACTTTGAGAAAACATGAGAGCAATCATTTATAACCTCAGAGTGACTAATGCCGTTCTACTAAGTTGTCTCAAATTTTGTTTCCATAAAGATAGGATTTATTACATCATAGAAGATAAGAAAAATATTCTGAAATACAACCCATATTTGTGACAACTGTGACTAATATTTCTGTAAGCAGATTCATATGCTAACTTTGATTTGAAATAAAGAAGTTTCAGCGAGCTACTTGGATTCCATGGTGTGTTTTGAAATGCTGCCCACATAGAAGCCTGGCCAAAACATGGGCAGATTATGATCTAGTGGTACAAAATCTAGATGAGACACTAAATGCAAAAAAGCTTTTACTTTGCCCCTTTCCTAGATTTTCTGGCTCTGAATATTTTGGGGAAGGGGAAGCATTAAAATTTTTGTTTTCTCAATATTTTCCACAGCTTCTTATCTGAGACCATTGGATTTTACATTTTTTTGGAAGGCTAATGTTGTGAATATATTGAATACTATTAAACACCACCAGTAGAGTATGGGTCAGCATTCTAGAATCAAATACATTATTATTTCTGCAGCAAACAGATGAATATTCATACTAAGTGAGATAGATAAAACCTCACATTAGTCCAGGTCAAGTTTTACCACCAAATGAACTTTTGCATTGAATTTATAAAAACTCTTCTTGTTTTCAGAGTGTTGTGGATAAGACATTGAGGGCCAGTATATAAAGAGTGTTTACAAATCAATAAAGAAAAACAAAAACCCATTAGAAATAAACAAAAAGTTTATAGGAAAGGAAATACAAATGGATCTTAGATGAATGAAAAGGTTATCAACCTCATTCTTAATAAGAGAAATGCAAAATAAATAAGATACAATTTTTCATGTAACCTATGTAAACATATGAAAGTTTGATAAGACATTGATGTTGAGAGTATAAGGAAACATATTCTCTTATATGTTGCTAGTAGGCACATGTTTTAGAATAATTTCTAAAGAGAACTATTTAACAAGATCAATAAAAATTAACTTAAATATGCAATTCCCCATCTTGGAATTTATTCTAGTACAAATAATAGGACACTGATTAAATGCATTATGATATAATATATATATAACATACTGTAGAATATTATACAATAGTTAAGAAGAATATGATAAATCTTTATGTACTGATATAAAACAATACCCTATGTATACTGTTAAGTAAAAAAAAAACCAAGATGCAGTAAATTGGGCTTATTAAGGTACAATTTTGGGGAAGGGAAAGGAAAATTTGAAAAATTGCCATTTTTATAGGTAACAGTGATTATCCCTGGGTGGGGAATTGGGTGACTGGGATACAGAGATATGAGAGATACTTTTCAGCACATACTTTTTTTTTTGCCTCCTTTGCATTTTAACCCAAGTGCCATTGTTGCATAAATATTAAAAGGTAATTTATTCTCATCATGATTTAGATGAACGATCTAAACACCCAACAATAGTTATTAGTTAAGTAAATGATGATAACTCTATGATGGATTATTATGCAACTATCAGAAATCAAGCGGTAGAAGAATGTTTATCAGCATGGAAAATGGTAATGTTACACTGATACTAGAAAATAGAATCTTGCCATATTTGTAAAAATTAAAAAGCAAAAATGATATATAACCTACAAGCAAAGGTACTTAGGAAGGAAAATATCAGAAGAATCAATACTAAAATATTCTTTTCACAATTATTTACTGAATTCTTACTGAAAATGAGAAATTCTTCAGGATATTAGGTATAGAGGGGTGAACAAAAATTGTGGTTGTTCTGGCATGCATGGAGCATAGTCTAGTGGGGGACATGCAAAGTGAAGAAAAAAAATACATTTATATGAGAAAGAGTAATAAGACTTACTCTAGTAATAAGAATTACTCTAGATTGGGTGTTCAGGGAAAGCTTCATTGAAGAAGTGACAGTCTGAGATCTGAATGATGATAAGGATCCAATCAGGTGGAAAGAGATTGGTACACATTCCAGGCAGATGGAGCAGAATGTGCAAAGATGAGGAAAAACTATGATGTGTCTATGGAAATGAGAGAAGACCAGTGAATCAGAGCAAGGGAGAGAGGGAGAGAACAGCACAAGAGGAGATAGGAAAGGAGGGTGCCACAGATCACATGGAGTCTTCCAGCTATATTAAAGGATTAAAACTTTATTGTAAATGCAATGTTTTTGAGAGTTCATCTGTCATTATAACTGCCTCCTTTTTGAAGTTAATTTTCCTCTGACTGCTTTTAAGATCTTCTTACCATCTTTGGTGTTCTAAAATTCAGTACGATGTATCTAAGAGTAGATTTCTCTTTGTTTACATTGTTTGGATTCATAGGAACTCTTGAATCTGTCTCTAAACAGTTCTGGAAAATTCTCAGCCATTATCTCTTCAAACATTATCTTTGCCTAATTTTGTCCCTCCTCTCCATCTAGAACTTGAATTAAACGAATCTCAGATCTCATTCAATCCTCTTAATCTCTTTTATATTTTCATTTCTTGTTCTCTGGGTGCTTCTCTCTTGGTAATATCTGTCTGAGTTATCTTCTAGCTCACAAATTCTTTTTAATTAGCACGTCTGCCATTAAACCAATCAAGTCTCTATTATTGTATTTTTCATTTCTAGAAGTTCTATTTGTTTATAGTTTTTTGTTCAGTGAGGATATTTTAAAGTTTATCTCTTTTCCTGAAT